>NC_086343.1:30494166-31795416 GCF_032445375.1 Bacillus rossius redtenbacheri
GAAAGAAGAAGCGCAAGTGAGTGTCATGCAGTTTTGCATGTTGCAAGCTCAAGATTTCCATTTCCTGTTTATTAGGCCTTTGCAAATATTTGAACTTTTGTACATGAATATGAATATTAAATTATCTTTATTCAGCGATGTTTCAAACATGCAACAAGTATTAAAAAAAATTTCTCTACTGTCTCACTGTAACTGAAAAAATCGTGTAAACAACTTAAAAAAACTTAGCATGGTTGTTATTTCAAACTTGAAAATGTTAACCAATTTTTATTGGTATTCTTTTCATCACACGCACCAGAAGTGGTAAAAAATAAAATGTAAAATGTCAACCATGGACTACACCACCACAAAACACGGACACTCCATTAAGATGGGCATTAAAAGAAATAATCATAGTTATAACAGAGTATAAAATGATAGTGACAATCGATCTAACACCATATGATACAGAAGATGCTTACTTGCTGTATATGTCTAGGATGAAACAGAGGTTGCGGCTCAAATGTGTGTAAAAAATCGTAAATAATGGTTTAAGATGCTAGATGATATCAGCAAAAAACTTTATTTATATTTCTGAACTAAATTACAATTTACATGGCTGACATTTAAAATTAAAACTTGTAAATAACTAGGGTTTAAATTAGGAGTGAGCCGATCACCACATTTGCCGATCATGCCGATGCCAGAAATGTGGTACCGATCATGCCGATTTTTTTGACCGATTAGTGTTTTTTTATTTAAGTTGGTTGTAAAATATGCTCCAAATTACTCAAGTTAAATATTATTTAAGTTAAATAATTTTACTTGAACCTACTCATTACTGAATACCCTAAACAGTTCGGTTATGTATATTTATATGACAAACTTTTGATTTAGACACTGATTATCAGTTTGTTCCCATAAACTAATCTGGAAATCTATTAATCCCTTTAACAAAATCTATAACACACTGTTACCAACTAACCATCACACCATTCGAAAATGATTGTTTGTTTACATTTTTCCGCTTTTTGGCGCGATTTAAAATGCTTTCTGCTTGATATTACGACGCTGTTCCAACTATATGCCAGCGCCCCCGACTGACGTGGTATGGCCACTCACGTAAGGCTGTTCCAAACACCGCCACCGTTCGGCCAATCATCTGCTTTCTTTTGTATTTATCGGGTGTCGCTGTTCCAAGCTGACGTCAGTGCCCTGAGCGGTGTGCGTAGACTTTAAAACTTCGCCTGTTTGTCCAAACATTATGCCGGAAAGGAAAATAAACACTGTAGTTTTACATATTTTTACAGTATATTTTTGAGTTTAACATTATAACGTGAGCGTGTGTAAGCTTTTGTTTGCTTTAGTGCATTATGACTAATGTTCAGTGGCTGCCATGTTGCGGTGTTTGTTTACCAGTGACTAGATTAGTCTTTTACCTAGTATTTAAATTTTGCTTAAAAACACTCTGATTTCGTGTAAAAACGCTGTGTTATTGGGTTTTTCGCGTAAAAACTGTAATTTACTGTGATTTCGCGTTTATCGTCGTTTAATCACGATCGCGAAAAGAACAGGCCCCGATGCATGACTTATTAAATGGTTTGGTGTGATTTTGTTTACTCTTTTTTAACACACGTACTTTTCATGAATATGTTTAATTTTTAAGAATAACTTTACTTTATTTTTTTGCAGAAAAGATTAAAATACGTAAGTAACGTAAATGTTACTTAAAAACGTCAAGCAACAGTTCTGAAGCAAAAAATATGTCGGCCATTTTGTGTTACGTTGAGATTTTTTTTGTCTTCAGAAAGCGGTAATCGGCAAAAAGGATCGGCATGCATGAAGCCGATCATGCAAATGACAAAAATGACCAAAATCGGACGATCTTAATAATCAGCAATCGGCATCGGCTCACCCCTAGTTTAAATATGTAAATATGAGCTCATTCAATCACTAATTTCAGAATACAAAAATTTTTAAAAAAAGATCCACTTTTTTTAAATAGATTGCAATTGATTTCATAGTATTTCGTGGTTCGTAAAAATTTTCAGGATCAATATGTAAAGTAGTAGATTGTGGAAAATAAGGCATATATGAACTGAAAAGAATGGTTGGTATTTAGGTTAAGTTAGGTGAGCTGCATTATAAAAAACAATTATATCATAATTTAATATTTTTACAAACAATTTCTATTTAATTATTGTAGCTGAATTAACCAACCTTTCATTTTAGTAATAATTGTCTAATTTTTCAAAGTTGTTACAAGAAATGGAAAATTTTTTTTTGCAGTATTTTGATTCTCATTTGTACTATTTGAATTAGATATTCGTATTCACTAACAATTTGTACTAAAAAATATGTATAGTGCAAGATTGTTGAGACAGGGTTATTATGTTTATTTGAACATAGAAGACAGGGAATGCTCAGGGATATTTCCTAGGAGAAAAGTGTGGTAACACTGATAGAGAAAGAGGTACACAACGCACAACAGTTAAGTGTCTCACAATCTTTTCCTAACCAAAGTTTAAGGCCACAGGCGCTCCAACGCTGATGCATTGTTAAAGAAAAAAATTATAATGTTTGATAAATCCAAAAAAAAGGGGATGGGGGGGGGGGGGTGAAAGCAAATATTTGTCATTCTTTTCCTTTAATTTTCGGACCCAAATTACGTATAATATTAATCTGTGAAAATTCATTTTTAAAAGTAATTTACAAAAGTTATTTAAAAGTATTTTGGTGTTTGATTTAGATTCCATAATATTTTATATTTATTTCCAATAAAAAATTTAATTAGCATAAAATTTTAGCTATTGTAAATGTAATGTGTAACCCCATTAATTCTTGTAAAGTGGAAAAAACTATTTATATTAGATCCCCGATTATTCGGGGTTATGTCTGGTAGGGGTCCATGGATAACCGAAAACCACAGTTAAAACAATGTCTAAAAAAAACTTAATTTTTTTTTTATCCCGATTAACTATACAAACACTGTAATGCGCATCTCTCAAAGTAATGCCCTAATTCGTTCCAGTAAAACAGAGCATTAATCAAAGCTAGTCACATATTATTTTCAATAAGAGAGAGTTGTAATCAAAATAATTCTTTTCCAAATAGGTAAGGGTTATTGCTGGCTACCATTTTAATCAAAACACTACTCTTGTTAAAATTAATTTTCAGTTCTAATACATATCTAAATATGTTTGAAGTACATTTAAATAAATGTTGAATAACATTTAGAGATTAAACAACCTTTAATTTAAAATTAACAAATTCATTTTCTGCATTGTTTACATAATAGGGCTTGGGCATGGCATTTTTTTTTTCCTATGTAGGCACTTACAACATTTCTGGTTTACAAAATAATAATTTTATTGATATAGAAAATATATTTCAGTTCTAATAAGAATTTAATAATCATAATCTTAACGTTCTCTAATATTAGAAAGATTATTTAACATGTTAACGTAATTCCAGGCACTGTTGTTTACTAAATATTTGTCTGCCATGATTTGCCACTAGCACATCCTAGTGGCAGAATATAAATGTTTGCTGAACACTTGGGCTCGCCGGAAATAATTATGCAATGAAGCAAGCAAATATCTATTGAGGAAAAGCAAAATATTGTTTGTTGATTCATCATATTATTAATTTGTCACATTTCTAATTTATTGCATTAAATTTAATTCTTCTCAAGTTCCGTTGCCGTTGTGCGTGCCTGGAAATAAAAAGTAAAATATTTTTTCTTTTTGCAGTTTATGAAAGTGAAATTTGGCACGGTTAATCGGCAAATGGATAACCGCTCCCGGATAATCATGAGTCTACTGTATATAAATTTGCTTAATATAACACTGATGACATATAAATACAATAAATTACTTGACTTTTAGGCGAAACTGAGCCTCAAGTCTTTATTGCCTTTTACGCACTGAAGATCGGAGAAACACTCATTAATGTAGTGTTTTTCTTTTGCATTAGTGCAACACTATTAAAGCAAAACAACCAGCGTGGGTCAGTTGAATTTGATTGGTTCATGCTAGAGTTTTGCTTACAATCTTAGGTTACAAACTAGAAATTGGTAATTTAATTTGATATCATTAATTCTGTGTGGATGTTGGTGTAGGTAGTTGGGAAATTTCTTGTCATTATTTTTTCAACTTATTTTAATTTTTGTTGCTGAAAGCTTCAATAATGATGCATCATATACCACTTACCATTTGCCACATTTCCTCCATGTGATAATTCCATGTTTAACCTATTTAGAAAGTGAACAATTAATATTGCCTTGGTGGGAAGTGAGTGAGTGATCAGACCTAAAGACCACCTTGGCCCCTGTGAAAATTATGAAATGCGAACAGTGTTGTGATATTAAAATTTTTTTATAATAGCCAAAATACAAATCTTTTATAAATTTGTTTCTTCGCCATTTAAAAAATTATTTTTAAAAAATTCTTAATTCACGTGGCTATTATCTTTTAATTGTTATCATTAATTGTAGTGATGGGATTTTCGATACCTCGATACCTTCGATACTTGACGGTATCGCAAAGTATCGAGTATCGAAACTGTAAGTTCGATACATTTTTTCGATACCGGAATGCTTGTTCATTTGTTTTGAATTAAGTTTTGAGTCGCCATCGTACACAATACAAGTACAGTAGAACCACGATGATACATTCCCGTTTCATACATTTTCCCGTGTCATACGCCGATTAATTTTGGTCCCGCCGAAAGTACTACTATATTTACAATGGTTTACTTTCCCGGAACATACACTTATAAATAGAGCTGGGCCGATGCCGATCCCCGATCGTAATAATCGGCCGATTTTGTTAATTTTGCCGATCATAATGATCGGCAAAACGTAGCCGATTATTTGAGCCGATCATTGGTCTCCTACTTCAAACTTATAACATTGAATAATTACCTATACCTAACAACTTTCCATGTTTGTTTACGGTACTTTACGGGAAGAAAATTTGATTATTCATCGAAAAATAATAGGATTTAATAATTTCAACCTACCACACACGAAAAAAATATACCAATAAAGTAAACAAATACCGTAAGTTTTATAAACATTGAACAGTTACATACCTAAGTATCAATTTCCACGTATATTTACGGTACTTTCGGTAAAATAATTTTCCATTATACTATTTGTAAAGTCATTTATCATTTACGAACCGAAAACTATGTATTTGTTTACCATTTACGGTTAATATTACCGGAATGGCGAATGGCGACTGTTGTTTAGGTTGGTTATGTTACGCCAGAGATTAGAGTGACGCGCGTCGCGCGACGGAATTCGTACGGATTAATGGCGCTAGTAGTTTTGTGGTTAGTAAACAACTACTCTTCGGGAATTCATCTATTTAGTTTTTTCTCGCTAAATATGGCCTATTGAAAGTTTTGTTTAGCGAAATTAATATTCTTATCCTGTTTAGCGGGAAATAGAGCTTAACTTTCTTTTGTATAAAAACCTGGTTGATGAAGAGTTTTGTTTCCCACAGTAGAACCTCGTTACTCCGTGACGCGCTAATACGGGAATAGGATAATCCGGGACGATTTAAAAGTGCAGAAAAAAAAGAGAAGCTAAAATTGTCAGCGCTTAAAATTAACGTCACGCGGGCCGGCGGCCGGCAAACAATGCAAGCCATCGCGTGGGCCGCCAAAATCTGCAACGCTGTTTGTACCGACCCTTTGTGTCGCGCCCCCCCCCCCCCCCCCCCCCCTTTCAACTGTCACATTTGTCACTCTTTAAACTTGAGGGAGATGTCCTGACTTCTGCTTCCGGTCTCCCGTTTGTTCGAATGTTGTTTCACGTGCTGCTGAGTTACTTTCCGCCCGCCAAACAGGCGCCTGGCGAGTGATGTCTGTCTGGCATTCGGCTGGTCGAAGGGGGGGAGGGGGGTGGGGAGCTACCCAAAATTTATGTGTACAAGGTCAGCACGATCTTATCTTTCTCTCTTCGGCTGCTGTAAATGACAGTGAACTAATGGCTAGGCAGTGCCGTATTTTTTTAAGCCGAGACAACAATTCGAAGGCGGCCCTTACCGTTAACCGATTATCCGGGTTTATTATTATTATTATTTTTTTTTTTTACAGAATTTCAATTATCCGGGCATCGGCGGGTCCCAATGAACACGAATAATGGGGAGTTTACTATTTTTATCCATCTGCTGCTAAGGCGCAGTAAGCCTCGGTAGATGTTACGTCACATGACCTTGGCCTAAACCCAGCTGCACGTTGGTGTCTGAGAAGCTTGACAAGACCTTCCGGGCTTACCTGTATAATCGCTAGTCCGTGAAATTTATGTTGTGATTTTTAAGTAATCATGTCAATGAAAAGTAGTTTTGTCTGGGAATACTTCACCGTTTATAGTGATCCGTCAAAAGCAACGTGTAATCAGAGGTACTTGAAAGGCTCTAATCGGCTCAGAAGATCGGCAAGATCGGTAGCAGATGATCGGCATCGGCATGATCGGCAAAATAGGTGATCGGCCCAGCTCTACTTATAAAATCATTAATTTCCCGTTTCATACGTTTTTACGAAGCGGAAAAGTCCTAAAATTCACAAACTTTTTTGTTAATATATTCCTCCTGATAAATTACGTTTTAATTAATGCTTTTATTTTGAGAAACGTTCATTGTTTACCTTTGCAAACGTAAGAAAATAACTTTATCGCACCATAGATATGGATAGTATCAGGAAGACTGTGCACTTCGCTAGTAGCATCTATGGCCAGCACCAAGCGCTTTACCAAGGCACGGATCTCATATTTTGTGCATTCATTAATCTTTGAATTGAATATACCTGTTTGTTATTGTTTTCTTACGATCGGATTGTTTTGTATTTTACGTTTCTCAAGTTAAAAAATTATTGAAAATTGTTCTGTTGCATAAAGTTGTTTGTAAAATGAAAAGAACAAGCAAAAATTTCTGATTTTCTATTTTACAATAGCCTAATTTTTTTATTTCTAATTTAGGCTTGGTGACTTTTCCCACACTCCAAGAAAGGACTTCAAACATTTTGTAAGGCCGCTGTTTCTCATGTCAGCTTTACTTGATTATGAACTGTGTTTTACATTTCTGGTGTTATATTATATGTAGCTATATATAATGATGAATTCATATCTTTCATTAATATAATGCAATTATTTACACATTATGTATTTAAGTTTAATCTGACATAATGCTGGTATGATAGATTGGATTTATATAGTTTAAAACTAATTTATGTTATTTGTAATAATTGTTACTTAATGGGAAAATATTTTTCCCTGGAGTATCGAAAGTATCGAACTGAAAAACAATACAGAATCGAGTATCGAAAGTGTGGTATCGTCCCACCTCTAATTAATTGTATTAAACTTTATAAATTAAATGTTATGTATCATTACGTACATACATACCATGTACAGTTTTTACGAGAGGCTGACCTCAATTCCAACTCAACCCCTACATTTGTATGATTCTCTGCCAAAAAACAAAAATTTGAATTCTGTTCTTCCAAATCAGTATCACTTTTGTCCACTTATCTACATCCTTCACTGTCACACGTTCTTGTCACATAATTTATATTGGCACGCTGCCTTGCTATTTTTGTCTGTGTTTGGCATAGTGTACAACTTTAAGGTTGTGTTACAGTTCAGTTAGTTGACAAAGAAAATACTCTCTTTAAAAATTGATTTTTCTTTAATATATTAAAAGGTGACCAAAGATACATAGTAAATGAAGGAAATAAATTTATTAATGCTTTATTATGGATAGAGTCAAGATTTTGTGGTGTTATTTTAAGACAAATTTCGGTGTAAAGAAATAAAGATTTTGGTGTTATATGGTTTTATTTTTTTGCTCAAAATACCCACGGCAAAATTTTCTTGCTTTTCTGTACGACATGCAAATTTATTAAAACAAATATTAATAAACACTAAAACATCATGATCTAATTACAATTAAGTTCATTTGCAAATTCATAGATAGTTAAGTTCATTTGCGAATTCATAAATTCAAACATTTAAATAACTACTAAAATTTCACGACTTAATTACAATCACATACACTACAAAATTACACAATTAAGCACTTCCAAAGTTACTATTAAGACGGTTTTATTGAAATGCTATCATAGTTAAATTTTCCGCATTTTCTGGAGTGAGACGTTGTCTTCTGTCACTAACTACCAGTGAGTACCTGGAAAATGAACGTTCTGCATCAACATTTGATTTTGGGAACCAGATTGCCCTTAAACTGGCTTGAGCAAATTCACTGTAGTCCCCTTTAAGGGAGCAAAGTACCTTTGCAACATCAATTTGGCTTGTTTCTGGCAATGAAAGTTCATCCTCAATTATTTTTTTGGAAGCAACATAGCCATGTATGAATGTATCAATGGGAAGATGGGAAACAGAAGGCAAGTTATGCAGAGACTTCTGTAGGTTTGCATCTTCTATGCTAACCCTACTCACATTTCTTGGGTTGAACAGCAAATTAATGGCATTAAAGACTCTTAGACAAGGATGTCGTTTAACAGATGAGTTTTGCCTCAAACGCTTATGTTTCTCACTCGCGACATGTTTCACAAGCGTATCGCGTCTCTCGTAGTCTAGCCTGCAGTTACAGAATTTGCACATTAAAATTTTATCACTGATATAAAATCCTTCGCTGGAAAATTCTTTCGATCGGTCACTGGCAGAAACCTTCGTTTTAGGCATTATCAAAAAAATTTTAATCACATAGGAAGAATTTAACCTCTCAATACGCAAAAACTTGCCGTGCTGGAAAGATCAAAACAATGGAGAATAGATGTGAATACAAACGCATACCGAATACCAACATACGTACGTGAAAATTAATACCGACATAAACATGTACTATTTATTATTTACAATCGTTACGTTAAGCAGGGTTAATTTTATTTTGGTAGCCTACGTACTTTATTTTAAATAAACAGTAAAAGCAATGCGGTTTAGCGTGTAATATTTTAATGATTAAAAACATAATCGTAGAAAAACATATTTTGGACGTTTGTTATTTTGGTATTTACAGAAAGTGAACGGCGGCCATTGTATCATAGTTATCAACATCTTAAATTATTATGGTACACAAAGAATGAATGACTCACCGTCGCATATAATATATATGGCTGCTAGTTACTGTAAGAAATATTTGATTGTGCTGAAGATGTGAATTGTCCTTACAGAATGGGGGGGAAAAAAAAAGTAAATAATCAGGATAGACGAAATTTCGTGACATATCGCGGATTTTGCACAGTTTCGTTTTATTTCGTGTTTTCAAGCGGTTTTCGGTGTTATTTCGTTTTATCGCGCATTACCATATAATCGTGGCTCTAATTATGGATGGTCTAGTATGTTGACATGGTTTTGCTTAAAATGCATTTCTGCCATGTATGGCTAACCATTGATGTGATCTAGCGCGTTCTGGTAAGTGTAAGGTAAACTATCCTGGAAAGCATGTTTTTCCTTTACCAGAGTCACTGCTTTCTTGCAGGATGGTGTAATATGAACTTTGGCTAAACACTTGGGCATCTTATTTTATTTCTGCATAGTTTAAATTGACAAACTATCTTTCTTTTTCCCATCATCATACATTGTGATGAATTCTATACAAGTGTTGTTGCCATTGTGAATGCATGAAAATAAAAATTCACTTAAATGAATAAAACCATTATTTCAAATATATAACCATCCTTTTTCAGTCATAAAGTGCCGGTAATTTGTAGCTATTGTTACTTCTAGAACCACGCAAATCGATCAGCATTCAAGGGAGGTGTACTTACCCGCTTGTTTCAAATACCTAATGTTATGTAGTGTATGTTTGGTGACAAGTTTGCACGAACTGTAATATGCATTGGCTCTAAAGTGTAAATGTCATATAAATTGTCTTTATTCGAAACTCATAACATATTAATACAATTACCTTACCTTGAGGATATATACTGAGCCACAAGCATTATGTACCTTTTACGCACTGAAGATCAGAAAAACACTTTTTAAAGTAGTGTTTCTCTTTTGCATTAGTGCAATACTGTTTTAGCCAAACAACCAGCTTGGGCCAATTGAATTATATTGGTTCATTCTAGAGTTTTGCTTACAATCTTGTCAAACCTTGGATGGGATGGTTTCACTTCATTAATTCTGTGTGGGATTGTGGGAAGTTTTTTTTTTCTCTCTCTCTTTTTGATATAAGCTTCATTTTGTAAGCATGGAATACAAAATACCATCTGCCACATTTTCTACATGTGACAATTTGGTTTTTTATCCAGTCCAGAAGTGAACAATTAACTATCGCCTAGGTGAGAGGTGAGTAAACAGACCATAGGGCCACTTGACTCCTGGGGAAATTTAATCACGGAAAGTATTTGAATGTAAACTAGGTAATAGTATATATATTTATAATATTGAAATAATATTTTTTGGTAGGTTTATTTATTTCCATTTTACAATTCCAAGCTTATAATGTTTTCCTGCTTATGTCATATTTTTAGTCCCATCTTTTTCCTCCATAAGGACAATGTATTTATTTCCTGCCTATAACTTTTCATGAATAATGCATTTCCTGCTTATATTGTTTTCTTTATAAATTTCATTAAATGATATAAAAAATTAACCTAACTATTCCAACACTTATCCCATCTGTAAAGTTTAACAGGTTTACTTTTTACTTTACGTGTGTTTTTATTTATAATCGCTGCTGTACCATAGATGTAGATTGTTGAAATATGATTGTATGGAAAAATAAACTGTAAGTATGCCAGAACACTAGCGCTATGTGTTAGGGCTGGCTAATGCTGTTTTTTCAATATATCGAAGGTACATAATGGTCACAGTTACATGTTTGTTGGCACACTTGTCTTGAGGAAAAAATTTTTTACATATCCTTCCATTCCTTGCTATTTTAGTGTGTTTTAAGATGTACGTACATAGTTTTACAATGTTTTAGTTTTCCGACTATTCTGCAATGACATTAATAAAAAACAAGTCTTTTTATTGCTTATAAAGGATTTAATTTACTATTTTATCGTTATCATAGCGAATCATGAAAAAAGTTTTATAGAAATATGGCGGTGTGTCTTTAAAGACTAATAAAATAGAAGCTGAAAGCAGACTGTTGCTTGGTTTAGCAAATTCGAGCATTGAGTGTGATCTCCTCTCCTCTTGCACCGAGCCCTCTTGGTTGAGAGCCAGGTATCCTGTTTCCGGAGGTAGACAGGGGTAGAGAAGGTCGAGCTGGTCTTGCGGCAGGATTCACGTTCTCTTGATGGTGGATGCACGGATGCTCGGAAGTGCGGTCCGCTGGCGTAGGTGAATAGCTAGTGGGGTGAGGGATGGGGCTAAACTATTCATTGAGAATGACGGTATGATCACAACAGTACTTTAATTTTTCCTATGACGAGATAGGTCAGGGTGGCCAGCCAACCGGGAAATCGGGAAATACTGGAAATAGCCAGGATTTCTTTAAAAAAACCAGGAATACCTGGAATCAACCAGGAATTTTTATTAGAACCGGGAATTTTTTTTATGAAGTAACGATCGCAATAACATACGGCTGTTAAAAGCCTATAATGGAGAAACTTGGACGTGAGCACGTTCACCACCCGTCGAAGCATGACAGTATGCTCGTGAGCTATATTTTGTCAAAGTTAATTTGTTCATACTGCATTTAAAAACTTTTGTAGTACGTAAGAAACCGTTAACAATTCAGACTTCCATACTTATTATGTTTCTGTATTCAAAAGCAACAGCATTTTGGCTGAAAATGATGTAGGGTGGTAGTAATTTCTCGCACGGCATGTTAATACCACTAGTTTTGTGTATATATATATTTTTTTTACTTTGCGCTCATGTTGTTGCGTCACGGTATCACAGATACTTTTCTCGAGTTTTTTTTAAAAGTTTAGTTGTGCGGGATGTTGTTTTGAATTTTTTAATCTAACATGTGATTTGCGCAGATTATCAAAATGTCAAAGAGTTCGGTCACCACATACAATGACAAATATACGGAAGAGTTTGAATGGGTTGAGAAAGATCCAAAGTGCAGGACAAACGCCATTTGCAATTTGTGTAATGTTAAAATCAATATCGGTAAAATGGGAAGAACATCATTAGCCAGCCACGCAAGAGGGGCAAAACACGTGCGTTTGGTGTCAAGTAATTTTAGTGATGTGAGATTATACATTTTTTTGTTGGTGGAAGGTTTTGTTTTAAGCAAGTTCATTGATTTAATTTTTAAGCCTATCGTTAATTTGTCTATTGTTTAACGCCAATAAAACATCATATTGGGTGTTTTTTGTGTAACAAAAATGCAAATTGTATGCAAATATTGATAAAAACCACCCTTAAAAAAACCTGGAAAAAACCAGGAATTTTATTATCCCAGAAGAGTGGCCACCCTGTAGGTCCTCGGATGCCCTGACTCGCAAAGGAGGGGTGCGAGCTGCAGAAAACGGATAGCCAGTTGTTCTGCTGCTCCCCCTATGATCGTCCTATGGTCAGTGGGCAGATTCCAGCCTCACTGGCTGTCGGGCCGATCAACTGCTTTTCAGGTGGATGACCTCGCCTTTATATAGGGAGAAATGCGCAGGGGCGAACTAACTCCTCTTTGGAAGGGATGAGATGCGCGCGCATGAATCTCGCAGAAATTTCCCTGCCCTGGTGGTGGAAGTATAAACTAGATATTAATAATTAAAAAGAAAAGATAAACGTGGCATAAATAATTATATGTACATACATATATATTCAATCCTATGTATTAAAAAGTATTTAAACTTGCTTTCTTAACTTAATTTATACTCTTATAAAATATAAATATAGTTGGTAGATCGCCGGTCACAAGATGGCGTCCCAATGTACATGTTCAGCTGTGGCGAAAAAAAAAATATCCATTTGTATACATAACTTGTCCATATTTACTATTATATCCCGAAATAAGTAAATATGTGTGGTTATAGCAACGTGAAAAATAAAGGGCGAAAATGGTTGGTTGCTTTAATGAATTATTCTATTGTTTGTCGCTTTGTTAACCTACAACGTCGCACAGATTCCTCGCCGCATATTGCGTGAGTAGGCCTATTGCCGAAATACCTTTTTCCCTGAATTGCTTCTGAGCTTATTAAAACTCGTTTTGGGTTTAATTATAACGTAAAGTAACGTGATATTTAATATAGAGAGGGCGGGCAAGCGTCAAATGTATCCGTAATTGGTTTTAAATTTAAATGTTTTTATACAGTTTGATGAGTCAATTGGTGAAAAGTTCAAACACACACAAGTGTTAAATATATATTTTATGCTTTTAACATTTTACTGCTTATAATGTTTTTTTCTTATGCCCCCTTGAATAACATTATAAAAAAGTTCTACTGTTTTTTCCTTCTTATATTACTTGGCTATAATTTATTTACAAATAACATTGATTTTACTTTAGACTATAAATTAAGGTTTCTACATCATTACATACATACCGTATTAGTGTTCACTTAAATATAGGGCGAACTTAATTGCAACCAAACCCCTACAGTTTTATAACTTTTTTGCCCATTTGTTTTTATTCTTCTCTCCCTCCAATTCAAAATCACTTTTGCCTTCTATGTGCCATTGCCATTGTGTATGCATAAAAATAAATATTCAAGTTATGAAAACAAGCACATTTTCGTTTCTCTGACCACTTTACTTATAATAAACTTGCCCCACTTGTTTCAAATAGTTTAATGAATGTAATGTATGTCTGGTGATAAAATTTGCACAAAAACATAAACTGTGATGCATGTTTTACCCAGTCAGGAAATAAGCAGTTAATCACCTTGACCTGGCTATAATTTATTCACAAATAATACTAATTATATTTTAACTTTATAAACTAAAGGTTTCTGTTTTATTACATACACACTACATCCTTTTTGACTGAATTGCAACCCGATCCCTAGATTTTTATGATTTTATGACCAAAGAACCAAAGTTCTTTCTCTAATTCAGAATCACTTTCGTAAACTTTAATACTCATTTTTTTATCCTTTATGTCCTTCAGTGCCACTCATTCTTCTCGCATAATTGATATTGTTTTGCTGCTGTGCTGTTATTGGTCTTTCATAGTGTACAAATTTGAGTTTTTAATTTCAATAAGGAGAGCGTTTTCTTGTTTTAGAATCTAAAGCCTGCCTACACGATACCCATTTCCTTAGCAGTTTTCTTAACAATTTTTTTTAATGTGCCTGCTCGCTTGTAGGTAACATTTCAGCACCCTTCCAAAGGAAAGGGTGTGGCTCTGGGTATAGAAGTTTTCATGCCCCAAGTCTTAGCCAAAACCGTAATAGAACATGTTCTTTTTTTTTTCTGCTATACCCACAACCAAATTTTTTCAGGATGGCAGATCAACATGTTGCTTAATAAAACAGTGTATAGTCCCTTTAATACATTAGGGAATGTAACATATGTAAGGGTATGCCAAATCAAACTTAATGATTGTAAAACTACCCTGGAATATATTTGTTAAATTAAAATAGTCATAGAAAGAAGTAATCACAAGTTTTAAAATAGTAATAAAACTGTATACAGTGGTATGTCTACTAAGGAAAAGACTAATATATTTTTGTATATTAACCCCGCTTTATTCACCCTATGAAGCAATGGTTGGTTGTTGTAGCGGCAAACCACGGTCTGATTACCATTTTTGTGCTGGGTGGATCTTTTAGGTATCACAATGTTATTAGTAATGAACAGAAACAAGGTGTGATTCCGTCTGAAATATAATTACTCCATACTGAGCAAACTTATAGCATATACAAGAGAATATTAACGTACAATATTAATTACATTCTTAAACAGCTCTCAGGTATATTCAGAAAGAAAGAAAAAAAAATATGGGCCGGCCGTACATGAAATTATCAAAAGTTTCATTTACTAAAAATACATAAACCAATAAAAAAATACAAATATATTTAAACTATCCCAGTTGAGGTATGTACTTAAAGTCCAGAAATTATGTTTGTATGATTAACTTTGTTTGACGGCGTAATTTAGGAAAGTTCAAAAAAGGGTCAAAAGATACAGAAGCACCGGAGGTCGGGGCTTCGTTTCCCGGAAATCACGCGGGAACATGATGCCAAGGCGCTCGTGTCCTGTTGCAGAAGGGAGATGAAAATGCCAATTCGGCGTCCGGCTCTCGGACCCTGTCTGGAACAGTCCGAATCAAAACTGATAAGAACTTGTACACAGACAGTATACGGGGCAGAAAATGCCCGGAAAAGTTAAGGGGAGGCTGAGGAAAGTCGCGGATCGTCACTCACCAGACAGGGGAGTTGGCTTCTATTTACCGATGTGTCGCCCGCCAGGAACTGGATCCCGCGAATGTGCGGCTGGGCGCGGATGTTTTCATTATTTAAAAAAAATATATATATATTTAACAGAAAAATAACTATTACTCTTTGTACTAAGCAGACGGACTAGACTACTTGAAAAAGATTATAGGGATAGCATCCCTTATTTAGGCGACTACATAGTCGGTTGCGGCCGGATGGAAGTCTTGCAGTGTCTCGTCGACTCGCCGATAATCACAAAATGGTCCGTCTGCAGTCGCGACGCGAAGTGTCTCGCGAAGAACCGCGTCTCGTAATTAAAAGTATTTGTTCTATCAAAAGTTTGTGTGTGGGGGGGGGGGGGGGGGGGGAGAGACTGGGAGTCCAGACCGAAAGCTTCCGAAGTTCCCCGAGTGGGCATCATAAAAAAACTCTGACTGATGTCTCAAAGTTGGTAGCACTGTCCGACTTTAGCGCTACCTGTTGAGGGGTGTCTGAAATAAAAAAGAATCTACTCGTCCAAGGCGTCTGCTTAAACCAAGGGTTAAAGGGGCAGTCAGGTGCTACACTCTGGCGGCCAAGATAATATTATTACTGTTTCTGCCGCGAGATGTTGTGGGGTGGTCCATCTTTGCACACACATTTTTTATGCGAGGCGTCCTTGGAGACGGTCGCTGTCTGCTGGGGTTTATGACCGGTCATTGGTCTTAGGCGAATTCTTAGAACTGAAGGGGAGGGGGGTGAACAAAAAGTGCAACAACGCTGAGAACGAGCGTCCATGACGTGCTTTTCGAGGAGAGAACCTAATACGTATTCGTAACGGTAAAGACTATGGTCATCTCGCCTCTGAGAAATGGTAACAGCTCATCCAGAGCTGCTGTATGCAGTTTTAGTCATGAAGTGAAGTAACGTTACAGGCCTGGGACGTGCCTGTAAGCGAGAGAAATATCAAACTGGCAGCCAACAAAGTCTTAGATCTGCAAAATATCCTATAGGTCTCTGGGAAAGGTGCTTCAGACTACTGGCTCAAAGTTTAACTTAAGGGAGTACACCAGCCTAACAAAGAGTAAATCATCCTTTAGAAACCAAATTATAAAGAAAAATAAAATTTCCAAAAATAAATTTAAAATTATAGTAAAATTTAAAAAAAAGGGTCGAAATATCAAATTTCCGGCACATTGTATCAAAAATTATTTAAGACTAAAGTTTTGATAATATCTATTTATAAGGCATGCAAATAATTTAAACGAATTTGTTAGTGTGCCTACTAATTTTATTTTTCTTTCACCCCCGGTTTATTCCACCCCTGGCAGTAATGGTTGGTCATATAAAATATTATTTTAGAAAAATTTTAAAGATGATAATTTAAGGTTTTACAATAAAATAGAATGGGTTTAATAGTGTACGTGAGAATGAATTATGATTTTGTTTTAAGTCTACCCCTTTATTTTTTCAACCCTCTGCAACAATACCTCATATTATAATACAATAAATAATTGTTTTAGACAAAAATTTTAGATAAAAATTATAAGATGTGCAAACAATCTGAACGGAATTTATAGTTTACCTTCTTAGGGATCTTAAATTTTTTTAATTTATTTATTTTTAATTTTTTTACCTCAATGCTTGCAGTTATGGTTATTCATATCAAATATTTATTCAGGCCAAAAAATTTTGTATTACTTCAAGCTATAATACATTCAAACAAATTTGATATTTTCCATATTTAGGGTGTTAGCTATTTTTTTGTTTTTTTAAAGAAATCTTTCCCATATTCTTTGGTCTGATATTGCCCATTATCGAACTTGACTGACATTTTCCTTTACAAGATTTTATATATCAGTTTGGAAGTGATTTTTGCAAAATTGCAGTCTTTTCACTTTTGAGTTTACGATGGGATGGGGTCTATGTGCTATGAAACGAAAAAATTTTCGGAAGTTACACCATGGTTACGCTTACAATAGGTAGTATTTCTTTGAAATCTACCTAAAACAAGTGTTAACTATCATTTTTTATTTATCATATTATTAATCAGTTGTGTTGTGTTTAATACTACACCAGTGCCTTTGCCATTGTGCATGCATAAAATAAACATTCACGCTGATGAAAGAGAACACTATTTCATATCTCTGTACACGTTACTTCTGACCACGTTACTTCGTCCACGTTACTTCTGACCACGTTACTTCGTCCACGTTACTTCTGACCACGTTACTTCAAGGGGCGGTTTTACTTAACTGACTTTTTTCAAATAGTAAATAGCATGTAACATATGTATGGTAACAATTTTGCTTGAAATATAATCTTCAATGCTTATAAAGTGTTAGTCATATAAAATATCTTAATATAAGTTTGATATTAAAAATACAATTATCCGACTTTAGAGTAAAACTGAGCCTCAATCTTTAATTACCTTTTATGCACTGAAGATCAGAGAAGCACTTTTTAAACTAGTGTTTCTCTTTTGCATTAGTGCAATACTGTTTTAGCCAAACAACCAGCTTGGGCCAATTGAATTATATTGGTTCATTCTAGAGTTTTGCTTACAATCTTGTCACAAACTTGGGATGCGACCATTTAATTTTGTTAGTCCTGTGTGAGTGTTAAGTCATCAAGGGTGAAATACCACATAAGATTTGCCACATTTTTTTTGTGTGTCATTTCCAGTCACTAAGGCTCTTTGTCATCACTTTGTTTGGAAGTGAGTAAACAGACAATAAAAACATTTTTATCCCTCTGCATATAAAATGCAGAAAGATGGCAAATATTCTGTATTCCTAATTTATTTCTTCTTGGTCATTTTAAAAATGATTAAACAAACATTCCAATTAGTTTACTATATATCTATTGATTCACAATAATAATTTTAATTGTATTTTATGTTCAGGACCAGTGCCATGCCGGATTCGCGATTTTCTTGAATTATTGAATGTTGATATTATTTTAACAGGAATATCAAAGAGAATTAAAATCAACTCTGATGGTATTTTAAAACATGCTGTGATGTAGAAATAAAAACTACAGAAAGGATTGGCCTTTTTCTAAAAACCTTCATGGAAATTACCTGTAGAAAACATAATTTTCTATACTGACATGAAATCAGACAGTGACTATAAACTCTTAAGCAAACTAAAAATGCCAGCATTGCAGAAATGTGACCTTGTGGCAAAGGTCAACAGCCAGAATCTACCTAAAAAAAAATCTGAATGTTATTGCCTCATTTGGTGTTGGATTATAGAATGTGCCTTACCATAGAAAGCAGGAGTAAAATCCTCTCACTGCATTGGGGCGTTAAAAATTTTTAGTGAGCAGTTTGCACACACATTGATGTAGTGTATTATGGATTTTCCGTAGTTATTACTGATTTATACTTCCAGAGGGATTGTTATTTATTTACTATGGAATCATAGAAAGTTCTTAATGCCATGTCAGAAATATTGTGTGAGTATCAGCATTTAGTACTATAAATCTTGAGCATATTTCTGTTTGGTTGATGGCTGTATATCTGGCACAATAATTTTAATGTAATCCATTTTGCTTTAACAGCTTGTCTACCAGCCATGAAAACTGGGAAAGTGTCTGTGAATTAACGTGACCAGGAACTGGTAAAAAGGCTGTGAATTTCTAATTAGTTTCAGGAATGATAATGTAATGTTTACGGCTGACAATACTAATGCCCTTAGCAGGAAGGACAGTAGCACGACAATATGAAGCATAGGATGCTATGCAACAGAAAAATATCCGGATGCATACCCACAGCCCATCCCTTCCCCCTTACCTATTTAACACCAAAAAAATTTTGCTTCAAGTTTAAAAAAATTTTGTCAAGCATGGCACATACTGCACAGTGTTACACCCTTTGTAACATTCCACATCTTGCCTGCTCATGTGATGCGATAGTGCTTAACCTACTTGAATTCTCTTGAATGGTGTATAGTTATGGCCAGTTTATAATATACACCTTTTAAGGAAAATTCTTTTAATTTTCGTAATGAAATCTGTGTCCAAATGGACTTAGCACTGGTTAAAAGATACAATTGCATTGTGCTATGTTTATGCTCATTTTGGTGAAAGTTGTTTGTCCATTATGCTTTTCTTGGGTATTATTTTCTTTTCAGAAGACATCTACTATAAAATAAATTTTCATTATATTTTTAGAACTTTGTGCACAAATTGGCCATTTTTGACGTAAAGTTGCCGGGAGTTAGTCAATTGGTGCAAAATACTTATGGCCCCCTCTATATTGTGACCTTATTCCCAGGTATAATGAGGGGTCATAACAAGAGGGTTTTATGTTTAAATATATTAATGCAAATAACCATTATCAAGGCTACCAAAATTATCTTTTCAAACCTTTGCAACATAATTACATCTTGACTCCAGGGGTGCTGTTTATTTTAATTAAAGGTATTACATGGGTGTATAAGAGAATATTCAAGTGCTTGTATAAAGCAGTGCAGCAGGCTACGTGACGACAATGAGTGCTCTCTTTCCGTGCAATATGCTGACCATGTGAGAAGCAATGCTATACTTGGTGATCTCTGACTATTGCTTGTAACCGGTGATTGACACATTATCGGCGATGGTGGCTGCATAGTTTCTTAAAGGGTAAAATGCTATAAAATTTAAAAAAAAAATTAATTCCCTATATAAATTTGAATTATTGTTTTTGTTTGGTGAATGTCTAAGGATCAACTTTGCATATGCCACTAGGGGTTCTAAGGCCCTAATAGACGAGCATAAAACATGGTGAGTGCTGTGTGAATGGTTCCACACTGGAACCACTGCACGTTTTTGGAGATGGCGCAAAGGAAGCGAGAGCTTTACCTGCACATTTGATGGGTTGGTCGGGTGGTATGCATGTTGCTTAGTACAAGAGCCCATAGAAACCTGTAGCTAAAATAAACTAGAGGTTTTCTTGCCGGCATACCAGTCAGATGCAACTCAATAGAACTTATTTTAGAGGGTGAGGTTCCATATGAATTTAAATAAATATAAACACACAGCTTTATAGCTTGTCTCAATGTACTGCCCATTGTGTTTCCTATACGCATCTATTGCAGGCCTAATTTACGTCTTATGAATAATCAGGAAAACTTTAAAAAAAAAAAGGAAAGTGGGGGGAAAAGTTGGTAATTTTAGAACTCTTAGTTTGGAAGACACAGTGTTAAATTCAGTTTCTCTTATTAGAGTACTATAAAAATGATTAATAAATGTTAATAAGAAGTTAGATGATGTAAAATAATTAACATTAATATTATTCCTAATAATTATTTAGTTTATTGAGTAGTTTTTAGACCTTTGTAATTTTTTTAAACTATTTGCTGGAGTGATTAGTTCATAACTGTGTAAGTGTGTTAGTTATTTTCTACAGTCAGGCATTTTACGTGATTACCGATGTGCGTGCGTGGAAATGCTCAGCCGGGCGACGGCGCGGTGTCGCAGCTGCTGCCGTCGTCGCCGTCGGAGGACAAGGCGGCGCTGGGGGCCCTGGAGAGCGCGCTGGCCGCGGCCGAGGACGAGCCGGACGTGCGGGCCGCGCGCACGGCCAAGGCAGAGGCGGCCGCCGAGCTGGCAGAGTTCGACGAGAGCATCCCGCTGGAGGAGGGGGAGGGCTGTGCCGAGCCCGAGCTGAGCCGCGCCGAGCTGGAGGTGCAGCAGCTTGTGGAGCAGGTCAGGACTCTCACGCATCAGGGCACTGTAACCTGCTGTAGCGCGTGTCAAAAACAAGAAATACAGTGAAAGTCCGTTGTAGCGAATACAGTCTATAACGTAAAGTCCGCTATAACGATAATTGCCATCGGCACCGTCAGTTTTGCATATGCTGCGTAGGATAAAAATTTCGGAAATAACAAATGCAGCGTGGGCTCATTTTCGCTATAGCGATAGATTACACACCTGTAATTTTGCTTTGAAACAATGAGAAAACATCTACAATTTCCTTAATAAATGAAAAACAGCTTCGTACAATTCCACGTGTCCGGCAAATGAAGTAAAGCGCATGATGTGGCCGTCTTGGCAACACCACACAAAGTGGGGCCCCACAGCGAGCATAGCTTGCCTCACGGCGACGAAAGCAAGACGGCCCCGCTGCGAGCATTACTTATTTATAATCACGCCGACTGTAGCCCATAAATGAGCATAACTCGTCTCACACTTGCATCGTAAGCGTGCGGGGAGTTGACGAATATGGAACTTGTCGAGCTCGTCTCTTCTAATCAAGACGAAGCGGCGTCTGAAGATGACGACGAACCATGTGTCGTATCTGTTCCGTCAAAAACGTCAGTGATGGAGGCACTTGACACAATCAGTCGTTTTTATCAGCATACAAATGCTTCGACGAAAGATTTGATGAACTTCCAAGAGGTCCAGTCGTTTATTTTGTCCGAAGTCTAGTGAAATCAAGGCAAACGAAAATTGATTCGTTTTTTAAAAAGTGATTTTTAATTTTGTGTTATTTTCCAAGGGTCTGTACGAGCGATTATTTTTGTGTTACTTACCAATTGTCGGAAAAATTATTTTATATAATTTGTAAGGTGGTCCAACGTAATTAGAGATTTTTTAATAATTTTTTTTTTGTATTCAAAACTCCGCAAATATGCACCCGATATCATCAGCTTAGCGCACATGTCTTTAGCAAACTAGCTGCGGCCAAAGCGGCAGGAAGCGGCTGGCATGACCTTGCGTGACTCCGCCCGCCCGTCTCCATGTAAACAAACAGCTGTGCGCTTAGCCACGATGTGCGTGACGGCCTTATCACGGTCTCATATTTCACAGTCGGCAAGTGCTGATATAGCTTGAAAATGTTATTTTAGTAAGTTTAATGTATATCTCCTTTACTTTGGTTGTGAATTTCCATAGTAAAAACAAGCGAGAAAATAATATATTTTAAAAATGCTGCAAAAATAAGATTATTTTTAAATTTTGGTTATAGCGAAAATTCACTATAACATAAACTTTTGGCGCCGTTATAAATTTATGTTCTAACCGACTTTTACTGCAATCTCAAATCAATCTTACCAATTACAAGAACCATTTTAAAGGGCAGAGCAGGTTTGACAGGGTTGTGTCAGTGTCAGTCACATCTTAAGTAATGTTGCGACTTGTGACCCTTCGCTTCACCGTGCCGTGAGTCGGGGTGAATCAGAGAGCATACATCACGGTGTGACCTCGGGTGTCTTGCAAGTGTCTCGACTGGCACACTGTCGCGTGTTTCAACTTACGTGTTTTTTGTATTGTGTATCAACATGCAAAATGCTGTTGCAGATGTCGCAGAGCACAATGTGTGTGTGTGTGATTTATTTGGGATGAATTCTTGGCAATATGTGAAATGTTAAAGATTTATGTTTTTTATGATTAAAACTTTGAAATTTGCATAAAGCAGTTCTGAAAGTCGTGAAAAAGTAATGAAACTGTAGGTCTGGTTGTGAAACTATTTATTGTAGCAATTTGCTAACTTACATTAATTTTTTTGGTGCCTTTGGTTATACATGTAATATTAATTAATTGATTAATACATTTAATCCACTGAAATCACTTAGAAATTATTTCAGAAATTAAGTTTTAGGTTTCTAATATAAAAGTTGGGAATATTATATCTATTATGTATTATGTTAAGTGTAATAGTTATAGTTAATGTATTGTAAAAAAAAATTGTATTTATATTTTTCTGAAAAATTTCTGAAATTGGTTTATTAGCTATTTGTAAACAGATACGATAAATGCATATCCCCAGTAATAACTCACGCTTGGATTTGTGTGTCAACACACTGTTTCAGGTCAGAAAGCTATGTTGTTTTAATTGAGTCTAGAAACTTTAGGCCTACTTTGTCACTGTCCATCTTGAGTAGGTTAATTGAAAAGTCAGGCCATTGGAAAGTGGTAAGTGAAAATAATTTCCTGTACAACTATAAAATTCTCTAAGTGTAGTAACAATACTGATGGGTGTCAATAAAAAAGTTTTAATCTTCGAGGAATTAATATTTTTTTAAAAAAATAATTGTATTTTAAAAGAGTAAAGAAACATTACGACTGTGCAGCTTAAAAGAGCTGGAAATTTTATGTTCTATGTATTTTTGTTTGAAGCAGCAACTGTATTCAGGGTGTCTACAGGTCCCGAAAGTCCCGAAAGTCACGAAAAAGTCACGAAATTGAGGGATTGGTCACGAAAGTCACGAAAAAGTCCAGAAATTAATGTAAAAAGTGTAAAAAGTCACGAAATTTTAATAAAACAGTTTTTTTTTTTTTTAATTGTTTTTGTTTATGTCTCGTACGGACAGACAAATTTAATGTACAGGTCTACCAACTATACATTGTATTTGTAGTAGCATTTATGTGGGGTAATACCGTTGGGTAATACTCAGAAAGTGACTTTTTGCTGTTGGTTAACATGAACAATTTCAATTGGCTCTTCGACTTTCTTGGCTGTTTCACTTTGTGCGCTGGCCTTTGCTGTTACAAGGTGGCGTAGTACATGGCTGTTCATCCATGTGGGAAATTAAACGCATGATTGAACGTGTCCGTGTACTAGGAAGCTGTATTTTTAACTGTGATACTAAAATACTTTTAACGAGTGAAGTTAGGTTTTTCGTTTGTAAAGTAAGCCAGAACTAAGCGTGTACAACTATTAGAACAGCATATGCAGAAACAAAGCAGTTTTCCGTTCGTTTTAATAAACTTCAGTGATGTGCCAGTGCGGTATTTGGCTTTATGACTAAACTTGAGACATATCATAAAAGCAATCTGTGTATTTTAGTGTTGTAGGTGTTACAAATCAAATCACGACAAATAATTTATTATGAAAGGATGTTATTATTAACACATTTGGCCTCTGCTTTAATATTATTATTATTGTTGGTGGCAGAAATTACAATCTGGCTAGGTAAGTTACGTTTGTTGACATTGTTAACGTTTATTTACTCTATATTGTGGTAATTATTTATGCGAAAGTGGAAGCAAGCGTTTAAACTCGTGTGAGTTTTAAACTTGTAAATAAACATTTTATTTTATTTTAACGAAACGTGATGTGACCATACATCAATCAATGACATAATTTTCTGAGATACAGCCCTTTTATTTCAGTTTTACACATTAAATTTCCCTTGTATTTCACAAACTAATATGTAGTGATATTTCAGTATTTATAATTATATATAGGCCTTTATGCATATGTGTATGCTACGAAAATATATTTTCTCTCTTTCATCATACACGTTTAGGATACTTAAATCTATTTTATTAAGACATTTTCTATAATATAAACACAAGTACATTCCCGCCAAATTAGCATTAAACAAGCATTTGTGTTGAGATGTCTTGCAGATTGTGTGTATGTCTCGTGGGTGTTTCTGTGTGTAGTGGATAAATTGTGATTATAAAAATGCCTGGTAAATGTAGTTTTCGAGACAGCTGGTATGAACTGCCATATGCAGGCACCTGGAAGTTGTGGCTGAGACGCGATGAATCTGATACGAATAGAGCATTTTGCTGCATCTGCAGAACAAACTTTGATATTGGTCATGGAGGTGTCAACTCGGTTAAAAGTCATCTTCAGTTAGTGAATGACTTGAGTTCAGGCAAACAATCCCTAATAACTAGTAGGCTTAAGCTTAAGTCAAATGTTTGTAGTGATGTGAAAGATGCTAGGCCTAAACCTTCATGTTGTGGGCTTGCATCTGATTCAAGTAATTCAAAAGTGCACAAACACGAAATCCAGCCTAGTGATTCTGTTTCAGCAAATAAGCCTCCACACGAAGCGAACCCAGTTGAAATTATAATTGCAGGCTCTTCTAGTAGTGATACAACAGGCCCCAAATTTGCTAGTAACATTCAAAGGTACATGCTAAGAGATGAAGTGACCACAGCAGAAATTGTAATGTAAACTAACTAATGTAAGCATGCAAGACTAATGTAAACATGCAAGACTTATGCAAACATGCAAGCTTAATGTAAAAAATGCTAGGTAATGAAAATTTGGGACTGATGTACATAACAAATTGCATGAAAAAGTGAACTAAGAAAATTGAAATCTTCTGTTATGAATAAGTAATGTTTTACTTTTCTTTATTTCTGCTAGCAGTATTTTGTAAGTTATTTTAGACCATTAGCCATTTTGTTTTCTTGTGTTGTGTAACAGATATTTGCCGACATCCTCATGTGATGTAATTGAAACAAAAATTGCCGCGTACAGTTTTACGCAAAAAATTACGTTTAGTGGTCACTAAGGTCCTGAAAAAGTCCTGAAATTGGTTTGCCAGATATCTGTAGACACCCTGGTATTGTTACAAAAATTATTGGAGACATAGATTTCATATACTATATACTAGGGATGGGCCGGTCGAATCCTCGAATCCCACCGAATCTCTAGTATTCGAAAGATTCGAAATTCGAGGGAAAAGATTCGGGATTCGAGGAAAAATATTGATGTAAATGTAGTACTTTAAAAACTTAAATGCTTACAATTTACTTGGCCTGTTTACGTTTTCCTTGGAACACATCCTATTGAGGTACAGTAGAACCTCGTTAATATGTGATGGTCAGGACCGAGATAATCACGGATTACCGAATTTCACGGACTAGCGATTAAAAGCCCAGCAGGTCTTGTCAAGCTTCTCAGACACCGGCGTGCAGCTGGGTTAAGGCCATTCACGGTAAGTGCCGGCCGTCTTCGAATTAGTGTCTCGGCTTAAAAAAATACAGCACTGCCTAGCCATTAGTTCTAGGTCATTTACAACAGCCCAAGAGAGAAAGATAAGATCGTGCTGACCTTGCATCCCCCCTCCTCTTTGTACAGCCGAATGCCAGCTAGACACGTCACTCGCCAGGCGCCTGCCGTGCGTTGGCGGAAACAAACAAAGGGAGAGAGTCAGGACATCCCCCTCAAGTTTAAAGAGTGACAAATGTGACAGCTGAAAGGGCGACACAAAGGGTCGTTATAAACAGAGTTGCAGAGTTTGGCGACCCACGCGATGGCTTGCAGTGTTTGCCGGCCGCCGGCCCACTTGACGTTAATTTTAAGCGCTGACAATTTTTACTTCTCTTTTAAACCGTCCCGGATTATCCGATTCCCGAATTAGCGCATCACGGATTAACGAGGTTCTACTGTATTGTACTTTTAATTCGTTATTATATAAAAAAAATTATGAAGCATGTACTGATTTGGGAAACTTACTTTATATTCATTAAAATGGATGCATTGTCGCTATATTGGCATTAAATAAGGCATAAATCACATATGTATTCTCAGAATATGCTAAAAAATAAAATAAAGCACATTGAGGATCTAGACTAAATATGAATCTTTTTTTTTTTTTTTTTTAATAACTTTACCGAGAAATCTGTTACTTAGTAATACAACAATAATGCCGACTTTCATCACAAGTTACGGTCGCACATGTAGTAATAACAATGAAATAATGAATGACAAAAATTAATACATTATACAATTATTATTTTAATCGCAATTCAATTTTAAATATTCTGATACACGTTCTATTTCTGAATTTTTTTAGGACCAAGTTTGGTTTATGTAGACTACCAACGTTAAAATATGTATTATCAGAGAATTCCATGATGGCCAACCCATGAATTTTTTAGCCAATCATTTTGAGCAACATAAAAAATAACTAATATTAATATAAATAATTTTAATGGGTAAACTATAGAAAACACCCTGTCACTTTTAACTTCGCGCATATTAATCACTATGCTTTAGTGAAGCTTAATTTTAAAAGACGCACGACAATATTTCTTATGGCCTAAAACCATTGAAGCCAAGATGGCACCTTTCAGTTTCCATTAAATATTTCAGGAAAGCGTTTACCTTCATTTGGGACTTTAAACAAATGTCAAGTTGGTAACTACAAAATATTGTTCCGTCGGATGTTGAATTTCGTTTTCCGATTTCCGTGGATACATGAATCACTGTACTCACAGATAATGCCTGAATGCCTTAAATCCACCAAGTCGGATTCTACAGCAATTGATGAAGTGACCAGATTCTTACGTGATCCTACAGTTAACCCAGAAATAAACATTCTCGAATACTGGAAAACTCAGTCTGCGTGTTCACCCAGGCTACATAAACTGTCCAAAAAATATTTGTGTTCACCACCTGCGACAGTGTTCTCTGAACGTTTGTTCAGCACTGCAGGAAACATATGTGGCCAAAAACTGAATCGTCTTGATCCAGACCGTGTCAAAATCCTTGTTTTTTTTAAATAAAAATTTAAAGGGTTAAATAATTCTGCATAATGTTTAATTTTTTCTCTTAACTTATAAATTATTTTATAATTAACCCTTGAGAACTGGATTCGGATTCGAGGGGTGGATTCGAGGTACTGTTTGGGATTAGGATCCGAGAAAAATGGGATTCGAACCATCACTACTATATACTCTTGATCTTGCAGAAAGGAAAGGTAAAGGAAATGGTGTGAAGGAGATTGGTAATCCTGGTACTTCACAGTGCATATGTATTGTCTATCAACCAGAACCAGTATCTGGGAAGAATGACTGTATGTGGCGTTTGCAGCTGACGCCGGTGGAGAAGTACGCGATGCGCTTCGTGGAGCAGACCGAGGCGGCCTGGTCGGCCGAGCAGCTGGCGGCCGCCGAGGCAGAGATCGAGCAGCAGAAGCGCGACTGGGAAGCAGGGCGTCTCCAGGCTCTGCGTCAGGAAGAGGAGCGCCTGGCAGCGGCTGACGAAGACGACGACCAGAGGAACCGGATCACCTATTCGCATGTCGACGCCCACAACCAGGTCAATACCACTCCCAGCCGCAGGGGGAGGGGCAAGGCGGGTCAGCATCGGCCTCCCCGTCCCGAGTCACTCTCTTCCTCTTCTTCCTCCTCCTCTTCCTCGTCCGAGGACTCTTCCGGCGAGTCGGTGTCGACCAGCAGGAGCGAGAGTGGGGGCAGTGGCTCGGGCACCGAGTCGGAGAGGAAGTTCGCGATCAGAGGCGCCCGACAGCGCGTCCTCAACAACCACGGTCCCGACAGCCCGCGCACACGCTCCCGCGGCTCCGTGAGCATTAACCTGTGGACGCTGGACGTGAGCCCCATCCTCCCCTCCGCGAGAGGGGCGCACGGCCGCAGGAGGAAGGGTCGGGGCCCCCGTGCGTCTCCGGGGACCTCCCCGGTCGACGATAAGGACCCCTCGGCGTCGAGGCTCGTCATTCGCACCAGGCGGTCCTCTACGGTCGGCTTCACCGATGGCATTAAGCTGGTCATCAAAAACGATTCCTCCTCAGAGTTCCTGTCGAAGAGGCCGTGCAGAATCACACGCAGATCTGAAGGAAGCAGCCCTATTTCCTGAGTCAGGCTCTTGCGGCCATCGCGATCTTGACGGCCCTAAAGTATTTATCAAATTACGTTAACGTGTAATTTGAACATGATAGAGTTGGTGAGAAGAGAAAATGTGGGGAATGAAATTTTATTAATTGGTTTAGCAATTACCGTCGTTGCACATATGTCGCAGTAGCAGTTTACAGATTTTAATGAAATTCCATTTTTGTTTGCTGTCACGTTTTTTATGTGATTTCGTTCCACGTACATGGAACTGCAAGAAGCTAGTGCGTAGGTTAGCGTCAGTTTTTCTACAGCCTACCTGTTTCGGATTTTTACCAATAGTTTATTTAATTTGGAAATGATAACTTTTTGTTAACACGTGCTGTAGTGTTTTATGTGTGTATCTGAGTGTATGTTTCCAATCACATGGAACCTGATCTTGTAAGGTCATGTGGTGGTTTGTAATGTGACATGTTGTCACACCAATCGCAAAATTACATGCAAAAACTAAGAGAGAAACAGTTTGAATCAAGATGATGAAATAAAGTGATGTTTCTTTCTTGCTAACAACCTGTGTTATTTTTTTTACTTATGTCTTTGGCCTGTTTCCAAGTTCTTTCCTGTGGATGGTACAAAGGTCAAGTTTTGTTTTGGTGTCATTTTGCTATAGCTCTGTGTGCTTGTTTATATATCCATATTGGCTCCTCGAAGTTAGTTTGGTGTGGCATGGGCTTGTCATAACCTAACCTAATGTCTCTAGAGAACGGGAGAAAAATAATTCACACATTGTGTCTGCACTTGGCTTCAGGTGACTGTTTTCACCTTTTTTAAGCAATGACCGTTTGAAACCTTAATTAAGTGGCACCAAAACTTATTTTTCTGCCTTTGCCATTCCAAACTTGGAGACAGCCTGAGATATAAGCTGGCACAGGGAGCTGAGCTGAAATGAAATGTCACTTGTTTTTCTTTGTCTTGTGGGTGGGGTTTGTAGGCAGCTGCTGTAAAACTGTACTGCACACCGTTTTGAGATTCTCAACATATAGAAGCGTGATTAAACTTCAACAACCTTTACTCCAAAAACTTTTGTTCAAAATTTAATTCTTAATAGTCAACTGTTACAGATTTGAGTACGATTATTTAAGTGATGTCAAAACAGATATGTGCAGTTAAAATATGAATTTGGGACAACTGTTAACATAAAGTGTGTGGAAATAATACATTCTGAAATCACAGTATTTCATACTATAAAAAAAACTTTGTCTGAATAAGAATACTTGATTAATCTTTAGGCCCCCACACATGATCAATCCAGCTCTCGGTTCAGATTGCTAATCCCGAACTGACAGTTTGGATGGGATTGAGGTCCTCTGCACGCACATGATCAGTCTAGGGCTCAGTTTGGATTGAACAGCCTGAACTGACAGTTTGGGCTGAACTGAAGCCTTCCCCACACATGATCAGTCTTGTGATCGCTGTTGCTTTTGATGTAATGTTTCATTGTAGAATATGGAAGAACTTTGGATGTTGCAGTTGCATTTGCACTTTTAGTTTGGGAGGGGAGGGTTGGAATCATAGCAACCAAAAAATATACTCTGTTTTATCGCATAATTGTCGCACTGTTATTTTAGTGTGTCAAATTTTTGACAGAAAAATTTCTACCGTAAAAGTTGCATGATGATGTTGGTCTCACTTTTAGGTTGCTTAATCTTAAATATTTTGTTGTAGCAGGGTAGCACATTTAAAAATGTAGCCAGCACTAGTTGGCATCATTGTCTTAGGTTGTTTTCATGTTCGTATACAGTGCAAGCACGTAGTCTATATCGATAGCTCACGAATTGCATTTAACGCGCACGCTCTGTCTAGTTTCAAGTAAACTACATTTGATAGCCCGCACTGCTCACGTTTATTGTTTTTTTTTTTTTTTTTTAATTTTAACAAAAAAGTTTTTATTGCTTGGCTAATTAATTTTAATTTTTTGGCATACTTTAGTATATTCTGCTTTTTAATTAAATGTACTTTCAGTGCAACATATTTTGTTTTTATGAAAAACAACCTCAATAAAAATGCTTTTCAAACTTGAGTTCAGCTAAAATGTGCAGCAATTATGCGATAAAACGCTTTGAACAAAGATGTCTGCCATGACACTTGGCTGATAAACTGATTCTTTTGACTGGCAAGACTTTGTTCCCGCACACTGCAGTTCAGGCTGAGGGTTCTCAAACCCACAGTCCGATTTGATGGAAAGCCGACAGTTTAACAGTCCATCGATTCCGACTGTTCAGTTTGTACTGATCGTGTGTGGGGAAGCCTTTACAGTATAGGAGAAACATATGTCAGTTTGTGGACTTATCAAGAGTAAGATACAATACTGTTTACGATATTACAAGAGTTATCTGTAAAGTTTCCAACCTCAATATGAATGGAGCACTCATAAACAAAATTTGTGGGATTTGTTTGCTCTTGCTTTGGAATCATGCTTTCTGAAATTAAGCCATTTTAGATGTGCTGTTTTTTTTTTACAGTCATTTGTGTGAGTCTCTGCAAAATAGATTCTTACGAAGGTGATATCCTCAGTTGACAAAAATCTCCGTCCTCCGAGCGCAACTTTTAGCCTATGGAACAATAAGTCATTAGGGTTTAGATCTGGTAAGGAAGGTGGTAAGCAGTTCAAACCACAGTTTGTATATTTTCGCCATGCCAACCGCTGAGGTGTGAACTGGTCCATTGCCTTGGTAAAAAAATATATACTTTTCTTTTTCTTTCTGCAATTTCTGCCTTCAGCTTTTCAAGTAATGATGTGTAGTATATTCCGTTATGTTTTTCCATTTTCAAGATTATTGATGATGACTATCCCGGAAAACAGTAATCACCACTTTCCTTGCCAAAAGAACTGTCTTTGCCCTTTTTGGAGCTGAATTTTTCTTTCTAAGTTTTTGGTTTCGCAAACATTCGTCATCACTAGGGACCGGAAAAATTCGCGGGTTCAATGACCTGTAGGATGAACTCCATAGTTCTACATACACTCAGTCAAATGCCGCCCACTCATTGGCTGCTGTCTTGTGAGACGTCCCAACGTAGCAGCCTGTGATTCGATAAAGCTTTGGTTGGGTGTTTCTCATGGGCCCAGAGTGATCCAGGTGAGTTGTGAGCCAATAGCAGAGGCAGCACTGAGGAATAACTATTTGTATTTCAGCCTATCACGAAATTAATTTGTATATTTTTCCGGTTTCTAGTCATCACCCAAGCTAATATGGCTATGTTTGAATTCAGCTGCCCGAAACATTCCTGTGGTAAATTATAATGCAGAGTCCCTGGGCACAATGTCCAGCTCGTCTTTAATTTGCGGCATTTCTAAACAAATATTTAATGGTAGGTGTGGTTACCCAATTTTTCATTTTCGCAAAAACATGCACATGTAGACACGTGCAAACTACTGTTAAATAAATAAAGGCACCTCCAAAATGCCTGAAAATTCAGAAAGTACATTCCAAAGCATGAGCAAATACATTCCTCAATATTTGTTGGCGAGTGAGTGCTGCTATTTTCATGTTATGTTTGGAAACTTTTCAGACAACCCTCGTATAATTTTCGTCACTTGACGTACGGTTCTTAGAAATTTTCTGCGTTTTATAATTAGGAAAATATTTGTTTCTGTATGACTGCCTCTTCTGGGGATTTTCATATTTGTCCGAGATCTAAGCAGTGGTTGGCTGAAAAAGTTTTCTCTCACAGATTTAAAATTAGGAATTGACATCTGTGTACATGAATGTAAGGGTCCGTGCAACAGCAACAAAAGAAGACCAGTCGTGTAAGGCAAGTATGTAGCAGTTTTAAGATCTTCAAACCTGCTTAATATTCCCGTCTTGTACTCCAAAAAATATGGTCATTATTATTTATTTAAATTATTTACATGACTAAAGTTATGTTGATGCTGGCAAGTGTAATTGATGCTGGCAAGTGTAATTTTATAACTTTCAATTATGTCCAATTAGCAAGTCATAAACCCAGTGTTGATTGACCATTAGGGTATTGCTGTCGAAAAGCATATCTGACCAACACGACAAAAACTATTGTGTTTTATCACATAAATGTCCCACATTTTATACTAAAATCAAGTTTGCAAAGAAGGGGTTCGATTTTTATGTGAAGAAAGCATTTTTTGTGATGTGAAGTTATTCATAAAAACAAAACCTATTCGTGGAAAGTATGTTTATGTAAAATGTAGACTATACAAAAACATGCCAAACAATGTAAATTAATAGCTCATAAAAAAAATCATATATTTTTTTTAATTATAAATACAAAAATTAAAATCATGGGTCAGTATTAATGCATTACTATTGTCATAGTACACGCTTAACATTAAAGAGTGCTGGCTATCAAATGTAGTTAACTTGGTACTAGAAAGAGTGTGTGCGTTGCATGCAATCAGCGAGCTATCAGTATTGTCACACTACGTGTGCCTGCTGCATACGAGAATCAACATAACCAACATGAATGATGCTAATTAATACTGGCTACATTTTTATAAGCTATGCACAGCGACGACGAAGACAAATTTATAAAGGTTATAATTTTATAATGTTTAAAAACATCTTTCAGAGAAAATTTACACATCATACAACTTTGTTATTTCTGTAATTTAAGTAAGTTAAGCTGTACAGTAGAACCCCGATTTTGCGAACACGGATTTAACGAAAACAGCGATTTAACGTAAAGGTTTTCAGGAACCATCAAAAAAACACCAATTTATTAAAATAATAATATAGATTTCCAAAAAATGAAAGTAAATACTAATGGAATCTTATTAAAAATTACACTTTGTGGTGTCAGTAATAGAATGGAGGTACTATATATTATGTGCCTTTGCATCATCTGTCCAAATACGAAAAAATTTAAAAAGTTGTTCAAATTGCTTAAAAACTGCGGGCGCTGTAACTGAATTGCTTAGGTGCGTGCCATTGCGCGCGCCTGGATAGATAGACTGTCCGCGACACATGACGTCATGAAGGGTTTCTTTGTCGCATCCCCATCCCCCTCTTCTATGCCTGGCTTGACTCACCACGTTATCTTCCAAACACGCCCGCATAGTAACAGTGCTAGCCAATAATCACACGTTTCCAAATATTCCCTTTCCCATCCTTCAGGTTTTTTCAACTTGTGACCACGTCACACCAATACGCCATTATCATTATTCTCTAGAGGTGTAAAAGTAACGAAAAAAAGTGTCCCCGTATGTATTCGTTACTATAACAATTAGTACTCGTTACTATCGTATCACGTTACATTACTCGTTACTTCTGATACCGCATATTATGCTATGTTATGTTGCAGCAACGAATCGAGTCGTATTGCGTACGCGTACAGTATGACGTCGCGTAAATAATAATAAATAAAATATAAACAATTAACAATATTTGATAATTAACAGTTTTTGTTAACCAAAAACAATAAAATCTCATTAGAGCGGCTTTTTTATACTATCTCTTTTAAGATAAGAACAAAAAACGTGAAAATACGCGATAATAAAAACATATTTCTAATTTGTAAACAATACTTTCTTACGTTGTTTCTGTTCCAATCTCAAACTTTGTTTACACACACAATACCTTTAATAAACAGTAAAAAACTTTGACGACGAATTTCCAAATTATACTTTACAAGTGCTGCGCAGCTCAGTGAACAAAGAGAGTCAGCCGGCGGCTACGCCGCGCCGTAATAGCAGCTGACCGAGTACAATGACCTTTCTCCGCGTACGGCGCGCTATTGACGGAAATTTTCCATCAATTTGCGGCCAATTTTTTTATTTTTAATTTTTTACTGTGACGCAATGTGTATGTAGCTCTTATTTGTTATAAACGCTGCAGGTTGCGACTGTATTTTAATACACTTTAACGTATTTCTTACACTTTACATATTTTTAAACTTTTATTTTATGCCTCATTTTTCACGGTTTCTGAAAAATTGTATGTACGACCGAGGTGTATGTACGAACCGGGGGCCGTACTAGCGAGATTAAAAGACGTTGAAGATGTAAAGTTGACGAAGTCTGAGATAGCACGGCAGCACAAGATATCAGCGTCGACCCTGTCTACGATATGGAAACGGTAGGGACGCGATTATTAGTGCGGGGGTCATTGAAAATCGGAAAATCGGATTTAACGAAACATCGATTTAGAGTAAACATTTTCGGTAACCATAGCACTTCGTTAAATCGGGCTTCTACTGTACTATCGGAATGAATATTAGATTTCAACTTTTATTTTAATCCATCGTTTTATACTGAAATACTACCCACACAAAGTGCTCATAATGTAACAGTGGGACCAAATACATCATGCTGCATTTATGCGAGAATTTTTTTCTCCATATTTCGACACACTTAAAAAAAAAAGTGTGAGGATTATGCGATAAAACACTATGGGTTTTGGGTACCAACTGCATTTTTTTTTATTACAGTAGAGTATGCTTTTAGGTTTCTGGAGTGAAATTATTTAACAGGGGTGGGTCACTATGCTCAGAGAATTATTGTTAATATATGTGTAGAAAATAATGTACAATATTTATACAATTATATAGATTACTCCTTGGGTAGTATTTAGTTATAAAATTACTGTTAATGTTGGTGCTAAACAAAGTTATAAATATTTTTGCTATGAAATGAGATTAATTGGGAATTTTTACTCATATATATTATTTATAGTAGTTGAAAATATATTAAATTAACATATTAGTTGATGGGTCGGTGCCAGTTCTAAATTCAGATGGTCATCAGTGAATTAACCTGCACTAAGAACTGTAAATATAATCCTGGGTAAACACAGTGGTATATTGTGGGCGACCAACACGCACGCGCCTTTTTAACTCCACTTTAAGCCCAAGTGACAATTGGTTTCGAAATCTTTGAAAATTGCAGGCGACACTGGTGAAAGGCAGTCTTTCCTGCCCTTATTTCACTGCCTTGCCCTAGCCCGCCCAGATGGAAAGATACTGCAGCCAGCAGGAAGTGTCGGAACGTAAACGAGTTCTTTGTGCCGAGATCCCAAAAATTATTGTCCCTCTATTCGTTAGGAGACAGGGATGATCATTTAAACTAAAAGTAGACCTTTAGAAAAATAACAGGTTCAAAATACTTTTAAGAATTATTAAAAAATTAAACTACCATGATTTAAAGTTGTCTGATACTAATTAACTGTAGGTATTACATATTACGTTTCCAGCTTTAGATCACTTATAACTAGAGACCCAGAAATACCACGAATCTTGAAAAATCACCAAACACTATTTAACAGTAGTAAATGTTTATTATTATTATTAAAGTAAAGTACATATTATTTAAAAGGTATTTTGACTTTGGATTCACTTGGTTTTAACCCCTAATTTTTTTTATTCGTTTTTGAATATCCACATATTTGTTATTTAATTTTTTCTTTAATTATAAAACAAATATGTGCAAACACACTAATAATGGTACACTGAACCATATTTATTTTATGTTGCATGAGATAATATGGTACTTTATGTGGAATTCAGTGTTACACATTACCGTATGCTATACCCAAAAATATAGTACTGGATGACAGATTATGACTGTACCACTGGAGCAGCAATAAGATGCAGAATTGATATATTTATCTCAGTTTCATACATTTAGCATTTGAAAAATTATTTATTTTACTTGGTCACTGTGTTTTATTGTTATTAAACGTGTAGATTATCAACAAGGTACTTTTAAAGTGTATCAGCTGCCTTCAGACAGGAAGAAAATGATATCCAAGTAAGTATCTTTGAGACCCTGAGCAGATTTAGCATTCAAAACAAAAACTGCCTTTGTTTTGTCCACTGGCCCTCGCTCTAAAAGCCATCAAGATTGGATTAATGCTTAAGAGCTCACATTAGCTAATAATATAAGTTTGGCAGTGAAATAATTATGTAAGTTCCAGAAGAAATGTTACTGTCAACGATTGGTTAGTGAAAATCTTCCAGACACAACCTAATATTCATGGTTTTTTTTTTTATTTGTGCTTGAAGAAAATTTAGTCATCATGGCCATCATCTTGTGACCACGAAAACAAATACATTTAGAGTACACAAATTGGTTGTACAAAACCCTTCACCGACTTCAAAAAACAAAGTGACTGTTCGTAGGTTCCAAAAAATGAATATTAAAAAACTGTGTGCAAGTAAGTCCTGTGGCTGCCTGCAACTCTGGGTTCAAGCTGAAGGACTCGGTCCTCGGAACAATGGCATTGTCACGCATTGTTTTGCGTTAATACCTACGACTGGTCACTGAATTATATGTAAAAATTCCGAAAGACATTCGACTGACATTAATATGTTATTTGTGAGCCACCACCTGACAAAACGACCTCGTGGTACCTTATACAGATGCTGACTGAAGAGATAATTGTCCCAACCAATCGCAAAAATACATTGGAAAATATCAGTCAAACATGGCAACAGCACTCCGACAAACTCCGAACTCTCTGTTCTCTCTATTTCTTATGCAACCGACAAACTATTGCATTAGCTCATTCAAACAAAAAACCATGGCAAAAAAAAAAACTATGCGAACATGCATTTATGGTTTAAAAAAAAAAAAAAAAAGAGTAAAATTTGCTTCAAGTGGCTTATCCTTACTAATATTATAAATGCGAAAGTAAATGTCTGTCTGTCATGCATTAACACCAAAACTACTGAACTGATTTAAATGAAATGTGGTACACAGATAGTCTAGAGCCTGAGAAAAGACATAGGCTACTTTTTAATGCGAAAAAAAGGTTGTAAGGGGTTGAAAGGGGGGGATGAAAAGTTGTATGGAAGTATTGTCATTTTTAGAGCTAGATGCTTGAAACTTAATTTTTTGGCTGTTGATTCAATATAAATAAATATGACATTCAAAGTTTGTAAAAGTTTTACCCTCAAGGGTGTAAAATAACAATAGGGAATAGGGGATGAAAGTTTGTATGGAAATATGTAAGCTTTATGTGAATGTTTAATAAGTTTGCGACAAGAGGACAAAATATTAGAGCTATTCTGATGTAACATTTACGGAGTCATTAAAAAATGTGAAACTGAAGTTAACGTAAGTAAGAAACTTTCCAAGGACCACGCCGTACACAATGAGCGCTGTGCAGCCGCTGGGAGGGGGGGGGGGGCGTGTTGTGGTATGGCATGGCGCGGTGTAGGTGGGGAAATATGTATGAGTGTGCTTACCCGAACAGGCAGACACGTGAGGGCAGACGACTGTGCCACACGCATGCGAATACTGATTTTTTCCGCTGCAAATTCATTATTATTCACTGGAAATTGATTACAATTCGATTTGCTTACACAATTTTTTGTTTATTTTTCTTTAGTTCGGTCATTGTTTTGTTTATTTCATTCAAAAGTAGATTACTTTCGAATTTAGTTAGATGTTATTGCGACATTATTATTTGTTGTACATTTGGACATTAGCTAGGTACCTGAGAACGGTAACTCCTTTTTTTTTTTTTTTTTTTTTGTAATAACAAACAATCTCGGTACAATTTTTGTTTTTGTGAATCATACTTAATACCATTGTTGTCATTAATTTTGTAGTTGGCTTGCGTGTGTATTTTCGTAATACGTAGTTTTCATAATCTTTTGTGTTCTTTATGTTCTTAAATAATTAAGTAAGTTTATTTTGCTTTGATTATGTTCTTAAATTAATTGTAAAATGTTATAGTATAGAGGTTTTGTTTATTTGGGTCAATAAAAGTAGTTGAATACTAATTCATTTAGGTTCTATTTGAATAAATGTTGAGGCTGAAAGTTGGTGTTCCAGTCCTATTAATGAGAAATCTTGACGCGCCAAGACTATGTTATGGTACACGGCTACAAATTACACATCTGGGGCACAACATTATAAAAGCTATAATCATGACTTGAATGGCAAAAGGAGAAAAAATTGTTGATACCCCGTATTCCAATAATTTCGACAGATTTGCCATTTCAATTTAAAAGAGTGCAGTTCCCCTGAAAGCAGCATTTGCAGTAACAATCATTAAAGCTCAAGGACAGACGCTTACAGTTGCAGGAGTTAATTTTAAAAATAAAAGTTTTTCCCATGGGCAACTCTGTGTGGCATGCTCACGTGTATCAAATTCGCAAAATTTTCATGTTTTGGAAAAGATGGGAAAACAAAAAACGTAGTTCAATAAAAATGTACTTAAATTAACTCATATTAATACTTTATACCTTATGTACTTATATACTTAAATAATTTAATAAGCTCTTTGCAATGAAATACTGCAAATAGCTCATTAAAGTATTTATACGTATGTGTCTTATTTGTTAAATAATTAAAAATGATCCCTAAAGACACTATTCCACGCGGACTAATTCGCGGGCACAGCTAGTTTACTATAAAGCAAGCAAGCAAGCATGAAACAGTGTATATTTTGATCATAAATCACTTTACAAACACACAAAATACCTTGTAAAAAAAATTGGTCGTCTGTAAAGTCGGTTTTCGGACGATAGTTTAACGTGACGTCATAACAAAACATTGATGAAATGATTGCATACTTTTATGAATAAAAATGAATTATCACTATTTTGTATGGATACAAATGAAATCTACAATTTAATTGATAAATTTACTTTTATTTGCACTCATTAATTCAAATATGTTTATTACTGTAAGGAAGAGATTATTTTAACTATAACTTTTATACATATTTGCTATTTAACTTCTTACAATCTGTGTTATTCTGTTAAGGATAGGACGATGATAGGAAAAGTAGGAAACGAATGGGAGTGTTTCAAGTTTAATGTGCCTCGAAAAAGTCAAATTGATGGTGGTTCCAATCGAGTGGAAGAGAGATAGATGCGGCTTAAGCGTACAATGAGCGTAACGGTACACAGCGTAACAGGACAATGTGCGTAATGGGACACTTTTTCGTGTGTGCAGCTGGCGTTCATCGATTTATTAGACGTCACGTCAAAAAAATATAAAGCTGGTATTTAAATATCAGAAAACTTAACCATAGTACTGAATACAAGCTAAAATAATAAATCATTAATTAAACCAGTTAAGTTACAAGGGCAGCAACCTGGGTTGATACTCCAACTAAGCAGTAAGGTTTTCCTCTGATATCCCTACTCGTACAGCCATGCTTGTGTGAGGGATGACATATGTAGTCACCAGGGTATGTTGTGCCGTGCAGTCTGCAGTTGATATTGTGAAGTGAACCTTGATTGAATGGTTTGTAAGTTTGGTTAAGCGTGCATACTTTAAATATAGTTTTATATGTGTGTGTGTATAATTAATGGAGAACAGTAACAGTGCAAACTAGGGCTTTTATGATTACAAGATGTTCACAGTCTGAAAAGTCAGGGATTTTACTTTGAATCGTTGAAAGGTCATTGAAATTTCCCAGTGCTAGTATTTGAGAGTAAAATATCTTGAAGTCTCTCACTCAGACTGAAGATTATATATCCGGATGGTGTATTAGCGCATGGTCACACACATTATAAAATAGCATGGGCAGTGTTCTGTTTGAACTAGACCATCTGTGGGGAGGGTGGGAGGCTTGATTTTCTTTATTTCTTTAAAACAAGATTTGAAAATATGTTAATTATTTTTAAAAAAAAAAAAAACAAGTTTGATCATTTTTAATTTTGGTCATAGAAAGTCTAGGAAATTTTATTATTAATTTGTGTGGACACCCTGATTTAGGAATATAACAGGATAGCACACGAGTATACCTACTCTATAACATTACGAGCCTATTGAGAATGTGCCACCTTTGCTAGTGGGAGTGGCAAAGAAGTATTGCCCTTAACATAAGCCTTTAGTAGTATAGATGTTCCAAAAATATTGGCCAATAGAATGCTGTGCTGAGTGGTGATTACAGTCTTTTCTGCAAAGTTTATGAAGGAAATGCATTATTACAATTAATAAGAGAGAGACTGTAAAACATATTTTTTTTGGGATTGCATAACTCTTTAGAATCCCCAAACAGCATGGTATAACACAGCAAAGTTTACTGCGCTAGCTGAACGCCACAATGACTAGCTTATACACATACATATTCTGTGGTCTACTGGCAATCATAATGAAAAAAATTGTACAGCATGTGCTCTTTAATTGGCCCATTATTTCGCCACTGGTGTTTGTTGGGGGAGGGGGGTGATATTCAGTCGTTTGAAATTGTGAAAAAGGAAGAAACAGCATGAAAATAAATTCAACAATTGTTTGCTAGTCAACGATGATAATATGAATTGTAGAGGGTTGTATTGTAACTACTAAGTTATACGCACCTAGATGTTGAAAAACAATTTATTCAAAAATTTTCCAAGTAAATAACTCCAATTTGAGGCAGTTTTTAGTGGCACTGGTCGCACCAATCGTGCCGTCGGTAGGTCCATGTGCAACATTGCTGCGAAGTGGCCTCAGTTTTACACACTCCTTTTCACTTTGCTAGTAGAGACGATGTGACTGCAGTCTCTTGCTGTAGACCGTCTCGCTCTCAGATTGCAGAATGCGGTTTGTGGCACACACTGTTGCAGAATCTCTGCACATTTCTACACATTCTGAAATTCAGGAGATGTGTTTCTTTGGAATTATGACTGCGCAAGAATTATTTTAAGAATTCACATCGTAATTTATAATATTTTATACTATCACACTTGTAAATTTGTAATCAACACTGTTTTTTTTTTTTTTTTTTTTTTTTTTTTTTTTTTTTTTTTTTTTTTAATAAATTAAACTTACTAGGGATGTGCGAGTACCCAATATTTTCGGGTACGGTTTGAATCCACTATTACCCGAACCCGGAATTGTTGTACGTACATGAATTCGAACAGTATTACGAATATTCACAAAAGTTATAAATTAATTTAATACGGCTCAAAAATACTAGCAGTGAAAAATAAAATTAGGCTACTCTTACGTAAGTATTTATAATATGATGTATCAAAGAAAGATATGTAAATTAAATAATTAACACAGTGACATTAAAAGAATTTCGAGATTTTAAGAGCTTAAACTATAATTACGAAATTCGTCGTATAGCAAACTATAAACTAAAAACAATTACATACCTACAAGGAAAAAAGTCTTGGCTATTTATTGGAGAAAAAATGGTTTTGTTTGCTGAAACGTTTATAAAACAGATTTCCCTGTGGTGTGCAGTTTATTACCATTAAGTTGGAGAATCGAATATGTTTTGGTTTTCATATTTTAAAGTGTTTATTATTAATTAAGTTTACATAATTATAAACATTTCAATCTTAGTGTAATAAATAATTGCCAGTAGTTTCAGTTAGAAAAAAGAGAACACACGTTATTTTTAAATTAATCAGTTATATTTAATTATTCTGTTCTTAATATTCGGAATCGGATTCATGTCTCAAATATTGCCAGGGAATCAAATCGGATTCAAACCGAACTGAAAATCAAGGATTCGCACATCCCTAAAACTTGCCACGAAGAAATCGTTCACACACATTTATTGATACAAATTCATACAATAATTGAACGTTATGAAGGAATTAATATCATTTATCTTTTACCCTTTAATCACCATTGATACAGCTGACCAAATTTGAGACTTCTTCCCTAAGAGTAGCATAGGGCTGTCCAGAAGAAAAGGGTTTGGGTGACTGGGAAGAATTGGATGAGGCTAAATTTATTAAAAACCTCTCATCATCTCGAAGTTTATCAGCTCTCCACAGCTCTTCTATATTTTTTTACCTTTTCTACGTAATTTTTCCAGTTTTCTTTCAATACTTAGTCATAATATGTTTAGAGGTATCTCTCATGCATTCTTTGAAAGATGTGTTATGCATTCTTTGAAAGATGTCACTTAGGGTAGTCATACCATTTTAACAGAGTTGAGATCGCAGTGATGTGAGCGAAGTACAGTTTGACCTATGCTTTTGACTATTTATTCAAGTTTGTAATTTTTGTAATTATTCCTTTTCTGTCCTACTATGTGTAGCAATTCCCGCTTAAATCATACTGACATAAGAAATGCTTTTCTGTCTTGTATCCCCCGTACGCCAACATTGCACGGGAATCGGTTCACACATTCTGCTATGGTGTGACGCATTATCTATAACAATAACAGATCCCTCTGGAGTGTTTGGCAAAAGTTGTTCAGCAAACCACTTTTCATACCCATTTGCAGTACTTTCGTAGTGAGCGCCATCTGTGTTCCTTCGCACAAGAAAGTAAGGGCAGCATTTTGGACGAAACCGACTTCGTTACCTGCATGCACTGATGCAAGATGCACCACGTCCTGTAGGAAGTTTAAGGCCTGAACCAAGGCCTTCAATGGCTGACTGCCGAGCGCTCTTCGCTGTTGTGTCTTTCCGTGCTTTTTGAAGGCTGACCTCTTTGTTTACCCATGACCCATCTATATAGATAACTGGCTTTCCCGAATCCCTAAACCTTTTTATGTCTCTCGAGTAGGTATGTTGTCACGTTCTATGAATGCTGCCTTGCTTCCCCTTCTTGAATACTGTCGTGAAGGAACCCATGCAGGGTGGTACGAGATGAATCTGGTCATGAATCGTCACTATTCACTTTTGCTAAGATAACATTTTAAGTGGGAGGAATGTTAGCAAACGAAAAAGTGTGAAAATCACCCGTAACCAACTGTGCAATGCCATCGTAAGTTTGTTTATGAGAATTTTTCTGTTTGCCTTCCCTTTTGGTTTTACTTTACCATGCGTACTTACTTACAGGCTTCTGCAGTTTCATCCTAAAGGTGTAAATGGTTTGTTCAGAACAGTCGGTTGCTTTGTGGAAGCTTCCGTAATTGCATTGTTCACACCCTTTTTTTTATTCTTAATACTTAAATGCTTTCAACACAATCTTGTTCTCCTTATCTCATAGTCTACTGATTAGTTTATTTTTGGTGTTCCATTTTCCATATTTATGTAATCCAAATGAAGGCTGAAAATAAAACTACATGTGGATAAATAACCAGTCAAAATTGTAACTTGTTACATTACCAGACACAGTGCTTCACTTGGTCGCGAGACACAGCAATAACTGGCAGGCTGGGTTTTAGAAATGCATGTTAAAGAAAATAGCGGACTAGGGAAGCCCTATCTTTGAACTTGCGTGCAGGACAGAACCTCACTTCTCCAAACACACTGCAGTGTTTCCTCTTACAGACACCATTTTGGGAGCGAGCTGCAGTGAGATTCTGTTGCAGCGTGCTTTTGCGCCGATAACACATGTTTTCTCAGCTATGAACACAAAAAGTGTTGGGTCAATTGAGATGATGTTGCTTTTAAAAACAAATTCCATTCATGGTGAACATCTTTCACACTTTTGACCCCCATCTAACTTTAATAGTAAAAAACTTTGCTGCTGATCAACTTTTTCATGTTTCAGTTTTCTGAGAAAATGTATTTTTGGATTGGAGGGAAAAAAAAAATTATTAAACTGAAACATGAATAGTTTTAGTTTTGAAATTTATTAGGTGGCATCCTAAACTATGACTGTATTAACAAAAAATATCTGAAATAAATACACCTGTAGGTTAATCTTTTTTGATGTTATACAAATACGTATTTCAGTTTCCAGTGATGAAGTTGATTTTTTTTTTTATTTTTTCTGCTCCTTAAAATACAGTTATGTGTGCAAAATGTATATTTCAATCCTTTACAATATGCAAAAATACAATTTTGAATTTGTATGATATATGGTAACACCTCACTCAGAAACAAGGACTGCACTAACAGAACTTGGGGTGTGTTAGAAAGAGAGAGAAATCGTCTATTTACTTCCGCGCTGCAATCTTAAGAGTGGGGCGTTCTATAGTGTATCTCACTTATCCTTTCATTCCCCACACGTAAGGCTAAATTTAAGCTTCATATATCCACGTGTGGCTGCTGTAAATATTTCAAACATGTGAAGTTTATATTTTTATTAGTCCTATGTATGGCATGAGGAATATTTGTTTTTGTATTCTGATTTAAAATATTTATGTTTAATAATGTCAGTATATCTAATCCGGCCTGCTTGTGGTCCTGAACGTGTGTTAGGTGAATTGGATCTGGATTTTGTACTTAATGAAGATATCATGAACGTTACAAGGATTTCAGTTTAAAATTCAATACAAATACCTAAGTTTTATACCAGTCGAAGATCAGTTATCTATTTTGTTACATAGAGAAAATTCCATTTACAACTTCATGCACTTGAGTAGGTGTTCGTTCAGCGGGTCCTGCATACGATGTACTGAATAAAATAAAAAATGAAAAATATTGCTGCATCTTCCACCTCTTACGTTTGAATTTCAAAACAATTTGAACAATGTAATTGAATTGGATGTTCTTACTCTTCTTAATGTGTATTATGCAATTGTAACTTAATTTAACAAATTCTTTGTAAGCTAGCCAAAATGGTTGTAGTGCATGAATTATCATTTGTTAATATGCTCTATATCCCCCTCAGAAGAGAGATATTTTTTGTGGGGAGGGGGGGGGGGGGGGGAGGGGTATATAGTTGAGTAGCTAGGTCTCTGGTTGAGATTAAGCAGCTAGGCATATTTTATTTCAATTTGTTCTTATAGACAGGTTGCAGAAACAAAAATTATTTTGAATGTTGTAAAATAGAAAAATAGGAACTGAACCATTTATATATATAATCAGACAAGTTACAAAAGAACCTTGGAAGAGCTGGGGAGGGAGGTGGCAGTCACGTGACCGAAGCTTCTGGCGGGGGTGGGGGCCAGTTGAGCTGTCGCTCACTTCCGGGAAACAGTGGTCCGGTGCCGTCAGCTCGCGGTCATAGTTACACGATCCAACGCTATCCATGGCATCAACGTCGGGTCATAAGTCACGGATTTTAAGCGGCACGCCGTTGCGGGGACAGGCACGGGAGATTGTGTACAATGTGGCGACACATTTGAAAGAGCAAAAGCGATTACATAATTTGAAGTACAACATTGTCGAAGCAACAAGTGCTGCAACAAGGGTTTCTCAGTCAACTGTAAAAATAATTTTGGCAGAAGGTAAAGTAAAAAGCAAAAATAGTTTAAGTTTTTCTACTCCCACGGGAAAGAATAAGGAGCGAAAAAAAAGAATCGAAGTAGATGACTTTACGTGCGGCGCTATACGGCGGAAAATTCACGAGTTTTACACCGTTAGAAAAACAATTCCAACATTAAAGAAACTGGCCAGGGCATTACGAGAGGGCGGAGTTTTAAATTGCAGTAGAGAGTACTTGCGGCATTTGTTAAAACGTATAGGATTTAGGTGGAAGAAATGCCAATCAAAAAGAAAGATTTTGGTAGAAAAACCGGAAATTTCTGCTTGGAGGGGGAGGTATCTACAAACAATTCGTACATATCGAAATGCAGGTAGAAATATTGTGTATGTTGACGAAACATACCTACATGCAACACATTGCGTTAATTCCTGCTGGCAGTCGAGCACTGAAGTAGGTGTAACAGAATCAATTGGCAAGGGGCCACGTTTGATAATCGTGCATGCTGGTGGAGAAGAAGGCTTTGTTTCTAATGCTTTATTAATTTTCAAATCAAAACAAAAGTCTGGTGATTATCATGATGACATGAACTACCAACATTTTTCTACCTGGGTAAGACAGAAGCTACTTCCAAATTTACCTGAAAATAGTGTCATAGTTCTAGACAATGCCAGCTACCACAATGTCCAAATAAATAAAAAGCCTACAACCACTACTCTGAAATCTGGCATCCAAGACTGGTTAAAAGCCAACAACATTCAATTCTCCACACACATGACCAAAGCCGATTTGCTACTTTTGGTAAAATCCCACCAAAGCACAAAAATATTCAAAGTGGATCAAATAATAGAGGAGTGTGGCCATGACACCATTCGTTTGCCTCCATACCACCTGGATTTGAATCCGATTGAACTAGTGTGGGCAGATTTCAAAGCAAAAGTTTGCGAGGAAATATCAACATCTTTGGACGATAAACGAAAACTGTGTGAGAAATTATTTTGTTCCTATATGGTGGTACAGTGGAAAAAGTGCTGTGATCACGTTAAAAACATTGAAGCCGAATATTTCAAGAACGATGCAATAGTGGACATCGAAATCGACAAGATAATAGTGAATCTTGACTCATCATGTGGCGAAAGTTCTTCGGGTGACACAGGATCTAGCGCTACAGAAACGGCCGAATATCTGAACTCAGACTCGAGCTCGGAATAGGTGAGTCGCGTTCAAATAAATTTTAACCGTACTTCCCTGTTATACATAGTTATAAATGTTTTTGTACTTTTACAAAAATTCCTTTGCAAAACTAATTGTCAACGGGTTCGAATCCCGACTCTGGCGTTCTTGATGGTAACCATGTTTTCCAGAATTTAAACAACAGTTGAACGATGTGATGGTTCCTAAATAATGAACGACGCAAGACCGCATCATAGCTATTTTTAAACTCTGAACTTTCTAGCGTTTTTGTCTGGAGTGTCCGCCTTCTTAATTCATAACAAATTCTTTCCGATAATGTAAAATGCTCAAAATGTGTATCTCAGGCCCCGGGTTTACTTTTTCGCTGCGTTTATTTTATTTGTGTGTGGGCGTCTGCCTTGTTTGTTTTAATTGACAGTAAAGTTGGTTATTCGTGTTTGTAAAATAACTTGTTAAATAACTTACGTTTCCTTTGTAGACGATTGGCGTATTGGAAAAAGCTGACGAAATCCTAGTTCCCAATAATCTCATTCAATAGTTATTACATTTAAAATAACTTAGTTTTTTTCTTGCCATCCTTTTGTTGTTGCGGGTTTTTTGTTTATTTACTTAGCCTTACTCTTTACATTCTTAACAATAGGCGTACAACTTAGACTGAGCGAGATGAGCTCAGATACATACAAAAGTTATTAAATACTTGAGTGTTGCCCGCGCAAAGCTGCGGCGAAGAGTTATTTCTTCGTACAGAGATTACTTTGCTACTGGCCAACTGCGTGGGTACGATACCGTGTTCGTGTAAGTCGGGCCGACGCAACGGACAAGGACAAGGGCGGAGTCACTCCCTTCCCCTACTTCCCCTCGACGGTCCTCGGGAACTCGCGCATGCGCAGTAAAAGGTCCAGCTCTATCTTGTCGGGTTATAGTACCAAACAGTTGAGATTTGTTTTTTTCCCCAAATTGTCATAAAAAGGGAGGGGGGGGGAGTTTCCCACAATCCAAAAAAAATGTTGAGAACACTTGTAATTATTTACAACTCGCTAATAACCCGTGGCTTCGCTTTGCTGATATTTTACCATTGTAGAGAAAAATATGTGACAGATTCCAAAAAATTCTGCTTCAGAAATGGACACAATTAATTGTCAGGTGTATAAAATATTTAATTCATAAGAAAACTGTTTTAAAATGAGATTAACTAAAGTTATTCGTAAGTCTTTTTTAGTTTTTGGTATAGATTAAGTACCTATCTGATTTTATAACATGCTTTTGCCTGATGCAACTTTGTCTACCTGGACTTTAGGATTGGTTACAGAGGGGAATGAATATAAAGGGGAAATTAATAATAGGAAAAGATAGACTAGTCTGATTTGTACTGTAGTTGTGCGCTTCATCGACGTGGTACAGTTGCGGAATTTAAATTGATTTTTCACTCTTTAATGGAATTTATTTTGGTAGTCAATGTTATATGATATATTTTTTCCGTGTAGGTTGTATAAGTTCCAGCCACTTTGATACTCATGAAGAACCAATATAGAGCTCACAATGCAAGAAGCATGGGGAGCCCAAATAAATTCCTGCCACTTTCAATTTTTGGCCCTGGAACTTATCATTTTTAATTCTGGATTTGCAGGCTTCTTAAAATGCAAAGGCTAATTATTGGGATGCTGGGAATCAGTATGCTCTCACCTTTGGTTACTCCTTTGTAATATGTTTCTCCACAGTTCGGTGATATGCAGTCTGGTGCCGTTGCACAATCTCGGTGCATCGAGGCTGTGCATAGCAAAACAGGGACACCAACTTTCACCTCCTGTTTGTGGGAAGACAGGTAACCTCTAGGCAAGAGGTGACGGACGCACCAAACGATAGCAAGTTTCAAATAAAAGGCAATGCCATCTTTTGAGGCAATTGAAAACTAAACTGTTATCAACGCCGTTTGTTCACTAGCCGCCGTGAGCTTCACCAAGTGGACGGGTCTTACCTAGGAGAAGAATAGGAAGTTCCTAACACCTTACTATAGGATTGTGTGGTGGACATAGAGAAATACCTCACACTCACTTATGTATATGACTTACCTATGATTTCCAATTATAAAACTGAAACTATGCTTTTTCACTCTCTTAGGTTTGCAATTTGATAATTATAGGAAGCTTATGTGTTAATCCAGGTTATGAGCTAGCTGTGTGCAAATTTAATCCAAATCCGTTCAGTGTTTCGTACGTGCTCGAGTAACAAAACATTCAAACATCCAAATGTCTAAACTTCCAAACATCCCATTTTTCACATTTATAACAAATAAAATTTATACCTGTTTGTAAGTCTAATATAAAGTTTCATCAAAATCAGTCCAGTAGTTTTTGCGTGATACTCGAACAGACAGGCAGGCACTCTTCTGTTACAGTTTTATAATGGTGTAGCTAATTTGACTGAAATAACATTTATTTTCAGTTACTCTTCATGCACTTTACTGCACTACTAGTTCTCTATATCTAGGGTGGTCACCAGTGGCATAATATATAGTAGCAGTCCCTTCCAAAAGAAACATTATTTGGAATTGTGGAATTTTGTTTTTTGTACATAAAAACAAAAGGTGATATTAGTGATAATGTACCTTTCATTTAATGAATAGGGTTGTAAGTGTTCAGTTCGTAATGTATTTTAGAAATAGACCTGTTAATCATACAACAATGTTTCTTATTCTCAAGCCACCAGGCGATTCACAAACCACATCAGCAGTAGGTTGAGATATGTTATGGTTTTACTGGGAGGTGTAACTGAGGGTGCTAAAACACAGTAGGACGTTAGACCAGAGACCCATCATTCTTGCAATAGGGCCTAAGCTACATACTTTGGTAAATGATCTGTTTGTGTAAATTATTATTTGTGATAAGGTTAGACACATGTGACATTTTGGCATGCACAGCCAAGGATTTCTTATACCATTGATATAGGGCCTTAAATGCATGTTGAATTTTTTTTCATTTTCTCATCAATTCTATTCGTTCAGGGCTGTTTCTATAAATTTAACACTATACATCTCTTACATTCGTTGTCACAAATATTTTCAACAGATATTTATGAAACGTAATATAATGGGCGTAAAAAATTGTGCAAGTTTTTGTGAAAAAATTTACTGCTGTTAATTTTAAATGCAATTATTTGACACTTTAAAAATAAATTTTTAAAATAAGTGTGACAGAACAATGAATTGAAGAGAGGTATAGATGTATCGTGTTAAACTTACAGAAATAGCCCTTAACTAATAGTAATGTTGAGAAAATAAAAAATTTAAAAATCTACATGGTTTGTAAGAGCCCACCTTTATATTGGAAGGTACATTCGCAGCGATTCGAAATGAGAAAACTCATTTCATTCACTCTTTTGGTGCACATACAGGAATTATGTGTGCACGCGCGCGCGCACGCACGCGCGCACACACACGCACACACACACAGGGAGAGAGAGAGGATAAAAAAGAGAGTGGGGATTTTGTTCACAGACAAGGCCAGAGTAATCTCTTCAGAAACACAAACGGCACAGACTAGTCATTTCAGTTTCTTGATCTCGCCTGGTCTGTTACTACCCATGCCTACCTAACGTAGGTACTCGCTGTGGGCAGAAGTGAACGGACAGTTGAAATGGCAAAGGAAATGTTATTCGAAATGGTAAAAATATGGGTAATTTCAGGAGAGAAAGTTAAAACACTGGTGTTCTATTCTTCTAGACAAACTTGGAAGAGGAGAGTTGTGAGTTCCTATAGGAGTACCTTTTAATTGAGACACAAGGAAATGCATGTAGCATGTTCACCTTGTGCATTCTTTCTCTCTTGTTATCGGTCCTTTCTCTTGCAGAGACTGTACTGGCAATAGGATCATGCATAATAAGCTTTATTAGTTAGTCATGAGATAGACTGTAAAGAGCTGTTTTGATAGTGCTTTTGTCATTGGATCATGGGGGTTATTTAACAGACCCTAGAAAACTCATAGGCTTATCTTCCTCATGACTAATAATGGGTTGATTCCCAATTTTTACGAATATGAATCTCGAATTTGAATCACATAAGAGTACTTTGAATCTACCCTTAGTATCTGAATGTAATTTCATTTAAAGGGTAAAAAAAAAATTAATTAATATACAAGGAATTAAATATATCAACTAAAATCTTGAAGCATTCACCACTTTAAAGGTTTGTTTTTTAAACTGTGCATCCCAAAATAATTTTATTTGCTCAGTTAAATATTTAAAGTACAATATCTTAAGTACTGGTAACATGATAGGTATGAAGGAAAAAACAAATAGATATAGCAAACTTCACAGTTCTTAATGTTGATTTTTTTTTTTAAATTTACTATGTTTCACTCAATCTTTCTCTTTGATTCGCAAATCTTTGGAATTCTATATTATAAATTTATCGAGAATTTGACCAGCTCGGCAATAATATAAATGTAAATCTAAACATAACATTAGAAATGGTACTGTGTTTTATTGAAGTGAAACTTTTGTGCTGAGGCGGAAACAGTTTTCGAGCATTACAAAAATTAAGATCTCACGAGGGTAAATAGCTAGGTACGTGGTGGGGGAACCGGTAGAGGAGACGGCAGGGAAAGGTAGAAGTGATGCAGCATGCTTGCGCTCTTGCTCTCGTGCGCGGTTGTTTGTCGGGGGTTGGCGTCGCACTATCCCCACTCCGGGGCCGTTGGCGCGGGCGGTGATCGCTGGAGCAGCCTTGAGCGGGCTCCACGTGGTTGAACCCCGCCATGCTGCAGGGATAGGCGGGTCGCGGCGGTAGGAACCTGCCTACGCCTGACGCCACCCCGACCTAGGGAGTATTTGGGCAGAGGGCAACACAGCGGGGTTAGAGCTTATTGTCATGCATTGGGCCAACAGCCATGTTCGAAAGAAAATACTGTTCTCTCATGTATGTATTATTAATTTAATTATTGTGTAATTCAGTATTGTTACACAGTGTTATGTGAGTATTGTTTTAGCTGTAAAATGAAATATTTCTGATTTTATAATGCTTTTCCTGCTTTAGTTTGGACATGGGTAATTATTTGTTACAAATTTTTATTTGATTACCAAAATCACACATCGTCTTTTACAAGCCCACGAGTGTGTAAATGTGTTAAGTTAAACTAAGAGGTGTGAATAATTCTCTATCAGAGTTTAGCTTTGGATGACTGGCTCAACAAAGTAGCTTTGAGCTAGGTCCTATTCTTATGTCATGTTGTCAATTTTCACATACCAGATACCTACCTCAGACTGCACACGTCCATTTGGACAATTAGTTAAGCTGCATAAACTACCTTATTATCTGCAAGCTTCAAGTTAAGGAATTAATTAAATTCAATGTTTATTTTAAATTTAAGAAAAAAAATTTTGTTTATTCGAAGAATCTACAATTTATTTATTTGTGTGGAAAAGAGTTATTTCATTTAATATTTTACATTAGTCCTTACTATTCTGAATTATTATCTCTTGTATTAAAAAATATTAGTAATTTATCTCTGTCTATAACTAATAAGCAAGAAGTTTATTTTCTATCATGCATAGACTCCACGCACAGGGTTTTATTTTATTTTATTTTGTTATTGAAATCTTGGTAGTTTTTCCAGTTGTAGTTTGCATTGATACAAATTTATCTGTCTCCCTATTTGCAAATACCAATAACTCATCTGATAAAGCCTTTTTGGCTGATTCCAATGAAAGTATTCAAATTGGTACACCTCTAACAGTATTACAGACTTCCTATAGTATTTCTGCATTCAAAAGTTATTTAATCTTATTATTTTAGACATCTATCTGCGTATTCTTAAATGCTTTTCATAACGGACACCACTTGGATATCTTTAGCAGTTTTCAATATATATATTTTTTTTTCTCCCCCTTCTTCTGAAGATTTGCACAAGGTAAATGTGCTCAGGTGGGCTAATTGCTGGCGAGAATGGGAAACGGCGCATCACAGCTCACTGACGAATGCAGGTGGTCGTGAGAGTGGTGTACTCTATGAGCAAGTGCCACTGTTTTCAGCGAATATAACTAAAGAAATTTAATTTTTTTCATTTTCCTGTCCAATTACTTTTGTGCATAACATTATTAATGGTTTTTCAATCAAAACAGTTTAGATGCTATTGCTTTTAAAATCATGCTGTTTCCTGTGGGTGATAAAACTAAGGTAGTAAAAGAAGCAGAGAAAATATTCAACCATTGCCACTTCATTATTTTTGACCAAACCGTTATCCTTGTTTATTCAGACATTAGGAAATAATTGTCATCTATTAACATATTAATTTGGTTTGCAATTTTTGTTAACTAAGTATATGTTATCATTTCTTGGAATAGCATTTCGCTTATACATATGGCTAATTAAAAATGACATGCGTTGATTTTCTACAAGGAACATTTTTGTTAAAGATTGCTAACAAAACGTTAACTGGCTATCTAGTCGGCTGGTTTTGATAGTTACTTGTCCCTTGTAAAGCTTTCACTATTATAAAATGTGTTATGTGTAATATTTAATTCTCTGTAAAAATGAAAACAGCTTGTGAGACCTGAACGGGAAGAAATAAATTAACAATTAGACATGTTGCTGATGATTTAATGCTTTCTGGATGAATTTGATAGTGTTAAAGAGTTTAACTTTCACCTTTTTGCAAGGGACATAATATTGTAATAGTTGGCACATACAGTCTATATTTGAAAGTAAAGGGTTCCAATTGGCTTTTTTTTTTTTCATGTATACACACTTTACAAATAATTGTTATACTTGCATTTTTTGTAGTTATTTTATTTGTGTTGATGTTTCTGAGAATAAATTATCTGTACACATATAAAATAGACAGTTGATGAGTCATTTGTTTCTTGTTTCGCAGGTGTGGGTGTCTGACAAAACCAGTGAGCAAATGCCGGTGAGTGAATGTCCATTCTTGCTTGGTATGAATTACTTTTTGTGGCATCTGCATAATCTTATTCTGAAATTATTGATTCGTTCATAATCTAACAGCTTTTTAGGTAACATGTTTTTATTATGATTCAATATTTTATTGTGATATTGGAAGTGATCCTTAGGCGAGATCTAGTTAATATTACATACCCCCACTAGGTTAAACATAGGTGGATTGCAATAAAATAAAAATAACACTAAAATGTGTGGTAATATGCCATATAGCACTGGAATGTAAGTGAAATCATGAAATTGAAGAAGATTTAAACAAGTATTTATTCTAATATCAATGTAACATTTTAATATACAAAATTCATAGGCTGTTCTTATTTTAGTTTGTACAAATTTATGAACCGAATATATTAGAAACATTAATTTTACATTTCATAGGTATCTTTATATATTGACAATCATTTAAAAGCATTTAGAATGTAAATATTATGTTTTAAATAATATTCGGAAATAAAAATGCTTATTTCACAATAATAGATGCTATTTTTTCAGCCACTAAGCATTAGAGTGATTAATTTACAGTGTGAAATTCACTTACAATTATGCCTAACACAGGGGAAGGGGGGTTCCAAATACATATTTTTTATAATAATCAGCGTGCATAGCATACAAAATGAGATTCAATCATGAAACACTACTCAATACATACTGAATTAATTAATGATGATCAAAAATTTGAATTATTTATTTACAAAATAATGCTACAAGTAAACATAACAGGTGAAAAAAAAATTCACCCTGCTATGAATTAAGTGCAATACATTGAATGTAGGTAGGGGAAACCCGGGCATGATGGATAGCCTAACTTGAAGGCTCCATTCCTGTGAAACTTTTAGTCATAGAGACTGATAAACTGCTTTATTTATTAACCCAATACTTACAAAACTAAATACCACAAAACCATTTAGATGAAAAATGAGAAACTTATTTAATCCACGTAAAAATGAAAGTCAGAAAAAAAACATCTTGCCTATTACCCCTGGGTAAGATAGATAATGGATTCGGGCAAGATGGATAGTTATTTAACCATGTCACTAAAATTGTCAAATGTTACAAAAACTGTCGTTAGCCTTCTATAATGACATTCTTGGCATAAATCACAATACTTAGGCTTCCACACCTGTGTAGGATGTACACACTTCATGTGCCCAGTCTTGGCAGTCACCACACTGAATCCACCCTCCTTGTCCAGCAGAGGCTGCATATGTGTCTGTGCAAACTAAACATCCAGTTTCACCTTCATTTACTTCTTTTTCTACAATAAGTTTTTCTGGTTTTTTTAAATTTGCCTTATCAACTTTTTTAGAAGATGCCTTCTTGATTCGTGCTGTATGTTGTAGACTCTTAATTTAAGAAATATTTTGGATTTCCTTTTGTGGGTGCTTGTAAGGATCTCGGATCGCTGACATTTTCTTTCGCGTTTGTCGTTCCAAGTTACATACGGTTGAGCGGCCGCAAACTGAAATGGGCTTGTTTTAGAGAAACATGCCTCCATGTCTTCAAAGAACTGCTTGGGTGTGTCTGTAGATCTTGCAACTTGATGCTGGCAACTTGATTCTAGCAACTTGATTCTAGCAACCTGATCATATCAATTTTATACTGGCAACTTGATCCTGGCAAATTGATCCCAGCAACTTGATCCTTGCTTGGAACTGGTTCGTCAAGAAGATGAGGACGATCTGTGACTGTCGCTGGTGCAAAATCTTCTTCTCCGAAAATGTTTCTGTTGAAAGGCCACAATCCAGTTGTTGAAAATCCATGAACAGCATTTTTAGCAGATGCAGATTTTAGAAAAGCCGGAGTGACTAGTCAACCATTTTCTTTCTTGCAAATATGAAATATGGTGGAAGGAATTGGCATGCAGCACTGCAGCATCCTACGATAGTGCTCAAAGTCCCTCGTTCTGAGCCAGAGATTACTCCCACCTGTTTTTTGCCAGTCGAGGACAGTATTTTGGGAGGTCTGGTGGTTGTGGTCTGGATTCCTGTCTCGTCCACATTGAACAGTGTTGTTGCATTGATATTGTGCTCCTTTAATACGTCATAATATAAATCGTAAAACCGGTTTACTTGTGGCTTGTTGAACCCTCGAGCACGAGCCACTGATGTTGGCTCAGGTGTTCTTAAAGTTATGTCTGGATGTCTCTGTTTAAAACCTTTGAACCAGTCATCTCCTACGCAACCTTTTTTGAATGGATGTTGAATTTTGTTTGCTTCGGCGAATTCAAAAACTAGTTCCACGAATTATTTTTTTGTTAATCCGGAAAAAAAAAACAGAATACATTTTTAAAATGTATTCTTTCAGTTCCAACTCTTGAACTTTAGTGATAACCGGCTGATACCTCCCCATAGACTTCACTGCAGTTCCTTTCTTCAGGTGCCGATGCAAGGTACCATAAGGATCATTGTAGCTCTTTGAAGCATTTAGTATAGTCTCACCAAATTCTTGAACAGCTGCGAGGGCCGCTTCCATGTCCTTCTCTTCCCAGCTGCCACGATCACTTTTCCTTTTATATGTGTACACCATCTGTAAAATATAAAGTTTCGAATAGGTAAACAATGTTGTGCAAGATGGTTTTAATTTGAATATAGCCACATCAGTATAAAAAAGGGTTCACATTTAGGGCCTACAAACTATTTATGTTCAATTATATAAACAAATAATTAATATTAATATGTATCGGCAGAATTATACTACATTGTTAAAAATGTCTATAAATCGTTGTAAGTTATACCTAAATTGAGGCGGTCTACGTAAAAAGGGCACTTTGGCTATATGTGTGTTCTGAGAAAAATGGATTTTAATATTTCACTGTTTATTTAAATATTGTTATGTTTGTTACCAATTGTACAGTATCTCAAGCACTGGATAACACAGGTTTCTTATACTAAATAATCTTATTATATGTTGATAAATATTATATTTAATAATATATCAAATAGTTTTAAATTGCATGTTATGAGCCCTTTTTACGTAGAACATATAACATTAGATATGTAAATGCCATTAAGTAGATTTACTATTGTACTAGATCTAAATGATAATTTCCTTACGTTTAAAACAAAAGTGTTTGTGTTATAATCATATTGTCTGTTACATTATTAATTTTTGCTTATAATAAAAATGCAAAAATAAATGCAATTTGTGTGCTTAGTAACAATAAATACTTTACTGTTGTGATTGTTGTTGCTGACTGTGACAGTTACGACATATTAAAATTACAATAAAGTACTTAAAATACACAAAAAAATTACTTAAAATAAAACAACCTTGTCGAACATAAATAATAATAATAAAATCTTAATAACTCAAAAAACAACCCCATCTTGCTACTTCATTATACATGTTTTTTTTGACATTATTGAAAAATACAATAGAATTGTAGAGTCTGTACTACATAAGGTTTCCAGATTTTGAAAGATGCTTATCAGCCCCATTGTGTTGACCTTTAATCCCTAGGAGTTTCTTGGAAAAACCCAGACTTTGAAATCCTGTTTACAGTCCGTTTTCTCAGAAGAGAACTGTCACAATCTGGAAACATTATGTGGTACAAACTATAGGCTTATTTACAAAGGGATCTAACATATATCTTTAAAGTAAGACTTTTTTAATGTTGGAAACATTACTGATTATTGCAGTCTTTGGAAGTTTTAGCAATGATTTATCATGCCAACAATAAAGTCTTTGTCATCCTCACTCAAAAAACGAAACAGGCTTTTCACATCATCTTCGTTGACCTCTGGCCATGGCGAAAGCTCTGCACAAGCATTTTTGAAGTCTCCAGTAGCAGGTTTCCAGATACGGAAGACATCAAAGAGTTCAGTGTAGGACTGAGAACATAAAATTGCACCATTCCTCTGGTATTTGATAATCACATACTTCATGATGGTGAAAGAAAATTTGTGTGTGGAAATAGGCTTGGTGTAGAAAAACTGTGCCAGATATCTGTACCAATCTTTCAGCAAACCCCTATCCATAATAACCTCAAATGGCGAAGGACTTATTCGGCATGTGACCATAGCTTCAAGATAAGACAATCACTTCCTTTTTCTTGATTTTCTTCCTGATCAATCTGAAATTGCGGTCACACTGAGAAAAGCTGTGCCCCCGTACAGGAAACATATGTACAATATTCACATTATGCACCTTGGCAAACCAGGCTGAAAATTTTGCCACAGTCGTGTTTCTGTTCTGTCTTCCAGCTGCATCTGAGAGGAAAACTATTGTAGATACAAGAGAAAACTTACGCAACTGTTTCTTCCGGCAATCGTACAAAAAAGACACAACAGAATTAGGGTTTTTCTTTCCATCACACTCAGTAAAACAGTAGCAATAACTGGAATCATCATTGAAAACATGTACGTTGAAGCAGTACAGCCAAAACATTCTTTTATAAAACTGAGTATTTACATTCAATTTTGGAATGTGATAGTTCTGAGCATAATAAAACTCTATTATAAGAAGTAACCGGTCTTCTTTGCATTTATTTTTGTAGTTGTCACGCAACTGTTTACGTTTTTGAACTTTCCTTTTGTGCAATTCAAAGAGTGGACAACATGGATCACTGGAGTCATTATTCAGCTTGATTTTGCATTCTTCACAATAATCACATACACCCGTCTTTGGTTTATGCACACTGCATGGAAAACGTGTTTTGAAGTACTCATATTAAGTCTTATACGTCATCCCCAAAGGTTTACTACATTTTTATTTGTAGTACCTACTTCGTAAACATGTCATATAAATCTTTTGTAGTGAGGAGTGTATTGTCAAAATACAACATGTTACTTTTTTCTTTACAATAGTGACTTTCATCATGAGGTAACATACTAAGATGTACACCCATCATTTCAATCACATCATCAGATATATTTCTAGGTCGATTATTGTGAGTGTATCTCTTCTCTTCGAAAGATTCATTCAATAACAGTTTTTTCTGAATAACTCTTAGACGTTTCACAGATACTTGAAACAAACTTAAAAGAAATTTACGGCATACTGGTATCCTGCAACCACTTGCAACAATAACATATATCCAAGTGTGGTCCTGCGGCTTTTTTTGGTGTACAATCTTCCTCTTAGGTTCTGCTGCAACCTCCATGCATTTTCCCAATAAGAATCTTGAAGACATTTTGACTGACCATTATAAAACGAATTAAACATATTTACCTGTGCTCCAAAAACCCATCCTCTCATAACACTTCTTTTGACAACAGTCAGAAACAAATGTGAAGTTTTTGGCACACACAATTTTCCCTGAAGAGCAAACATAACCTTCTCCTCGAGCACGTTTCTTTTTCACTTCCTCATGATGTTTGTTCTTTTGTTTATTAACAATCTTCCTTTTTCTTACAGATGTGCAATCACATTCTACAGTATTCTCATTACACCCATTCATCTTAAAAACTACGTGAAATAAATCTAACTTGCAAGACACATTGTTTCACAACAACAAAATATAAACACAGACTTTAAATAAAACCATAGAACAGTGTACTGTCATGTTGTTGCACATCTTACTACAAACATGTGTACCTACCAACTTCAGTTTTTAACATATTCAGTTAATTTACTATTATGCTAAACAACATGGAGAGAAAATTAGTTCTGCTTAAAAAGGGCACATAGACTAGTGTGTTTGCACGTCTTACTATAAAAAGGTGTACCAACTTCAGTTTTCTTTATATCCAGTTGAAAATTTTACTACATATGCTTAACAACATAGCGGAATAGAAAATGAATTCTGCTTAAAAAGGGCACTTACACCAATGTGCCCCTTTTACGTTGACCGCCTCAATTGTGCCTTCGAGAAGTTAAAAAATCCAATATGACAGGAGTTGATCTACCTTAACTTTTAATTATCCATCTTGCCCAGTAGCGTCACTCGGGAACAAAAAATTTCACTAATAAAAACAACGCAAACGGGACTATTGCGACAACAAGCATTTGAAAGCTTAATAAAAAAGGAATATTTTACTCAATATCTTTAAAATATATAGTATAACACTGCGTCAAATAGAAAAGCATTTTGATACATGAAAAATGAAAACATTTACCTTGATATAATTAAAACTCGTCCCAGTCTTACGCAAACACAGCCATGATGGCGACAACTCTGCTGGTCAATACAGCAGGACAATATCTTTTTACAACAAAATACTAGTGCTGCTATCTAGCAGAATACCTGAGAAATAAATTAAATCCATCTTACCCGGGGTGTCCAACTTGCCCGGGTCTCCCCTAGACATAATTAGACATCTTGAACTTTCAAAAAATATGTTACAGTCAACAAACGTGAGATGATGTTCAACAGCATGGGAAGTAAAATAGTATCAGATAACTGTTGTGTTTTTGTTTTCTTTTCTCTTATCTAAATTATTTAATTAATTTTTAATGATAGTATGGTAGTGAGGAGCGAACCCCAAAATCAACCTTGAGTACCTCATGCTGTGATAACTGATACAAAACCAATTTATATATATGTATGTATGTGTGTGTGTATATATGTGTATATATGTATATATATATTCCGAATAATCACAGTGCAAGTCTCTTGAATTTCAATATTTTTAAGTAATAAATCAGTACCTTAATAGAATTATTCAGTATAAGGATTTTTGTTGGATGACAAAAAAAGTATTTAACCACGTAAAATTTCTGCATGACACAATATGCATCATGCCTTTGACTAATTACCGAACACAGTATTCAAGTATAGCCTAAAATGATAGAAAAAATGGGAGTAAAATATGCCTACGGAAGTATGAGCGGGTAAATAGAAACTATGAGTGGACCGGACTGGATGAAATTATTGTACTTTTTTTCATAGGTATCTGTTTTTTAAGTATCTGTTGGAAACGATTATATCGGAAATCCAGAAAATTTGGGTAACAAAAATGTAGCATGTCTATCGAAATCTCCTGTTTGAAATTCAAAATTCAAAATTGGCATCAATTTAAAACCATAAAATCTTGTCTCGAGCCTAGTGACCATAACCCCAGCATTTGAATATGCTTCGGGTCGGGTGACGGCCGGTGCGAGCGTGTCTGGTCGGCTCCCAGGATTAACCCCCCCGGGGCTGTGTGTGTGGGGCTTGCAGATGTGGTGCCCGCCGACGCCGCCTCAGGGAGACAACGACGTGTACATCGACCACGCGGTGGGGTTCCTGTACGAGCAGACGACCATGTCCGAGGCGCAACTGCCCCCCGTCTACGTCAAGAAGGAGCTGAAGCGGCGCCACGAGGTTATGCTGCCGCTGGTGGAGCGAGAAGGTGAGGCCCGTCGCTGTGTTTGTGTCGTACGGACTCTTCTGGTCACAAAAGTCACCAAAAAAATTGGTTGTCTGTAAAGTCGGTTTACGGACGATAGTTCAACGTGGCGACGTCATAACGAAACATTGACGAAATCGGCGCAAGCATACAGTGCGTGTAACGGGACACAGCGTAACGGGACACTTTTTTGTGCGTGCAGCCGGCGTTCATCGATTTACTAGACGTTGTCACGTCAGAAGGAAGTAAACTAAAGGTCTGCCTTCGGAAGTCATGTGACGGTGCTGTAAGTCCCGTAACTTCCTCTTCCAGCAACCATTTGGCAACTTACAATTTGGGTTTTTTTTGTATTTTTTCAAGCCTCACTTCTGTTTATAGTCACCTATCCAGAATTAAAATAGTGCAAGACTAGCCACTCAAATAATGTAGAAATTATCTCTGAGTAGTTTTTAACTTTCTAAAAATTTTGCACATAATCTGTTGAAGTAGTACTTAACTTTGTTGGTGATTTCTTTTTACTCTGCACATTCTATTGTGTAACATTAATACAGTACAACCCTGTTATAACATTATCCAAGGGACCAACATAAAAAAATGTTATTAGCAGAAAAATGTTATAAGCAGGAAATCATAAAATTACATCTTCACTTTGTATAAATTACGCATGGATTGATTAAATTAAAGAGTATAGGTAAAACAACACAAAGTACAGGAGTAATACACTAAGTACAGCAATATAGTGGAAAAGTGGTTAATTTTATTTATAGATAATACCTAATAATATGCTAAAGAAAACATGTTTTGTACGATACAGTTCAGAGACAAAACAGAAATATTCTACTCTTTTGTAATCACAACACGCGTTTTGTTGGGGTTCCTGTCCACTTGGTTAATAAACAATTTTTTCAGCTACAGAATATGATTTTCGCTTATATTTATCGGCCATCATAGCCGTACAATAACATGAATAAAATTTCAATACAGCGTATTTTAATTAAATACTACCGTGACTACAATAAGTGGAAAAAAAATCACGGTAAAGGTTAACCACAAACAAGAGCCGTGAAAATATCTATAGAACATTTAACCATCTCAAGGTGTTAAAACTTTGAAACAAAAACCAGCACCATAGAATACAGTAGCACTGTTTCCGACCATGTATCAGTGCACAAAATGCGCATTATAAGTATAACGGAACAAGTCATAAGCTAACGAGCGCGAACAGGACGCCATATTGATAGTCGATCCGGTGCAAGTTGTGGAGTGCGTGTGTACCACATCTATGGTGAACTACACAAATGTAAATATCTGATGTTTGTATATGCGTGCTGTATTTTCTAGCTATGGTTTCGCTTTAAAATATGACTTTGAAGGAAGGGATACTGAAAATTGTGGCAGTTATCAAAGCAAATTTGAACGTTAAAGGCGGGAATGTCCAAATTTTAATATTGTTACAGGCGGGAAATGAAAGCATTGTGATAAATGGAGAAATGACGGGACCATGAAATTATGGTGTTATAGGCGGGAAAATGTTACAAACGGGAATGTTATAACCGGGTTGTACTGTAATAATAAAAGAGAGATGTTGACTGTCTGTTGTTCATGTAGAGTGATTCGGAAAGACCTAGAGCCATGAAATTTGTTATGTATATTCTATGGAGTGATGGTTGTTTCTACTTCTGATTATCTTTAAATGGCAATTTTAATATCATATTAAGGACCTGGATAGCGTGAGTACACCAATCCCTCACTTAGCACGACTAATGTGTTCCTAAAAATGTTCATGTTATTCAAAATCGTGTATTCTGAAGCAATGGTCTCCATAAATAGCGAAGCTAATTTACTTAATGTGTTTGTGTGTGCGAGTTCCCTGCCACTGGCTAGACTGAAGGTCATCATGGCTCGGTATTTGGCCAGGCAACAACAATACACCCCGGCAGCATACGCGTTGATTTAAAAAAATTTAGTCCTTCGCTTTCAATAGCAGCAACTGAACTTGCCGTAGCTGATGTTTGTACAACAGCCGATAGCGTAGCAACCTGCGCGTGCATCTCTTTCCCCCTCGTATAGCCAACTGTATGTAATGGTACATCTGTTGTTTACCGAGTTGAAGCAGACTTCGTGGCGTCATGCCCAATATTTTCTGTCTGTGCCGATTTCGTGCCAAGTGAAATTTACACATTTGCTATTTAAGGCTGGGGCAGTAAAATTAACATTGCGCTAAATGAATTCATAAAATTTGAAGATGGCTAATTGAAGGATTGGTGTACAATGATATTAGTTACATATTTGTATCTTAGACTCTATTTACATTTTTTGTAAACCTAATTGTCTCACCATTTTCTTTGATATTAAACTGCATCTGGAAATCTCATAATCGGAATGTCTTGAAAATTTCATAGAACAAAATGAGTTATGTCCATGCAGGTTTAAATATGTTTTTCCACATCTAAAATACATTAAAAGCTGAAATTTTGTTAGTAGGTTTATCATAGGCTCTATATTCACATTAATAAAAGGTTTTTTATTATTATTTCAACTTTTTTTTTAAGTTCGGGTAAGGCCAAAAAACAGTAATATCTGATTTTGATGTTTTTTTGGTTAAACAAGTAAATGGAGTTGGTTATAGCACTATGGTTTGAGATTATGTCTACAAGAAGGACCAAGTTAGATAGGATTACTACTGTCTGATTACAATATGTCTTAATACAAAAGGGTTATTAAATAGTTAACATGCTAGGTTCATTATTGTTTAAAGAGCAGCAGTTTGGAAGGATTTATGGCTGCTTTTATGTCTAATGAGCATTGTGAAAGTTTTCTGCCTGTTGACTTCCATAGCAAAGCATGTGCATTTAGGCTAGTTATAAATATTGAAGGAGAAATGTAGTTTATCTTGAACTGAGTTACCTGTTTTTAATTTGCAGTTACAGGAATGATTAACACATTCATATTGCAGAAATACATATTGTAGACTCAAAATTTCTAACAAGTAAGTTGCTTGGTTACCTACAGAATGCCTTTTCTTGTGGATTTTATCTACGATTGTATGTGTTTTTTTGCTATTTCAATGTTCTGTTTTTTTTTCCTCAAAAGCTAGCAGTAATTGTTAATCGTATGTTGCATTTATTTTGTATGATAGTGTGTTTGATGTTTTGTGTTAACAGTTGTATATCATCAAATATTGTTGTAAAAGAAACTTTCATCTGGATTATTTTTACTGTCTGTGAACAGTAGGTGTCTTTAAGAAGTGCGATAACTGTTTGTACCTTAACATTTGCGGAATAACATATACTTGCAGTGCATAGTGAATGCCTGTGTGTTATTGTGTCAACTAACTTATTTAGATTGAAACAATTTTTAGTATTCGGTATACCAGCTCCGTTTGCTAGTGATATTTCACCGAGTTATTTGGTCTAGGTAAGATAAGCATATTTGATTATGTTTCTTAGTGGTGATATTCTCAGGGCTCTTGTCGTGCTTGTGTGTTTGATTGGTCTCTGTATTCGCCTCGCTTTCTTCTGTGAGAGAGCTGCCTTGTTAAGTGAAGGCGGAGTGTGTTGGTGCGAGAAACTGGGCACATTGTTCCTCGTGTTTTCGGACAACTCTGAAGGACTCCACAATTTCAGTCAAGTGTGATGTTCAACTCATTCTTCAGAGTTGAAAAATGTGTCTGCCCGTCCAATGTCAAAAACTGAAGATATGAGCTCCAGTGTTCGCTTGTGTCTGTGAAGAAGCAAAATGGTTTTACGTTAAATGTCTTGAGACCCTAACTCAGGTTAGCTTCAAATATATCTTTGAAATCTCTGTTAAAATTTTTTACATCAATGGTTTTTAAATGAAAGTACTTTTGATCATAATCATAAAATATAATTTCTTTATGTTCTTTCTAATGAAATATTCTATGGTGTAGTGCTCACAGCCAGGGGGTGTTACTGCTGTGTGTTGTAACCAGAACTGCATACCTTCGAGTGTGGCAAGAACAGATAACAGCAATTTGTGTAGACTGCATTGTGTATCTCGTTACAAGAGTAAATCACCATTTAAAATGTTGGAGTTCTGGAGAAACATTAACCTGCTGGACAGAAGAAATTCTTGTAGGGGACATGAAAGTGGCCATTAGAGAACCGCAAATTTCAACCGAACTGAAACATTATCTTTGTACAGATTGAATACAACGTAGTAAAGGAAAATTACGTGATAGTCTGCAATTCCAAGGGCTGGGCCATGATATTGACCAATCAGATGTAAAAACGATCACACTTCGACATTATGTGAAATAATGAGAATCAATATGTGGTTATATTCTTCGACCTCGCTCATTTCATTAATCCACTTCAAGATGCAACATTGTGACCGTGGCTCCCAAGTTTCACTCAAGCAAATGAGTATGTTTCAGTCTGTGATCCCGCTTCACTCGTAAGGCTGAATGTATTTAACACCAATTCTATGTATCAGTTGTGATATATTGGAATGTACACAAATGTACAGTTTAAAAGTGTCCATACAAGGCTATAACACTGATGTGTTCTGTGAGAATTTTTTTTCTCTTAATTTTATTGAGGGATTCATATAGAACTGAATTGGATATTGGCTTTGTTTGTGCAGTTAAAAAAGGCTGTTAAAGATGGTGTATATTAAAAGAAGTTGTGTTCATTAGCATCTAAACCTTTTTAGTTTGATAAAGAATTGAGTTTTGTGAACATGTGAAAAAAAGTGTATACAGTACTTAGTGACTGGCTTCAAACGATTACTGAAACAAATTTGTGATGTGAATCAAAACATTTTATCTGAACTAGAATATGCTAAATTGTTTCGTTTAAAATTTAATTTTACAATAACATTTTTTTATATAACAATGTGTGTTTGAAAGAAATACAAACATCAAAATTTTTTTCCTGAAAATTAAACTTGTTCACATTAGTAAGATTTTAGTGTTATGAGGGGCAGTAATTTTATTTTAATAACCAATGTGTTGACTTTCTTTCAGAATGTGTTTTTTTTTTTTTTTTTTGTGGGACAGCAATGCAGTTTTTTTTTTTTTCCTTCATTTTATGTTTTGACTTTATAAACATAATTTTTTTATAGTGTGAAAATGAATTTTTGTTATTTGTCATTGTTAATCATTTTGAGCAGTGAATAAATCAAAAATTGCTGACTAAGTGGGAAAATGATGATGGTAAGAGGGGTGTGTCAGAGTGATAACGTGTATAGCAACAGAATTATTTTGTACGACTATAATATTATGTGGAAATTTTATCTCTTTCTTGAGTTTGAGGTAAAAAAAATCTTATGTCCACAGTAAATGTTACTGTGGTGAAAAATAACAATACATCAAAAAATATCAGTGCAGTGCTCCAGTACGATAATTTTCAGTCATTCTTTCTATTTTGTTTTAATGTATGAAAACTGTTGGAAGAATGAAGAAGCAATTCATTCCACTTCTGAAAAAAATAGTTCAAAACATCGATATCTATGGGTGTGTCTTGCAACAAATACTAAACGAGAAGCAAATCCCTAAGCAATATGTGAAAAGTTTTGTTCCTAAAACAAAAACAACAAGGAACTCAACACTGAACTATTAATTAGCTTTTAAGCTATAGTGCTTCGTACTGTGTAATGTATGATGATAATTTAAATTTGGAGGCTGCAAAACTTTTTCTAAATCAGTATGTGCTTTGAAGAAATTATTTTTTAATATTGCAGAGAAGATGTAATGTTTCATATTATTACAAAAAGTGATTTATTAGTCAAACATGTTGGAAAAAATTAGAGAAGTTATAATTTTATAGACTTAAAATTGACCATTAAAAACATGGACCAATTCTTAATTTTTTATTCACATTTTTAAGATTCTTGAAGATTGGCAGTTATTCAAGAGGGCTTTGCTAGCATTTTTGTCAAAATGCCAGTGCGTTATAATAATTAATGTGGAAGGTGAACACTGAATCTTGGAAAGTCAACCCTGATTTGGATTTGAGGGGTATATTCGAGATACTCTGGTATGTGAATTTGAGTTTCGGATTCGAACATGTTTGGATTAGCCGGATTTTCGAATTAGTTGGGTTCAGAGACTCGCTGTGCATTGCTCCATTTTACGACATAATGGACAAGACTTGTGGTTGTTTAAATTTGCTAATGCGCCTGTGGCTGAACATGAAGAATATTACGTTCCCTTGTGGCATTCTGAAACCCTCGTTATACGAGCACATTAGGCAACTTAGGCCACGGCCAGTTCAGCACTTGGTGGGACAGATTGTTAACAAGTCTGGTCACACAGCTCTTCCTCTGCCACCCTACCACCTGCATCTGGGCCAAGGATAGGGGCAAGTTCAAATTTACTTTGACAGATGTAACACATTGTTGCAGTGGCGTCTGTATCAAATTGGAATCTTATACCTCGAAAATGTAGTGCTCCCCAGAATTGATGACATCCTTACATCAGCAGGAAAACTAATCAGCTAGAACCGTGGAAGTATAACTGGTTATTTTTTGATGATATACTAGAAGATGTGGCCTTTTAAACAGTGATAACTAGCCAACTGTTATATCAAGATAAAGTTCCGATAGTTACAGGCACAAATACATTTCGAAGAACATGATCCCCTCGTTAAAGTATGAATCTCCCCATTAAATGCATGGTTGAAATATAAACTCTGGCCAAAATCTACTACATAGTTGGTACTGTCAGTTTAGACAACTTCTTAAAAGAACTACGTAATGCATCAATATTATTATTTATTTTTAACAAGGTGTTATTTTAAAAAGAAGTGGATAATCACCAGCTATCTCTTTTTATAGAACATAGAGTGGCGTGTTAGAGAATCGATTATGTCTGAAGATTCAATTAAACACTGTTCCGTTTGACAATATGGGGCATATGTCTGGATGTGACTTTGCAATCATATGAAGACAATGGTGAAACATTTCCTGTGTTTTTCTAGAATAAAAGTGAATTAGTAAATCTGTACATATTTCTTGTTTTGTTTGTGGTATCTGATCTTACTTTTGCAGTGCTTACACTGCGACAGGTATAGCTTAACCATTGTAGCACTCATATATCAGCTCAAGAACTTAAATTATTAAAAGATAACTTTCTTTCTATCATTTTTATTTTTATGGTAGCAAAATGTTTTAGTTTAAATTTTTTTTTATTCATTATAATTTGCTCAGCATTTTATAATTTCATTTAGTTTCCCATTTGCATACCAAGAAATATTGTTTCATAGTTGTTCAGAAAATTTCAAGAGCCAAACAGAAGGAAATGATATTATTTTATTCCAAAGACCAAGAATAGAAACTTTGTTCTCTGATATTTTTTAAATATAATAAGCATCAAGCAAGCGTATCTTATTCCTTGAAGTGTGATTCTAGGTTTTTGGTTCTACGCGCTGCCAATGCAAACAGCTGTTGCCTTGGCCTGCATGGTAGTGTTGTGTCTTCTCGTAGGCCGGCGGCCGATCAAAGTGCGCCACAAGGAGGAATGCGCGGTCGCTCCCCGCTCGCTGTTCGATCGCTCGCCGTCCGCCATCGCGAAGATGCGGCGCGAGATGAAGCTTCAGAAGTCGCGCGGCGTGTTCCGCTCCCCGGGGCCGCCGCTGCTCAAGCCGGCGATTGCCCTCGAGCCGGACTCCAGCCCTGATTGGTCCATCCTTGAGGACTGGGTCCTGTTGCAGGTAACCTGCCCTCCCCTCCGTGGCTTTCGCCACCGTCACTCGATCACCTTCCATCATGCTCAGTGTGAGTGTCGCTTGCCAAACCGTAGCTGTGAAATGGAAATGATGAACGTGAATTCCCCTGACAATCCTACAGATATCCTCAATAAAAACCAATTCATATGGTACCTATTTTATTTCTGCTTTATAGTATATTGTGAGCATAGTCTAGCAAAAATGTATATGTTTTTTTTTTTTTCTGTCCAATTTAATTTACAGAACTGTTCAGAAATGTAAGCTTTAAAAAACATTTCCTGATTTTTTTTTATGTTTACAGTCAAATTATTTTAATTAGTAAGTTTTAATCTTACATAACATTGGGTAAATAATTCTGACGGTGTTAGCCATGCAGGTCATTTATTAACATATTGAGCACAATAATAATGTGACCTCGATTTTGATACCGGGAAAATTTACCTAGCAAAGTTTGACCAAAGTGTTTAGCAAATTAATAATAAATTGTCTAATATGGTCTTCAATTATTTTTTTTTAGTATTACTCTACAAGCTTTAATAAACAATTTCATATTGTGATGCACAAGAAGCCTAAGAACTTGCGACATCAGAATTCAGACTTGGCTAGCAAGTGCCAACAGTTACAACTTCATTTTAATATAATCAGTTATCCTATGAATGAAGAGTAATTATAAAATAGCTGTATTAATATTTGCTGTAGTTTCTTAATCTATAGGACATTTAAATTTTAGTTGACAGCTGAAACTGAATGAATATCATTTAAAAATTGGTTTTCTAGTATGATTTTTCTGGTTGGAAGTATTTCAATCATTTGATCATTTTGTAAAGATACAGGACACGTAAGTAACCAAAAGTCTTAAAATAAACATTAACTGTCCTGGAATACAAGAATTTTATTTGAACAAAATAAAGTAACAAGATGATGATGATGAATCTCTCGAGATAGCTATTCTAGTGGATATTTATGATGTATGCAGCCGTTAAGTAATGGAAAATTTTTGTGGGTGTGGAGTTTGATATATATTTTTTTTAAATAAGAAATTTCTATTCACCTGCATTTTTATTTTTCATGAAGTAATAAAGAAATCAAGATACAGATACATATTAAATACTTGTATGTCCTAAAGGTAAATAGATAACCAAACAAAGGTCCTGAAACTAGGACATTGGTTAACACAGTGTTTTGTACCGTAAACTATAGAACACAGAAATATACCTATTCATTACCAGCCCTAAATCAGTATTGTTCCTTGGTTTTAAATCAATTAAGATTGGTATACATATCATTGTCTGTAACGGCTATTCATCACACCATATATCATCCATGTGACATAGTTTAATTGTAAATGCTGAGTGAGTGTGTGAATTTTTTTTCTCTGCAAAATTAAGCCAAGTAATAGTAACAGTTATAGCTAAAAGATGTTTAATATTGTATGTTTTGAGCTAGCCAAAATTTGTTACATGATTTGTGCATTTAATGTTAAAAGAGGAAATATAAGTCTGTACCACATTTTATTTCCAAGGACTTTTGTTACTTTATTTTTAGAATTTGTTATAGTGTCATATTATGTACATGTACGAAAAGTATTTTAAAAACTTTGTTAGGTAAATCAGTTACATTAATTGTTAACATGAAATAAATTTTGGTTTTTTTCTGGGATGATTTCACATAGAAAAATTTTAATTATTTCTTATCGAACGACTTGATTACTTCAAATGGGCCCTAAACTATGCTGGGACAGAGCTTTATTGTGTTGGTGTTGAAAATACTTGCAGAACTGGCTGTATTTGCATGTTACGTTTTTGTGTTTGTGTACATGATAAAGCAAATTATTTTTAAGAAGTTATGTACGTTTCCCTGACAAAGGTTTTATTAATATAGTTCCAACTGTAGTTTGTTTAACATGATATGTCTGTTTGCGTACTGTGGTGAGACTGTGCGTGTCAGAGACAAGCCAGTTCCCAGGGAGCTCTGGGAGTGGCTGCCGGCTGAAGGACATGGCTTGCACCGGGGAGGGCGATCGTTACGGTCGTGTTTCGCCCGCAGACGCTGCAGTCAGTCCTGGAGCTGCCTCTGAACCTGAGCCTGGTTCCCCCGGGACACGCCCCCAACTGGGAGCTGGTGGCGGACCTGGTTAGTGGCGTCGCACGCGTCTCGCGCACCCCCAAGCAGTGCTGCAACAGGTGCGTGGTCGTAGCTTTGTCTGTGAGCAAACAAGTTTAACTTCAAAATTTTGAAGGGGAAAAAAAATATTGGGGAAATGTCTTAACAATGGTTTTACAAGGTTTTTGTAGATACCTTGATTCCCGCTATCACCTTTTTCCTTCTTTTTATTACCGTTTTCCTTTTTTTCTATTTTCCGTTACTTTTTCCGTATTTTGCACTTTTCTTTTTAGTTTTCTTTATTTTTTCTGCAGGGGTCATATCACTGGCCTCTCAGCAAGGCAGTCTGAGTTCGATCCCCACTGGGGTCAAGCCCTGATTTCTCTCGAGTGCAGTGAGCCAGTGAATTAATTTTGGATGCTCCCGTTTCCCCCACCTATGTCTTCCATCGCTGCACCATTACCTTCTCTTTGCCGCTCACCATCTCTGACGATCTTCATGTCACGTTGAAACGTAAAACACTAATGCATACATTTTACATTAGACATGTGTACCCTACGTCCCTCGTCTTTCTGTGGCCAATTTCCTTTTTTCTTATTTCCGTCGACTCTTTACTTCCTCTGCCATTCCAAGTGTAATTATCTTCTGCGAGGGTTCAGATCACTGGCCTCCCAGCAAGGCAGTCTGAGTTTGATCCCTGCTGGGGTCAAGCCCTGATTTCTCTCGAGTGCAGTGAGCCAGTGAATTAATTTTGGATATTCCCGTTTCCCCCACCTATGTGTACACGTGAGATTGCAACAAACAGAACAAGGCTCAAGGAAGAAAGAAATGTGCAAGAAGTATTTTGGATACTACCGTTTCCCCCACCTTGCACATTGCACCTTGCACATTTCTTTCTTCCTTGAGCCTTATTCTGTTTGTTGCACTCTCACGTGTACGCAGCTGTCAGGTGTCAGTGTGTGCCGAGCGGCAGCTAATGGGCGACGCATGCACGCGGCAGGTACGAGTCGGTGATCATGCCGCGTGAGGAGGGACGGCTGCTGCTGGAGGGGGGCCCCAAGCGCCAGAAGAAGACGAAGGGCGTGTACAAGCTGGGCGCGGCGCACGTGAAGGGCCACGCCCTGCGCACGGCGCAGCTGCACGCGCAGGACAGCAACGCCGGCGCCACCCAGGCGGCGAGCCGGCGCTTCGAGGTGATGCGCGCCGTGGCGGGCCACCGCACGCCCACCGTCAAGCCGTGCATCCCGCACCCCAGCGTCAGGAACCCCAAGCACGCCGCCGTGCTCAGCAACGACAAGATCAAGTTCGACAGCCCCATCATGCCGGTCGACATCATCAGCCTGCGCAACGAGCGCCTCGCGCAGGAGAAGCAGAAGACCGTGCAGGCGGTCGCCGCGGTGAGTTTTACGTTTCCCGTCATGCGTCTGTGTGCCGCTCGTGAAACCCAGCTCCGTTACAGAATGCCTGGAGGATACAAAAATTTTAATCATGTGATAGGAAATCTCACGAAGTACTGTCAAGTGACTTCATAATCGTAAAATGTTTCTAACTGGAATTCTGTAACAGTGCTGTAAGTTAATCAACTAGATAGTTTCCATCCGTACCATTGCACAGTTTAGTAACAAAAATACATGCTTTATTATTTGTTAATTTTTAATTTCTTATATGTGGTCACTCTATCATTATTTTTAGTTGTCTGTGGAAAAGAATATGTAGGCATACTGTATGTGTCTCAATTTCTGGTTAAATTGTTTCTCAAATACTACAATTCACATAAGGTTTATACCGTACCTTAAGTCTTGAGATGTAAACCAAACCTCTGGATGACTCAGTTGGTTCTAGCTTTTTAAGCAGGGAATATTAAACTGCTTTGTAAAACTCTTTTTTACATGTATAAACATATATACATGCATATTTGTGTATTATGTTTGTTTGTGTCTGTCAGTCTTCTCAGCAAAACACATTTTTTTTGCCTATTTGCACATTCTTTCAACCCGCAGTGTAAACAATTAGAAATTTATAAATACAGATATGCAATGTCTGCTTTGTAAAATGTACAAAAAAAGTCAATAATACAGAATACTTAGACTTTGTGATCGCGATTAACTTGAAAATGACAAAAATTGTAATGCTTTGAAGTTTCCCCATCTTTTAAGTAATTTCCTACACAAATAGACTCTCATTTTGCAACAAACTTTTTTTACATTTTCCTTGTTAAAAGTATCTTGAAAACATTGCATTGTTTAGACAAATTGCTGTGAATAAAACTTGTTGCAATTTAATGGTGAACAAAAAATTTCTGCAAATATTTTTGTATGTCTTATGTTATGTTTTATCTTATGTTTAGTCTTAGGGAAGGTTTCCCCATCCCACCCCTCCAATCACTAGCCCTGGCCCTGGCGACCACCACACCATCTATTAGCGCATTCTTTACTTTTTATATGCTTGATTTGTGAACTACTGCTTGTATCCTGCAGCTACATGACTTTTTTTGTGTGTGTGGGGGGGGGGGGGGGGGGGGTGTTTTTTTTTTCTCTTGCTGTTTTTAAAGAGGCCATGTTAATCACTTGTACCGACAAAAGCTCTCGTAAATAGCAATAGGTACCACTAAACTAGAAAGAAGCCGCTAATTGAAGTTTTCACAATGCTGTACTTTGATGACTGTATATAACATTGGCATAATTTTTCTGCACCTATAGTATTAAATGCAGTAATATTAGACATTTACGAGTGTGACTTAAACAAAAAAAAATTAATTTCTAACTTATTGCACATAAATATTTTCAGAAAATTGTATTTCATAAATTTCTTATCTTAACTGTCAGTGTTAAATTTAGTCTTCAAATACTTCATCACTGGCTTCTTTCTGGTTTAGCTTTTTTGGTTGCCATAGCTTCTGGGCCTCAAGTTATAATTTGAGATGTTTTCTTTATGCATGTGTTTACCGTGAAAGCAGGACGAAATTTCAATTCTCTCATTAATACAAAGTACTGGAAATTACGTGATACACAGGCATATGGGTGTTATGGCCATTGGAATATCTACAGTCTTTTAATTTTTTTTAATTGGGTGGGGGGCTGGATTAAAAAAATTGTACTCTAAGTAATGGTAAGGGGCTCTACAAATTTATTTGCCCCTGGGCCTTCAGTTTCTCTCTACGGTTCTGTTTACGAAAGCTTTTGGGGTGCCACTTTGGTCTGTATGAGTAATTTACCCGTCTTCTTTTGAAACCGGAAGCAGCAGATATGAATTTTGAAAAAATGTGTTTTGCCACTGCTGTAAAAGCAGTCATTAAGAAATAAAGCCTATGAAAAGTTAAAAGTAAAGAATGGGGTGTCCGGGCCTGAGATAAGAAAAGGGTTAGGGGCGATCTTCGTTGACCGACAAAAGGAAGCAGAGAGGAAGTGGGAAAGACTCGGCTAACTCCATTAGTGCACTTTTCTGCTTCCACTCCCCCCCACAGTTTCCTAAGTGTTATCTTGTCTCCTCTTTCACACCCTAGCGGTTTAGGAGGCAAGTCAAAAGGACATAAATGATGTAGTTTAGATGTAAAGCGTGTACTTATTCAACTAAGCTCTTCCTTTGGCTGACAGGAGAAATACAGCGGAAGAAATGCTAAACAGCCGCACTGCAGTGCATATGGAGAACTGCCAATAAAATTTAAATTGTGAAATTTGCATAACTTAGTAGGGAACTTTTTTTTGTTCATAATTAAATATTCAATCAGTTTTATTTTATGCATTTTTTTTTCTCTACAATGCACAGTTTTTAAGGTACTTTTCCTGGGAAAGTCATGAAATTTTAACATTTGTAAAATGAGAGGTGTTTTTTTTTTTTTTTTTTTTTTTTTTAATTGGTGCAATAGTTGGGGGGAAAAATGATAAAAATTAGGTTTCATCTGCAAAGCTACAGAAATCTATAGACGATATGAACAGCTATTAAAGGGTAACTTATAGTTTTTTTATTGGTCACGTTGTTTTTATGTGGTTTCACCGTGTCAAAGTGCTGTTGCTATCGCGTGGTGCACAGGAATGAGCCACTCGCGTGGATAGAGAAAAAGGGGCGCTGCTCCGAGTGCGTGGGCGTGGAACAGCGTGTTGACGGGGGGGCGTGGTGGCGCAGGGCCTGTCGGCGGACCAGCAGCGCCTGGTGGTGCAGCGGCTGCAGCAGCAGCAGCTGGTGGCGGCCGCCGTGGCCAAGGCGGCGGCGCAGACGCCCCAGCAGGCGGCCGTCGTGGTGGCCGTGAGCAGCCCGTCCCCAGCCCTCGCCGTGCAGGTAACCGCGCCGTCGTTCGTGCTTCATCACATATCGATGGCTTGGAATGAAAACATTGTATCTCATTAAATGCAAATTTTACAGCAGAGACAAAAGACAGTTTCTTTCGTGCCCCCCCCCCCCCCCCCCCCCCCCTCCTCACTTTCCCAATTAATTGTTCTACAATTCTTTTATGTGATCTCCCGATAGAAAGCAATAGGATGCACATTTTATTTCTTTCAGCCAAACATTTTGTGAGGTACGAGGTTTTCCAGCCAAAAACCATAAAAAAACGTATTTTCGTCCAAAAATTGAGATACGTGGTTTTCATTCTAAGCCATCGATATGTTTACCATCGAACGGTACCGCTCCCTTGTTCCCACAGGGTTGAGAGTTGAATCCATGCTTCCACCGGAGGACCGCGCAAGTGATTGCGACCGATTCAAGTCCACGGAATTGTCCACACACACGTCACCGCACCAGTCCTACATCCCGCGACACGTGTATTGTGTGCACGGCACACCCATTGTTCCCGGTAATCTTCAACCAACCACCGAAGTTACTCCAAAGTTCCGCACGCAACTAACTCTCTAAAAACACGAACCGAACAGACAGAAAATGGCGCCTGGTAACGGTATTCTTCCACAGTCAGTGTCACCAACAACTCAAAGTTAAACTATAAATTAATTTATAGACTAGTTTATACGAAACAACATATATTACATTTAAATAATAAATTAACACATTTAACATAAAAAGCAATATTTTGTGATATTTCTGAGTTAACCTACACCAAGTGCAAAACAAATCTTTCAAGTTTGTTTATATATGAATTGAACCAAGCTGCACTAGTAACCCTGTGCTGCCATCTGCAATGCACTGAACCGACCAGCATCTAACCAGATTCAATGCAACACCCGTTACTTTACAACCTGTTTTTTCTCAGTTTCATTCACGTACTTCTTAATTCCTTTTTTTATATAAAAGCAATTCAAGTATGATTCTAAATACAGAGTTTAAGAAGAAGGAAAACCACGTGATTTGAAAACTGTTAAAGATATTACATGTTGTCCGGTGACCGGGAAAACCTGGGAAACCTGAAAAAGTCAGGGAATTTTGGTGGTCAGGGAAAAGTCAGGGAAAATTGTGAAAGTTCTGGAAATGACCAAAACCACTAATCACTCGCTTATCATGAAGGGTTTTCTCAATGTTTTACAGAATACACTCTTTAGTTTTACTATTTTACAAATCAAATCATATTTAAACTAATGTTTTCCTTTACATATCTGGACTTGCGACATACAAGCGTGCTGCTTTCATGAAGTCTATAAATACCTACCGTATGTATGACATTCATACCGTATTTTGATGATTATACCGCATGCAACGTTAAGAAGGGGGCAGATAATACCATAGTTTGTAAACTTGTAAGCTACTGTTCATAGTTAGTCTGCCTAATATATTGCTACTGTACCATATTTTGGGCCACAACATACCATACTTTTTGGGTGGTTCTCGAGTGTGCCCGAAGGTTACCAAAGCTGGCCAAACCGACCACCGGAGCCATTACTGCAGTTTCCTCCGTTTGTTTACACGTTTCGTCAGTTCTCTCAGATTGCCAAACTAATTTTCTTTGAAAGATACGAATATTATTTTGGAAATTTTTGTACTCTAATCATAGCCAAAATACTTATTTTAGTGCTGTGATCTTAGGAAGTTATAAAATGCAGCATATTTCTTTACACTGTAGCGATGTGCATACAAACTTACGCTTTGTTTATTGCAAATCTTTCGCGGTATTTCTGCTAGATTTTAATGGAGCTGCGACTAGGCCTCTACAATTTCGGTGAATAATGTCTAAATTCAAGAAAACATCGTTCAATCCAACATGGTTACTTGACCCAGCATTTAGTTGGTGCGCGGAAGTGCCGGGCGATAAATTACGGAAGTGCCGGGCGATAAATTAATTTTTTTTTTTTGTAAATTATGCAAGACTGTCGTTTCCCTCAGTAATATGGGCAAACAAGCTCTTTCAAGCCACATAAAAGGTCAAAAACACCAACGTGCAAATAATGCAGTGAATTCTTCCAAGTAGGGTGGCCACTCACCGGGAAAACCGGGATTTATCAGGGAAATCACGTTGATCGGGAATTATCAGGGAAATGTCAGGGAATTTTTTTAATAACCGGGAATTTTTTGTGTCATGTATATTTCCCTGCCAACCATTACGGATTTTCCGTAATTATTACGGATTTAACACAATATTGCGGAAACGAGGCTTTGTGCTGCTGGGTAACGGAAAAAAATTCCGTTTCTGGTGTTTTTGTTTCGTGAACGCAGTTCGAATATAACACGTGGTTGCGCAGATAACGGAACTGATAAATGTGCGCATGTACTGTCGAAATAAGTAGATTAATTATTGTGTTTTGTAATAGAAATGGTACGGTATTATGTCCGTTGTACGATACAACTAGTACATATTCTCGGACTTTTCCTCTGTTAGCTACTTACATCACGATAATTTTTGTACGGTACTTTGGCTAACCTGTCTTGTGTTATTTACTTTCTTGAAAGCCATTTTTTTCATCAAATCATAGAGTAAGTAAAGGGAGAGGCGCCACTCCCATAGTAATGATCGTTTGCTTAAATTTGTAAACAAAACCCTTGCGATCATACCATTTCTTTGCAACTTGACAACGAAAAAATTACAGCCAGATACAACCTGAGAAAGGTTTAGCGCGTGATAGTTGGCACCTTTGTAGTCACCATATTTTCTATTTTTTCGATAAAGGATACAGATATTGTGAAATTGCTTTATTTAGTCCTTATAATGGGACGTTAAACTATTTCCGCAATAGAAAAAAAATTCCTTGGTTCAAGATGGATTTGAACCCGCGAACACCAGGCCGGAGTTTACTTGATTCTTTACGCCTTTATCCGCACGACCACCATTTCATTTTAGGAACTTGGTTACAAGAGTGTGTACTTATACAATATTTTTCTGCACTAGTGAAGTCTAAATTATATAGCCAGATTGAAACTGATGATCGTTTGGTAATGAATTTTAATTCTGTTTGTTATATTTATTTTCCACTATTATATTTTTTTTAATTTTCAACTTCAAAAACTACAGAAGTAGCTAGCAGGTAAAATGGAGAACGACAGGCCAACGTCCTCTAATTTTCGTTTTCTGCAAATTGCCACGCAGCATCTAGTTTTAAGTGACATTTTAAAAATATAATCTTTCACTTTCAAATCCTATTATTAACACGAGACAATACAAAGATGGCCGTATGTAATTATAACAACTGGATATGTAATAAACTAAAGAGATCAAAATTTGTAATATTTTTTTTTTCCGATGTTGGTGAAACATGGTATGATCCAATTTTTAAGGATTCAGTTTGTCCTATCTACTGTCACCCCCCTGCATCAAATTGTTTTTGTCGTGTGTACAGACGTGAAACCTTTTTATGTTGTGTTGTGTTCTTCAGTGCCGGTTGTAGAAATGAAGCGTGTGACAGAACAATGTGTATCTGGGTCAAAAAAAAAAAAAAGAACGTTACTCTTCAGAACTTTCGACCAAACTATATAAAAGAATGGCCATGCTTGTCATCTTCAAATGTTTTGGAACGCCACACTTTTTGTAATGTATGCACGTGTGACTTTTCGATTGCGCATGGTGGAAGGGATGACTGAGGATGGCATATTGAATCAAAGAAACATGCAGAACATTTTAAAGCCGTGACGAGCAATAAATCTATATTGTCGTTTTTCGCTACATCTGAAGAAACGAAAGTAACAAACGCAGAGTTATTGTTTACAAGTTTTTTGGTAGAACACAATTTACCGATAGCAGTAGCCGATCATTCGGGTAATTTGTATAGAGCTATGTTTCCGGACTCAAAAATTGCACAGAAATACAGCTGTGCGAGAGCAAAAACATCTGCCATAGTGGAGTAGGTATATGGCTGGTGAAACTAAATTGAAACTGTTGAATCTTTATTAAGTGGACCATTTGCTTTAGCTACAGATGGGAGTACTGATTGTAATGCAGTGAAGATTTATCCATTAGTTGTTTCACAACTAGAAATGTTACACTTCAAAATTGAATTAAAGAACAGTTATCAAAAGTTGTGTGAAAAAATGTTTGAGCACTCGCCACTGAAATACCCCATTACATAAAATAAAACACAGACTGCATGTCATTGAACGGGATGCTATAATGTAAAGTGACATATTTAAAATGTATTTGTTATTTAACAAACTTCCGTATGTATTTAATGAAGATAATACAGCAGGGTGCTAAAATATGAGTAATCTCTTTCTATAATATATTTTTTCATCAAAAGTATGTTTTTTTTTTTTTGTAATTTAAATATCAGGGAAATTTTGAATTTTTAATCAGGGAAATCAGGGAAAAATCAGGGAATATTTTTGGTGACTGTGAGTGGCCACCATGTCCAAGTCAGTTGGTATTTTTTTTCAAATGGTTACTGCTGTGTCTAAAGTTTTTCTGGAAAAATTTTCATTTTTGTCTGGAAAACCTGGAAAAGTCAGGGAATTTTTCTATCCTGGTTTGCTGGACACTCTGTATTAGCGGGGGTGCCTGTTTACAAATAGCGTTTAAGAAAATGCTGGAGGTGGATAATTAGTTCTGTGTCCGTAACCAGTTTTTCAAACTGTATTTTATAAGAGTGAAAATGGATAAAGCTCATGTTTTCGGAATATTTTTTTAGGCATTGTAATACTACGGTATTATCAGACTAACTGAAACTGTTTATTATTGTTTTACGTTCGAGGTTAATACCGCTTCCCGATACTTTCGGCAGTGTTTTGTTTTGTTCCACGCATGGCGGCGCGCGCATCTCGTGCTGTGTCGTCATGACAACTGCTAAAATAAATAATCGCGCGGCGTTCGGAACAGCTTTAACGAGCCTATGCTTGATTGATATTGAAATTTCATTGGCTTCATTAAAAAGGACGCTAACGTGTCGCGGCCGTGATTGGCCCTTTTCAATTAACAATTTAATTTCGGCAAGAGAGAAGAGAAAAGAGTGGAAAATGACGCCATTTAGTGCGTGTGGTAGTGTATTCCCTCTGGGAATATTTTGTTCATGGCGATGCTAATTTCGGCGTTATTGGTCTGGAAATTACGTCAAAATACTGGGCAATATTAATTGACGCCCTGTAATTGAATGCAGAATAATCGCATTCAATTCACGTGAGTGACGAAGTATTTTATGAACGACATTAAGCATCTATAGTTAAGGTATGGTCTGCATCATCGCTATATAATAAAATTGACGTAAATTTTACCGTCAACGTAAACGAACTGTAATTTTATAAACTTTGGATTATTATAAAATTAGTAGAACATTGACTTTCGGCCATTAACAGCAAATTTACTCACATTAGCACAAACTATATGTACACAAGTCCAGAAGTCTTTTGGTTAGGCGTTTCATGCTCGAGCAAGCCGGAGCAAAACCCCAAAACTTTTACTCAGTGAACAATTTCAGGAACTTTATTTATTTTGTATTTTTTTTCAAGAGTCAGGTTATCTACGACATCCCATAGACTTTATTTAATATTTGTTTGTTTGGTTATTATTTCCATGACTCGAGGTTTCTCATTATGATTAAAACAATAAAATAAGTTTTTTTGTGTTATTTTGTTTTTAATTCTTGATGACCTCTGGCGCCCTAGTATTAAGTCCTGGAATAACGTTCTGAGTAATTAAAAATGGAAAATCTTAGTTTCATCACGTACACGTTTGTGTACAGAAGGGAATAAGAAATTACAAACCATTTTTCTGGCGCACGAACTGTGGGGCCGATAGTGTGCATATTTGTGTTGTGTTTTGTGTGGTAAATTAAAACAGTAAATATGGAAACTAGGGGAAGGAGTAGACGTGTCAGTCAGGACAGCTCCAGGGACAGCAGTGTGGAGTCTACACACTCTGTAGATGTGTCTGTTCCCACATCACCTAGCCAAGTACCTAACACAGATTTTGTTACCCCAGTAACACATGCTGGAGCGGCTAGAGTAGATGTGACACAACCCCAAGCTACCACCACACCACACACATCTTTGCCTTTATTGCCAGCTGCCATAAGTAATGAAACAAGTGCTAGCTTACTCATCATGCTGCAGAGCATGTGGCAGGAGGTGAAAGCTAACCACCAACAACAGCAAGCTAGTTTTCAGGAACAAAGTGCTAGGAGTGCTAAGTTAGAGGAGAGTCTCCAGGGCACTAGTGCTAAGTTAGAGGAGAGTCTCCAGGACACTAGTGCTAGGTTGGAGGAGAGTCTTCGACAGCAATTGGACGCTAGGCTGGAGGAGAATCTCAATAGTACTAAAGATAGCATTAAACAACAACTGGAAGTCATAGACAGCACCCTTAAAATTGAAATGGGTGAAGTCAAAAGTAGTGTGGCTGCTATTTCTGTGCGGTTGGCAGAACATGAAAGTTACACTGATACACAGTTGCAGCTAATACAACAGCAGTGCAGTAGTACAACAACTAGGTTAGCAGCAGATTTAACTACCCAGACCAGCCAGCTGAATGACAGGTTAAATCAATTAGCTGAGCAAGCTGCTCAGAACAGCTGTGGCCTGGAACAAATTCAATCCACATGCCAGACAATGATTGAAAATGTGGTAATCAATCACACCACAGACATGAGGGAGCAGGTGGACACATTAGTGAAAAGGCAGACCGAGTTTTCACTTGACATAGAGCAACAGGTAGGCAAGCTACAAGAGAAGGTATTGCAGTTGAGGGTAGACAATCTTACTCGCACCTCCAGTCACCATGTAGCATTGGCCCCAGCCCTGAACACCAATGCCAATGAAATCCTCAGTAGCTGTGACTCACCGCAGGTTGAGCAACCTGAGCTCCCAATCACACGCTCCAACCCAGCTAACACAAACACCACCTTGGACCCAGTTGCAGTGATGCACCACCCGGCACGCCAATGGTCAGAGGCGATGCCTAGGTTCTCTGCCCATGAAGGAGAGAATCCAATGAGATTCCTTCGACGTTTCGAGGAATACGCTGACATGTTCAGGCTAAGTGATGCTGAACGCCTGAAATGCATGGCAACTGCACTGAGAGACCATGCGTATTACTGGTGGGAGGTATTACAAAGTACCATCACTTCCTACCAAGAATTCAAAAGCCATTTCAAACAGCAGTTTTGGAATGTGAAAATACAGGGAACACTGAGGGCACGTCTGCATACCGAGCGGTATGATAGCAAGAAGAACAGAACTCTGGAGACACACTTGTCTCAAATGTTCGAGAGGACGCGCTACCTCGAACCAGAGATGGGTGATATTGAGTTCATGGCGATGGTGACCTCCCAGCTACCCATCAAGTACCAAGTACATTTGACAGGGCGTAGCTTCAACAATATCACAGAGTTCCGCGAACAGGTCCTCGCGTTCGACCGGCTGGAGCGGCTGTCCAGGAACAACAATAGTGAGGTGGAGAAAGACCTCAAGCCTACACATCAGAAGGCAGCACCACTCTACACACCCTGGCAGCGTGGTAACGACGGCGGCAAGGCCAACGTCCACTGCACGTCATGGCAGCCTGCGAAACAGTACCGGACAGGGAAGTGGAAGACCAGGAGGGAATTCCAACCTCAACATCAAGGAAACCGCCAGCCGAAGAAACCCTACACCCACAACCAAAACCAGTGGTGGGGAAAGCATTACCGTCCTGAAGATCCAAATGGAAGGCCACCCAGGTGGGAGTACAGGAGTTACTCTAACCGTCAGCCGCCCAACAATATGCAACAGCATATGTTGCATCCCCCCGTAGCAGACACCGCTCCTGTGAATCAATCACCAGCGAGTTTCTCTACACTCAACCATCCTCCAACCACATCGTATCCCATGCAGCGAGGATATTTTGCTCGGCAGCAACCGATCCCACCCAACTGCACAGGAACGCAGCCTCAGCAGACTGCGAATTGCAGCTACACTCAAGCTGTAATTGAGGAGCATCAAAATAATTAGGCTCAGTAAGGTTGTAGGTATTACCACCAACCTTATACCCGGAAGAGACACACCTGAACATGACATGGAGAGGCTAACAACTCAGGAAGAAATTGAAGAACTGGTACGAGATAAATTAACAAGAGAAGCCGACCTTAGGAAGAAAAGGAAGCCAGCATCCAGGATCAGTAAATTCACTGTAGGAGACTTAGTTCTACGCCGTACAGCACCAACTAGTAACAAGTGGGCTCATCTAGCGAAGAAACTATTTTTATTGTACTCAGGTCCCTACAAAGTAGTAGCTGTGGAGAAATGTAACTGCTACACTCTACAGGACCCTGATACAGGAAAAATTGTAGGGAATTACAATTTGAGTCAGCTTAGGCCTTACAAAACACCTGTGGTGGATTAGAACACCAAATATGTACCATTATTACTTGTGTTATGCTAAAAACCATTGTATTGTTTATGTTGCTAAGGAAATTTAATTATATATATCCTCATGAGTTGATAGAGGTAATCCAGGTGTATAGGTACCTCATTGCTTCGATATGGTAATTTATATTCGAAGAATTAGGGTGTTTGTCAGTTGATGATTTTATTCCAACTGATATTTGTGCTTGGAGCATATGTGTTGCCTGAGCGTTGGTTTGGTACATTGTCCTAGAGGGACATACCAAATATTATGTACTGTGTGTACAGTTACTGTGTTGAGACACAGTTATTATCACCCTATTAGTCGAGTTCGACCATATTAGCAATGGATATACACGTGAAGTTTTAAATAAAATTTGGCATAAGATGTGTACAAACACTATGTGACATATTACAATGTATAACTAATGCAACACACAACTAAATACTACATATAATTAATGGCCTAAAGATGAGTTGACTAATATCCTACTAAATGAACACACTTGTTGGTATGAGTACTTACAGTTTGATCCAGGCTACTGCCTTGCTCCTACCTATGCTTCTTCATCGTCTAGTAGTTAAAAATGCACTTTAATTGGGTTCCCACAGGACACCCGAAACTATAAGTGGATATCAACTTCATCCACACTCTTATGAATAGGATGTAAAAACACTCCACTTTATATTGAGAAAAGAAGAAATGAAAGATAAAGAATTTTAAAGATTGTCTTTAATGAACAGCTTTAAAAACATAAACACTATACACTAGCACTCAATCAATAATATTTATCTTGAGGTTATTGTCATTATTTCATAGCTGAGAAGCAAATAATGTCTCTTCTTGTAAATAAGGGTATCTATTGTGTAACATATGATGAAGGAAAATATTCATATATGATGGATGAAAAGCACAATAAATATGCTAATATGTTATTGAAAGCCCAATATTATTGACAAGTATCAATTAAGAAATTGAATGTAATTATTTACTAGGTGAGGATATTATGTTGATAACATCCATAAAATATATTTTATTTATTCATCACCTACAATAAAGGTAAACAATAACCTGTTGTTGTTATTGCAAAGTACTATGCAATGTTATTGTTGCAAATACTGTTTATTTATGCATTACCTTATTATTTAACAGAGTTATTATGTGTTCAATTAATGTTTATATTTATTATTAAGTTGTTATGAATTATTAATTTTATGAGTTTGAGGAATCTCGAGTCATTTAATTTATGTTAGAGTAGGGGAGCAAGAGAAGAAGAGGGGTTAGTGATAGCATGAGGCACGATCACAGGACGCTGTATATTCATATCGCGCAAGTGATAAGAACTGTTATAGGACGTGTGATTAACGTGTGTGTGTCTTCTGATTGCCGACGAACTGAACGAGTTTTGTTGCGGTCCCCTTCGACACCGTCTGCAGCAGTAGATGCAGTTGCAGCAGCAGCAGCAGCAGCAGCAGCAGCAGCAGCAGCAGTAGTCCAAGGCACATGTAGAGTCATGTGTTGGACATTTGACTCAGCAGCTCGTACCAGTTGGTACGACCCCAGCGAACACGCCGCAGACCTGGTGGGTCCGCATCAGCACGACACCACAGCATCCATCGTGATGTCATTGGTGACATCAGGTGATGCGATCATCGATGAACAGCACACTGGTCCAGCAGTCTTCACGACGTCGATCGCCTACAACAGGGTATTGTTGGCTGAACCGCCATCCCAGCACTGTGGTTTACACCGCAGTCGACCTCTCTGCTCAGCTGTCACTTACCATGTATGGAGATTGGTGAGCCTTCTTCTACATCCTTGCTTCGCCTAATCAGGTAGCTGATATTCCACAACATGTAGACAGATCATGTTTACAAACAACAGTGCGACTGTCCAGCCTACGAAGTGTAGTGTCGTTTGGCAAGAGAATAACGTTTTTCAACTTTCATCGCAATGTTGCCAACTTGTGAAGTAACCAGTTCCAGTTATTAGTTTTAACGATCTAAATTGAATTTAACTTTTTGGACAGTGAAATATAAATTTATATCGGGAGCGGCACTGTAATACTACGGTATTATCAGACTAACTGAAACTGTTTATTATTGTTTTACGTTCGAGGTTAATACCGCTTCCCGATACTTTCGGCAGTGTTTTGTTTTGTTCCACGCATGGCGGCGCGCGCATCTCGTGCTGTGTCGTCATGACAACTGCTAAAATAAATAATCGCGCGGCGTTCGGAACAGCTTTAACGAGCCTATGCTTGATTGATATTGACATTTCATTGGCTTCATTAAAAAGGACGCTAACGTGTCGCGGCCGTGATTGGCCCTATTCAATTAACAATTTAATTTCGGCAAGAGAGAAGAGAAAAGAGTGGAAAATGACGCCATTTAGTGCGTGTGGTAGTGTATTCCCTCTGGGAATATTTTGTTCATGGCGATGCTAATTTCGGCGTTATTGGTCTGGAAATTACGTCAAAATACTGGGCAATATTAATTGACGCCCTGTAATTGAATGCAGAATAATCGCATTCAATTCACGTGAGTGACGAAGTATTTTATGAACGACATTAAGCATCTATAGTTAAGGTATGGTCTGCATCATCGCTATATAATAAAATTGACGTAAATTTTACCGTCAACGTAAACGAACTGTAATTTTATAAACTTTGGATTATTATAAAATTAGTAGAACATTGACTTTCGGCGATTAACAGCAAATTTACTCACATTAGCACAAACTATATGTACACAAGTCCAGAAGTCTTTTGGTTAGGCGTTTCATGCTCGAGCAAGCCGGAGCAAAACCCCAAAACTTTTACTCAGTGAACAATTTCAGGAACTTTATTTATTTTGTATTTTTTTTCAAGAGTCAGGTTATCTACGACATCCCATAGACTTTATTTAATATTTGTTTGTTTGGTTATTATTTCCATGACTCGAGGTTTCTCATTATGATTAAAACAATAAAATAAGTTTTTTTGTGTTATTTTGTTTTTAATTCTTGATGACCTCTGGCGCCCTAGTATTAAGTCCTGGAATAACGTTCTGAGTAATTAAAAATGGAAAATCTTAGTTTCATCACGTACACGTTTGTGTACAGCATGAAATATCCATCGTAGTTCTTGAAAGTACATAAGGGACTTGCATTACACAATCTCAATTTCTCTGCCTTATTTATAAGTTCATGGTCACCACTGAAATCACATAGTTTCGCTACCCATGATGAGAAGACTGCGTGCCATTTCAGAGCCTTGCACTAAGAGGAGATACCACGCTAGAAGCAGCAACAAGCATTGCTCTATCATTCAGCCTTACGCAAGCACACCCCTGACTAGACTGGCCTCTTTAAAACATTATCTTTGAATGATTTGTGCAATGGGAGTGCATGACTGGATGTAAGCTTTTGGACATACGCCATTGCTAAGCACATGTATGTCTGTAGAAGAAAACTACAAAAAACACAAAAAACAAAGACGGATTTTTTTTTTTTTTTCATTTGTGTTTTTTGTAGTTGTTTTAAAGGGACTGGATGTAAGTTTTTGGACATACGCCATTGCTAAGCACATGTATGTATGTAGAAGAAAAATTACAAAAAACACAAAAGACAAAAAAAATCCGTCTTTTTTTTTGTGTTTTTTGTAGTTTTCTTCTACATATAGAAGAAAACTACAAAAAACACAAAAGACAAAAAAAAATCCGTCTTTTTTTTTTGTGTTTTTTGTAGTTTTCTTCTACATACATACATGTGCTTAGCAATGGCGTATGTCCAAAAACTTACATCCAGTCCCTTTAAAACAACTATTTAGGGTTTTTTTTCTTCCTAACGCCCTCCATACGCTGTCAATAGTTGCAAACAGCTTCTTGTTTGCTGTATTTCCTTATTTTAAACTTATCAATAACTTTCTGGACTACAGGTTGTCCACTAGTTGGAACTTCAGGCAGTTCTGCTGTCCACTGTGCCTGTGTTGAAATATGCTCTAAGACCCATTTACCATTTATACAGTGAAACTGGGATGTTCATGTTTATCTTGTGAGGTACCATGAAACTGCTTTACCACACTTTGAATACAAATGAATATTCCTTATTTCAACGTGGGAGTATTTGAAATTGAATTGAATAGAATTAATCAATTGTTGGACTTTTAAAATTTATAATAATCACAGGGGTATATTTATCCAAAATGTTTCCCTTTGGCTTTGTGAACTTTGGTTCACTCCATCCACCACAGATGGCAGCACCATGGTTGTTGTGCATTTTCCGTTTCTTGACTTCCGTCGCATTCACGAAATTTACTCCCACAAAATGCCGTGCGCTAAGATGTTACACATCAAAAAAAAATTGCCTTTACATTACGCAACTTATACGTATGGTAACAGGTATATGTGTAGTGTTAGCTTATAGTGTTTGAAAACGTAATGTTGGCCGAGGCCTAGGCACGGGCGGTGATGCAGCATGTGCCGGCTGTGTGGCTGGTACTGTGCAGAGTGGTGACGGGACGCGTGCTGCTGTAATGTCGGCCGAGGCCTAGGCGCGGGCGGTGATGCAGCATGTGCCGGCTGTGTGGCTGGCACCGTGCAGAGTGGTGACGGGACGCGTGCTGCTGTAATGTCGGCCGAGGCGTAGGCACGGGCGGTGATGCAGCATGTGCCGGCTGTGTGGCTGGTATCGTGCAGAGTGGTTGACGGGACACGTGCTGCTGTAATGTCGGCCGAGGCCTAGCCACGGGCGGTGATGCAGAGTGTGCCGGCTGTGTGGCTGGTACCGTGCAGAGTGGTGACGGGACGCGTGCTGCTGCAGGAGATGGTGTCGGGCGGCCAGGTGCGAGCGGTCGCCGGCACGCCGACGGTGGTGTCGGTGAGCAGCCTGGTGTCGGGGCAGGTGCAGGCGGCCGGCCAGCGCCTCGCCACCGCCAGCCTCGTCGCCTCCCAGCCGCAGGTCGTGGCGGCCGCCGGGAAAGGTCCGTGCTTCGCGTTTGCCATCCCTGTTTCTTTCATTTCAGTCTTAATTTTAAGTCGCTATCTAAAAAAATTTTTATAATCAACTCTATAAAACATAAAGTGAAATTAATAAGAGAGAAATTCATAAACTGCAATCATTATTATTTGTTGGTTATGAAAAGCATTATGTTCTGTGTTGCAGGAAATATCAAAATCTGAATTCATCTTGCCTTTACATAGATTACGGTCTTTTAATTTTAAATTTTTTTGTGAATGTGTGTCATTTGCTTTATACATCTGTATTAGACTTTGTGTCCACTTGAAGGCAAATGCTACTGTTGGTGCTTTCTTCATCTTCGGGCAACAGCTATTAAATTGTTGGATATATATTCACTTATAATATTACTTAAGATGTGGTCTGTTTGTTTATTTGCGAGCGGGGTTGCGAGGGTTGTGCGGGGCGTGGCGTTGCAGGGGTGGTGGCGGGATCGGGGGGCAAGGTGCTCAACCCCACGCAGATCCACTACTACCGGCAGCACGCGCTGCTCAAGCAGCAGCAGAGCCGCATGCGCGACCTGAAGGTCATCCAGGCGCAGGGCAGCGCGGGCCAGAAGGTGTCCGTGGCGGTGACCACGATGGCCGTGGCCAGCGTCACGGCCGCCCAGGGCCAGCAGCGCACCCAGGTATGCCCTAGTCCCATCCCACACCAACAGAAGTGGTGACGTAGGTCACGGGAATTTTTGATTTCCTACGTCCGTTTGCCAACAGGTATTATTTTTTCGTTGGTGGATATCAAACAAAAAAATTTGGAGACTGTTCACATGTAAACCTTTTGGAAATCATCTTTGAAAAATTTATAGCTTTCTTACTTAAAAATAAATACATTCCTGCGAATAGTTGATTTATTTCTTAATACATTTGTTCGTATTTAATTTTGGTTATTATTTTGTAAATAATGTTCACCCTTTGATATGTTATTTAAAAGACCCAAAAAAAAATTCTGGTATGTCATTTCATATCTGCCAACTTGTACGATTTTCCCGTAATTTGTACGGAAAATAATTCATATTACGATTGTACGGAAATTCGGAACATCTTACGATTTTTGTCTGTTCAAAAATGAAGTATAATATTTTAGTGCCAATATAAATGAACCGTTTGAGCAGCATTTGTTATTGTTTAACAACATGGCGTCCGCGATGATATGAGAATAATGGAGTCAGAGAAAAATCGTTCCGAAAAGAAAATAATTTTTGTAAGTTTCGTTGGTACACAGCAGGCTGGATGGCAACTGATCTTACTAATCTTTTGTGCGAAAGAGTCATGAAAGCAATTTTTGTGAGTTTTGTTGGTACACAGCAGGTTGGCTGGAGACGAGTGATAACGATTTAACCGTTTATATTCTAGTGCGGTAAATATTTTATAAGTTAGCGCTTGTACGAAACAAGATTATTTCATGATGGCTACGAGTAGTAAAAAACAATATGGACAGATGTTTCGGTCATCTTACTCAGAATTATTTCCTTTCATTACTAAGAGTGAAAAAGGCTCTAATTTTGCGTTTTGTAGTGTTTGTCGTTGCGACATTAATTTTTCCCATGGCGGCAAGCACGATATTTCCTATCACGTCAAGAGCTTGAAACATTCAAATAACGCGAAGCTTGCAGAAGAAAACAAAAAACAATATGCAGCTTCTTTTCCGTGAACCGTAACAGTGACAGTGGTGTGATTAGGGCGGAATGTTTTTTACAAGCTTTTTAGTGGAACATAACCTTCCATTCAGTGTCGCCGACCACGCCGGGCATTCGTTTCGAAAAATATTTCAGGGTCTGATATCGCAAAAATGTACGGCTGTGGGCGCACTAAAACTGCAGCAATAGTAAAATAAATGGCTTCCAATACTACTACTTCAGTAGTAAAGTGCTTGCAAAGTGGCCCATATACACTAGCTACTGATGGAAGCAATGACACAAGTAATAAGTTATATCCTCTCGTGGTAACTTATTACAACCCTGACTGCAGGTTAGTAACTACTAGTTGTGTTTTGGCCATACCTTCATTGGAAGGTGCTTCTACTGGTAAAAATATTGGGCAGTTATTGCTATCAGAACTTGAAAGTATGAATGTGCCAATTCATAATTGTAAAGGTTTTGGCTGTGATAATGTAGCAGTTATGGTTGGAGGTAAAAATGGTGTTATTTCTGTATTAAAAGAAAAGCAGCCAAATTTACTAGTCATAGGTTGTCTGTGCCACTTAATTAATTAATTAATTAATTAGGCTGCAGAAAAGGATTCTGCAAGTTTGCCAGTGAGGGTGGAAGAAATACTTGTAGACATTTATTACTTTTTGGAAAAAAAGCTCCAAAAGAAAGGAAAGGATGCGTGACTTTCAAGGTCTCCATGATAATGAAGTTTTAATAAATTACAGTAACTTTTTATTTAACTTTCGTGTTTTGGGTAGAGACGTGGTGTTATCAATGCAAAATAAACACGTGTTTTCCGGATCACTTATTTTAAACATCGCGCCTGATTTACGCTATAGATTTGTTAGTTTGGAAATCTTACTGCTTGCACTCCTAACAAGTTGGCAGGTATGCATTATTCACATCTTGGGGAAAACTCTTCTTTTACACCCTCCAAGGGACAAAAATCACATGAAGTTAGTACATGCAAAATGGTGTTGAGTAAGGGAGGGATCTTAAATATAAGCATAATGTTAATTTCTTACTGTTTAAATGCTTATGGTTACGAACTGGGAAGCAGAGCCGTAATGGGTGTCACGTACCTGAGCGGGCCTTCCAGCGGTAGTCTGGCCCGGGCCGCCTCACACGGTCACTGACGTCATGCTCGCATTACCCCGGCTCGACCTAACAAACCCCCCCCCCCCTTCCTCCTCTTTCCCATCCTCCGCTCCATCCTTCCTCGGCGCTGTTGTCTATCGCTGAGCAGCCTTGCGAATTCCGCGGGCCGCTGGCGTAGTGGCATGAATAAACACCGCCTTTCTGGACTTTTCGGGTATCATGTCAACCCGGGATGACACGACTCGTCACACACTCTCATTGGTTCGAGAAGGGTATACCACAAGTATATAAGAAGCGACGCCGAGCAAGTTACGAGAGCTCCGCGAGCGAAGGGAAGTTTACATTGGTGAAGAAGGTGACAGACCTCTTCGAGAGTGGCGAGACGCGGAGTGACAAGATCGAGATTGTGCGACTGAGTGGCGCGAGACTGTGTGTGTTGACAGGCGCGTGGTAAGGGGCGAACTGCTGTTGATCCTAGCTCCAGTGATTGCGAATAAACATTTTTAAGTGTTAGTGATTGGTGATCCGACATTTTTAAGTACAATTATTTATTGGTAATGTAAATATTAGTAATTAATAAAACTTAATTGGGCTATCCCTTACGAACCCAGTCCTCCCAACATAGGTCGTAACATTATTTTCGGCCACAGAACAGTTTTGCTTAAGAGCAAGGAAGTGTTAAGTTATTACATAGAGACATGCATTACTCTTTTTATTTTATGTCTTAAAGTGGTGTTATTTGCAGTTTAAGTGGTATTTCTTAACAGAAGGTGGTGTAATTTTTTTTAGTTATTTTGCACATTTACATCATTTTTTAACCAAATATTTAGGTTTTCTTTTCAAACTATAGCACTGCAACTTATTGTTAGTATCAGCACAGCATTGCTACAAGTTTATAAAACAATGAAGACAGGAATGTGACAAAATTTTTCTGGAAATTTTTTTCTTTGGGCAACCATAATGAAATAGTAACTATTGCTTCCGCCGACATTTAGGCGCCTCTAAAAAGTGCCAAAAGTATTTTCACAAAATGTATTTGAATTGCCTACAATATTTTGATTTTTTTATGTGGTGTTGAGTACATAACCAGAAACCATTTGAGTAACAAGTCCTTCTTTATATGAGGTTCTGTGGATACTTTGTTCTTTTTTCGTGTTTATGTTGTTTGTTTACGTGTTTTAAGAGTTTTGTTACATTTATAAATGTTTGCAATTGAACTGTGAATTGAACTGTGGCCATTCTGTCACTTCAAGAAGTCATGGATCTAGCTCCGTTTGATGACAATATGGTCTGGACTTGTGTTGCAAGCTGACTAGTTTGAGATTCGTGGAACAAGGAAAGATGTCTCCTATAGTAATGCATGCTTGTCCTCTTTGATGTGCAGTCCGTTACATGGTGTGGATTGAGGCAGTTAAAACGGAGATTCGTTGCCTGTGCTACTTAACATCGTTCAATTGGAGATTGGCCTAGCAATGCTGGACATTTTAAATATGACTATTTCTTTGACATATTGAACGTTTATCTGTTTGGAAAGTTACAAGGAAATTGCTTTTATCATTTTAAGCTGGCCAAATGGCAGGACACTTGATCCCAGGGAAAGATCATGTTGCAGCACAGTTGGCTAGAAGCAAAGCCTTGCACTGATCCTGTAGGAAATCTAACAACTGGTCAAATATAGGCATCTTGTCATGATCTTGGGCCAGTTAAAATTGATTACGAGTTTATCGGTCCAGTTTCGGAAGTACGATTTTTGAAAGAAGAAAGCTCCTTTCACTTACCAGGAGCCTCAGGACCTTCAAGGCACCTATGTTTTTTCTTTAACACATTATATCATGTTTCAAAGCTTCTTCAAGATGTTTTTTTAGGGACTTTAGGGACTTAAGCTTCTTCGGAACTGGTTTTTAGTTGTGTCCATGCTAAACTGCAGGGGCGCAACAACAGGGTGGCAAGGGTATTTTGCCCCCCCCCCCCTCTGAAACCCTGAAGTGGGGGCAAACGGAGGCAATAAAGTGCTGTGTAATCAATTTTTAGATAATAAAACTGCTTAAATAGCACCATTTTCCACCTTGAAATACAAATTTTCCCGGGGGAGGACCCCCGGACACCCCGCTTCAATAGGGGGGATTGATGAGTCTTTATAAAAAGATATATTGCTCCCCCCCTCCTTTGGAAATTTAGTTGTTGTGCCTCTGCTTAACTGTAGTCCTGTTCCGAGAGGGTGGGTGACCCCGTGCCGAGCGCCGCTGGTTGTGTGTGTCGCAGCTGCTGAAGCAGGGCGTGGGCGGCAAGCAGGCTGCCATCGGGCGGCCCATGTCCGAGGCGGAGATGGCGCTGCTGCTGAAGCGACAGCAGCAACTGGCCGCCGCGCAGCAACAGCAGAAGGCGCAGGCGCAGGTCCCCACGCAGACGGGGCTCACCCCCGCGCAGATCCTGGCGCAGGCCGGCCTGCAGGTACCCCCCTCCCAGGCCACTGCCGTGTCGGTGTAGCAGGTTCCAGTGTGTGCATGTGTGTGTGTTATATATATTTGGTTTTTTTTCTCGTTGGTATTCCCATCAAAACAATATATATATATATATATATATATATATATATATATATATATATATATATATTAGGGTTGTGCGAATTTTCGGTATACCGATACCGAAATCGAAATTTTGCTACTTTCATTTTCGATTTCGGTAAGAATTTCATCTGTCGAAGTTCGTTTTTAGCGAAATATTTCGAGCCAAACGAAAGTTCAATAGCTTACCGAAGTTCGTTTGTTCTAATTGAAAAAGAACTCGTAATTTAATAAAAATGTACAGTAGAATACCGGTACAATAACGTACCTTATTATTACATATATTTCACTTTAACGTATTTTTTTTAAGTCCCCGCCAAAAATCGTATCTTCGCCATGCAAAACGGTTTCAGTTTAAAGTATCATATTTTCACTATAACGTATAAATTCTACTAGAAGCGTGGCATTACTACACCAAAATTTACTTAAACTGGTAAATAAATTTCCAGCTAAATGATTAATGTAGTAGAACAAAGATACACAAATACCACCGCAACGTATTTTCTAACCTCTAAATTCTCAAAACAAAGTTAACAAACAGTTGCGCGCACAACCATAGATTATACCGTACGTAGTATGCGACGTGAGCAACACAACACCATTCGATACATCGAAAGACGGAGGTTTGAGAGAAGTATTAATTATTTAGACAAAAGTGTTACGCTACGCTAAAAATACTGTTTGATGTCTGTGCCGGGATTGTGTATTGTTATTGTTGAGTTTATTTTCTGGTTACGTTATTTAGACACCGCATTGTATTTGTGCTACAATAAGAATATGAATGATCCTGGAGATAAAAAGAAACAAAAGCAATTCACGCTTAAGTAAAAAGTGGATATACTCAGAGAACTAGACAAGGGGAAAAAAGCAAGTCGCAGTTGCGAATACATATGGCATTGCAGCTCTCCTGTAGCTATTTTTTTTATATATTTTTTTCTCTTTGTAAAGATATGTATGCATGTTTCAGTACTAAGTACAAAAACTTGAGGTACCTGTAAGTACTTAGCACTGAGATTCTACTGTAATGTCTTTATATGATTTGCTTGTTATTACTAATAATGTAATAACATATGCAAATCATATAAATACATTAATAAGAAAAAAGATTTCCATTACGATTAATTTACGTGGTGATGAAAAAAACTCACATTAAAGAAAATACGGTAAAATCATATTTTGAACAAACATGGCAGATAAAGTAAACAAAATTCAACCGTGATTACAGTAGGCCTAGGTATCAAAACAAAATCATGCAATATTTGAAAAATTACCTGATTCATTTGCTTTCAAACAGTAGTGTAGGTACTATATTCGTAAAACATACATTCCAGAACTGTTAGTACACTATTTAGTATTTACTGTATACACATAAACAAAGAACGTACCTACTTTTATTCGCGCACAGCCAAACAAAAACATTGTCGTCTGCTTTATTTAAATTTTACATACTCTGTCTGGCATATAAAATCCTCATAATATACAGCCAATTAGACAAAAAGGTCAACAAGTCACTGCATGTAATGACCACTTGGCAGCAACCATTTGTTATGTTTTGTTTTGACCATGTCCCTTGCCTGGTCTACAGCTTCCTGAGCTAACCATGTGTGACAGTGGTGCAAGATGGCGGCCGTTCCGCAGTATTCACGTATTTTTTCATCAGTACCATGCACGTGATAAATATATTATCATAGACTGCGACATTACAACTGTAAAGGAAATAGTCTGTGCGCTGAAAGATCTGGATTGATTCTTGAAATTTACGAGTGACATGGGGCTGTGTTGTGTGGTCTAGGGCGGATGTTGATTATATTAAATAGTAATATTTATATATATATCAAAAGGTACCAAAATGATTTATGTAATAGAATTTATTACTGAAGAGCAAATTTTGGGGCACTTTTTTCTTTGTTAATTAAAAAATTTCGCTTAACTTTCGTTAAGAATATATTTATCTCATAGAAAAATTCATTTTCGTTTCACTTTCGCGAAACTTGATAAATTTTCTTTCACGTTCATTTCGTGTGGATATAGTCACTTTCGCACATCCCTAATATATATATATATATATATAGAGAGAGAGAGAGAGAGAGAGAGAGAGAGAGAGAGAGAGAGACTCTCACACACACTCACTCACACACACTCACTCTCACACACTCTCTCACACACACACTCTCTCTCACACTCTCTCTCTCACACAGACACTCTCTCACACACACACATGCGCGTGTTTAATTCACATTATAATAAGCTGCTTTATCAAAAAGAAATGAATGATGAGTGTTGGTCTTCTTCGAAAAATAATTACGGTAATGTACCAGTGAAATGTAACGCTATACTGAAACGAAAACCGACGAATTCTTAAGCTAACTAAAAATGCCAGCAGCTTAGTATTGTGATTTGGTAACCAACAACAGCTGGAATTTACCTGGAAAAATTCTAAAAGCAAGCAGCTGTGACTGGGCCCAGTTTACAGAATGTGCCAAACCATAGAAAGCCGGATTAAAGACTTTTCATTGTAGTTAGTTCACTGTAGTTATCTGCCTGTGACCTTCCTGGCCATGCTGGCCATGTGCGGAGCAATGCATCGGTTCAACATTGGATGCTCCTGTGAGAAGCTGTGTTTAAATTACTTTTCTTTCTTCCATCCTGATTTTGGTATTTCATTTTCTCTTGAAATCACATCAGAAAAGTCCTGGGATGTTTCCTTACGATAGACCTAGACCATGGCTAATTATTTTTACAATTTCACCGACTTGTGACTTATCTCCATCCATAATGATGAGACATGAATAGGGATGGGGCGACCGAATCCAATATCCGCCGAATCCGCCGAATCCTAGGGATTCGAAGCTTCGGCGGATCTGATATAGGATTCGTCAAAGGATTCGGTTTTTTACTATTAACGGGAAAAAATACAGTAAAACTCGCTTACGATGTCCCGCATGGTAGGTTTTTCCGTATAAAGCGTATAAATTGCCCGAGGTCTCGTCATTTACACCATTTAATGTGTGATATAAAGTCCGTTAAAATTTTTTCTGAAACTTCCTGTCTCAAATAATGGCGCACCTAAATATGAAGAAAAGACAAATGAACAACAACATACGAAGAAATATGGATGATGTACCATAACTACAGTACAAACCCAATAGTTATTTTAAGATAATTCCCAAATAAGATCAATAGATTCTTTGTAGAATACCATAATTACTACAGAAGCATGATAGCTACCATATTTGCACTATAGTTACCGTAACAACCGAGATGTATATTTACCGTGATAGTAATGTATTATTTATTTATGACATATTAAAATAAAGAACATTGTTGAAAAAAAAAAATTGGATGTTAAACTTTGATATGTACGGTTGGCACATGTTGCTAAGAAATAATGCGATGTGAAAGAATGCAGTACTACTACGAAAAGTGAAAATGGTACTTGTGGATTTTTAGGTTATGGCAGTCTCTTTCGTTTTTCAGTAATATCGGCCGAAAATTAACAAGAGTACTGTATCGGAAGTCGGCAGAAATGCCGATTCAACTAAATATTGGCAAAATCGGCTTCTTCAATACAGCTCTACATTTAATGACATGAGTAAACATATTTCAGACTTCAGGATATTGAAAAAGACTTTAATTTCCATGTAGGTTTATTGTGTGTACTTATGTTTTTTTTTTTGCAAGTGTAAATTGAATGAAGTAAAATGCTTTTATTTTTATTACTTTCAATGATTAAACTTTAATGACCAGTTACAGATATTTGTGACACTAATTTTGAGGTTAAGCAATTTTACTAAAGCATTCCAGCCAAGCAGGTTGCCAGCGAGAGACGCTTCTCTTCTGCTGGAAACACTATCTCCAATCGTAGAGCTAATTTAACTCCTGAACGTGCAGAACAAATTATTGTTCTGCATGATAGATTAAAGAACAGAATTTAATAAGACTCTGTGACAATCTCTCTCAGAATTATTGTGCTGAAAAGTGGAAATGTTGAAACAATGTGAATGTACTTTTCAAACAACATGATTTTTGGTGCTAAGTTTGTTGAAGCTCAGTAAGGACTCCAGAAAAATTGACAAGGATGAAATTTTTCCAAAGATATGTTACATTTACACAAACATATACTTGGTTATGTTAGTTGGATGATATCAGTTACTAATGAACCAATGGAAACAGGTAAGGTTCAATGGAAAAAAATGTTATTTTTTTCTAGCAGTGCAAAATGTAAACACACTCTGTAAATAGTTACCCAAAATTAATAAGCCCACTTAATTTTAATATTTTATTCAAACATTATACTAAGTTTAAGATAAAACTAATTTCCCAAAAGTGTAACTGTACCACAAAAGCTCGAGCTCGGCTCGAAGTAAAATTATTAGGCTCGCAGACCTCTAGCTTATTTATAGAAGAAATCCTAACCGCTAATCTGTACTAAAACTGAAATTTCTCAAGAAAAATTTTTTGCCTTTATACACACTTGTACCAGAAATGTACCAAACTACATGTGATAAAGTCAAGGGACTTTTAGTGCTAGCAGAATACATCTCACTTACATTAGATATGTAGACATAATCTGTTAAAAGATTCGGGTTTGGGTTCGAGATTCGGCAATTCCAGTCGAGGATTTGAGTTAGGATTCGGATACGAGGAAATCAGGATTCGCCCCATCCCTAGACATGAACAAAAATTAAGTTTTAAAAAATCCTTGCCAGGCACACAACAATACTATGGTCAAAGCTGGGCTTTGAATTGCAGCTTTCGAAGCACCAAGTTTTGTCATGGATTGTTGCATTTGAAAGCTGAGAAATGTCACGCAAAAAACCATTTTGTTGGGTCACAGTTCCGTCTCAAAAACCTCTGTCAAAATATAGACTTGTTGATTATGTCAGTTCATAGAGACAGTTACAAGTTGTTGGTGGGGGTAGGGGGGGGGGGGGGAATGATAGTGTCAACACCACTTGATGGCCACACACACACTCACAGGACGTGCACACACACAAACTGGCTGGTTTATTTTTAGTTTTCCTCTTCAGCCGAATGCTGATGCCGGCTGCGGCTGGGTGAATGGCTTGGCGGCCAGGCAGATGTAGCTCAGTGTCGCCATTCATAGTGCTTTAAACGCAATATTCGGATATTTTACCTAAACTATTTATACTTACTCATAACATACTTATTAAAAAAAACAACACAAGAGCGTTAATTACACACATACTCAAGAGACAATGCAATTATAAATTTTTTGTAACTGAATTTTTAAATTCACATAAGAATCACATTATACTTTTTAAAACTGAAATTCTGCGTAAAACATGTAACCCATATGCGGGTAAATACTGTAAATTTTATTTTTGATCTTTGAGGCTTATATTTGGATACAAGTGGCACATATATTCGAGGAAACTGGGACTGGATCCACGGCTACTTCCCAGTTATTGCAGTCAGTGTTGAACACGAGGCGGGGGACGGTGCAGGTACAGCAGGCGGGCAGCAGCGGGGCTGCGCAGGTGGCGACCCTGGTCAAGACGGTGGGGTCGTCGCAGAGCGTCACCATCCCGGTGGCCAGCATGACGCTGCCCGGCGTCAAGAGCCCGTCCCAGCAGCACCAGCTGCGCCAGCTGGCGCTCCACCAGCACCTCATGCAGCGCAAGCTGCCCGCGCAGAAGGTGGCGCAGTTGGCCCAGGTATACCTGCCCTTCCGTCACCAGTCGGAGCGTTTTCTGCACTGACATTACAGTGGAATCCCGCTGATGCGACCCCTCACGGTTCCTGGAAAAACCGACTTATAAACGGAATGGTCGCAATAGAGAATTCGGGCCAACACATAGCGCCCAACAAAGTCAATTTTACTCAAATTTTCGACTTTCTCTGCTTAAATTTTTCACGGTTTCTCAAAAAATGGTCGTATAAACGGAATGGATGCATCAGAGGGGTGTCACATTGGCAGGATTCTACTGTATTTGACCTTTTTTTTAATTAATTTTTATCATATAATAACCAGTGTACTGTATTTAAACAACAAATACAGTAGAACCTGTCTAATTTGATCTTTTGTATTTCCAAAAAAAATTTATAGGTGTAAAAAAATTGCTTTCAAAATTTTATCATTACAACAACCAGGTGAATTTCCAGTTGATGGCTGTTATAATCCTATTAATTTTGCATTCTGTGTGCATCTTTTCAAATTTAGCCGTCCCCCTCTTTCCCCCCCCCCCCCCCCCATCTCCCATCCTTTTTTTTCGAGTCATGGTTTTCTTTGAAGAGGTGGGGTGCGGGGGGGGGGGGGGGGGGGCAAATACCTTTTTATAAAGAATCATCTATCCCCCTATTGAAGCGGTCCTCCCCCAGAATTTGTATTTCAAGGTGGAAAATGGTGCTATTTAAGCAGTTTTATATTCTAAAAATTGATTACACAGCACTTTCTTTGACCCCGTTTGCCCCCAATTCAAGTTTTCAGAAGGGGGGGGGAGGGGCAAAATACCCCCCGCCTGTTGTTGCGCCCCTGTGCCTCGGATACTCAAGTTCGCAACAGCTCCGACAGCTCCAGCTGCAGGCACCTACTCCCGAGAATGTACAAGAACAGTGTTACATCCTTCCCTATGAAGCAGGCCCGTGGGGGCCGACTGACGGAGGACGCTGGTGTTGCAGGTAGCTGGGAAGGGCGGGCTGCCCACGCAGCTGATCGTGCAGTCGCCCAAGACTCTGCAGGGCAACGTCACCATGCAGCAGATACACCACCTGGTGAAGACCGTGCAGCAGCCTCACATCACGCACGTACGTACGGCTGGCCTCTGAGCCACCAGGGCGGAAGCTCTTTCCCACTTCCAGGTAGCTTAGACCATGCCTGAGCTAGAAGCTAATTGCTGTTATGTAGGTATTCAGGAACTGATTATGTCGCAACAAAGGCTTGGGGAAATGTTTGGTCACTTTAAACTGCATGATTACGGACATCATAGATTACAAATGGGAACCTGGATAAGGGAGTGTATATCTTCTCAGAAGTGGAGTTATTTTTAAAAATTCTTGTCAAATTGCAAGATATGTATGTTATTTTGTGTGCTTTTGTTTGAAGGCTTAGAATCTTTAAATTAAATATAATCTGTTTTGTATTTCCATAAATAATATTTTGAAAATGTCTTAACTTACTGCATTTAAAACTTAAAGTGCAGAAGAATCATGTCAAAGTTAATTTTATTCATCTTTCTGTTTTAGCAGTATTTGAGAGAGCTTTTTTGGTGCCTTTTTAGTCAGTATGAGTGATTTACAGGGCTTCTCTTAAAACAGAAAGTGGCGGGTACATATAAAAAGGATTGAGTTTCTGCGGAAGAAAAGCCGTCATTCAGATTGAGGTATTAAAAGTTAAAGTAAAGAACGTGTGGATGGACAGTGATTGCTTGACCGTGAGAGAGTAGCGAGGAGGAGGCGACCTTCACTGGCAAAAGGAAGCAAAGAGATGAAGTGATAGGGAGTTATACAAAAGATATACAGAACAGCCGCACAGCAGGGTATACGTATGAAGTTTGGCCAAAACAAAATTTCAATGGTTGAAAAAAAAAAAATAGTAGAGAACTTGTTTGTTCTTAATTACATTAGCAGCAACTTTTATTCTATGTATTATTTTCTCATGCATTGTTTTTGAGATACTTTTGCCAAGAAATTTGTGAAAATCAAGGGTTTGTTAAATGAGAGCCCTGTTATTGTAGAAATAAGTGTAAAAGAAATACCGTATTTACTCGTGTATAGCGCGCCCTCGTGTATAGCGCGCACCACGATTTTTGCAACAAATTCCAAAGAAAAAAATTATTTTTTTCCCGTAAATAAATTGTACTAACATTTTGTGGTACCTGTTAAGTAATTACGTATGAAACAAATGATAATTTAAATTGATGTGTGGTGATGCGTCAGGAAAATACTTAAACTCTGCTGTGTAGACGGAAGATAATGAAGCGCTGTATCGTCACAACTGGTACGTGGGCGGGAGGAAGGGAGGCAGGCAGGAATGTGACACGGAGGATGAGATGACTCACCGGTAGCAGCTGCGACGAAGCGAAGGAAGTGGGAGGGGGACTGGTGTCAACATTCTCTCTCTCTCTCTTTTATTTTACTAGCTGTAGAGAGGGAGGTCTAAAAATAAACAAGAGACCTGCGAGCTTGCGCGCGCACGTGCGTGTGTGCGTGTGCGCGTGTGTGTGTGTGTGTGTGTGTGTGTGTGAAAGAGAGGCCTTGTTGCTTGTGCGTATGTGTGGGGGCTGGCCAGAAACGTCACCCGTCAACCGGCAGTTAACGACTTCCACTCCTCCCTGCCTCATCTACTCACTTTTTTTTTTTTTCCGTGTATAGCGCGCATCCTTATTTTTTTCCTTTACTTGAGGGAAAAAAAGGGCGCGCTATACACGAGTATATACGGTATATTTTTCGAGTTCATCATGATCACGACATGTTCAGGTCTGTATTTACGAAACACATGATTTCCACATGATATTCCGAACTCAAGGCTCTGTTTGCAGTCAAGGTCCGCTGTCCGCCTTTCGATCCTTTCTATGAACCGGCATGCAAAAATGAACCAGAAGATTAATATCACAATTACGTAGGTTGAGTTCCAAGCTTTAAAATTTCTTGGATGCTAGTAAGTGAACTATGTTTAAATTTACTGGCTACCCTGTTACATATACCAAATACAACTTCCAGTTTGGGGTAAGTACTTTATAGATTGTAAATAGGGATGGGGCGAATCCTGATTTCCTCGAATCCGATTCCTAACTCAAATCCTCGACTGGAATTGCCGAATCTCGAATCCAAACCCGAATCTTTTAACAGATGATGTCCTCATGTCTAATGTGAGATGTATTCTGCTTGCACTAAAAGTCCCTTGACTTTATCACATGTAGTTTGATACATTTCTGGTATAGCCTAAGTGTATAATAAAGACAAAAAATTTTCTTGAGAAATTTCAGTTTTAGTACAGATTAGCGGTTAGGATTTTTTTCTATAAATAAGCTAGAGGTCTGCGAGCCTAATAATTTTACTTCGAGCCGAGCTCGAGCTTTTGTGGTACAGTTACACTTTTGGGAAATTAGTTTTATCTTAAACTTAGTATAATGTTTGAATAAAGTATTAAAATGAAGTGGGTTTTATTAATTTTGGGTAACTATTTACAGTGTGTGTTTACATTTTGCACTGCTAGAAAAAAATAACATTTTTTTTTCCATTGACTCTTACCTGTTTCCATTGGTTCATTAGTAACTGATATCATCCAACTAACATAACCAAGTATATGTTTGTGTAAATGTAACATATCTTTGGAAAAATTTCATCCTTGTCAATTTTTCTGGAGTCCTTACTGAGCTTCAACAAACTTAGCACCAAAAATCATGTTGTTTGAAAAGTACATTCACATTGTTTCAACATTTCCACTTTTCAGCACAATAATTCTGAGAGAGATTGTCACAGAGTCTTATTAAATTCTGTTCTTTAATCTATCATGCAGAACAATAATTTGTTCTGCACGTTCAGGAGTTAAATTAGCTCTACGATTGGAGATAGTGTTTCCAGCAGAAGAGAAGCGTCTCTCGCTGGCAACCTGCTTGGCTGGAATGCTTTAGTAAAATTGCTTAACCTCAAAATTAGTGTCACAAATATCTGTAACTGGTCATTAAAGTTTAATCATTGAAAGTAATAAAAATAAAAGCATTTTACTTCATTCAATTTACACTTGCAAAAAAAAAAACATAAGTACACACAATAAACCTACATGGAAATTAAAGTCTTTTTCAATATCCTGAAGTCTGAAATATGTTTACTCATGTCATTAAATGTAGAGCTGTATTGAAGAAGCCGATTTTGCCAATATTTAGTTGAATCGGCATTTCTGCCGACTTCCGATACAGTACTCTTGTTAATTTTCGGCCGATATTACTGAAAAACGAAAGAGACTGCCATAACCTAAAAATCCACGAGTACCATTTTCACTTTTCGTAGTAGTACTGCATTCTTTCACATCGCATTATTTCTTAGCAACATGTGCCAACTGTACATATCAAAGTTTAACATCCAATTTTTTTTTTTCAACAATGTTCTTTAATTTAATATGTCATAAATAAATAATACATTACTATCACGGTGAATATACATCTCGGTTGTTACGGTAACTATAGTGCAAATATGGTAGCTATTATGCTTCTGTAGTAACTATGGTATCTACAAATAATCTTGTTCTTTTTATGGTAATTATCTTAAAATAACTATTGGGTTTGTACTGTAGTTGTGGTACATCATCCATATTTCTTCGTATGTTGTTGTTCATTTGTCTTTTCTTCAGATTTACGTGCGCCATTATTTGAGACAGGAAGTTTCAGAAAAAATTTTACGGGCTTTATATCACACATTTAATGGCGTAAATGATGAGACCTCGGGTAATTTAAACGCTTTATACGGAAAAACCTACCATGCGGGAACTCGTAAGCGAGTTTTACTGTTGTTTTTTTTTTTTTTCCGTAAATAGTAAAAAACCGAATCCTTTGACGAATCTTATATCAGACCCGCCGAATCTTCGAATCCCTAGGATTCGGCGGATTCGGCGGATATTGGATTCGGTCGCCCCATCCCTAATTGTAAAACCAAACTCTAAAGTCTTATCAAAATAGAGACTTAATTTAGTTGTTACAATTTTCAATCACGAGTTTACAAAGTTATCCGTCGGCACAGAAGGAGCATATCATAAATTAAAATTACTCCTCTTGTTGCTACTCCCCAATGGAAAATGTGGCTTGAAAGAAAATAGCTACTCGCCTTCTATCATTGTCTCGAACAAAGGGGTTGCTCTGCAAGTTTGAATGATGTCCGTTACAGCAACTGGACTCGCCCTCCTGAAGAGTCCAGGTAACTTCCTTCTTATCATCTGAAGTTGCCTTCTCTGAAGCCACATGCCGATCCTTCACTGCTAGGAGATCTCCACAGATCCTCTTGTTCTTCTGGCGAATGGCTCTACTCGCTGAGGGATACTCCCTTTATGGGAATATTTTCTTTCCCCGGCCATTTTTAGATTTCTAACTTAAGAATTGTCAAGTTCTTGTGAATAGTTTGTTTTTTATTGTATCTGAAAATTACCCTGGAATCTTAAGAAAATTTTATTTGAAGGTCTTTTAAAGGTCCTGCGATTGGTTCAGTAGGTATTTGTACACACCTTGTGGAGTATTGGCACAAGTGTAGACTGTAGAGTGAAACACGCGAGGTGCTACCGGGAGGGCGGCAGGCCTGCAGTGTTGTTTGCCGCAGGTGTCGAGCGGCGGGGCGACGGCCGGCCAGGTCATCTCCCACACGATGCTGGCCAAGGCCCCGCAGGTGTCGGCTGCCACGGGCCGCCTCATCTCCGCCAGTGCCGCGCAGCCCGGCCTCAAGCAGATACAGGTCAGTGCCGGCAAACCTCGGCCGGAGTTCAGGGCTTTTATATCCCGGCAGTATTGTCTCCCTGTGGTGATATCTTACCATTGTCATTCCGTGCTTCCACTTGCACTTACAGTAAAACACCGTTTTAACGAACTTCATTAGAGCGAACAATTCATTACTACGAACTATGCCTTTGGTCCCGTCAGACGTCCATATAACATAACGTAAAAAAATTTCACTAGTACGAATTTTCTCGCTCAAATTTTTAAAATATTCTATAAATATTCATTTGAACGAACAGTTTTCTGCCTGGCACGGTAAACGACAAACGGATAAAATCGTCGCCATTCACCCACAAACTGCCATCATATTTATTTTAATACGCGCCATAGATGACTGCAGTGGACTAGTGTTGAAATTAATGCACAAAACTGGTGTAGCGGCTAAAGCGCTGCATTGTGGTGTTCGCTGACATTACTCTTTGTTCTATGCTCGCACGTGTTCTACATCATAAATTATTGCTACATACATATCTCTGGTCGTTTCCTTGTTTATTGTTTTGAGAAACGTGGCTATACTACAAGTATAACTTATTTTTACGGGAAGCCTATAACTCACATAGTTTTGGTTCCCTGCAAGAATATCTGAAGTTTTGCGTTTTGGTATTAACGCCACTTCAGCCGCTAAATCAGAAGTTTCCAATGAAAACAAGCATGTTGTGACTAACCTAACCTAACCCTTCGATTTTTTTTAATTTCAATTTTTGAGAGAAATCCGAAGTTGCACGAACGTGCTAGGGAACCGAAACTACGCGAGTTGTAGGCTTCCCTATTTTTACATGTGTCGGGTCCATTTGTTTTTATAGTTTAAAAAACCGTACTACTGAACATGTCTTCTAGGAAACGAAAGGCGATTGATGTGAAACTGGAAATGTTAAAAGCAGTAGATAAAGGAAATAAAAAGACTGATGTGGCTAAAAAGTTCGGTATCTCCAAATCAATATTATCCACAATTCTCACCCAGCGATCCAGTTGGGAAGACAATAAAATGTAAAAAAAATTTCCTAACTTTTAAATTTTATATTTTTGATTTATTACAGCTTGTCTTGATTCCAAAGGTAGGCTTACTGTTTTGGTAAACAACTTACCTACATAGTATTTCTGTACGATACTAGTATGTATGTAGTACTTATGTATCTTGATCCCAAAGTATAACTGTTATAAAGTTATTGATGCTTGTACCACTCATATTGGTATTAGATTTTCTACTTTGTTTTTAAACAAGATCGAGTTATGTTAAAAACCCCAAATCAGGCAATCATTGTGATTTCGGTATAAAGAACTTCATTATAACAAACTGCCATAATTTTGGTCCCTTCATGTTCTTTATAACAGGGTGGCCACTCACCGGGAAAACCGGGAAAACCGGGATTTATCAGGGAAATCACGTTGATCGGGAATTATCAGGGAAATTTCAGGGAATTTTTTTAATAACCGGGAATTTTTTGTGTCATGTATATTTCCGCAGAGCTGCCAACCATTACGGATTTTTCGTAATTATTACAGATTTAACACACATCGCTGGTTTATTACGGAAACGAGGCTTTGTGCTGCTGGGTAACGGAAAAAAATTTCATTTCTGGTGTGCGTGTTTTGTGAACGCAGTTCGAATACATCACGTGGTTGCGCACATAACGGAACTAATAAATGTGCGCATGTACTGTCAAAATAAGTAGATTAATTCTTTTGTTTTGTAATAGAAATGGTAAGGTATACGTCCGTTGTACGATACAAATAGTACATATTCTCGGACTTTTCGTTTGTTAGCTACTACATCACAATAATTTTTGTACGGTACTTTGGCTAACCTGTGTTGTGTTAATTACTTTCTTGAAAGCCATTTTTTTCATCAAAGTGTTTTTGTCGTGTCTACAGACATGAAACCATTTTATGTTGTTCGATAGTGTTGTGTTCTTCAGTGCCGGTTGTAGAAATGAAGCGTGTGACAGAAAAAATGTGTATCTGGGGCAAAAAAAAAAAGTACGTTATTCTTCAGAACTTTCGACCAAACTATTCAAAAGAATGGCCATGCTTTTCATATTCAAATGTTTTGGAACGCCACGCGTTTTGTAATGTATGCACGTGTAACTTTTCGATTGCACATGGTGGAAGGGATGACTGTAGACGGCATATTGAATCAAAGAAAAATGCAGAACATTTTAAAGCCGTGGCGAGCAATAAATCTATATCGCCGTTTTTCGCTACATCTGAAGAAACAAAAGTAACAAACGCAGAGTTATTGTTTTAAAGTTTTTTGGTAGAACACAATTTACCGATAGCAGTAGCCGATCATTCGGGTAATTTGTATAGAGCAATGTTTCCGGACTCAAAAATTGCACAGAAATACAGCTGTGCGAGAGCAAAAACATCTGCCTTAGTGGAGTATATGGCTGGTGAAACTAAATTGAAACTGTTGAATCTTTAGTAAGTGAACCATTTGCTTTAGCTACAGATGGGAGTACTGATTGAAATGCAGTGAAGATGTATCTATTAGTTGTTTCATTTTTAAATCAAACACAAGGTAAAATTTGCACTGTACTGTTATCCCTTGTTGAGAGTACTAAGACTAAGAATATTTCACAACTAGAAATGTTACACTTCATAAATGAATGTAAGAAAACTTATCAAAAGGTGTGTGAAAAAATATTTGAGCGCTCGCCACTGAAATACCCCATTACTAGGGACAGGAAACATTCGCGGGTTCAATGACCTATAGGATGAACTCCATAGTTCTGCGTACTCTCGGTCAAATGCCACCCACTCATTGGCTGCTGTCTTGTGAGACGTCCCAACGTAGCAGCCTGTGATTCGATAAAGCTTTGGTCGGGTGTTTCTCATTGGCCCAGAGTCATCCAGGTGAGTAGTGAGCCAATAGCAGAGGCAGCACTGAGGTATAACTATTTGTATTTTAGCCTATCGCGAAATGAATTCGCGAATTTTTGCGGTCTCTAGACATAAAACAAAACACAGACTGCAGATCATTGAAAGGGACGCTATAATGTAAAGTGACATATTTAAAATGTATTATGTTATTTCACGAACTTCTGTATGTACTATATAATGAAGAAAATACAGCAGGGTGCTAAAATATGAGTAATCTCTTTCTATAATATTATATTTTTTCATCAAAAGTATGTTTTTTTTTTTTGTAATTGTAAATATCAGGGAAATTTTGAATTTTTAATCAGGGAAATCAGGGAAAAATCAGGGAATATTTTTGGTGACTGTGAGTGGCCACCATGTATAATGAAGCTCTACTGTAATTACCGTATTGGCCCGGATATAAGGCGACCCCGAATATAAGGCGACCTGCAGTTTCAGGAGGCCAAACAAATGTAAAAATAATTTTGGTAGAAATTAATGTGAAAATTCATTAGACATACATTTTGTGTTGATAAATCCTTTTTGCATTTATGTATAACAATTAATTTATATTTATCACATTACTTATTTAAAAAAAGTTTGAATGGCCTACCCTAAAAGTAAAAAGAAAACAATTAGAAAATATTAAAATACAGCATTAAAATACGGCATTTTACTTTCCGTTTCACTTAAGCTACGTATTACTATTTAGTAGTGTGTTAAACGTAACTAAGCAAACAAAGAATGCAGCTTGCCGGAACAAAACAAGTGGCTAGCTGCCATGGTGAAGCATACGGCCATGAATAACTTCGGTGACGTGACCGCGAATGTTTGTCCATATTACTCTCTGACCTATGAATTTTAAAGAATAATCTATGATAATTATGTTGTTTGAACGGTTTTACATTAATAAAGAGTGGTTTACTGTGAAATTATTAAAATAGTTTTTGAAGCAAATTACCAAATTCCTGTAAATATGGCGTCTTCGTGCATGTTCGGCAATGTTCGTTTTACAACAAAGAAATATTGTGGAAAGACAGTTGGCAGCCGTGAATTTCCAAACATTACATCTGAAATGTTCTTAACATTTTCTGTTTGTAAAAGTAAACAATTGTTCTGAAAATAACTTTAATAGTTTAGAACAAATATTTCCGTTAAAAATCTGAAAATAAATTACCGTAAACGTTAACACATGATTTTACACAAAGCACAAATATGAATTGTGTAATAAAAGGTTGCCATTTTGAGATGCTTCAACTTTCACATTTTTACTCAAGAACAAATATTTTAATTTTCAACTTTAAACAATTGTGAATTACTGCTATATTGGGTGGATTTATCGTTTTCCCCGTGTGAGGTAACAAAGTTATAGTTAATATAAAAAATTGTGAACATTTTGTTTAACAATGTTTCTACTGTAGCTTTCAGCTTGGAACTAATGTTTGCGGTGCTGACGTCTTGGGTGCGAAAATAAGGCGACTTCCAATTTTCGCATGTCTCGTTTATGTATAAATGGTCACCTTATATTCGGACCAATACGGTACCCATGCTCACAGTCACACGCGCACGCGCATTATACACACACACACACACAACACACACACACACACACACACTTAAAACATTTTTGGGACATTTTTCGTTCCTGGTTCATACTGTATAAACAGAACAGAGAATTCCATGGAAGGAATTAATCATATAAACATCACAGCTTGGGCGAACACAGTGGGCTAACGACGAGACAGTTGCACCAACAGCCCGTGTACAGGTCACAGAAATCTCAAAAGTCCTGGAAAAAATGTTTACGGTGCTGGATGTCACAAAATTTTAATTTATAGCAGCCTTTGGCTAACATGATTTTGGTGTCATGATGGCTTGCTAAAAGAAATTTTTAGTCCCACGTTTAATATAAATAGATGGAGACAGTTCATTTCAAATCAAGTGCAAACAATCTCTGAAAATAATGAATAATGCAGCCTTTCGCGACCATTGTCTGGAGTTGCTTGATTTCTGGGTTGTAGCCGCGTCGTGAAATGTTTGCCTTCGAGGCGGCTACAATCCAGAAGCCAGTTATCTCTGAATATGTTTTAGCTGTATAAAATGAAAATCCGAACTTTTCTGTGAACAGTATATGTTCACTAAAACCCTGTTAAGACATTTTTCAAGGGACTGGATAGTAGGGGGAGCACGCCGGTTCTGGGACACTGTAAACAAAGCGACAGGTGCACCTGCACCTGTCGTGCACCTGTCGTGAACAGGTGCAGGTGCGACAGGTGTTTTTTCGACAGGTGTTTTTTGACAGGTGTTTTTCTGACAGGTGCATGTGTGACAGGTGTTTTTCTGACAGGTGCATGTGTGACAGGTGTTTTTCTGACAGGTGCATGTGTGACAGGTGTTTTTCCTGACAGGTGCTTGTCTGGGTTGGTGACGTCACGTGGAGGGTGGTTGGATGTATTGATCGTGAGCCAACTTCGGTAGGATCGATATATCTCGTCGGGTAACTTCGGGCGTGTTCGTTGCGGAGGGGGAGGTGGAGGGTGAGGGGGTGCGTGTGTGTATGTTTCTAAATGAGGGAGCTAGGTAGCGCTAGTGTCGCGCGCCGGAATTATTTTTTACAAGTATAAAAATGTGAGGGGTGGCGACGGTTGGATTTGAACCTTCGTTTCTGGATCGTTAGTCCGTCATGCTAACCACAGGACCACAAGACCATATTGGAGAAAATAATTTCAGATGTTGTATATATATGCTTATAAAATATTTATTTTTTTAAAGAGAAGGTATATATATATATATTTTTTATAGTGCTAGTCGGCAAATTTAAAAACGGGCGGCCGCCATGTTTATTTTTTTTATAGTGTTAAGCGGTAAATTTAAACGAGGCGCATCGGCTGCTATGCGGCCGCCATGTTTATTTTTTTTATAGTGCTAGTCGGCCAATTTAAACAGCGGGAAATTTAAAAAAAATATATATATATATATAGTGTCGGCTGCTAGTCGGCCGCCATGTTTTATTTTTTTTATAGTGCTAAGCGGGAAATTTAAAAAAAACGGGCCGGCCGCCATGTTTATTTCAACATTGGAAAAAAAAATAATAATTTCGACTGCTAGGAAGTAACCAGAACAGCCAACTTTGGAAAAAAAAATTAAATAATATTATATATATGTATGACAATCGATTGCTGAAAGTCGCCATCTTGTAGTACAGCATACCAGGCCGCCGTCTTGTAGCATAGCACACCAGGCCGCCATCTTGTAGCACAGCATACCAGGCCGCCATCTTTTTTTTCTTCCCCATTTATAGTCATTGGTTTTTTGCATTTCTCTCAAGTTTGAAAATAAAAGAAAGTATTATTTCGTCAGCCACTACTCTATGACTATAGTAGTAGTAGTAGTAGTAGTAGTAGTAGTAGATGTCAAATTTTGAAGAAAAAAACACACACTGAAGTGTAGCCATGTTTTCTTATAGTACTAGACCAGTATAGTTATAGTATGCTTAATTTGGTGTGTAGCATGTCTGTCTATAATAATAAATAAAAAAAGCTATAGGCATTAATTTATGGTTATAGCGTGTTATGATAAAAAAATAATTATACTTTACGTATTTTAGCGAATTCAAACACATTTGTTGTGTTAAAGACATAATGTTCTCTCGTAGTGTGTGTATTGTGGAAATGAAACATATATACAGTAGTATTAATTATTAAAAAAAATAATATTATTTATAATATATATATATATCACCAAATTTTATTTTTAATAAAAAAGTATGCTTATTACGTCACTTGTCATTTAAAAGAAAAGGTATTGTGCATTTATAGGCATTATATATATATAAAAATTAAAATATATGTTTTCCCAAGGGGTGTTGGAGCCGCGCAGAGGACGATGGCGCGTACTCCCAACGGCCCTTTCGTTCGTCCCCCCCAGTCTAATTTTTTTAAATTTAAATAATGACTCAGACAGCCAGGTGTCCGCATAGGGGACGCCGCTCGCAGAGGGGTGCTGGCTGCAACCGAAGACCGCTTCGAACCCTTCGTCCCCCAGTGTAATTTTTTTTATTTAAATAATGACTCATACACTGGCAGCTGTCCGCTCGCAGAGGGGTGGCGGCCGCCGCAGCCGAAGAGAGAACTGTATACAAATGTAATTTCTTCCAAAGTTAAAATATATATATTTTTTCCCCAACACTTAAAAAAAATATTACGTCTATCTGGTGTGTTAGTTACCTGTACCTGCCATTTGATTAATACCAGGTAAAAGTAACTTGTAATAATAATAATAATAATATTTTGCCATAGTCTCGGAAAATATTACGTCTGCCTGGTGTGTTAGTTACCTGTACCTGCCATTTGATTAATACCAGGTAAAAGTAACTTGTAATAATATTATTATTTTTGCCATAGTCTGGTTTACGTGAATGTTTCTGTTCAACTATAATGTATGTATGTATGTATGTATATATTATTTTTTCACACAGCAGTTTTTTTTTACGAGTAGCGCATTGCTACAAAAATTATATTAAATAGTACGTTTATTTTTCCAAACAAAAACAGAGTTTTAAACATTAACAGCAGTCTACCATGACCGCATAGTTCTTTACACGTATTACCAATTTTCTGCATACTAAGTTACCAGCCACAAGTAACACATAATGGGTATTGAAATAATGTAGTCAACACAACGATATTACTTAGTTTAAAAAAAAAAATTTATTTTTTACCCCCTCCCCTACCCCGCGGGGCGTCCATTGCCATCAGTTTGGCCACGACTTCGCCGCTAGGCAGAGCCGGCACCTTCTGCTTCGTAGCAGGTAGCCGGACCCCTCTTTTTTCGTCGGCTGTTAGCGGCCGACCCCAGGGACATGTCCCAGAGGGGCCCGCCACCAACATCAGCGGCGAAGTCTTGGCCGGCGGTGTTGGAGGAGGAGGGGGAGACGACGGCCCTTCCAGCAGGTCTTCTGCGAAGAAGGCCGCCGCAATGTCGGCTGGTATACTGGTCCCCACACCCTCCTCCACCTCTTTCTCGAAGAAATAAGGCCGCCAACGCTATAAGGACACAGATCTTTATGTCCCCAAGGTAATGTGCTGACACCGTCTTCAGAAAGCCAACGCTTATCGTCTCCTGAAGACAGTGCTTCCTTGTTCACTCGCTCCGTAAACACGGCGTGGCCTCGCGAACGGAAATGGTATTGACTGCCTAGAATCCGTGAATTTTTAAGCAAGCAATCCAGGTAATGAGGGCACAGAAGTGATCGGATTACGTTGGCCTTAACTCCTTTCGCTTTACGCATACAAGAACCATCCTCCATCTTGTATGCGTAGAGTTTCGGGCGAAGACCCACGTATTCCGTAATGATCTTGCCAGCGGCTTCATCTTTCATCACCCCTGTTACACCCTTGTTGACTAAGGGGAAGCGTTGATCATTACCTGGCGCATAATTTGACGTGTCGAAACGTGAAGCTAAGTCGGGTCGAATGGAATCGTAAACGTTATCACACTGAACGTGGTTAATTAACGAATCAGTGTCCGAGTACAAGAGATGCAGAGACTGTGGAGGGAATTTTTTTTGCATGTAGTTATAATGAAAGTCGTATAAAATCAATTTTGACAAATCTAAAATGGCGACACCCGTGTACAAAGGTTTATCGAAGGTTATCGAACCTTTCTGCAACTCTATGAGAACTAGATTTTCATCGACGATTTGCCGACCCTTGAATGTCGGACGACCAATCAGCTCGGCTGCCCCATAAATACTTTCGTAACACGAAGCGATGCGAATGTCTCTGTGTTTTCTAGAATCCTCTAAACTTTTCCCGTAAACAGCATTCGATAGTAACTTAAAAAACGATTTTTCGAAGGGATTCGCAGCCTGGGCACGACGCTCAGCATTAAAGGTTATATAATCTTTCATCCAGGCCGCCTGTTCAAACCGCAGCACGCGGTGAACCTGGCCGATGACCGCCCCATACCGAACGTAGTGCCGCAGTGTTTTAGCATGAACAACATAATTGTTACGCGGCGCGAGAGTTAACAATAATTTACTCATTCGCCCGTTTGGCGGTACGCCATTCACAGGGGCCAGAGGCAGATCTGATAGGCGGTCGTGACAATCATCGGGAAAGGTCAAATCCACTTCCGCGAAATATGACGTATCGCCATCTATGTCAATGGCGTTGAAATCCCAACTCGCATACTCATCCCTGGGAACCCACTCAAATTTGCCCACGGGAAGTTTATCTAACATTGTGTGAGCATACAAAGCGTTTACATCGAAATAGCAGATGTACGAAGACAGAAGGCTCGGGTCGTGAGTGGACATGTGAACATTATTGGCTTTCGCGTGACGTCGACTAACGTTTGTTATACCTCCACGAACGGCTGACTCTAGGAAGAGGTATATATCCGGGTCGGTTATCAGCTCAAGACGCGCACCGGTTTTAAATAAAAGTGCATCCCATGCGAGCGAGGGAGCGGTAATGTAATGGGCAGGATCTAATGAATAATATTGTAAGCAAACTAAACGAAACGACTCGAATATGTCGGCCAGCAAACAAGTATCCACCTTAAGATAACTAAGTGCGTACTCTTTCAATGTGGCACAATGGAAGACGTCCCAAGCATTTTGAGCGTGAGTATAGTCCAGATCACTCACGTCCGTGCCACTCATTACGTTATGGAACGCTTCCTTTGATGGTAGCGAGGCAGTCTGCAAATGTTCACTAGATTTAACAAAATCATAGGGAAAAACACCTTTACGAGTAGCTAACTGAAACTGTGCGTCATCTGGAAACATTGAACGGGTGACTTTCAATTTATCTGGCGTGAGATTGCCAGCGAGAGTTTCCAGAGATGAATTTAAAAAGTTAAGTGAATCTATGAATCTAAGACGCACAGTGCGCATGCCTCGTTGCGCATTATCTGAAATGGGTATGTATTTTGTAATGCACTTGTAGCTCTCCATTGTAACTCCAAGGACTTTGACACTGCCGGGGTTCTCCACAACGAAGGAACCGTCCGGCTGTGCAATCCGCCGCGAAACTAAATGTTGCATTAAAAAGTGGGCATCGTAATTTTGCAAATTATGAAAATCCGCGACGAGTTGATTCTTTTGCATCCTGAAAGCCAGGTTGCATTTAGAATGGGCATAACCACGTATTTCACCAGTAAAATGGCAGTGATCGAGCACCGTCTGCCCAGCCAATACCTTCTGACAGATATGGCAATGTGTTTGACTCGCAAGCCTTGCAGAGACGGCCGGGGTCGGTGTCTTAATAGTAATGGTCTTTGAATAAATATCGCAAACCCACTGTCATTGAAACTAATTCTGCGATCATTTCAGCAATACAATTATCACCCTCGAATTGCACATACTTGGTCAAAGAGCTATCGTACCCACATACTAACAAAATGCTACATGCATAAGGCACGTGTTCGTTTACCCGCGTAGTGCTAGAAGACTCGTCACCGGGCAAACAGGTGGGGAAAGGCTTCAGGTAACACTCGGTGTCACAGTACGCAATAAAGCCTAGGCGGTCCTGTTTTGCAAAGTTTGTAAATTGCAAATATTGTTCTCTTCTGTAGGGAAACAGGTCCGCACTGCTTGATGCTGGCTGCAGAGAACATTGTGTGAATTTAATCTGTCTTCGCTTGTAAAATACTGAAGACAGCGCTCGCAAATCCATTTCTTATGTTGCGTCTTGGACAATTGTGTATGCAATAATCTGGACATTGATTTTATGTAAACAAAATGTAGGTGCTCTGTCGCGCCACTCGAACGAATCGCCAATATATTTACATGTCTCTCTCTTCGCTCAGAGGATACGCGAAGAGGCTGGATCGAGGATTCAGATTTGCCACTAAAACATTCGTCAACGATATTCCCCTTAGAATCTACGCAAGCGTAAACATTAATGGAAATATCATTGTTCCTCTCAAATGTTTTAATCTGATGCGAGTGGAGGGAAACGTCAAGCCATTCGTATTAAAATACACGAGTGGATTTGGATACGAAGTGGCTCGAGAAACATTGCCTTCCACCGTCGACACACCTGCCATGACGGCATACAGGAAACAGTGCTGCTCGGGACACTCAATGTTAACACAAGCTTTCCTATTGTACAAAAACGCCGGCAATTTCGTGTGCGTTGCGCCAACCGTGAAAACTCTATAGCTTGAAACATGTACATCCATGTTAATCAATCTTTTTAGAGCCCAGCCACTGCCACGCGCACCGAAATCACTAACGTGTTTATTGATTTCCGGAATGAATGTTGAATCGTAGATTTCCCCTACCTCATCAGAGTGCAGTATCGCGGTTGAGTGAGTTGTGAAATGAAAAGTTTCACTCTCGTTTCCCTCCGCAGATTCCTTAACAAATGAAGCCGAGAGTGAAACGTAAACTTTAAAGGGGCGAATTAATTCGTTAGTTAAGTCCAGAAAGGGAACCCTACATCTCTGTAGAAACCGGTCCAAGTCCGGATCGACATTTTCAATATCATTTCCAATTCGAAAGTCCACTATCTTGTTAGCAAATGCAGTGTTCAAGGTAACACCCTCCAGACGAGGCAAGACGTCGGGCCCCTGCGCCAACTCCACCCCTGACCCCCGCCCACCATCGCGAGAGTCAGGGATAGAAGGCCCAGCTTCATTAAGACGGAGTCGCTTTGCCTCGGGGGAAGAAGAACGGGAAGACATATTAAGAGAAAAGAGATAGAAAATAGAGAGAGAGAGGGAAATTACGTTCAACAGTGAGCACAAAGCTAAAACAAAAAGAAAAGAATAAAATTTAGTAGACGTAGTTATGGAGTATGGGTTTGACATAATAATTTTAAATTAATTTTATTTCTTCAGAAAACTATGATAGGTTGTACACGAAATCTCCCATCCGTTTGCAAGATTTTAAAATAATTTTTTTTTAGAGAATATCTCTAGATGGAAATATTTTCTAAAAAAAAAAAAAACATTTACGTATTAATGAAGTAGGAAACGTTAATAAATTATAGATGGTAAATGCGAAAACATTGTGTGGTAGTAAAAGGTGAAGAAAGTTGAAGTTTAATATTATTTTCATGTTAAATGAAAAAAAAGAATATTTCCATTCAAAATGATAATAATATCATCCTAACATTTCAAACAGCTTAGTAAGATATTATTTTCACGTTAAATGAAAAAAAGAATATTTCCATTCAAGATGATAATAATATCATCCTAACATTTCAAACAGCTTAGTAAATACATTTACAGTAAATGGTATCTATCTATCTTACCTTTGCTGGAAAAAACAGGAGGCGCAGCTCTGCTCGTCGAGGTAGCAGCAGTGCGGCGGCAGCAGCAGTGCGGCGACTGATCAGAGACTGTGGCCCCTCACAGTCTGTGGCGTTTATATATTTAACTAATGTGGCAAGATGGCTGCCAGCGTTTTTTTTTTACTCTGGGAACCCCTCTCGCCGCAGCGCGTTGCGTCTGGTAATTTTTTTTTACAACTTACCACCCCTCCCTCCAGACGGATCTCACCCCAGTAACACAATGAACAGGCTAGTATTCAAATAATATAACAAGTAATAACATTTACAGTTTTTATTCAAAAGTCACTCTTCAAACCACTCCTCATACAATAAATAAATTATACACATAACAAATTACATGAAGAGTTTTTTCACAAAACGACGTATTAATTAAAAAAATATTATGACTCTTTAATCAGAGTCCAAAATTACTTATAAAACTGTTCATAATAGACCACACTTATATGTGTTTTAAATTACAACAATAAAATTACATTGAAACGTTTTTTCACAAAACGACGTATTAATTAAAAAAATATTATGACTCTTTAATCAGAGTCCAAAATTACTTATAAAACTGTTCATAATAGACCACACTTATGTGTGTTTTAAATTACAACAATAAAATTACATTAAAACATTTTTTTCACAAAACGATGTATTAAATTTAAAAAAATATATTATGACTCTTTAATCAGAGTCCAAACACACGTAGATTATACTGTTCATGTGTGTGTTTTAAATTACAACAAATAATTGATATGAAGAGGTTTTTTCCACAAAAACCACGTATTAAATTAATAAAGCACAAGTCATAAAACTTACAGTTTGTTATACATTTCTATGATTACAGTACGTAGGGCTATTTTGGCATTGCTTAGGTCTCTTTCGTGCTGGTTCTGCTGTACGTTGTGATCACCATCTTGACTGACGGGTCCCAGATGGCTGAGGTCTCGGGTTCGAGTCTTGCGCGGTGCATACGTTGCGGGCGCTCTCCGCTGACATTTCTTGCGCGCTGGTTTCGCAGGCTCGATGATAGCTGATGCACAGTCGGGTGAATGCAGTTCTGGCATTTGCAAGGCGTGATTGTAGACTTCGTCGACACTGCAAGGCAATGGCGTGTCTTTTCGCATGTAATTAACTGCACAACGTCCGTACGAATTGCACTGATTAACTTCCAGGGGTAAATCGTTAGTGTCCGGGTTTATAATCTGAACAGTGTGAAAGTGACCGTCACAACTCTCCACATAGTTCTTCAGGATGCCATTATTCCAGATTGAGTACTCCACCACTGATAAACCACGAGACAGGTTTTCATAATGGTTACCCGGATTAAACGACATGTTTACTCGACCGAGGCTCACTCCACACTGAGCTGAGGCTCTGTTTGTCTTTTAGCAATTATACGTATGGCTTCCATAAATAAACTTGCAATGTATTCACAGAGGGTGTTACAACACGCTGACTCACAACAGTTCATGGTTTGTTTATTTATTTAATTTTTTTAGAAAAGTTTACGTTTCGTCGATAGCTTGAATCCGACATATGGCGCAAGAGGTAATGATTTAGACATTTAAAAGTTTGACTCTTTTATTACTTTTGCACGGTAAATAGGACATAGGTGTCCTACACACGGTGTGTTCAGGTCGTCATCGTCTCCCAACAAAACATCGTACGTTTTCTTCCGACAATGATCGGTTCCGGTACAGCGCTCTATGAAAGTTTCATCATTTTTAACTCTAGAGGTCCTGAGTTCATCAACGGTTGTTGGATGTTTAGCCAGCGGATGGCATAAGTGCACGTAACAGTTCTTATCTTCACAGTGAAACGATGTTAACAGTCTCATGGTAGTATATGGGAATGATTTATCCCAACACATGCGATAATGGATATTATCGCGACACGATTCAAAGTATACAGGCAGGCGTTCACAATCCTTCTCAATGTCGTAATATCTAACACGGTATTCGACACAGTGCAGGCTAGAATGCACGTAAAGATATCTAGTTTCTTGACAGTCGTACATTAGCTGCGGTAAAGTGTGAGTTAACCTAGGATCCGCTATTCTGTGTTTCTTCGCTTTTTCTCGCCATCGGCGTGAAGCCAAAGAAATAGGAATGTCATAGAAGTTTCGGTCACTTTGATTATCACTAAAACCATCATCTGACAATTGTTCTGGGTTCGTATCTAAATAACGAACATCCTCGAACAGCGGCATGGGAACGTCCAGATGTTCACCGGAAGCTAGTCTTAAGCCTGCGGGATACGGCCCGCGGATGTGTCTAGACTTTTCCCTCTTGGTCTTGATGGGGTCTCGGCCCCAGATGGGTGGGAACATGGCGGACGTCACTCACCGGAGCTGTTACTGGCGAAGACGGGCGGGTGGCGGCTGGCGGCAGATGTCTAGCCGCGACAGCGGCCGTCCTCCTCCTCCTCCTCGTCGGAGCCGTCCGCGGTGTGCAGGTCGCAGATGTCCGGGTTGCACGGCACACTCCACGAGTGGTTGCCCCCGTCGAGGAATGTTGCGTGTGTGAACGAATCACACGATTCACTCCAGGCAACCACCGTGCCGTTGGGACGAAGCACCTCGAACTCAACAAAACCTTGCTCCTGGCCGGGCCACACCTGCACCACCTCATCTGCGGCCTCGACGAGCAGAGTTTCCAGAGAGCATGGGAGGTGTGTGTCCGGCCGTAGGAGTCTTACGCTGCAGTTTTGCTGAGTGCAAGGCAGCTCTATCACTTCCTTGTCTGCGTCCTCGCGAACCAGGTGTCCCAACGCTGTGCACACGTGCAACCACTGGCGACCGTCCGCCGTCTCGAAGTTCACGCGACCGCAGCCGAGCAACACATCCCGATACAGCGTTTCCGGATTAAACTGCATTTGTACGAAGAGTGGCTTGGATAGTGACTAGGCTCCCCTACGAACGACGCGTTACATTTATAGCACCGAGGGTGGCCACCCCACCGGGCTCCCCCATCCCTACGAGCGACGCTTTCAATTTATTGTATCGGGGGGGAAGCAAGCAGGGTCTGGCGTCGCTTGGCAATTCTCCAACGCCCAAGCCCTAAGCAGCGCGGCGTTATGTCGTGACGTAACGGGCCGTGCACGGCTATTATCTTGCGTATACATTTTATTCAGTTCTTTCAGTGACGGACATCCGAGCTCGGTCTGAGCATCCTGAATATTAACATGTTTTTTACACAACTTTGCAAGCCACCTTTTTTGCTCTACGCCTGCCACCATTACGGTTCCGCTGATGTGTCCTGACAGGATGTTTTGCAACGAAGTATACGGAAACAGACCGTCATCCCAATGGATGCCGTGGAAATGTCTAGTTAACCAAGAATTTGTTCTCTGGTAATTTCTGTGGAGGTACTTCCACGAGTATGGCGGCTGAAATGTTCTCGTAATTATCTCCCCTTCGTCATTAGCCAGACTTATCTCTTTTAAGACGAAACCGTGCTGAGAGTAGCATCCCTGGAGGTTGGCATACAGCATGACGTCCCAGGGAAGACTGCGTTATCACTTACATTACATTAGAAATTTAATAGATTTGTCTCTCGGGTTATACGAAACCAATCTATCGTGCAGAATTAGTGCGAATGCTTGAGTGCCGACGGGAATATTTCTCGTTGTGGTAATTTCTATTCTACAATCCACGACTCCTCCAATCATCTTATCGTTCTGTTTAGACACATCAAACACAAAGAGAGGAGCCATATCTTTAAATTTCTCCGGATCGAGAAGTGGTGATGATTGACGACCGTAATATGAGTCTTGAAATTCCGCGTACATGTTATACACCAGCAGATAGCTATCATTAGGAAAATTACTATCCAGGTTTGTGTACGGATAGGATTCCGAATTCAAAAAAACTTTCACATTCTTAATGTCAACATGATCAAAATTTGATTTATCACCGGCGACGTTGTTTTGCCTACCCGTTTGAAATGCGACTATTATATATCTAGGCTTTTCCGTATTAAATGATGTTTTCACGGACCAATGTACCGATTGAGATTGAGGCAGGGCCGGATACGTTTCGAGGCTCCAGGATCGGAAAGCAATGTCTATGTTTTTTCCTTTTTCAACCATTTTACGCAAACGAATCCTCTGTGCGGTAGAAACGGTTACATGAGGCATTAGCCAATCGATGCTCGTGAGTGTTAGTTTCACAGGCAACGGTTGCGCTGCCGTGTCTAACACCGCGTTGTTCTGAGAGTTTGAAACAAGTAACACTAATTCTTGTCGAACGTTAACTAAAACGTGTTTATAATCTTCGAAAAATCCCATGAGATGACTCAAAGGCACGCATATTTCAAAATCGCCGTTTGCATTAATGGGTACACTATAGTCTTCAGACAAGCCCCAGCCGGCCATCTTGGAAACGGCTTTTTCACTGGGCGTTAGCGAAAGATAGTTTTTAATCGTAGTGACTAATCCAACGTCGCGACATTCATCTATCTGTAAATTATTTACCTCGTACGCAATTCTGTTAAACATGTGTAAAATTCCATTTCTGACAATTTTTGCGTATGTAGCGGCCTGGCCATCCGGTTTGACGAATTTTCCGCGGATTCTTAACAGGCTTTTGCAAGGCAGACAATAAATTTCAGAAATCTGGATTGCGATACGTATCTCGGAATTTAAATCATAAGGACCCTAAATGAATGGCCGGTAGCTATGTATTTCCGTTTTCGTGATATCATTTTCAAATTGAATTGGCTGGTCGACTTGGAGAATGCTGGAATCCATTTTGGAATACTTTGAATCCTAGTTTCTTGAGAAAGCGTATATTTTTACGTGTTAACCGCTTGGCGTCTCGCTGACTACTGGGTCTGCCTTCGAAACCGCTTATATGAATGCCAAAGTAATTCACTCCCATATTTTTTTTAAATGCAGACGTAACGTTATTTCTTCGCCTCTAAAATCGATGAGCTTCCCGTTTTGGTCGACTATCCTCACAGACAACTCGTGTATTCGTTTAACGATCACCGGAACGTATATGACAGATTTAGGTACTTCGATGACCTTATAACCAGGCGGGACGCTGGGGTAAAACTCGTGTATGCTCAAGCTAGGTTGTCCGTTTAAATAGCTGGAGCCCACGATATTTGTATCTATATGTATGACCGATACAGGGAAAATATTGACCGGTTGTGTTGACTCATGCATTCGACCTGCCACGTAAATTTTAGGTTCAAAACCGAGCATTTTTCCGATCGTATCGCTTCCTGTAAAATTGATATCGTAATTACTATGCATATTACATTCGAAAAACGGAATTTGTTGTTTTTTTCGTCAACGTTCGGAATGGAATGGTATGTTTCAAAGTCGATTAGCCCAATCTGCCACTCTCCATTCGTAAGGTCAAGGGGTGGAAAATATACGGACCGTAATTCAGAATTTTTTCCCGTTAATATAAGTGAAATTGACATTTCAGGTTAGCTTGCACTACAGTATGGATCACCAGGATAGGTTGCACTCTGGTATAGACTGTACGCATCAATGGCTGGTGTATCTGTGCTGTTTGAAATTATTGTTACGATCGCGCTTGGCTGCAGTGCATGGCATCGCCGCACTCGTTCGGCCTGTCTGCGCCCCCTTCCACCCGCATCCTCTCCCTGGTATCTCGTGTCATACTATCTCGCTACATCCTGACCGTCGCAGCGCGCACCTGCCTCAGATCGGGTTACTTAAAAGAGGCCGCACTGCGGAATAAAATGACTCAGACGCCTTTATCGGCGTTCTTAGAGCAGCCACCGCGTCCTTCGAGGACTCACGATGCGTTTCTGGGCATTTCGACGGCGAAGGTCGCGCGATATCTCGGAGACATGCCCGATTGTTCTGGATGGGAACCCAAGGGCTATTTAAGGAGGTTGGGCCGACCTTCGAGTCAGAGTCAGAGAGAGAGTCTGAGTGGGGAGTTCTCCCGCGGCGGAGTTTCCGGGCGATAGTGCCGCAGGTGCGGCAGAGTGGCGAAGTCCTTGGACGAAGGTTCCAGGGCAGGGAGTGAGTGAGTTCAGTGGAGTCGGGAGTTTCCGGGCGATAGAGTCGCGGGCGCGGCGGAGTCCCGAGTGAAGTGGCGAGCGAGTCGCCGAGTGGGATCTCGGCGAAGGGTGTGACGGCGGCGACGGAGTCCCGCGGCGGAGACCCACGAGGGGTGCTGCGGCGAGAGTTGCGCCGGAAGTGCGGCCCAGCGAGGTGTGTGAAACGAGTGACTGGGGAATTGACATTTCTTTACGTGTAATTAACTATCTGCCAATTTAGAAGATTATTTGTAAGTGGCAAGTAGTAGTAATTAATAAAACTGTGTGTGTGGAATAAAATCTTTAATTGGGCTATCCTTTACGAACCCGCGGTAAATCGTAACATTTTGGTGTCAGAAGTGGGATAGCCCTATTTATTAGATTTAGGATTAGATTTAAGAAATTTAAAATTAAAATAATAATAGAATTACCTTTTTCTAGAATAAAGTTAGTATTAGGAATTGTAGGTAGTTAAGCACATAGGTGATAAATAGTGTAGTGATAGAACAATAGTGACAGCGAAAGACTAATAGTGTATGTTGACAAGAAAGATGGCTGCTGACAAGTTGGAAAACATAGTGGCTTTCTTGGCCGAAATGAATAATAAAATTGATAAAGGTCAGGAAGAACTGAAGAATGAAATGAAGAGTAACAGGGAAGAAATGAAGAATGGCCAGGAGAAAATGGAGAATAGGCTGGACGAGATGAAGAGTAGCCAGGAAGAAATGAAGAATGAAATGAAGAGTAACAGGGAAGAAATAAAGAATGGCCAGGAGAAAATGGAGAATAGGCTGGACGAGATGAAGAGTAGCCAGGAAGAAATGAAGAATGAAATGAAGAATAGCCAGGAGAAAATGGAGAATAGGCTGGACGAGATGAAGAGTAGCCAGGAAGAAATTAAGAATGAAATGAAGAGTGGCCAGGAAGAAATGAAGAATAAAATTGATAATTGCCAAGAAGAGATGAAAAAGAAGATCGATGAAACCAGCAACCAGTTGGAAGGCAAAGTACAGTGTTTAGAGCAACATGTGGCAGAACATGAAGAACTAGTAGCACAACAGCTGGCCCAACTCGAGCACACCACAGAACAGCGAATATCAGCGGTAACCGAAGAATGGCGTCGGATGCTAAAGGATGCTACATGTGCTACGAAACGAAGCAGTTATTCTGGAGATGTGAAGGTGGAAGCCGCAACCTGTCATTCAAAGTTCAAGCCACCCACCTTCGATGGCCAAACCTCGTGGGCTGTCTACAGAAGACAGTTTGAGGCAGCTTCTGAGGTAAATGGCTGGGACGAGGAGGAGAAGGCTACAGCACTCGTCCTGGCCCTGCGAGGACCTCCACTCGAGCTGCTTCAGACCATACCAGTACCAGAGCAGAAGAACTATGCGGTACTGGTGGAAGCTCTCGAGCTAAGGTATGGCGACCGACACATGGGCGAGGTATACAGAACAGCCCTGAAGACACGTCAGCAGCGGCCCTCAGAAACATTCCAGGAATTCGAGGCAGACATCGAGCGTCTTGTGTACCTCGCTTACCCAGATGCACCAACAGAATTTCGACAACAGCTGGCAACCAGTGCATTTATAGACGGGATCAGAGATGCAGAAGTACAGCAGACTCTTCGTTTGGCCCGGCACAAGAAGAGCTGCGATGCCTTGGTCCATGCCTTAGAAATTGAAGCGGCACGCAGTGCTTCAAGAAACACCAGCATTAGGACAAGGAGAACTGGACTGGAGCCATATACTGAAGGAAATGCCAGAAACAACACTAATGAAGGAGATATCATCAGGGCATTGAAGAAGTTGCTAAATGATTCTCCGGGTACCCAGGCCCGAAGAGTAGGACGCCCACGGTGCTTTGTCTGCCAAGAATTAGGACACATCCAGCGGGAATGCCCGACACACAAGAAGACATCACAGAAAGAAGACAAGCGAGAAGAACAGGGAAACGGGCAGTAGCTGGTGTGAGGGGGCACACGCCAGCTCTACGGGAAATGGTAGCCCCTAGGGTTTTCCCAGTATCCTTACTTCGCAGAGGTCAGGACAGTTTGTTGCTTAATGGATGGATCAATGGTAGACAGTGTTTACTCACTGTTGACACAGGGGCATCAGTGTCTATCATCCGCTCAGACCTTGTGAGTAGGGACAAACTGAAGAGAACACCCATTCCATACAGGCTTAAAACAGCCACTGGGGACACTGCACCAGTGCATGGATGGTTGGAATCGGAAGTAAGGATTGGGACTTGGACATTACCACAGAAATTTCTTGTTGCCGATATCACTGATGAAGTAATTCTAGGAGTGGACATAATGAATCAGTATGGATTTGTTATTGACATGGAGGGACAGGTACTGCGTATAAAAGGGGAAGAGGTGGCTTTGTTTACCCCTGATCAATTGGAAGTTCCTGTAATGCAGGTAGTAGTTAGCGAATCTGTGTCAATTCCAGCAAACCATGAGCAGATTGTAGCTGCTAGAATAATGGGAGACCCTAGGGGCAACATGAGCTACCTGATTGAGCCGGATATGACTTTAGGATTGGAGAAGCTCCTGATTGCTCGAAGCATTGCTAAGGTCGGCGAGGTTGTACCAGTCAGGGTAGCCAACCTTGATTCGCGAACGAGGGTTCTGAAACAGGGAGACCCAATAGCTAGCTGTGAACCAGTCTCTTGGGTAGGCCTGTGTGAGTCTTCTTCACCTAGCATACATACCGAGCAGAGACTTAATCCTAATTTAGAACAGTTATTGGAGCGAAGCCAAGATAATCTGACAAGTGAAGAGATGGAAGAAGTTACTTCTTTCCTGTTGAGAAATCAAGATTTTTTTCCTTAGGGGACACTGACCTTGGAAGAACCAGCATCGTGTATCACCGCATTAACACTGGCGATACCGAACCAATCGGACAAGCACCACGGCGACTTCCTCTAGCGAAACAGGAAGAGGCAGAGAAGATGATTGCAAGTATGATGGAGGGTGGTGTCATAGAGCCTTCTGCAAGTCCTTGGGCTTCCCCAGTCGTTCTGGTAGCGAAGAAGGATGGCCAACTGAGGTTCTGTGTGGATTACCGGAAGCTGAATGATGTCACCAAAAAGGACAGCTACCCCCTCCCACGTATCGATGACACACTTGACACACTCTCTGGCACCAGATGGTTCTCTACGCTGGACCTAAAGAGTGGTTACTGGCAAGTGGAGCTGCACCCCGAGGATAAAGAGAAGACTGCTTTCTCAACAGGAAGTGGGCTGTTTCAGTTTACTGTGTTACCATTCGGATTATGTAATGCACCCGCAACCTTTGAGAGATTGATGGAACTTGTGCTGCATGGCTTGACTTGGAAAACATGTCTAGTGTACCTGGACGACATTATTGTGGTGGGAAATACTGTAAAGGAGCATTTAAAGAACCTCCAGGACGTATTTGACAGGCTTCGCCATGCACAGCTCAAGTTAAGTCCTAAGAAGTGCTTCTTGTTTCAACATGAGGTAACATTCCTCGGACATATTGTATCACAGGTTGGGGTCCGAACAGACCCTGAGAAGATCCGGTCTGTAAAGGAGTGGCCACGGCCTGAAAACAAGCATGATGTAAGGAGCTTCTTGGGTCTCTGTACCTACTATAGGAGGTTTGTACCTGGGTTCGCAGCCATTGCAAAGCCTCTGCATGAGCTGACCGAGGAAAGGAGGCAATTTCTGTGGACGCCAACATGCGAGACTTCCTTTCAAGACCTCAAGAAAGCCCTGTGTACAAGCCCTATTCTCGCCTATCCCCGTCAACATGGAGACTATATCCTTGACACAGATGCAAGTGGAAGGGGGTTGGGAGCTGTACTTTCCCAAGTCCAGGATGGGAATGAAAGAGTCATAGCATACTACAGTAAAGTTTTGTCTAAGCCTGAAAGTAACTATTGTGTCACAAGAAGAGAACTTCTGGCTGTAGTAAAATCCTTCCGACATTTCCACAAATATCTGTATGGTAGGAGATTCCTTTTACGAACTGACCATGCTGCACTTAAGTGGCTGTTACAGTTCAAGAATCCAGAGGGACAACTTGCTAGGTGGATTAAACAGATACAGCAATATGATTGTAAGATTGAACACAGGAAGGGCCGAATTCATAGCAATGCCGATGCTCTTTCTCGAAGACCTTGCAAGGTAGACTGCAACCACTGCAAAAGAGCAGAGGAAAATGAGGGAATCGAAGATATTCGGCGAACTACTATAACAAACGGTGAAGACAAATGGGACAATGCCAGCTTGAAATCGGCTCAGCATCAAGACCCTGACCTGGGACCCATTATAAGCTGGATGGAAAAGGGTACTGGACGTCCATCATGGCAGGAGGTATCTAGTGACCGAAAGGAAGTGAAGGCTTATTGGGCACAATAGGATTCTTTAAGGCTTGTGGATGGGCTGCTGATGAGGGCATGGGAAAGTCCAAATGGAAAAGTAGTTAAGATGCAACTATTACTTCCAAAGAGTCTAGTAGCAGAGGTGTTGAAAGAAATCCACGATGGTACTTCTGGCGGACACCTAGGAATTAACAAAACTCTGGGTAAGACCCGCCTACGCTACTATTGGTTGAAATGTCGCCAGGACGTGGAGGCATGGTGTAGAAAATGCGAAACATGCTCGGCTAGGAAAAGACCACAACATTGTAGTCGCGGAAAAATGCAAGCCTATAATGTGGGAGCTCCATTTGAAAGGATAGCAATCGACATCGCTGGGCCATTCCCCAAGACTAAAGATGGTAACCGGTATATTCTGGTAGTGATGGATTACTTCAGTAAGTGGCCAGAGGCGTATGCACTTCCCAACCAGGAGGCTACCACCATTGCAGATACACTAGTCAACAACTTCATTTGTAGATTTGGGGTACCAATGGAGCTTCACTCAGACCAAGGCCGCAACTTTGAGTCCACAGTGTTTCAGGAGGTGTGCCGGTTACTAGGCATAAATAAAACCAGGACTACAGCCCTACATCCTCAGTCGGATGGCATGGTGGAAAGGTTCAACCGAACTCTAGAGGAACACCTTGCCAAGGTCGTGGCCGAACATCAGCAAGATTGGGATCAACATATTCAGTTATTCCTAATGGCTTATAGGGCTGCCATTCATGACTCGACAGGGCAGACTCCTGCAAGTATTGTATTTGGACAGGAGTTGAGGCTACCCTGTGACATCAAGTTCGGTCATCCTCACCAAGAGTCGACCAGCACTACCGACTATGTCAATCGCTTGGAGGAACGAATGACATTTATACATGACGAAGCCCGTAGGAACCTCCGAATAGCGACAAACCGAATGAAGACAAGGTACGACATGAAGGCTAACTCGGCAGGATATCACGAAGGCGATTTAGTGTGGCTGTATAACCCTCAGCGAAGGAAGGGCAGGTGTCCTAAGCTTCAGAAAGCATGGGAAGGCCCGTATGAAGTATTGAAACGGCTAAATGATGTGGTGTACCGTATCCAGAGGGGGAAAAGAGGACGAATGAAAGTGGTGCATCTAGACCGATTGAAGGGATATGCGGGAAGAAATGAATTACCTGTTCGGGACGAACAGGTTTAAGGAGGGGGCAATGTTACGATCGCGCTTGGCTGCAGTGCATGGCATCGCCGCACTCGTTCGGCCTGTCTGCGCCCCCTTCCACCCGCATCCTCTCCCTGGTATCTCGTGTCATACTATCTCGCTACATCCTGACCGTCGCAGCGCGCACCTGCCTCAGATCGGGTTACTTAAAAGAGGCCGCACTGCGGAATAAAATGACTCAGACGCCTTTATCGGCGTTCTTAGAGCAGCCACCGCGTCCTTCGAGGACTCACGATGCGTTTCTGGGCATTTCGACGGCGAAGGTCGCGCGATATCTCGGAGACATGCCCGATTGTTCTGGATGGGAACCCAAGGGCTATTTAAGGAGGTTGGGCCGACCTTCGAGTCAGAGTCAGAGAGAGAGTCTGAGTGGGGAGTTCTCCCGCGGCGGAGTTTCCGGGCGATAGTGCCGCAGGTGCGGCAGAGTGGCGAAGTCCTTGGACGAAGGTTCCAGGGCAGGGAGTGAGTGAGTTCAGTGGAGTCGGGAGTTTCCGGGCGATAAGTCGCGGGCGCGGCGGAGTCCCGAGTGAAGTGGCGAGCGAGTCGCCGAGTGGGATCTCGGCGAAGGGTGTGACGGCGGCGGCGGAGTCCCGCGGCGGAGACCCACGAGGGGTGCTGCGGCGAGAGTTGCGCTGGAAGTGCGGCCCAGCAAGGTGTGTGAAACGAGTGACTGGGGAATTGACATTTCTTTACGTGTAATTAACTATCTGCCAATTTAGAAGATTATTTGTAAGTGGCAAGTAGTAGTAATTAATAAAACTGTGTGTGTGGAATAAAATCTTTAATTGGGCTATCCTTTACGAACCCGCGGTAAATCGTAACATTATTTATTTTGCTTCTTATACGCGGACACGAGAAATCTTAAACATAAATGACCGCAATTCCACGATTTGATCGTCTGTTGTCTATCGTAATTGTAACTTAACATCGTGCCTTTCAGATACTTTCTTACTTCCGGAGGCGGTCTGAGGTCGCCATAGCTGTCATAATACAGCGCAGTGCTGCCAGACTTTTTATATGCAACCCAGTGAGTTCCTTTTCCTGTCGATACGTCTAGATTAATTATCCCGCACTCGTACTGTTTCGGTTTTAAAGGTAAGTTATCTCTCATGAAAACACCTCGGAAATTTTTGATTTTCAACTTGAATACCGCATTTTCTAAATCCGTCGTAGTTAGCGTTCTGTGAGGCAAGGCTAAAATCACCCTTTCCTCATTTTTTTTTACTGCTTTCTTAGTCGCTGCGGCGAGAGCGACCCTTCCCCGCGTGGGGTCGTGTGGCAGGAGGGTTAATAGCGTCCCACCCTTCCCTTTCCCCCCTTTCGCTTCCGGCGGCTGCGGCGGTTGCGGCAGCTGCGTCCTCCCACGCCTCCTCCAACGGCTTTGAATAGTCGTAAAAAAAACCCCGCACCATTTTTGCTTCAATTTGTTAAGGCCTGAATACGTCTGTGATGTTGTGCATTTTGTTGCAACAATTTAGTCTGATTATTAGCGGTTGTCACGCTCTTTGCGATTCCGGCTGCGCCTCCGATCAAAGAACCGAGCGCTGCCAGAGCTGGAAATAGAAATGGTATAACACCGCCCTTTTTATCACGTTTATTTTTCTTATTTTTTTTCTTTGCGATTCTTATGCCGGCTCCTAGTTTACGCTTAACACTCATTATTTTACTTACGCTCCAAGCCGCGATCTTTTCACCTAGCTTAGTTTGAGGGTTCTGTGCAATTTGTTTAGCTTTAAGTGCTAAAATACGGTCCGCTTGATGTCTGTTCTCCAAATCGTTACTATTTGCGTATGAAATATCGTGTTCTTTGCACGCTCTATCTAATTGATTTTTGCCTGGGTCTCCGCGTGCTAAACGTTTTTCAAGTTTTGTACCGGGCCCACAGTACTGATAAGATGGCAAATGTAGCTCGAAAGGTAATTTATTTATGGCAGAGTTAATAAGACCTTTACCCTTCACCCTCCTTCCAGCACGACGCATATCAGCTTAATGACTTTGGGGGGTATAAATAAGACGGTTTTATACTTTTTACGCTTCAGTTGTAACGATGGAAGTAATCCCTCAACATGACAGTCTTCCAATCGAAATTATTCACGATGATTTTATAAGCAAACGGGAACAACGCCACGGACCGCTGTTGCCGAATACCATAAGATGTATAATTGCCGGACCTTCAAACAGCGGAAAAACATGTATTTTACTTTCGCTTATACAACATCCTAACGGAGTGCGTTTCGAGAATATTTATTTGTATAGCAAGAGCATAGAACAACCAAAATATAAACGTTTGGCGCAGGTATTGTCTCATGTTCAAGGTATTAAATTTTTTCTATTTCGTGAAAATGAAGAGGTAGTGCCGCCAAGCGAAGTGCTACCCAATTCGATTATAATTTTCGATGACATCGGGTGCGAAAAACAGGCAATAGTTCAACAGTATTTTTCCATGGGGCGACATTTATTGTGCGATTGTTTTTATTTAATTCAAACGTATAGCCAAACCCGAAAACAGTTGGTTCGGGATAATGCTAATTTGATAATTTTATTTAAAATGGATCTTCTAAATCTTCAACATGTTTACCACGAGCACGTCACAACCGACATGTCATTCGATAAATTTAAAGATGTTTGTGCTCGCTGTTGGAATAGCAATGATGGTTATGGTTTCCTAGTAATAGGTAAGGATTTTCCTCTACAAAAAGGTCGTTATCGCTGTGGCTTCGATCACTTCATAGTGTTACCTTCGTGAAGAATGAACTTGGGCATCTCCAAATTTGGGAGCGGCGGGAATAAACGTCGGCGACAGTCATGTCTGACTCTTACGGAAGATGGGCACTGTCAGGTTGGCGGGAAACGTTTGCGCGGTGTAGGCGATCCACGTGACGCGGCAGATGCTGCCACAAAGAATTACGTAGATGTAACTTCCGGTGCCACCGCACATGCAATTAGTACGATGGCGAATAATTTAGAAAAATACTTTGGTCTACTAAAAAACAGTCTCTCATACGCACAGGATCTTAATAACAATTTGCTAACGTATCTACATCAGCTTGAAAAGAAGAGTACAGATGTTTTAGATAAAATTCGAGGAAATTTACCCGAGAAGGAAGTTTTAAACGAGTTGAAAAATCTGGTATCTGTAAGTAGTGATGAGCTGAAAGTTATTTTTACGGATGTGAAGGATCTCGTTAGCTCGTCACGTGACTTGCAGAGGGGAATGGGAAGTTACTTGCGTCAGGCAGATAGCGATACGCGCGAGTCATTTGCCAAGATTCTAGAGCTGTTGAAGGCTCTGTCAAGTGGTGGTTGCAATAGGAACTTTAGCGAGCTAAAGAATCTTTTTCTGACTAAACACAACGAGGATTTATATATACACAAACAACACTTTGAAGCAATCAAAAATGCTTTGGTGTCTACAAACGAAAAACAATCTGATACGACTGCGTACCTAAGGCAGGTTGATGCCACGGATCGCGCGACGTTTACAGAGCTTTTAACACTCGTGGGCGAGCAACCGAAGCTTGTAAGTAAGGAAATAGTGTCCGGTATGGAATTTCAAATTAATACTTTGATGAGTTCTCTACGCGAAGATACTGCTAAATTTATTAAGGAGTCTCTATCGAGTTTTGAGGCTAAAGTTGATAGTCTCGTTAGTGGAGCTAATTCATGTTCTCAGTTTCCACATATCGTTAATCAAAGCTTGAATGCAATGAGAAATCATCTAGACCTATTGTATAAACTATTGGGAAGGAAGCTAGCGGACAGACCTGAAAACCAGCCGGCACAGTCACCATCTGTATCGCTTCCGGTTGTAAGAGGTCAGTCACCGAATTTGTCTGGTGTACCATCTGTATCGCTTCCGGTTTTAAGAGGTTCGTCGGTGAATTTGTCTGGTGTAAGACCATCTTCAAATCCGCTTCCGCATATTACCCTACCGGTTGAGCTTCCCATTATACCCACTACAGCTACTGAGCTTCAAAGGCATAATTAATGTATAAAAGCCTCTATTTACGCTGACATGAGTCAGTCATGGCTTCAGAAGCAAGAAAGCTCCATCACGTCATACAAAACGTTCGTGAAAAATATTTGCTGGCCAAACGCGCGCGCCTGGCGCGGGATGCAGTTAATGAACAGGTATTCAAACCGATCACATCGCGTCTCGAGAGTTCTTCTGCTGCCGCGTATAATTTATCGGCGGAGGTGAAAAAAGAATCCGCTACACCTATCGCTAAACCTGAGATTAAGACTTTCTCCAGCGAAGGTGAAGAAGAAGATGATGATGATGATTTACCACTGATTGTTCATTCCGGTAAACGCTCGGCTGCGTCACGTGAGCCGTTGGGTGAGGAAGCCCGGTCCTACCTAACCGCATTCAATTCTAAAATAAACGATACGACCTACGGAATTTACAAACGCAAGAATCGCTGGTTCTTGGGAAATACGGAAGTTTTTTTCCTACCTAATAATTTACTTCGCATAGATGATGAACTAATACAACCTTCGCCGGGATTATATGAGCTATTGTTTTCGAAAGAACCTAAGGTGTATTCAGAAGCAGCATTGCGTCAATACACACGCTTGCTGCGGTCTACTAGCGCGTGTTATAAGAGGAATGATGCGTCATCTAAACGTTATAAAAACACCGATCATGAAAAGTTCGGGCTCATTAAGGATCTTTGTCCTGTCATTGCTTCCCATGAAGGCAGTGGTTTAGTTGAAAAACTAGATTTAAATCGTCGAAAGGAATATGTTTACTGGAACTCGGTAAATGAATTATGTGATCGGCTTAGATTATTACTTGCATCGCAACAATCCGGGAACACGAGCCATTCCAATGAAGTGTTGGCCATACTAGAAGAACTCATATTGAATCTGGCTACATTAAAAAAAATTAAGTAAAAAAAAAATGACTGCCAGACGCGGTATTGCGTTTGAACTTCACAAAAGCGCACGCAAAGTCTTTCCTCGGAGACGTGTAATCACTAATGGTCTGGGCGATCTTTTACAGATCGATTTGGTGGAAATACAACCTTATCACCACGCGAATAAAGGATTCAGATATATATTGGTTGCGATTGATGTTTACTCCAAGCGGGCTTACGCGGTTCCGGTACTGAAAAAAACTGCGGAGCTTGTGGCTTTAGCTATGAAACGTATTCTAAAGGATTCTGGAGGTTTCACTCACGTGCACTCAGACCGCGGTACCGAATTTTATAACAGAAGATTTCAGACATTGATGAAAGAACACGGAATCAACCATTATTCAACCAACAGCGAGCTGAAGGCCTCGGTAGTTGAACGCTTCATTAGAAGTTTAAAATCGCTTTTGTTTACGGAAATGAGCGCTCAGGGAAACTATAAATGGCTACCGCTCTTACCAAAAGTTATGGAAATATACAACGGCAGATTTCATAGGACTATCGGTATGAGCCCCAACGAGGTGAAAGATAATTCTCTTCTTAAAACGGTTTACAATGTTGTGAAAAAAATAGATCACAGGCGACTTAAAGCTAGTGTCAGAGATCATGTACGTATCTCACGAAATAAGGATTTATTTGCAAAAGGTTATTCCGTAAATTGGTCCCTCGAGATTTTTAAGGTGATAAAAATACGCAACAGTTATCCTAGAACATACTACTTGTCTGATCTAGATGGAAATGAAATCAAGGGCGGTTTTTATTCTCAAGAAATTCAAGTGACGAAGTATATAGACACTTATTTAATTAATAAAATCCACAAGCGACTTCCTACACGTCTTCTAGTCAGCTGGAACGGATTCCCAGAATCAGTAAAAACATGGATTTCTAGAAGCGATCTGGAAGACTGATGGAGTGAACTTAGTATGCAGAAAATTGGTAATACGTGTAAAGAACTATGCGGTCATGGTAGACTGCTGTTAATGTTTAAAACTCTGTTTTTGTTTGGAAAAATAAACGTACTATTTAATATAATTTTTGTAGCAATGCGCTACTCGTAAAAAAAAACTACTGTGTGAAAAAATAATATATACATACATACATACATACATACATTATAGTTGAACAGAAACATTTACGTAAACCAGACTATGGCAAAAATAATAATATTATTACAAGTTACTTTTACCTGGTATTAATCAAATGGCAGGTACAGGTAACTAACACACCAGGCAGACGTAATATTTTCCGAGACTATGGCAAAATATTATTATTATTATTACAAGTTACTTTTACCTGGTATTAATCAAATGGCAGGTACAGGTAACTAACACACCAGATAGACGTAATATTTTTTTTAAGTGTTGGGGAAAAAATATATATATTTTAACTTTGGAAGAAATTACATTTGTATACAGTTCTCTCTTCGGCTGCGGCGGCCGCCACCCCTCTGCGAGCGGACAGCTGCCAGTGTATGAGTCATTATTTAAATAAAAAAAATTACACTGGGGGACGAAGGGTTCGAAGCGGTCTTCGGTTGCAGCCAGCACCCCTCTGCGAGCGGCGTCCCCTATGCGGACACCTGGCTGTCTGAGTCATTATTTAAATTTAAAAAAATTAGACTGGGGGGGACGAACGAAAGGGCCGTTGGGAGTACGCGCCATCGTCCTCTGCGCGGCTCCAACACCCCTTGGGAAAACATATATTTTAATTTTTATATATATATAATGCCTATAAATGCACAATACCTTTTCTTTTAAATGACAAGTGACGTAATAAGCATACTTTTTTTTTAAAAATAAAATTTGGTGATATATATATATATATATTATAAATAATATTATTTTTTTAAGTAATTAATACTACTGTATATATGTTTCATTTCCACAATACACACACTACGAGAGAACATTATGTCTTTAACACAACAAATGTGTTTGAATTCGCTAAAATACGTAAAGTATAATTATTTTTTTATCATAACACGCTATAACCATAAATTAATGCCTATAGCTTTTTTTATTTATTATTATAGACAGACATGCTACACACCAAATTAAGCATACTATAACTATACTGGTCTAGTACTATAAGAAAACATGGCTACACTTCAGTGTGTGTTTTTTTCTTCAAAATTTGACATCTACTACTACTACTACTACTACTACTACTACTACTACTATAGTCATAGAGTAGTGGCTGACGAAATAATACTTTCTTTTATTTTCAAACTTGAGAGAAATGCAAAAAACCAATGACTATAAATGGGGAAGAAAAAAAAGATGGCGGCCTGGTAAGCTGTGCTACAAGATGGCGACTTTCAGCAATCGATTGTCATACATATATATAATATTATTTAATTTTTTTTTTTCCAAAGTTGGCTGTTCTGGTTACTTCCTAGCAGTCGAAATTATTATTTTTTTTTCCAATGTTGAAATAAACATGGCGGCCGGCCCGTTTTTTTTTAAATTTCCCGCTTAGCACTATAAAAAAAATAAAACATGGCGGCCGACTAGCAGCCGACACTATACATATTTTTTTTTTTAAATTTCCCGCCGTTTAAATTTGCCGACTAGCACTATAAAAAAAATAAACATGGCAGCTGCATAGCAGCCGATGCGCCTCGTTTAAATTTACCGCTTAACACTATAAAAAAAATAAACATGGCGGCCGCCCGTTTTTAAATTTGCCGACTAGCACTATAAAAAAATATATATACCTTCTCTTTAAAAAAATAAATATTTTATAAGCATATATATACAACATCTGAAATTATTTTCTCCAATATGGTCTCGTGGTCCTGTGGTTAGCATGACGGACCAACGATCCAGAAACGAAGGTTCGAATCCAACCGTCGCCACCCCTCACATTTTTATACTTGTAAAAATAATTCCGGGGCGCGACACTAGCGCTACCTACCCCCCTCATTTAGAAACATACACACACACCCCCTCACCCTCCACCTCCCCCTCCGCAACGAACACGCCCGAAGTTACCCGACGAGATATATCGATCCTACCGAAGTTGGCTCACGATCAATACATCCAACCACCCTCCACGTGACGTCACCAACCCAGACAAGCACCTGTCAGGAATAACACCTGTCACACATGCACCTGTCAGAAAAACACCTGTCAAAAAACACCTGTCGAAAAAACACCTGTCGAAAAAACACCTGTCGCACCTGCACCTGTTCACGACAGGTGCAGGTGCACCTGTCGCTTTGTTTACAGTGTCCCAGAACCGGCGTGCTCCCCCTACTCTGGATGATAAGAACTTACTCACTGGAAAAATTCTTAAAAGAGAAGTTCAGATCAGTTACTACATAAAATCACTCAAATGACATACACCAATCCCTCACTTAGCACGACTAATGTATTCCTAAAACTGTTCATGTTATTCAAAATCGTGTATTCTGAAGTAATGGTCTCCATTAATAGCGAAGCTAATTTACTTAATGTGTTTGTGTGTATGAGTTCCCTGCCACTGGCTTGACTGAAGGTCATCATGGCCCGGTATTTGGCCAGGCAACAACAATACGCCCCGGCAGCATATCGTTGACTTAAAAACATTTAGTCCTTCGCTTTCAATAGCAGCAACTGAACTTGCCGTAGCTGATGTTTGTACAACAGCCGATAGCGTAGCAACCTGCGCGCGCATCTCTTCCCCCCTCATATGGCTAACTGTATGCCATGGTACATCTGTTGTTTACGTAGTTGAAGCAGACTTCGTGGCGTCATGCCCAATATTTTTTGTCTGTGCCGATTTCGTGCTAGGTGAAATTTACAGATTTGCTATTCAAGGCTGGGGCAGTAAAATTAACACGTGCTAAATGAATTCGTAAAATTTGAAGATGGCTAAGTGAACGATTGGTGTACAATGATATTAGTTACATATTTGTATCTTAGTTTCTATTTACATTAAAGCTAGGGGGAGGGGCCTCGACCTAACGCCACCAAGCGCGTATCAAAAACACAGATAAAATGATCGGGTTCCTAAAATTATGAATGAAGGCAAGTTCTAAGTAGTGTTGAACACATTAGTACCAAAAATATAAGCTTCCTTATTACGTGAGTATAAATCTTTGACCCATACGTGGGTAAATATGTAGAGGAAATGATGAACGCAGTGACAACAGCTCAGGCAAACACAGTAGGGTTTCCTAAGACAGAACAGATGTGGCGTTTGGGAAGCTGACTTAAGCTTCCGTCATCGGGCGCAAACAGACTTTGCTGTGTGTGTTTGTGGTTCATCTCTTTACCTGTTCTTGAGGTTACTGTGCGACTGGCACAGTGTAAGCCGGTGATAGCCCTACTCTCCGAAAGAACGTTTTAAAATCTTCTTTCCCATTGCGAGAATTATGCGCACACGTACACAAATATGCAAAGAACACACACTGTTTTGACTGTGGACTGATAGCACCATCTTTCTGACGGAACGACTTACCGCGGCGGCGCGATAACAAAGACTGACCAGTTGCCGGCACTGCCAGCTAGTGGCGCTACCGCAGCCAGTAGCGCGGGAAGTTCAAACACAGTCTTGATGTAAGGAATGTCTGAAAGTCCCAACATATTTACACAAATTTAAAAACATCACAAGTCCAATCATACACAAGTCCGAACGCACACACTCACATAAAAATCAGGGTTCACAGAAATGTTTCATTTACACTTTATGTAATTGTCAGTGTGTGTGATTGCTGTTGGTTAGGGAAGGGCGATGGTTGATGGGTGCGGCGTGCGTTACGAGCACAGCTGTTGCAGGTGGTGACAGCCACGCCGGGCGCCCGCTCCTCCATGTCCAACGTGACCATAGACGCGAGCGGGCGAGCCCAGGTGACGCCCGCCTCCACGCTGGCCTCCGCGCTGGCCGGCATCAAGGTGTCGCCGTCCGTGTCCACCGCGCAGCAGCACGCCATACTGTCCCAGGTCCGTCGCGCCCGCGTGTAGGCACTGCCCGGGGACTGCCGAGTCACACCTAGCAGTCGTGATTACTCGCGGCCATCGTCTGCATTTCGTCAGCTTACTTCTGAAACCTCGTAACTCCATTTCAGTCAATTTTACAGGAGAACTTACGAGCTTTTGGAGCACGGTTTCCACTGACAAAGATACGAGGTTTTATAATTTGACTTGCGAGGTTTTGTCAGCATATGCACTATGAAAAAATGAAAAAAAAACACCAAACACATCCGGAATATGAAACTGGGAAAATCTGGACTTACGAAGTTTTAGAAGTAAGCCGGCGATTTTCTTGGCTTCTGGGTGTAGGCCGTGTCAGGTAATTGCCTTGCACAATTACGTGACACTGCCTACACCCAGAAGCCAAGAAAATGCAATCATGATTACATGGATGCTTTCACGTAAAAGGAATTAGTATCCTAAATTATTTTGCCCTTTGTGTGCATGATATTAATTAAATTCATAATCTAACTAGTACATTTAACTGTTTATAAAAGCTGTTTTCTAATGAATAAGTACTTTGTCAATGCTAGCATGTAATGAAAACGTGAAATAATGTGGTATACAGTTTTGTATTAATCATTCAAGTGTAGTGTTTGTCTTAAAACTCTTTATTTTAAATGTATTATTTATTTAATCTATAAAAAACAGGTTTTCCCAAAACCCTGAAAAACGTAGGTTTCAATAGTTTTGAGAAAACCTAATTTTTATTGAACAATTGAAATATTTACCTAAAATGTGTTTTAATATGAATACATACGAATGTTTAATTTAAAACTGTATACCACACGATTTCATGCTTTCATTACATGATAGGACTGACATAAATATTTTCCTTTTAGCTCAAAAAAAAACATTAGAGAAGGACTGACTTAGTAAGGAAAAAACCTTTTGTAAAAAAATTAAATATTTTATATGTAGAATTTATTTAAAATTACATTTAAAAAAAGTATTAGTAGCAAAATAATTTACGATACTGCCTTTTTAAGGCTCAGTTTAATTTTATAGTTTCGGGCAAGAAATTGTTTATTTTTATTAGTATGAGAAGAAATTTTACAGTTTGTATTATGTATGGTTAACCTCATTCCTTTGTTAAAATTTTATTTTGTTTGTTTTAGGACATTTAGAAACACACATTGTGTAATTTTCTGCCCTGTTTATGCTAGATGACAGGAGTTTGTGTACTGCTTTGTTTAATACTTACCATATGACTGTGTGATTCAAGTTATCTTTGTAAGTTGTTTGAATTTCAAAAAAGTTAGAGTTTGTCATGGGTAGATGTAGACCCAATTTTTGAAGAGATTGATTGGGATAGTTTTTGGATCTGAAAACTGTTATAACAAAAAAATAAAATTCTCGTGTTTTAATCAGGGGATATAGAAAAATAATTTTAAGGGAAAAAAATGAATAATAATTAAATAAATTTTTACCTGAAAATATGTCACCCTGAATGCAAGATGACTCCCAATTTACAACTCAAGGTTCCAAGAAAAATTATAAACTAACTTTTTTTCCTTTTCTTGCTTAGTAGGAAGTTATTGCACATTAAAAAAAAGTAATAATGTAATTTTTTTTATCTTCTTGCCCAAATCTGTTAGAATTAAAAATACTTAATTAATATGTAGTGTCATAACTATTGCTTCTATTCTATATATAAAAAAATGTAAATTCTATAGTTTTAACACATTTTCAACAAAAAACTTTTTTCAACATTTTTACAGCACTTTCTTATTATTTCCCCATCGCTATCACTCTGAAGATCTTCACTTGCACTGCTGAAATTCCCTTCATCTCACCACAGCTTCTCATCTTCAGTGCCATCCAAGATCCGTGGCATTTACAAACATTATTTTTGGATACCTAAATGGTTGTCGGAATAGTTTTATGTCAGTTATAAAACGACCTCTGATTTTTTGGGTGGTCTTTCAAAGAAAAACTCATCTTTTTTTTTTTTTTTTTTCCCAGGTGAATACGGTATTTGATACCAAATTGTAGAACTAAATTGATTTTTTTTTGCATCTTTTTTTTTCCCCCACAGAGTGTTTATGTTTTAGACAGGATTTTAGAACTGCTTTTGGTAAAAAAAAAAAAATTGGTTGTCTGTAAAGTCGGTGTACGGACCATAGTTTAACGTGACATCATAACAAAACATTGATGAAATTATTGCATACTTTTATGAATAAAATTGAATCATTTTTATTGAATTATCGCTATTTTGTATGGATACAAAGAAGGAGTGAAATGAAATCTACAATTTGATTGATAAACTTACTTTTATTTGCACTCATTAATTCAAATATGTTTATTACTTTAACTTTTATACATGTTTGCTATTTAACTTCTTCCAATCTGTGTTATTCTGTTAAGGATAGGACGATGATAGGAAAAGTAGGAAACGAATGGGAGTGTTTCAAGTTTAATGTGCCTGGAAAAAGTCAAATCGGTGGTTGTTCCAATGGAGTGGAAGAGAGATAGATGCGGTGCAAGCGTACAATGAGATTAACGGGACAATGAGTCATCCTCTTTCGTGCGTGCAGCCGGTGTTCATCGATTTATTAGACGTCACGTCAAAAAAAATGTTGGGGCTCCAAGTGATCCGAACTGCGACATACTTTCAGGTGAGCGCTGCTCTCCAGGCGCAGACGGTGACTCTGCGGCAGTCGACGCAGCAGAGCCCGCTGCGTATCCAGACCTCGGCGGCCGGCACTCCCATCATGGCTGTCACCATGCAGCAGGCCCCGCCCCCTGCCCCCGACCAGGTGAGCCCTCTCTTCTCCACCCACCCCCACCCCCACCTACTCGCTCTCTCTCTCGGGTGCGGGAACAGTGCGAATAGTAACATTTTCAAATCAAATGCAAATAGATGTCATATTAGTGATGGCCCGATATTCGATATTCGATATGGGAGATCGGTAATATCGGCACATTTTTCAATATCGGTCATCGGTAAATACTTGCGATATTTTGATAACCAATGTTTTCTCTCGCCAATAATACTTCTCACATAACCTTAACCGTAATTCCAAGCTTATTTTCCGCGGGCAATTTATCTTTCTTCACGTCACCATATTACCTAGTAATTCCAAGCATATTTTCCACTGAAACAATTTCAAGATTTCAAGCCTATTTCTTCTTTCTGATACTGCAATGCATCCCGACGGTACAATTCTTCCATGTGTACACAAATCCCAGTCATTAGTGCATATTTATTTATTTATTTCAGATATTCGCAAAATGTTTTCGCTTGATGAATTTTCGAAGTTCACTATGTGTACATAAATTGGAAACATAAACTAAAATAATTATGATATTTAATTTAATAAGTGGTGTAGCCGTAAGTAAACATGAAGAAGAATAAAGTTGCTGCTTGATATAACAGACATTTTCTTTCCGTGTCGTTTCATGGTCGCCAACTGCTGTTCTATACACAAACGTTACGTAAGTTTTTACAAAAGCTAAAATATGAAACGTGTTTAAGTAGGGCAAGTTGCAGCAAAGGTATTATGTTGGCTATATTGAGTGCATTGCCAACAACATAAATAAAGATGTGTGGTTTTATAAACCTCTGAAGTACGTTTCAAAGTTGTATTGAAATTACTTTTCACGTATTTTTAACTTTTTTTTGCACCAATAAATGGAGTGATACACTTGTACAATGGTCACAAAATTTGCCACCTGAAGACCTTCCTTTCTAGAGTGTCGTTTACCGTGATGAAATTTTACAGAGGGTACAAAAGTTTGATGTTTTTCGGCGGTAGCCTACAACTCACGTAGTTTAGGTTCCCTACGAAGTTCGTGCAACTTCGGATTTCTCTCAAAAATTGAAATTAAAAAAATCGAAGTGTTAGGTTAGGTTAGGTCAGCCACAACATGCTTGAACTTCTGATTTAGCGGCTGAAGTGGCGTTAATAAACTTCGGAAATCTTCGGAAATTCTTGCAGGGAACCGAAACAAAGTGAGTTGTGGGCTTCCCGTTTTTCGGACGGTATTTTTCGTAGATTACAGTTGAGACACTGGACTCAGTACATGCAGTGGCTTGTAATTAATACATTCCAAGCAAAATCACTAGAGATTAATACCGGACAGCTACAAGATTTGTCAACATTTCTCCACAAAAATCTGAAATTTGTTTCCTTGTAGTTACAATATGTTTTTTGCATACTGTAGGTAATACCTACACCAGAATATTGCTTTATCTGGCCTTGAAAAACAATTTAATTTTTTAAGACCTTGAATTTAGAGAGTTTATTTGTAGGCTATTATGATAAATTCATTATTAGCTTTCATTTAATGTGAATTTACTATATTTTACAATTAATAAAAAAATATACATTCACATATTAGTATGTTTTATTAATATTTAACATTTTTCATTATTGTCTCTAACAATACTCCAGAACCACAATTTTATAGAATCAATGCTAGAAATGAGATAGGCCTATTAACGGAATATCGGGTATCGGTTATCGGATCGGTAAATTTGGAAATATCGGAATCGGTATCGGTATCGGGTTTTTGGATATCGGGCCATCACTATGTCATATTTAGCTTGGTTGTACAACAGAACATAACCACTGTCACGGGTAAGTTTCGGGTAGCAAGACTACATTCCTTTGTACAGTAACATTTGCTGTTCTTGAAACTAAATTTGAAAGAAACTAGACACCACAGTGTCCAAATGTTTTATTCTAAATGTGGGTTTAAGAAATTCGTGAATGCTAATTGAACTATAATAATTAGCTAAACAAATTGACAAAATTTAGAAATAATGGCAAACCATTTTTCTTTGTTGTTTTGGATATCAAGTTATACCTCAATGCAAACTCAGTAGTAACAAAATTGGTTATACTTTAAGTGAATTGTGAATTGAAATAAATGAGAAAAATAAAATAGTAACCTTGGATATAATATTTAATTACAAGAACATATTCAAAAAATGTGTAAATTATAATTTTAAATAGGCTACCTGTTAGAGTTTATACAATATAAGTGGCACATTTAACATTCTACCATCTGCTTGTTGCTAGTAAAGAAGTAAGAGTCCGCTTTTTTTGTTTGTTTGTTTATGTGTGTATTTGGTTTGTCACATTTCAAACTCTTAGAACTTGTAGCCCCACCACTTTCACTGGTATCCATTTATGGTAATAACTTTGATTATCTTAATATAAATTTCTGTTTTTATGTTTTTAACGAACACAACAGAGGTTAGGCCTACCCAGTACCCAAGGACAATGAATGACCACATACATAAAGATTATGACTGAATCCTCATCCCATGGCAGGTTTTCTTAGGGTTTTTTCCCCCCTGTAATCAATGAATTACTAAAAAAAAGCTGTAGTTCAGTTAATAGAATTTTTTTACTAGGCAGCAAACCACATACAAGTTTTCATCATCAAAACTACATTAAATATTGAAGGCTTTATCATTGTTGTTGATCCGTTCGGTTACTAAAATAACAAATGCAAAAGGTTGACCAAAAAAAAAGTACAGTAGAATCCCGCCGATGCGACCCCCCTCTGATGCGTCCATTCCGTTTATACTACCGTTTTTTGAGAAACCGTGAAAAATTAAAGCAGAGAAAGTCGAATATTTTAGTAAAATCGGCTGAAAAACAAGTCTGTTACACTTTTTTGTTGGGTGCTATGTGTTCACGTTTATCTTGGCGGGAGCTGTACTGTAAGAAGGCAGGCATACAAAAGACGGCTAACAATAGATACCACCCCTCTAGACTGTCCACGCGGCAGTCTCTAGCCCAGCTCGGCGCCTCCACTATCGCACGAAAAGCCGTCTTAGCTGTCATGTTATCTTACCCGCCCGGCGGCTTGACGTCATACGTGACGTGACGCTTGCCTCTCCCATCCCCTGCTAATTCTTCAAGGCTCATCCCTCCCTAGCCACAAACCATGTAAAAACAACCCCCGCCCCCCTCCTTTACCAACTAACATTTCAACACATTCCTTCCCATATTTCAACCTTCTGCGTGAGAAAATGTCAGCATCCTCCTCCCCTCCCACACCGCGTGCGACAAAAGCCAGGTTGTATAGTCCATTCTCGGTAAAATAAATATTTTTATGGGTTTATACGAATGTCCTTCGCCATTAATAAATACTTTATAAGTTTACGTTATTATGGTACAATTTGTTTATTAGTAACACAGTAGTTTCTGCTGAAAAATCACTAATAACCTCGAATTTTATTGAATAGAACAATTTAGCAGGGCCGTAAAAATATTTATTTTACTGCATAGTTATTTTTCCATCTGCATTCGAAGGTGTTTTTTTTTTTTTTTTTTTTTTTTTTTTTTTTATGCTGTGAAGGGTCGTGGAAAAGATAATTGCTTGAGCTGTCAAAATAAACATCGCTGGCAAGGGCGGGAGCGCATCCTGTCGGTCTGTTGCTGTGATTATCTACTCCAAAAACATGACACAGCATTTCAGGATAGCATTGTTCTTATATCTTTCGTTTATAGCCGAATGTTTTCTACCTGATCCACACAAGTTCCTTCGCCACGTTTTGAACGAAAATAACCAGCCGGCTAGCATAGCCGAACTCGCGTGACGCGAATTCATTTAGCGCGAGTATTTTATGTATTTGGATGTATGTATATTGCGACCAGACCATTCCGTTTATAAGTTCGTTTTTCCGGGAACCGTGAGGGGTCGCATCAGCGGGATTCTACTGTAGTGTGAAAATGGGAAATTAATTTCATTGTAACCTCAAACAGTGATGACCAACAAAACTCTGTGATTAACTGTGGCAACAATAGACAACTAATAATAATACACTCAATTTAAATGTCTTGAACACTTAATTTAAAATTTTACAAATAATAGTAAATGTTTATTTAAAAAAAATATATATTCTGTTTCATTTGGAAATGGCGTCATATTTATTTACTACCATAAATTTAACGCTGCAAGTTGATTTAATTAACATTTTTAATTTCTCGGAATATACATTTTAAACATACATGACTATATTGATAGATTAGAAATCAAACGAATGTGCTTGTAAATATTGGCAATTTTAGGTTGATTTTGAAGAAATACTACCTATTGTATTCACTATCCTGCTGTGACTCCCGGAAAATTTTTATATATGTAGTTTTTCGTTTCATGGTCCCCGAAACCATCGTAAACTCTAAAAGTTTATATATATTTATAAATCACATAATATTTCACAAATCACTTCCAAACTTCTAGATAAAATATAATCATGGAAAATCTGTGTCGAGTGTATTAATGAATATCGTACCAAAGGGGTAGAAATGGAGTAAGTTTTTTGAAAAACAAAAAAAAATCACTAAAACTCCCATAATATGATAAATATCACATCCGTTTGAACATATTAGAACTGCAAGATGTGGAAAAAAGGGTTGGAAGACAAAAAAAATTCATAACTCCCTTATTCACACTATCAAACCTGTTCAAATGGTTTTACATTGTTTGATTTTTATTATATTATATATTTTTTGTCTGAAATAATTTTTAATAAAACGTACTATTGCAGCAACAGGATTAAAAACAGGGGTAGAATTTTAAAAAAATTCATAAATTCCATACGGTGTACACTATTAAATCCATTATAATTTATTGTAGAACCATAAATTATCATCTATAACTTTTGTCTGAAATAATTTTTTATATGACCAATTATTTGTGCAAAAGGTGGAAAATACCAGGGGTTGAAGGACAAAAAAAAATGTATAACATTCTTAGGAATTACAATATTAAATCCATTCAAATTTTTTGTGAACCTTATAAATATTATCTGAAATGATTTTAGATACAACTAACCATTGCTGCAAAGGGTTGATATAAAGGGTTTATGATACAAAAATAAATTCATACCTACTGTAGTAGGATGAGTGACAAAAATTTCATAACTCTTTGCGTAGGCACACTATCAAATCCATTCAAACTGTTAGCAAACCTTACAAATATTACTTAAAACATTTGTGTGAAACAATTTCAGATACATTTAACCACTGCAAAGGGTGTATAAAAAGGGGTTGAAATACGAAAATAAATTCCTAACTCCCTTAGTAAGCTCGGCATCAAATCCATTAAAATTGTGTGTAAATCTTATAATTTTTATCTGAAACCATTTTCTGAAACAATTTTTGATATTACAAACAATTTTTATAAGATGTAAGAAAACTGTGGTTGGAATAAGAAAATTAATAAAACTTCACTACCATATATCACTTATAATTTGTTGCATTATTTAAAGCTTAAGCTGAAACAATTATTGATGAAATGAATTGTTATTATAAAAAACATCGGATGAAATTTAAAAAAAAATCATATTCTTAATATCAAATGTGTTCAAATTTATTTTAAACCATATTATTATCTTAAACCTTGATGCAAAACAAATTTTTATACGACCACGTTATTAGTGCAAGTGATTTTTTTTAATTATTTTTTTTTATTAAAAAAAATTGAATGATAACCTTAGTTGATATAAGATGTAGTTCATTCTAAGCTATTCAATGCTGGATGCATTGAGTTAAAATCATTCATAATATTTTGGCCGCATGGAAAATGAGAAAATGTTTAATCAATTTTGTAATATTGGAAGACATAAATATGTACATTAAGTTCTTAAAATGTTCCATAATTATCTAGAAGTTTCCAAAATATTTCCAGAAGAAATAAATACTAATCTACCAATGTCTGTAGGCTGTGCTAAAGGGGATTTTTATTTTTTATATTTGACCTCCGAATGTGACTAGTAGGTAAATTAGTAATTGCTATTCACATTTATTCATGTTTATGAATATTCACACAACATAGTGTTTGTGTCTATCGCTGTGCCGGGGGGGAAGGGGGGTAATTTTATATACACTTACTCACTCACTCAGTGATTATAGCTTTCTTAGTTGCAATTGTCTTGAGTTGTAAATCATGGAAAGCATGATCTTCATTTTATTTTATTTTTCTTTTTAAGTGTTATTTTTGATAATTATTTACTTGCATACCTATTGTCTTAGATAATGTTTTTTTCTTTCCCCCCTTCCCCTTGTTATGCAAATTATTGCAGTCATTACAAGAAAAAAAAGCACACTTATTATGAACTATATGGATATAATGTTTGAGGTGGGGATTTTTCTTTTAATTATGTGTGAATTCCACCATTCTATTTTTATATGCATGGTATTCTTACACTGTAGAGAACTCTGTGGAATGTCATAAAGTAAACAGCTAAAAGTTTTAAGACTGCAACTAAACAAAACTGATAACGTACTACATGTAAAATCTAATAATTGGAAAACATTTTAAAATCAAAAATAATTCATTATGGGAAATTTCAACCAGTTCTGTGTTTTACTTTATTGTAACATTTATGTTATGGCATTGTGTCAGAGTTTGTTTGCGAGCCTTGAGAGTACATACGATTTTTATTTTGTGAATAATGAAATGTAGTGAAGGTTTTGAAACAACAAAACTGGGAATTTAATTTGGGATTTTTTGAATGTGAGCAATTTTTAGTTTTCCCCCAAAATACAGGAGAAAAAATTTTTCCCTCCTGACAGGAAAAAAGGTAATGCCCTCCCAAAGTTTTTCCCGAAAGTTGGGACCCACACACCGCTAATGTTTATTTATACATACCTTTTCATTTTTCAGACGCAGTGAATCTTCAAGACCTCTGTGACTGGTTACAGTACAGCGTGCAGTTGAGTGTTAGATTTTAGAGCAGTGCTTCAGTTTATACAGAAGACAGTGGTTTTTGCATAGCGAGAAAACGCTTCCGAACTTTTTCGACATCAGTTAGTGTTGTCAACTGATAGCTTTAAGAAAGTGGTTGTATATATATTCTTGTTAGGTTTCCTTGGTACCTGTTGACAGTAAGTACTTTTCAAAGATCTATCTTCTGTATATATTTTTTTAATTTCACTATTGTGGTTATCTAATATTTGTAGGAACACTTGGTTTCGTACTTAACGACAGATGTCAAAACTGTTTTGTGGAATATGTGTATGGTATCGCATATTTGACGCAGCCCTGCGTCCTTGAAGCCGTGGGCCTTAAGTGAACCTTTGTGCCCTATTAGAATCTCTCAGCCCAGAGGGAAAATTCATTTGTGCAAGTTTTAAGTGTTTTAGTGTGTGTAAGACAGTATTTTACTTACTTATAAATTGTATTCTGTACCATTGAGAATGTAATTGCTTCAAGTGTGAGAATAGATACATTTTGTGCATTTTATTTTACAGAGAAAATTTTTTTTAAGAAGTTTTTGAACTAATTCTTTATTGTGGATTTTTTTTTATACCAATGCTGTTATGGTCAAAAAGTGGGTGTTGTGATAACTTTATGAAATACGTGTAGTATGTTTCACATTCTTTTGGGTAATTTGAGCTTTTCGTTTTGTTCTTTGTTGCATTGTGCCGACATTGATCTGCAGATAGTACTGCTTGCTTAAAAATATAATGGTTAAAAAAATTTTCTTGAGTCTTTTGTAAAGATAAATTCACAGTAATTGAACTAACATTTTTAGTCATTGTAAAAAAAGAAATTGCACGGTACCCTAAGAACACTATAAATATTCTTCATCATAATTATTCAGTGATTTTCACATTTTTCTGCATTTTGATGTTTTACTGTATGTATTGCAGTTTGGAAGTTTACAGGACAGTAGATAGTGTATTATTAGAACTTTATTAAATTACTCCACCGGCAATAATTTTAGTGATTACCAATACATTTTTCTATTAAGTAAATGAAAGGGTGGTTACTCAACCAGAATTGTTGGGAAACCGGCTGTGAATTGTATTGCTGTCAAGATGTATTATTAAATGTGATGAATCATTTTGGGGGGTAACAAAATGACTGCATACTACATCACTTATTGCCACTTTTTTCACTGTTTATTACTTAACGCTGTGCTAATAAAACACACCTGCCATAAGTTTTTCTTTCTTCCTTTTAGTTTTCAAACATGATAAAAAAAAACCTGCAGTAGCAGTTTTAAAAATCTTGTGATGCACTGATTTTGAGTTTGGAACAAATACTACCTATTGTAGCTGTTTCCATGGTGCTGCTTCCGGAAAAATTTTATATAGTTTTTTTGTTTCAGGGTCCAAAAACCCAAAACTCAAAAGTTTATGTACATGTATCACATTTTTTGTGGACACGATAACTGCCATAAGTTTTCACAAATCACTTCCAAACTGCTACATAAAATATAAACATGGAAAATCTTGGTCGAGTTTGTTAATGGGCAATATCAGACCAAAACCAAACGGAGTAGAAATGGAGAAGATTTTTGGAAAAAACAGAAAAATTGTAGGAGTAATACCAGAAACTTTTTTCTAACAACATTTGTGATATGGTGAACCATATCTGTAAGGGATGAAAAAACAAGGGTTAGAGGACAAAAAAAATCATAACTCTATTTGTAGGCACACTTACCGTTCAAAATGTTTATAAATCTTGTAATTTTTATCCAAAACTTTTGTCTGAAACTGTTTTTTATAGTACACACCATTATTGCAAGGCCTGGGGTTGGAATAAGAAATTAAAAACTTCCCTACCATGACAACTAGCTATTCCATTATTATTTTTGTTTATCTTTATAAATATTGTCTAAAATTATTGTTAAAATAAATTTTTATCTAACCAACCATTACTGCAAGGGGTTGAAATAACAAGGTTTGAAAGTAAAATATGATCATTACTTTTTTTAATAGATACACTATCATATTGATAATAATTTATTGTACGAATTCTAAACTTCATCTAAAACTTTGGCTGAAACAGTTTTTGATGAAACAAATTATTACCATGAAAACATGGGTTTAAATTTTAAATCAATTCAAAACTTTCTTAGTATTGAATTAGTTCAAATTTATTTGACCACATTATTAGTGCAAGAGATGAAAAATAGTGTTTGAAGGTAAGAAAAATTAAATAATTACCTTAGTTGGCATATAATATAATTTCATTCGAAGCTATTCAGTGCTGCTTTCTAAACTATTCAATGCTGCATACATTAAATTAAAATATTCGTAATAATTTCAGTGCATGGAAAATGAGCAAATATTTAATCTGTCATTTTGTAATATTGGAGAACATAAATGTGTTATGTACATTAAATTCTTAAAATTTTCGAAAAGTTTATAGAGTATTCAAAATATTTTCAGAATAAATAGGTACGTACTTAGAAATATACCTACGCCTGTAGGCTGTGCATATTTTTTTAGTCTGTTGTAAGCTTCAAACCTGGAATTTGTTAATTATCAGTACAGTAAAGAGAGGATTATTTAATCCAGATTGTTATAAACAGTAGCTGTGTGGAAATAGCGATTTTGCCTAATTAATTTTTGAATGTCAAATATCTGTTTTAAAATAAACATTACAGATTATACTTAAATGTACGAGTTGGGCAGAGTTATAAGTTATAGCGTTTGTTGGATTTCAACAATTGCATGAATCCACTCATGCAAGTGTTTTGATCGGTGCCGTATTTACAATGTGTGTCTATCTGAAGAATGCCAGATTGTTAAATTTTGCTCATTTTATACTAAGACAAAAAAAAAACATTGGATTCAGGTCATTAATGAGACTGCTGAGGAACACACGTTAACCCTGAATTCAAGCCTCCCTTATTAGTCATGCATACTGGTAGACTACATGACTGTCAGTTAAATAGTTTATCTTGCAAACTTAAATATTCATTACTTGATCTATTCATCTCATAGATTAATTTTTAACACGGAGTCAGCAATGTTTTTTTTTTTTTGCAGAAGTAGACTAGAATGTAGCCTATAATTTTGAGAAAGCTTGTCTTACTGAATGATTTCCCATTGCTGATTTCCAAGCACTAATATGAAATTAGTCAAACAAAATTTTTTTGTATTCATTATGGGGGATCTAAATTATTTATTGATGGTAATAACTCCGAATCATTTTTAGTATATAGACCTATTTTTGAAGTGAAAGTTGGTGCGATGTCATTCTCATAGCATAACCAAAAGTGTTACGCTCATAGAGTATCAAAAAGTGCAGCGATTGATGGCGTGTTTGAATTAAAGCACATGCTCATACTTGCACACTTGCATATTTTCTCACTGGCATACATGCACCCATTTTATATCTCTATCTGTATCCTGAAATATGCTGTGACAATTTGTAATAAAACTGAGTTGGGATTCAACAGTTAAGAGTTTTACTGTCTGTAATAGGTAAAGTAAAGTCACATCACACCATTATTACTTAAGATCAAAACTTTATGGAATATAGAACCAATTGTCAGGTTTTCTCATTCCAGAACTCAATGTGTGTCACATTTGTTCTTCTGAAGAAATAAAAATTAACAAAAAATATATATTTTTATTAATTATGATTGTGATTACATGTGTGGCATGAAGGAACTGGTTTTTAAACTATAAAATTAAATTATGTAGAAATATCAAAACTTCAAGCTGTTTCAAAGTTTAAAATTTTCATTGCAGAGTTTAAAATGCAATAAACATTAAATATGAAGGGGAAAAAACTGCATAAACAGAGTGAAACATTGTATTATCATTTACTGGAAGGCTGCCAAGTACTTGATGAACTAAGGAGTTTACTTCTAGTAGAAGCTTTAACCATGTTTTCAATAGACGGGCTGTTACCCGTATTTCTTTTTGCAGCACTTGTATATAAACTGTGGTTTATTATATAGAATATGTATGAATGAAAATTACATGTTAAATAAAACTTTTTGTTATTACTTATTAGTTATTAGGTATTTAAAACATATTCCTGGAATACATAAGCGTAATTATGGGAAACAAAATGTGTAATGTCTGGTTTTAATACTCACTATATTGCAAATAAATTGTGTGATTTTTATAATTTCGTGGTGTTGTGTTTATTATTATTATTATTATTATTATTATTATTATTTGTATTTTTATTGTTGCAAAACTTGGATATGGATCGACAGATAGAAAATGTACACACAAGATGACTTTGGCAATATCACCTTACAGTAAAATCGTCTGTAACCAACATAAATGAGCTGACATAACATTGAATAATCAAAAATGTGTGCTAATAAGGATATGTTTATAAAAACCAATTAAATGTAAAACTATGTTATAATTTTACACATTACAAACCGAATAATAATGTTTTACAAAATAAATTTAAAAAAAAAGTTGGCTAACTAATAAAGTAATAAGCTGAGGTAGAGGCATATGTGACAAACATAAACTACCTATGCTCTTGCTGGCAACTTTTTTTTTTTTTGGGGGGGGGGGGTGGGGGGACATTGTGTAATACGTAAGGTTGCATGAACATGTATAATCCTGCAGAAATATTCGTTAAAATTTTGTTTGAATATTTATATTTGAGGTTTATGTTTCTTCCTTTTGTAATGGAGTGTATTATTTATATTATTTCATTCATTCTGGCAGTACAAAAGTGTTTTTTTTTTTTTGTGCTAAATTTGTGTGCAGTGAGTGTGTCAAGAAAAATTCACCAAATGTATGTGCTTCTGGAATAGCTCAGCTGTCTTTTAACTTGCATGAGGAAATGTCCTACTTTATTGCATAACCTTGAGCAGAGTGTGCTGTGGCAAGAAAGATAGGGTTTTCCGTCTTGAGGAAATGTCTCTTAGTGAAATGATAAAATATATTATTGTTTTGTGTTTATTGATAACACAAACAAATCAAGGAAAAACAGTTATGTCACTAAAATATTCCTGTAGGAGCAGATGCCATTTTTGAAAACACAATATAGAATGAATGACATAAACAGCAGTACATACAAAGTTACGTCATTTCAGCGTGAAATTGTGTACAGATATAGTAAATCCCTGTTGAGAAAATTCTCAAGATACTTAGAAATTTAGACTTGTTAACAAGAAAATTTTATCAAAAGGTTAAATTATATGTATTTGTAGGTTCAGTGCTACATTTTTTTTTTTTTTTTTTTTATTATTGTGCAGGAAATTTTCATAAGAGGAATTTTTTTTAGAGGGTTTTACTATATTAAATGTTGTGTTACAAAGATTGCACATCAGTTGTTCACAAGGCAGGCAGTCAGTCAGTCAGTCAGTCCCTCCATTCCGGACTCAATCCCTCGAATGTTACCACCCTGCCTCGACGCCTTAAACCCTTCACCTAATGTCTCGCCGCAACTCAGCATGACATTTGCAGGACACTGTCAGAGGAGAGAGCATTCCAGTGCTCAGTTCTTGAACTTTCTGTAATGACTCGAACGAAAACCAGCTACGGAAAACTCTCCTTCACACACTGTCGGTCGGGGGTTCACTAATCTTGTATTTTACAAGCAATGCCTTTAGAAAGATAGACACAGTTTTCTGTTAAGTAACAGTTTATTTTCTTTGTTGGCAAGAATTTTTTGAATTACTGTATTTATTTTAATCCAAAAACGCATCCCTCTTCTTATCCTGAGTGTGTCTGTAAATGTAATATTTTCACCTACAAATACTAGATTCACTTCAGTTTCAGTAAGTAACATGTTATGCAGAAAATTTAATTAAGAGTGTTTTACTCATTGGGTCAGGCAGTTAAAAGTCGTCAGTAGCTGGCATTTTGTGGCGTAGTTGAAGTCTCATTTTTATCTTGCCATCGCCAAATTTTAACATCCAAAACATTGTGGAAATGGGACTTGACCAGTTCTGATGATGGTTAGTAAGGTTAGCAAGTTTGAATTAGAATCTCTCTTGTTATAAACACGTTCATTTACATAAAATACAGTTCAACTGTTTCCTCAATGCAAACGCTACGGGGCTGCCAATGTTTTGGGCGTTAAACCAGCATGGCACGGACCGTGAACTGAAGAAAAGGCAGCTTCAGCCAGGTTACCATGTAATCATGCAGAAGTGGCCACCCCTCGGTTTAACTGTTGTCTGTTTGGTTTGCTATCACCACAGCCCTGTCCACAGGACGAAGACCACGGAGGAGATGGGAAGAGCAGTTATAAGGAGAGAGGAGACTGGAATAAAGTGAAGAATGAGGAATGGTGGAAGGACAGAGGAAGATGGAGGCATTTTACTTGATGTTATATTAAATTTTTTTTTTTTCATCGTCCAGGATTGTACCAAGGGCATAAGTCGATCTAATTGATCAGTAAATTAATGGGTGGTTTTTTTTTTTTATGGATTTTGGGAATTTTCCCGGATTTCTAGATCAATATATACAAATTTCCAAGATGGCGGTCTTAATGGCTTATAGGATGAGGGTTGGCTTGGAAAATATGCATCTTTTATGTCTTGCCACCATATTTATTAAAATTATTATTTTTTACATAAAATTAATTTTTTTCATCGCCCAGGGATCGAACCAAGGACAGTAATCAATCTGTATATTGATCACAAATTTATTTAATGAATTTTGGAATTTTTCCCGAATTTATAGCCAAATGATTACACAATTCTAAGATGGCATTCAAATTTCAAGATGGCAGGTGCCTCAGTAATAATAAATGGATACTGCACTCTAGTGGGTAAAAATTAAACTAACATGGTGGCACACTCTAGTAGCTGAATTATGATGGTGGCCTCCAGCAGACAAAAACAATATGGCGGATGTGACATCATCTGTAGAGGGAGGATCTATCAACTTTTTCTTTCTCTTACCAGGTTCGAACCGAGGACTTCAAGGCTTAAGTGCGTTTTTAAAAAGGATTTTATTAAAATGTTAATGACATTTTGTTATATTTTTTTTAATTTCTTACAAATTTCTAGCAAGATGACAGTCGTAACGAAAAGTGACACGATATATAATCCAATATGGCGGCCGTAACGAAAAGTGTAACGATAACATCATTCACATTCAAGATGGCGAACGTAACATAATAAGCAACGATCCTAGAATCCAAGATGGTGGGGCGTAATGAAAAGTGCAATGGTGGCATCATAATTCAAAATGGCAGGTGTGACAAGACATTTTTATTGTTTTTAAAAGAGAATTTTTTAAATATATTAATAAATTACTGATTTACTCTCACCGTGAATCCAACCGAAGACCGAAATCGATTAAGTACTAGCTAAATATTTGAAGTAAGCAATTTTTTTAATATTTTTTGGAATTTTTTGGTCAAAAATTAAAGAATTCTAATTTTATTGTCAAGGTCAATGCTCCCCGCCAGCGGCTTAGGGTGGCTTGGCCATGGGGAATTTAAGCCGTCTCGGGGAATATGTGTTCTTCCTAAGGCAAAAGTATATTGACGTTTTTCGAAATCCTAATTTTTTTTTTTTTTCTGGACAAAAACTGGAATTTTTTCCCTCGAAAAAGATAAATTTTTAGAAATTTTGAGGAATTTTTGAGTCCAAGATGGCACCCGTGATGTTACAATCCAAGATGGTGGGAAAACACCACCACCACACCCTGAACGCTGTGCCCGGACCGGCTATTACATACTACTATTCTACCCAGGTATTCAAATTTCTATTTGTTTTTATTATTTTAATGTTGCTGTAGTCACTGTATTATAAGTTAAACCTATTAGACTTAAGTGTATTTTGGTTAATGCCCACTTTAAACACACTATTTTCAAAATAAAAATTAACACAGGTTTAATATTGATGTCACATGTTTACTGCAATCAGGGATTTAGTTAATATTTCCTATTTAATGCAATAAATTTGTAAATCCCGCCACGACTGAGCGTGGTTTTCGTAGTTGCAAAAGACGCCACTGAAAGCGCTGATGTTTGCCGTGTGTCTAAATAGTTCTTGGTACTTTCACAGATGGCAATATCGTAATGAACTTGGGGGCCGTCTATTAATTTTATTAATTTCAGTCTCTCCGTGTAGATTGTCCCTGGAAGAGAGTAAAGAAGTAGCAAGTATACCCTGCGTGCGACAAACCCCATTAGTGCTCTCTCTCCCACTTCCCCCATGCATTACAAGACGCAGTTCAGAGGCAGAGCTTGTATGTAGTTCAACTGAGCTCTTCTGACAGCGAAGGTCGGAAGGACTTGGAGTTCATAGTAGAAGAATAATTACAAAACAGCCGCCCACCCGGGCATATGGTAATAACGCCAATAAAATGAAATCTGTTAGAAATACCATTAATTTACTAGAAAAATATTTTGTTAATAATTAAACTTGCGACAAGTTTTATGCTATGAATTTTCTTTTTGACGTGATAACGTCTTAAATCGATGAACGCCGGCTGCACGCACAAAAAAGCATGACTCATTGTCACGTTCCGCCTGAGCCGAGCGTGCAAGAACCGGCCAACCATCGTGCGAGAAAATCTTCTATAATATATTTTAAATTTCCCGCATACCACTATAAAAATATAAACATGGCGGACTACATCCGTTTTTTAAAAATTCCACAACACAAAATTTTTATAAGCATATATACAACATCTGAAATTATTTATCCAAGATGGCCTCGTGGCCATGCAGTTAGCACCGCTGACTACCAATCCAAAGGTTGACGGATCGAATCCACGCCGCCACGATACGTCCCATTTTTGTACTTGTAAAAATAATTACGGCGCTACCTAGCTTCCTAATTTAGAACCATCGCACCAGCCTCCACGTGACGTCAACAACCACCTGCGGATTCCCTCCACGTGGTTCCCGGCAACGCCCACCCGGCCACGTGGTGCAACGCCCACCCGGACACGCGCTCAACCACCTGTTTGAGTGTTTACACTGTCCTGGAATTTGATTTATTTGTCCAATTTCGTCATTTCAAATTAGCAATTTATTGGTTTTGATTTCAGTTAATTTCTATAACTAATTGTTCCAGATTATATTTAAACAAATTATTTAAATTAAATTTGCAAAAACTGTAAATAATATTTTAAAATTAAAAAGTATGCATATTTTCATTAATGTTTTCTTATGACGTTATCACGTAAAATTATCGTTCGTAAACCGACTTTACAGACAACCCCACTTTTTTTTTTCTGTGCGATTCACCGTTTTGGAGAAAGTCGTGATAACTCAGCATTAATAAAATGAGAGCCTATTTGTGTAGGAATTCATGTAAATTATGGAGGGGGGGGGGATTTAAAAAAAAATCATTTCAGTTTCAAAGCATTACGAATTGCATTATTTAACTAGTTTATCGCGATCGCAAACTACCCAAGTCTCAGATATAACAGAAACAAATAGAGGGTAGCGTGTACGAGAGCCACCAATATAGCAATGGTTGGTTGGAAAGGCGGGCGACTGGCAGACATGCTGGCGCAAGGGAACTCTATGGCGCCACTGAGTGGCGTGGAGCTATCTATGTATCTACACGGGCCACTTATAGTCGCGCGTCAAGTTAGTGACCTGCGGGAAGCCTAAGATGTACATCAAGTTCGGCCAACCTCGGGTTTATTTTTATATATTTATATTTCTATGTTTATTTTAATGTAGCTAAACTAACTTAACTAACCGTCCATAGTGTTTTAAAGTGTTTTAATGTAGTTAACCTAACCGACCACTTTTAATATTTGAATTCATTTTTTCTGCGCAAAAATAAAACAAATCACGAGGTTGGCCGAAGGTGAATATTCGGGCGTGTTCGGGCTTCTCTAACCTGACACGCACCGATTGTTTTCCAGTGGCTTATTTGGCTCACGCAGTGTTTACCCCAGCAATTTGGAATTCAAGATCGGATGCCTGCTTCAACAAATTTTTACTAGGGACGTTTTGGGGTAGAAATTGTGAGCCCCATTTTAGCCCCTTATTTTGTCGTCAAGGATGCTGCAAGAAATAACAAAACCGGCATGCAAATTTCTGCAAGTTTAAAGTAAAATGTTTCAAAATATTACATCCGTAAACAAAAGTTCAACTTTTCGAACGAATGTAAATTGTTTTTAAGATGATAAAATGCTTATTATAAATTTCTCGAAACATATAAAAACATTTTTATACAAAAATTCGCACCAACGTGTTTCGCCCCCACATATTGACAGATTAGTCTATATAAAACAACTCCGTGTAGGCCTAATTGTTAACTAGTCAGCACTCGGCATACTGAAAACGCGCAGTTTCAGTAATACAAGGTCTAGAACACAGCGACGAAACTCAGATTGTGTTTGTGAAAGAAATTTCAATCACGTACCTATTCTATTCTGTTTCGGCACAGATCCTTGTGCACTACAATAATTTGCAACTTTTTCTCTGGTCGTTGAAGCCGATTATGGACCACCTGTTTGCACTACGGTTTCACCTTCGTGTAGTCCCACGACATTCGGAGTGCTGCCAAAGTCTATGCCATCCCTCTATCTTACCGAGTTGTGTAGTAGGCGAAACACTTCTATGGTTGTTTTAGTTACCCATTATCTACTGTACATTGTAGCCACTACAATTCTACTTTTTATTCTTCATGGTCCATAGTCTATTAATCTGTCTGTAATGAGTCACTGTCAGTCGGGCCTATTTAAGATTAAGAGGGAAATTAGACTTTCCTTGGGTGTCAGAAGGGAATCAGTTTGTATTTTGTGCAAAAGAGATGGCGTTTGAGTCCACACGTGTCGTGTCACCCTTGTTGACCAATCTTCTGGTTACAAATAAAAAAAAAATGAAATCCATTTGGGACATGTCTGTCCGGTTTTAAAACTTTTTGATGTGTAAATATCTTAGTCCTCGGTATACTGCGTTTGGCAGGAGTAATTTCGTGTAAATGAAACATAAATGTGTCACAACCCGTATATAGTCATTTTCGTTAACATTAGGAGACAAATCAAACGAACTGGTGTGCCGGATGAAACTTTAATGATGGCGAAACTACCATGAAATATATTTGCTAAACTAAAATAGTCATTGTGAAAAGTAACCACAAGTTTTAAAATACCTAAGAAAACTGGCATTACATTATTATAATACATATTCTCCTTATTAATTCAAAAGAGACTTAGTAGTACAGCGATAGAGCGTGCGCAAAGGGCATAGTTCAAATCTCGTCACTGGTAAAAAAATTTTTTTTTTACTTTTAATAACATTGTAATATAATAATGTTGAATCAGCTTAATAAGGTTAAGGTTTGTTTTTAAGAAGTATTTACATATCTATTTCAGTCGTTTAAGCAACAAGTATACAAACATATACTTAATGTTATAATATGTGTTTAAAAATGTTTCAGGTTAATTTTCATAGAAGAATAACTTATAACCAGGGGCGTAGCCAGGGGCGGGGGTGTTGGGGGTTCTAACCCCCCCCCCCCCCTCAGCTATTATTTTTTTCTTATCTGAAAGCAGGTTAGCTAAATGCCTGGGTGTCTTACTGCTATCACCGGCCACTGCACTGGAGGGGAAGAGTAAGCGAGCCCTACCGATTCTCTTTCCCTTCCCCTACCCCTGTCACGAGCAGAAGTTATAAGGTTGTGACGCCGTGACGGGTCCCTAGTTTTCAAATATCTTACACCTATTGTATTTAACCAGCGCGGTAATTAAAAGCAGGTGGTGACTGGGTAACTCTTCAAGCTAAAGCTAATTGTTTCCAGGAATAGTCCAGTTCTGCCGAAACCCAACCATTTTTTTTTTGTATTGTCGAGCTTTGAGCATGATTTATGATTTTGAGTGGACGTGGACAAGGCACATGGATTGATTAAAATATATTTAATTAATTTCTTACTTCATCACTCAAACAATTTTTTATTAAAAAATTTATATTTTTACCATTACAATATTTAAAGTTAAGTACCGAAAATTGCTCAAATAGCACTATTTTACACCTTAAAATCCAAATTCCGGGGGAGGACACCTGGACCCCCCGTTTTAATAGGGGGGGGGGGGGAACCATGCTGCTTATAACGTATGCGGAAACTTTATAGTATTAACTGTTAAGTGAATTTTTACAAGAAGGGATATATTTTAATAAATTACCTTGTCGGATATATCCAAAAACGTGGTTTTATCGAGCCGTTTCGAATAGTTTAAAATTCGCGGTTGTTTCGTGCTGCCATCTGCGGGTGATGGTGGCAAGCAACGTCTACGGTTCAGACAGCGAATTCTAGCGGCGGGCGCAGAAACTACGTTTGTGATTCGCATCCAGGAATGTTGGTATTTTAAAAGCGACTATTTTATTTATCACGCTCGCCATTATTTTAAAGAATTCTACGTTAACTTTCGTGTCCGAGTTTCATGTTATAAGTAGGGCCATGCAGATTTCGCTAAAAGATTCCGAGATCAGTTATAAGTTAAAACACTGTAGCATCGCCTGTGTTTCGTGATTGGGTGAATTTCTTTCAGGCGCATGTCGATTGTTAGGGCCTACAACACCAATCACAGTAATTCAGTGCGGAAGCAAACGCATCCTAGGCCGGGTTTATAGAAAACGCAAGAACGCAACGCAGAAGTTGTTCAACTTTCTACTTCTTGCGTTTTCTCCTTGCGTTTCGGCCTTCTATACTGGTTGCTTTAGTATGTGGAAACTGAAACTGTCATGTAATGCATATATAAGACTCTGCGATTGTAATCGTTACGCTTGTGTTTCTTTATTTATGTTTTGGGCTGGCATTCTTCTAGTGAATACAGCGCAATGGAGGAAGCTGATGAATTTCTTGATCGGCTTATCCAAAATTTTCCTTGCCTGTACGATAAGTACAACAAAGATTTTAAAAATACACATGACTTATTCCTGAAATTTTATTTTTTTGACGTTGGCGATGGCCAGCATCCTTGCGTTTTTTTTTTATAAACGACTGTGAATTTCTTGCGGTTGTCGCGTCCTGCGTTTCTGCGTTCTTGCGTTTTCTATAAACCTGGCCCCGGCTCGGTCAAAAAAAGAAACGACTTCTCTCGCGGACGGTCGCCAATCACAAGGAAGAAACCTCTGGTGCGGGTATACCGTGTTGCAATCTAATAAGCGTTCAGATTTATTCGCGAAAATTGCCTGCCCCTAGATAAGTTTATTTGCAACATTGACAACATGAAAACACACTTGCTCGTTACCAGGCTTAGATGTTAACGCTTCACTGGCGAATACTGAAATACTCGCTTGCAGTTAAGTTCAATTTACTGTTTGTGTTTGTTTTTTTAAGATTATAAATTAGTGTCTGTTGACAGTATTATCACAGTTGTTATTCTGATAGGGGAAAAAATACTTCAATATAAACACCAGTTATTGTTTTACAGGAGGAACTATTTTTTTGCAGTCCGTTGCTATTAATAACAAGACATTCCATACAATTATGTTCTATGCTCAAAAGAGAAAAAAAAAATTGATTTGAAATCATATAAAAAATTGTTGAAAACATGATGCCTTCTTTCAATTACCACTCCTTAGGGGTAAACAATGTAATTTATTAGACGTTTATCTTAATGAAATGAAACAGGGAAATGTATTTCCAAAATTCTCTTTCAAATTTTACTTTACGAAACAAAGTGTTTCAGACAGATGTTAAAATAGTTTGCATACGTTGCGAAGTTGTGTCTGAAATCGTTTTTGCTCAGTGGTTTAGATCTGGCAACAGCGCATACCGAAACGAGGTCAGCGCCAATGCCAGAAATCGCGCATTGGAAAAAGAGAGATAGAGAGAGAGAAATTGCTTAATTTTATGCACACTGCAGCATTAGGATGAGATGCGCTATAGACAAGTCACGCATATTGCCATATTCGACGGTAGTCAGTCTGCGATGGCCATCAATAAATAGTCCGGTCGCTTCACGTTGTAGCAATCCAGGTCATCCTAGAAGAGATAACAAGATGGCGCGTCAACAAGACCGACCTTGAGTGTTGTATTTGATCGTGAAGTCCTTGAGGAAGGGAGGGTGAAATGAAGTACATTTGGGTAAACACAGGCTGTCGCACAGTTTTTCTGATTCGTTTTAACAGTTATATCGCTGCTGCCAGTATCGCAAAGGAAAGGGAAAAGTACAGATCATTACGTGCAACTATAGTGTAAGCTGGGAAACACATGCTTTTCTCAGAAGCATGGAAACATAGGTAAGATTTAATAATGAAAAATGAATAAACATAAGTGGTAGGAGGCTGTACGATGGAGTACTGTATCTGTTAAACATTACTCGGCTACTGTACTTGACGAAATGTTAGCACTCGACAATATTCGAGCTGTAGGTACATCATTACCAGTGACCTTGTTTCAGCTGCAAACGAACTTGCGGTCACGGGCTATTTCAAGTCAGCGCAGCGTGACGAAGTAAGAGTCTGTTTTTGCGGACGTTGTACTTTTTAAAAAAAAAAAAAAAAAAAAAAACACGATCAGATAAATTCGCGGTGAAGCCGCAAATCGGATGATCGAGTAGCGGGTAAGCGGGGTTATGCTGTATTTGTTCTCGTCTGGTGACTTGATAAGCGCTCAACTTAGCAAATACCAAAATTGCTTTACAAGTAATTAGGAAAACTTAAAACATTGGACTGGTAAACCGAAAAGAAAAAACCAGAATTTTAAAACTCTAGTTTGTAGACACCCTGTTGTTATTCATACTTTTGTCCGTGATTCACAAAAGAGAGGGGGTGAAATGTATGCCATGTTGTTTAGATTCTCATTCGAGCGCATTTTTATTTGAAATCTTGGTACATCCAGCCAAATGGATTTCTGTGGTTCCCCGAAACCACGAAATCCATAACCGACTCATTTCCTCATTGATTTCGCTTGTGTAGTTTTTGTGTGTCAGATGACCTCGACATAACATAAACCCAAAATATAAAAATTAAAATTCGTTTTACTGGTAAGTTGTTACGTCTGCGGGCTGATCCAGAAGTTGGAAGACCAACAACGGCTCTTCCGGGGCTGTCACTCCTCGTCTCAGAGTCGCATGGAACTATGGGGTGCACACGAATCCGCTGATGTGTATGGCGGCGTGGGAAGCCTTCATTTCACAGACGAGAGAGCCAAACTCGAAGTTCCCCGAAGTTCATGCTCGCTTTTTTTTTCCGTTATATCTCATTGTATGAACCGGTGCGGCATTAAATTTTGCGGTCGATTACGATAGGTTAGCTACATTATAAATTTTCTAAAAATATTGTGGATTGTTGGTTATATTAGGTAAGTATAGCTACATTAAAAATACTGTAAAATCATTTTATGGTTGCTTAGCAAATAACTTTTTAATATGTAGCTATCCAGGGCTAGGAAACCGTTTACATGATTTCACAGTATCTTTAATGAAGCTATCCTAACCAAATCAACCGTCCACAATATTTTAAAGTATTTATAATGTAGCTAACCTAGCCTTTTACAATTAACAACAACAAAAAAACCGAATATGCACGATCGGGCGTTTGCTCTCTCGTCTGTGAAAAGAAGGCTCCCCGGGCGGCGTAGTCCACAGTAATGTTATTAGTCCACTCATTATAGACATAAAAAAAGGTATTCTGGTGCAAAAGGTTGAGGAGTTTTGAAAATTGGCAGGATTGAAGACTTGGGTGTCCTGTATATAACCTTAAGTTTGCGACCTTGAACGACCGCCGCGTCCGCCGCCATCTTGAAAAAATGATGCCCAAATTAGCTTTTTTGCAAATAACTTATTTCCTGAAGATTTTAGAGAAAAATGTTTAAGATAAAAAATGAAGAAGATAACATTTTCTACAAAATTACTTCTAAGCCTTTTTTTCTTCAGACCTAAAGTTTCCGAGTTACATGGCCAAAACATCAAGTGAGTGGTTATAAACTGTAGAAAATCAGTATTTACAAGCTACGTTTCACCAATTTCCCGCCCAATAGCGTACGAAAAAACGTTTCATGCAATAAAGAAATAAAAAACCTCTAACTTCTACCAACCCCCGAGGACGAGTTGAGTTCCGCGTTTTTTTAATGCGCATTAACTCCGCGCACCATTGCTTCGGACTTCCATTGTTGAAAACAAGATTCACTTGACCTGCAGACAATGCGTGCGGTAGTTTTTACATGTGGTTTTAAGAAACATACGGCTAAATATAAGAAAGGTTAAGAGATATTACTTTTTTTAAATGTGAAAATGTATTATTTAAGCTTATAATAGTGATTTCCAGGGAAAATTTCATGCCTGCCTATGAATACTGTATGTTAAACGAAACAAAGTATTTCTTTGCTAGTAATTTGTTATTTACATATCATTTAATTTTACTTATTTGCAGTATACAAAGTTCTTCAGACTAGGTATTCTTTGTAATGGGGGCCATATGACTAATACTTATGTGGCTATTTGGTCTCTTAACAGGACTATGTGGATCTTATGCAGATGCATTGTTTAAAAATGTGATTATCATTTACTCGTATGTGTGGTCTATAATATCTTTTTCTGGAACTCGTTGGCTATAATTGTAAACGTTTTACATGTATTTAAAACACAGAAAAGTGTATATTAATTTTTTTTGTTTGCTGGCATTCAGTTGTTGAAATTAACACATTTATGCGATATAAATAATGCACACAGATAGTTGAAGCATTTTATATTTAATATCTGATAAATATGATTAATAAGTTTTGCTCACCTTCCTGAACCGAGATAAATAGCGGATCCTGATGCACGTTATTGGTGGCTTCGGATCTCTATATCATTCCTGACATCTTGAAGAATGTAACCGCTGCCATCTTGTCTCCTATCACTATCGTGTCTACCATTTCATTTTGCATTTTTGTTCCTGTAAGGGTTCTCAAATTGTCCCATGAACCTATGGAAGATCCTTCTATAAATAAATTTCTCTCAGGTTTATGACAGCATGCCATGAGGTGGGAAGCCTATATATGAAGAGAAGGACATAGGGGTACCTGGTCGTCAGCATCTGTTGCAGGCTGTTGTTTCTACGACAAATACCAGCAGTCAGCAGAAAGTGGCCAGTGTGCTTTGTTGTTCAGTGGTTGCTTCTCACACAGGCCATGGCGAACAGTAATGAGTATTTGTGCTTTATTTGTGAAATAACCTTGAGCGAGGGAAACACAATTGAGGTGAAACAAAAAGGCATGGATAAATTTCGTGAGAGTAGCATAAAACGAGACGATGGTAAGAGTTCTACGTTTTTGGTGAATCGACAGTTTACTGTGCATGATGCATGCCGTAAACAGTACATTAATGAAAAACTTATCGCAGCAGCAAAACGACGTGGGCAAAGCGACACTGTGTTACAAGATGCACCGTCATCATCGTGACGATCTACTGCACCAGCATTTGACTTTAAAATGTTTTGTTTCTTATGCAATGTAGAAATTAGTGAAGAATATTTGGTGAATTTGAAGAAAACCCGAATAAGCGACCGAGATACAATATATGAAGTAAGAAGTCTGACAATGAAAGAAAACATTTTAATGTGCGCCCAAAACCGGCATGATGACTGGGGTAAAGCCATCTCTGAACGCATATGCAATGTACAGGATTTGGTTGCAGTAGAGGCGCGCTACCACAGTAACTGCTTGAAGAAATTGTACAGTCCGGTACAATCGGAAAAGAAAAGAGGCTACCGACTGGCTTCAAACGTTGACGAAGCCATAGAAGAGATTTACTTGCATTTAGAAAATAACGGTGAAGAATGCCAGTTCTCCATGGATGAATTGATGCATGTAATCGAAGGAGATTACCGGCCAGATCCAAGAACTGTGAAAGATCGGTTATTGAAAAAATATGGCGAGGATATATCGATTGTTGTGACACACAAAGGAACTCTAATATGCTTCAGAAACACTGGTTTTAAAATATTAACAGAATCATGGTATGCTTCGAAGAAAACTGATGCGGTGGAGGAACGCTTAAGAGTTGTGCAAGCAGCAGCGAATATTATTTTGGAAGATATTCGCTCCCAAGTTTACGAAACAAAGGAATATACACCTTCAGATCAGTTTCTCGAAGACGTTGACACAGTAATACCGAAAACATTGCTCTGTTTTCTCGAACAAGTTGTCGTGCCCATTATTCTGGCCTCGGCCAGTAAATCCACCTCTTTCGGGAATAGACCCTTGTCTGAAAGACATTGTACATGTCTCCGACCTGGTGCTTCTATAGATGGCAACTATAATTTATACACATACAGACTAAACAATGGTGTGTCTTGGCCTCTATTCAACTGTGGCACCAATTAGCATTCATGTGTAATATAGCAATGTTGTAAAGTATTTGTTAAATTAGGGAAGTGTGCCGAGATCTTATGGGTAACTGCATTTTGCCACTGTATGCCACTGACCATTGTACCAGGCTGGGGGATATATTACTCCAGCAATTTTGACCTGGGAGAGATCCTAACCACAGAGAAATCTGGGAAAATACAGCAGTAATCTTGGATTGGTGTTTTGTTTTTACTTACTGCTCTCCTCTCCTCTCCCTTATCCCTCTCTCTCTCTCTCCCCTCTTCCTCTGGAGCGGCCTTCGGGATTACGCTCTAGCATCCTTCCTCCCCTGGAGCGACCTTCGGGATTATGCTCTAGACTCCCTTCCCCCCTTGGAGCGGCCCTTCGGGTGCTCGCTCTAAGGCACCAATTGTCGCCCCTTCCTCGCACTGTACCTGACCACACCCCTTCTCTACCCCTGGCCCAGCAAAAGGGCAGGATAGTGCCAATATCTGTGAGTCAAGGAGCAGCTGCCAGCCTACCAGTGGGCCTTTCGCCTCATCTCACGCCACTCCATCACCCGATGCTGTTGCCGGGACACGTCAAAGTGATTGTCAAACATAAACGTGGCAATACTGACAAATGGCTTGTTAAATGTAAGGCTATAGCCCATGCAATAATCGCAAATGCCAGACCACGGTCATTTTTGTCTGCATTGCAAATCGGTGTTGGTACTTATTTGTACAAGAAATTTGGCTCGCAGCAGCTACTAGATGTTTGGTCAGCTTTGGGATTTTCAGCATCGTACAGGGAATGTGTGTTATTTGAAATCAACTATTATGCGTCCACCAATCGGAATCCTCGCAGGAGCATTCTCGCAATTTGTCTTCGACAATGCTGACTTCAATATAAATACTTTAGATGGCTTAAATACTTTCCACGCTATGGGAGGAATCCACTGTGTGACACCTAAGGATGCTATTGCTCCAGACCAAGCTATTCTTCGTAGAGAAACGATGCCTTCAGCTAAAGTCGTCGGACAGTTTAGAAATGTGCCCACACAGATTTTTAGAAGGAATAACAAGTTGGGGCTGCAAGAAATTGTCATTCAAGATCTTGAGACAATACATCCATGTAAGAATGATGTGTTACCTTCGAGTTGGGATTTGCTGTGGCTGTATGGTAAAAGTGCTAATATGCTGTCAATTCCAAGTTGGAATGGTTTCATGGAGGAAGCTACACAGTACAAACCCTTCAAAATATCACAAGTTCTGTGCTTGCCTTTCATCAATGCCCCGCCAAACAACCATGATACAATATTCACTGCTCTTCTGTCAGCTGCAGAAAAATGCAGAAGTTTGAAGCAGAAAACATGTTTCATCACTTTCGATCAACCACATTATATCAAAGCTAGAGATATTATTGCCAGTCACCCTGGTCCAGAATTAAATCATGTTGCCCTCAGACTTGGTGGTTTTCACTGTGTAATGTCATTCATGGGATGTATTGGTTATGTAATGAATGGCAGTGGTTTGAAGGAACTATTGTCCACCATATACGCTGAACATACTGTAGAGAAAATTCTGAGCGGACATGCCTATGCAAGGGCGATCAGGGCTCATATTTTATGTCATCAGGCGATAGCTAATATAGTTTGGCATGATGTAGACCTATCAGAGGAGGAAGAAACTGGAATGATGTTGCTACTCAATAAAAATGATAAAGCTGCTGTACTGGCGATGGATAACAATGAGTGCTACAAATCGGTCTCACAAAAATTTAAAGATCGTTTAGCACAACTTGAGGCCAATGGATTAACGGCAAAGCTTTGGGTGCAATACTTACACATGGTTTCATTACTAAAACAGTTCATTGAAGCGGAATGTATGGGAAATTGGCAGCTTCATTTAGAGACTATGCAACAAATGCTGCCTTACTTCCATGCTTGCGGCCATTTCCTTTATGCAAAGTCAAGTCATCTGTACTTGCAGGATATGTTCGCACTGGAAGAAAAAATGGATCCGGCTAAATACGAGCTCTTTACAAAGAAAGGCCATTTCACCATCAGGCGGTCAGATAAATTTTGGTCCGGCATTTGGTCGGATATGACCATAGAACAGACACTAATGCGCACCATGAAGAGCATTGGTGGTCTGACACATGGACGCGGTATGACGGACAGTGTCTTAACCATGTGGACACTAGGGATGCCCTATCTGCATAATGTCTGTGAAGAAATAGAAGAATTCAGCAACATCCGAACAGGAACAACAGAGCAGCATGTTGATATGCGCCCAACACGTATGCAACTTGACAGGAACGATGTGATAAAGATTACATAATGGTAGTCACAACATAATCCGTTTCCGCAAGTCGACAGTTTACTCTCCATCAACAGTGGCATCGTTGGTGTTGGAACATTAAATTGCCATTTGACCCGAGAAATTGGTGCTGTGGCTGTCACAAAGACTGTTGGCAACAATTTTGGCTCCTTAAAATTCAAGCGTAAAGATGTAGTACTTTCGTTGGGAACAGCAAATAGCAGTATCAAAGTAGTTAACATTCCTATTTTCATCAATCCACTGCTGTTGTTTCAAAGAATCTGTATCGCCAAAAAAAGTGATGAAGAATTGAAAAATTATTTCAAATATGAACTTGCACCATTCCCTCTATCATTATTTAATGAGGATGGTATGCGAAAAGGAACAAAATCTTCACTGTTTAAAGCATTTAGTCCAGTGAACAAACCTGTACAACTGAATGACAGCTTGCATGTATTGGATGGTGGCTTCTTGTTGCATCGAGTGGTATGGCATCGCAACGATTCGTATGGCACAATTTGCATTTACTACGTGCAATATGTCCAAAGACACTTTGGTCCTAGTACAGTTGTAGTCTTTGAAAGTTATCCAGCGAACGCTGCTAGCCGTAATACAAAGAGTGCAGAATGATGTCAACGCTCCAGAGCACATATGTCTACTGATATAATTTTTGGTGAAGATATGATTCCGCCTGTTTCGCAAGAAAAATTTTTGGCGAGCGATGCTAACAAAAGGAATTTAATTTCAATGTTGGTTACAAAGTTTGAAGAAAATAATTTCACAGTGAAGCAGGCAGTAGAAGATGCGGATGTGCTCATCATTCAGACCTCCATCGACATGTCGTCAACATTTACACGTGTTTTTGTTGTCGGAGCAGATATAGATTTGTTGGTTCTCTTAACTGCAAAGGCGAGAAATCATTCAAATATTTTTTTGCTGAAACCGGCAATTGGCAAAAGTGTAGAAACACTTTATTCGACACGAAGCCTGAAATATAACGAAGATGTGGCTAAGAATATTTTGTTTTTACGTGCAATCAGTGGTTGTGATACCACCTCTGCTCTATTTAATCAAGGTAAATTGAAGTTCCTCAGTCTATTGGGAAAAAACGAATCGTTGCTTCACACTGCAGCAACCTTCAAAGACATAGAAGCAGATGTAGAGGCTCTCGCCGCAGCTGGTGAAACATTCTTATTGGCACTGTATGGTGGATCGTCTGCAGAGGACACATTGGATTCACTACGCTTCAAAACTTTTGTGAAATCTGTGTCCAAGAACAAATTTAATCTTGCATCCCTTCCACCCACAAGATATGCTGCAAGACAACACTGTCTGCGAACATACCACCAAGTCGCGATGTGGTGTGATAGTGAAAAAGATCCTGAGAAATATGGCTGGCAGAAAACGAAACATGGGCTCGATGCTATTCGCACTACATCAGAACCAGCCCCCGACATCATTTTAAAATCGATATCCTGTAAATGTAAAAAAGGGTGTGCAGGAGCATGTGGATGTCGGAAAATTGGCTTAAAGTGCTCGGTGATGTGTCTTTACTGCAATGGGACAGCATGTGAAAACATTCCCGATTTAGTAGCGGATTCCGACTCAGAAGACACATTCAAAGTTGATGACGTCCTCGATTCTTTGGAGAGGGTGTTGGAGGAGAATGGATACGAGCAAGACTCTAAAGATTGTGAGCATAGTGAACCAGGGACATCGTTTAGTACAAAACGACAGAAAACATACATGTAAGCTTTGAGCAAGGATTGTTTTGAGCAAGGACTGTTTTGAGCGTGGATTAGGCCTACGAGGGATACCACATTTTAAAAAAACGCGCCGCTCAACTCTACCTCATGGGTGGTGTGGAAATGAGTTGATTGAATGATAAACTTTTATTACTTTATTGCTTAAAACAACTATTAGTAAGCTAATGGGCAGATAATCGGCCCAAAGTAACTTGCTAATGCGGATATAATGCAATTTTAAAATATTTGCCTCAGTTTTCAGCCCTATAACTCGAAAAAATTAGGTCTGACGAAAAAAGCACATAGAAGCAATTTTTTATATAATTTTATCCTCTACATTTTTTTATTTAAAACATATTTCTGTAAAACATTCAGGAACTAAGTTATTTGCAAAAAACCTATTTTGGGCGCCATTTTTTCAAGATGGCGGTGGTCGCGGCGGTCGCCCAAGGTCGCAAACGTAAGGTTATATTTCAGGCTCCCAAGTCTACAATCCTGCCAAGTCTCAAAACTCCTCAACCTTTTGCACCAAAATTATACCTAATGGGTGGACTATATCCACAATTCAGATATCTACAGCACTGCCCTCACTTCCTGGTGCAGGTCATGGTTTCCATTTGACCTCGAGAGCAGCAGCACTTGTTTTCCTGACGACCCTCGTGTTACCCTATCGATTCGTATCTAGTTCTGCACGCACTTGATGCCATTTTTGACGTGATAACGTCTTACAAATCGATGAACGCCGGCTGCACGCACGAAAAAAAAGTCACGTTCCGCCTTAGCCGAGCGTGCAAGAACCGGCCAAACACAGGTGCGAGAAAATCTTCTATAATATCAAACAGGTTAAGGCGGGCTTTTCAACTAATTGTTCGTGATTATATTTAAACAAATTATTTAAATTAAATTTGCAAAAACTGTAAATAATATTTGGAAATTAAAAAGTATGCAATTTTTCATCAATGTTTTCTTATGACGTTATCACGTAAAATTATCGTCCATAAACCGACTTTACAGACAACCCCACCCCCTTTTTTTTTTTGCAATATTTTGCTGGTTGGACCCAAGTCCTGTTCATTACTCAGCTTCATTGCACAGTTGGTGGACCATCCTGCTGGTATGCTCACCTGCTTCCTGTGGGCCTCGCGATGACTAGCTTCTCTATCTGCGTCACTTGCATGCTTGCCGGAATGCTTCCGATATTCATCAAACTGCTTGGGACCAAGGTGTGGCCAGGGAAGGGGAAATATGGGTGATAAATTCCACCCCTCCTCCCCCCTTGAAGTATTGAAAAAATATGTGAATCCGGTGAAGAAAGTATTGTTACGAACGCGAGAGACCAGACCGCGATGCCAGGTTCGGAGCCGGCTGGCAGCCCTGCACGATCACGTGCGGCCCTTTGACGTAAGGCATGCCACGCGCGCCTGGCCGGGTTACAAGGGTCGTCGCTACCTTCTTCCCCCCACCGCTTCCCGCGCAGCATCCTTCCTCGGCGCTGTTGTCTATCGCTGAGCGGCCTTGGGAATTCCGCGGGCCGTGGCGTGAGCGAACGACGCTATTCTCGAAGCGTTGGGTCGGCGCGGGATGACGCGACTGGCCCCAGCCGCGCTCGTCACTTCTAGAAGGGCGCCGCAGACTACTTAAGCAGGGATGCCGGCCTCCGTGGGAGTTTGGGCGACATAGTTCCGCCAGGAGTGCGGCCCAGTGAGGAGTGCGGACTGTGGAACTCGACAGACACTGAGTGATTTGAGGATAAATATTTTTAAGTTAAAGTAATTGGTGACTAGGCATTTTTAAGTAAGATTATTTATTAGTAATTAATAAAACTGTGAAAAAAACATATCTGGGCTATCCCTTACGAACCCAGTTCTCTCCACAGCATTATTTAAATCGTAACAGTATGTAATATAACATACTGCCTTCACCGATGCAAGGAGAGCTGTTTGTTACAACACCTGGAATCACAAACCGCAAAGGCAGTGATGGGTTATATCACAATTTTTTTCGAATTAATATCCCAAAGAGTACTTTGAATATATCCCTCGAATCCAAATCTATGTCTCAAGTGTCTAAAATATAATAATGTAGAAAAAGTCAAAAATATTACATATGGTGTTGAAACATTGAACACTTAGATGTTTTACTCGTAAACTATGTTTCCAGAATCAGTACATATTGTAATATTATATGTTATTTCTCTAGCCCGTTTTTCTGTCGGTCCGCGAGATATACCTTATTCTTTTATCAAATTCCATGATTTACCCCTCATTATAAAGTTTATCGTGCCGGCTAATGACATAAAATAGACCCACGGTCAAAAATGTACCACTTCTCTTAAATTTGAGATTAAAATATCTAAGAAGAGGTCCTTTAATGGATGCGTCGATTTTTCGATAAATATCGAATCGGATTCGATAAGTATCGAATAAGATATCCACTTGAAACATCAGCGTTTACATATTTCTTTTTAAAATGCACTTCCGCCATGATAAACAGAACTTGATAAAGAAATCTTAAAGGATCCTTCAACTTAACCAAAAATTCCAACAAAAAACCACTTAACCAAAATTTTTGGCACGTCAGACTTTTCTTATATGTAAGTACTTTTGAAATTACTGTTGATATTTTGTATCAAAAAAATAACCTACAACCGTAACCTCTTACATTTACTTCTCATAGCATCAGGTAGTATTGAAGATACGTACATACAACCAAAAAGTGAACGATGATCACATCATCACTTCCAACAATGTATTTGTTTGAATATGATACTTCAGTAAAAAAAAAAAAAATAAAGTGTAACAGCTACTTGTACTGATGTTTTCAATTACATGTCTTCTTTTGTACCAACACCCGTTTACTTAATTTGTATTCTTCTTCAAAATGTTTTTTCTCCCAAATTTTTGAAGAATGGAATGCCACACAAAACGACTTGGTGCGTACTGCGGGATTCCGCACGAGTCGACTACTTTTATTTATTTGATTACATGTTTAAAGAACAATATATTGGGGAATGGTAAAGGATAGGTATGAATTTAAATAATTGACCTTCAGAGGTTTATCAGTGTTGATTTTTTCTTTTTCTTTATTCCTCTAATGTTTTTCTTCAAAAAAAAAATTTTTTTTCACAGATATGGAATACTAAGGATACGAGTAGTATATAATAGTATGTCCTAGATCTGGGTTCTGGGTGTGGATTGAGATTGTCGGTCCGCCATCTTGGATTTGTGACGTCACGGCGGCAAAAATTCCTCAAAATTCCTCAAAAATGACTCAAAATGACTCAAAATTTCCAGTTTTAAGAAAAAATTTCCCGTTTTCGAGGAAAAATTCCCGTTTCGAGGGAAAATTTCCTGTTTTAGTCCTTAAAAATCCCAGCGGCTAGAAATGTCCTGATAGAGGCTTAAGCATCCTTAACTCAAGCCTCAGTTAAGCCTCTATCAGGATGTGACCTTGACCTTTGACCTTGACCCCGACGTCCATCTTGGATCCACCATCTTGGATGACGTCATTACGTTTTCTCGAACATTCCGGCATTGTGTTATCCGCCATTTTGAATTATGACGTCACCAGTGCAATTTCCGTTACGGCCGCCATCTTTAAATTTATTATCCGATTTTAATGAAAAAAATTTAAAAATTATAAAAAAATTAAATAATAAAATTTTTAATAAAATATTTAAAAAACAAACATTTACGACACGGAGCTCAGAGTCCTCGGTTCAAACCCGACGAGTGCAAAAAAAAATAAAAATGGTGACCGATCCTTCCCCCGCGGTGGCTGCAGGCATACGGACTCCCTCCACTTTTTTTTCAAAGCATATATATATCGTCAGGTAGTATGACGTCATGTCCGCCATCTTGTCCTCGTCTGCTGGAAGCCATCATCAGTGTATCGTCGGCGAGAGTGCGCTGATGACATGTTAGTTTAATTCTTATCCGCTAGAGTGCAGTAATCATTTATTATTGCTGTGACACCAGACATCTTGTCATTTGGCCGCCATCTTGAAAATCCATAATTATTTAGCTAGAAATTCGGGAAAAATTCCAAAATTCATTAAATAAATTTGTAATCTATATACTGATCGATTAGGTCGACTAAGGTCCTTGGTACGATCTAGGACGATGCAAAAAAATTAAATATAACATCAATTTAACATAATAGTAACAGGTTCGAGGAATTAAACACCACAAGTTCTTTTACAAACATAATATTTATTACATAATTTCTATTCTACTACAGGATCATTTGCGAAAGCCAGCAATCTTATAATCATTTAGTTCCGCAGCGGTGTGAAATGACTAATTCTTAGCTCCAATCGGTTGCTGCACATCGGTTTTCTTGCTTGTACGCTCACGAGCCTTCAACCTAAACCGAGGAGTCGAAATTTCTGCAGGTAGTTCAGCAGTAGGCACACGGACTTCACCTTTACAGTTTTTCGCATGTCGTCGCAAATTATCAATTCTAGTAAACCATTCATGACACTCATCACATCGAAACTTCATGCGAGATGGATTCTTCGTGCATTTGCTCCGCTCATGTCTTCGTGCATCATGAGCAAATGCGAACGACGTATCACAGTAGCTGCAAGGATACCGTGGTGATGAAGACGAACCTTTCAGACCCGATCCAGATACTGACGTTGCCGCAGTTGCACCATCTCGAGGCATACTCTTATGAACATCAATGCATCGTTGTTGCGCCGAAACCTTTACTTTCTGCCGAATAGCAGGACCTTTGCATGCCTTCATGTGCGTTTTCATATCATCTTTTCTGGCAAACTGCTTATGACATTTCTCACAAACAAACATTTTACGATATAGGTTCTTGGCACATTCTCTATTCTCATGTCGTCGAGCATTGCTGTTGTTTGAGAAAATCTTGTCGCAGTAACAGCACCGATGTTCGTTAGTTGTTGTCGATTCGGCATCCATTGAAGTCTCCATTGATGGCGAACCAGCGTTCGCCGAGTTTCCCTGTGCAGCCAGCACTAGCGGCATTAAAGTCTCTTCTGCTGGCGGTACCACATCTGTTGAAGTCTCCTCCAGTGTTGACATCGACGTTGCCAACGGGATCTGCTCCACCATCGTCGACGCTGTCGTCAAGGTTCCCGCAGTCGATGGTACAACCTCCATCGAGTTCGTCGTTAAAGTCGGTAAAGATGCCATCGAGTTCGCAAGAACAGGTAATTACGTGATTAATGCACCAGAAGAAACAAACTAGGTAATCCTTACACCGACGACGTCAGTAACAAACTGAGCGACCTGCTGTCTAGGACACACTTATATATATGCACCGTATAGAATAATACGCTAGTCAAATCAAGAACCATTTACAATAATACTAGAGTCAAAACAACATTAAAAATAGAAGGACCATCAACGAAAAGGCAGCACATTTGGAAGCACCGACAACGAAAAGGCAGCACATTTGGAAGCACCGACAACGAAAAGGCAGCACATTTGGAAGCACCGACAACGAAAAGGCAGCACATTTGGAAGCACCGCCAACGAACAGGCAGCACATTTTGGATGCACCATCGAATAAGGAAGCACCGACAACGAAAAGGCAGCACATTTGGAAGCACCGGCAACGAAAAGGCAGCACATTTGGAAGCACCGACAACGTAAAGGCAGCACATTTGGAAGCACCGACAACGTAAAGGCAGCACATATGGAAGCACCGACAACCTAAAGGCAGCACATTTGGAAGCACCGACAACGAAAAGGCAGCACATTTAGAAACACCGACAACGAAAAGGCAGCACATTTGGAAGCACCGACAATGAAAAGGCAGCACATTAGGAAGCACCGACAACGAAAAGGCAGCACATTTGGAAGCACCGACAACGAAAAGGCAGCACATTTGGAAGCACCGACAACGAAAAGGCAGCACATTTGGAAGCACCGACAACGAAAAGGCAGCACATTTGGAAGCACCGACAACGAAAAGGCAACACATTTTGGATGCACCATAGAATAAGGAAGCACCGACAACGAAAAGGCAGCACATTTGGAAGCACCGACAACGTAAAGGCAGCACATTTGGAAGCACCGACAACGTAAAGGCAGCACATTTGGAAGTACCGACAACGAAAAGGCAGCACATTTGGAAGCACCGTCAACGTAAAGGCAACACATTTGGAAGCACCGACAACGAAAAGGCAGCACATTTGGAAGCACCGACAACGAAAAGGCAGCACATTTGGAAGCACCGACAACGAAAAGGCAGCACATTTGTAAGCACCGCCAACGAAAAGGCAGCACAGTTTGTATGCATCATCAAATAAGGAAGCACATTTGGAAGCTCCATCAACTAAAAAAGGCAAAAAGGAAGCACAAGTTACGAGATCTTAGTCTTAGTAAGAAATCATAATACAAGAAATAAAAACATTACATTCTTATAATTTAAATTATTTATTTTATTGCTTTACATTATACAAATGCAAGTAAAACAAGTCATTATTGTATGTAGCCAGCATTCCTCAGTTCCTTGAGTATGAAGGATATTTCCTTGATGCACGAATAGTTTCCTGCACAAAGCGAACCATGTAGAAGTCTTAGCCGGTCAACCAATATGTTTGGATCTTTCCATGATGTGTAATCATTCTCTTCTACCACCATCTTCCTTGCACCTTTATAATAAATTTTATGATTTCTGGTGTCTTCCGTTTTACCACTAACATCAGGGTAACTTTCATGTTTGAGGCGGTGATCATCACAAGCTTGATCAGATTTATTTAATATATCACGTCGTTTCCATCGTTTTGGTCTCAGGACACCGCCACATTCTTCGATCTTGGCAGCTTTAGGTGCTTCATCATAGTCTATGTCTTTGTCAACAGCCTCAGAGTCACTGTAACAATCACCGTAGAAGGAATCGTCTTCACCCAATTTACCGTAATAATTCGATGTTGATGATGTTGAAGTGTCTTCATCGTTTTCATGCTTCCGTTTTAGGAGTCCATCATTTTTACAAAGTAGGAAAGATCTACTTGAATTCGGCTGGAATATATTCTCACTTTTCACGTTAAGGATTCTTCCATTGTCTTCATTCTTCCGTAAATCATCAACCTTCTTCAATTTAAGTTCTTTGTCGAGGTCAGAAGATCCAAGAAAATTATTGTTGTAATGCAGATCACTCTTCCTTAGGCTAGTAGATTCATCGTTGTCCTCTAGCTTGTACGCAGGCTTGGCGCTACAAGTTCTGCCATGTCTTTTTAGGCTCTCTCTCCGCGTAAACGACTTGCTACATCGAACACAACTTATCATATTGCGCAGTGGATTTTTAACACAGTCATTCTTCTCGGGTTGTCTTTTATTCTTTCTCAAGATAAACTCTTTACTGCAAAACTTACACCTATGTTCTTTCGATACAGCGTCAGATCCCAAATCGGAATTCATATTAGTTATGTGCTGAGACTAATGCCAGATACCAATTTAGTGTTTTAAATTAGATCCAACACTTAAATAGAAATTTTTTCATATTTCATCAGCGAGAATTAATATATCTCATGCAAAAGTACTTTATGCATGTAGTTTTGCTTTTCAACAACAGATGTCGCCACATGTTGCTTGCAGGTAAATAATATTTAGTTCTTTTATGCGGTATGCGGGATGCTCACTAACGATCGCAAAAGAAGGATGGCTTCGCTAGACTCCAAGGAAAAGGAAGTTCGTCTTGCATGTTGGTGCTCCACAGATGTCTCATGGCGTAATATTAATTTGACTGAGTAATGATATTTGTTAATTCCACCTGATAAAAATATTGCAAGTTTTGATTTAGTAGCAGAAATTATCGAATTAAATGTAACTCCAAATAAAATGACATGTCTCATTAGACCAAAAAAAAATCCATGCAGAGAGCGGTTTCTCAGAATAGTCAGAAACACTTGAAGAAACCACAGGAATGATTGCAAGAACACGGGAAAAACCATCAAAATATTGTCAAGAATAATCAGGAGCACACTGAGAAAACCACCATAATATTAACAATTATAATCGGAAGCACACGGAGAAAACCATCATAATATTGACCAGATTAATCGGAAGCACACAGAGAAAACCACCACATGTTTTCTTTGATATCAAAAATTACAAGAAAAAATATTTAAATATAAAAATAAATTAATAAAAAGTAAAAAAAAAAATGCATAAACAGTTTCTGCTAGCTTGTAAACTTATCATTGTTGAGCAAAGATAGAGTTCTTGTACAAGCCAGAAATTTATGCATTTTTTTATTTTTTTTACTTTTTATTAATTTATTTTTATATTTAAATATTTTTTCTTGTAATTTTTGATATCAAAGAAAACATGTGGTGGTTTTCTCTGTGTGCTTCCGATTAATCTGGTCAATATTATGATGGTTTTCTCCGTGTGCTTCCGATTATAATTGTTAATATTATGGTGGTTTTCTCAGTGTGCTCCTGATTATTCTTGACAATATTTTGATGGTTTTTCCCGTGTTCTTGCAATCATTCCTGTGGTTTCTTCAAGTGTTTCTGACTATTCTGAGAAACCGCTCTCTGCATGGATTTTTTTTTGGTCTAATGAGACATGTCATTTTATTTGGAGTTACATTTAATTCGATAATTTCTGCTACTAAATCAAAACTTGCAATATTTTTATCAGGTGGAATTAACAAATATCATTACTCAGTCAAATTAATATTACGCCATGAGACATCTGTGGAGCACCAACATGCAAGACGAACTTCCTTTTCCTTGGAGTCTAGCGAAGCCATCCTTCTTTTGCGATCGTTAGTGAGCATCCCGCATCCCGCATAAAAGAACTAAATATTATTTACCTGCAAGCAACATGTGGCGACATCTGTTGTTGAAAAGCAAAACTACATGCATAAAGTACTTTTGCATGAGATATATTAATTCTCGCTGATGAAATATGAAAAAATTTCTATTTAAGTGTTGGATCTAATTTAAAACACTAAATTGGTATCTGGCATTAGTCTCAGCACATAACTAATATGAATTCCGATTTGGGATCTGACGCTGTATCGAAAGAACATAGGTGTAAGTTTTGCAGTAAAGAGTTTATCTTGAGAAAGAATAAAAGACAACCCGAGAAGAATGACTGTGTTAAAAATCCACTGCGCAATATGATAAGTTGTGTTCGATGTAGCAAGTCGTTTACGCGGAGAGAGAGCCTAAAAAGACATGGCAGAACTTGTAGCGCCAAGCCTGCGTACAAGCTAGAGGACAACGATGAATCTACTAGCCTAAGGAAGAGTGATCTGCATTACAACAATAATTTTCTTGGATCTTCTGATCTCGACAAAGAACTTAAATTGAAGAAGGTTGATGATTTACGGAAGAATGAAGACAATGGAAGAATCCTTAACGTGAAAAGTGAGAATATATTCCAGCCGAATTCAAGTAGATCTTTCCTACTTTGTAAAAATGATGGACTCCTAAAAAGGAAGCATGAAAACGATGAAGACACTTCAAAATCATCAACATCGAATTATTACGGTAAATTGGGTGAAGACGATTCCTTCTACGGTGATTGTTACAGTGACTCTGAGGCTGTTGACAAAGACATAGACTATGATGAAGCACCTAAAGCTGCCAAGATCGAAGAATGTGGCGGTGTCCTGAGACCAAAACGATGGAAACGACGTGATATATTAAATAAATCTGATCAAGCTTGTGATGATCACCGCCTCAAACATGAAAGTTACCCTGATGTTAGTGGTAAAACGGAAGACACCAGAAATCATAAAATTTATTATAAAGGTGCAAGGAAGATGGTGGTAGAAGAGAATGATTACACATCATGGAAAGATCCAAACATATTGGTTGACCGGCTAAGACTTCTACATGGTTCGCTTTGTGCAGGAAACTATTCGTGCATCAAAGAAATATCCTTCATACTCAAGGAACTGAGGAATGCTGGCTACATACAATAATGACTTGTTTTACTTGCATTTGTATAATGTAAAGCAATAAAATAAATAATTTAAATTATAAGAATGTAATGTTTTTATTTCTTGTATTATGATTTCTTACTAAGACTAAGATCTCGTAACTTGTGCTTCCTTTTTGCCTTTTTTAGTTGATGGAGCTTCCAAATGTGCTTCCTTATTTGATGATGCATACAAACTGTGCTGCCTTTTCGTTGGCGGTGCTTACAAATGTGCTGCCTTTTCGTTGTCGGTGCTTCCAAATGTGCTGCCTTTTCGTTGTCGGTGCTTCCAAATGTGCTGCCTTTTCGTTGTCGGTGCTTCCAAATGTGTTGCCTTTACGTTGACGGTTCTTCCAAATGTGCTGCCTTTTCGTTGTCGGTGCTTCCAAATGTGCTGTCTTTACGTTGTCGGTGCTTCCAAATGTGCTGCCTTTACGTTGTCGGTGCTTCCAAATGTGCTGCCTTTACGTTGTCGGTGCTTCCAAATGTGCTGCCTTTTCGTTGTCGGTGCTTCCTTATTCTATGGTGCATCCAAAATGTGTTGCCTTTTCGTTGTCGGTGCTTCCAAATGTGCTGCCTTTTCGTTGTCGGTGCTTCCAAATGTGCTGCCTTTTCGTTGTCGGTGCTTCCAAATGTGCTGCCTTTAGGTTGTCGGTGCTTCCATATGTGCTGCCTTTACGTTGTCGGTGCTTCCAAATGTGCTGCCTTTACGTTGTTGGTGCTTCCAAATGTGCTGCCTTTTCGTTGCCGGTGCTTCCAAATGTGCTGCCTTTTCGTTGTCGGTGCTTCCAAATGTGCTGCCTTTAGGTTGTCGGTGCTTCCATATGTGCTGCCTTTACGTTGTCGGTGCTTCCAAATGTGCTGCCTTTACGTTGTTGGTGCTTCCAAATGTGCTGCCTTTTCGTTGCCGGTGCTTCCAAATGTGCTGCCTTTTCGTTGTCGGTGCTTCCTTATTCGATGGTGCATCCAAAATGTGCTGCCTGTTCGTTGGCGGTGCTTCCAAATGTGCTGCCTTTTCGTTGTCGGTGCTTGCAAATGTGCTGCCTTTTCGTTGATGGTCCTTCTATTTTTAATGTTGTTTTGACTCTAGTATTATTGTAAATGGTTCTTGATTTGACTAGCGTATTATTCTATACGGTGCATGTATATAAGTGTGTCCTAGACAGCAGGTCGCTCAGTTTGTTACTGACGTCGTCGGTGTAAGGATTACCTAGTTTGTTTCTTCTGGTGCATTAATCACGTAATTACCTGTTCTTGCGAACTCGATGGCATCTTTACCGACTTTAACGACGAACTCGATGGAGGTTGTACCATCGACTGCGTGAACCTTGACGACAGCGTCGACGATGGTGGAGCAGATCCCGTTGGCAACGTCGATGTCAACACTGGAGGAGACTTCAACAGATGTGGTACCGCCAGCAGAAGAGACTTTAATGCCGCTAGTGCTGGCTGCACAGGGAAACTCGGCGAACGCTGGTTCGCCATCAATGGAGACTTCAATGGATGCCGAATCGACAACAACTAACGAACATCGGTGCTGTTACTGCAACAAGATTTTCTCAAACAACAGCAATGCTCGACGACATGAGAATAGAGAATGTGCCAAGAACCTATATCGTAAAATGTTTGTTTGTGAGAAATGTCATAAGCAGTTTGCCAGAAAAGATGATATGAAAACGCACATGAAGGCATGCAAAGGTCCTGCTATTCGGCAGAAAGTAAAGGTTTCGGCGCAACAACGATGCATTGATGTTCATAAGAGTATGCCTCGAGATGGTGCAACTGCGGCAACGTCAGTATCTGGATCGGGTCTGAAAGGTTCGTCTTCATCACCACGGTATCCTTGCAGCTACTGTGATACGTCGTTCGCATTTGCTCATGATGCACGAAGACATGAGCGGAGCAAATGCACGAAGAATCCATCTCGCATGAAGTTTCGATGTGATGAGTGTCATGAATGGTTTACTAGAATTGATAATTTGCGACGACATGCGAAAAATTGTAAAGGTGAAGTCCGTGTGCCTACTGCTGAACTACCTGCAGAAATTTCGACTCCTCGGTTTAGGTTGAAGGCTCGTGAGCGTACAAGCAAGAAAACCGATGTGCAGCAACCGATTGGAGCTAAGAATTAGTCATTTCACACCGCTGCGGAACTAAATGATTATAAGATTGCTGGCTTTCGCAAATGATCCTGTAGTAGAATAGAAATTATGTAATAAATATTATGTTTGTAAAAGAACTTGTGGTGTTTAATTCCTCGAACCTGTTACTATTATGTTAAATTGATGTTATATTTAATTTTTTTGCATCGTCCTAGATCGTACCAAGGACCTTAGTCGACCTAATCGATCAGTATATAGATTACAAATTTATTTAATGAATTTTGGAATTTTTCCCGAATTTCTAGCTAAATAATTATGGATTTTCAAGATGGCGGCCAAATGACAAGATGTCTGGTGTCACAGCAATAATAAATGATTACTGCACTCTAGCGGATAAGAATTAAACTAACATGTCATCAGCGCACTCTCGCCGACGATACACTGATGATGGCTTCCAGCAGACGAGGACAAGATGGCGGACATGACGTCATACTACCTGACGATATATATATGCTTTGAAAAAAAAGTGGAGGGAGTCCGTATGCCTGCAGCCACCGCGGGGGAAGGATCGGTCGTCATTTTTTTTTTTTTTTTGCACTCGTCGGGTTTGAACCGAGGACTCTGAGCTCCGTGTCGTAAATGTTTGTTTTTTAAATATTTTATTAAAAATTTTTTTATTTAATTTTTTTTATAATTTTTAAATTTTTTTCATTAAAATCGGATAATAAATTTAAAGATGGCGGCCGTAACGGAAATTGCACTGGTGACGTCATAATTCAAAATGGCGGATAACACAATGCCGGAATGTTCGAGAAAACGTAATGACGTCATCCAAGATGGTGGATCCAAGATGGACGTCGGGGTCAAGGTCAAAGGTCAAGGTCACATCCTGATAGAGGCTTAACTGAGGCTTGAGTTAAGGATGCTTAAGCCTCTATCAGGACATTTCTAGCAGCTGGGATTTTTAAGGACTAAAACGGGAAATTTTCCCTCGAAACGGGAATTTTTCCTCGAAAACGGGAAATTTTTTCTTTAAACGGGAAATTTTGAGTCATTTTGAGTCATTTTTGAGGAATTTTGAGGAATTTTTGCCGCCGTGACGTCACAAATCCAAGATGGCGGACCGACAATCTCAATCCACACCCAGAACCCAGATCTAGGACATACTATTATATACTACTGATACGGTATTTGAGGATTCGATTGGCCCAAGCCTGTATAACACGCGCAGTTCTAACTGCCACTGTTCCGTCTGTCCTGGCTTTTCCCCGCACATTTGCAGTTCGGACCGTCAGTCCACTTAGAGACGACATTGTTCTGTGCACACGTGTGAATGAGTTAAGACCCTGCTCCACCCCACGGGCCAGGCTTGTTCAGACAGAGCTGTGAGCTTGCGGGCAGCTGTGGCCCTGGACTGTGCAGCGCCCTGGGCTATTTACTTGCATGGAGACGCTGCCCCGGAAAAATGTAAAAAAAAATAATCCGTTCAAAACACAATTTTAAGCCAAACTGGAACTTAAATTTGGACGTTGGTTTTGCTAATTTATCTGAAGACATTTTGATATTGATTCCTCGGTTGAGTTTTATAGAGGCTTACAATCAAATTCCTGCGAAATAGGATAATTATACGTGGCAAGAAACACGTTACAAGTTTTTCTTTAATACGAAATCAGGAACTGAAAATTTTATTGACCAGCACGCTTTGTAATTTTTAAATTGGCTATCTCATTAAGTGAAAAAGGAGTTGTGATTTCGTCAAGGTAGAATATATTCTCGAACATTATAAAACGGAAAATAAAATCATATTTTTAATACATATTAAAAAATTTAAAAGGCTTAAGCATAACCTACATAGAAAATATTCTTAAACTTTTTAGTTATGAATCAAATGCTTTTGTACATTTAACACTTTATTGTGTCTATTTCTTTTTTTTAAAATGTTTGGAACTAAATTCATACTTTTCTTACAGTGGTTAAGATATCAGCAATGCCCTGATATTGTGCGAGCGAAGCCGTGGGTTATGAGATAGTTTAGAATAAAGATAAAGGTTTTTAAATACATAAAATCAGCATTGGAGAACATAAAGAAGTAGTTTCACGGCTCGTTCTGACTTGCCGAGATGGTGCTTCCATTTCATTGTCATTTCAGCTTCGTGGTGTATTTACTAAACTCTTTATGAGCTGTAGACAATATCACGCAAAAGATCCTATTTATGAGCATTTGCTTGACTGTTCTAGCGGTATTAGATACTATTTAGTAAATATCTGGAGAGAAAATTTTGAGACGAATCATTAATTCAAAAGAGCTATCTTGATGAATTTACAAGAGAAGACCTTAACTAATAAGGAACACCAAGAAAATTAAACTACCGATATGGATTTTAGAGTCTGAGCCCGAGTCAAGTAATGAGGTCTTGTTCCCCAGACAGTGATGCTTAATGTCGACAGAGTTCCGTTTGTCCGGATGGGACGAAAACAAAATCAGGAACTAAGATTTATTTTGATAAGCCTGTATAAGTTTGAAGTTTATATATAAACTTATGTCTACGTTTACAATAGTATCACAAATAAAATTAAGCTGTAGGAAAATTTGTATTTATGAAGGAAAAAAACATTGATTATAATCGTTTTCTCTTCCAAAACTTCTATTGCGTGCATTTTAAGGCAAATTACGTTTAATCCTAATTTCGATCGGGACATGGTACGGTAGATACCATCCAGTAATTCATAAATATTGTACCATTTCAAAAATACTAAATTCTGTAATATGATCAAATTATTTAATAATTTTGAACATAGCCATGCCATAAATAAATGAAAATGTAAGTGTATATGAAATAACTATCTAACTTTTAACATAGGTGCATGTTTCACTTTTTTTGTAATTTGGCTAGCTCATAAAATGAAAAGGAGATTAGTGTGATTTCATAAAATTAAAATGTGTTCTCGAATACTCAAGAACGGGAGTTATAAAGTTGATACTTACTAAAACAAACAGCCTTACGCATTACTGCTTTTGAAAATATCAATCTTAAATGGTTTTGCTATGAATTAAATCTTCTCTAAACCCGGTATTTTATTAGGCAATTCTGTCATAAAAAACATTTTGAATTAATCACATACTAAAATATCTATACTCCTCTGATATTGCGCAAGCGAAGCCTCGTGTTATTAGCTAGTATCTATGTATGTCATAAACAAAGCTTACAGGACAAATAGATGATTCACAGTCGAGATTACCAACAAGATTTGTATCCAGACCTAAGAAGTGTTAAGCTGGCAGTGGCAGCCTTACAGCCGGCGAAGCCCTGGGCTGATTACGTTTATGGGGCCTAAATATTTGTAAGTTTTAGGCCAACTTGGAATTTAAATTTCGATGGTGGTTTTAGTAATTTTAGCTAAGAATTTTTTACATTCTTTCCAGATAAATGGTTTTTTAAAATTCTAACAATCAAACTCCGGTGAAATTGTGTCATTTTATGAACTCAGTTGAAATTTAAAGGTATTGAATAGCACTTAAAATAAACGCTAATGCATTTAAGTTCTTCCTAATTCCATTAATGCTTCTATTTTTCCACAGAAAATTAGATAAACAAGGAAATTAAAAAAAATAGCAGTAGTTTTCATTGACATTTAATAGTACTGTAAAATTCTAAATGGCAAAGTTCTAGAAGTACCGTGGCAATGACTGTACCTATACAACAAAATACACGAAGAAAACTATTAAAATATTTTTCTAAAATTAAATTTTAAAATACAACTAATCCATAAATTACGCGTGTCACGCACATGACTAAAACATCAGTAGCCTACCATAACTCTCCATAAACACATTTAACCATATAATAAAATAGGTACCCTGCTTGCCAACAAAATTATTACAAAATGATTTTAAAAATGTCAGTACCAAGAACATTCTTACCAAAAGTTTGCGCAACCATCTAACCTTTTTTTCTAAACTAACTTTAATATTCAATAAAATTAATACTACGCAATTTTATAGCAACTCCATCCATTCACTAGTGATATTTCTATTCATAATTGTTCTGTGCACGGATTTCTTTAAGAGTGACAACATTTACGAGATAAGCTTGGTTTTCTCAAATTTCTGTCTTTAACAATGACCAACGTGTCCAAGTTAATAGACATCTTAAGGCAAAACTTTTTGGTTGTGACGAGGTGACACTTAACTTAGTTTGATTTGACGATTATCTCCATCAGTAGGCGAGCGGTCATAATTCTAGCCCTATGCCCATTTTATTCTTCATTTGGGTATAAACTAGCCCCGATATAAAACCTGGTAAAGTAACCAGCAATATTATTATTATTGACATTACATTTACATTAGGAGGTTTAACAGGGATTGTTTTATCTAATTCATCTATTGATATTACCTTACATGGCACTTATTATGTAGTAGCTCATTTTCATTATGTACTATCTATAGGTGCAGTATTTGCTATTAAAGCAGGATTCATTCAGTGATTACCCTTATTTACAGGACTATCCATACATTCATTATTTTTAAAAATCCAATTCATTACAATATTTATTGGAGTAAATTTAACATTCTTTCCTCAGCATTGTTTCTTGGATTAGCAGGTATACCTCGACGATATTCCGATTACCCAGATATATTCACATTTTGACATAAACTGGCTTCAACGGGGCACCAATCTGCGGCTTGCAGTGGTTGCCGAAAACATCTCGTACGCCACATCTTGATATCACAATTCGACAGGAAATTCCACTCTCAACATTAATTTGTCGTTACTCGTAAACTTGGTTCACCGCGCCCCAGCCTAAGAGCCCGTCTACAATAGTCCGAACCTATGCGTGGTCCGTGTCCTTATCCGAATGTGAGTGACGTCACATTGTCTCACCGAAAACTGCCCTGTCCACAATTGCGATGTCCGATGTCCGAATGTATTGATTTCTAAAGTTGTCACCAGAGCGCAGTAAATTTGCCAAACCAAATGTTTTTGTTTATTGTTTTGATGCTTTGTAGTTTGAGATTGAACTTATGAAAGTTATGTAAGTTATGTGACTTACAACGCCTTCCATTTCCTTCAATAACAAAAACAAACACCATGTTTTCAAACGGGAACCGGAAATTCAAATATCGTGAGTGTTCTATTCTTTTTCTGTGTCCGAAGTACACAGGTTGGGACAAAAAGTTCAAATTGACGAAAGTCTTCGGACCAGGTAGGTTCGGACCTTCGCCCACTTGACGCATGACGTCAGAGAGTCACGTGGACCAATCAGCGACGAGTGTCCTTCGGACACAGTTTAGGACATTGCTATTGTAAACGGGCCTTTATATTCTTCCCAGGATGAAGCATCGCGGCACCGCGCCTAACCCGGGAACCACCCCCGCTGGTCGGGGTCTGAGCTGATTCTTGTGTGCTGTCCACCTCCCCTCTCTCTGCGCTGCCCTTGTCTCCAGACACTGTCTGCCCTCCAAGCCTTCACGCAAAAACCACAAGTCCAGCACACTACCGTGCATTCGCGCAATTAAATAATACTATTTTTTTCTAGGTCCAAAAAAAAAAAGATATACTTGATGTAAGCTTTTGGACATATGCCATTGCTAAGCACATGTATGTCTGTAGAAGAAAACTACAAAAAAACCAAAAGACAAAAAACACAAATTAAGCATACACCACATAATATTCCATAGCAGGAATATGGTCAACAAACGAAGAAAAAAAAATGGACCAAGAGAACGGATAAAACCCCCACAAATGATAAATTGAATCCCAAAAAAAATTCAGCACAGCAGTTGAAACGTGACAAAAACACAACAAAACGTAAAGACGAAACAAACATAATAGTTTTCTACAATAGTTTTTTGGTTTTTTGTAGTTTTCTTCTACAGACATACATGTGCTTAGCTTACATCAAGTCATGCACTCCCATTGCACAAATCTTTCAAAGATAATACCAACAAATATAGTTACAAAAATAAGAAAATTTAATTCCTCTAAAAATTTCGTTGTTAAAAAATACAAGCTTATAATATTAGACTTATTGTTTTATATCTTCGCTATTCTGGGCCTTTCGAAACCGTCTTTCAAAATACGTACGAACTATGTCATAAAATCACTGAGGATCTTTTCATTATTTTTAACCAGTCACTTAAAATAATGGGAAAAAAACTTAAAAACTAAAATTAGTAACAAAATAAAATTATAAATTAAATAAAAAAGTTAAACATAATTAAAAACTGGGAAGTGACGTTGCACTGATTATGTCACAAAATATGTTCTCAATTCATGCTGTTAAGTTACTCCTGCGCCTAACCTTTCTTTTCTCCTCGAACCATCAAATCGTCAGCAAATAACATGGCCTTCATCTTTCCTTCTCCGATTTTTTCTTCCACTCTCTTAACAATTTTCCCCTGCATTATAATGAATAGCAATGGGGATAATGAACTACCCTTCTTCACTCTGTTAGCTTGTTTAAAACACATCATCCCTCATTCAATTCTCACGCTACTTCTGTTTCCTTATACATAGTACCCTCACTCTACTAATTAATTCTTCTTTAATTCCAGTTTCTTCCATAACTTGTCAAACACACTGTCGTATTCCCTCTCCACATCCAGGAATAGCATTATTAGATGATTCCTAAATTCATATATTCTCTCTATCAATTATCATATTGCAAAAATCAGCTTTATGGTTCACCTCCCTTCTATAAACCAATGATGCTCCTCGTGACATTTTTCCTGTAATGCCCTTCCGTATCTTCTGTTCTAAGATCGTATCATACATATTTGTACAGTGGCACATAAAAGTGATTCCCCTATAGCTCTCACTTCTTTTCCTGACTCCTTTCTTAAAATTTGTCATTATTAGGGTTATCCCTCTACCCCAATTCTCGGATGGATTTTCCCCTCCAAAAAAAAAACACTCAATACATTAAAATAATTCCTACTGCTCCTTCTGCTCTTACCGTTTCTTCTGTTAGCTCAACCACGCCTGAAGCTTTGCATTCTTCGTCCTTTTCAGTGCTTCTTCTTTCTAATACAACTCTACCGTTACTTCCTGCTCGTCTGTTTCTTCTTAATTTTCATTCCATTCTTTCAGGGTACAGCAGTTTTTTTCAAAATAATCACCCACATTTTCTTTCCGTCTTCTTCAATCTCCATCACACGTTCATCTCACTGTCCCAATGGCAAAACTAGTCCACATTGGGGAAAACTGTAACTGTCCCATTACACCTATTATTTAACACTTAGTGAAACTATGGTGCAAATATTAGTGAAATAACTACAAATGCAAGAGAGGTATAATGTTAAAATTTCCGAAATATCCCTTAAATAATAGTAATCATGCAGGAGCATTTGCAGAAATTCATTTCGCTGTACAAGCGGTTGGAGGGGTGGGGGAGGAATAGAATCACTTTTACTTCTGTTTGCTTTCAAATTCTTTCTATTTGTTGGTGGTATGGTAGATTTTTAGTATTCGGGGAGGGGGTGGGTATATCCTCTCATCCAGGGGCGCAGATCTGTGGGATTCGCAAGGGAGCCCGCGCAGTGCGTGGGTTTTAACCGACACAAGTCATCTCTGTATGGGGTGCTTGTATATTGTATACTGCCCATATTTGTGCCTATATGCATACAATAAGCATAACACTTTAAAGTATACAGGAAGTTTTCCATAAAACCTAGTTTTGACATTCACGTTCATCAACCCCGTTTCACAGTCACGATTTTGTAAGTGCAAGCAGGCCCCTTCAGTGAGAGGCTTATTCCAGGGGGGGGGGGGCAATCCTGTCGCCCCTCCCCCCGGGATATACTCCCTTGGGGGGGGGGCACAAATATGTCTCTGTTATCACGATAAAATGGGAAAAATCAATATGGTGTGTGAGACCTAGTCTTAAGAGGCATAAGTTCCAGTCAGCTGGCCTTTTTTGTTATTGGTGTTTTCACTTTCGAGATGTTTATTCAAATGTTTGGCCTTGCAATGACAGGTCACATCTCGCCAAGTTGTTGTTGCTACCGGGGTTGCAAGGTTGCACAACCACCGCCAGCGCCCAACCCTGACATGACGACCATCCCAGTCCACGGGTGTCACAAGATGGCGGGTCCTAGTGGGGGTCCTGACGCACGTGCCTAACAGGGTCGCAGCTTGACGTCACGAAGCCGGTGACTGGGTCGAGCACGCGACCCGGCTTCGCGCCTAACAGGATTGCAGCGTTGTAATTGGATGGCGGCGGAGGCGTGAGTCACCATTCAGGTGGCGCGGTGCTGCCGAGGCTTCTAGATGGACAGAACCATCTCCCTAGCGGTCTCTCTGTGCAGGGGGCTAAGGTTATGACTATGCTGGGTTGCCCTAGTCTGGTCATGGCTGAAGCTCTAACACCTTCCTGATCAAAGGTTGGAGTAGTCCCTTGACAGCTCTGTCGTAATTTCACTTGCTCTGGAATGAATAAAAGGATCTGTAAGCCACTCCCATTCTACCCTTAAAAAGCGCACATATGAGAGGACTGGTGGAGGATGCCGACCAAAAGGTTGGAACAAAGCTGCTTACTTGATTATATATAATAATAAATACAGTAAGACCAGGGCTGCAACGGATAACTGAGTAGGTACTTGGATGACAGAAATATCTGGGTGTCAGAGAATGACAGTATCATAATAAGACTATTAATTATATTTTAATATTTTATATTTAAAACAGTACCTTATATGTTTTAGGTTAGTTTTTTATTGCACTTTAATATTTAATATAATTTGTAATACGGTTTTTTAGTACTAGTCTTGGATGTTAAAGTGGTAGACGATTCATTAGTGGTTGCTGTAATTTTTTAGTCTTTAATCTCATTTGTTATTCTTAGATGTAACTTACTATACGTTGTTCTTTATGGCTCATGTTTCAGTTTAACAGAAGCCGAAAACGCCTTAACTGTGGAGTAGCAACGAAGCACCCTTCGATTTTCATTCGAAGAAGTTGCTCGGCGGTGGGAAGTGTGACTGGCGACGAACTGAGACGGGCCGTGAGAACGTGGATCTTCTCGAGCTGACGGAGTAAGAAATGGGAAATACTTCAATCCTGTTTCATATCGTCATTTCGGATCGCCTCAGTGTGTGGTGCTTCGGGTTCCATCTCATCGCCTTCCAGGCATTCGAATTGACGCGTTTGATCCTTGGAAATGGTTTCACTGAAAGATTCGCTGGCGCGATCGGCAAATCTTGTACACAAACGTTGCCTGGAAGGGGCATTATCATCGCGGGTAAATGTCGTCGTGTCTGATAAGATAGCAGGAGAACCTTCACCTACTTAGTCTAGAAGGGCCTTGAGTGCTGATCTCGTCCCAGTTCCACTTTCCTCACGAGAGTGGACTCGGCCGATCCGTGTGTGTCGAGAATCCTAAGATGTACATCAAGTTCTGTCCCTGCCCGAACACGCCCGAATATTCACCTTCGGCCAAGCTCGGGATTTGTTTTATTTTTGCGTAGGAAAAAGAAATTCAAATATTAAAAGTGGTCGGTTAGGTTAGCTACATTAAAACACTTTAAAACACTATGGATGGTTAGTTAGATAAGTATAGTAGAGAAATACAAATATATATAAATGAACCCGAGGTTGGCCGAAGGTGAATATTCGGGCGTGTTCGGGCAGGGACAGAACTTGATGTACATCTTAGGCTTCCCATCGGTGTCGGCTTGTGACCCTAGTGGCCAGTGCTGCCACCTGGCGGACTGAGGTCTCAGCTCAGTTCCCGGCTGGGTAGTTGCGGACAGTTTCCTTCCCTGCTTCCTGAACTACAACACTCAGGGAAACAATTTTGCTGTACTTTTACAGCAGTTTCCTTTGGAAAGAAATTTCCCAAGAAATTGTTTTGTAACATTACAAGAAAGCTATTGTTACTTTGTGCAACACATGGTTATGGTTATTTTTGCATATCTGAAATACGTTTTTCGAGATATTACAGAGTATTTCTTACAAAAACTAGCGCATAGTTATATAATTCAATAATTTCTTTATTTAAGCATAAGGTTTTTATAGCCATGGAAAACATAATCGGATATACAATAATTTGACTTCATTTTGTTCAACCGTGCTTATTAATGCGCGCAGTTAATACTGGAAAGGTATTCAGGGAATGGTTTACAAAATTTTTTTAACTATTGGAGGTACGGGGACAACTGAAAGCATAAATGCCAGGGTAAAAATCCGAACCCATTATTTTTTAGTGATACAATTGTTTTCATGTAAATGTACAAATTGACAAATATCTGTAATTTGTTATGTATATTACTGTTCTATTTCCAAAATAAAACTGTGTACCCGTCAGAAGTTTAGGAGCATTACGAATTTAGTACAAAACGTACCTATCCTTAAACTTTTGATGCAATTTTAAAATTTATTTTTCCACCGTTGTATCAGGTTAACACGTTTTTTATACATTTAATTAATTGATATCGGTTTATTAGTTCACAATTTATGCAAATTTACAGGTTTCAGATAATGGTTATAGTTAAAATAATCTCTTCGTTAAATTAATAAACATATTTGAATTAATGAGTGCAAATAAAAGTAAATTTATCAATTAAATTGTAGATTTCATTTCACTCCTTCTTTGCATCCATACAAAATAGTGATTGTTCAAGAATTTTTTTTTCCTAGCCTAAGTTAATTCTAAGTGTGTAGGGGAGGGTCCAGGTTAGGGGAGGACCTAAGTGTGTCTCAGGCCGAAGCCTATACACTCTACCATGCGGGTTTTTAACCATGCAGGACAAGGGCGCGTGCATCGTGTGCTATTGGGGTTTACTGGCCAGCCATGGCTGCAATTGGCGCCATGACTGACGCCCCATTGGTCGCCTAGCTTAAAAGCTAGCTAATGTGACCCAGGTAAAACCTGCATAGACACAGGGAAAACCCTGGGCCGGTTCATGCGGGGATCAAATAACATGCATTAAGCAAGCAGGTAACTACTGGACAAGAGGAAGAAGGGTCCAGGTAAGAAGAGTTGGAGGAGCTGAAAAATCAACCATGCTGGAGTTGGGTGCTTGGGCCTTGCGGCCCGCATTTAAAGGTTGGGAACTCCTGGGTTATTATTAACCAGGGGCGCATGCGCCCCCAGGGGCGGGCGACTTCACTCGTCGGCCCAGCCACAGCTGCCCAGGCAGCCACAGTTAAAACAGAAGTGGGCAGACGAGCCAGTAAACCGGCTCGAACTGCTGGCTCTCGGAGCGAAAGGCAGCCTGACATTGCGCCATCTTCATCTTCCTTCTTCCAGTCAACAGCCAACGACCTTTCAAGCCAGGGTGGGGGTAAGTCGTTCAGGCGAATGAAGTATCTTGCGAGTCGGACCCTCTTGCCCCCCAAATTCCCGGGTCGGTTGAAGGTCGCGCCGCCCAGGCTACCACTGGCTCCAACAGGGCCCCAACTTGAAGGCGCCGCCATCTCTTCCTTCAGAATTCCGATGCTGTTCAGTTCCATTGCGCGCGCGGCAGTCCACAGCTCCGCAAGTTCCAGCCCGCAGTTCGTCTACACTTCGCATCCAGGGCACATCGAGCTCCCCTGCGGTGCCTTCGCCGACGGAACTGCTTTCTGCCGCGCGCCGAGCTACATTCAGGCTACCTTTCTCCCCGATAGCCGTAATAACGACTCCACAGGCCGGCCATTGGTCCGCGGATTGCTATTGGTTATTCACAGTCACTCCAGAGAGATTGCAACTCTCGAGCTGGGCTCCCGTATCCGCCACCCGCGGGACGCGGTCGGTAGCAGTTGGCGCTGCTAGGCCGCCCCCAGCACGCACACAAAACCCACACGCACTGCCAGCCTTCGGTTACCCAATAGGGCGCAGGGAACTCCCAGCCAACAGCCCGCGAGAGAGATGCGCACTCCCCGAGAGACGACCACCGACGATTATTCAAGAAAAATGATTCCATTTAATTCATAAAAGTATGCAATCATTTCATCAATGTTTTGTTATGACGTTGTGACGTTAAACTATCGTCCGTAAACCGACTTTACAGACAACCAATTTTTTTTCAAGTCTTTTTCGCTTTTATCGTAGCCTTTTCATCAGATCAATTAGAATTTCGGTCTGCTAGTCGAATGATTCTATAGTCGACGTAGCTGCTCCGGCAGCGAATTCTAGCGGCCGGTGCTGGAACTATGTGTGATTCACGTCCAGAAATGTAGTTGAAAACACAATCTACGTATGTTTATCACGCTCGGCGTTATTTTGAAGAATTATACGTTACATTTCGTGTCAGAATTTCGTAATATAAGTGTCTTTGCAACATGGAAACACATGCATTTGCTTGTTACCTATGTTAGATTTTTAATAGATATATTTGAGAGAGTAATATTTGTTTAGCTGGAATTTAACATTCAATTTGTAGAAATCACTGTGCTAAATTAAATTCAGAGATCTCACCGATAAATTTATTAAACAATACAAGGGCGTCGCCAAGGGGGGGAAGGGGGGGGGCATTTGTCCCTCCGCATGAGCCCTAGAGATTCAAAAAAATGTAGCCAAATGCAAAAAATTAAATACTTTTCCCACAACTTGCCCCCCCCCCCCCAGGCCATCGGCTGGCGACACCCTTGTAACAATAACTAAAAAATTCAGGAATCATAATATATATTACCAATTTACCACTTAAATCATCTTTCGGAAACGAAATTCTGACGCGCATTTCAGCAACGTGCGCACGTGACGCGATGGAAATAGAAAATGTTTCTATTTGGGAAGTCTGTCGCGTACGCCATTTTTGTTGCTGTGACGTCACGGATGTGTCGAACGTGATTGGTTAGAAATTCTTCGCATCGCCGCCGTCGTGCTGTTGTGATTCCAGCATGAGGATTCTACGACACAACAGTTGCGACGTTTCGGAAACTTATTTTGTCATCAGGCACGAACAAGCCAAAGACAGACAAGCACTTTGCTCACTGGCTTCGCACCTAATAGAAAGAGCTGATGTTATTGGCTGCGAAGGTGGTTGGTTTGCAATTGTTTTTTAAGAAAAAATAATTTTTATTTTAATATTAATTATCTATATTTTTAATGCAATTCTTTGTTGAATGATAAGTTTGTTATTTTTGACGACAAATGCTGATTATTTTCCTGTTAATCGGGTGTTCTTCCTGTACGAATGGATAAGGTAGTTTCCCACGCATGTTCTGTAAGTCTAGATATTTGAGTTTCACTGTTCTTTACATGGTTTTTGTGTTTTTTTAAATGCTTGTTGACAGGGCTTGGATATTTTCTATACTGTACCTGCAAACACATTCGCAGGTGATCTGGTAAACACAGTTACGGCACTGTAACTTGTCTGTGGCTGGTTTTTCTCTGGTTATATTGCTTTCAACTGTGGAATATAGCCAACTATACAGACAGTAAATTTTTTCAAGGCGACATTTTTAGACCGCAATTTTCGGCTGGCTTGCCACCAGTGCCTTAGCTTTGGAGATTGACACTTTCAGCAACCTTATGGCTGAAGCACAGAACAAGAGGCCAACAGTTCTGTCGCAATGACTGACACAACCGCGACGTTGAGCAACGCCTATTATCGATACACAACTGCGTGTTGCTGTTCACGACCTGTGAAAGTGATGTTTTAACATTTCGTAGAGTGTAATAGCGGAAGGAATAGTCGCTCTTCAAATGAATAGCTACAATTTAAAATATTAAAAGCAAGCTACTAAAACGTCAGTTTAGTAGAAAACTGTTGCGCTCAAATCAGCGACTTGCTTCATACACTCTTCCTGGATTAAAAGTAACAGAATGTGTGAATCAAATTTGTTTAAGTTTTTGACGTGATAACGTCTTATAAATCGATGAACGGCGGCTGCACGCACGAAAAAGCATGACTCATTATCACGTTCCGCCTGAGCCGAGCGTGCAAGATCCGGCCAACCACCGTGCGAGAAAATATTATATAATATCAAACAGGTTAAGGCGGGCTTTTTAAAAGCAACAATTTAATCTTATGACGTTATCACGTAAAATTATCGTCCGTAAACCGACTTTACACGAGGCCTTCATCTGTTACAGACATTCGTAGACTGCACTCGCATTAACTCTTCGTAGTTTAGTTTCTAATTACGAACGCACGTTAGATCACATGGTTGAGTTTTAAAATGGGCACGTCAACCAAGGAGATTGGAACTGCCAGGAGACTTCATGATGTGACGTAGTTGAAGTCAAGTTTATGACCTCGCCGTCGCTACATTGTCCTGCCCAAAACATTGCTTCATAACGTCTGATGATGGTAGGAAGTATGGATCAGAACCTCCGTCATCAAACACAGTCGATTTCGTAGTATACGGTGGGGACGCACCACAACGCCGAAATACCACAACGCCGAAATACCACAACGCCGAACGTACAATAACGCCGAAAACCATAACGCCGAATCCCAAATTGACTACAACGCCGACAGCTAGAAAACTGCTGTGTACCACAACGCCGAATTACCACAACGCCGAATTACCACAACGCCGAAATACCTACATTAACGCCAAGAAATGTCATTGCAGGACTGCCACAAAGGTTAGGTTAGGTAAGGTTAGCACACAAATTCATTCAGTTGTTTTTCATTTTGCTCCTGTGCCCCCCCCCCCCCCTTCCCTGCAGCAACATTTTTCGGCGTTACTGTATTTCGGCATTGTGGTACACATCAGTTTTCTAGCTGTCGGCGTTACGGTCAATTTGGCATTCGGCGTTATGGTATTCGGCGTTATTGTACGTTCGGCGTTGTGGTATTTCGGCGTTGTGGTAACGACCCGTATACGGTCATTTAAAACTGTTTGCGCAATGAAAACACTACACTCCGACCAATGTCTTGGGCACAGAAAAATATTTTTTTTTTTGGTTCTTTTACAAATATTCCTTTGGAAACCACATTCCAACAAATATTTTGTAACACTACAAACAAAAAAATATTGTAATTCTGTGTAACTATGGTTATTTTTATCATATATGAAAGACGTTTTTCGAGTTATAGTATTTCTTACGAAAATCGGCGCATAATTTTATATATTGTTTTTTTTTTTTTCAATCAAGCATAATTTTTTTCAAACTATGAAAAATATGAATGAATATTCAATAATTCGAGTTTTATTTTGTTTTAAAATGTTTATTAATGTGTGTAGTTAATATTGGAAAGCTAATGAGTGAACGGTTTACCAGTGTTACTGCGAACGCTATTTTGTAGTGATACAGTTTGTTTTTCATGTGAATGTACAAATGTACAAATATCTGTAATTTTACCTTAATATTTCTGTTCCATTAACCAAAAAAAAAATAAAAAATTCAAAGTTTGGAAAACAAATGACTTCACCCGGTCACCATGTAGTCATGCAGACGGGTAGCAGTCACTAGGCCGAAAGTCATTTGGCCGAAATTTCGGCCTAGTGCCTTTCGGCCTAGTGCCTGTCGGCCTAATGCCTTTCGGCCTAGTGCCTGTCGGCCTACTGCCTTTCGGCCAAGTGCCTGTCGGCCTAGTGCCTTTCGGCCTAGTGCCTGTCGGCCTAGTGCGGGTTGCCAGAGTTAAGACATATTCCCAGTGATATACATTTTCGAATTTTCGGCCTAGTGCCTTTCGGCCTAGTGCCTTTCGGCCTAGTGCCTTTCGGCCTAGTGCCTGTCGGCCTAGTGCCTGTCGGCTTAGTGCCTGTTGCAAGAGTTAAGACATTTCCAGCGAGATAAATATTCAATTTTTCGGCCTAGTGCCTTTCGGCCTAGTGCCTGTCGGCCTAGTGCCTTTCGACCTAGTGCCTTTCGGCCTACTGCCTGTCGGCCTACTGCCTGTCGGCCTAGTGCCTTTCGGCCTAGTGCCTGTTGGCCTAGTGCCTTTCGGCCTAGTGCCTTTCGGCCTACTGCCTGTCGGCGTAGTGCCTTTCGGCCTAGTGCCTGTTGCGTATTTTGAAGTGAAACTAAAGTAATTTATTTTGTTTTTCTTCTTCGTTTGGTCACACACAGATGGAGCTAGTGCAGCTTCTAGGTGGGGTACAACTTGTTTCGAAAACACTGTCTCTGGAGGATAATTCAAATTAAGGCCCTGAAACTATTACGCAATTTTAATCCTACTATGGTAAGGTTAATTTATTTACTTTTTTTACTTAAGTAATTTTTCAGTAGCAAATTACAGTTTAACTTGTTTGAAAGAAAATTAATAGTGTGTTTGTTCTATTTATATAGATAAGACCTTTGTATTATTTGATCAAGATGTTTAGTTAGAAAAGGAGCTAGGAAAAATACAAAGATAATTATTTCTATAAATAATTATATTTCTTTTTTAATACAACTTTTTTGTGGTTGTTGAGAGATGTAAAAAATGTATTTTAGTGTTATTTTTGTGATAAATATAGGTTCCTTTACTGATATGATTATATTAAGATTGAGTTTTGAGTGTGGTAAGGTGAGGTCTAAGCTATGGCTACAGTGGAGAAATGTTATGGTCTGAGTCAAAGCAGAGTGCGGTTCAGCTAGAACTTTCCGTGCGTCGTGTATGCTTCAGGCTTAGAGGATTACAGGGAAATGTGTTCAATTTCCTCCCCTTCCTCGTTTATTTCAGTCAAGTGAGTGTCAATTTAAGAATATGGACCGTGTAGGTTTTATGTCCGATTTTCTTAGTAATGTGGTGTTGTGTCCCTTCTTCACTTTGTGTGTACTCTCTTTACAGTGTACTCTTTTCCTCTGTAACGTTATTCTCCCTGGGAAATTATGTTGCTATGATTATTATTATTGGGCGCCTTGTTTTTCTCCTTATATATCAATACTGACTTACTGATGATGTATAGTGATAATATTGAAAGACCCAGGAGATAACTTTCAGAAGAGGGATACAACTGACATAAATTTGACATAAACAAAATAAAACTGAAGATAAATGATAATATAATGTAGTGTATGAATGTTGGGGGAAAGATATCAGGTAAATATGTGAAGCTATAATAACAAAATATTATTGGTTTTGGGGCACAAGACACAAAACACATTTATATAACATTGACATAAATGACACATACATATACCCTTACACTGTAATAATATTAAATATACACAAGAACACACTAATAAATACAATTAGCTTGGTATTGACGGAAGTTAAGATAATAAAAAAAATATGGATTTAATTTGGTGTGATTAAGGCAGACCTGGTGATGTTTAACTGGATCAAATGTCTGGATTTATGGTGAGATAGATTATTCAACAGTTCGTTACTTGTATTTAATGAAAAATATTCCGGAAACTATTTACTCAGATTTAAACGTTAAATGTTTTAGTTAATGCAGTTGTATCTCAAGTGAACTCTTAAAAAAAAAAAACGTGGCTTGATAGTTCAGTGGGAGCAAGATCTCTAGACACGCAGACCACTGGTATATTATTCCAACTAAATTATGTCCTCAAAACAAATGTTAATTAGCCAGTGCTATTAAAGAAGTAATTACGATTCTTCTGGCACGTAGCACAGCTCGTGTTGCAAACAAAATCTCAAACAAAGTTATTAAATAGTTGTGTGGCATTAGGAATATAATCGTAGATAAAATGTCGATGGCTTAAGCGTCCTTCTAATTATGGTAATAACCAATTACCACGTAGATATTTCCTGCCACCTTTACTCACGGCACGCCCCGTCATCGTGTAGAATCGGATGCACTATTATTTATAACCACAAGTAATAAAACAATTAAATTATATAAAAATTTCTACACATCGGCATCGGGCTAAGCCTTACGAAGGATGCCTCAGACATTTCTTTTTTTCTATTCTCTAATTTCTCCCTGTTGTACAAAAGTCTTATTGTTAGCTTTAAAAATCAGATTACTGATTGGCTGTTGTAAAAACATAACAGGAGGCCTTCGTACACATGTACGCAGCAAGATACAGGTAAGTGAGAAAAATAGATGAATTAATAATAAATTACAATCAAATACCAAAATAACATAAAACAATTTCAAATAAATTCAGTTCATGATAGATTGCAAATTAAGTGCTGTAAATGATGTAATGTCTATTGTTGATGAAATTATAAATCAGAGTTTCTATTGTTCGTGGCTGTAGCTTATAAACACTTATTCAACAATATATTATTATTCCAATATTACAATAATAAAATAATAAAATATAGCAATTAATTAGACAGTAATAAATAAACAAAATCTGAACGAAAACTGTTGTTATCGTACAGTAAAAACAAGAAAATTCCTTGATAATGTGTTGAGCCGAGTAAAATGTCATTGAAATCTTGAAATAATTTGAAGGCTTTTAAAAAAATTATTTTAGAATCTTTTTTCAAATAAAATATATTTAACACATAAAAACTCCCCTCACTGCTTGTCACACTTATCAATTTGTGATAATTCGCCACTTTTAAGGACATTTTACAGAAAGACTACCGATTGTAGTCTTTACCCTCGTGCGACTTTCGGAAAATGTTAATATTTTTTCGTTTTATTTTCAAAAAAAAAAAAAAATCAGCTAAAAATGTGTATGTGTATCCATACATTTACACACATCACATTTTATGGACACGGTAACACTAGTCATTTTGCGCGAATCACTTCCAAACTGATAAATTAAATATAAAAATGAAAATCTCAGCCGAGTTAGCCATGGACAAAATCTGACCAATTGGGTATAAATGAGGAAGGTATTTTGAAAACATAAAAATCGTAGTAACTCCCATAATACGATGAATATCGGATCCTTTTTAATGTATGATAACTCGTAGGAGTAATACTAACAATTGTTGTCTAAATAAATTTTCTGACTTTAAGGGTTGAAAAAAATAGAATTACAGGGGAAAAAATAAAACTCCCTTAGTAGACACAATATCAAATCCGCTCAAAATGTTTGTAAATATCATAATTTTTATCCGCAACTCTGGTTAAAAACATTTTTGATAACACGAACCGTTGTTGCAAAAGTTAAAAAAATAGTAATATAATTTCAAAAATCACTTTCCTACTATGTACACAATTAAATCCGTTCTTATTTATTGTTCAAAATCTTAAATTATCACCTACAAATCTTCTGAAATAATTTTTATACCGCCCACCATTACTGCCAAGGTTTAAAAAAACGGTTAAAGGCCAAAAGAATATCATAAATATATTATGAAGCTCACTATCAAATTCAAGCTGTTTGCAAATCTTAAAAATATAATCTTAAACATTTTTCTTAAATATTTTTTTATTAATGAACCTTTGCTGCAAGGGGTTGAGAAAACAAGGTTAGAAAAAAATTCAAAATTTGTTACCATGAGTAGGGGGTGCAGGCTGTTTCTGGACCAATGTAAACATTGCTCCAGAATCAGCCTGGGGGCCGCCATCTTGTTTAATGGAGGCCGCCATTGTTGTTGACATTGGTTACAAGGGCGTGCCAACGTCGCTGTCACTGGGGGCCGCCATCAAGTTTACGTCTGCTGGAGGCCGCCATCTTAGTTCAGCCTTTGGTTACTGGAGCGCGTCACCATCGCTCCGAAGGCAGGAATTGTATACAAAAAATCCTGGGCGGTGTGGGGATTCGATCCGTGGGACACAGCAACATCGAGGTTACAAGGCAGACACCTTAACCACTAGACCATGAGATCAGTTGGGAAGTGTAGAATTAAATAAGGAATATATGCGATGATTTGTGGTTTGAGGGGTTGGAGTATCAGAGCGCTAGGCAGCGGGTAGAATACAGAATCATCATGTATGTCTATAGTGTCAGGTATATAGTCTTCATCCCAGCGCCCAACATTAAGTCTTGCTGCGACTGCTTTGCTAAGAGTCCGGCATAGTTTGTGGTTAAGTAGCGTTTTACACTAGGGTTTTGAAGCGGTAGACTACACTGTAGGAAGCTGCATGATGTGTACCATCTATGATTACCATATATAGTATAGTGAATAAATCCACCACACCGCTCTACCCAACGAACGATAGTCTCTGGCTTCGTGATGCGTGTCAGTTCACACATTAAGGAGGAATAATCGGGGACTGAACTTATAGTTTCCGTGTTGGCTGCTGCCTTAAGTTCTTCTTGCGTTGTGGGGAAAGTAGTATCTGGCCATATATGGTGTACGACACAGTCTGACAGCTGCAGGGCATCTCGAGGATGTCTGGGTTCTCCTTGTCGCAGTCACTCACCCAATGTTGATCAAAGTTGAATACGTGTAGCTGAAACTGACCGCCAGGGGTTACACACTGCACGCGGCAGAAGCCCGGCGTTACCTCCAGGTAGTGTGCTGTTGGGTCGAACGTCATTCCCAACGGGTGTGGGCTACCGTTTACTGGTTAGCTCTGGACCACCAAGCTATATTTATACCAACATCTCATCGTCCCCTGTTTTGTTTTTTACACTCTCGCCGCTTGCTGCGACCTTGGAGCCTACCCCTTCTCCTCCTCTGACATTTCCGCTTTCTCATTGTTCCCGGCAATGTTTTCAATCATCCAGGCTCTGAGCAGCGCTGCGTTGTGGCACGACGATGTCGGTCTTGTGCCTCTGCGGTTATTTCTGTATGATTTATCTAATATCTTTAATGATGGGCAGCCATATTCACTTTGAATGTCCACTATGCGAACATGTTTGCGACAATATTTAGCTAGACAACGTTTCTGTTCGGCCCCGGCGACCATTATACTTCCACTCAGATGCGTCGCCAATATGTTTGACAGACTTGTGTCTTCCCATTTCAGATTGTGGAAGTTGTTGGTGAGCCATGTATTTGTTCTTTGATGCTTTCTTATTAAATGTTCCCATGCAAATGGTGGTTGAAACGATAGCATAATCACGTTCCCTTCAGTCAGCAATGCTAACTTCCTTAACGATAAACCAGTGCTGTGAGAAGAAGCCTTGAAGGTTAACAAACTTCGCCATGGCAGCTGAGACACGACTGAACATACATCGCGTTTAGCTCATTATTTTAATACATTGATACCTCGGGTTGTACGATACTAATCTATCATGTAGAATAATGGCATATGCCTATGTTAGTGGCGGTATATTGTTTGCTGTGGTAATGTCTATTTTACAATCTATAACGGTTAAGGTTAGTTTTTCGTTTTGACGTGACACATCGAATACAAAGAGAGGGGCTTTATCTTGAAATCCCTCCGGGTCAAGTACAGGTGTATTTAGTCTACTGTAGTAGCTCGCTTGAAAGTCTGAGTACATATTATATGCAAGTAGGTAATAACCATTCGTAAAGTTTATTACTAGGTCCGAATATGGATACGCCTCGGAATTAAGATAGACGTTGATATTTTGTAAATTACAATGATCGAATTTAGTTTTGTTTGTGGCTAGAACATTATGCCTGCCGGTTTGAAATGCCACTATTATATAACTAGGGCGTTCGCTAGAGAAGCTAGATTTTACAGCCCAACTGACACTCTGTGATGGTGGTAAACTCGGGTAAACTTCTACTCCCCATGATCTGAAAGCCATATCTATGTCGCGGCCTTTTTCAATCATTTTCAACAGTAGTGTGCGCTGGGCGGGGCTTACAGTTACATGCGGAACAAGCCAGTCGATAGATTGCAATCTTAATGTTACTTGCTGTGGCTAATCGCTTGTGTCCATTATAGCGTTAATATAACTGTTTGCGGTGATTATCACAAGCGTTTGTTTACAACAATTTATTAATATTTGTTTGTAGTCTTCTGCAAAACCTAGCAACTGGTTCAGTGGGACCCATATTTCAAACTCGCATTGCGCTGAAAGTGGTAAACTGTAATCGCCATCCGGACACCATCCCGCCATCTTACTTATGGATTTTTCATCACGCGTGTGCGATAAATAGTTTTTCACAGTTGTCACAATTCCAACTTCGCGTACCTCGTCGATTGTCACACCGTTAAGTTCGAATGATATTCGGTTTATTATATGTAGTATACCATTGTTAACAATTTTTGCATTGTCTGGTTTTTGCCCGTTTGTTTTCGTGAATGCACCGAGAATTCGCAAAAGCGATTTAGCAATGTGCGTATACACGTCAGAGTTTTGTATTGCTATAACTATCTCGGAACTTGGCTTGTACGGTCCCGCAATGTATGGTTTGTACGTGTGCATTTCACATTTTGAGACTGCATCGTTAAACTGCGGTGACTGTTGAACATCGAGTATACTATATTCCATTTGGAAATACCTTGAAACCTAATTTTTCTAGCAACCTCACGTTGACAGGTGGTAACCGCTTGACGTATGCTTTCGTACTGGCTCTAGGCTTGCTCACCCACGCCCCTTTATACAAACCAAAGTATCTTACCCCCATACTTTTTCAAATGTAAGCATAGTGTAATCACCTTGTTTCTAAAGTTGATTAATTTACGGTTCTGGTCTACCACTCTAATAACCAACTCTCATATTTGTTGCACAGTAACCGGACTGTAAATGAGTGTTTGAGGCGTATTACTGAGCTTATATCCTGGAGGAACGTTCGGGGAAAATTTGTGTATCGTACTGTTTGGTTTTCCATTAAGGAAGCTGTGGCCAATGATATTCGCCGTGATTCTAATCACATTTACCGGCATCACGTTTACAGGCTGGGTCGACTCGTGAATTTTATTCGCCTCGTAGACTTCCGGTTCGATACCAAGCATCGGGGCTAGGGAGCAGTCGCCAGTGCAGTCGATTTGTGCAGTTGGCTACGAATCTTAGAGCTGTGGAAGGTTTGGGATTTTTCCCGTATACGAAAAATGCTGATGTGATACATCCTAGCGAGTCCAGGGCCAATTCAGTGTTTGTGTTTGACGATATAATGTGTGAGAAAAAAGGAATTATACAGCGGTATTTTTCTATGGGTAGACACGCACATGTTGATTGTTTTTACGTAGGTCAAACTTATGGCAGAATACCTAAACATTTGCTTCGGGATAATGCGAATGTTATCGTGCTTTTCTGCATGGATATGCTTAATTTGTGACATGCCTATGAAGATAATGTAAACAGTGATATGGAATTTCGCACATTTAAGGATATGTGCTTCTTATGTTGAAAAAAAAAACATGGTTTTCTTGTTATCGTAAAGGATTATCCTTTACTTAATGGCAGGTAGCATTGTGGTTTTGATCAATTTATTGTAGTGAGTCATTGAAGGATGTCCTACAGGGTATCCAAGTTCGGAGGTGGTCCTCTGAAACATCAGCTTGACTCCTGTATATCTCGCAATCTTGATGGGAATTGCCATTTAGGCGGAAAACTTTCAAAGTGTGTGGGTATGCCTAAGGATGCTGGGGATGGCATGAGTAAATATTATATTGACTCAGTCGCAAGTGTAATCACTCGCACGGTGATAGAGGAGCTATTGCGTCGGTTTACTGAGCTCAATGCATCGTTAAGCAATGCCTGGGATGTGCAGGTTGGTATTATCGAGTTTTTATGTAATATGGAGGTGAAGGAACAGCGGTCTGTGGATCAAATTAATTCTCGTCTGTCGGTACTGCCAACAAAGTTGGGTGATATGTATGTTAATTTGTTGGAGAATAAACTCGATCTATTTGAGAATACGATTATAGAAAAGGTAAAGGATGTTATAAACAATATCTTGGCGGAACTAATATTAAAACTTACCGCTAGTAGCGCTGACATATCGCAATGGGTTTCTCAATTAGCTCGTACTATTGGTGTTGTTATGAATGTTGTTGATGGATTGGTTTCTGCATCGACTGCGAGGACTGTTGCTAAGCGACCCACACCTCTGAGACCACCTCCTAAAAATACATAGCTCTAGACATTTTGTAGTTCTGTATATAAAAAGGCTTTATGGTGTATGGTTATCTTCAGTCATGTCTGCCGAGGCAAACACTTTATATAATGTCATACGGAACATACGTGCCAAATATAGTTTGGCTAAGCGAGCGCGAATGGAGAGGGATGCGATTAATCAGGAAATGTTCAAGTCTGTTTATTCACATTTGGATAAGCTTGGTCAAGTCTCGTTGCTTGTGCAGTCTATCCCGCAACATCATATTGTTCCGAAACAAGAGTCTTCGGATGTGAAGCCAGAACCGATAATGAGTGATGGTTATGATTCTGACACTAGTATATGTCGCGATTGTATGAATGATTCATTGGGTGAATTACAGTCTTATTTACGGAGCTATAACCTTCGCTCGGGTGATGGGACCTACAGTCTCTATAAACGCAACAACCGTTGGTTATTAGGGGATACAGAATTATTTTTTCACTATAATAATTTAATTCGCGTCAATGAAGAATTGATACAGCTTGCTCCCGGCTTATTCGAATTATTGTTCCGTCGAGTGCTACACACCTACTCAGAGCCCGCCTTAAAACAATACGGACATTTACTAGATATTACAAATACTTATTATAAAATAAATGATCCTACAACAAAACTTTATAAAAGCAAAACGCACGCAAAGTTTGATATCATTAAAAGATTGTTTCCGAATATTGACACACCTCAGCAAGGAAGTGGTTTGTTACAGAAAACATTGGATTTGCAACGCACAAAGCAATTTGTTTATTGGGACAACCCAAACCATATTGTTGCTCGCCTCAGATTACTAATGGCCTCGCAATCTGCTGGCCATACCAGACATAGCAACGAGGTGATATCTATTCTTGAAGAGTTGAAGGAAGCGGGATGTATTGCGAAATGAGTGTCGCACATGGGATTGCTAATGAACTGCATCGCGGAGTTCGCAGAATTTTTCCTCTTAGACCTGTGTTGACCTATGGGCTTCGCGATTTATTACAGGTTGATTTGGTGGAGATGATTCCATACAGCAGGATAAATAGCAGTTTCAAGTACATCCTTACTGCTATAGATATTTATAGCAAACGTGCTTATGCAGTTCCAGTTAAACGAAAGACAGAAATATTAGTCACCGCCGCCATGAAAATTATTTTAAATGAGGCGGGAAGTTTTAAGAAATTTCAAAGCGACGCTGGAGCGGAATTTTACAATAAACATTTTAAAGCCTTAATGCAAACGTATGCCATTAATCATTACTCTAGTTATATAGCGAAGTCAAGGCATCTGTTGTAGAACGTTTTAATAGAACATTAAAGGATATGCTGTAACCAGTACAACGGTTTACAGTTATATATTATTATTTTTTATTATGATTTTAATATTAATTGTATATTCCATGAGGGAATATTATGTATTTAATTGTTTTGATTGTAAAGAGGACAACCAAGGCATAACAAATATGACACATCTTATTACCATTGACGACACACTTTCAACTTCAGGGTTTTCTAAGAATTATTCCTTGGAAACTTTATTCATTTGGTCTTAGTTCGATTCTTTTACACTCCAACATCCACGTTTTTATTTCACTATGCAGCTTATTCTGTTTACTGATATCGATAGCTCCTTGGTTGCTAGGGACGGCCAGTAAATAGATATTAGGAGGAAGAAGGGAGACGCCATCGCCATCTTGCGGAAAGAAGATGTTTCTCGGACTGGGGCGAACCAAAGCCTTGGTTGCCGCCCGAGAAATAGAAGATTTCGCATCATCCGCGATCGTGTCCTGCTTAGAATTCTCCTCTCTACGAGTTGAGAGAATTGTATCTGGATTAAATAAATACTAGATAGGGAGTATCGGCGACTACGAGTGCCAACTTCCGCGTTGGTCCCGTTTTCGTCTCGTAGTGGTTCCAGACATCTGAGGGCAGCGCCAGCTGAGATTCGACCACGAAGATTGGTGAGACCAATCCAGAATTAGACCAGACTTTCCAGGACGAGAGGGATGTCGAGTCTTCAGCTGATACCCGGCGACCTCAGCACCTCTGTAGTTCGCTAATTACAGCATTACAGCATCCAGAGTTCCAGTGTAGCAGCAGACCACCTGGAGGTCATGTGAAGAGAGCCTCAAGCCTCCGACAACGTATAGCTAGACCCGGCAGGACATTTCGACGTGTTCTAGTGACGTAATTTGCATCTAATTTCCGACACCTAGATTTGACACCTTGGTTGTTTCTCAATTAATCTCATTTTAAACGTAACTTCACACCAATATTTAAGAACCATTAAAATCATATGTTTTTCAATGATTATTATTTCATTTATATGCAAATTTCCACTATTCATGTAACACCACTAAATTTACTTTTTATAATTACTCTCCATACAGTAACCCAGGGCAGTGACGTGCTAGCTGGACTATCAGTCTGGGCAGACCATCCAGCAGTAGCGGTCCTGGTATTTACTGCAATGAGGGTAGGCGCCAAGAACCCCATGAGAACACATCAATACAATAGCAAGGAGGTTTATTACAGTGGCTACCACAACTAGGAGCCTGTAATAGTAAAGATTCAACTTTCAATTCTTTACCGTGAGTGCTTGGCACAAGGAAACTATAAGTGGCTTATACTTTTACCGAAATTACTTTCTGTCTACAATAATAGGTTCCACCGCACTATAGGCATGGCTCCGAATGCTGTGAGGGATAACTCTTTGCTACAAACAGTTTACAGATATGTTAAGAAAATTGATCATATACGGTTAAAGGCTTGCATGGGTTCCTACATATATACGTATATCAAAATACAAGATGATGTTTGAGAAGGGATTCAAACTGAGGTGGTTGCATGAGGTTTTCAGTGTAGTCAAAGTTACGCATAGTTTTCCACGTGTTTCATTTGAGTAATTTGGATGGTAATCAAATTAACGGGGGGTTTTATGTTCCGGTGATTCAAGTAACTGCGTACCCTGACACTTATTTAGTGAATAAAATTCACAAACATTGTGGCGAACGTTTGCTAGTGTCGTGGAAGGGGTTTCCCGTGTCCGTAAAGACGTGGATTAATGCCGGTGATATTCAATGGTAGGATGTGTCTTGACCGTCGGAGTCGGTATACGGGACTGGACTGGTGACAACAACAACTTTCTCCTCCTTCCCTCTTGGGTGTTGTTCCGGCCCTGTGTTCGCTGTGGTAAACACTTTCACTGACATCAGGCAGTTGTCAACAGGTCCTGCAGATGCGGCACGGCTAGCAGTGCGCAAGCATGCTTGCAGCTCCCTACACAGCATTTGTTCAACATTTATTTTAATTTATTTTTTTGCTTATTTTATTTATTTACTTATAAATACATATCGCCGGGGTGGGTGGGGTGCAATCCGGTGAGTTTTTTTATGTATGCTCATTGGTACATGTCGCAGAGCGCTATTTGAATGATTAGTACTGTTTTTTATTATTTTTTAACTATGCCTATATGCGTACTGAAGTGTGATTTAAGTGTATATAGTTATAGGAATGGGAATGTTGTTATTTAGTTATTAGAGTTTAAATAATAAATAATTCTCTTTGGCTATTTATGGCTCTGTAAAATAAAATATTTTTCGATTAATTTTTAAAATTGATATATGGGCGCCACCCTTATGCACAACTTAAATTCCTTAATATGTTAAGGCTAATGTAGTATGGTACATAAGAGAAAGATTAGATATTCTCACACTTTAAAATCTTCACAAAGCATGAGATTAAACAACAGACAAATTGGAATCATAAAGGACACATACACATACACTGTAAAATGACAACATGGAAACATATGATTAACACAAATATTCTTTAATCAAATAAAAATATAATTTAATTTCTGGTTAGTCCAGTGGTATGCCATTCATATTTTCTGAAATTGCTGGATCTAGGTTGCACACATGATAGAATAAAACAAAAGTTTATCTAGTTTCAAAATAATTATGTCTGTTGGAATCTCAATTTATAATCGAAAATTAGCGTGAGAAAATAATATTTATTTGTAGTGTTCGTGATTAAAATTGATTTTTATATTCCGCGTCTGAACTCAATAAATAATTGCGGTAAAGCATCTTGAGACATCTGTCTCAGTTCACCTCTGGGTGTTTGAACAAAATCAAGTGTAGAAACAGGATGCGTAATTGTTTTTAATAAAATGTTTGTCTTAATAGGTTCTTTAACGTGTCCGGCAATAAAATGCAATATTCAAAAGTCCGTAGGCAATATTACGATGTTTGTAGGTAGAAAACAGTTAAATTAGTATAGCATCATGAGTCGGCTGTTTACTCACGGTAAATCACTCCTAAATACACGTCAGTTATGACGTGCCCTAATTAAACAACATGTACTTTAAGTTTATACGATGTTTTAAACATCCTGGTTGTAGGATGATCTACCCAGCTATTTATCTTCGTTGATTTTTGAGGGGATTTAAACCCAGGCTATGTAGCCATCGTCGCCGTTATTTCAAGACTCTCTACCGTTAATTCAGTAGTGACGCTTACCTTAAGTAACACCGCCACTGATTGGCTAAAACACTAAGATTGCTGACTTAATTACACGTTCAAAATCACTCACAGACAATTAACAAAACAAATTAATACATCAAAATGTCTTAAATTTAAAATAGGATTTTCCAACAATGAAAATTCTGTTTTGCAAATTATAAATAAAAAGTTCAATTTGCCATTTTAAGTCCATTGTTCCCTAGAGGGGTCTTGTTAATTGAGCTTCGGCGTCACTCAGATTACACCATAGAGAATGGTAGTTGCAGATACGTCCAAAACATACCCATAGAACAAAACAAATAAAAATGTCAATAAATAATAATAATAATTAAAAATGTTATTTAAATAAAACAAAACACTTTCTCTGCGTAGGACAGTCATGTTTCAGCACAGTACATGGTTTATTTTTTATTACCTAGGTAACATACGTACATTTATTTCTGGCGATCGTGCCGCAGCTGAGCGTTCCTACAATTTTATTTTAAATATGTTTATTACTTAATGCTATGTGTTAACTGTAGGGGTCCTAACTATGCTTAATAAATTTCTATGCTTATTACTTGACATGCTATCGCTATGGCATATTTTATCTCTCTCTGGTCCGATACTTTTAAAATGTGATCTACATTTTTTTTAACTATGCTTATTTTTTCTGTCTTCACAATATTATAAATTTTAACTATGCTTATGCCACTGGCAGAGAGCCAGTGCTATTTTTTCTTATGCTAACACTAAAGCATATATTATGTTACACAAGCAGGCTTCTGTTTCCTACACAGTTTTGGTAAAATTTAAATTTTAAATATTTAAGGACATTATTATGCTTTTAAATATATATAATATGATGTGTGAATATTTATTGCGCATTGTGTGCGTGACGCCCCAGCGGACAACATCTCGCTCTCTGTGCACGTTTTTTTGAGGTTATGTTGCTCCCAGGTATTTGTATTTGGTCATAGCTAGTATGACGAGGCTTTTAAGCATAGCAGTAAATGATTTTTGGACATTTTAAATATGGCGGTATTTTGTTTCTTTTTTGTAAATTAAACATGGCGTCAATTGTTTTAAGCATACAACATAGCAGCTTAAGCATAATGGTGGGAGTTTGCTTTAGGCATACATCATGGCGGAATTTTTTTTTTTTTTTGGAGATTACACATGGCGGCATTTTTTTTGGAAATTAGACATGGCGTTATTTTGTTTCTTTTTTCGAAATTTAAATATGACGTCAATTGTTTTAAGCATACAACATGGCGACTTAAGCATACTTTATATTTTGGCGATATTTTATTTGTTTTTGGAAATTACACATCACAGTATTTAATTTCTTTTCGAAATTTAAACATAGTGCCTTTTAAGCATATATTCCTTATTTAATTCTGCACTTCCCAACTGATCTCGTGGTCTTGTGGTTAAGGTGTCTGCCTTGCAACCTCGATGTTGCTGCGTCCCACGGATCGAATCCCCACACCGCCCAGGATTTTTTTTATACAATTCCTGCCTTCGGAGCGACGGTGGTGCGCTCCGGTAACCAAAAGCTGAACTAAGAAGGCGGCCTCCAGCAGACGTAAACTTGATGGCGGCCCCCAGTGGCAGCGACGGTGGCGCGCCCTTGTAACCAATGTCAACAACAATGGCGGCCCCCATGAAACAATATGGCGGTCCCCATGAAACAAGATGGTGGCTCCCAGGCTGGTTCTGGCGCAATGTTTACATTTTAATGTTTACATTGGTCCAGAAACAGCCTGCACCCCTTACTACTATGAACGCTATGAAATCGGTTTGTACATATTTAAAACTTTTTAAAAATGATTCGACTAAAATTTATTTTGTAGTTACTATTACCGTAAGAAGTAGAATAAACATCGGTTTAAGATAAAAAAATTCTTTTTTGTTCCAATTCCAATGTAAAGAAATATGAACGTCAAAATCTTCCTTCCTTTTGTAGGCTGTGCCGAAAGGGAATTTTGTGTCTAAGGAAATAGATGACCAAGAAAGAACTTATCTTTGAATTTACTTGCAGGACAGTACCTCACTTACCTAAACACCCTGTTTCCTCTTACTTTGCGCCGGCAGTTTGTGAGCATTGCCGCGCGCTGTTGCACTTATAAGACGTGTCTTCAACAGCTATGGACACGGAAACTGTAGTAACAATTGAGATGGTCCTGCTTTTAAAAACTAATTCAATTCATTGTGAACATTTTTCACGTTTTCGTCCCCCATCTATCTTTAACGGCAAAAAACTTTGCCGCTGTTCAACTTTTTGATGTGTTAGTTTGCGAGGAAATGCTTTTCAATATATTAAAAAAATTATATAACTGAAACCTGAAGAGTTTTTGCCTCAACATTTGTTATGTGGTGACCTAAGGTATGTATTTATTAACAAAAATCTTAAAGAAATACACCCGTAGGTTATTTTTAATTGATGTAAAACATTTTGGAATACTTCAAAACAGTTTTCAGTGAAGAAGTTATGTTTTTTTAATTTTTCGGAGACTTAAAATGTTATTAAGTATGCAAAATATACATTTCCTGATGCGTATTTCGATGCTATACAATTTGCAAAAAAGCTTGGTCCAAAAATTAAAATTTTAGTTTCGTATGCTATTTGGCAACAATGCAAGAATAAACAAGGACAGCGTTAATGGCAGTCGGTGTGTGCTAGAGAGAGAGAGAGAGAAATAGAGAGAGAATGCGCCAATTTACTTCCGCACTGCAATCTAAGAGGGGATGCACTATAGATGCCGATCGTGTTTTCAGGTTCCGATAGCCGAGTAGCAGTCGGGATCTCCCGATCGGCAGCCAACGATAATGGAACGCCACTAGTAACTTAGAATAGGTACTGTTACGACTTCAGTGGGATGAAAGGGTTCGAAAAGGATATCCCAATTAATTAATACGACTGTATTTTATTCACACTACTATTTACACTTTATATTGTAAAGAACAGCGCACTCACGAGTTCAATCTCTGTCCACTTAATTTAGTCCTTGAAGATTAACCGCCGATATCGCCGCTCCTGGAGCCAGGCTCCTCGGGGGCACGCCCCTTTGCCAGTCCCGCCGCTGTTGACCGCCGCTTCACGCCGCCAATTTCCCATGTTGATCCGCACACGCCGCCGGAATTTGCCCAGATGTCACCGGTCAGTGCACTTGCTGGTCTCGCCAGGTTCACTCGCCTTATTCACCGCACCACTCTATTTCGCCGGAACTAACACCTTCGCGCCGAACTATCGCCAGACTATCGCCAGAACTCCTCGCGCCGAACTGCGCGCCTCGCGTCAGAACTCGGGAGCGCTGAGTAATGCCACACGCCGCCGTCTGGCTCGAGATAATGGTGGCGCCGCTACGGTGCCTTATGGCTAGAGACCGGAAAAATTCACGAATTCATTTCGCGATAGGCTAAAATACAAATAGTTATACCTCAGTGCTGCCTCTGCTATTGGCTCACAACTCACCTGGATGACTCTGGGCCAATGTGAAATGCCCAACCAAAGCTTTATCGAATCACAGGCTGCTACGTTGGGACGTCTCACAAGACAGCAGCCAATGAGTGGGTGACATTTGACCGAGTGTACGTAGAACTGTGGAGTTCATCCTGGAGGTCATTGAACCCGCGAATTTTTCCGGTCCCTACTTATGGCGCAGCCGTGGTGGGCCGCTTAGCGAGAGCCCATGGCCTGCGCGTGACAATACCAAACACGCTAAATCTTCCGATAATCGTTATTTTACGATCAGGAACTCCTTTCCGAGTAACTTAGACTAAACCCCCTCAGGTCTGATAGTGTGCCCTGCTGAAGTGGGGAAATACACGCTCGGGGAAGAGGCGGGGTACCTGGACCTAACTGCGCGCAGAGGATTATAACGGCATTCCTCCCGGCCTGCCCGCACGCCCGATGGCAAGGAAGAGTGAATACTGCAGACACGCGCTCATACACATATGGGTATCCACTGAATCGCACACGCGCTCATGCGTATTATATGTGTTTGTATACATGGAAAAAATTTAAAAATATATTTCTGAGATTGTAATATTATTTTGTAACATCCAGCCACGGATATCAATTCTTTTTCTTGTATATTTTCAAAAAAATTTAAAACTTATTTTATACACTTGTAACTATGGATAATATGTTTTGTATTACAACAATTAATAACATTTCAAAGTTAGATGTATAAACAGTCGCAATATTCGAAGAAAATTATGTATACTTTCAGATAAACGTGTTCTAACAACTCTATTAAGTTAAAAATTAGAAATTAAATACAGAAGTTCAACAGCAAAATATACAGTGAAAAAAGATTGATATTTTATTAATTACAGTCAGTTAATAAAAAAACTCAAATTTAATCAATATTATCTTATTATCACAATATACAAGAAATAAACGTGCAAATTATTTTAATTAAATTCATTATTTTGCTTTCAATTTCTTTGTTTTTTAATAAGTACTTCACCCACTTATATAATTGTTGCATATCAACTTTATTATCAACCAAGTATGAGTTGTTATAAGCTTTTGTGATCTACTTTCTCGTTTTATTTTCTTTATCTGCAAGCAGTCGTGACAATGTAAATCAAACAAAATATTTATGAACTAGCTAATACCCGGCATGCGTTGCAATGCCTCATTCAATTTTTTCATGTAATTCGTTAATGTGGTATGTAGTGTATAGGTATAAAAAGCATATATAGCCTATATATATCATTTTCTATATTATTTCTATACATCTCTTTTTCTCTCTTTTCATTTCTCTAGCTTTCTCTTTTTTGCCTTTCATTTTTTATTGTTTTCTCTTTCTCTCATTCTCTTTATTTCTCTCTCTCCCTTTCTCTCCTTAGCTCTACCACTTTATCTTACTTATTCTCCTTTCCTATTTCACTGTCTCTATCTCATTGTTACCAATTTAAAACTAATAATATCGTATATTATTCAAGTGAAATTCGAACAAAAATATTTAATTTCTCATTTGATTAATTAAGTGAAAAACAGCTGAAGGCCATGATCCCGTAAGACGTCGATTTCCCGTCTCCTTAGGTTTATCGAAGCCCTCCTCTTGCATGCGTGAGTGAGCATACCGCAACCATCATAAAACAGCGACAAATGATGGCAAGAATACGAACAACTTGCAACAATTTTTTTTTTTTGCCTAACTCGTTGCAGATTAAAGCAATTGATGCACTTGGAACCAAATTCAATCGGAGCGCATTTCTGTGAAGGCATTTGTAGGCTCGTAGCCTCATAGTTTGGTAGTGTCTTACTCTCTTGGCCTATGGTAATTTCGGCTCGTAGCCATGCAGTCTCGCAGTCTCGTAGTCTCATACTCTCCTGTTCTCTTGGTCTGGTGGTCATTTAGGCACGAAGACACGCAGTCTTGCAGTCTCGTAGTTTCTTAGTCTTTTAGTCTCTTAGTCTCGTAGATTCGGACGTCTTTAAACGATAAAGTCTCGTGGTCTCATGGACTCTTTGTCTAGTGGTTTCTTGGTCCCTTGGTCTCTTTGATTCTGGCACTGTTGTTCTGTTGGTCATTTAGGCTCGTAATTGCGCAGTCTCGTAATTTTAAAATCTAGTCGACTCGTAATCGCTAATTCTCATGGTCTCGTGGTCTTTTGGTATATTAGTCTTGTGGAATCTTGATCTGTTCTCGTAATCTCGTAGTCACACATTTTCGCAGTCTTGAAGTGTCGTACTCTCGTGGTCTCATAGTCTCGTAGTTTCGTGCGCGTCTGATCTCTTAGTCTCATGGTCTCTTGGTCCGTTGGTCATTAAGACTCGTCACACATTCTTGTAGTCTTTAGGACTCGTACTCTCGTTGTCTCTTATATTCGTAGTCTCGTGCGCTCTTGGTCTCTTGATCTGTTGGTCATTTGGGCTCTTAGTTCCACAGTCTCGTAGTCTTGAAGTCTCGTCCTCTGTTAGTCGCATACTTTCGTGGTCTCGAGGTATTGTGGTCTCATAATCTCGTAGTATCTTTGTCTCGTAGTCTCGGAGTCTTGAACCTCGTTGCTTCGTAGTCTCGTACTTTCGTGGACATATAGTCTCGTAGTTTCAGACTCGTAGTCTCGTAACTAGGTGGAGGGATCGTAGTTAGGTGAAGGAATCTTAGCTAGGTGGAGTCATCGTATCCAGTAGGAGGCATCGTCGCCAGTTAGAGGCATCATAGCCAATTGGAGGCGTCGTAGCCAAGTGGAGGCGTCGTAGCCAGGTGGCGGCATCGAAACTAGTTAGAGGCATCTTAGCCAGGTGGAGGCAACGTAGCCAGTTGGAGGCATCATAGCCAGGTGGAGGTATCGTTTCCAGGTGAAGGTATTACAGACTGATAAAAACGTGTAATGCCTGACTGGTTTATTTTGTATATAAAATAATTTTTTTTTTTTACTTTATTCAGTTTTGTTTTTTTCTTGCACTTTTAACTTTATTTTCTAAAAAATTTTAATGCGTATAACTTTTTCGAGTTGCAAAAAACATTATTGCATTAAACAAGTATTGAACCAATCGAGTCAATTAGTATTTAAATAAATGATTTTTTGATGAATTTTTGGAATATTTTTTTCAAATTTTTATGTTAATAATTCCAGATATTCTAAAACAATTTGGATTAAAAATGGCGGACCTGGAGTCATCCAAGATAGCTGCCGAGGTACCCATGATAGGCATCGAGAGGTGGATAGACACGCCCGAACTTAGCCTCAGCCTCACGAATGCAAGCCTCCTCCTCAAACCATCAAGTCATGGTCCCATTACAACAACATTGCGCCCGTATCGACTATTATATACCTACAACTATTGCCATTCATTTGTGAATTTTTATGCTCTTCGAAAATTAACATTTGATTTGTTATGAAAGTATTTAATATTTACATGTAACCTATTTCTGTAATTTCGATTTTATTCTTGATATGATCACAATTGTAAAATGATTATTACTGATAAATTATTTCTGTAACACGCTTTAATTTTCACTTTTAACTATGTAATCAAATCTTTGAAGTCGAATTTAACCTACTTCTAAGTATAGCGTCTTTTTGAAACATTGCAATTGTATGTTAACCCGATGACAATACAATAATTTGATAACTATTACCCGAATAAAAAAGGGCAAAAAAAACCCACTAATTTTGAGCTATGGAGAAAAAGATACTAATTTCAATGTATATGCAATAACCATGCTCTTCGTGTATCCAAGGGACCGGGGCATGGTCGGAAAGAAGTCCCTCCTCGAGATGTTAACCCCAAATTTTCGGATATTTAAAAATTTTTTTTTTTCGATTTGGATTGTTTCTGATCCAAGAGGTCTAAATAATCCCGGGAGTGAGTGCCTTCCCCCCCCCCCCCCCCCAATCCTTTCGCCTTCAGGAGATCAACCCCCAAAATTTCGGAAAACTTAAAAAAATAGATTTTCTTTCGATTTGGATTGTGTCTGATACAAGGGGCCGGTGCATGGTGTAAAATTTGCCCAGGGTTCAGTTGCCCCCCTCCCCCCAAGTCAGGAAAATTTAAGCACGCTGATTTTGACGTGCTCCCGTGTTCTTAAGTCACCATCGGACCACCTCGGGTAGAATCTCACTGGAAGGGTGAGGAGGATGATATGAAGGGGGGAGGGATTTACCTTGAAATTGTCGAGACTCTGAAAATTTATTGTTGTAGCATTTCAATGAATATTAAAAAAATTGGACGCATTAGGACGTATAATGCATTACGGATGTATCATACAAATGATCAGGCGGACAAGCACAACTATAAAGGTCATACATATGTTGAATTATCATTGTGATTGCCATTTTTGTATTTATTTTGTTTTGTATTTTGAGGTATTAATAAAATAAATTATCCAATATGAACTAGAAAGTAAAATATAAAATAACACAAAAAAGCTATGAAATAAAAAGTAAAAAAATTAAGTTATTTTTTCAGCAATAGAATTAAATTCAACTCTGTGTAGTTTATTTTTTTAATCACCTTAAAATAAGAATCCAGTTATAAACTAAACAATTAATTTTAATAAAATAAAATCGTGGGGTGATTGATACTATTGTCTTACATTTTCTAGCACTAAAGATTATTCATTCGAATAGAGTCAGTAAGAGAAAGCGAGGAGAGAGCAAGGCACACTTGATATAATTAGTCTAAAATTTGTATATCACTAAATAGTATTCGTTGAGATGAGTAATTATGAAAATGAAAGCAGAGAGTAACGCAAGGTTGATATCAGCTGTCTTGAAGTATCTACCACTATAGCTATTATTTAGAAAAGTCATTATGAAAATGAGAGAAAAACTTTAAAAAGTGTTTTTGTCTGGATTTTTTAAAATATAATAGTTTTTTTTTCTCATGAAGAAAATTTCAAATTAATTGACTCTTTGTTATACCGGATTATAATTTTTCCACACTACAAGCAATTTTACTAAGGTGAATCTTATATATAAAATTCTCGTGTCACAGTTTTCGTTGCCATACTCCTCCGAAACGGCTTGACCGATTTTGATGAAATTTTTTGTGCTTATCCGGTATCTATGAGAATCGGCCAACATCTATTTTTCATCCCCCTAAATGTTAGGAGTAGTCCACCCCTAAATTTTTTTTTTATTTCCAGTTTTTGGTAGGAAATCACCATGGCAACGGCTGTTGCTTTGTTGATGCTTCATTCGTCTCTATGGCAACGGCTATTTCATTTTTGCATTGTTCATGCCTTCTGCGTCTCCATGGCAACAGGCATCGCGCGGCAGTGGCGTACCCACAACGAGGGGCATGTATTATGAGCGGCGCAAGAGTGATCTGCCTGTAGACTGCCGTAGCGAAGTACGGGTACATCAGTTGTACGTTGCGTGCACGAGTCGGAAAACCATCGGTGCTATTCATTTTCTCTCCGGTACATTATGCAGCATTGTAATAATTTTTCACTGAATTTTTTTTATTTACCATTACTGTAAATGGGAGATATGGCTCAATTTTTTTCCCATTAGTATAGCCGTGCGAAGCCGGGTCGGGCAGCTAGTATTTTTATATATTGTTTTGTTATCTGAACGATTTTTAAAACAATAACAAATTCTAAGTTGTCTGTTAATTTGGCTAAATGCTTTTGCACATGCAGACATTTGACATTTTTGATGCATTTAATTTACAGAGCTTTGTAGAATTCCACCTTATGTCTCCATATAAAAAGCATTGAGAAATATTATATGATTAAACCACTAAACCACATTCAGAATAAATGTGAAACGTAAATATATAAAATAAAAAGCCAATTTTTAGTAAATGAGCGTTTAAGGCACCATCCATCCTTACATAGAGAGTTGGGCTAGAAAAAAATAGGTATGATAAAGTTTAAACTATAAATATTCGTGTACATCAAAAATGTGTCTAGTATGATCATAAGGCTAACAGTGCATGCCATGTGCCAGGTTAGGTCAATTTAATTCTTTAATCACAAATTGTGAGCTAAAGTAATTAACGTTTTTATATGGCCGATTTTTCCAATTTAACTTAGAATAATTTAATTATTGTAAGTGTTAACAATTTTCTAAACAATACTCAATATTGTTGGGTGTATTGTAGAAAGATACACGACGGAAGACTTAAATAAAATAAATTATGGAAATCTTTTTTGGAAACGGGTTACAATTTTTCACAGAAAGTATCTTGGGAAATTAAATTTGCAACTTAATTTGCTCAATTATTATTGGTATGAATGTTAGATAATATTTGAATGCTTCGTTTAGCGAAAGGATTTACGACCATGGAGATTTACTAAAGTTGTAATAGCATAGTGGGCTCTGGCACATCTACACTATGTATCCCGTACTAGTATCCAATATTCGAGGGATTTTATGAGATTTTCCCTTTACCTGGAAAAATTCTTATTACTCAAATTTGTATTATTTTTCAGGACTAGGTTTTTGTACCATAACTTAGCTGAACTTGCCTTTTAACTTAGATAGTTCGGCTTTATAGTAGGTATACCTGCTTTTTGATACTAACGCGCATTAAGATGGAAGAATGGTGGAAGAGGAAAAGTTACTGTGATGTAATTATTTTGAAAAGCTGCTTAACCCAGACGAAAGTGAGAGGGAATAAAGAAGAGACGAGAAAGAAAATTTTCAGAGTTGGATGATGAGGATGTAACATGGAAGTATGCAGAGGAAGCACTGAAAAAGATGAAAAATGGTAAAGCTTCAGGCATAGATGAGTTGACTGTAGAAATGATAAAAGCAGCAGGAGAAATTGGGATTCAGTGATGAGGTGTGTTTGGAAAGAAAAGTGCATAACGAAGTTCTAGGGTAAAGGGATAATAGTGCCGGTGTTTAAGAAAGGACACAGGAAAAGATGTGAGAATTACAGGGGGATCACTTTGATGTGTCACCGTGCAAAGGTGTATGAGAAGATCTTGGAAAAGAAGGTAAGGAATGTCATGACAGGTGAATGGCGTGAGAAACAGCATGGATTAAGAGAAGGACGGTCTACTATAGATCTATTTTTTGCCATACGACAACTGATGGAAATATACGAATTTGGGAAGGACTTAATAATGGTATTCCTGGACGTGGAAAAGGCGTACGACAGTGTGAAAAGGCAGGGCTTAAGGAAGGATTAATAAGTATAGGGAAAAGTGAGTATAAGGGGCAGAGTGAGATCTGGAAGAGGGTTGACGAGGTTGTTTAAATAAGCCAACGGAGTGAAGCAGGACAGTGCATTGTCTCCCTTGTTATTTATTATAGTGATGGAGAGGACATTTAAGAGGGTGGAAGATAAGATTGGAGAAGGAAAGATGAAGGCCTTGCTGATTGATGATGATTTGATGATTTGGGGAGAAAAGAGCAGTTAAATGCATGGAATGAGGAAGTGAGAAATGTGGTATGCGATTTAGCACTAAAAAGATTGAAGTGGTGTGCATGACAAGGAGCAAAAATGGCCGCATTGAACAAGGGGATGCCTCCTACAGGTGTGTTAGAGATATGGTATGGAAGAGTGAGGTGCCGTTAAAGTGCAAGCGAGTGTTGTATAATAATAACTTTGTGCCCATAGTCACGTATGAAGCAGAGACTTTGACTGTTAGTGAGAGTGATGCTGGGAAGATCAGAGCAATAGATATGAAGTTTATGAGGAATATGTTGGCAGTTACGAGTCGAGACCAGATCAGAAATGAGATAGTGTAAGCAAGATCAGAAGTACACGACTTGAGGGAGATCACTGAAAAAGCAAGAATGAGGTGGTATGGCCATGTACAGAGAATGGGAAAAGAGAGACTGCCTAGGAAAATGATTGAGTTGAAGTACACAGGAAGAAGACCACAAGGAAGACCTAGGAGGAGATGGGAAGAAAAGATAGTTAAAGGAGTGCAAGAAAGAGGGGAAGGTTGGAATAAAGTGAACAATGAGGAATGGTGGAAGGATAGAGGAAGATGGAAGCATTTTACTTGACTGGCCCAGCCACAGGCTGAAAACAGTGGATGATGATGATTTAATATTCATTCAATTTTGAAACGTGTCATAGACTTTGGAGTCTCTAGTTCTATCCTGTGGAAGGCAATTTAATAACAACGTATAAATATTGTGTAAAGAAATGTATAAAAATATATATTTTTTAAATTATAAAAAATTAAAAATTATAAAAAAAAATTACGTCACTGCTTTTAACGTTCCAGGATTCCATTCCTGCCGATGACAATTAAAAAAATGACGGCTGACTCCTTATCACCTATACCAAGGCGCATATATATATATGTATGTATGTATGTATATTCCCCCAATGTGAAGTTATGGAAGCAACACTGACCACCATTATTAAAGTGCTAGTGTATTCTTTCTTCAAATTTTACCCGCTAGAGCATATTCGTAGCATTCACCTGATTGTCATTTATCATAGCGTCCGCTATCATGTCGATCTTGCCTGTTATCTCGAAAAACTTTGCAAACACCCATAAATTTTTAAAATGATAAAACATACTATTTTCATAAACTTGTATTCATCAATTGCGGTACTTGATTTGATCTCTGATGATTAAAAAAAGGTAACTTTAGAATTTAAAATGTATGAAAAAAGTGTTAACTAATGTACCCTCTATGTAAGTTGACAACTAAAATCAAATGTTCCACACTAGTTAATATTACAAGAAATATAACAAAAATGTTTTCAAACATTATTTATAAAAATTACTTAAATGAAAACACATACTAGTATTGCTTTTCGTGCGTAGTCAATTATTTATTTTCTAGATTATTCAATGGCTCCAATATTTATGCTCCAATGGCTTTACAATACTGTTTTAAGTGGCTCAAATGTTTTAGCTCCATTGGCTCTTAAAAGTGCTACGATTTTCCACCAGGTCTATAGGGATCGTATTTTAACTTTTTCTCACTTTTCGTAGCCTGCAATTTTTTTGATTTTTAAATAATAATAATTTTTTTTACAGTTCGTTAGTTCTGGTAAGACACATAATTTTTTCCTTCATAGATTACTTTCACAAATACATACTTCTATTGAACTTTCAAAACAAAATTGCCATTCATCTATAGGTAAATTAAATATTATTTTCCTAAAGGTATTGGGACTATTGCACTTTACGATACCGTGCTAATACTGATGACGGCACCAATATGGCGTCGCTTACGACATTACCACCCCTACATTCTTACGGGACACGCACGGCAAATTAGGGGGTTTGGGGCGGGGAACTTTAATCCAACTTTTCACATTTTTTGCTTTCTTCTTTTCAAGCCTATGCGGTATCGTAAACTACAATATAATAATTTTACGATACCGATTTTTATTTTCCACCGAAATAATTCCTTTTTTCGTTACTTAATTTACCTTTATCTCGTATTGTTTCATCGTTCACTATTTAACTCTTCACAACGTGATTATGAAAACATTTTCTTTCCTCATATATAATTTATTTATTGTACAATTACGGTATCGCATAATACAATAGACCGGTTAGGGGTGTATTGTCCTTCACGATAACACATAAAAAAATTTTGCGTCTATTTTCATTTAAACATTTTTCGGTATTGCAAAATACAATAGAACGGGTGGGGGTGTATTGTCCTTCACGATAACACATAAATAATTTTTGCGTATATATTTATTAAAAAAATTTTTGGTATTGCAAAATACAATAGACCGGGTGGGACTATATTGTACTTCACGATACCGCATAAATATTTTTTTTGTTTGTCTCATTTTCATTAAACTTTTTTTCAGTATCGCCAAATACAACAGACTGGATATTGCAGCATACAAAATCTTACATTGGCTTCGATCGAGAACAAAAAACTGAACGATGTTATTGACTTGGTTAGAGTAACTCTAGGAAACACGACTGCCATCTGTAGGTAAATTAGAGTAACATATATAAATATCGATTTTTCAGTCGACTGCCTGTACTTTCGGCCTAGTGCCTTTCGGCCTACTGCCTTTCGGCCTAGTGCCTGTCGGCCTACTGCCTTTCGGCCAAGTGCCTGTCGGTCTAGTGCCTTTCGGCCTAGTGCCTTTCGGCCTAGTGCCTTTCGGCCTAGTGCCTGTCGGCCTAGTGCCTGTCGGCCTAGTGCCTGTCGGCCTAGTGCCTTTCGGCCTAGTGCCTTTCGGCCTAGTGCCTGTCGGCCTAGTGCCTGTCGGCCTAGTGCCTGTTGCCAGAGTTAAGACAAATTTACAGCGAGATCAATTTTCAATTTTTCGGCCTAGTGCCTGTCGGCCTACTGCCTTTCGGCCTACTGCCTTTCGGCCTACTGCCTGTCGGCCTACTGCCTGTCGGCCTAGTGCCTGTCGGCCTAGTGCCTTTCGGCCTAGTGCCTGTCGGCCTAGTGCCTTTCGGCCTAGTGCCTGTCGGCCTAGTGCCTTTCGGCCTAGTGCCTTCGGCCTAGTGCCTTTCGGCCTAGTGATTTTCGGCCTACTGCCGCGGCCCCATGCAGACGTGGCCACAGCCTGACGCCAGCCTTATCTCTCCTCACACTACTACACGCTCGTAAAAAAAAGACACGGAGGTTCGTAAGAGTTCAGCCACATGTCGCAGTATCCCAACAGAACTATTCTGTAATTTCTCGCACTCGTATGGCGAACTGCGGGCCACTGAATGTGTTTCTGGCGAGCCTGATGAAAACGGCCTAGCTCTGTCTGAAGCCGCATCAAATATTACACGAATCTCGTCAACAATTTTCGTGACAACGAAATGTCACTGTGCGACACGAAATTTTGTACTACACAAGTTGCAATTTGTCACACATTTATCTTGCAACCTATTCTATATTATAGCGAAAGTATAATTATTTGGGTTGTCACCTGAACAATAATTATCAGTTATTAAAAAGTAGGTGCTCCTTTTGAAATAATTCTTAGATTTATAATTACTCAAAAGAATATCACCAGAAAACAATTTTCACGATAAAATTCATGTATCTGTATATGCATGCCTGCGAATAAATAAATTTAGTCTATAGCGCAAGACAGTGGCTCTTCCCTTGAAGTGATGAAAACAAATGTGAGCACACGTAGAGGTAGAAGGTTATTAGGGAGAATGCGAGGTGAGCTGTTACATCTGGAATCACAAAATTTTAAGGCAATGTTGCATGTGTAGAATAATTTAACTAACTGTCCAAACCTCTGGTTTTAACGAAACTTTTTCACTACAAAAATTCCTAGATTATATTTTTCAAATCCCTTCCTAAAATAAAATCGTGTATCTGACACTGGTGCATGACATGACAGGTAGGAAGTTCTCTTTAGAGCGATGAATGAAAACCTAGTATGTTTATAGGACTTGGCGGTTCAACGTAAATGACCATTAAAATTTATTGACCTGTTTATAGCTTTCTCGTATTTGGTTTTGAAACGTGTTAGCAGAAGAGAACGTACCTGCAAAACTAGGTTGCTAGGTTGGCATTTCTGAGAGGTGGTTTCTCTTCAAGGTTGAATATACTGTAAGCGTGGCAAATCATTACTTTTCAGCCTCCTGGTCTCGCAGTACATATTCGACCCGCGTGTTACAGATGAAAACTCTGCCTTTACTTGGAAACAAGATATGAGATTTCGCGTGGCAAGTTTAAGCGTGGATCCAGAGCGGGTGGTGTGTGGAGGGGGGGGGGGAGGACTCCAGGGGCAGTAGCCCTTCCGAGCCAGAACCTTTTTTAGAGTATATTTATGTTTACTAATGAATCAAGGGAAGCCTTCTTTTCATAGACGAGAGAGCCAAACGAACGATCGTGCATCTTCGGTTTTTTTTTGTTCATTGTAAATAAATATGGCGGTGTTGATAAAAGGATACTAATGGTCAATTAGGTTAGGTTAGCTACATTATAAATACTTTAAAACATTGTGGACTGTTGATTTGGTTAGGATAGCTACATTAAAGATACGGAAATAAAAAACCACGAACTTCGGGGAACTTCGGGTTTTGGCTCTCTCGTCTGTGAAAAGAAGGGCTTCCCATGAATCAAAGTCCGCGCACCTGGTGTAATAGCTGGCGTGTCAGTCTGGTGGGCCGAAGAGCCCGGGTTCGTGTCCTGGACGGGGATGGGAGTCTTCAGATTTTCTTCCCGGGTTTGGGACCGGGAGTCTGCGATGTCCCTTGCACCGTCTTCCTGCCTCGTCAAGCCCAGGTGCCGTGAAGTTGTCTCTGCTGAACCCTCCACTGCATGCATTATTCATCTTTATGGAAAAAATGTATATGTTTATCATTTACAGCATAAAGATTACAACAAAAATATTTTAAAATTTTTAACTAAATTTTTAACGTAACTACAACTGAACATTCTCGTCCGGTGAATAATATAAATAAACAATAGGTAATATACACAAAACACTTATATTTTTGTTTATGTAATGATCATCAGGTGCTGCCACAAATTGTTTCTACATATGGAACCCCATGCAGCTGCTGTCCTGGAGTAATTTCGTTTGTGGAGAAAAATCTCAAATGCTTTATGCCATATGTGTCACAGTATGCAGTAGAGGGCTAACTCCTAGCAATGGGTGAGACGACTCATTGTCATCAGAGTACCTACTCAAATGCATGCATTAAACTTTCCTTTCGTCAAGAAGGTATCTGCGACTATTAAAATTCAGCGTTTGAGGCCATGAATTTGTAAATATTCCAAGGCCAATCTCTCAATTGTTTAATGTCATGTTTCTCAACTGCATCTTTTCTTTGTACAACAGCCCCTCCCGGGAATTCTTGGACGCACCCTGACCAAGTTGGGTTTTTTCCACAGAGCAACCCGGGTCCGGGAACATGGGTATAGCAATCGACCTGTGGTTTCCAACTGTTTTAGACTCAAGGACCATTTTCCTCTCAGCTAGAAGCTTATAAGCCGCACTGTATCACACACATGTAAATATTCTAAACACAATTGTAATCATTACGATGACATTTTTACAGGAGTTTTTTTTACCGTAAATTTACAGGATGATAAAAGTAAATTTAATTTACAAAATCATGTTTTATATTGATATTTAAATTTGTCTGCCACCTTTTTTTTTCAAAGTTTATAAAATACAATTATGACAGCAATAAATTGTGTGTAGTACAATATTCTATTAAACTTAATAGAACAGAAGCATAAAGTTTTAAATTGGCCTTTATGAAAAATATGTTTTTTTAAATATTTATTTAATTTTAATGTTACAGTTTACTTTATCTGTGTCTAATTTTTCTATATAAACTTTAATGCAAGATGAAGTAATTTAATGCGAATTTTCTACAATGGACATTAACCAGTTGATTCCTTAGCTTGTTATGTTCATCTTTCAGAACAACGTGTATGTGCTGCCGATGGATGATGCTATAAACAGAACATGATGTAGAAGGATTGGTGATTTTTCTTTCTCAACATGTGATACATTTGGATCCAATTGCATACCATACAAAATAAAACCTATTGAACTGAGCACGGCAATAACTTAACACTTAGGCATATTAAAGAGTCGAGAAATTGAGGGAAAGTTTTAAGTTCTAGTACGGCTTTACCAAAAATAACTCTAGTCTGCACACGTGAATCAGTTACATACATACCAACTCAACAAGCTTTCGGCAATTTTTAACCCGAAAAGCTATCAAGCAGCAAACTTAATTGGTGGACTGCGTTAAGTATCAGATTCATTTTTTATTTTCAATGGCGTGTGATACTAACAGGATGTCCAAATTCTGGAAACTCAGGGAAATGTCAGGAAAGTTGAATTATGGCAGGTAAAGTCAAATAATTTCTTTGACATCCTGGGAAAGACATCGTAATCCCCCCGTGGTAGTAATTTGAGGGTGAAGTGTCATGCTTCAGTATGCCGTCACTCAGACTGTGAAAGCATGTTTATCCAGATGGTGTTTAAGTGCATGGTCATACACATTATAAAATGGCGTGGGCAGGGTTCTGTTTGAACTAGACCATCTTTAAGAAAACTGCAAAATAGGTCAATTATATTAAAAAATAATAGTCAAGGACATTTGTAATTTTGATCATTAAATGTCCCGGAAATTTTATCACAAGTATGTACGGACACACTGTTTAACATGATAGGCTTGTTTGCATGTATTTAGGCGCTGCCTCATTCCGAGATTGTGATACCGGCAGACATGGATGCTTGGCACTGATAACAGTGAGTCACGTAAGTGCTACGTAGTAAGCATCTTGGACCCGTTACACGACGACTCGCTAACGTAAAAAATTAAAACGTATCACGGAAGATGTCTTCGTTTTGCTTTCCGCCTGCCGACCACACAACTCGAGGAAACGAAACGAACGGCAGCCAATCAGATTGCTAGGAAATTTTTTTTTCATCAACAACACAAAAATAGCTATGTTACTGGCGTATGCTGGCTTCAGGGACAGCGCGGAAAACCAAGGACCCGGGAAACAAAAGTTTTGTTGGGGGACCCCCTCCCCCCTTTATCACATATTGTACAACTTTTCAAACCCCATAATTAAAAAGAAAATACTGTATTTATTACAGTGGCCATAATTGAACACTTTTTCTGTGCGTAGCTCATGTGTTGTAAGATGTTGTTATTTTTGCCTTAACAGGACGAACCCAAGTATTAAAATAATCTTTAAACACAATCATGGGTCCTTATGGTGCCCAGTCAGACCCCTGATATCCCCTCCCCCCACCCTAGCTTTTCAACCCCGTCGGCCCTGGCTGACGTAGTATTGCAGAGAAAAATGTGCGGACATTAGATGTTTATTTGGGGGGGGGGGGGGCAAGGCTATTGTTCCTGAAGCTATAAATCAATTTTCAAATATCACGGTTAAAAATATGTTTTTAATGGGGAAAAAAATTAAGATACGCAAACATAATACGATCGTAATTACGTAGGTATATAATAAAAACAAACCACAGTGCAGTGACAAAACACTGGTAGTATACATAAAATCTCATAATTAAAACTTTTTTTTAAATGTAACAAACATAAGTATCTACCTCCGCGGAAATATACGTACTGACTCTGTTTCGTGAATTACGTATCCGTTTACGTGATCCGTGAATGAATGCGTGTCAGTGTATAACGGGGCTTTATTGTGGAGGTTCAAATACAACATATTTTCACTGAAACACTGGTCGCGGATTGATGACCACTGGCCAATAGTGCATTTGCCTTGAGTGTCTTCCTGAGACCAGGATATCCTCAATAAATAGAGACCGGAAAAATTCGTGGGTTCAATGACCTCCAAGATAGACTCCAATAACCTCTACACACTCGGGGAAATGCCAACTGTTCATTGGTTGTTGACTTGTGAGTCGTCACGACTGGGTGGCCTGTGATTCGACACTTCTATGAGTGAGGGTCTCTAATTGGCCCTCATTACTCCAGATTAACAGTGAACCAATGACAGAAGCAGCACTAAGGTATAATTATTTGAATTATAGCATAACACGAAATTTACCAGCTAATTTTTCAGGTCTCTATCATTAAATAATCATCTATGTCCCCATTCCCGATACTGCTTGTTGATAACAAACTGTAACGAGTCATAAATACTTTATCTAACATAAATATAGTTTGCTCTTTTAAAAAATTATCATTAAAAATAATGAATAATTTTTTTTAATTTTTTTTCTTTTTTGGGTGTTTTTGTATTTATGTAATATTTATTTTCTTTTTAATTATATGGATAATATACTTTAAGTACCGCACGTACCATAACGAGACTAGAAGCATTCACGCACTTGCTTTTGTGAGTGTTAAGTTTCCTGAAAAAACCTAGTGTCATTGTGTAAAAACGTGAAAAAAAAAGGAAATAAATAGTAATAATAACAAAGCCAGGAAAGTATTATTCATGTAATGACATGAAAAAAGTTTGGATAAATTCCAAGAAATTGAAATCATAGAGAAAATAAACAGACAGATCCAAAATGATGGGGATCATTTTAATTAATAGTTAATTTTTATCTTTATACTTACATTTCTTTGAAAAGTTACATATGATTTCAGACGAACAGCTTGTCATTAGAAAATATCATCTTAAGTAATGGATATTTTTCCACGTAAACGATAATGTAGACTCTCAAAATTTATCTGTAGTTATTAAAATATTACATATTATTTCTTTGAATTTAAGGTGAAGCTTTTACCTACATCTGTTATTTTTTTCTGTACTTCTTCATATTTAAGTTTTATAGTTTGGAGCCTACTGTCTGAAAACTGGCCCTATCACGGCACAATTCTGTACCTAAGAGCCAAATGAACCAAAATTAAAATTTGGCGATATTTGTTTAATTGCATATTATGTGTTAATAATGTTTTTTTCTATCGAACCTTGATATCTTAACTCACTCAAAAGAGCTTTCTGAAATATTTAGCGAGTTTTATAAGCGCTAAATTCTACAGCTTAAGGTGAGCCAGTCACCTTGCAATGTCATGAACCTGTGGCTGCTGAAAAAAGTCTCCTATTTGAAAGAGATGAATTATAAGTCTCTTATTGTGAGCTACACACATATGGATCTTGATGAAAATCACGATATCAATGAAGGACAAATATTATACTCCCCTGAAAAGTTTTTAAAACTGTGACTTAAGCTCTTTTACTTTTGAGAAACATAATTTTCATTACAACTGTTTTTATGAGCAGTCGGTTTTATCACGTCTGTAAGCGTGATCACAGGAAATTGTTAATTTCCTCTTTTAATAACCCTTAAACTACAAATAATGAATGTCATGATGCGTGCCCGGACTAGAAAACCTGTGAAAAGATGCTGTATGCAATCATGATACTTGATTATTACGTGTTAACTGTAAACTATTCACAGAAGGATACAAAAATATCCACATCACACTCCATGGTTAGTACTTGTTTTTTCCATATTGTTGATTTTATTTTCGTGTAATTCCCAAGGCTATAGCACAAAACAAGAATAGCATATTGTGTTTTAGTGTTCCGAAATGATTTTGCCGTGCACATACTTCGTGTTAGTTGCTATACGTGAAACGTCTTGAATGAATTCATAACTAAATATCTTAACCCGGCTAATTATGTTCCTAGAAATTCATTCCCAGTGTTTGAACAGCCGGGAAATGATTACCGTTTAACATGACCTGATTTCCGAAATGTTTTCCACGGAAATCTGTAATTTACTAGCAAAAGACCAAGAACCTAACGTGCAGGGTCTATTCATGAAATAACCATAAAACACGCTACATGATCATGTTTTATGTTTGGAAAGAGATTATCGATCTTTCCTCCTGCAAGGATATATATATCGGGATATTTCGTGTGATTAAACATGTGTGCTACTTCTTGGCCACCACGCTGCACATTATCTGCTGTTTACAAGAGATTCCGATGTGTGTGTGTGTGTGTGTGTGTGTGTAATTCTTTATTGTGTCACCCACTGCGCCGTGGCGGTCGCTAGAAGTTTCTTTACGTGTGTTTGTGCAGTTGGGTAAAGCAAAAACGACCTAAACTATGCAGTCACATTTTCGTGACCTATCTCCGCGCTAGTCTGTACAAAGCCCCGTGCCAGACTTATCATTTTTATTATTTTCCTTGCTTGTATTCTTTTCTGTGGGGAAAAAAATATGTAAACGGGAAAAAGGAAATAATAAAACTGTTATTTAACATATTATTTAGATATCTGGTAATACCTTTATATCCCAATTTAGTTCTCATGATTTATTATTATAAAAATGATCAATAAATACGACTTCACCAGAATTTTACAGTTATCATTTATGAATATAATCTGAGAATGAATTATTAGTAAAGAATATAAAATTTTCTTTAGCTAAATTATCAAAACAAACATATTATTTAGATATCTGGTAAATACCTTTATATCATGATTTATTATAAAAATGATCAATAAATACGACTTCACCAGAATTTTACAGTTATCATTTATGAAACTAATCTGAGAATGAATTATTAGTAAAGAATATAAAACTTTCTTTAGCTAAATTAGCAAAACAAGCATATTATTTAGATAACTGGTCAATACCTTTATATTCTAGTTGAGTTTTCATGATATATTATTATAAAAATAATCAATAAATACGACTTCACCAGAATGTTATAGTTATCACTTATAAAACTATCTGAGAATAAATTATTAGTAAAGAATACAAAAATTTCTTTAGCTAAATTAGCAAAACAAACATTGGAATTTAAGCTCAAATTATAAATAATTGTTTTAAGGAGTTAGTTTATTATCTTATTATCCGGTGAAAGGCTGCAGGCCCCTGATAAGGCCCATCTCCGAAGCTGCCCCTGGACCGGTAAGCAGTAGAACTAGCACAAGGAAACAGCTCAGTGGCCTAGCTGGAGCCTTGGATCGCAGGATAGCTCGAGGTAGAGGGGAGAGAGAGAGAGAGGGAGAGAGAGGGAGAGAGAGAATGTGTTCGGCCGTGAGAGGCGCCGAGCGACTTTCCCCGCGGCCTGACCTAGTGCAGGAGAAAGGAGGCGGCGCGGTCATCGCCCTGGGCCGTAGACGGCGAGCCGCGAGGACAACCACCTGTCCCTCTCTCTCTCTCTCTCTCTTCTCCTCTCTCGCCGCTGCAAGGACCAACACCGAGCTCGGTAAAAACAAGTCATTTAATCAAACGACATCAACAAACATACAATAGATAATAATGACAGGTAACAAACACACGGGCATATGTCGATGCCACACATACATTCCCTTTCCTCCAACAATAAAATACAATATATTATGTTCAGTCTTTGGTCATCGAACCGACTTTACCTTTGGCTTTACAAAAGCCGTAGCCAGCAGTTTGCGAGCGAGTCCCGGACAGTCATTCAGACGCCACGCGAGTATAGTAGAGTAGAGAAGCGAGCACGTCGACGCGCACAGGGGGAGAAGCTAGGGTTAGTGTGCTAAAGACTAAGATCACAGCCAGTTGACTGGGGGCGCCTCAGCGCGGGCAGGCGAAGCCGCGGCTGCCGTCGGGCCCGCGAGGCATGCGCACCACGTTGTCCGGCAGGTGCGCCACGCCGCTGTTGGAGCGCGGCCGGTTGGCCGACGGCGCGAACTGCACGAGGCTGGAGCTGCGAGGCCGCGTGGGCGGCGCCGTGTCGGAGCCCGAGGAGGCGCGGCGCTGCGCCCAGGCGGCGGTGGGCTCGGAGCAGCGGTGCAGCAGGCGCGCCGGGGGCGGCAGCAGGCGCGGCGAGCGCCGGGGGCGGTGCTCCGGCTCCGCCTCGGAGCCGCTGGCGCACGAGGACGAGTGCTCGCAGTCGCAGAGGTGTCGCGCCGCCAGCAGGGAGCCCTTGCGGGCCGGCGGGACGCGCCGCCTCTTCTCGGACAGCAGCTCGAGCACGCGCACGCCCATGGCGTGGCCCGCCCAGTCGGCGGCGCCCCTCAGCGCGCAGCGGGCGCCCTCGGCCTCCTGGAACTCCACGAGCGCGCACACCACGCCCGCCAGCTCGGGCCTCGCCGCCACGAAGGCCCGCGCGTCCGCCGGCACGGGGTTGCCGGGCCGCAGGATGCGTACCAGCGCGATCTCGCCGAAGCACGAGAACAGGTCGGCGACTCGCTCGATGGTGGGCTTGTCGTGCGGCAGGCTGGACGCCAGCACGGTGCGCGACGGCGTGGTCTCGTCGTACTGCGGCAGCGGGTCGGTGCGGCGCAGCTTGGTGCCGGCCTCGTTGATCTGCAGCTTGGTGGAGCGCTGCAGCGCCGCCGCCACCACGCGCCAGTCCTTGGCCAGGTGCTTGACGCGCTTGAAGCTCGAGATCAGCTTGAGCGACACGTAGCCCTCCTTGTTGCGCTTCACGTGCTTCAGCAGGAACGCGTCCTTGGTGATGTTCACGTCGGAGAAGTAGAACTCGACCTGCGACACGATGCGCTCGGCCAGCTCGTCGTCGGGCGGCACGAAGGGCGGCTCCTGGTCGGCCACCTCGCAGCCCGAGTCCTTGCCGGTGGTGGAGCCGGCGTCGTCCGAGCCGCAGTCCGACTGGTCGGCGAGCAGCGCCGCCTCGTCCGGCAGCTGCGGCGCCGCGTCCTTGTCGTACGACAGCGAGATGTCGCTGTCGGTGGACGAGATGCTGTCGCGCGTGTCGGAGTGCTTCATGGGCGGGCGGCTGTAGTCGAGGCCCCCCAGCTGGTCCACCTCCTCCTCCTCGCACACCTCCACGGGAGCTGGCATGGCGCGCGCTGGCTCTGCTGGCGCTGCGAGGGACGGCTGTTGTCGGCTCGGAGGACGGTAGCGCACTGGCTCTAGCCCCGGCGTGCTCGCCTATATATACCCCCCCTCCCTGGCGCCGCGCGCCCTCCCCTCGCCCGCCGCCGCTTCCTTCCTGGTGTCGGCCGGCTTCCGTCGCCCGCACATCGCTGACCTTGCTCGAGTTAAGCCCCGGCCACCTGCGCTCCCCGTGTGCTTGGCCTGCACTTCCACCGCACTGGGGTTGTCTCCGCGGTCAGGGGTGTGCGAGGCGGGATGATGAGCGCGACGCTCGCTGGTGCTTCTAGCGCTGTATAGCCTCTGAACTGACGCACAGTCTTCTCGTCGTCACAGGATAACTGTGAGTTTTGAGCGGTGACCGTAACTTCATATGGCCGAGAAATGAAGATAAAGGTGTAATGCAAGTCCCTTTAAGTTCTTTCAAGAATGTGTACTGGTTTTTTTTACTCCTAAAAATTACTCTTAAAACATGCATTTTAGCCATTTTAACTCTTCTAAAAATATAATTTAAAAACTTAATCCGAAATCAAAAGAATTTTCGGCCCTCGGCAAACTCTTGAATGCTTTTCGTAAGCAGACCCCACTCGGATATCTTGGGTATTTTTGAAATCCCGTTGTTTTTCCTTAAAATCTGCGCACCGTGTGCCTAGGTAGGCAGATCCCTTAAGGGCCTATGGGTAATTTTTTATTTTTATTTTACGATAGATACATTCACAACTTAGTTTGAGCCTGTGGAAGTAACCTACCACAGTCTATTGTAAAAAACCTCCCAGCATTTGCCTGCTGTAATTAAGAGAAAGCATAGAAAACTGGAAAAAGTATATCTGAACCAGGTTTCGATCCAAGCCATCCAGAACGCGAGCGCATTGTTTAATGACTGCTCCACCTTGCTCGTCTAGCCATGTTCCTAACATATAGAACTATAGCATCTTCAAAAATTATTAATATTTGGCTGATTCTTCTCAATGTACAGTACAAAACAACGAACCCATTACAATAGGCACATGGTTATGAATGATACTGTTGAACAAGGAGATACGAAAGCAAGCAGTTTCACTAAGTCAGCTTTACTAAGTATACGCGTATCTTAAAATGTTAAATTTTTTCTTAAAATTAAAACTTTATTTGGTTTCCATTGATGGTTTTATAAGTTTAACATTTGATCATGTATAGATTTACATTAGTTCCTTTACATTTGATAATAATGATTATGTCACTGATGTTCACAAATATCACGCGAGACTTCCTTAAACTGAGCCTTGTAACCAAAATAAGTTCATGATCGAACATTGTTTATCATAGTCTGTTTCAGTTCAGTCATCCAACATACTGTGACATAATCACATGAAACATTCTGGACCTAACAGTTACAATGTTGACCAAGTCACACACAGATTGCTTATGTTTAATTTATGAGTATTAACAACAGTGAAATTAAACATGCTGTGTTTTTCGAACTCTGTCGAATTGAAATTAATTTTAGTTTATCTCACATTTAATTCTAAGTGAGTTTGGATGATTAAGCCTAGGCAGCTATAGAGAGTATTTCGTTGCTGTGCTGACTTTATCTGTGAGATGATCCATTGCGAAAAAGTAAGAAGGGAAAAATGTTCCGTTAATGAAGGACAGAATTCTAAGCAGTAAAATAATTGCATTGCTTGTTTTTAGGATTTATATTAGTTATAAAAAAATAACTGTGGTGGGTAATTTTTTGACAAATATCTAAATTTTATTGATATTAGAGTGGTATTGAATTTTGCATCCTTTTATAAAATTTGATTCATAACTGTGGACTGTCATCTCTTTTGAATACTCTCAAACACATGCAAACCAATTACGTTTGAACACGTGGTGAATAGACAGCCTCAAATCACATAGCAGCTAGTGGTTATGACATGTCTCGTCCTTATATTGCATTGTCCATTAAACTGGGATTTACTCTCTTTTTCCAATGCACGATATCTGCTATTAGCACTGTCCTATTTTTTGAATGCTCTGTTTCCAGATATGTGTTAGAAAGTACAAAAGTTTTAAACAGAATTTATAAATTTAATGTAAAATTTTAAAAATGTATGAGACACCTTGCATTTCGTAAAATACATTTTGGAATGGGAATATGGGAAAAACTACATTTGCCTGTTGTATTTCTTCAAGAGCATCACCTGATAACAATTATATATATTTTTTATTTATAAGAAGATGCAATGGAAAGATGTCATCTTGGTTTCAACTGGTTTTTATTGGTTTTTATATAGTTTAATATTAAATAATTTGGCTCTTTTCATCGGGGACGCCCCACAACGCCGAAATACCATAACGCCGAACGACCAATAACGCCAAAAACCATATCGCCGAATGCCAGATTGACTACAACGCCGACAGATAAAAAACTGCTGTGTACCACAACGCCGAATTACCACAACGCCGAAATACATTAACGCCGAAAAATGTCATTGCAGGACTGCCACAAAGGTTAGGTTAGGTAAGGTAAGTATAGGTTAGGTTAGGTTAGACTAGGTTAGGCTAGCCTAGGTTAGGTTAGGTTGTGGTACATTTTTCGGCGTTACTGTGTTTCTGCGTTATTGTACGTTCGGCGTTGTGGTATTTCGGCGTTGTGGTAACGACCCCTTTTCATCATAGCACAAACCTTTATGGAATGCTTTGTTATTAAGAGAGACTGATTGCTACAAATAATTTCTCCTGTGAAATGATAACTGGTGTTTAGAATTTAATTATTTTGTCTATAAAAATTTCTATATCTATAACAATACTATGAATAGATACTATTTTACGGCCTTAGAAAAACGAGCCGGGTATATAAACAAATACAAGCCATCTGAGATTTCTATGGTTTTATTTTATTTTTGAGAGATAACTTTGCCAAACTATATGAAATACGTTTTTCGGGATAATACTAAGCATTCCTCACGAAAATTGGCGCATAATTTCATTTTTTAAATCAAAGTTTCATGCAAGCATTTATATTTTTTAAAAAATTTAAAAAAAAATTATTGATTATTCAATAATTTGACTTATTTTGTATTATTATGCGCTTTTAATACTGCAACTCTATTCAGGAACTTTAACTATTGGAGGTACTGGGACAGCACAAAGCATAAATGCCCCGGGTAAGAAACCGAACCCAGTATTACTGCGAACACTTTTTTTTAGAGATAGAGATGTTTTGACGTGACAACGTCTAATAAATCGATGAATGCCGGCTGCACAAACGAAAAAGGATGACTCATTGTCCCGTTGCGCACATTGTCCCGTTACGCGATGTTCCGTTACGCTCATTGTACGCTTGCGCCGCATCTATCTCTCTTCCACTCGATTGGAACAACCAACGATTTGACTTTTTCGAGGCACATTAAACTTGAAACACTCCCATTCGTTTCCTACTTTTCCTATCATCGTCCTATCCTTAACAGAATAAGACAGATTGGAACAAGTTAAATAGCAAACGTGTATAAAAGTTATAGTTAAAATAATCTGTTCGTTAACGTAATAAACATATTTGAATTAATGAGTGCAAATAAAAGTAAAATTATCAATTAAATTGTAGATTTCATTTCACTCCTTATTTGTATACATACAAAATAGTGATAAGTCAATAAAAATGATTCAATTTTATTCATAAAAGTATGCAATAATTTCATCAATGTTTTGTTATGACGTTGTCACGTTAAACTATCGTCCGTAAACCGACTTTACAGACAACCAATTTTTTTTAAAATATATATATATATGTATACATTTGCATAAAGCAAATGACGGTGCACGAAGAGGTGGGAAACGGAACGCATGGCGCGGACTTGGGCGGTGTCCGCGAGCCGTTTCCTGCTCCTCTTGACCCGGATACCCGCCCGGTAGCGGAGGGAGGGGAAACACTCAGTTGAGGGGCTTCGGTCAGCCCACCGGCGGTTATCCAACCAACCGCACACAAGGTTGCATAAGGACAGCTAGACACTGCTGATGAAGTACAGGAGCAGTGCGGGGAGGGGGGCTGAGGGGAAATAAACCCCGCCGACAGCAGCTCGCAAACTTCTCGAGTCGCAATTCCACGTAACGTCATTAGCTGAGGGAATGTGGACACTGCAGGGCGCACACAAGAAGAATCCTTCGTAAAAGAAAGAAGCTGGGAAATAGTTTGTAATACTACAAAAAAAAATTGGTTCTCTGTAAAGTCGGTTCACGGACGATAGTTTAACGTGACGTCATAACAAAACATTGATGAAATGAATGTATAGGTACATTGATGAATAAAATTGAATAATTTTTATTGAATTATCACTATTTTGTATGGATACAAACAGTAGTGAAATGAAATCTACAATGTAATTGATAAATTTACTTTTATCTGCACTCATTAATTCAAATATGTTTATTACTTTAACGAAGAGGTTATTTTAACTATAACATGTATAAATGTTTGCTATTTAACTTCTTCCAATCTGTGTTATTGTGTTAAGGATAGGACGATGATAGGAAAAGTAGGAAACGAATGGGAGTGTTTCAAGTTTAATGTGCCTCGAAAAAGTCAACTCGATGGTTGTTACAATCGAGTGGAAGAGAGATAGATGCGGCGCAAGCGTACAATGAGCGTAACGGGACACCGCGTAATGGGACAATGCGCGTAACGGGACACTTTGTAACATCAAAAAATATATATTGAATTTTTGTACAACTCAAGGCTAGGGTTATTTCTGCATATACAAAATTACGTTTTTCGAGGTAAGACTGAGTATTTCTCACGCAAAATTAGATCATGGTTTTAGACTTTAATTAATGTTTTATTCAAGCACATATATTATTTTTTTAAAACCGTGGCAAGATAACTGGATATTCAATAATTAAAATTTATTTTGATTATTATTCTTATTAATGTGCGCAGTGAGTACTGGAAAGCTGTTCAGGAAAAAATGTTAACAAATAACTGTATCTAAAGCATGAATATCCGGGTAAGAATCCGAAAACAGTATTTTTTCGTACACCATTTTGTATTTATACAGTTTTTTTAATGTAAATGTACATATTTACAAATATCTGTAATTTTAAATGAATATTTCTGTTCCATTTACAAAAAAAAAATATTTACATTGTAGTGAGCCAGTTTTACCGGTCGCTGTACGTTAAGTCGAACCCTGGAAAAATAAATAAAACGCCACGAGTTCCTGTATGCTTTTTTAAAACTAAATATTTTTTTTATCCTCTCCATCCTTGATTATACTTTAAGTTATAAAGAAAACTCAATAACGTACAAAAACAAATAGATTTTGCCTGGTTTCCTGTGTGTACTAGTATTCAAATTTTGTGTCCATATTGAGGTTTCTCTATTATATATAGAGTAACCAACAAAGGCATATGTTAAAAAAACAAACCTTTAAAATCAATCTCAACATTGCAAGAATCTGCAAAGAACTAAGTATTTCATTTGACTTGTTTTCAAAGTTATGAAATCCTCAAAAGTAATTACTTTTAAATGTCATAAATATGATTTTTTTTATCGCGTGTTGCACATACTGAATGTTGGCAAAACGAAGACAACATGGTGTTTTTGTGGCAAGGAATCTCAATCAGAGGTCGGTATGTTTGTGAAATACGATGAGTTTGATATTACAGCGGCAGAAGACCAAGCAACAGTTAAATGTTATTCTTGAATTTCCCATCGGTGTATTAGATAAATAAAATATTATATATTGGGTTCCGCTTCTCCACATGTTAAATAAAAAAAATCCTAGTTTTATGAAACAATCTTCAACTATTTATTTATATATTTATAGAAAGCTAGTATTTTGAATTATTATTTATAATTAAAATACATAAAAGTAAAGAGTCTTACCACAGATGCTACGTATGAACAGTTGAAAATTGTATGCTACATGACCATATGTACGAAGTTCATACGAGAGTGAACACGTTTCATGCCTAAAATATATTCGGAAAACAGGCGTTCTAACCATTATTACTCTACAAAAGATACAGTTTAAAAGTTTAAAAAATAAATACGTAAACAGAACTACTCATCCACCATTATCGTATTCTTAAATGCTTTTCGTAAACAGACACCACTCGGATATCTTTAGCAGTTTTCAAATTGCATGGTTTCTCCTGAAGCTTTGCACACCGTATGTTTGTTCAGGTAGTAATTGCGTGTGTAATTTAGTGTATTTTTATTATAATTAAAAGAATGATTTGTTAACTGGTTTTAAAAAGGTTTTAATTTATTTAAAAAGTGTTTATTTAATGATTTTGGGAATCTTAAAAGCCAAGTTATTTTCAACCCTCGTATGAACTTCGTACATGTGGTCATGTGGCATACAATTTTGAACTGTTCACACGTAGAATTTGTGGTAAGACTCTTTACTTTTTGTATATCAGTCTTAAATAAACACAGTTTTAGGTTTTCTAAAATAATAGAAATCTAGGATTTTAGGGTTTTAAGGAAATCTAAATTTAATTGATTTATGAAGGGTAGACCATAAATAAAAAGTTTTTTTTTATCAAGGCTAAGTACGCGGTTAATTCAAAACTCTATACCACGTGATGCCATGCTCTCAATTCATGTTAGGATTGAAATATAAATTGGCCTTAGGTTGTCAAAAATATTAGACGAAAACACTTATGTTATAAAATTATATAACAATAGAAAATTTGCGTTATTAACCATTAAAAGTTATCAGCATATTCATGAAACTATGCTGTTAAAAAATTTCACCTTCAATTTACGAAAAACACTAGTTACAAATTAACCAGGGATCTTCGAAAATTCCCAGCTATTTGCGTGAATTTATGAATACTGAATTCACTTACTTTTAACATGAGTGCAAAATAGTTTTTCTTGGTATATTAACAAAACATTCGAAACCAGTAAAAACAATCTTCATTTTTCACGTGTGTGTTAGCCTTTGTTCAGACATAAACATTCAGTTCGGAAGTCAAAATACGGCGTAGTTTATATGAAGATTCAGTTATTTGAAATTACGAAGAGCTCTTAGTTTATTTGAGTTAAATTTCCTGTAATTTCTAACGGTGTATGAAAGTTAAATAATTTAAGATGCTATCCGCTCAAAGTTTCTGATTTTTTTACATTTATTAAAATAACTCCCATTTGCAATAATGTCAGTGATACCCATCATAGTATCGCCTTCTGTGTTTTAAGAAGATAAACGCTGTCTTGTAAACATCCGATAGTTTTTGTAAGAATTCCTTGCCAATGAAATTGGGGATACTTACCGTCACGTATGCAGACAACGTGTTCATTATTGGCTATTACATTGATTGGAAGTGTTAATGCGATCACGCATGTAGAAAGGCCACCTTTGTGAAGGCTGTCTGGAATACTTCACTGCTCGAAAAACCCAAGTGGATCAAATACACTATCTTTGAAATTGTAGTTATTGCCTCAATGAGGGCATGACCGAACAGCAAGAAAGACAGAGAAATAGAATTACCATAGTAAAAGGAAAAAAAAACCTTTGTGATCGCTGCGAAAAAAACTTTTTTAATTGCATTTTACTCTTCAAAGTGTTTTGTTTTTTAGATAATTAAAAGCAACTCCATAGTAGAAAAAATGCTTAATAAACACTTAAGTTAATTTTTTTATCAACTAAAAAGAGACAACAATTTCTCGAGAGATAAATAAAGTGTGACGTAAAGCGTTTACCCGTGATCTCGCCAGTACCGTGGTCGGATCACAAGATCTTAGAGAGTGGACTTTTGTCAACTTTGTGGTTGTTTGACTGTCCTGAAAGCATTGTGACGCGACACAGATAAGCCAATAAGTGAATCTTCATGGTTATCATAGAAAAAAAATTCGGTAGGGTGAAATTTAGAAACAACATTTCTAGAAGGCCGTGCCAATTGCAAGTTAAATGTGCGTTTCGGTACAGTCTAGAAGTTTAGTGGTAAAGTGTTCTCGTGTCTTACCTCGTTAAAATGTCAATTAATGATTGTCTCAAAATTGAATTGGAAACACTATCATTAAACCATCAAGATAAACAATGAATCGCTAGTAGCAGAAAGACAACAACTCCTTCTATTAGACAAATTTTGCTGTGCTTCACAGAGGCACAACGAGCATGCATACTAATACAACGCTAAAGCATTTTTAAATAGTGAACAAGTATGCATACGAAGAGGTAAAGGTGCTCTTGTAGCTCCTTAAATGGTTACCTCCTGCAGCCAGCGGTTCAAATATGTACGCATACAATACTGGGTCAGTCAGGATGGCCACAGTACAAGTAGTGTTGTAATCTATATAAAAAAAAAATGTAAATGTTCGTTCATTAGAAAGTTCTTCACAAATTGCTTTGAAATTTTGACATAACGTTACATTCGAATACGCGCGTGTTATTATACACCTATGTTACACCCGTGACATGTAAAAATATAGATAAAAATATAGATAGGCAAAAACATTTATGTTTAATATTTGCATTCATATAGAGTGATATATATATATATATATATATATATATATATATATATATATATATATATATGTATGGAGATATATAGTTACTTAAGGGAGAGATATAGATATATAGAGAGATAAAAAAGAGATAGAAAGATATATGTGTATATATAGATATGGAGATATAGAAAGAGATAGAGATGTACATAGAGAGATACAGAATTAGAGAGAGAGATAGAGAATTAGAGACGGAGAGAGATGTAAACCTACTTCAAATAAATCACAAAAAAAATTGATTGAGGCATTGCAACGCATGACGGGCATTAACTAGTTTAAAAAAAAAAGCTTTGTCGCTTTGTTTCCGTTAGAGACCGGAAAAATTCGCGAATTCATTTCGCGATAGGCTAAAATACAAATAGTTATACCTCAGTGCTGCCTCTGCTGTTGGCTCACAACTCACCTGGATGACTCTGGGCCAATGAGAAACACCCCACCAAAGCTTTATCGAATCACAGGCTGCTACGCTGGAACATATCACAAGACAGCAGCCAATCAGTGGGTGGCATTTGACCGAGTGTACGTAGAACTATGGAGTTCATCCTACAGGTCATGGAACCCGCGTTTTTTTCCTGTCCCTAGTTTATGTTTGTTTCCACGGAAAAATTTCAGTTACGTTAAAAATACACTGCGCTCGCTTTGGGCACATTGCAGGATCGCGTAGAATGCTATGTGCATGATATATTCTGCGCCATGCAAATTCTCTCCAATTCAGCAGCTTCTACTGCTGTTTTTTCTGTCGGCAGAGTTTGTAGACAACGTGGTGGCCATTTTCGTAAACAAACATCACGTGTGTCCTTGAAAGGGGCATACGGAAAAGGGTGCCACTGTGACTATATCGGAGAACTGTCGAATATGAGACAAGTTAACAGACCTAAGTGTCGGGCGGGGATGTAAGCAGCATGCATGAGACTGCAAGTATTTTGCACTGTATTTTTTTTTTGTAAATGGAACAGAAATATTCACGACAAATTACATATAGATGTAAAAATTTACATTTACACTAAAACTATTGTGTGACTACAAAATAGTGTTTGCAATAATACTAGGTTCAATATTCTTACCCTGTCATTAATGTTTTGTTGTGTCCCAGTAACTCCGTTCCCTGAATAGAGCATAATAAAACCAAATAAAGTCAAATTATTAAATAATCGATTATCTTTTCCCTGGCTAAAAAAACTATGCTTGAACTAAACATCAATAAAAATATAAAATTATGCACCAATTTTCGAAATAAATATTCGGTTTTATCTGGAAAAACTTATTTCATATACGAAACAAGTAACCATGGTCATGTGTTGTACAAAGTTACAAAGTATTTCTTGTAGTGTTACAAACTATTTTTTGGCTAGTTTTGTAAAAGTACAGAACATGTTTTTCTGTGTGTACGAATGGAGCATCATATCTGAGTCTAGTGAAAGAATTGAGTGGCGAAATCCACGTGCCAATGTGGCAGCCATTCGTCTGCAATCGCATTTACATTTATGGGCACTTGTTTTTAAAAAAAAATCAATGAAAATAAGATAAAAAAATTAATTGTTTGATTACCTTTGGAGGGCACAAATCACGACTATTAATCGAAAAAAAAGTCAAGAGTAGTTGATACGTGTGAGAATAAACAACCACCAAATTTGGTACGTGACATAACATAGAAAAGTATCGAAAAAAAGCACTGCAGTTTTATAACAGTTTTGAGAGTGATCTACAATTCCATTTTGAGCGAGAAAATTTAGTATGGGAAATTTCATACAATCACTTGAATGCTACTGTAGATATAGTGAAGAGTTTATTTTTCATATAAGCCGAAACTAGTTTTGAACTATTGATTTTTATGTTAAATAATGTCAAATATTAGAATAAAAACCTAAAACGCCCAAATTTACGCATGATTCTCAGTTAACGTGACTACTTGGAAATAAAACCACAGCAGATTAGACCACAGTTTTGCAAGCGAAACCGTGTTAAAACTGGTATGGTCACATCTCATAGGATTGCATTTTGTTACATGTACATAAAACTACTTGGTGAGACTCTGCCTATAGACGAGGCGTTATAGGCGCATGTCGATTGTTACAACGCCAGTCACAGTGATTCAGTGCGGAAGCAAACGCATCCTGAGCGGCTCGGTCAAAAAAAAGAAACGACTTCTCTCGCAGACGGCCGCCAATCACAAGGAAGAAACCTCTGGTGCGGTTATACCTTGTTGCAGTCTAATAGGCGTTCAGATTTATTCGCGAAAATTTGCTGCCCCTAATTATACGTGTCGGGCTGAAACCAGACACTGTCAGTGCCGCCTGGGTGCGCGGGGGCGCTAAGGGCGACATTGGTTCGCGCAGCACGCGCCTCCTCGCCTCTACGCGCCAGGCGCGGAACTGGCGCGCAGTCTTCTCGCCTTTATTGTGCCTCTACGAGACCTTTATCTGCGGCTCTACAGCTTTATGCCCTTTACCATTCACAATACTGTGTGTCAGTGGCGGATCCAGAGGTTCACTCTAGGATTTCAGAATAGCCAGAGAAAAAATGTCTTAAAATTACTAAATTTGTATTTAATCTACTCACACGACACATAACATCCAACCACCAGATTTAATTATTCTACAAGAAATTCATTAATTATATTAAAATATTTGATTGGTTTCAGAAACAATAATTTTTGTCGGCAATATTAATGTAGCAGACAACTGGTTTTTCGGAGGAGGGGGGAGGCACTTGGCCCTGGTGCCCCCCCCCCCCCCCTGAATCCGCCACAGCTGTGTGTAAAGTTTTAATACAAAAAATAGTACGTGAAAAACCCATTTGAGCTTTATTATTGTCCAAAATAAAATACACTTCTCAGACCAAACCGTGGAATGAAACTTATACAGCCAAGTGGAATTGCTCCTATGTGCTTTTCGTAATCAGACACTTTCAGCATATGTTGAGCGGTTTGTAAATGGCGCGTTACACCAGGACCAGAGACCGGAAAAATTCGCGGGTTCAATGACCTCCAGGATAGACTCCAATATCCTTCTACACACTTGGTCAAATGCAAACTGTTCATTGGCTGCTGATTTGTGAGTCGTCTCGACTGGGTGGTCTGTGCTTTGACACTTCTATGAGTGAGGGTCTCTAATTGGCCCTCAGTCCTCCAGATTAACAGTGAACCAATGACAGAAGCAGCACTAAGGTATAATTATTTGAATTTTATCATAACAAGAAATGAACCCACGAATTTTTCAGGTCTCTAACCAGGAATCATGCTCGCTTTTTGGTGATCTGGCCGTATTACACAGCACTGAGGCTGTCGTGTTGATTATTTCATCCTCCCGTTGATGTGGATTCTGGTCATTCAAAGATTCATCTGTAAATCCATCGCGATGGCTCTTGCAAACTGCGTGTCGTCTCAACTTGTCTCAACCGCTATTTAACAAAATTTATCTGTTATCTGTAGGGGCAGGCATTTTCCGCGAATAAATCTGGACGCCTGTTAGTCTGCAAAACGGTGTACCAGCACCAGCGGTTTATTTCTTGTGATTGGCGGCCGTCTGCGAGGGAAGTCGTTTCTTTTTTTGACTGAACCACTCAGGACGCGTTTACTTCCGCACTGAATTACTGTGATTGGTGTTGTAACAATCGACATGCGCCTGAAAGAAATTCACCCAATCACGAAACACAGGCGATGCTACAGTGTTTTAACTTATAACTAGGGACCGGAAAAATTCGCGGGTTGAATGACCTTCAGGATGAACTCCGTAGTTCTACGTACACTCAGTCAAATGCCACCCACTCATTGGCTGCTGTCTTGTAAGACGTCCCAACGTAGCAGCCTGTGATTGGTCGGGCGTTTCTCATTGGCTCAGAGTTATCCAGGTGACTTGTGAGCCAATGGCAGAGGCAGCACTGAGGTATAATGATTTGTATTTTAGCCTATCGCGAAATGAATTCGCGAATTTTTTCCGGTCTCTTCTTATAACTAATCTCGGAATCTTTTCGCGAAATCTGCATGGCCCTAGTTATTTGGTAGCATAGTAATGGTAAGGAAATGAAACTGTGGGACATAACCTTAACCTTAAGTTCCATTATTTTTAATTTCTCTCTTCCCCCCCCCCCCCTTAAGAGGGTGTCGGGCTGCAAGGCCCACGGGCCAGAGATCTCAAAGGTCACCGCGAGTCATTCTCCTTGGCCGCTGGGCGTGGCCTCCGCCGAGGCCACGGCACGAGCGTTACGTTTCCCTCGTTTGAAACAGTCGCCTATAGCCACGGAGCGTTGTCCCCCCCCCCCCCCCCGGTCACTCAGTGGCGGATCCAGAGGTTCACCTCGGAGGGGGCACTCTAGGATTTCAGAGTAGTCAGAGAAAAAAGGTCTTAAAATTACTAAATTTGTATTTAATCTACTCACACTACACGTAACATCCAACCACCAGATTTTATGATTCTACAAAAAATTCATTAACTATATTAAAATATTTTATTGGTTTCAGAAACAATCATTTTTGTCGGCAATATCAATTAGCAGACAACTGGTTTTTCGAGGGGAAGGGGGGGGGGGCACTTGCCCCTGGTTCCCCCCCCCCCCGCTTTTTGAACCGCCACTGCCCCCAACTGTCGATTCGTAGGGGCAAGCATTTCGCGCGAAAATATCTCGAGACTAGGTGGGAGTTAAAACACTTGTGGCATCGTCTGTTCCACGCGATTGGGCGAGTGTATTTCAGGCTCATGTTCCACTGTCGGAACACCAATCGCAGTGATGTAATGAGTCGATCAAATAAGCGAGTGCTTCGCTTGCAGACGGCTTGCGTGTGCACACCTTATTGCAGGTGTGAAGTCTGTTCAAATATTTTTCGTTGCCCCTACCAATTTGGCTACACAAATTTTCAAAATGGCTTTATTTCATAGACGGAAGTCCTGCTGTTATTTTAAAAATGTTAACACAAATATTTACACATATTTTGATTCGTGCAATTAAATTTATAAGTATCATTCATTTTTATGTGAATAGTGTGATTGAAAACGTAAGAAAGACGTATAGACTTAGGAGGTTAGTTTTATAAATTTTTGGTATGTGAACACTGTGATTTGAAATGTCTTGTGAGATAGATTTTATAAGTTTAATTTATGTTAAATTGGCGGTTTTTTTTGTTCCTTCATTTCATTCAGCTGGAGATCGTGATTTGATTTCATGCTTAAAAATCATAAAAAGTCAGAAGCAGGTAAGAGGTAGTATCAAAGGCAACGCTGGAACAAACCGCCAAAAGAGGCGCCAAGAAAGTGCTAGTAAATTGACTCGAGAGTTCAGGGCACGGAAAAAAGGCATTTATTTCATTTGAGATCATACCAGCATCCTTACTATTCTCAATTTTTATCTCTTGTTCAATTAAAAAAAACTAATAGATCTAGAACTACGATCATCCGTGAAGTCATTTCACTCCATGCAATACTCGACTTGTATCTTGTCCATGTATTACCAAGCATTTTTAGTTTGCTCGTCGGCTACAAGAACGTCGCTTCCTATGCGAGTGACCCGTGATTGGATAACCACTTCTTATCCGTGTTTATAACTAACTTAAGTTCGAGAATGGCTTGTCAAGAGCACTGCAGTCCAATCGCCAATACACAAATAATAATTAATTCCTTTGGAAACCAGTTGCCAAGAAATAGTTTGTAACACTACAAGAAAGATTTTGCAACTTTGTACAACACATGTCCATGGTTACTTTTGCATATATTAAATACTTTTTTTTCCATATAATACCGAGTATTTCGTACGATAATTGGTGCATAATTTTATATTTTAATTGATGTTTCATTTAAGATTATTTTTTTAACTATAGAAAAATAGTACTATATTTTAACTTTGTTTTTTTTTATTATTATGATTATTGATGTACGTACATAGTTAATACTGGAGAGCTATTCAGGGAATGGTTTACAAATAACTTAACTATTGAGGGCACTGGGACAACACAAAGCATAAATGACTAAGAAGAATCCTAAAGCAGTATAACTGATAACTCTATTTTGTAGCGATTCAGCTGTTTACACGTAAATTTATAGATTTAAAAATATCTGTAATTTTACTTGAATATTTCTGCTCCATTTACAAAATAATTTTACTATATATATATATATATATATATATATATATATATATATATATATATATATATTTGCTTCAAGCAACTTTAATACATAATGAATCCGAAAAATAATCTCGGCTCTACTTGCAACTTCCGAGAATATTGACTGCCCGAGTGCTTCAGAACACTTATATGTAGGGGCAGGCATTTTTCGCAAAAAGATCTGAACACTTATTAGACTGCAACAACATATACCCAAACCCGTGGTTTCTTCCTTGTGATTGGCGACCGTCTGCGAGAGAAGTCGTTGCCCTATTTGACCGGGCCATTCAGGACGCGTTTGCTTCCGCACTGGATGGCTGTGATTGGTGTGCTGACAGTAAACATGTGCCTGAATGAAATTCAGACAGTCAGGAATTGCAGACAATGCTACACAGTTTTAAAACATATCTGGTCTGGAAATATTTTCGCAGAAAGTTTATTTATGTTAATTATCATTTTTGATATATTTTTACCTTGGTTGTGTATAATACATTCCATAACATTTTAAATATTCAGTGGCCATAAATTAAGCAATTTATTCCTTAATTTAAACTGGTTGATGAGTTTTCTTAGAGGGGAGACATGGTCTCTTCCTGCCCTTTCTGACTACGCTCTTGTACTGCAATCTAAGCATGAGACAGACTATAGGCCTATATAGGGTGCGAACAGGCGGTATGGTGCTAGGAAGGCGTACAGGAGCAGGCGGTATGGTGCTAGGAGTGCGCACAGGTGCAGGCGGTATGGTGCTAGGAGTGCGTACAGACGCCAGGCGGTATGGTGCTAGGAGAGGCTGCAGGAGTAAAACGGTATGGTGCTAGGAGTGCGTACAGGTGCAGGCGGTATGGTGCTAGGAGTGCGTACAGGTGCAGGCGGTATGGTGCTAGGAGAGGCTGCAGGAGTTAAACGGTATGGTGCTAGGAGTGCATACAGGTGCAGGCGGTATGGTGCTAGGAGTGCGTACAGGTGCAGGTGGTATGGTGCTAGGAGAGGCTGCAGGCACACTGCCTCTGCAGGCGACGGACCGCGACCGGCGTGGCGGCGGGTTCATTGCCACGGCACCGGTTCCGCGCGAGGCGCCTGTTTCTGGTGTGTGACGGCGAGCTTCCCTCCTCCTCCTACTCCTCATCCTCCTGCTCCTCCTGCTCTGCTCTCCCTCTGAGCCACGGCCGGCTGCACGGCGGCTTTCCTCGCGAGGGGCTCAGCGTGTGGGCGCGACTTTGCAACTGCCTGGAGAAGTCAAAGCTCTTGTCGAATTGTTATTATTTTCATAATTATATTTTTTATCTGGCATTTCAAATTGATCAATTTTCTAAAGAGTTCGACAGTCAAAATAAAATAGTATAACTTGTGCCAATGAGTAACGCTCAAGCAAACAAGTGTCGAATCGCAGGCTAACCTTTTGAATTGTCACACTGGTCAGCAGCCAATGGAGAGGTGACTTTTCCCGAGTATTCAGACTAGAGGTAACTGAAACCATTAAATGTTTCCACTTCGAATCTGTTCAGTATAATCGTTTGGTTCCTCTGTCATTGTACTGGACAAAGATGTAATTTTTCTGTTTTTAATTTGTTTTTTGTTGCAACTTTCTCGTTGTTGTCATCCTACTGCGTTCGTATGTGCTGTGATATTGTTCTGACCAGTTCATTCCTCGGAGTTCTCTGTGCTGTCTTTACATTTGACACTTATATTGGCTGGTTTCGGCTTAGTTTCTGTTGGTGAATCCATATTTCTTTGTCCGAGAGAATACTATTGCATACTTTATAATATGGTATTTAATTTCCTTTAGTAAATTTTGATTTAATTTTATCTGGCCTTTCATAATCCTATATTATGGAAATATTTTAACAGTCGATTAAAATAGGATTGCATATTTCTTGAAGAAATTCCACCCTTATTACGAAATTGCCAGTAGTCTTGCCTTTAAACATAAAAAGTACATTTTTATTTTATTTCTGTAATCTAATCAATTCGTCCATTGGTTTGCCATAAAATCGTTAAAAATTTATTTATTTTTAGTTTAATATACAAACAGTATATATAGTTATATATATATTTTTTATGAAAAGCTACTCAAAGGGCATACAAGTTTAACAGTATTTAGAGTATTTAACGTAAAACTAAAATAAATTCCTGGCGAGAAACACCAAATTACCACATTTTTATTTCATGTTTTATCTAAGGCGTACAGTGAAAACTAGCAATGACGTTTGTCCGTAATAATGATTTAAATCAATCTTAATCACTGCAAGAAACATTTTTTTAAAAAATGTGGGCAAGTCTTTCAGTACTCGGCAGTAATGTGTAACATCAAACCTCGGTAACGAGCAAATTTATGTGCTCTCCTGTTGCGAATACACTTATAATACGAAACCTGGACACGAAATTTAAACGCAGAATTATTTTAAAAATCCCGAGCGTGATAAATTTACGCAAATTGTATTTTTAATTACATTTGCGGACGCGAATCACACGTAGTTTTTGCACACGCCCCAAGAATTAGCTGCCGGGGCAGTTACGTCGACTATCGAATCATTCTGTTTACAGAGTGAAATTTTAAACTATATAATAAAACGGCTCAAGCGAAAAATACTTGAAAACGTTCTAAGCCCCGGTTTTGGACCTGATTTGCTACAATTTATTTATTTATTTATTTATTTTATTTATCGGATTGATTGGTGGTGAAGTTAAGGCGGTAAGCCTTTTCTTACACTTAACCACTTTTCTGCAATTACATCAAATAGTGGAATATTAAAAATTAAGCATGATATAAGCAGATGTTGACTAAATATTTTGAGAACATATTAAAATTTTAACTTAATGTTCAAATATTAACTATTACAAAAGATTCAACCATAACTAATTTTAAGTAATTAAAAATTAAGCATAGACATTCATAAAAAGTAAAGTGATTAAACATACAGACAATAGCATAAAAAAATAGGCGCTACTACCTACAATAAAACCAGTCACTCGCACATTCGCACACAGATTCAAGCAATAGGGTAGCGGCGAAGTGGTCATGGTAAGCAGTTGTCACAAAGAAGTTTTTTCAGCCTGTACTTAAAGGAATATATATTTTTTGTTTGCCTTGTCGCTTGGTTTTTTTTTTAAATTAAAATACTGCCCGTCTAGGTAGAAATCACTAAATAGTTAATACTATAAAGTTTCGCTTCGTTTCCTTGAACTTCGGTTAGTGCCATCCCGCACAGTTGCACGTTTCCGTTCCGTAACTTCCGTTCCGTTCACGTCACGAAACGACTCCTGCCGATTGCCGACTACCGAGAGGTAAGTTGTCGAACGTCAAAAACGTAAGAACTGTTGTTCTTTGTGCGAGCTGGGCGCGCCCCGGAGCCAGACGTGCGCGGCCGCAGGAAGCGACGCTCTGATTGGAGGCGGCAGGAGCCGAGCGTGCTCTGATTGGCCGCTGGCGGGGCACTGCCCGTTCCGCGAGGCGTGACGTCAAGGACCGACCCGCGGGAAGCCTTCATTTCACAGACGAGAGAGACAAACGCCCGATCGTGCATCTTCGGTTTTTTTTTTGTTCATTGTAAATAAATACGGCGGTGTTGATAAAAGGATACTAATGGTCAATTAGGTTAGGTTAGCTACATTATAAATACTTTAAACACATTGTGGACGGTTGATTTGGTTAGGACAGCTACATTAGAGATACGAAAAAAAAAAAAAAAAAACATGAACTTCGGGGAACTTCTGGTGTAGCTCTCTCGTCTGTGAAATGAAAGCTTCCCGTCGCCCGTGCGTGGCGCCAAACACGGCCATCTTGTTTACATTCATTACGTGAGTGTTAAGGGCCCCGCCTCGTCAGGGGTGTGTGTGTGTTAGTGAGGCGGGATGATAAGTGCGACGCTCGCTGGTGCTTCTAGCGCGGTATCTCCTCTGGACTGGCGCGCAGTCTTCTCGTCGTCACAGGACAACTGTGAAATTTGAGCGGTGACCGAAACATTAAATGGCGAAGAAATGAACATAAAGGTGTAATGCAAGTCCCTTAAGTGCTTTCAAGAATCTGTACTGGTTGTTTTTAGTCTAAACATTACTCTGAAAACATGCGTTTTAGCCATTTCAACTCTTCTAAAAATACTGTTTAAAAACTTAATCCGAAATTAATAGTACTTTTTGGCCCTTGGTATAAACTATTAAATGCTTTTTCGTAAGCAGACCCCACTCGGATATCTCGAGTAGTTTTGGAATCGCGTTGTTTTTCCTGAAGCTCTGCGCACCGTGTGTGTGCCCGGGTAGGCGGGGGCCTTAAGGAGAGACATATGAACCGAAACACGCCATTCAGGCTTAAACAGTTTTTATGCCATAACAATAACATTAAGTATATTACTGAAAATTTGTCTTCGTTAGGGCATATATAAAAAAGTATTATTATTACAGTGTTATTATAATTGAAGCCATTAGAAAAAATGAATTCAGTACTAATCGCCAGTGACTTTACTTCACAATAGTAACATGTCATTTTATGATCAGACAATACAATCCCTACCAATATTATAAATGCGAAAGTGTGTTTGTTGGTTTAGCCTCCTTTCACGCAGCAAAGGAGCAACCGATCGACATGATATTTGGCAGAGAGATAGTTTATGGGTCTGAGAGTGACATAGACTACATCGGTTGCTTGAAATACGGGTCTGAATTGTCGAATAGTTATATTTCTGTTAAATATTGACTTTTTTTGCTGTGTTTGTTTAATGTTTTATGCCTCGCAAACGTAAATAAAGTTTTTCGAGAGTGTTTTCCGAAGTTCAAGCTAAAAGACTTGTTTGATCGCTAAAGTCTATGGAAGATACTCAACGGAGAATACAAAATCAAGCCCAATGCCAAGCTGCTCAAAGAGCCATTGCAGGAAAGGCGTGATGAACAAGCATATCGCCAGACTGTTCTAAGAGCCATTGCAATAACGGCGTGAAGACAAGCAAGTTGCCAGACTGTTCTAAGAGCCATTGCAGGAAAGGCGTGACAAACCAGTCGCCAGGCTACTCTAAGAGCCGTTGCTGGACAGGCGTGACGAACAAGCAGGTCCCCAAGTTGCTCTAAGAGCCATTGCAGGAAAGGCGTGACGACAAGCAGGTTGCCAAGCTGATTAGAGCCGCTGCATAGCTGTGGCATTAGCTTCCTCATTAAAAATACTTATCTACCCGGCTACATTTAATTTTTATCTCCCTGTGTGCAGCCAGTTCACGTAGCTAGTTAATAATAAAACTATGGACAAATATTATAGCTTAAAAACTGCTGAATTCAATAAGGCTTCTTAATGTTCTTAAGGGTTTGCTTCCCGTTTCAGATGATTGTTTTATTTTTTCGTTAAACTTGTAGACCTATGAATGGTCAACTTTCAAAAATTAAGCTAATATATATATATATATATATATATATATATATATATATATATATTGTAATGACAACGTCATGTACTTCGACTTCGGCGCGGCGTAGTTGTCACCCCTCCTACCCATTCCCCCTCCTTTCCCCTTTAAATACGTCACGATTCCTTCTCCGACCCATTGGTAATTGATCCCCCACCCTTCTGGTGTACTGCGCTTGCGCGGTTCCCCTTCTGGGGCGCTGCTTTCGAGGATTTTAGGTGCTAGGTCTCGTGGCCTTTTCAGCGGTAGCCACCGACAGTGTCGGGTCACTCCATTTGAGCAGCATGTAGTTCCTTTTGTAACTCAAGTCAGTTAGGGGTACGGTGCTGGCGAGCTTCTTCGCGGAACTTGGGTTTGTGTGCTTGGGCACCAACAGGTTGTGGCCCTGTACTTAACGTCAGGTGATCGTTATGTAGCTTATTGATATTTCTTCTAAATTATTTGTTTCAGCTTGCCACTTGGAAATTACGTTTGGCATTCTGCAGTAGGGTGACCATGTCGAGTAGTCTCGTGGTACGTACGGTTTTGTGGTTAATTAATTTTTCAATTCTTTTCTCTTTTTTTTTGTAGTAACTGTATCATGCTGTGCCAGTTCTATATTAGCTTTGAATATAATATTAGTCTGGTCTACGTTAACAAGTTAGGCCGTTTGTGGCATAATGTGCTGTATCTATTTGACTCTTTCCCTTTTTGACATTCACTGCTAGCTAGCTTTGGTTTGCGAGAGTCCGATTGCGGGACTTTATACTGTAAACTATAATAGTTTAATGTTATGCTTATAAATTTGTGCAAGTTATGGTTGTTAAAGTTACAGGGATCAGTATTATACAGTATTATATCAGAATTATTCAACTATGTATTTTGTGAAAGAAACTATTTTGTACCTGTTTATAATGTACCTATTTGCAGTTGAAAGGATAGTAAAGATGACGTCAAGATAAAATTTAACTTTGCTTATACCTACAATAACACACCTCTAGTAGCCATTCCTAATCCAGCTTAGGACATTGTCATTTGTTTTCAGGTACATATTTTGTGAGGGTACTTTTTTATAGTTTATCCATGCGTGGGTTGGAGGTTATTTGCTGATCTGCAACAAGTACCCTTCAATATATTGCATAATTTTCGCATAACTAGCTGCCTAATATATATATTAACCTTCTTGTGACAAACAAATAGTGAGAATTAAATGTACTAAAGAATTTAAACTTTTTAGTTTGCAAGACACCGCCACTTGGTACTTCATGGTGTGGTTTTAAATTATGTCAGAAATTTATGTTTAATTTTATTTTGCATTTCGAAACTCTCAATGTTATGAAGATTTTGACAGTCATTTAAAATTAAAAAAAAAAACCTGTGTCCAAAATAAATTTCCCCCTTATCACGATGGAACCAGTTTAGTTTTATTATATTTTTGTAACCATTTCTATTTTCCTACGAAACGTTAAATGTTAATCAAGCAAAAATTATGTGTTAGTAAATATATTAATATTGAGCTAATTCAAAGGTCTACACGTTTAGCTGTATTTAACTTAAAAATAAAATAATGATTTCAAACTGGATACATAGTCTTACCACATTTTTCGCGATTGTCAGAAAGTGACTACATTTAAAAATTATGAGAGAATAAATGATTATATGTTTTTCTGTGGTGATTTTTCAAATAAAATTTGTCCTGTTAACAATCCTTATCCACCCACATGAAGCCAGGTACCACATAGCTAGTCACTGACAGTCGGTTTGTTGGGACTTAGCTTCTAAATTATTTTGTTATTGCCACAAAATATTTGGTCAGGTCCATGTTGACGAGGTAACATACTTTTTTTTTAAAGATAAATTATAAGTTTGTGGGGCTGTTAACAAGGGCCATGAAAGTAATAAAAATAAAAATTATACTGACTTCAAATGGTATTCAAAACTAATCTAATCGTCTAATGAAATTCAATACTGGGTCTATATCGCAAGATGTGGCTTAGTATTAAAATACTCGAAATGGCGGTACGAATCTCCCTTAAGCAACGCATGATAACTAATAAAGATAAATGGCATAATGTTAAGTAATTCAAACGTTTACTCCAGTAAAACATGATATTATTTACATATATGTATAGAATGGTTTTATTTCGCACAAGTAAAAAAAAACGTGGAAAATATTAAGGTTTTTTCAAAACAACTTCTTCCACGTATTATTTTTAGTCAACGAGGAAAACGTGAGTCAAAAAATAGCTTGGCATTCGTCAGTCGCATCATGTTTTTTTCCCTTCGCGCTACGAGCTTCCTAGATAGCCTCGCACAGGGGGTCGCTGATAAATGGCTGTGGCGAGGCAAAGGTGAAGGACGACTCAGAGGTAAAGGGTGACTACTAACTAGTTGCACAATGGCATTTCGCGAAGTCAGCTTTTTTTTCTTTTTAAGAAAGCTAACCGACAGGTTAATCAGTACAAAACTTCAATTTTAGTTCACTATACATTATAATACAGCATTTTTATTCTTTATAGTGTTGATAGGTTGATGTCTGATAAATAAATATGTATGTTTCGATTGCCATTTAGGTGCTACTATAGACGCCATATTCAGTGTGGCTTTATTTATGTATGTTAGGGTATTTTATTCAGTAACTAAATTAACTCTGGACTGCAATGTATAAGATTTCCTCACATTTAAAGTGTGACCCATGAAGCATTTCTTTGACGTCTCATTTTGTTTTGTCATTGAAATTAAAAAAAAATTTTTTTGCTCTGTACGTGATGAGACACTGCCTTCCCATTACAGACCTGGGTTTAATCCCGGTCCTGCTATTGCTATTGCTATCATTAGGGGCAGGCAATTTTCTCGAATAAATCTGAACGCCTATTAGATTGCAACAAGGTATACCCGCACCAGAGGTTTCTTCCTTGTGATTGGCGGCCGTCTGCGAGAGAAGTCGTTTCTTTTTTTTGACCGAGCCACTCAGGATGCGTTTGCTTCCACACTGAATTGCTGTGATTGGTGTTGTAACAATCGACATGGGCCTGAAAGAAATTCACCCAATCACGAAACACAGGCGATGCTACAGTGTTTCAACTTATAACTGATCTCGGAATCTTTTCGCGAAATCTGCATGCATACCTATCATCGTTTTTTAGACTATACATATTGTTAAAAAAATTCACTTTCAAATTAAGAAAAACCCTGCTTACAAACTATCCAGGGATCTTAGTAAATGTACGGCTCTTATCTTAAATTTGCCGACACTGCGTTAATTTACTTAGAACACATTTTCAAAAGAATGTTATTGGTATATTAATAACAACTTTAAGTCTACAGCACGAACACTCTTTTTTTTTTATCCAAGTGTGCGTCTACATTTGTTTAGAACTAAACGTACAACTCGTACCACGTACAACTCAGTTTCTAGGAATTTTAAGATACTGAAATTACGAAGAACCTTTTTTTGTTTATTTACGTTAAATTCTTCGTTGAAAGTCCGTAAATATTCTGTAATTTCTAACAGTGCACATCATTAGATCATTATATTGTGACATGCGACACTAACAAATAGACACCTGCTAAATTAATTTTTTGAAAAGAGGATGAAAAACTTACCATTGTGCACTTGAACTGCATTACATAGTTCTAACACGCCCCGAATAACAAGATTACAAAATTCAAACGACCCAATCACATGTAAGCCAGCCGAAAGATTTTAAGTGGCAGCAACCAGTCACTGCCGTAGCCAGGATTTTGTGAAGGGGGAGGGGGGTCAGTAAAACCACTATATCTTTTTTCTATAATTTATATCCATAGCTAAATTTAAAAAGAATATTTACTGTCACAGTTAAATTCTCAGTGAACAGAAAACTTTTAGAACTCCAACCTTTACCTTAGTAGAAATTTAAGTAATAATTTTGATTGAGGTTTTTATTTAATAGTTTTTAATACTTTGTTCTTAAATTAATTACACCCAATCACGATACACAGACAATGCTACAGTGTTTTAACTTCTAGCTAGTCTCAGAATCTTTAAGCAAAATCTGCATGACCCTACGTTATAACTAGAGACCTGCAAAATTTGCGGATTCATTTCGTGATATGCTACAATTCAAATAATTATACCTTAGCGCTGCTTCTGCCACTGGTTCGCTGTTAATCTGGAGTAATGAGGGCCAATTAGAGACCCTCACTCATAGAAGTGTCGAATCACAGACACTCGGTCGAGACGACTCACAAGTCAGCAGCCAATGAACAGGTGGCATTTGCCTGAGCGTGTAGAGTGTAGTAGAGTTATATCCTGGAGGTCATTGAATCCGCGAATTTCGCAGGTCTCTAGTTATAACATTAGTAAGTAACGTATAGACAGGAAGGTTTTCTGGAATGTTATCAAGTCACTTCATGGATAATACAAAAATTTTCGTCAACACAAATATGTGTAAGGTTCTATGTTTACAAAAATATTTTTTTTGGCGGGCACAACGCAGTTGTTTGTCAGTGAATTACTTCTATCGGAGCTTGTTCATGAAATACAAACGTTAAGAAGCTACAAAAGCTGGGGACGATGATGAATTACCTCATTTATGGCAAAAAAAATGGCATAAATAACTCAAACTAAAATGGCGGACACTCACGACCTTAAAGTACTAAAACTGCACTATATTTTGGCGGGGAAAAAAGCACAAAGCTAAAGATTTGTTGACAGTCAATAAACGTGGATGTGCAAAACCTGCGGCATTATTGCTAGAAACCGCAAAAATTCGCGAATTCATTTCGCGATAGGCTAAAATACAAATCGTTATACCTCAGTGCTGCCTCTGCTATTGGCTCACAACTCACCTGGATGACTCAGAGCCAATGAGAAACAACCCACCAAAGCTTTATCGAACCACAGGCTGCAACGTTGAAACGTCTCACAAGAAGCATCCAATGAGTGGGTGGCATTTGCCGAATGTACGTAGAACTATGGAGTTAATCCTTCAGGTCATTGAACCCGCGAATTTTTCCGGTCCCTAATTATTGCTATTAAAAATGTTTCATTAGCTGCGCAGTCAGACATAACCAACATCGCTGAAGTCACGTGCAATCGCTGATTCTAACACTGGCAGTGGGAACAGAGCACTAGCATGGAACATATTGGGTTAAGAAACTCACACTATGATTTGATTTTTGTAAATGGAACAGAAGTACTCGTGTACACTTACATACATTTGTAAATTTGTACATTTACATGAAAACCTAATAGTGTTCGCAGTAATACTGGTTCCGAGTTCTTGCCCGGGCATTCATGCAGTATGATTTTCCAGAACCTCCAATAGATAGAGACCGGAAAAATTCGCGAATTCATTTTGCGATAGGCTAAAATACAAATAGTTATACCTCAGTGCTGCCTCTGCTATTGGCTCACAACTCACCTGGATCACTCTGAGCCAATGAGAAACATCCAACCAAAGCTTTATCGAACCACAGGCTCTAACGTTGAAACGTCTCACAAGACAGCAGCCAATGAGTGGGTGGCATTTGACCGAGTGTACGTAGAACTATGGAGTTCATCCTGCAAGTCATTGAACCCGCGAATTTATCCGGTCCCTACCTATAGATAGTTATTTGTAAACCGTTCCCTAAATAGCTTCCCAATATTAACTGCGCACTTTAATAAGCAGAATAAAGTAAAATTGTTGAATATTTGATTTATTTTTTTATATGGTTTAAAAATATGTTTGAATAAAATAACAATTAAAATATAAAATTACATGTGCCAACTTTCATAAATAACACTCAGTATTATCTCAACAGATTTTATACAAGCAAAAATAACCATAGACATGAGTTGTGCAAAGTTACAGTATCTTTCTTGTAATATTACCAACTATTACTTGACAACTGGTTTCCAAAGAAATCTTTTGTAAACACACAGATTGTTTTTTGTGCAGTGAATGGAACGGGGGAAGTATCTGTAGGTCTTTGATGACTAATGTCACGTAGAGACCTGCAAAATTCGCGAATTCATTTCGTGATATGCTACAATTCAAATAATTATACCTTAGCGCTGCTTCTGCAATTGGTTCACTGTTCATGGGCGTCGCAACCGGGGATGACGGGGGGTACACGTCCCCCCCCCCCCACCCCCCCCCCCCAATAATAAAAGTCTTAAATTTCGTCCCTTCCAATAATATATTTAGTTTCGTAGTTATATTAAATATATAATTTCTGTGATATAACCCATATGTTGCGCATGGTGCATTTAGTCCAATTGTGGTAATGTGAGCACTTTTTAATTCGATCTTCGTGTAAAATCAAAATCAGGTCCCATACCAAATACAGATATGTTAACTGTGTTTTTAAAAAAAAATTTCTCTGAAAATTTTTTTAGAAAAAAATATATTATATAGTGCAACCTGTTTTATTTCTTGTTCACACCTTTATTCACTATTCCACACCTTACATCTCCTCCATCTTTTTTCTACCTTCTTCTTCGTGCCTCATGGCCTCTGCAACTCCATGTGGCCATGATGGCCACTACAATATATATTACATCCTTCCACCTTTACAATTACTTCTTTAGCTCTACATAACACACCATTACATGATACATATAACAATACTCCACTGCATTTACCGATGACAGACACCCTCTCTTACTCTTATAGTACATGACATGTTACATCAAACAAACATATAAATACTTTATTGAATGACATGTTACATAACCTCACCATCTCTTACTGCAACATAAGAGACTACTAATATCACTCACTACATAACAATACTCCTCTCCTCTCACTCCAGACCTGTGTTTACTCATATTCTGCTAGCCACCTAGGTTTATGTACACATCTCCCCGATCTCGTCCACCTTTCCTTAGGTTGCTCCTTGCTTGGGGTGGTTCCCTGTTCACCCTCTTCAATATTTGGCTCATTTAATTCCCCATTGTTATCCACGCCTACACTGGTCTGTTTATCGGACTCATTCATGTCCCCATCGATATCTACATCGACACTGGTCTGTTTCCTTCCCGGTTCCTTTAAATCTATCCTATTTCTTCTGAATTCTCGTCCCCACCTATCACTCACAACATAGGACCGCGGATATATACTTTCCTTTACTATTCGACCTGGCTGCCATGTACCTGTCACCTGCTCTCTCATCACGACCTCTTGCTCCGGCTTTAGAACTGGCAACCTTTTACTCCCCTTATCATAATACATTTTACTACGATCTGATTGCTCCATTTTTTGCTTGATCACCTCTGCTGGTTTGAGTGTGCATGGCTGTACAATTTCTGAGTGGACTGGCATCTTTGTTTTGCAAACTCTTCCCATCAGTAACTGAGCTGGCGAGTGTCCCATATGTTTGAGTGGCGTATTCCTGTGCTCCAATAACATGCTCCAGATATCCCCAGAGTGCAGGCCCAGTTTGCGACACATCTGTTTACAGATTCCCACCCCTTTTTCCGCTAGCCCGTTACTCTGCGGGTAATTTGGACTTCTGAGTTTTACCTCAAACTTCCACTGCTCTGCAAACTGCCTGAATGTGTGACTGCCAAATGGTACATTGTCTGCACTTACCACATCTGGAACACCATGTGTTGCAAATATCGACTTGCACTCCCCTATTACGCTAGATGCTGATTTGTCTCTAATTGCCCGCATCTCCACCCAGTTAGAGTAAGCATCTATAACTACCAAGTATGACTGTGTCCCGAATGAAAAAATGTCAGCTCCTACCCTCTCCCATGGTCGTTCTGCTATTGGCCATGGGTGTAGTGGCTCTTTGCAATTCTGCCTACTGACCCTTTCACATGTTGCACAATTTTTCACCCATGTCTCCACATCTGTACTGATTCCTGGCCAGTAATATAATTGCCGCGCCCTTGATTTAGTCTTTTCAATACCCATGTGACCCTCATGAATTTGCATTAATACCTCTACTCTACACTCTTGTGGTACAACTATCTTGTTTCCCAACAACACTATTCCTTCCCACTCAGATAGAGCCTCCCTGTTTTTCCAATATATCTCCACCTTCTGCTCTACCCTTTTTTTTATTCTGGCCATCCTTCTCTAATGTAATGGAGCACCTTATTTAACTGCGCATCCGCCAGTGTGTTGTGTTGTAATTCTTGTTTTTGTCTGTCTGCTACAAGAATGTTGTCTACCACTACTTGTACTGCATGTGTCACCTCCATATCTTGATTCTGCTCCAGTTGTCCCATGCATGCCCTGGATAATGTGTCTGCTATGTATTGCAACTTCCCAGGGAGATAACACACATTGACATCATATTCGAGCATTTTTAACCTCAGTCGTTGAAGCCTGGCTGACAGTTTGTTCAGATCCTGCTTGCAGATTGATACAAGCGGCTTATGATCTGTGAATACTGTGACCTTGTGATGGCCATATACAAAGTTGTGAAACTTAGACATTGCAAACTGCACAGCCAACAACTCCTTTTCAACTTGTGCATAGCGCTCTTCGTGTTCATTAAGACTGCGTGAAGAAAAGGCCACAGGGTGGTCTTTCTGCAGGCCCCCAGCCCATCTTTGCTAGCATCCGCAAACACCTGTATAGCCTCTTTCGGATCATAAAATGCAAGCACCGGTTTCCTACACAGCAGCACTTTTAGTTTCTCAAAGCTCTCCTTGTGCTCCAACTCCCACATCCACTCTACCTCTTGCCTCGTTAACATCCTTAAGGGGGCCGACACATGAGACAAGTTGGGGATAAATTTCCCTACATACTTCACCATCCCCAGAAACCTTAATACATCACCCCTACACTGAGGTTCCTTCATCTTCAATACTGCCTGCACATACCCCTCATCTGGTCTAACACCTTCTGCACAAAATGTCTGCCCCATAAACTTTACACTACTCCTTTTCATCTGCACTTTCTTTCTGTTAAACTTAACATTGTATCTCCTAGCGCGTTCTAGCACTGTAACCAGTCTGCTGTCATGTTCCTGTTCAGTTTTTCCCGCTACTATGATATCGTCAAAATATATTTGGACCCCCGGTAAGTCACCAAACAATTCTACATTTTTCCTTTGAAATACTTCTGGGGCCGACTTGATTCCAAATGGCATACGCAAAAATTGGTATCTGCCAAATGGTGTCCCTAACACACATAAATCGGCACTACTCGGATCTAGCGGTACCTGATAATAGCCATCCTTCATGTCCAACACTGTAAAGAAACTGTTGCCTGCCATTTGAGCTGCAATGTCATCCCCTGTTGGTATGACAAAATGTCCCGTTGCATTGCTGCATTGAGGTGCACTGGATCCAAACATAATCGCAATTCTTTATTGGGTTTTTCTACAATTACCAATGCATTAACCCATTCAGTTGGTTTGTCCAATTTTTTTAACTACACCCAACACTTCCAACTCCTCTAACTTGCTTTTCAGCCTCTCAACTAGTCCATACGGTACTCTCCTGGTAGCCTCTATGTGTGGACGTGCACCATCAGCTAGTACAATTTTATATGTGGACGGAAAACATCCTAGACCTGAGAAGACATCTTCATATTCATGAAGTAACTTAGGCATGATTGGCATACTTGTGCTACCATTATTAATTAAATGGACACGTTTAAGTAAATTCAATTTAACACAGTCCCCTAAACCCAGCAATTCTGGCTGACCAGCTACATCTATAACTAGAAACGACACACCTACATTACTCTCCATACCTTTTTATTTACACTGCAAGACCCCAATTCCTAACACATTTGTCTTAAATTCTGGATTTCCATATGACAGAATGACAGTGTTGGTCTGTTTCAAATCATCAACACTGAATCCTAACTGTGTGTACATTTCCAATGGTAATACAGATACATCAGCACCCGAGTCTAACTTTACTAGTACCCTCTGCTTATCATTAACTAAAATGTGTTCATACCACGCCCTTGATGTTGTACTGCCATCAACTGAGCTTATGCACACGCGCTGCCAATCATCGTCAGTATCCTGCACCTCACGCACGGAGTTGACTGTCTTACCTTCGTTCGTCCTTAGTCCCTCCTTCCCATCACGTTGTCTACATACCTTGGCAAAGTGATTTTTCCTGTGACACTTCGCACAAATTTTATTATATGCCGGACATCTTCCCTTCTGATGATTATACCCACAATTGCATCATGGGCCGCGGCTGTTGTGGATGAAGTGATCTTGTTGAATTAACGGCTGATGTTATCTCCGCACTCTCCTGCAAGATCCTTGTCTGTTGTTTGCTTGTCTCCGCTGCTTTACACAACGCCACAGCTTTCTTCAAATCCAGTGCCGGTTCCCGTAACAGTCGTTCTTGCACCATTTTGTCTCCAATACCTATTACCACACGATCACGAACCATTGCCTCCCCATCTTTATATTCACACGTCTTGACTGCTGTTTTTAACGCCGTTAAGAAACTGTCAAATGACTGTCCTTCCACTTGTATTATCTTTCCGAACTTGAACCGTTCCACTATCACATTTTTCTGTGGCGCACAATACTCTTCAAAGGCATCTACCACTTGCTTATAACTATTGCCAGATGCCTCATCAATGTTAAAAGTATTAAAAATTTCCAACCCGTCATCTCCGATGCAGTTCAACAGCAATGCCACTTTCAACCCATCATCTCCTTTGTCCTTGCCAGACGCTCGTAGAAATATTTCAAAACGTTGTCGGAATCTTTTCCAATTCTCAGCTACATTTGACGACAAGTCCAGCACCTCCGGTAACCTATAAGACCCGTCCGCACTTTGAGTCGCCATGTCTCTCTGCAAATCTACGTTAGGCACAAGCACAATTCACATCTGACACCATGTTTAATTTCTTGTTCACACCTTTATTCACTATTCCACACCTTACATCTCCTCCATCTTTTTTCTACCTTCTTCTTCGTGCCTCATGACCTCTGCAACTCCATGTGGCCATGATGGCCACTACAATATATATTACACAACCAACTATAATTAGAATATTTAGGAAAGAAAAATGCCTAAAAAACATCTTTTTTGCACCTTCAAACCCCAAATATTCCCGGGGGAGGACCCCCGGACCCCCCGCTTTTTTTCTTCCACGAGATGGATATTCCTCTAACTACTACTAACAACTAAAACAACTAAATCAATTGAAGTCCTCCCCAAAAAATATATCCTTGCGACGCCCATGTCACTTTTAATCTGGAGTAATGAGGGCCTCGCTCAAAGAAATCGAGATGACTCACAAGTCAGCAGCCAGTGAACAGCTGGCAAATGCCCGAGTGTGTAGAGTGTAGTAGAGTCTATCCTGTAGGTCATTGAACCCGCGAATTTTGCAGGTCTCTACTAATGTGTGTCCCAATAAGCATCCTTTTGGTTGCATGTGCATCCTAAATGGCAAATGTGCGTCCTAATGTGCGTCCTATATTACGACTGTGTTTCCCAATGTATCTGTTTATAATACCTATCTGTTTGTGAGTGATAAAATAGCTATAAAATCGTGCCTAGACAAATTTTAATGTTTATTCGTAAAGGTACTCTAATTTCAAACAAAGTGTGTGGGGGGGAAGGGGGATTGTGTGTAGAGTCCACACGCGTCAGAAGTGAAACATCTTGCTTATTTGGCATAGAGAGAGATAAATTATTTACATTTTCAATCAGACTATTCACGTAAAAATGAATTATACTTATAAAGTTAAATGCACAAATCAATAATTTTTTTCCATACCAATAAATAATTTGTAGATACTTTAAATTAAATAAAAGAAATATGGTATCGCCAATCGTTAGACGTTACGAAAACTGAGGAATAGACAAACACAAGCAGCGTTACGAGAATTCCGTAGAATCACTGCTGTGTCATTTCTACCTCTCCCCTGCCAGCCCCCCTTTCGGCTGTTACAACTAGCTTATATAGGTACCTGAAAAATTCGCGTTTCGATGACCTCCAGGATAGTCTACACAGTTCTCTGTACACTCGGGAAAATAACGCCAGTTCGTTGGCTGCTGACTTGTGAGTCGTCTCAACTGGTGTTTGCCCGAGATTCGTCACTTCTTTGGTCGAGGGTTTCTCATTGGCCCAGAGTCGCCCAGACGAACAGTGAGCCAATAGCGAGAGAAGCTTAAAGGTATACGTATATGAATTTCAGACTATCGCGAAATTAATCTGCGTATTTCTCCGATCTCTAAGCATATAGCATGCTACGCTACGTACCTATCCCCTCCTCTTGCTGTCTTCCCATTCGACCGCTAGCGCATGCGTTGGAGTGGCGTCGCCGCTGACGCACTCTCCTCCTCTACCGGTTCCCCCACCACGTACCTAACTGTTCCCCTCGTGCGATCTGAATTTTCGTAACGCTCAAAAATTGTAACCCCCTCAGCTAAGAAGTTTCACTTCAAAAAAATCTTTTCATATTCTAGGAAGGATCTCTTCATTTGAGAAAGTCAGCAGTTTTGTAGGTCAACAATTGTGGTTGGCTACGGTGTAATCGTGAACGAGATATTTTATAACCTGAACTATGTGTGCTCACGCGTGAAGCAATAAAATTATTTTTTTCCTCTCTATTTCAACCACAGCGCGGTCTTGGAAATGCATTAAACTCGTGCGAAACGAGGTTGCGTGCGGTCTGATCGCGGCTCGGGACAGAACGAAGGGGAAATGTGACCAACCCTTTCACCCGTTCCTCAGTCTGTCACGAGTCTTTCTTTCGTCTGTCGGCGCGGCCGCCTGCCTCCTGCTTCTACAAGACCACCGACATGTCAGTAGCTGAAAGAGCACTGCTTCGTCTCACACGTCATCATGATTAATTAGTTTAACTGTTTTTACTATTAATTGATAGAGACCTGCAAAATTCGCGGTTTCGATGGCCTTCAGGATAGACTGCACATACCTACCCCATTACACTCGGGCAAATAACGCAAGTTCATTGGCTGCCGACTTGTAAGTCGTCTCAGCTGGTTTGTCTGTGATTCGATCCTTCTTTGGTTGAGGGTTTATAACTGGTTGAGCTTCGACCCGATGAACAGTAAGTAGAGACCGGAAAAATTCGCGGATTCATTTCGCGATATGCTGAAATGCAAATAGTTGTACCTTTATGCAACTTATGCTATTGGTTCACTGTTTACCTGGAGGAGTGTGGGCCAATTATAGGCCCTCAGTCAAAGCAGTATCGAATCACGAGTCTCCCAATTGAGACGCCTCACAAGTCAGTAGCCAATGAACAGGTGACGTTTGCCCGAGTATGCACAGGATCGTGGAGTCTATCCTGGAGGTCATTGAAAACGCGAATTTTTCCAGTCCCTAACAGTAAGCCAATAGCAAAATGATCTAAGAGGTATATGTGTTTGAATTCTAGCCTATCACCGAATGAATCCGCGAATTTTGCAGGTCTCTATTAATTAGTTTAACTTTTTTTACTATTAATTGAGTCTCCCTGTAAATGTAACGCGATAGGTAGAGACCGGAAAAATTCGCGGATTCCTTTCGAGACAGGCTGGAATACAAACTCGTTTAGCTTAGTGCTGCGTCAGTGATTGGACCGCAGTTTACCTGAAGGACTCTTGAGCCAATGGCATAAACACTCAACAAAAGAAGTATCGAATCATAAGAATCGCAGTAAACAGGTGTCCCGAGTCGGTAGCCAATGACCAGGTGATAGTGATACTCGGGCGAGTACATAGAGAATCGTGGAGACTATCCTAGTTGTCATTGAAACCACGAATTTTTCCAGTCCGTAGCGATAGCCCTCTTGAAATTGTTGTTGGGTCACAAATACAAATTTTCTCGAAATATATTTACTAATTCAATATACGTATATACATCGTATACACTCACTTTTCTTCATTGCCCCCCACGCGGTTATGGTGTTAGACAGCCCTTGGTCTCCCGTTAATAGGGACCGGAAGAATTTTAGGGTTCATTGACCTCCAGGATGGACTCCACAGTACTTTGCACGCTCGGGCGAATGTCACCTGTTTATCGGCTGTTGACTTGCGAGACGTCTCAACTGGGTTGCCCGTAATTCGGCACTTTCTTGGTTCAGGGTTTCTCATTGGCACGCAGTTCTCTGGATAAAGTGTGAGCCAATTGCAGAAGTGGCACAAAGGTGTAGGCCTACTTGTATGGGTTTTAGCCTATCGCGAAATAAATCTGTGACTATTTTCGATCCTTACCCATTGATAGAGACCGGAAAAATTCGCGAGTACAATGACCTCCAGGATAGACTCCAATATACTCTACACACTTGGGCAAAAGCCAACTGTTCATTGGCTGCTGACTTGTGAGTCGTCTCGACTGGGTGGCCTGTGATTCTACACTTCTATGAGTGAGGGTCTCTAATTGGCCCCTAGTCCTCCAGATTAACAGTGAACCAATGACAGAAGCAGCACAAAGGTATAATTATTTGAATTTTATCGGAACACGAAATGAACCCGAGAATTTTGCAGGTCTCTACCCATTGATAACAAGAGAGTTTGGTAGCAGTATCTGTGCGTGTGTGGGAGTGGGTAGTAAAATCCTCTTCTTGACACAATGGTTTCTCATGAGAAGCCCAAAAGTCTGCTGTCAAACATCAACTATAAATCTAAGATCATAATATATTCTTACCTGGGCAACCAATGTTACTGCAGTTAGTTATTGTTGGTTAAATAAACGTGAACTTGAAGGCCCTTAAAAAAACTTTTGAATTCATTATTTTTTTCCCCGGTTATATTAGTTACGGCGATTTCATGAGTTGATTTTCAGAATTATGTTTAATTTTCTTTTCACAGTGAGTTTCCGACTCATTTCTGTATATGTGGATTTATTTCATTACTATTTGTTTCGTTTCAGATTATTTAGGTTATTTAACATTAATATGATGTTCAAGTAGATAACATTTCTACATATTTCAGTCCTTTCCTTTGATTTATTTCGTTACAGTTCATGCATTCAATCATTGAAATTAGTTTCAATTAAAGTACACTTATTTCGTTATAAATGGGTTCTTTTGATGCTTTTTAACATTTTTTTAACATTTTTAACATTTTTAACATTTAAAAAATTTTCAAACTGTTTTAAAACAGTATTAGGTTAATTATTATTAATTTTAATAATTTAATAAATTATATAAACACTGATAGATAATTTAGAGCAAAGAAGGAAACTGATAAAGAAAAAATATCGTATTACAAAAGGATCGTAAATATCGTAAAATACCGTATTAATATTCCACAGTATATTTTTTTTTGTTTGATGTACGGCAGTGGCGTATCCACGAGGAAGGGCATGTAATGTGAGCAGTGCGAGAGAGTTATGCCCTTAGTAAATTCCGGTAGCGAAGCACTAGCACATCAGCTAGTATTATATAATAACGGTAAAATGTCATGCAATTGTTTCATAATTACTATCACTTGCACGACCTTTTAAAGCTCGGAAATAACGTTAAGTAAGTATCTGATGAGAATATTTATGACCCAATTACAAATTCATCAAGTTAACTACCAGAACAAGTTTTCAGGGAAAACTCTTATAGTGCTGAGAAAAAAAATGAAATAACTATCATTGCGCGTGGGACAAGCCTTAAGTATGATTTATTGATAGTCAGCTTACGTATTATAAACTCTGTTAAATCAGTCCTTTAGAAATGGTACCTGTTTGCAGCTTCATGTTTTAATATAAACACTGCCTGGTGGTCTGCATAGTTGCTTAGCTTCAAACTATAGAGGACTCAACTACTTCCCTGTAAAAGTGTCTTCACGTGTAATGCTCGATCGATGCTTTCTGAAAAATGTACGTTCTGTTTGTAGCTAACTTCAAGCTATTCACTACATTCAGGTAAAAATGAGCGCACGTCCACGGACAGTCAAAATAATGAGCAAAGGTATTTAATTATCTCTGAAAATACGGGTTTGAAAAACAATGTTGATGAAATTGTCTCTAAATAAGAAACAACATGCATTTATGGGAACAGGAGGGAAGAGAAAACCAATGAAATGCTAACAAAAATAATAACGTCGTAGTTGGGTCATTCATCGTGTAGAACTTATCTGCAGCAAAACCAATATAAGGAGACAATGTACGGATAGAAATTATGCTTGATGTCAGAAAATACGAATAAATCTGCAGAGAAATGAAAGAAGATGCAGAAAATAGTGCAACATAAGTGCGTATAGTTGAAGTCTGTCTGCAAAACAGTTTTACCGAAAAAAATTTTGTACGATTATGATAATTTTACTCTTACCTTAGATGACCACAGAATAAAGTCGTTAAACACGTGACAATGTTTACTTCAAAGTACGGCAAGAGGTTTATTGTGCAAAAGAAAAAAACACTCGGAAGGGCTTTTGCGATCGTGTTATAGTGATGTAACAGAAATTCATACGCATTTTGGATCGACATTTCAGCCAACGGTCTTGTAGACAGGGCCGAATAAAAGGAAGACCTATTGGCTTGGCCTTGGGAAACCTCCACTCCCCATTCCTTAGCTCCTTAATATTCAAGATTGCACTAGATAAAACTAGACTTTTATTAGAATAATAATATACTTTAAGTTAATGATTATGTATATTTGAATTTGATAACAACTTTAGGTCATGTGACTTAAAATTAACATAATCATTACTAGAGACCGGAAAAATTCGAAGGTTCATCGACCTCCTTGGATAGACTCAACAGTCCTCTGTATGCTCGGAAAACATGACCAGTTCATTGGCAGACGTCTCAACTGATGGGTTGTACGTAATGCGGAACTTTCTAAGTTTAGGGTTTCTCATTGGCTCGCGGTTTCCTGGATAAAATGTGGGCAATCACAGAAGTGGAACAAAGATATACATGTTTACATTTTAATCTATCGTGAAATGAATTCGCGAATTTTCCCGGTCTTTTCTAATACGTAATGTTAATGAATGAGATAGGTATATGATATGCAGGGGAAGTCATTTTTCGCGAGAAAAAAAATCTGAACGCCCATTAGACTGCAATAAGGTACCGTATGTCCACCCCTGCGGAGTCTTCCTTGTTACTGGTGACCGTCAGCAAGAGAAGCTATCATTTAGTTTGACCGAACCACTCAGGACAAGTTTGCTTCGGCACTGAATGACTGTGACTAGTTTGCAGACAGTATAAATGTACCTGAGTGAAGCTCAACGAATTACGAAACACAGACGATGCTGCAGTGTTTTAACACTCAGCAAGTCTCGAAATATTATTCGCGAAAAAAACATGTCCCTAAAAATGAGTTTTAAAAATTTTCCCCCGAAAGAGAAAATCCACATCACGCTTTTAAAATTGTATATGGCCATTCCAAAATAGTATTCTCCTTCATGGGAATTTATGTCCAGCTATTTCGCAATAGTGTTCAGTAATATTAAATTCAGTAATATTAAAATTTTAATTTTCAGAAGTGTCTAAATCAGCATAACTTTAATATATAATGTAAAATGAAATTTTCACACTAAATAAATTTGACTTCCATATCTGGACCTTCTCCCCTACACTCCCTCCGAAAAAAGTCTTCTTGTAGCCGCTTGTAGCCGCTTGTAGCCGTTGCTACAACCATCCGGTACACCGTATGGCACCTCAGTAATGTATCTGCACCATTATTACACACACACACACACACACATATATATATATAGTTTCAGATGTTCGGTACTTGGATGATCGGCAATGAGATGATCAGCAGATGGGGCTAGGATAATAGAGACGCTTACAAACAGAAACAAATGAGTTAGTATTATGATAATGAAGATTAGGGTAATGAGGTTAGTCCAGGTTAGTGGGGGCTAGGATAATTTGGACCTTGGTAATCAGAAGTCGTGTCTGGGATAATGGGGACTGGGGTAATCGGGACTAGGGTATCGGAACTCGGATAGTCGGGACCCGGATAACAGGGACTGGGGTAATCGGGACTAGCGTATCGGAACTCGGATAGTCGGGACTAGGATAGCGGGGACTGGAGTAATCGGGACTAGCGTATCGGAACTCGGATAGTCGGGACTAGGATAGCGGGGACTGGGGTAATCGGGACTAGCGTATCGGAACTCGGATAGTCGGGACTAGGATAGCGGGGACTGGGGTAATCGGGGCTAGCGTATCGGAACTCGGATAGTCGGGACTAGGATAACGGGGACTGGGGTAATAGGGGCTAGCGTATCTGAACTCGGATAGTTGGGACTAGGATAACGGGGACTGGGGTAATCGGGGCTAGCGTATCGGGACTCTGATAGTCGGGACTAGGATAACGGGAACTGTGGTAATCGGGAATAGCGTATCGGAACTCGGATAGTTGGCACCAGGATAACGGGGACTGTGGTAATCGGGACTAGCGTATCGGAACTCAGATATTCGGGACTAGGATAACGGGGACTGTGGTAATCGGGACTAGCGTATCGGAACTCGGATAGTCGGCACCAGGATAACGGGGACTGGGGTAATCGGGGCTAGCATATCGGAACTCGGATAGTCGGGACTAGGATAACGGGGACTGGGGTAATCGGGGCTAGCGTATCGGAACTCGGATAGTCGGGACTAGGATAACGGGGACTGGGGTAATAGGGGCTAGCGTATCTGAACTCGGATAGTTGGGACTAGGATAACGGGGACTGGGGTAATCGGGGCTAGCGTATCGGGACTCTGATAGTCGGGACTAGGATAACGGGAACTGTGGTAATCGGGAATAGCGTATCGGAACTCGGATAGTTGGCACCAGGATAACGGGGACTGTGGTAATCGGGACTAGCGTATCGGAACTCAGATATTCGGGACTAGGATAACGGGGACTGTGGTAATCGGGACTAGCGTATCGGAACTCGGATAGTCGGCACCAGGATAACAGGGACTGGGGTAATCGGGGCTAGCATATCGGAACTCGGATAGTCGGGACTAGGATAACGGGGACTGGGGTATTCGGGACTCGGATGGCGGGGAATCGCGCAGGGAGGGAGCCAGGCCGGCGCGGGGAGCAGACTGGCGCGTGTGGACCAGGGAGGCTGCGTGGAGCGGCGAGGCAGGCGATACTGGGTCAGGGCCGGTGCCGTAGGTGCAGCGAGGTCGCCCGGGGAGGTCTCCTTTGTGCGGCGCGACGTGTGGTCGCCGTGTTTGGGGCCAAGGACCCTCCATGTGGACCAAGGAGACCGCCGTCCGCCACTTCCTCCGGCCGCCTTGTAGGGCGACCCCGCCACGCGCGCCCTGCGCCGCGTCGCCCTTACGAGCTCTCCCGACAGCAGTCGCCGAGTGTCACGTGGCTGACGATATAATCACCTCAACAGAGTATACGGCCAGTGCTTAAGGCCCCCGCCTACCCGGGCACACACACGGTGCGCAGAGCTCCAGGAAAAACAACGCGATTTCAAAGTTACTCAAGCTATCCGAGTGGGGTCTTATTTACGAAAAGCACTTAATAGTTCGCTGAGGGCCGAAAAGTACTTTTGATTTCGGATTAAGTTTTTACACGATATTTTTAGATGAGTCAAAATGGCTGAAACGCATGTTTTCTGAGTAGTTTTAAGGCGTAAAACAACCGGTACAGATTCTTGAAAATACTTAAGGGACTTGCATTACACCTTTATCTTCATTTCTCTGCTATATAACGTTAAGGTCACCGCTCAAATTTCACAGTTATCCTGTGACTACGAGAAGACTGCGCGTCAGTTCAGAGCCTTGCGCTTAGAGGCTATACCGCGCTAGAAGCACCAGCGAGCGTCGCGTTTATCATCCTGCCTCACTAACACACATACACCCCTGACGAGGAAGGCCCCTTAAGGGCACGTATTTTTCTCGAAAAGATATCGAGGCTAGTGGAGAGTTAAAACACTGTAGCATCGTCCGTGTTTCGTGACTGGTTGAGTTTCTCCACTGTCAGAACACTTAAACAAACACGTCCCGAGTGGCTCGGTAGAATAAGGCAATAATGGCTTATATTGTTGACGGTCACAAATCACAAGAGAGAATCCGCTGGCGTAAGCACACCTTATTGCAGTCTAATTAGGATTGCAGATTTTTCTACGCCCTTTAAATCTAGCACAATGGTTAACTACACCGCGGAAATACAGTGCCTCTGATTGGAAGAGATTATGATTTATCTGGGAAATTCTCTGGGAAATTCACAAAATAACTATAAATTAGTTTTGACTATTTGAGAGGTATATATATTGTTGGCAAGTAGTAGTTACTTTCGCACCCAAGACGGACGTTCTGCGGCGTGACAGCGGGGTTCTCATTGGCCTGTTCATCAGTGGAACGATCTCCCTGCGCCAATCCCAAGCAATGACATTAATTCAACACGAAGGAACGAAATTAACACAGTCCACTGAAGCTTGCGAGGAGATAGGGCCATCACCACTTATTACCGGCGCAGGTAGTTGTGTGCTGCGGATAAAGTCCACAGCTCTACGCAGGAAACACTATGACGCGAGCGACACGATGCGACAGCAAATATCACATAAAAGAACGCGCAACAAACGTTAAAAAAGAACTACATATAAACTGACTCTCGCTAACACGAAGTCAGCCGTGTGTGACCAGCCATCAGTGTTTACAAGTTTGTTCAAACTGACCTGTTTTAATCCAGATTTCATGTTTATTCTGTTAAGTCATTGCACGCGAATCTAGTTAGTTATTTAGTTTCCAAACGAATTCATTGAATGAAACCTCAAAAATTCGAGAGTAAAAAATGGTTGTCTGTAAAATTGTTTTACGGACAATTGTTTAACGTGAAGTCATAACAAATACATTGATGAAATTATTGCATACTTTTATGAATAAAATTGAATCATTTTTATTGAATTATCACTATTTTGTATGGATACAAAGAAGGAGTGAAATGAAATCTACAATTTAATTGTTAAATTTACTTTTATTTGCACTCATTAATTCAAATATGTTTATTACTTTAGCGAAGAGATTATTTTAACTATAACTTTTATACATGTTTGCTATTTAACTTCTTCCAATCTGTGTTATTCTGTTAAGGATAGGACGATGATAGGAAAATTAGGAAACGAATGGGAGTGTTTCAAGTTTAATGTGTCTCGAAAAAGTCGTCAAATCGATGGTTGTTCCAATCGAGTGGAAGAGAGATAGATGCGGTGCAAGCGTACAATGAGCGTAACGGGACACAGCGTAACGGGACAATGTGCGTAACAGCCGGCGTTCATCGATTTATTAGACGCTGTCACGTCGAAACGTAAACAGAGCATTCTTACTGTTATTCTTGTCCGTTTGCGTCCGACATGGCGAGTGTCCAGACCGGTGTCTGCTCCGCGCTGATTGGCCCAACGCGGTACGCGACGTGACGTATCACCCCGCGCTGTTCATTGGTCCAGCCTTTGCCCACAAGCAAAATCATTTCAAAACACCAAAGTAGGTAAATGCTAGTAAATCACATCACCAAGATTACCTGAGCAGTGGCCGGCTGCCACCCCACCCCCCGCCCTTTCTTTTTATTTAAAAAAGTGAGGGTTGGGGCTGGACAACACTACGATTTTAAAGTAAAAATAAAACCACCCCACGAAATTTAATTTAATTTTCTCGGCAATTTGCAATCACCACTGCTTCGCAGCAATATTTTCAGCAACACTGTATAAAAAAAAAACGCCAATTAAATTAAACTTCCAGGAACCAAACCAGGAGGTTATGGGTCGCAAATAGGCGACCTGTGACTCCTCCACGGGCCTCGGGGTTCGATGCCAAGTCGCGGCACTCGGGCCCCTAGGCCCACACGGGCGATGATGAGATCCCTGTCAGTCGGACGAGAGTCTGCTTGGGGTTGCTTCGTTAAGCGATGATTCTGAGCCCCAATTCTGAGCCGCGCTGTTCACGTGCTCGATGGGATCACAGCCACGCGATGCGGGCGATTGTTTCATGTGTTTCATTCGCCGGTTTATTCCGAGTGTACGAGGTGTGATCCAGACATGCGGTGAATAGTTTTATTACGAACAAAGTAATGAGCTTGTATCAAATTAAAACCATTCTCCTTCAGTATATGTACTCTCCTTAAGGGCGTGCCTCCCATTTCAGGTCAAGATTTTATATTTACAGTAATTACAAATAAACTTGTAGACTTCTTTAATTGTTTAACTTTCACGAAATTAAAAATATATACAGCGCATACGTTTTGCATAATTAGCTGTCAAAGTTACATTTTTTAACGTTTTTAGATTGTACAAATAAGGAGAATTTAATTTATTGCAGAACTGAAACTTTTTAGGTTTCACTGGCTACTTCAATAAATGGTTTGAATTTCTTTCACAAAATATTAACTAATTTTACCTTGCATTTAAAAATTCTCAAATTTGTTACTTTTTTGACAGAGAAGAAACATGAAATGAGTTTTTGTGATAGATATGCAAACCATACCATGAAGTAGCCAGTGGAATTGCAGTTAAACCTAAAAAGTTTCAGTTCTGCAATAAATTAAATTCTCCTTATTTGTGCAACCCAAAAACGTTAAAAATGTAACTTTGAAAGCTAATTATGCAAAAAGTATGCGCTGTATAATTTTTTTTTTTCATTTCGTTAAAGTTAAACAATTAAAAAAGTTTTTAAAGTGATCAGTGATTTATATAAATATAAAATTATGACCTGAAATGGAAGGCACGCCCTTAACTAGCAATGCTCACCTCTCCCAGTGTTGATTCTATGAATGGAAGCATTTCTTGAAGGCCCTTCAGCTGCTTCGTTGGGGAACTCCCTAATCCCGGGAATGTTGTCAAAACGTTTTCCTCTTAGCATCACCCATTTTTTTCCGGTCTCCGTTTCGCAAGCAAAAATCATTGTTAACGCATTGTTTGAAACCCGTGATTACAGATACGAAAATTTCGCGCAGTCATCTATTTATTAATTGAAGGGGAAAAAAAGAAAAAAATTCATACAGCCGTCCAAAATTATTTAGTTACCGCTCACTCTTAACTTGCCAATTTTTCCGGTTCTTAATTTGGTTTTCACAGGCGTTGGTGTTGATTCGGGACTCGATGTCCGTACCCGCACTTTGCACTCATCGCCTGGTGACATTTTCAATCCTGCAGGTTTATCATGAAGTGGTGTTGGAAAATGCAGAAGACCAAGTGACAAAAATTGTTCCTTCAGTTCTTAGAAAAAAAGCTATAACCGAGAGAGAGAGAGAGAGAGAGAGAGAGAGAGAGAAAGGTGTAGTAATAAAATTATCAGGTATGGCCCATATTTTTCTGTCCAAGTGGCATTGAAAATGTCTCCTTAAATACTACTCTGGTCGACACGAAATCCCCATGGAAATTACTATTTTAGCCTACTTTCGCACGAACAAAATACGGTAGCTTATGAGGTCACAAACAATCTGACCTTCCCAATAACTTGCTATCTCTTTCTGGTTCTCTGTTTCTCTCCCGCTCTTTCTCTCTTCCTCTTGCTGTTTATGTATGAGATCTCACGCTATCAACTGTCGGATCGCCGAGTATTTTTGGATAAAGTTCCGAGGTTGGCAGTCGAGGGGAAGGCCAGTGATACGTTGAACTGTTCCTTACACACAGAGGTTTAAGGCGACGGGACAGGACCACTTAAGGCTCTGTATCACACGCCAGGTTAAAAATGTCATTTTTTAATTTTGACGTGACAACGTCTAATAAATCTATGAACGCCGGCTCTACGCACGAAAAAAAAATTGGTTGTCTTTCATTTCGGTTTACGGACAATAGTTTAACGTGAAGTCATAAAAAAAAAAAACGAAATGATAGCATACTTTTATGAATAAAATTGAATCATTTTTATTGAATGTTCACTATTTTGTATGGATACAAAGAAGGAGTGAAATGAAATCTACATATTAATTGATAAATTTACTTTTATTTGCACTCATTAATTCAAATATGTTTATTACTTTAACGAAGAGATTATTTTAACGATAACTTTTATACAGGTTTGCTATTTAACTTCTTCCAATCTGTGTTATTCTGTTGAGGATAGGACGATGATAGGAAAAGTAGGAAACGAATGGGAGTGTTTCAAGTTTAATGTGCCTAGAAAAAGTCGAATCGATGGTTGTTTCAATCAAGTAGAAGATAGATAGATGCGGCGCGAAGCGTACAATGAGCGTAACGGGACACAGCGTAACGGGACAATGTGCGTAACGGGACATTTTTTCGTGCGTGCAGCCGGCGTTCATCGATTTATTAGACGTTGTAACTTACGTTTAGATTTATGAGAATAGTTTGTTTGTATTTGATATTTTGCCACAAATGTTACTATCGTCTATTTACTAGGCGGTATTTGCGAACTGTAAAATGTCACGCAAGTTAGCATAACACTTACGTGATGTACAAGAAAGATATCGTTACTGAGTAGTAAAAGAAAATAAATAAACTACGTGAGTAGTATAGGAATGTATATACGGAAACTGGCGCCGGCGCGTGGTGTGTGGTGTCGGTGTCCGCCATCTTGGATTGTAACGTCACGGTGGCAAAAATTCCTCAAAATTCCTCAAAAATGGATCAAAATTACTCAAATATTCCCGTTTTAAGAAAAAATTTCCCGTTTTCGAGGGAAAAATTCCCGTTTCGAAGGAAAATTTCCCGTTTTAGTCCTGAAAAATACCAGCAGCTAGAAATGTCCATATGTAGGCTTAAGCATTCATGTCTACAGCCTACGATAAGCCTCTGACGTCATCATGGATAATGACGTCACCGTTGCAGTTCCCGTTACGCCAGCCATCTCTAAATTTATTATCCGATTTTAATGAAAAAAAATTTAAAATGTATAAAAAAATCCAATTAATAAAAATTTAATAAAAATATTTCCAAAACAAACTTTTACGGCACGGAGCTCGGAGTCCTCGGTTCGAACCCGGTGAGGGCAAAAAAATAAATAAAAATGGCGACCGATCCTTCCTCCACAGAAGCCACCTACAGACTGACCTACCACCAATAACAAGGTACCTATATATCATCAACTTGTATGACGTCATGTCCACCATCTTGTAATTTATTCGCCATCTTGGAAATCTTTATTTATTTATCTGATTTTAATGAAAAAAATCCAAAATTCATCAAAAAATTAACTTATTAGAATTCTGATTGATTATATCGATTCCCGTCCTTGGTTCGAAACCGGTGAGGGCAAAAAATTAAATTAAAAAAACATCAGATCCTTCCTCCACAGAAGCCACCTACAGACTGACCTACCACCAATATCAAGGTATATATCGTCAGCTGGTATGACGTCATGTCCGCCATCTTGTATTCGTACGCTGGAGACCGTCATCTTGTTTTCGTCTGCTAGAGTGTGCTGGCGACATGTTAGTATAATTTTCTGTTCACCATACCTTTAATATCGTCTGTTGGCATTGAATTTTGACCTTGACATTGAACTTTGACCTTGACCTTGAACTTTAACCTTGGCCTTGAACTTTGACCTTTACCTTGAAATTTGACCTTTACCTTGAAATTTGACCTTGAAATTTGACCTTGACCTTGACCTTGACGTCCACCATGGATCCGACATTTTATGTTCAGTACATGCTACCAGGAGCTACCACCTGCTAGTGGTCATTACCACCATCTTGTTTTCGTCTGCTGGAGGTCACCATCTTGTGTGTACTCGTCTTACCATCATGATAGTTTAATTCTAAACTGCTACAGTGCAGTAATCATTTATTATTACTGAGGTGCCCGCCATCTTGAAATTTGGGAGCCATCTTGAAATCATGTAATTATTTAGCTAGAAATGCTGGAATAATTCCAAAAGTCTCCGATAAAATCAATTATTAATTTACAAATTAAATCGATGGATTCCTGTCCACGGTTAGATTCTTGACCAGTGACAGTTGTAACAAATTATTAAATAAATTTTAGATTCTGTTTTCCATTACCTTTCGCGGAGTTTATTAATCATTCACTCTACGAAATACAACTCAAGACAATATACCTGGCCATCGAATTAAATACAGTGGCGATTAACCTAACATGAAAGTCTCATTTTTCAATAATCTGAATAACCTATAAGCCGTTCATGTACAAAGCCACACATATAGATCAATTGTCTTCAGTCCATGCTTTGAATATATATACTGTATTGTATAGAAGTCACGTGTGGATAGGATTTACTCTACGTTTTTCAGAAGCGTATGATGAGCAGCTTGGGAACTTCACCGCTGCAGTGCGCTGCCGTAACGCCCTGTATCGTCTTAGTTATTATTTACACGTTAGAGCGCAGCGCTGTCGCCCGCTGTCATTCCCCGCACCCCTCATCCTCCATCATTCACTGCAGCTCAACATCGTTCAACTGTGGTTGGGGGGGGGGGGGAAGGGGTGTTTGAAGAGTTCGGCACTTGTCCACTAGGGACCACCACAAGTCGATGCCCTAGAGATGGTGGGGATTGCGGCGGTGAATTAACCAACTACCTCAAAACCGTTTTAGAAATTTTAACCTGGGCTGGCGACTTCTATACAGTATATATATTCAAAGGTCCATGAGACCGAGTCATGTCATTATCAGACGTATAGGTTAGTCATTTCAGGACCGCATGACATTCGTCGTTAGTTAATTATATTCAATTAATCCATCGTGACATTCTTTATACATACCAAAGGACCAAGTGACCTTGAAAAATATTTTAGTAACACCAAGAGGTTTTAAACTAGTATATATTCAATCACTACATTTTGTACGTCACGCAATCAACAAAAAGGAAACACCGACAACGAAAATACAGCACCGCCAACGAAAAGGCAGCACATTTGGAAGCACCGACAACGAAAAGGCAGCACATTTGGAAGCACCGACAACGAAAAGGCAGCTCATTTGGAAACACCGACAACGAAAAGGCTACACCATCAATGAAAAGGCAGCACATTTGTCATTGACTCCAATATTCATTGGCTCCATTAATTCGCTCGCTCCAATATTCATTGGCTCCAATATTCATGGGCTACAATATTAATTGGCTCCAATTGCTCCAAATTTTCCAACAGGCTCCAAAAGGCTCCTATAGTCATTGGCTACAATAGTCATTGACTACAATAATCATTGGCTCCAATATTCATGAGCTCCAATATCAATTGGCTCCAATTGCTCCAAATGCTCCAACAGGCTCCTAAAGGCTCCATCAGTCTTTTGGCTCCACAGTCTTTTGGCTCCTATAGTCATTGGCTCCAATAGTCTTTGGCTACAATATTCATTGGCTCCAATATTCATTTGCTTCAATATTCATTGGCTCCATCAGTCATTGACACCAACAGTCTTTTGGTTCCAAAAGTCTTTTGGCTCCAAATATATTTGGCTAGAATTCTTCGAGTCTAAGAGACTATGAGGCCACATGGCTACGAGTCTAAAATGATCTAGCTGGTTACAAGTTATACATGGCTTGCGAGGCTACAGATCTACGAAGCTTCTAGTACACAAGTTTACATGACTGCGAGGATACAGGACTACAAGTCAGCATGAGTACTTGACTACGAAGCTACTCGTCTACAAGGCCCTAGTTGCCGTATCTGTCTTCGACGGAATTTTCTCTTTTGCTCCAACTGCTCCATCAGCATTATGTTATAAGATTCTGTCTAGTACTAGAACTCTATCTTTGCTCAACAATGATAAGTTTACAAGCTAGCAGAATCTGTTTATGTATTTTTTAATTTTTTGTTTTTAATTTTTATTAATTTATTTATATTTTTAAATATTATTTTTTTCCTTTAATTTTATGATATCAAAGAATCGTGTGTCCTTTTTCTCTGTGTGCTTCTGATTATTCTGGTCAATATTATGGTGGTTTTCTCCGTGTGCTTCTGATTATTCTTGTCAATATTATGGTGGTTTTCTCCGTGTGCTCCTGATTATTCTTATCAATATTTTGATGGTTAATCCGTGTGTTGCGATCATTCCTGCGGTTTCAGTCAAAGGTCAAGGTCACACCCATCCAAGATGGCCACCGTGACGTCGCAATTCAAAATGGCGGACCGTGAGAAATCTGAGAAGCACTAGCAGGAAGGGCGAACTTCCTTCTCCTTGGAGACTATCGAAGCCATCCTTCTTATGCGATCGATAGTGAGCATGCCGCATCCAGCATAAAAGAAATAAATATTATTTACCCGCAAGCAACACATGACGTCATCTAATGTTGAAAAGCGGAACTACTTGCAGCAAGTACCTTTGAATGAGATAAATTAACTCTCACCACTGAATAGTGCTATTGTAGTCAGAGGAATGAAGTTTCGTAGCCGCGCGGACAATTAGTCATGCAGTCTCGTAACCATGCGTTCTGGAAGCTTCGTAGTCCTATAGCCCCGCGATCATAAACCTTGAAGACTTGCAATCGCATAGTCTCGTAACCTCATGGCTCGAAATCTCGTAGTCATGATGCATTGGAGCCTCGTAGACTTGAAGCTACGTAAACAAGTAGCCTTGAAATCTTATAACATAATGCTGATGGTGCAGATGTAGCAAAAGAGAAAATTCCGTCGAAGACAGATGTGACAATTGGAGCCTTGTAGACGAGTAGCTTCGTAGTCAAGAACTCGTGCAGACTTGTATTCCTGTATCCACGCAGTCACGTAAACTTGTGTTCTAGAAGCTTCGTAGCTCTGTAGCCTCGCAGTCTCAAAAACTTGAAGATGCGTAGTCACGTAATCTCGTAACCTCATGGCTCGAAGTCGCGTAGTCATGAAGTCTTGGGACCTCGTAGAATTGTAGCTTCGTATCCAAGTAGCCTCATAGACTTGAAGCTACGTAAGCAAGTAGCCATGTAATCTTATGACATAATGCTGGTGGTGCAGTTGGAACAAAAGAGAAAATTTCGACGAAGACAGATGCGGCAATTGGAGCCTTGTAGACGAGTAGCTTCGTAGTCAAGTACTCATGCAGACATGTAGAACTCTATCCTCGCGGTCACTTAAACTCGTTTTCCAGAGGCTTCGTAGCTCTGTAGCCACGCAGTCTCGTAAACTTGAAGATTCGTAGTCACGTAGTCTCGTAACCTCATGGCTCGTAGTCGCGTAGACATGATGTCTTGGGACCTCGTATAATTGTAGCCTCGCAGTCTCGTAACCATGCGTTCTGGAAGCTTCGTAGTCCTATAGCCTCGCGATCACGTAACCTTGAAAATTTGCAATCGCATAGACTCGTAACCTCATGGCACGTAGTCTAGTAGTCATGATGAATTGGAGCCTCGTTGACTTGAAGCTACGTAAGCAAGCAGCCTTGTAATCTTATAACATAATGCTGAAGGAGCAGTTGGAGCAAAAGAGAAATTCCGTCGAAGACAGATACGGCAACTGGAGACTTGTAGACGAGTAGCTTCGTAGTCAAGTACTCATGCAGACTTGTAGTCCTGTATCCTCGCAGTCATGTAAACTTGTGTACAAGAAGCTTCGTAGATCTGTAGCCTCGCAAGCCATGTATAACTCGTAACCAGCTAGATCATTTTAGACTCTTAGCCATGTGGCCTCATAGTCTCTTAGACTCGAATAATTCTAGCCAAATATATTTAGAGCCAAAAGACTTTTGGAACCAAAAGACTATTGTTGTCAATGACTGATGGAGCCAATGAATATTGAAGCAAATGAATATTGGAGCCAATGAATATTGTAGCCAATGACTATTGGAGCCAATGACTATAGGAGCCAAAAGACTGTTGGAGCCAAAAGACTGATGGAGCCTTTAGGAGCATGTTGGAGCATTTGGAGCAATTGGAGCCAATTGATATTGGAGCTCATGAATATTGGAGCCCATGATTATTAGAGTCAATAAATATTGGAGCCAATGATTATTATAGTCAATGACTATTGTAGCCAATGACTATAGGAGCCTTTTGGAGCCTGTTGGAGCATTTGGAGCAATTGGAGCCAATTGATATTGTAGCCCATGAATATTGGAGCCAATAAATATTGGAGCCAATGAATATTGGAGCGAGCGAATTAATGGAGCCAATGAATATTGGAGCCAATGAATATTGGAGCCAATGAATATTGGAGTCAATGACAAATGTGCTGCCTTTTAATTGATGGTGTAGCCTTTTCGTTGTCGGTGCTTCCAAATGTGCTGCCTTTTCGTTGGCGGTGCTGACTTTTCGTTGTCGGTGCTTCCAAATGTGCTGCCTGTTCGTTGGCGGTTCTGCCTTTTCGTTGTCGGTGCTTCCAAATGAGCTGCTTTTTCGTTGATGGTGCTGCCTTTTCGTTGTCGGTGCTTGCAAATGAGCTGCTTTTTCGTTGACGGGGCTGCCTTTTCGTTGTCAGTGCTTCCAAATGTGCTGCCTTTTCGTTGGCGGTGCTGCCTTTTCGTTGTCGGTGCTTCCAAATGTGCTGCCTTTTCGTTGGCGGTGCTGCCTTTTCGTTGTCGGTGTTTCCAAATGAGCTGCCTTTTCGTTGTCGGTGCTTCCAAATGTGCTGCCTTTTCGTTGGCGGTGCTGTATTTTCGTTGTCGGTGCATCCTTTTTGTTGATTGCGTGACGTACAAAATGTAGTGATTGAATATATACTAGTTTAAAACCTCTTGGTGTTACTAAAATATTTTTCAAGGTCACTTGGTCCTTTGGTATGTAGGGGAGACCGGGGTAAGTTGGCGAACGGGGTAAGATGACGAATCGTATGTAACTAATCCAGAAACACAGATAGACGGTTGGCGCACCTGTGACCTTGTGTGTCACCATCTGTACCTACTAGGCAGGTGCAGCGGAATTTTCCAGTCAGTTTGAATGTGGCAGTTTTGAGAGGCAGTCTGTTTCGTGAGCCATTGTTGTAATATTGAAGGTACGTATGTTAAGCTATTACGAGAAAAGAGTCCATTTGTTTTAAATGTTTATATATGTAAAATGAAATGCTGACTTTTGGGAGTATTTTATTGTAAAGATTGTTGAAGAAAATTTGTTAATGTTGTTCGTGATTTTGGTAAAGCAAAAATACGGCTGCTGGGGCAAGTTGACGGGGGCAAGATGACGAATTCATCTTGCCCCTGCAATCGTCAACTTGCCATAGGTAATGACAGTGTGAGCATTATTTTGTATTATATGTGTTATTTAAACCAATGATGTACAGATATGACGAACATTTAAGTAAAATAAAAATAATAATGAAATTATAAAATATTATAAATAGTTCCTGTGTTAATAGTCGTAACAATTTTGTTTGATTTTTTTGTAGATGCCTAGGAATATTATAAGCGGAAAACGGAAAGGAGGCGTTGGAGTGACGAAGAGATAGATAGAAGAAGCAGAATGAAGAGAAGAAAAATGAAAGAAAAACTAAGAAAACTGAAAAACAAAGTTCTGATCATTCTGTAGCAAAACCATAAAGCCTAAATAGCGTTTCTTGTCCTGCATGTGAAGAAGTTTACGTGGAACCTCCAAATGAAGACTGGATTCAGTGTTCCACATGTTCTGAGTGGTGGCACGAAAACTTTTCCAATTATGAAGTCAAGGAATTATATCAAAGTCGTTCAAATATGTTACAATATATCTTCTTTACATCCTGCACGTTGTTTAGTGTAGGATATCTATAAAACTATTGTTTACTTTGTCCATAAATATATATATTTTGGTTTCGTCATCTTACCCCAATAGGTTCGTCAACTTACCCCACTCCTGGGGCAAGATGACGAATGTGCTAACTAATTGGTTTCTTGTCAATAACTTCGGAACTACGCAAAGTAATACAACCTTTTTACATATTTAGGTAGAAATTAGTATGTACTTCGTATTGGTACCAAATTAGATATAATATATGCTTATTTATCTGTTAAAGGCCATTTCAAAGCTTAACATCGTCAACTTGCCCCGGTCTCCCCTATAAAGAATGTCACGATGGATTAATTGAAAATAATTAACTAACGACGAAGGTCATGCGGTCCTGAAATGACTAACCTATACGTCTGATAATGACATGACTCGGTCTCATGGACTGAAGACAATTGATCTATATGTGTGGCTTTGTACATGAACGGCTTATAGGTTATTCAGATTATTGAAAAATGAGACTTTCATGTTAGGTTAATCGCCACTGTATTTAATTCGATGGCCAGGTATATTGTCTTGAGTTGTATTTCGTAGAGTGAATGATTAATAAACTCCGCGAAAGGTAATGGAAAACAGAATCTAAAATTTATTTAATAATTTGTTACAACTGTCACTGGTCAAGAATCTAACCGTGGACAGGAATCCATCGATTTAATTTGTAAATTAATAATTGATTTTATCGGAGACTTTTGGAATTATTCCAGCATTTCTAGCTAAATAATTACATGATTTCAAGATGGCTCCCAAATTTCAAGATGGCGGGCACCTCAGTAATAATAAATGATTACTGCACTGTGGCAGTTTAGAATTAAACTATCATGATGGTAAGACGAGTACACACAAGATGGTGACCTCCAGCAGACGAAAACAAGATGGTGGTAATGACCAAGGGCGCCCATATGATAATTTGTAGGGGGGGGCCAGACTTAGGGGTATGAAGTATTTTTAATATTTTGGAAGACTTAACTGCGGCTTGTTACTAGCCATAAAATAGTTCCAGTTCTGACCCTGTTAAAATTTTTTGTCCTGTTACTAAAATAATAGACCACAGTACTCATTCGCCATAAAAAAATCTTTATTGGCTACTTTATTAATTAAATATTAACTATTTTATTGAAACAAATGAATTTTTAGAAACACAAATGCAGGAATAGAGTCCTTATACTTTTGAAGCGTCTCGGGTACACGGATATCAAGAATACAGTCCTTCAACTAATTGCTCTCTTTACCCCTAAATAAATGTCGCGTACAAATTAAATTAAAATAATTATAAAGTTTAAAACGTGTTGATCAAAAGATTCAACTTTGGAAGAGAAACGATTTGAGTATGTTATCACAGTCAGAAAACAGTTGTTTTTAAATGTAACACCTGAACTACGCTTATAATTACAGTCAAAAATTGTTTCACAATTAAATGAATATTACTATGTTTCGATATGAATCATAATTGCTTATCATTTAAAATTAGCACAGATGGATTCAGTAGTAAAGCACAGAAAAAATTAGTTTATTATTAAACTAGACTATTTAACCAAACAGTATTTAGATGTTAAGGAATTAAGTGACACCAAAACCAATGAAAATAATCGAAAATTTCTAAATGCTGACATAACTCATATATCAGCTTTCCACAGAAGAGTTTAGTTCGGCGCAATTAATCCACACAAAACAACTGGACATACTATGTCGACGCGTATTTTAAGAATATAAGAAGATCCACATCGCAGTATAATTTTTTTTTTTCGTGTCGTGTGGTGCGGGCCCCCATTTGTGGTGCGGGCCCATAGGCTACAGCCTAGATAGCCTGCGCGTAAATACGGCATTGATAAACCCTTAAATAACATGTTCAGAACTTAACTTCAGAATTAAGAGTACATTAGAACCTCGATTTTACGGAGCCCGGACTGAACGAAGCCGCGATTTTACGAATACATTTTTTTCAGGAACCATCTAAAATTCGGAAAATTTGACACCAAAATATATTTTTAAAAAAATTAAAAAAACACTATGAAAACATATAAAGATATTAATTTTTAATGCACAGCGTATTCATATTTTAAAGCTAATACAACAGCCATTTACCGTTAGTGAATATTGTATAAGTTATTGCGGCATCAAACTCAAAATCGAAAAGAAAAAATGGACTAGGTACACTTTATTTGTCGCAAAGTTCGAAATTTCTTAGATTGAAAAATTATGCCAAGGCTGTAAAAATATTTATTTTACCGCAAATGAACTATACTCAACATTCCTTACCCATTCCAACATTTCCAGCTCGTGAACATAGCAACTGAGCTTGAAACCTTGAGAAGCGTGAGAGAAAGAAACGATATTGAGTAGCTACTTCCTCTCCTTTCCGCTAATATCCAGCAACCCAAGCCATTAGGCATTATCTTGACAATTTTCGCATTAATTACCTTCGCTGCATCGGTTTCCCAGTAAAAAACGCTCAAAAATGGTATAAGTGACGCAGCAAGTAGACGTGACGAGCGGATTTTCAACTAAGCTTTTTTTTAACTTACTATACAAACAAATAATTCCCTATGGCTATCACAAATTCAAGGGCTTCTCGCACTAAAATGTACTGTGTTTTTAATGAATGTCTGTCGTTAAAGAGCAGCGTTTTTTTTCACCAAATAAGCCTATGATTAAAGACCGTAAAAATTCGCGGATTCCTTTCGAGACAGGCTGGAATCCAAACTCGTTTAGCTTAATGCTGCGTCAGTGATTGGACCGCAATTTACCTGAAGGACTCTGAGCCAATGGCAAACACTCAACAAAAGAAGTATCGAATCATAAGAATCGCAGTAAACAGTTTCCCCGAGTCGGTAGCCAATGACCATGTGATAGTTGCCAGAGTACATAGGAGTTTAGTCTATCCTAGTGGTCATTGAAACCGCGAATTTTTCCAGTCCCTACCTATGATCACTTTTATGAAACAGTACAGGTGTACACTGAACTGTGTGCTTGTTCTCCTCGATTATGTTACTAAAAGTGCGTTCATTAATATTTTTCAAGCTGATTTGTTAAAGATTAACTGATAAATATGATAAGGTGAAGTCCATAAAAATGCAAGGCAGGGAATTCTTCCAGCTCATCAACCCGACCCTGGATAGTCTCGTCTGTGTTCAGTCGTCTCTGGCAAGGAGTGGACAAGTTTGCAAACTCAAATATAAATTTATTTTAGTAACACGCGTCTTACGAAAAGGAAAGATATCCAAGAAAGGCATGTCGGACAACCTACTGTCACCACACAAAAGTTAACATGATGCAATGCGTGGTGCAACTGTGTTTAGTCGCTGTGATGTCGCTTTTATATCACTCGTGCAATGAAGCAAGTTGTGGAATGTTAAAAAAAAAAATAAGGGGAGGGCAGAGGGCAGACAGCAGTCATTGTTTTTACTATTTAATATTATATATATTCCGTTCAATAAATTATAACATGTATCTTCACAGGGTGGGGTGTTTGAAATTTTATGAAGATAACGATTTTACGAATGCAATCCAAGCGACTGTGAGCATACGTAAAATCGAGATTCCAGTGTAAATTGCTTTCGAGTCTACTGAAGGTAGCGGAATCCTTATCCCTTTAAACACTTTTGAAGGGAAAAAGTGATTTTCCTCTAAATTAAAAATTCCAACATAAATTTTACGTTGTAGACTTTTCTGAACAATAATTCTTATTTGAGTAACTTTAAAGGTGTTAGCTTACCTTAAAAATTGTGAATATTCTGAGCGGATGTGACGAATGAGGAAAACTAAGAAACACTACATAATAACAATGGTTTTTATCTTTACACTTTTCACTTATTTATTTGCACTTAAGTTATTTATACTGACTGAATACACTAAACTAAATCTAGACCAGATGCATAAAACTGTAGGTAGACCTAAAGACTATTGAAAAATCTCTGTTTTGAGATGTTATTTGTGAACATACACATTATTATGACGAAAAAGTAGCAAAACATTTCGCCGTCTACAAGCACATGTCAACTGTCGCGTCGTCTAACTCTGACTGGTCTAAATCTGTTCTGTTGTGTTATCGCGCGAGCTTGGGTAGGAATACGAAGGGGAATGACTCGCCACGGGCGTTGCGCTTGAACAGCGTTTTCTCCCTGTACACAACACCTTATATCGCAGCAGCAGAAACTAATGCTTGAACTAACATAACAAATGAAATAGACATGTAAAAAACGATATACAATAATATCTTCGTGTTGAATCACTTCTACATAATACCGAATTTAAATAATTTTCTTTAAAGTAAAACACCTGACTACACTATATTTTTTTCCTTCCCTGAAAGCTAGGGGGGGGCCACGGCCCCCCCCTGCCCCCGGGTATGGGCGCCCTTGGTAATGACCACTAGCTGGTGGTAGCTCCTGGTAGCATGTACTGAACATAAAATGTCTAATCCATGGTGGACGTCAAGGTCAAGGTCAAGGTCAAATTTCAAGGTCAAATTTCAAGGTAAAGGTCAAATTTCAAGGTAAAGGTCAAAGTTCAAGGCCAAGGTTAAAGTTCAAGGTCAAGGTCAAAGTTCAATGTCAAGGTCAAAATTCAATGCCAACAGACGATATTAAAGGTATGGTGAACAGAAAATTATACTAACATGTCGCCAGCACACTCTAGCAGACGAAAACAAGATGACGGTCTCCAGCGTACGAATACAAGATGGCGGACATGACGTCATACCAGCTGACGATATATACCTTGATATTGGTGGTAGGTCAGTCTGTAGGTGGCTTCTGTGGAGGAAGGATCTGATGTTTTTTTAATTTAATTTTTTGCCCTCACCGGTTTCGAACCAAGGACGGGAATCGATATAATCAATCAGAATTCTAATAAGTTAATTTTTTGATGAATTTTGGATTTTTTTCATTAAAATCAGATAAATAAATAAAGATTTCCAAGATGGCGACTAAATTACAAGATGGTGGACATGACGTCATACAAGTTGATGATATATAGGTACCTTGTTATTGGTGGTAGGTCAGTCTGTAGGTGGCTTCTGTGGAGGAAGGATCGGTCGCCATTTTTATTTATTTTTTTGCCCTCACCGGGTTCGAACCGAGGACTCCGAGCTCCGTGCCGTAAAAGTTTGTTTTGGAAATATTTTTATTAAATTTTTATTTATTGAATTTTTTTATAAATTTTAAATTTTTTTTCATTAAAATCGGATAATAAATTTATATATGGTGGGCGTAACGGAAACTGCAACGGTGACGTCATTATCCATGATGACGTCAGAGGCTTATCGGAGGCTGTAGACATGGATGCTTAAGCCTACATATGGACATTTCTAGCTGCTGGTATTTTTCAGGACTAAAACGGGAAATTTTCCTTCGAAACGGGAATTTTTCCCTCGAAAACGGGAAATTGTTTCTTAAAGCGGGAATTTTTGAGTCATTTTGAGCCATTTTTGAGGAATTTTGAGGGATTTTTGCCACCGTGACGTCACAATCCAAGATGGCAGACACCGACACCACACACCACGCGCCGGCGCCAGTTTCCGGACATACATTCCTATACTACTTACGTGGAGAGTGAAACGTAGCCTTAAGACAAGTCTAGATGCTCATAAATATTTAGAACCAGTGATTTTGTGTATAAAAATCGCGTTCATACTCACTTCCTTGCGAATAGTTTCAAATATATTTAATTAGAAGGTCTCTATTGTGGATTGGTGTTAAAATGTGTGATGAGTATGTAAGTAAGTTAGGAGTGAATGTAGGTACATGTAAACATCTGAACATCTAAACTCGGTAACGAGATTATTCATGTGTTCTCATGCTGCAAGTAAATTTATAATACGAAACTCGGTCACCAAATTTAACGTAGAATTCTTAAAAAATAATGCCGAGCGTTTTAGATATTATAAAATTATTCTCTTGGGGAAAACCGATAGAAATGTTATCCCTATTTAACAATATGGTACTCATGATTCCTCATGGTTAGCCGAAAAACAGGAGTGCCGAACGCGTCACGCGTAAAAGGCCTAAATGCTGAACCTGTAACATTTCACCCTAGTCCTTAATTATCATCGCCTCCGTTTTTGAAGTTGTGCTTCTTTAGGCGTGTTGAGGGTGAAATTTCAGTATACACCAGAACTGCAAAGAAATAAGTGCGCATTACACAACGGAAATTCAACAGGCGTGATGTCCATTATGCATGCACGCAGAAACTGCTATAGCACGAGCCAAGAAGGTTAACCCACGTGTGTCAGTATGCACCCGTATATAATTACTAACGCGAACATCGGGGGATGTAGCCTACTAAGCTTATTGGTGTGCCAAAGTATACTTTATGATAGGGAAAATTTCCTGAAATGTATTTTGTAAACTTGATTAGTCATAATAAGTGATGAATGCAACTTTAAAAGTACCTTAATAGCTAGGAAAATTGTATTGTAACAAACATCACGTCAAAAACATTTAACATTTTATTGATTCACTAAAGCATTATGAACATGACGCTGTATTTTCAGTATTTTTCAAACTAAAAGTTTCAGTTCAATAGATACATTAAAACAAAATTAACCTGAAATATATTTAAAACACATAATGTAACACTAAGTATGTGTATGTATATTTGTTTTTGCTTAAACTACAGAAATCAGTCTGTAAATACTTCCTACGACAAATAAACCCTAAACTTTACTGAACGGATTCAACATTTAAAATTATAGAGTAAAAATTTAGTAACAAAATTTTTATTTAACATGGCGTCGAATATATGTAGGCTAACCATTTTTTTTGCCACTACAGTATGATAAACGAACGGTGCGCTAACTCTACATTTCAATGTTAACTAAGGGTTGTCGATATTGTATGCCATCATTATAGTGTATTTTTTAAGTTATATTTAACTTTATTTTTATGGCTATAAATTATAACTAGGGACTGGAAAAATTCGCGGTTACAATGACCACTAGGATAGACTCCACGATTCTATATGTACTCGGGCAACTATCACCTATTTATTGCGATTCTTATGATTCGATACTTCTTTTGTTGAGTGTTTGCCATTGGCTCAGAGTCCTTCAGGTAAACTGCGGTCCAATCACTAACACAGCATTAAGCTAAACGAGTTTGGATTCCAGCCTGTCTCGAAAGGAATCCGCGAATTTTTCCTGTCTCTAATTATAACATAAAGTATTAAAGCATAGTTTAACTACTATAAAGTTTACTTTGGCACAACAATGTGCTTAGTAGCTTCACACCCCTCTGTTCGAAAACACCCCATCAAAGCTTTATCGAATCACAGACTGCTACGCTGGAACGTCTCACAAGACAGCAGCCAATCAGTGGGTGGCATTAGACCGAGTGTACGTAGAACTATGGAGTTCATCCTACAGGACATTGAACCCGCGAATTTTTCCGGTCCCTATTTATGATATGATTACCGTATAAACAGCCTGATGCTCGGATGACCAGCGATGGGCAGGTTGTGCTTCTGTACTCTCTCTTGTTCTGTGTCCTTGCTGACGAGACCCGGAGTTCGCCGGCCTCTGTCCCGATATAGCCGCCCGAAGGTGCTAGCCGGCGAACAGACTATATTTAGTGTGGACAGGGTCTGTGGCGGACCGCACTAGGTGAGTCGCGTCCACTTAGTTCCTTATACGTTCAGGGACAGCCTTATTCCGCTGCTTCTTTCTCACTTAATGAAATTTAAAAAAAAAAAAAAATATTGATTGTTTGTAAAGTCGGTTTACGGACGATAGATTAACGTGAAAACGTCATAACAAAACATTGATGAAATGATTGCGTACTTTTATGAATAAAATTGAATCATTTTTATTGAATTATCACTATTTTGTATGAGTACAAAGAAGGAGTGAAATGAAATCTATAATTTAATTGATAATTATACTTTTATTTGCACTCATTTATTAAAATATGTTTATTACTTTAACTAAGAGATTATTTTAACTATAAATGTTATATATGTTTGCTATTTAACTTCTTCCAATCTGTGTTATTCTGTTAAGGATAGGACGATTTTAGGAAAAGTAGGAAACGAATGGGGGTGTTTCAAGTTTAATGTGCCTCGAAAAAGTCAAATCGATGGTTGTTCCAATCGAGTGGAAGAGAGATGATGCGGCGCAAGCGTACAATGAACGTAACGGGACACTTTTTCGTGCGTGCAGCCAGCGTTCATCGATTTATTAGACGTTGTCACGTCAAAATATTAACTTTGATATCGATGTCATTAGAAGAGGCATGCATAATTCGCGTTATTTCGTTGGTGTCTTAGAGGTGTGCTAAAAATTTACGGTGAATAATTTTTATAGCAGCAACTGCTTACACTACATCTATATGAAAAAACCTACTAAGCCTGATAGCCTGATCCGTTTACAAAGTCAGTATCAAGTTTGAACAAGCTGTGACTTGTCAGTCGGCTTCCAGAGCCGGAAGATTGAGGTTGTGTTTTACCGTGTCTGTCGCGCATCATGGATAGACTCGTAAATTTTGCGGATTAGTCTGGCCTCAGGGTGGATTTCAAACTCGTGGGTGTGCTCATCCCCATTTTTCTTTCCCATTGATTAGCGAGGCTTTTTGTCCTTCTTGATTGGCACTGCCTGATTCGCTTACTTCTCTCCAAGCGGGATTCGATGACTCACGATCTTACAGAAGGGCGTAACCGAATAACTGCGGTCCAATCATGAACACAGGTGCACGACTCTCAAGGTTAACATTTAACTTGCGACTAAATGAATGCGTGAAATTTCCGTACCTCTAATCGTGGATTTCGAACAACGGCGTTAACATTAAGTTTGGTTTGCGAAACGGAGACCACAAAAATGGGTCGGGAAGAAAGGAAAGCGTTTTACACCGTTCCCGGAATTTGAGAGGGCCACGACGGAGCAGGTAACGGCCCTTCCGAATAACCTTCCAGAAGTGCTTCCAGTCACCTTTGAATATATATATATATATATATATATATATATATATATATATACCTATATATATATTCAAAGCCTTTGAATATTCAAAGCAGTCACGGAATCGACATTGGGATAAGTGTGCATCGCTAGCCCAGGAGAATATTTGAAGGATATTAATTCAAATTTGATATAAGCTGATTTACCGTAATAATTTTTAAAATCACATCTCGTATTGGTCGGGTTTGGAAAAATTATCGGGTTCATTGGCCTCTAGGACTCCTCTGTCCTCCGCATACGCCGGGAAATGGCAACTGGTGAGACGTTTATTGTTGATGTTAATAGCACAGAGGCTAACATAATCACATAAAAATAAAATATAGGTTTCATACATCCAATACTGACAACATTATAACATCGTATACATACAAAATCACCTTGGTAAACATATATACACCATCCGACTTATAAGTTGATATTCAAGTCATTGCTGTCTTTTGCATAACAAATAGTGTCGTAAGTGTTTCCTGAACATTTCTTAATGTGAACATTCTCTAATGTAAACTGGCAAATTATTGTATTCCTGGAGACCTTTAGCATAGATTGAGTGTTGAGCTGAAGCAGTCCTATATTGCAAATGGAACTTGTTGCAATTACGTGTGGCATAAGAATGTACGTCTCAACTGGTTTGTCCGTTATTCGGCAGTTTTTGGTTTAGGGTTCCTCATAGACTCTCAGTTCTGCATAAACAAATTGTGTGTCAATCGCAGAACTAGTTCAAAGGTGTACTTGTTTGGATTTTAGTCAAATAGCGAAATTAATGCGCGAAATTTTTACGGTTATATATTCTGAAGATTAAATAAAATAAACTGTGGGCTTCAGAACCAAACGAACCTGAGTCACAATTAACAAAATTAACAGGAGACTAAAAAAATTGTTCGTTCAACGATACTTCTTTATCATGAAACTCCATATCTTCCGAAATTTATCGCGCTAACAATTCTTTTGGAAACAATAAAAAATTGGTTGTCTGTAAAGTCGGTTTACGGACTATAGTTTAACGTGACAACGTCATAACAAATCATTGATGAAATTATTGCATACTTTATGAATAAAATTGATCATTTTTATTTTAATAATAAAAGAATAAATACTTGAAATTATACTACTAATCAGATTTTTAAAATGCAAGAATAATTAACCTTTATTGCCGAAATTGTTGTTGTAATAAGCAATGAAAATCACATTAACTTTTTACTTCACTTTATTAACAGTCGACGAAACAGTTCACGTGTAGATGACTTGTAATTAATTTTAAAAACTGGCGTTTAGCTATAAAGTTTAAATATAATTATGATCAAGTTTTCATATGAATAAACTGTAATCAAATATCTATCATCAATTATATGAATCACCATAATTATTTAGTCAATTGTAACATAACCTATTATTACTGGACTCGCCGACAGCGTAACGGAAAACAGCGTAACGGAACAATGAGCGTAACGGGACACAGCGTAACGGAACAATGTGCGCAACGGGACACTTTTTCGAGCGTGCAGCCCGCGTTCAACCATTTATTGGATGTTGTCACGTCAAAAAAATTCTGTACTTTTTAACAAAGTTCCTAAGAAATATTTTGTAGTACCTACTACAAGAAAGATATGGTAACTTTGTAAACCACATTATTATTTTTTCATGTATGAAATACTTTTTTCAAGTATTTCTTGCGAAAAAAATTGGCGCATAAATTTATATTTTAATTGAAGTTTCATTCAAGCCTAATATTTTTTTTTTTTTAAACCATGGAAATTATAATAGATTATTCAACAATTTGAATTTTATTTTGTTTTATTTTGCTTATTAATATATGCGGTTAATACTTGAAAGCTATGCAGGAAACGGTTAAGCAATAACTTTAACTATCGGAGGTACTGGAACAACACAATGTACAAATGTCCGCGTAAGATTTCGCAACCCATGTTGGAAGTGGTAAAGTTGTTTTCATGTAAATTTTCAAATCAACAAATATCGGTGATTTTGCATGATTGTTTCTGTTCCATTACCCCCCAAAATAAAACTACAACGTACCCGGGCACACATGCGGTGTGTAAATCTTCAGAATTCAGAAATAAACCCTATCCTATACTGCGTCACGCAACTCACACACACGGTGCGCAGATCTTCAGGTAAAACAATGCGATTTCAAAACTACTCAAGATATCCGGGTGGTGTCTGCTTACGAAAAGCATTTAAGAGTTTTCTGAGGGCCGAAAAGTACTTTTGATTTCGGATTAAGTTTTAAAAATGTAGTTTTAGAAGAGTTAAAAAGGACTAAAACGCATGTTTTCAGAGTAATTTTTAGGCGTAAAACCAGGAGCGTAGGAACCGGGGGGGAACAGGGGGGAAGTGTCCCCCTGAACTTTTTGGGTGGAGGGGACTGTCCCCCCCAACTTTCTAGACCGTGATATTTTTATTTTGTAATATTATTCTGCCCAACTTTATTTGTAATTTCTTCACTTATCAAATTTTATCTTAAGGAAACAATAATAATTTTAACATTGATGTATCCAATGGTTGGATACAAAAACTGCTTAAAAAGCGCTATTTTGCACTTTTAAAATCAAAATTTTCCGGTGGAGGACCCACGGTAAGAGGGGAATGGGTTTACATGATATCAAAATCATTATTTCCCCCCCCCCCTAACTTTATGAACACAGCTACGCCAGTGCGTTAAACAACCAGTAAAGATTCTTGAAAGCACTTAAGCTGACTTGCATTACACCTTTATCTTCATTTCTCGGCCATATAATGTTACGGTCACCGCTCAAATTTCACAGTTGTCCTGTGTCAACGAGAAGACTGCGCGCCAGTCCAGAGGCGACACCGCGCTGGAATCACCAGCGAACGTCGCGCTTATCATCCCGCCTCGCTGGCACAGACACAGCGCTGACGGGGCGTCGCTCTGCGCCGCGGCACAGACGAAGAACAGACGCCGCGCGACGACGCATCGACGCGTCCGGCGCCCGTTACAAAAGACACAAGAGTGGCCGAGTGTACCGCCGCAGACCACCGCACGTATACCTACTGGCCGCGGCATTTTCGTGAATGGAACGGAAGTCGCACGGAACGGAAATGCGTAACAACCACGGTGATATCATCTGTGGCGGATGACGCGAACAAAAAAAAAAAATCACACAAGTCCAAAGGAAAAACCTTATATCACTAATAGTTTAACGGGTTTTTAATAAGAATATCAGTATTTTTAATAAGATCCTTTATCCAAAATCAGGCACCAAATCCGGTGCATATTATTTTATGAACCCTTTTTTTTTTTTTTTTTTTTCGCTTTCATCGCAGTAGTTCCATTAAATAGGTTAGTAGTACAGGAATGGGCATACTGGGACTGGGTTCTGGGTGTGGATTGTGATTGTCGGTCCGCCATCTTGGATTGTGACGTCACGGCGGCCATCTTGGATGGATGTGACCTTGACCTTTGACCTTGACCTTGAATTTGATCCTCAAAAATCGCCAAAATCCTCCAAAATTGGGCAAAATTTGCCCAAAATTCCTCAAAAATCGCCAAAATTTCCATTTCTGTGGAAAAAAGTTCCGCCAAAAATTCGCAAAAAATTCCTCAATTCGAAAATCAGGATTTCGAAAATCCTCAAAAGTCGTTTTGCCCTAGAAAGAACCCTAATTCCTAAAACTGGCTTAAAACTCCTAAGAGATAGCCGCTTATAAGCCATTTCTAGGAATGAGGATACCATGACCGCCATCTTGGATTATGTCGTCACCGATGCATTTTTCGTTACGGCCGCCATCTTTAACTTTTTTATTTATTATCCGATTTTAATAAAATATTTTTTAAAAATTATAAAAAAAATTAAATAATAAAATTTTAATAAAACATTTATAAAAAACAAACATTAACGACACGGAGTTCGGAGTCCTCGGTTCGAACCCAGTGAGGGCAAAAAAAATTAAAAATGGCGACAGGCTCCTTCCTTAATGGTGGCTGCAGGCAGACTGACTCCCACCACTTTTCTTAAAGCAGATATATCGTCACCTAGTATGACGTCATGTCCGCCATCTTGTCTTCGTTGCTGGAGACCACCATCTTGTTTTCGTCGGCGAGAGTGCGCTGACGCCATGTTAGTTTAGTTCTTATCCGCTAGAGTGCAGTAATCATTTATTACTAAGGTGCCCGCCATCTTGAAATATGGACGCCATATTGAAAATCCGTAATTATTTAGCTAGAAATTCGCGAAAAATTTCTAAATTCGTTAAATAAATCACTCATTAATTTACATATTGATTCGATCCGCTCCTGTCCTTGGTTCGATACTTGATCGATGCAATAATGTTTAATTTTATGTAAAAAATAATAATTTCAATAAACCATGTTCAACATTCGTAAAGAGACTCTAAATCCTCTACGACCACCATCCTATCAGACATCAAGACCACCATATTGGAAATGCGTAATTTTAATGCTAGAGATCCGGGAAAAAGTTCAGAAATCATTAAATAAATTTCCGATCAATAAACTGATTAATTAGATCGACTAAGGTCCTTGGTACGATCCCAGGCCGATACAAAACAACTTTAATATTTTAAAAAAGCTCCACTAAAGTGTAAGGTTCGAGGAATTAAACACCGCAAGTTCTTTTACAAACATAATATTTATTACATAATTTCTATTCTACTACAGGATCACTTACGAAAGCCAGCAAACTTATAATCATTTAGTTCCGCAGCGGTGTGAAATGACTAATTCTTAGCTCCAATCGGTTTATACTAGACAGAGTCCAGCCAGAACCTTTACAGACATAGTCCACCTCTTCTTGACAGAGTTTCTGGATACCGTTTTTAACAGTTTGCTTCACATCGTTAGAACTGTAAATTACTGCAGCCGATGTCTTGAATGCACACTTCTTCACTTTGTCATCGAACGGATATGGCTTTCCATATATACAGTCCAACCACAAGTTATATTTCAAAGGTCCGTTTGTTGCTACATCATCAGTAAGCTGATTGATTATCTTCTGTCTGATATCGTCAAGAAAATTACAAATGTCCTTCGACTCACCGAACGTATTTAGATAATAGTAGTCTTTCAAAGTTCCACGAAATGCAGACTGCGCCAAGTAGAAGCCATTATCGTTCACTTGTAATGCTCCGAACACAGTCTTAGGTTTAGTTCCATGTTCAGACGTCATAACAATCGGTTGCTGGGCATCTGTTTTTTTGGTTGTACGCTTTCGTGTCTCCAATCTAAAGCGAGGAGCCGAAATGTCGGCAGGTAGTTCAGCAGTAGGAGCACAGACTCCACCTTTACATTTTTTCGCATGATGTCGCAAACTGTCAATTCGAGTAAACCATTTAAGGCACTCATCACATCGAAACTTCATGCGAGAAGGATTCTTCGTGCATTTGCTCCGCTCATGTCTTCGTGCATCATGGGAAAATGCGAACGACGTATCACAGTAGCTGCAAGGATACCGTGGTGATGAAGACGATCCTTTCAGACCCGATCCAGATACAGACGTTGCAACAGTAGTACCATTTCCAGGCATTCTCTTATGCACATCGATGCATCGTTGTTGCGCCGAAACCTTTACTTTCTGCCGCACAGCAGGACCTTTGCATGCCTTCATGTGCGTTTTCATATTATCTTTTCTGGCAAACTGCTTATGACATTTCTCACAAACAAACATTTTACGATATAGGTTCTTGGCACATTCGCTCCTCTTGTGTCGCCGGGCATTGCTGTTGTTTGAGAAAATCTTGTCGCAGTAACAGCACCGATGTTCGCTAGTTGTCAAATCAGCATCCATTGAAGTCTCCATCGAGGTCGTATCGTCGATCGTCGTGGTTTCCTGCACATCCAGCTCAGTAGTCATTAAGCTATCTTCTGCTGGTGGTATCACATCTGTTGAAATCTCCTCCAATGTCGACGTCGTCGTCGTTGCCAAAGGGATCTGCTCCACCATTGTCGTCGCTGACGTCAAGGTTCCCGTAGACGATGGTACAACGTCCATCGAGTTCGGCGTTAAAGTCGGTAAAGATGCCATCGAGTTCTCAAGAACAGGTAATTACACGACTTATGCACCAGATGAAATAATCTAGGTGATCCTTACACCGTCGACGACAGTAACAAACTGAGCGACCTGCTGTCTAGGACTCGCTTATATACATGCACCGGATGGAATAATACGCAAGTCAAATCAAGAACCATTTACTATAATACTAGAGTCAAAACAACATTAAAAATAGAAGGACCAACAACGAAAAGGCAGCACATTCGGAAGCACCGACAACGAAAAGGCAGCACCGACAACGAAAAGGCAGCACATTTGGAAGCACCGACAACGAAAAGGCAGCACCGACAACGAAAAGGCAGCACATTTGGAAGCACCGACAACGAAAAGGCAGCACATTTGGAAGCACCGACAAAGAAAAGGCAGCACCGACAACGAAAAGGCAGCACATTTGGAAGCACCGACAACGAAAAGGCCGCACCGCCAACGAAAAGGAAGCACATTGGGAAGCACCGACAACGAAAAGGTCGCACCACCAACGAAAAGGAAGCACATTTGGAAGCACCGACAACGAAAAGGAAGCACCATCAACGAAAAGGCCGCACCGCCAACGAAAAGGAAGCACATTTGGAAGCACCGACAACGAAAAGGCAGCACCGCCAACGAAAAGGAAGCACATTTGGAAGCACCGACAAAGAAAAGGCAGCACCGCCAACGAAAAGGAAGCACATTTGGAAGTACCGACAACGAAAAGGCAGCACCATCGACGAAAAGGAAGCACATTAATTTGTCATTGACTCCAATATTCATTGGCTCCAATATTCATTAGCTCCAATATTCATTGTCTCCAATATTCATTGACTCCAATATCCATGAGCTCCAATATCAATTGGCTCGAATTGCTCCAAAAGGTTCCATCAGCCTTTTGGCTCCAACAGTTTTTTGGCTCCGATAGTCATTGGCTCAAATAGTCTTTGGCTACAATATTCATTGGCTCCAATAATCATTGACTGCAATATTCATTGGTTCCAATATTCATTGGCTCCAATATTCATTGGCTCCAATATTCAATGGCTCCAATATTCATTGACTCCAATATTCATTGGCTCCATCAGTCATTGACAACTACAGTCTTTTGGTCCCAAAAGTCTTTTGGCTCCAAATATATTAGGCTAGAATTCTTCGAGTCTAAGAGACTATGAGACCACATGGTTACAGAACTACGTGACTACGAATCTTCAAGTTTACGAGACTGCGAGGCTACAGAGCTACGAAGCTTCTAGTACACAGGTTTACGTGACTGCGAGGATACAGGACTACCAGTCTGCATGAGTACTTGACTACGAAGCTACTCGTCTACAAGGCTACAATTACAGCATCTGTTTTCGTCAGAATTTTCTCTTTTGCTCCAACTGCACCACCAGCATTATGTTATAAGATTACAAGGCCGCCTGCTTACGTAGCTTCAAGTCTACGAGGATACTTGGATACGTAGCTTCAATTCTACGAGGTCCTAAGACTTTTGACTACGCGACTTCGAGCCATGAGGTTACGAGATTACGTGACTACGAATCTTCATGTTTACGAGACTGCGAGGCTACAGAGCTACGAAGCCTCTAGTACACAGGTTTACGTGACTGCGTGGATACAGGAATACAAGTCTGCATGAGTTCTTGACTACGAAGCTACTCGTCTGCAAGGCTCCAATTGACACATCTGTCTTCGATGGAATTTTCTCTTTTGCTACATCTACACCATCAGCATTATGTTATAAGATTACAAAGCTACTTGCTTACGTAGCTTCAAGTCTACGAGGCTCCAATACATCATGACTACAAGACTACGAACCACGAGGTTACGAGACTATGCGATTGCAAGTCTTCAAGGTTACGTCATCGCGAGGCTATAGGACTACGAAGCTTCCAGAACGCATAGTTACGAGAATGAATGACTAATTGACCGCATGGCTACGAAACTTTATGTCTCTAACTGACTACAATAGCACTATTCAGTGGTGAGAGTTAATTTATTTCATGCAAAGGTACTTGCTGCAAGCAGTTCCGCTTTTCAACATCAGATGACGTCATGTTTTGCTTGCAGGTAAAATAATATTTATTTATTTTATGCGGGATGCGGGTTGTTCACTATCGGTCGCATAAGAAGAATGGCATCGATAGTCTTCAAGGAGAAGGAAGTTCGTCCTTCCTGCTAGTGCTTCTCAGATTTCTCACGGTCCGCCATCTTGGATTGCGACGTCACGGCTGCCATCTTGGATGGGTGTGACTTTGACCTTTGACCGAAACCGCAGGAATGATCGCAAGCACACGGATTAACCATCATAATATTGATAAGAATAATCAGGAGCACACGGAGAAAACCATCATAATATTGGCAAGAATAATCAGGAGCACACGGAGAAAAACGACACATGTTTTCTTTGATATCATAAAATTACAGGAAAAAAATATTTAAAAATAAAAATAAATTAATAAAAAAATTTAAAATAAAAACAAAAAATACATAAACTGATTCTGCTGGCTTGTAAACTTATCATTGTTGAGCAAAGATAGAGTTCTAGTACAAGCCAGAATTTTATGTATTTTTTGTTTTTATTTTAAATTTTTTTATTAATTTATTTTTATTTTTAAATATTTTTTTCCTGTAATTTTATGATATCAAAGAAAACATGTGTCGTTTTTCTCCGTGTGCTCCTGATTATTCTTGCCAATATTATGATGGTTTTCTCCGTGTGCTCCTGATTATTCTTATCAATATTATGATGGTTAATCCGTGTGCTTGCGATCATTCCTGCGGTTTCGGTCAAAGGTCAAAGTCACACCCATCCAAGATGGCAGCCGTGACGTCGCAATCCAAGATGGCGGACCGTGAGAAATCTGAGAAGCACTAGCAGGAAGGACGAACTTCCTTCTCCTTGAAGACTATCGATGCCATTCTTCTTATGCGACAGATAGTGAACAACCCGCATCCCGCATAAAATAAATAAATATTATTTTACCTGCAAGCAAAACATGACGTCATCTGATGTTGAAAAGCGGTACTGCTTGCAACAAGTACCTTTGCATGAAATAAATTAACTCTCACCACTGAATAGTGCTATTGTAGTCAGTTAGAGACATAAAGTTTCGTAGCCATGCGGTCAATTAGTCATGCATTCTCGTAACCATGCGTTCTGGAAGCTTCGTAGTCCTATAGCCTCGCGATGACGTAACCTTGAAGACTTGCAATCGCATAGTCTCGTAACCTCGTGGTTCGTAGTCTTGTAGTCATGATGTATTGGAGCCTCGTAGACTTGAAGCTACGTAAGCAAGTAGCTTTGTAATCTTATAACATAATGCTGATGGTGTAGATGTAGCAAAAGAGAAAATTCCATCGAAGACAGATGTGTCAATTGGAGCCTTGCAGACGAGTAGCTTCGTAGTCAAGAACTCATGCAGACTTGTATTCCTGTATCCACGCAGTCACGTAAACCTGTGTACTAGAGGCTTCGTAGCTCTGTAGCCTCGCAGTCTCGTAAACATGAAGATTCGTAGTCACGTAATCTCGTAACCTCATGGCTCGAAGTCGCGTAGTCATGAAGTCTTAGGACCTCGTAGAATTGAAGCTACGTATCCAAGTATCCTCGTAGACTTGAAGCTACGTAAGCAGGCGACCTTGTAATCTTATAACAAATGCTGGTGGTGCAGTTGGAGCAAAAGAGAAAATTCTGACGAAAACAGATGCTGTAATAAATTGTAGCCTTGTAGACGAGTAGCTTCGTAGTCAAGTACTCATGCAGACTGGTAGTCCTGTATCCTCGCAGTCACGTAAACCTGTGTACTAGAAGCTTCGTAGCTCTGTAGCCTCGCAGTCTCGTAAACTTGAAGATTCGTAGTCACGTAGTTCTGTAACCATGTGGTCTCATAGTCTCTTAGACTCGAAGAATTCTAGCCTAATATATTTGGAGCCAAAAGACTTTTGGGACCAAAAGACTGTAGTTGTCAATGACTGATGGAGCCAATGAATATTGGAGTCAATGAATATTGGAGCCATTGAATATTGGAGCCAATGAATATTGGAGCCAATGAATATTGGAACCAATGAATATTGCAGTCAATGATTATTGGAGCCAATGAATATTGTAGCCAAAGACTATTTGAGACAATGACTATCGGAGCCAAAAAACTGTTGGAGCCAAAAGGCTGATGGAACCTTTTGGAGCAATTCGAGCCAATTGATATTGGAGCTCATGGATATTGGAGTCAATGAATATTGGAGACAATGAATATTGGAGCTAATGAATATTGGAGCCAATGAATATTGGAGTCAATGACAAATTAATGTGCTTCCTTTTCGTCGATGGTGCTGCCTTTTCGTTGTCGGTGCTTCCAAATGTGCTTCCTTTTCGTTGGCGGTGCTGCCTTTTCTTTGTCGGTGCTTCCAAATGTGCTTCCTTTTCGTTGGCGGTGCTGCCTTTTCGTTGTCGGTGCTTCCAAATGTGCTTCCTTTTCGTTGGCGGTGCGGCCTTTTCGTTGATGGTGCTTCCTTTTCGTTGTCGGTGCTTCCAAATGTGCTTCCTTTTCGTTGGTGGTGCGACCTTTTCGTTGTCGGTGCTTCCCAATGTGCTTCCTTTTCGTTGGCGGTGCGGCCTTTTCGTTGTCGGTGCTTCCAAATGTGCTGCCTTTTCGTTGTCGGTGCTGCCTTTTCTTTGTCGGTGCTTCCAAATGTGCTGCCTTTTCGTTGTCGGTGCTGCCTTTTCGTTGTCGGTGCTTCCAAATGTGCTGCCTTTTCGTTGTCGGTGCTGCCTTTTCGTTGTCGGTGCTTCCAAATGTGCTGCCTTTTCGTTGTCGGTGCTTCCGAATGTGCTGCCTTTTCGTTGTTGGTCCTTCTATTTTTAATGTTGTTTTGACTCTAGTATTATAGTAAATGGTTCTTGATTTGACTTGCGTATTATTCCATCCGGTGCATGTATATAAGCGAGTCCTAGACAGCAGGTCGCTCAGTTTGTTACTGTCGTCGACGGTGTAAGGATCACCTAGATTATTTCATCTGGTGCATAAGTCGTGTAATTACCTGTTCTTGAGAACTCGATGGCATCTTTACCGACTTTAACGCCGAACTCGATGGACGTTGTACCATCGTCTACGGGAACATTGACGTCAGCGACGACAATGGTGGAGCAGATCCCGTTGGCAACGACGACGACGTCGACATTGGAGGAGATTTCAACAGATGTGATACCACCAGCAGAAGATAGCTTAATGACTACTGAGCTGGATGTGCAGGAAACCACGACGATCGACGATACGACCTCGATGGAGACTTCAATGGATGCTGATTTGACAACTAGCGAACATCGGTGCTGTTACTGCGACAAGATTTTCTCAAACAACAGCAATGCCCGGCGACACAAGAGGAGCGAATGTGCCAAGAACCTATATCGTAAAATGTTTGTTTGTGAGAAATGTCATAAGCAGTTTGCCAGAAAAGATAATATGAAAACGCACATGAAGGCATGCAAAGGTCCTGCTGTGCGGCAGAAAGTAAAGGTTTCGGCGCAACAACGATGCATCGATGTGCATAAGAGAATGCCTGGAAATGGTACTACTGTTGCAACGTCTGTATCTGGATCGGGTCTGAAAGGATCGTCTTCATCACCACGGTATCCTTGCAGCTACTGTGATACGTCGTTCGCATTTTCCCATGATGCACGAAGACATGAGCGGAGCAAATGCACGAAGAATCCTTCTCGCATGAAGTTTCGATGTGATGAGTGCCTTAAATGGTTTACTCGAATTGACAGTTTGCGACATCATGCGAAAAAATGTAAAGGTGGAGTCTGTGCTCCTACTGCTGAACTACCTGCCGACATTTCGGCTCCTCGCTTTAGATTGGAGACACGAAAGCGTACAACCAAAAAAACAGATGCCTAGCAACCGATTGTTATGACGTCTGAACATGGAACTAAACCTAAGACTGTGTTCGGAGCATTACAAGTGAACGATAATGGCTTCTACTTGGCGCAGTCTGCATTTCGTGGAACTTTGAAAGACTACTATTATCTAAATACGTTCGGTGAGTCGAAGGACATTTGTAATTTTCTTGACGATATCAGACAGAAGATAATCAATCAGCTTACTGATGATGTAGCAACAAACGGACCTTTGAAATATAACTTGTGGTTGGACTGTATATATGGAAAGCCATATCCGTTCGATGACAAAGTGAAGAAGTGTGCATTCAAGACATCGGCTGCAGTAATTTACAGTTCTAACGATGTGAAGCAAACTGTTAAAAACGGTATCCAGAAACTCTGTCAAGAAGAGGTGGACTATGTCTGTAAAGGTTCTGGCTGGACTCTGTCTAGTATAAACCGATTGGAGCTAAGAATTAGTCATTTCACACCGCTGCGGAACTAAATGATTATAAGATTGCTGGCTTTCGTAAGTGATCCTGTAGTAGAATAGAAATTATGTAATAAATATTATGTTTGTAAAAGAACTTGCGGTGTTTAATTCCTCGAACCTTACACTTTAGTGGTGCTTTTTTAAAATATTAAAGTTGTTTTGTATCGGCCTGGGATCGTACCAAGGACCTTAGTCGATCTAATTAATCAGTTTATTGATCGGAAATTTATTTAATGATTTCTGAACTTTTTCCCGGATCTCTAGCATTAAAATTACGCATTTCCAATATGGTGGTCTTGATGTCTGATAGGATGGTGGTCGTAGAGGATTTAGAGTCTCTTTACGAATGTTGAACATGGTTTATTGAAATTATTATTTTTTACATAAAATTAAACATTATTGCATCGATCAAGTATCTAACCAAGGACAGGAGCGGATCGAATCAATATGTAAATTAATGAGTGATTTATTTAACGAATTTAGAAATTTTTCCCGAATTTCTAGCTAAATAATTACGGATTTTCAATATGGCGTCCAAATTTCAAGATGGCGGGCACCTTAGTAATAAATGATTACTGCACTCTAGCGGATAAGAACTAAACTAACATGGCGTCAGCGCACTCTCGCCGACGAAAACAAGATGGTGGTCTCCAGCAACGAAGACAAGATGGCGGACATGACGTCATACTAGGTGACGATATATCTGCTTTAAGAAAAGTGGTGGGAGTCAGTCTGCCTGCAGCCACCATTAAGGAAGGAGCCTGTCGCCATTTTTAATTTTTTTTGCCCTCACTGGGTTCGAACCGAGGACTCCGAACTCCGTGTCGTTAATGTTTGTTTTTTATAAATGTTTTATTAAAATTTTATTATTTAATTTTTTTTATAATTTTTAAAAAATATTTTATTAAAATCGGATAATAAATAAAAAAGTTAAAGATGGCGGCCGTAACGAAAAATGCATCGGTGACGACATAATCCAAGATGGCGGTCATGGTATCCTCATTCCTAGAAATGGCTTATAAGCGGCTATCTCTTAGGAGTTTTAAGCCAGTTTTAGGAATTAGGGTTCTTTCTAGGGCAAAACGACTTTTGAGGATTTTCGAAATCCTGATTTTCGAATTGAGGAATTTTTTGCGAATTTTTGGCGGAACTTTTTTCCACAGAAATGGAAATTTTGGCGATTTTTGAGGAATTTTGGGCAAATTTTGCCCAATTTTGGAGGATTTTGGCGATTTTTGAGGATCAAATTCAAGGTCAAGGTCAAAGGTCAAGGTCACATCCATCCAAGATGGCCGCCGTGACGTCACAATCCAAGATGGCGGACCGACAATCACAATCCACACCCAGAACCCAGTCCCAGTATGCCCATTCCTATACTACTTAGGTTGAAATTTCGGTCTGCTAATCAAATGAATCAACATCCCACGTAGCTTCTACTGCAACGGACTATAGCGGCAGGTGCGGAAACTACGTGTGATTCGCGTACAGAAATTCAGATGAAAACACAGTTTTCACATATTTATCACGATCGGAATTTTTTTTAAGAATTCAACGTTTCCTTCCGTGCCCTTTTTTTTGTTGTATTATAAGTGCATCTGCAACATGCGAACACATAAAGTGACTGGTTACCGACGATAGATGTTTACACATCACTGACAAATACTGAAAGTCTTGCTCACATATTTAAAAAAATTGGTTGTCTGTAAAGTCGGTTTACGGACGATAGTATAACGTGACAACGTCATAACAAAACATTGATGAATTGATTGCATACTTTTATGAATTAAATTGAATCATTTTTAATTTAATAATAAAAGAATAAAACTTCAAATTATACTAGTAATCAGATTTTTAAAATGCAAAAATAATTAACCTTTATTGCCGAAATTGTTGTTGTAATAAGCAATGAAAACCACATTAACTTTTCACTTCACTTTATAAACAGTCGACGAAACAGTTCACGTGTAGATGACTTGTAATTAATTTTAAAAACTGGCGTTTAGCTATAAAGTTTAAATATTTTTGTGAACAAGTTTTCATATAAATAAACTGTAATCAAATATCTATCATCAATTATATGAATCACCATAATTTTTTAGTCAATTGTAACATAACTTATTATTACTGCACTCGCCGACAGATGCTACTTTTTTTTTAATAATAAAAGAATAAATACTTGAAATTACACCAGTAATCAGATTTTTAAAATGCAAGAATAATTAACCTTTATTGCCGAAATTGTTGTTGTAATAAGCAATGAAAACCACATTAACTTTTCACTTCACTTTATAAACAGTCGACGAAACAGTTCACGTGTAGATGACTTGTAATTAATTTTAAAAACTGGCGTTTAGCTATAAAGTTTAAATATAACTATGATCAAGTTTTCATATAAACAAACTGTAATCAAATATGTATCATCAATTATATGAATCACCTTAATTTTTTAGTCAATTGTAACAACCTATTATTACTGCACTCGCCGACAGCGTAACGGAACAATGAGCGTAACGGGTCACAGCGTAACGGAACAATGAGCGTAACGGGACACAGCGTAACGGAACAATGTGCGTAACGGGGCACTTTTTCGTGCGTGCAGCCGGCGTTTAAAGATTTATTAGACGTTGTCACGTCAAAAAAAAATTCTTTTTGATTAACAATTTTTTTCTGATTTTCAACCTGGCAGCCAATATGGCTGACGCTACGATGGCTGACGATCTGTTGACTGACACTAGTTCTCTCTAGCGGATGGCGAGTGAAGCGTGGTCCCGACGACAGTGTTGTGTTTCACCACTGAGACAGGTCGCTGCATCCGAAACCGACAGTGACGAGCAAAGTTGTGTACAAGTATTTAATTCACTGCTTGGCAATAATAACGCCTGAAGAAACAGTTATTTTCTCTCAATAATACTTTTATTAATTATGTCAAACTAATGTATAAATAAGTTTCTTAAAAATTATAACAGTTGGGCTGGATATGTGAGCAACATTCTAGAAACCTTACACATTGATGTAAATATAAAAATGTATTAAGCAAATAAATATTGATACTAACAATGTGTTTGTAATAACTTTAAGTTATTTAATTGGCATTTTTTAAGGGGGAACATATGACACGAAAACGTCATCATATTTTCAAGTTCTTTGGCCATTACAATTATTAATCGTTTTATTTTTTATTTTAGCTATTTTTAAGAATATAATATTTTACTGGAATGATCGAATTTATTGGATTGGCGTTTACTATTGAAATAATACTGTAAAAGCCACCGGATTTCGGTCTTTCTAAGTCTCTTAAAGCTTGAGCTATTCTTTAACACGGAAAATTTTCCAAATAAATGAAGAAAAAAATTGATTGTCTGTAAAGTCGGTTTAAGGACAACGTCATAACAAAACATTGATGAAATGATAGATCCAGAAGAAAAGGAAATATCATATTCGGCCTAAGACTGAGCCGTAATAGGTTTTTGCAACGAAACCAGTAAGGCCTTAAAAATATTATATTCTTTGAGGAAGAATTTTTTTTAAATTTTTCTATCTTTTGTATGATAAAATCTACCTCTGCATATTTTTATGAATAAAATTGAATCATGTCTATTGAATTATCACTATTTTGTATGGATACAAAGGAGTGAAATGAAATGACAATTTAATTAATAAACTTAATTTTATTTGCATTCATTACTTTTGAAATGTTGCGTGCGCCGTATTAATTTTTACAAGTACAAAAAAAAAATTCGTAGCTGCCAGGATTAAACCGGAAGTTATCGATGCTGACCGCACAGCCACGAGGCCATACTTGAAAAATAGTAGTTTCAGATGTTATATACATATTTATAAAAATTTTGTTCACGGTAGGGGAATAATATTATTTCGTTTTTATAAAACGATTTTATAACAAATACGCATCCCAAATACACCAAACTCATTTATAATGTGTTACAATATTTTTTTAAAACATTGTGCAAAATATCCCGGGTGTAATTTGAATTATTACGTGTAACTGTAAAACACCATTGTTGGTTCAAAACGTATTTGAATATTCAACATTACTTTTAAATAACAGTACCGATTGTGCTGAAAATCGGTGGACGATCGTTAAATTACATAATATTAATAATTCAAACGACGAAAATATGATTGAAAAGTCAAATCGATGGTTATTCCAATCGAGTGCAATGCGTACAATGAGCATGAAAAGAGATGTCACGCATGCGTACAATGAGCAAACAGGACACATCCGTAGTGGGACATCCGTAGTGGGACACTTTTCCGTGCGTGCAGCCGGCGTTCATCGATTTATTAGACATTCACGTCAAAAAATTGCTGAAAGGGTTTCTATATGTTAACAAGGAAATTGCAAGGCTCCTAAAGCGCCCGTTGAAAATTGATGACTATAACAAACACTTTAGTTTAATATACACTTTTTTTTTAAAAATTCAATTTCTTTTAAATATTGTGCTAATGAAAATTATTTCTGTTTTTTTAAAAAGATAAAAAAAATTATTTGACAAAAATGTATGTATAAAAAGCATTTGTGCTATTAACCGATCATATAAACTGAAAGAAATTAAGTGACCACATAATAACAATATAATATAAAAAATTCTAAAGGACGTAACTACAAAAAAGCAAATCTGCTAAAACATAATATGTTTGTCTGCCCAAACGTTTTATATTATATATATTTCATTACAATTGTATTTAATATTTAATTCCTTGCGTAATTTTAGCTAGCTGTAGGTGACGCCTAAGGCACCCGTCGAAAAATGATGAAAACACTTTAATTTAATATACACGAAATATTAATTAAAAATTCATTTTAATATTTTTCAAATGAAAATTATTTCTCATATATAAAATTATAAAAAAATATTTACAAAATATTGTTTTTAATGGAGAACCTTTCGAAAAACTAAATTGCACATTAATTGTCTCTGGTGATTAATATCTTCATTGCTGTTGATTGATTCAATATACATTTTAACTTGACTTGCAACTTTTGATCGTGACAAAGCCACATACACTTGGTCGTGTGAAGATATATATTGAACGATAAAATATGTATTTCATATTTCATTGCATATAAAGGTGATACCAACAAAAAAGGAAAGACCATTCATCTACCTTATGCGATTAATCATTCAAACACAGAACTACTTAAGGGAAGATAATGGTCATACATATGGAAAGATAATTGTCATGTTTATGTGAATATAATGGTCAAACGCATAATCATTCACACTCAGAATTATGCAAATCAACACACAGAATCATACATTTAAGATACTTAACTCAACGATGATGTGCAGGAAAATGGCTTACCCAACACCAAGATGTAGTCAGAATATTATCTTTGCGCCACGGACTCGGCATCAATGCTAGGAGGAACAAGTTAGAAAAGAGCAATGAAAATGTTTCACTGTAAGCGCATGAAAACAGAATTGCATCATGGACTCGGTCGCAATGCTAGGGGGGACAAGTTAGGAAAGAGCGATAACAAATAATATAGCCTACAACGTTACGCGATTATTAAGTCAGTGATGAGGTTAACCATGTATAGGATTGTATTTTCTGAAGTGTAAACAGAGTGGTATGCAGTGACTACATCTGAAGATTGTAACACCAGCACTGCAGGGCCGTCAAGATATACTAAGGGCCCAGAGTCAAATAATTTTGTAGGGCCTCTTTCTTCCCCATCTTGAAATACACAAATTTTCAAAACCCACATTTCAAAAAAAATCTAAATACTAAACATATTGGACAAAAGTGTAAGTGCAATTTGCGCGTATCGCATAAGTTGTAAGGTTTCCAATAAATTTTATAAGCAATATACATGCAATGCTCGTCTTATTATCCGGGTGAACTCAAACATAAATAATCTGGAGACTCACTTCTCCCTGTGTCCATGCCCTGGGTGAATAATCGAACAGAGACCAGGCTGTTTTCAGTCTTGATCCTCTGCTCGATCTCTTGGGATGTGGTACTTCCCTGCTTGAGCTCGCAGATACCCGCTCCAAGGACCTACCTCACTTCAAAACAACGTTTTTTGACGTGACGACGTCTAATAAATCGATGAACGCCGGCTGCACGCACGAAAAAGTGTCCCGTTACGCGAATTGCCCCGTTACGCACATTGTCCTGTTACGTTGTGTCCCGTTACGCTCATTGTACGCTTGCGTCGCATCTATCTCTCTTCCACTCGATTGGAACAACCATAGATTTGACTTTTTCGACGCACATTAAACTTGAAACACTACCATTCGTTTCATACTTTTCCTATCATCGTCCTATCCTTAACAGAATAACACAGATTGGAAGAAGTTAAATAGCAAACATGTATACAAGTTATAGTTAAAATAATCTCTTCGTTAAAGTAATAAACATATTTGAATTAATGAGTGCAAATAAAAGTAAATTTATCAATTAAATTGTAGATTTCATTTCACTCCGTTTTATCCATACAAAATAGTGATAATTCAATAAAAATGATTCAATTTTATTCATAAAAGTATGCAATCATTTCATCAATGTTTTGTTATGATGTTGTCACGTTAAACATTGTCCGTAAAACGACTTTGCAGACAACCAATTTTTTTCTTCAAAAATTCTTTTTTTAATGAAAGAGATTACATATTGCGGTGAAGCCTAGAAATACAATAATATATACATACATAAAACCATTTACACACTTGCTGCAATTCCAGACGTTCGTCGTCTCTTCCTGCAGTCCGTGACACAAATAAAATACAAAAAAAAAAAAAGGATAACATAGCAGAAGTGACAAACAATACGCGGCAAAATATACATAGTAGCATGGGGTAAAGTCACCGTGGTCTCGATGACATGACCTTCATCGTTCCGGACTGCAACAAGGTCAGGGATGTGTCTGTTGGACTCCGCTGTAGGTCGCGGTGCCTCACGGGGTCGTTATCTCAACGCCGAAATACCATAACGCCGAAATACCATAACGCTGAAATACCATAACGCCGAATGTCAAAATTGACCACAACGCCGAAATACCATAACGCCAAATGTCAAAATTGACCACAACGCCGAAATACCATAACGCCAAATGTCAAAATTGACCACAACGCCGACAGCTAGAATAACAACTGAATGAATTTGTGTGTGTTTCTTAAATGTACCTTAACGCCGAAATACCACAATCAAACCTAACCTTACCTAACCTAACCTAGCGTCATATAACCTAACCTAACTTAACCTAGCCTATCCTAGCCTATCCTAACCTAACCTAGCCTAACCTAACCTAGTCTAACCTAACCTAACCTTTGTGGCAGTCCTGAAATGACATTTTTCAGCGTTAGTGTATTTCGGCGTTGTGGTGCGTCCCCTGCCTCACGTAGCAGGTAGCCTTCTTCCTCTATGCCATGTTGAAGGAGTCGGTTGACATGGGCATGCCTCTCAGTCCGCCAACTGTGGTGGGGGGGGGGGGGGGGGGGGGGAGGACACCGCAGGACGTGAGGGTGCATTTCTCTTGTCCTGCGGGAGGCGTTGCGACACATGGCAGCTCCTCCCTAGAGATGGTGGGGAGCAGGCCAATGACAAGATGATGAGTAGGGGTAGGCATTTTTCGCGAATAAATATGAATGTCTATTAGTCGGCAACACGGTGTACCAGCATCAGCGGTTTCTTCCTTGTGACTGGCGGCTGTGTGCGAGATAAGTCGTTGCCTTATTTGACCGAGCCACTCAGGACGCGTTTGCTTCCGCACTGAATTACTGTGATTGGTGTCGTATCATTCGACATGTATGCGAAATAAACTCACCCAATCATGAAACACAGACAATGCTACAGTGTTTTAACTTCCAGCTAGTCTCGGAATATTTTCGCGAAATCTGCATGACCCTACTGATGAGCCCTGCAGTAGAGCCCCCCCCCCCCCCTTTTTTTTCCCCCTTTTTCTTACCACTTGTCACTCCCTCTAAACGGTCTCGGCAACTGCAGGTAATACTCGGTTGGTAGTTAGTTAAGTACTATAATTAGCAGCTAAAGACAAGATACTGTTCAGTAGGGTCATGCAGATTTCGCGAAAAGATTCCGAGACTAGCTAAAAGTTTTAAAAAAACTGTAGCATTGTCTGTGTTTCGTGATTGAGTGATTTTCTTTCGCATTCATGTCGATTGTTACAACACCAATCGCATTAATTCAGTGCGGAAGCAAACGCGTCCTGAGTGGCTCCGTCAAACAAGGCAACGAATTCTCCTGCAGACGGCCGCCATACACACAAGGAATAAACTGCTGATGCTGGTATACCGTGTTGCAGACTAATAGGCGTCCAGATTTATTCGCGAAAAATGCCTACCCATACTGTTCAGTGTTTATATTACAAGGTAGCCCAAACTCCTGTGTTGTATAAGGTACACACCAAAACGGCTCTGTTCTAAGTTTAACATGTAGATAGTACCATTGGCACATCAGAAAACTGTTCGTATGGTAACAGTCTAGATGTGTTGTGGTTTCCGAAATGTTGTTTGTTACAACTCAATACTTACTCCTCAATGCTGAGGTGTGATGATCCCATAGCGGTGTCGGGGGCCACTGGAACACCATTCTGGAAGGAACAGTTTTGTTTGGGTGACTGCCAAAGTAGCATGTTTAGAGTCCCGGAAATTTTGCGGATTCCTCTGGCCTCAGGACAGAATTCAAAGTTATAGGTGTGCTCGACCCATGTTTACTTTCTCCCATTGGTTGATTTCTTAGCGAGAACATTTTTTTCCTTGTTATTTGGCACTACCTGATTCGCTTACTTCTCTCCTAGCTGGTCATCGTTGGCTCACGGTCGTAGAGGGGCGTGTCCAGATAACTGCGGTCCAATCATGAACACAGTGCGACAGTGTGGAGGTTTACATTCTAGCTTGCGACTAAATGAATGCGCGAAAATTCCGTGGCTCTCTGCATGTTCAACCTTAGTTAGCGGTGTGCATTTTAATGGCCATTTACTATCTCTTTCCGATGCTACGCAGACGGATCACGTAAACGGAGACGGATCTCACGGAACAGTCTCTACAATAACACGCAGACGTAGACAGACCCTTACGAATCAGCTCGGCAATGCTGAGCTCTTCTGTTGACGTTGCTCCGTGCGACCAATAGAAGACGAGTATTTGACTGCGGTGGTAGCCATGTTGGTTTAATGTTCAAAATGCGTTAAAAATGGTTTCAATTACAAGCATATCTAGTGTTCTATTTTGACTTTGTGGTTTATTTTTTATATTGTATATGTAAATTCTGCTTGCACCATGGTCTTGAAGCATAGTATATATATTTTTAATTAAATTAATATTTCGTAACCTTCAAATAAAATCTCATTGGTTGCCATTTTTACGTTTTCGTTTATTGTGGAAGCAGCAGAGACGCGACAGTGATATGTTCCGTGAAATCCGTCTCCGTTTACGTGATCCGTCGCCGTTTCCGTGTCATTGTAGAACGGGCCTTAGTGTTGTCCTTGTTTCGGTGTGCTCTGTTGCCAGATATGTGCCACAGAGCACAGCAGTTTTAGACACACTTTTATAATATAATAAAATAATTTTAATAAGTATATTTAAAACATCGTACTTTTTTTTTAGGAAAATTAGTTATGAAGAATTTGCAAATACATTTTCATGTAGTATTTCTTCAAGAGCATTATCTAATAACTTACCAATTTTACTTCTAAGGAGACGTAACTGAAAGAAGCCATCTTGGTTTCAACAATTTTTTTTAAATATCATTACCTTTAAAATATTTTGGCTCTGACTGAGCATAGCCAATGAATTAATGGAATTCCTTATTATTGACAGTTAACAACTGGTACAAATAGTTTTTCCCCGTGAAATTAAATTGGTGTTTAGCTATGAAATATTTTTTTTTCTCATTTCTTACAGAATTGCTACAACTCTACTGTCATCAGACACTCTTGCATCGACTTAAGAACATGCATTAACAAGTAGTATAATTCTGAAATAATAAAACTGTTTATAATTAACGATGTAAGGCTGAACAAAATAACATTTTTAATGTTAGCAAACGGGGTATTATCGAACTGGAAGCAGTGAGTGCTGTTATCTCTGTACTGCCATCCAAGCATGGGACGCGCTATAGTTCTGGAATCTCGTGTTTCGGTGTATCGCGAGGGCTGGTACAGTATGTATGTACTCGTCAGACTGTAGTTTGAAGCATGAAATCTTGCAGCGACAATTAAAACAGTTGCAGTTGAGGAAAAATACTTAAAAGAAATCCCTCATTATCTTGAGCACGGGGAAAAGGGAAGAAACTGTCTGTGAGAACATTGCAAATCTTATGGCCCAGAACATGTGAAAGTTGGAGAGAAAAAAAAAACTTCTGTGGATGCCAATGGAACATTTTTACAGCACTCCTTTACTTCTGCGAAAATACGAAGAAAATTTTCCACGTTAAAAAGCCTATCTTGCGTGAGAAAAAAAAAACATTTTAGTACTTTATTTCCTCTCAGGGTTAAAAATTAGTATTATTCTAACTATTGATTGTTTTATTATATTATTAGTGAAGCTCAATATTTAAGGGAAAAAAATTCCAGTTTACGTGTTAATTGTAAAATAACTGTCTGGAAATGAAAACGGGTGCATTAAGCCATAGTTTACTAAACAAAGCAATCTCAAAAAAGGCTGCGATATCATTTATTTTGTTTAATTTACCGAAAAACAATAAGCATGATTCCCGCGCGAAAAACTAGTCATTAGAGGCTGTGACTCGCAGAGATTTTGCACGTCAATTAGGCGTCCTTGGAAATCATAAATACATCTCCGGTGCCTTCGGAATACAAGTTCAATGTCTTACCACTACGTCGCGTCTTCTCGGTCCGTACGTAGGCGAGAGTACACAACTATATCGTGTCTCATCCTTGGATTGCAGTGTGCATTTCAATGGACACTCCCTCTTTCCAATGCTACTATAGCGGTCCTGGTTTCAGTGTGCTCTGTTGCCAGGTATATGCAAAAAGAGCATAAAAGTTTGTTTTTTTCCTTTTTTGATTGTGCTTCCAAAATGTGCTTCCTTTTTGATTGTGCTTCCAAATGTGGCATCTTTTTGTTGATGGTGCTTCCTTTTTGTTGATTGTGCGTAGTAAAATCTGTAGTGACTGAATATTTACTAGTTCAGAACCTCTTGGTGTTGCTAAAATATTTTTCAAAGTAACTTGGTCCTTTAGTATGTATAAAAAATTTCACGATGGTCTAATTGACTGTGATTAGCTGACGACGAAGAAGGTCATGAGGTCCGGAAATGACTAGCCTATACGTCTGATATTGTCATACTCGGTCTCATGGTCCGGAGCCACTTGGCCTGTATGTGTGGCTTTGTACATGAACGGTTTAGAGGTTATTCAGATTATCGAATAATTAGACTTTCATGTTGGGCTTATCAGCAACGTATTTAATTCGTCGAACATTGTCGTATATTGTCTTGAGTTTTATTTTTGAAGAGAGAATGATTAATAAACTCCGCGAAAGGTAATGGAAAACAGAATCTAAAATTGATTTATTATTTAGTTACACTTGTCACTGTTCAAGTATAGAACCAAAGACAGGAACTGATCGAATCAATTTGTAAATTGATTGAAAAATTTTTTTGGCGAATGTTGGAATTTTTCCCTTACATAGCTAAATAATTACACGATTCCAAGATGGCGGCCAAATTTCAAGATGGTGGGCACCTCAGTGATAATAAATGATTACTGCACTCTAGCGGGTTAGAATAAAACTAGCATGATGGTAATGCACTCTATAAGACGAGTACACACACAATATGGTGACCTCCAGCAGACGAAAACAAGATGGTGGCAATGTCCTCTAGCAGGTGGTAGTTCCTGGTAGCATGTACTGAACACAAAATGTCGGATCCATGATGGTCGTCAAGGTCAAATTTCAAGGTCAAGGTCAAATTTCAAGGTGAAGGTCAAATTTCAAGGTCAAGGTCAAAGTTCAATGCCTACAGTCGAGGTCAAAGGTATGGTGAACAGAAAATTTTACTAACATGTCATGAGCACACTCTAGCAGACGAAAACAAGATGCTGGTCTCCAGCGGGCGAAGGCAAGGTGGCGGACATGACGTCATACCAGTTGACAATATATATATACTTTGACTTAAGTGGTGGTAGGTCAGTCTGCAGGTGGCTTCTGTGGAGGAAGAATTTGTCATTTTTTTATTTTTTGCTCTTACCGGTTTCGAATCAAAGGTGACAATCGATCTACTCAATCAGTATTCTAATAAGTTAATTTTTGGTGAATTTTGAATTTTTTTTCATTAAAATTGGATAATAAATAAATATTTTCAAGATGGTGCCTTTAACGATAATTGATGCAAGTGGTGACATAATTCAAAATGTCGCGTGTGGTGTAAACCATTTTTATTATTTTTTATTTCGAATTTTTAAAATATATTAATAAATTACTGGTTTTCTCTCGCTGGGAATCGAACCGGGGACCTAAAACAATTAACTAACTAAACATTTGTAGTACCGGTATGCAATTTTTTAAATATTTTTTGGAATTTTTTCGGAAATACTATCATTAAAATTACGGATTTTCAAGATGGCGGCCATAACGCGAATTGCAACAGTTGTGTCTTAATACAAGATGGCTGTTCTGTCTCGAACAGGTGGTTCTATTATTACTTAAAATTAAAAAAATTAATTTAATATGACGATAAGGACCATAATAGCTCTGGTAGGTAATGGAACATCGACCTTATGTGATGAGACAGAACGACGCTGGCGCTCTCTAGGAACAAACAGCAGAAACAAAGTCAACGGTATCAAAGAAGGCGGCCTCCAGCGGAACAGAAAAAAATCAATATGGTGACCGAGACGAAAATTTCATGAGCGAGTGGGGCGCTCGATTTAAATATGGCGGATCCAATATGGCCACCGGGGTCAAGGTCACGGCCATCCATGATGGTCGCCGTGTAGGTTCATGTAGGTTCGGCTCCCGGTTCCCCAGCTATGAGCCGTGTCCCCATATGAACTAAATACACCTACTCACCTCCATCTGTCTCTTTGTTTCCCACTTACAAAAGATTTTCCTTTCCCCATAAGGTCCAGTCACAGTATACCTGGGTTGACCCAGATTAGTGTGGCGCATTTCGGACAGCTACCTTGAGTGGTTCTACCAGAACTTTGTAGTTTCCAGGAACACAATCCACTGTACAAAACATGACGTCTACCTGAGTGGCCTCTTTTCATGGCTCGTTTGCGCGCGAAGATTTTCCCGTGACATTCCATGCACCGTCAGCAGCCTCTGTAGCGTTTCCTTTTTTTTTCCCCAGTCCCTTTGCAGTCGAGGAGTTTCTAGCTTCGACCCAGACACAATGGAACGTTTGTTTTCCTGGCGGGCTGACGGGCTTTCACTGCCTGTGTCCCTCCGCGTGTCCGTATTAGAGGTGTAAAAGTAACGATAAAAAGCGTACCCGTATGTATTCGTTACTATAACAATTAGTACTCGTTACTATCGTATCGTTACGTTACTCGTTACTTCTGATACCGCACAACATGCTATGTTATGTTAGAGCAACGAATCGAGCCGTATTGCGTACGCGTACAGTATGACGTCGCGTAAATAATAATAAATCGAATATAAACAATTAACAATATTTGTTAATTAACAGTTTTTGTTAACCAAGAAACAAATCTCATTAGAGCGGCTTTATTATATTATCTCTTTTAAGATAAAAACAAAAAAAAACGTGAAAATACGCGATAATAAAAAACAAAAACATATATATTTCTAATTTGTAAAAAATACTTTCTTACGTTGTTTCTGTTCCAATCTCAAACTTTGTCTACACACACAATACCTTTAATAAACAGTAACAAACTTGGACGACGAATTTCCAAATTATACTTTACTTAATAAACAAACATCGTTCTTTGTAACGTACGTTTTTAAATTCATCGAATAAGCGCGCGCATGCGTAAAACATACGAAAAATGCGAGTAACGAAATGCATTCGTGTGAAACGTTTCGTTACTCGGTACTAGATGGCGCACCAGTTACTCAGTACCGAGTACATGCGGTCTGCTACAGCTCTAGTCAGCGTGTCCCGAGCTCCGTGGTCCCAGGTTCTGTCCTCGGTGCGGTCGACAGCTACTGCTTCACGTTCACATACCTCTGCTCAGGCAAGTTGATCTGGCGCCTCTGGCGTCTTTGTTCCGGAACTCCCCGATGAAGCAGTCGTCCCAATCGGGCGAGGCAGTAAGGTCGCGTGACGGATCATTTTCACAGGCACGGAAAGGGATGTCAAGATGTCCGCCATTTCGTGTTGACTCTCTGTGACGTGTAAACGCACGCATATCGTAGCACTGTAGGAACGATACTTGGCATCGGCTTTTTAACTGCATATCTCCGAACTGAGTATGCGAGAAGTACCTTCACATGTACGAACTTTAGGCACCCTGTTTTGTACTTTACTCTAACATCCTTGCGGAATATGCCTAATGCAACATTACTTTGAGTGAGGATAATCTCGATCTGTTCAGCTCTCACTTATTTTTTCTCGGAACGCACAAAATTCCTCGCGAAAAGCACTTATTTCCTCAAGAGACGCCCGCATCGTCTCTCTAACTGTTCTGTGTCCTTGCTGCAGCTAGACTCAGGGTAGGAACACGAGACTAGTTGCGAGATCAGTCGAATGAAACCACAGTTGAATCCAAAATGACCACTCTAAAAACTTGGCTGCATTGGGTTCACTTTACGACCAATTTAACAGTCAACGTTTTATCTATAAGGATTATATCGTATCACGGGTGAACTTATTGTTCAATAATCAAAATGTCTCGGTCCCTACAAATGCCGATACCAAACCCTGGGGGCGGTGTTAACGCCTCAGGCCCCAGAAATGGATCAAGTGCTGAACGGTGCCGCGACGTTTCGAAGGCCTGACATGTCTGTTCGCCTTCGAGGCTGTATTCAGACTGCCCGCTCCTTCTCCCCATCCCTTCGCGGGTGTCCGGGTCTCCAGGTGCACCAACCATTGAAGTACTAACTCCTAGGCTCCGCCCCCGCAGCCGAAGCTTATCCTTGTGGACAGATTCATTGTGACTTAGTCTGCCGGTGGCTTGAGTGGAGGAAGGATATGTCGCCATTTATAAATCGAAAGACCTCGCTGAGTTCGAACCAAAGACTCCATGAAGTATTATTTTAATTTTAATTTAATAAATTAATTAATTTTTTTTATAATTTTTAAAAAACTTCCGGTTAGAAGTGGCTAATATTTACGGATTTTCAAGATGGCGGTCGTAACGAAAATTGCCACGGTGACGTTATAATATGACGGACATTTTTAGAAACAAAGATGGCGGTAAACGAAAAGCCCGCCGGGGTCAAGGTCAAGGTCATCCAAGATGGCTGTCGTGAGGTCATGAACCAAGATGGCGGACCCCATACACAATTCACACTCCGACTCCTATCCCAGAACCGCCCAATACATACTTCTAAAGATTGACATAAATTTTGTTTTAATTTTTTTTATTTGTAATTATTTTGTAACTTTCTTGGGCGTAGATCCTGAGGCGCCCGGGAGGCTGGAGACAGTAACAGTGAAACTGGGGAGATAAACTTAATAAAAGCGCGCATAACACTATATTAAAGAAACATTAAACATTATAAAGATCTCCACTTATTGCAAACATACAGGCGGGGATGACTCGCGAGATGACTCGTGTCAGCGCCCGAAGCCCTTGGACCGTGGATTACGCCCCCTCCCTGCAAATACAGCAGATTTTCGCCCTTGGGCGTGTTTGGAACAAATGCGAATCATTTGAAGACGTGGCAGAAACATCCAAGGGTTCGGGGATTAACTTGTCGTTAACATGAAGCCGCGACATTTCTTGGTCTTTGAAAGTGTAGGTTCTGGGGCCTGAACTACACGGGAAAATACAACGGAAATATGTAGGGTGTAAAATGCCTCAATTTTTCGAGTAGGCACGAACCCCATTTTTACGAATGTCGTCAAGCTGATTGCCAAAAACGCCTGTCTTCAGAACAATTTGTATGCACGAAAAGGCCAGGTACAGATTCTTGAAAGCACTTGAGGGACTTGTGTTACACCTTCATCTTCAGTTCTCCGCCATCTAATGTTATGGTTACCGCTCCAACCTGATTGTTGCCGCAGGACGAGAAAACTCCGCGCCAGTCCTCAGCCCTGCGCTCGGAGACACCTCGCTATAAGAACCAGTGAGCGTCCCGCCTGACTCGTCATCAGCTCTGGCATAAACCAAGCTTGACCACCTTGTTCTCCGGATCCACCACCCTGTGTTTTCTCCTCGTGGGGAGCTCCGAAGGAACAGCCGAATGGCAACAATCCTCGCGCACTTCAAGATCTCCAGAACTCAACCAGTTACTCAATCTTCCATTCTTTACACACACAAGTCCCTGGGGCTTTTTTTTTTTTTGACGTGACGTCTTATAAATCGATGAACGCCGGCTGCACGCACGAAAAAGTGTCCCGTTACTCACATTGTCCCGTAACGCTGTGTACCGTTAAGCTCATTGTACGCTTGCGCCGCATCTATCTCTCTTCCACTCGATTGGAACAACCATCGATTTGAATTTTTCGAGGCACATTAAACTTGAAACACTCCCATTCGTTTCCTACTTTTCCTATCATCGTCCTATCCTTAACAGAATAACACAGTTTGTAAGAAGTTAAATAGCAAACATGTATAAAAGTTATAGTTAAAATAACCTCTTCGTTAAAGTAATAAACATATTTGAATCAATGAGTGAAAATAAAAGTAAATTTATCAATTAAATTGTAGATTTCATTTCACTCCTTCTTTGTATCCATACAAAATAGTGATAGTTCAGTAAAAATGATTCAATTTTATTCATAAAGTATGCAATCATTTCATCAATGTTTAGTTATGACGTTGTCACGTTAAACTATCGTCCGTAAACCGACTTTACAGACAACCAATTTTCTTCTTCTAGAAGACTCTACCTGTACAAACATACATGTATGGGAGCGGAGTCTAGCTAGCAAGTGCTGGAATGTGCGGTGACCTCAATTGTTTTTGCTTACAGTATTTGGTGGTTTTTTTCTAATGGAATTAAGAACCTTTGAAGTAAAGTTGTACATCAGTCTTAGCATGAACTGAGAACCAGAAATAAGGCCGTATTCAGTTTTAAATTAACGGTTCTTCTCGTAAGCCTGTTCAGTTTTAGGGAAATCATTAGGGGCAGGCATTTTTCGCGAAAAGATATGAACACTTGTTAGACTGCAACAAGGTATAGCCGCACCTGTGGTTTCTTCCTTGTGATTGGCGGCCGCCTTCGAGATAAGTAGTTGCCTTGCTTGACCGAGCCACTCAGGACGCGTTTGCTTCCGCAATGAATCACTGTGATTGGTGTTGTTACAATCGATATGTACCTGGGAGTAACTCCCCCAATCAAAAAACAGACGGTGTTACAGTGTTTTAACTTTCATCTAGTCTCAAAATCTTTTCGCGAAATCTGCATGCTCCTAGAAATCATTAATAAAGAGAGATCGGGAAAATTCACGCATTCATTACGCGCTAGGTTAAAATCTAAACAAGCATACATTTACACCGCTTCTGCGGAGTACTGTGAGCCAAGAAAGCGCCAAATCACGGACAACCCAGTTGAGACGTCTCACGAGTCAGCAGCCAATGAACAGGCGACATTTTCCCGAGTGTGCAGAGGACTAGGGAGTCTATCCTGGAGGTCACTGCACCCGCGAAATTTTCCGGGCCTTAGCCATAAATCTGTAAAATTTTAGTTTTTCCTCGTTATTGAAAAAAAAACGAAGTTTTTCTTTAGTTTTGAGAAAGCCTAATAACTAGGAACTAGAAAAATTCGCGGGTTTATTCACCTTCATGGGGTAGACTACACAGTCCTCTGTACAGTTGGGCAAAGAACAGCCAGTTCGTTGGCTGCTGACTTGTGGGCTGTTTCAACTGGGTTTCCCGCGATTGGATACTTCTTTACCCGAGAGTTTCTCATCGGTAGGGACCGGAAAAATTCGCGGGTTCAATGACCTGTAGGATGAACTCAATAGTTCTACGTACACTCGGTCAAATTCCACCCACTGATTGGCTGCTGTCTTGTGAGACGTTCCAGCGTAGCAGCCTGTGTGATTCGATAAAGCTTTGGTTGTGTGTTTCTCATTGGCCAAGAGTCATCCAGGTGAGTTGTGAGCCAATAGCAGAGGCAGCACTGAGGTGTAACGATTTAATTTTAGCCTATCGCGAAATGAATTCGCGATTTTTTCCTGTCTCTACTCATCGGTCGAGATCCCTCCTGATAACCAGTGAGCCATTGACGAAAGAAGCATCAAAGGCGAGTGTATTTGAGTTTCAGCCTATCGCCCGGGGGGTCTGCTAGTAACAGAAGACGCCACCGGCTGGTGTGACGTGTTCTCGATGACATAACGGCGCGTAGACCCGGCGCGGAGGTGCAGTGGTCGACCTTGGCCGCTGGTGGAGGGGGTGGAGGGGGTGGAGGGGCGGATGGCGTTGCGACACAGGGTCTTAGCCGCGCTCTTGTCCGGCTTCGCGCAGGCATCCCTCGAGCAGCAGGGCTGGAGGGGGGGAGAGGGTGAAGACCCGCAGAACCGCGGTCAGACCACCTATGGGTGAGTCACCCCCAGCTCGGACGATGCCGCCCGGGAAGTGTGACATCAGAGTGTGGCGTGATCAGGCACGTAACTCACTAGTTCACACACGGGGGCGAGAACTCGTCTCCACCTTCATTTTTCAAACCAACCAAACCAAACTAGCTTGGTTTCTGGGTTGTAGCCGTGTCCCAGGCGGATAATTCACCTACGTTTCACCTAGGACACGGTTACAACCCAGAAGCCAAGCTACTTCAGACAATGGCCGTGAAAGCCTGCGACCACTATCAACCAAACCAAAAAACTTTCCCCGTCGGCACCTCATATCGCCACCACATATTAATTCCGCTACACTGTTCCAAATGCATTTGATCCAACTTAGCTGGTAAATAAATAGATTTATTTGCAGTGAATTCATTTATAATCCACCGCAAATTGTATTAGTACACGAAAAATAACAGTTTTTAAATATATGATGATATACATTTCGATGCAAATAATCCAGATCAGCTGTCCTCCAAATTTTGTTTGTGGTTACACTATGCTATTCAAGTAAATATCTGTAATAAAGATTACATGTCAGTTTATCCCCCGGGACACAAGCCCTGTCGGACCCCCCCCCCTTTTTTTTTTCTAGTTACGTCCTGGGTGTGACTGCACTGTTTTTTTGACACCATGTTTGTTCCACATGCTCTTCAATGAACTGTTTTTTTTTTAAAGGAACAGAAATATTTATGTAAAATTATAGATGAACCATTTTACATGAATTTCACATGAACCAACTTTATCATTACAAAAAAGTGCAGTAAGTAACACTGGGTTCGGATTCCTACCCGGGCATTTGTGCTTTGTGTTGTCCCAGTACCTCAAACAGTTGAAGTTATTTGTAAACAGTTCTCTGAATAGCTTTCCAGAGCAATTGCACACAATAATAAGCATAATAAAACCAAATAAAGTCTAATTATTGAATATTCGATATTCATTTACATGTTTAAAATAATTATATTTGAATGAAACATCAATTCAAATATATAATTAAGTATAAAATTTATTAAGAAATACTAAGTATTTTCTCGAAAAACTTATTTTATATAAGCAAAGATACCCATAAACATTTGTTATACCAATCTATACTAATATTATAAAGCTGAAGAGTTTGTTTGTTTGTTTGTTTGAACGCGCTAATCTCAGGAACCACTGGTCCGATTTGAAAAATTATTTCAGTGTAGGATAGTACATTTATCGAGGAAGGCTATAGGCTATATTATATTATCAATAACATTGGGGATCCTTACTAAAAGTCCAATTTAGAACCAAATGCGTTGGAGGGGGTTAGATACAACATGCAGTACACGTACGAAGTGTACACGTACGCAGGCGCTAGAAGTTTATTTACTATTGCCTATTAACATTGTTGCCACGCACTAGATGCCTTATCATTATTAATTTTCCCATACAAGTAAAAAACACCTGTGTGATATTAACAACGAAGAAATCAGTAACCTCATAAGAGTTCAATTAGTATTTAAATACTTTTTATCACTTTAATACGCAAACCTAAACTATTGTTTTTTATTCTCTCTCTGTGTTTAATTTTTTTTCATTGCTCTTTTTTTTCAAGTATATATATATTACAGACTTGAAACTTCACAGTAATGTTCCTTATGTTACGCAGGGTGACATTTTCAGAAAATTAGATCCCATGGGTGGTTAAAACCAGGCAACAGTGGGTACTTTGTCTGCATGAGAACATAATTTTGCATTATTCATGCCTTCTGCATCTCCATGGAAGCGGGCATCGCGCGGCAGTGGCGTACCCACAAGGTGGGGCATGTATAATGAGCGGCGCAAGAGTGATCTGCCTGTAGACTGCCGTAGCGAAGTACGGGTACATCAGTTGTACGTTGCGTGCACGAGTCGGGAAACCATCGGTGCTATTCATATTCTCTCCGGTACATTATACAGCATTGTAATAAATTTTCACTGAATTTTTTTTATTTACCATTACTGTAAATGGGAGATGTGGCTTAATTTTTTTCCATTAGTATAGCCGTGCGAATCCGGGTCGGGCAGCTAGTATATAATATATTTTTTGTAGTATTACAAATTATTATTTCTTGGCAACAGGTTTGCAAAGGAATCTTTTGTAAAAGTACAGAAATTTTTTTCTTGTAGTTGTGGATACAAATGCACATTAAAAACTTTATTCTAAAACTTCTTTACATTACTAGAAAATTAATTTTCAAGTTTACATATATTTTAAAACACAAAACTTACACAATCTCTGTAGTTGTATTGTACTAACATTAACACTAGCGCTTACGTTCTTTAAATTATTCATGGAATGGGGAATTTGGATTTAATACAATTTCTTGGACTTACGCCGTTGCATTTTTGCACTTTTTGTCGTGGGCACAGTCGGGCATAGCTGTTTTTAATAAGCTTTTATTAGCTTCACATCTGTGCTTGCATGCCTGTATGAATGGACTATGTAAATAAATTTTTCTATTCAATTTTTACCCACTTTTCGACGTCCGAATGTTTTTGAAATTTTGCATGCATATAAAGAACCTCTGACAATACAATATTTTGATTAACTTAGAATCTTGAAGTTAAGGGGGAGTGGGGGTCAGAGGGTCAAAAACCACTAATTTCGAGCTATGGGTAAATCCGGGTCGGGGAATGGTGGGAATTTTCCCCGGGGTCGACTGTTACCTGTGGGTTGGGTGGGGGGGGGGGGGGGTTTGTAGTTTTTTAAAGACCCAAATTTTCGAAAATTTTAAAACTCAATGCTTTTTTCGATTTGGAGTGTTTCCGATCCAAAAATTCGGGTTATGGTGGGAAATGTGTCCGGGTAAAGCTGTTGGGGGGGGGGGGGGTTTGTAGTTTTTTAAAGACCCAAATTTTCGAAAATTTTAAAACTCAATGCTTTTTTCGATTTGGAGTGTTTCCGATCCAAAAATTCGGGTTATGGTGGGAAATGTGTCCGGGTAAAGCTGTTGGGGGGGGGGGGAAGGGGGGTAAGACCCTTAAATTTTTAAACTGCTAAATGTATATTTTTTCGATTTAGAGTTTATCCGAGGTTTTGTTATGGTGGAAAATGTGCCCGGGCTTCGTATTTCTCCTCCTTGTAAAGAAGAAAAAGGAGGGGAAAAAAAAGGGGGGGGGGGATAAATGTCTCTAAATTTCGAAAATTTAAAAAAAAATATATATATTATTTTCTATTTAGAGTGTTTTCGAGGTCAGGTTATGGTGGAAAATGTGCCTGGGGTTCATTAATGACAATACGGGTACTATAACTGAAATTATCTGGCCACTCTTCCGGCGTGATCAAGTGTGTGATACGGATTCTTCATCAATCCGTGTTGATTTCAGCCCATATGGTGTACACAATTAAAACAATAGCCATTCAGTTTCCTGCGAAATACAGCCATGGTACTGCTGAAAGGCGAATGTTGCCATTAATACTGAGTTTGGGCATTTACCGTGCATAAAATGCAAGGCTGCACTGCAGATTATGCAGTTGTTTATTTGGGATCACGTCTCTTTGCTGCCGGACAGGCTTATGTAGCTCTTAGTCACGTAAAGTGGGAACCACACATAACTTAGAAATACACTATTTAGAACAGTCATAACTTAGAAACCTCAAAAAAAATCCACGTAACTTAGAACTGTCATAAGTTAGAACGATCATAACTTAGAAACACATAACTTATAAACACGCAAAGCAGAACCACACAACTTAGAAACGTCATAACTTAGAAAGTCATAAATTATAACTATCCCAACTAAGAAACACACAACTTAGAACTGACATAACTTAGAAACACGCAACGCAGAACCACACAACTTAGAAACGTCATAACATCATAACAATACATGTCTGCTATTTAACTTCAAGATCGTCGAGAATGTTTTACGCTTTTTCGCAATTACACATTTAACGACGAAGTTTGTTCGTCGTGAAATTAAACGTAGAATTTAATAAAAATGCCCTTGCAGAATAAAATAAGTATTAGTAAGTTTAAGAAAGAATTTCGGCTTTAATCACCAACCCAGACGCTCGTGGTGCGCTGGGGCCGAGATTAAAATTCGTCGAGAATATTTTACGTTTTTATGTCTTCCAGTGCTCAAAATGATATGCTATTGTGGTCCCGGGAACGAAATTTTATTTATAATTCATTAATAAAAACGCCCCTCGAGTGCCTGGTTGCCGCGGAAGCGGTTAGATAGCGCGATTCGTTCGGTTCGCGTCCGTCACCGTAGATACCAGCACCGTAGGGGAATAATATTATTTCGTTTTTATAATACGATTTTATAACAAATACGCATCCCAAATACACCAATTATTTATAATGTGTTACAATATTTTTTAAAACATTGTGCAAAATATCCCGGGTGTAATTTGAATTATTATGTGTAACTGTAAAACACCATTGTTCGTACAAAAACGTATTTGAAAATTCAACATTGCTTTTAAATAACCGTACCGATTGTGCTGAAAATCGGTGGACGATCGTTAAATTACATAATAGTAATAATTCAAACGACAAAAACATGATTGAAAAGTCAAATCGATGGTTGTTCCAATCGAGTGGAAGAGAGATGCGGCGCAAGCGTAGGGGAGACCGGGGCAAGTTGACGATGTTAAGCTTTGAAATGGCCTTTAACAGATAAATAAGCATATATAATATCTAATTTGGTACCAATACGAAGTATATACTAATTTCTACCTAAATATGTAAAAAGGTGTTATTACTTTGCGTAGTTCCGAAGTTATTGACAAGAAACCAATTAGTTAGCACATTCTTCATCTTGCCCCAGGAGTGGGGTAAGTTGACGAACCTATTGGGGTAAGATGACGAAGCAAAAATATATATATTTATAGACAAAGTAAACAATAGTTTTATAGATATCCTACACTAAACAACGTGCAGGATGTAAAGAAGATATATTGAACGACTTTGATATAATTCCTTGACTTCATAATTGGAACAGTTTTCGTGACACCACTCAGAACTGAATACAGTCTTCATTTGGAGGTTCCACGTAAACTTCTTCACATGCAGGGCAAGAAACGCTATTTAGGCTTTATGGTTTTGCTACAGAATGATCAGAGCTTCGTTTTTCAGTTTTCTTAGTTTTTCTTTCATTTTTCTTCTCTTCATTCTGCTTCTTCTATCTATCTCTTCGTAACAACATGTTCTTAACTGGCGAGTTTGTTATTACTGAAGCTGATCCTATACTATTTTTCCTTGTCGTGGTTGTTCTGTGGGCCACTGTCAATGGTTTTAAATCATAAAACGATGCCTTTTTACTACATGAGCATGCATTGGCCTTCCCAGAAGAAGGCCCTGCTTCATCGATAAGATCACTATTTTGATCTGGCTGCACATTGTTTGAAGACTGGGCTAATGAATCAGCTCCTGAAGCATTAGGCATATAATTTAGCCAAACATCGTTTGATGCATGATCAGATGAAATTGGTATTGAAGTGGACATTGGTTCTACACTTCCGGGAAGTTTTCTTTCCGATGTAGCCGCAGCAGCGAAATCACATTCTTCAAATACCTGAGGGTTGTAAGGCTCTATCCCAGTAGCCTCAAACCCTTTGATGGCATTGCCTACAGTTGCTGCTTTTGAATAAGCTGCAGCGAAGAGATTTCCTACATTAGGATCAGTTATTTGTTGTCCGGGATGTGACACTAAATAATTGTCACAGGCATGTGAGTAGAATGTCTTCAAAGGGCCGACAAACTAAACATACAATTGATGCAAACTATGCGAAGTATGTGGTGGCATTCCGACCATCACAATACCATTATCACGACAAAAATTCACATCAGCAGTCATCTCTACGTCACTCCAACGCCTCCTTTCCGTTTTCCGCTTATAATATTCCTAGGCATCTACAAAAAAATCAAACAAAATTGTTACGACTATTAACACAGGAACTATTTATAATATTTTATAATTTCATTATTATTTTTATTTTACTTAAATGTTCGTCATATCTGTACATCATTGGTTTAAATAACACATTTAATACAAATAAATGCTCACACTGTCATTACCTATGGCAAGTTGACGATTGCAGGGGCAAGATGACGAATTTGTCATCTTGCCCCCGTCAACTTGCCCCAGCAGCCGTATTTTTGCTTTATCAAAATCACGAACAACATTAACAAATTTTCTTCAACAATCTATACACTAAAATACTCCCAAAAGTCAGCATTTCATTTTACATATATAAACATTTAAAACAAATGGACTCTTTTCTCGTAATAGCTTAACATACGTACCTTCAATATTACAACAATGGCTCACGAAACAGACTGCCTCTCAAAACTGCCACATTCAAACTGACTGGAAAATTCCGCTGCACCTGCCTAGTAGGTGCAGATGGTGACACACAAGGTCACAGGTGCGCCAACCGTCTATCTGTGTTTCTGGATTAGTTACATACGATTCGTCATCTTACCCCGTTCGCCAACTTACCCCGGTCTCCCCTACAATGAGCGTAACGGGACACATCGTAGTGGTACAATGTGCTTTACGGGACACTTTTTCGTGCGTGCAGCCGGCGTTCATCGATTTATTAGACGTTGTCACGTCAAAAATATTAAATATGACTAGAGACCGGAAAAATTCGCGGATTCATTCGGCGATAGGCTAGAATTCAAATACATAAACCTTTTAGATGATTTTGCTATTGGCTTACTGTTCACCTGGACGAATCTCAACCAATTAACAACTCTCGACCAAAGAAGGATCGAATCATAGACAAACTAGATGAGACGACTTACAAGTCAGCAGCCAATGAACTTGCGTTATTTGTCCGAGTGTACAGAGGAATGTGTAGTCTATCCTGAAGGCCATCGAAACCGCGAATTTTTCCGGTCCCTAAATATGACTAAAAGGGCATATAACCCCACAAAAAAGTCTCCAAAATGTAGAAAATATTTCGTAATTGTAAAAACACTATGTGTTCACCTGTGTTGTGTTCGTTAAATTGCTTTATCGTACAATTTATTAATTTTTCTTTTAGTGCTTGTTTCTGTTTGACAAAAATAATTTTTTCTTTGGAATTAAAAAATATTTTTAAAAGTAAATATCCTTGAATTTTTTTTGTGTGCAGAACATACGTACATACTTAGATTTATGCTATAGATAGATCACGTATGCACCTAATATCTCAACAAAACTTCAAAGTTTCAAGGTTTATACCCACCAGGAATAAGGTTACAGTTGGTAAAAAAAAAGTTTCACTTGTAATACCCTGAAAATACCGGTATTTTAAAAAGTGCACGTAACAATTATTATAATTTCACTTACTCATGTGCAGAAAACATTCAAATGTTCAAACGAGTACAATTGGTACAATAAAATATAACATACTGTAACGCAATTTACCTGTGTATAAATTTGTGTTTCGATATACATGGGCTAGTAAGTAAAAAAAAATATTGACCGTGAAATCCATTTCCGTATGATGTTGGGGGTTTAATGGAATGGAATGATAATAGCCCCACCTGGGGAGTGGACCACGTGTCTGTGATCTGACCACTCCGGCATCGCGGCACACCAACTGATTTTTTTTCCTAACCTAAATTCAAACTAAGTGTATTTGGGAGGGGTCCGGGTTAGGGAGAGACTCTAAGTGCGTCTCAGGCCGAAGCCTATACGCTCTAATCATGCAGGGTTTAGCCATGCGGGAGAGGGAGCATGCATCATGTGCTAGGAGGGGGATTGGCCAGCCATGACAGCGATTGGCGCCATGACTAACTCCCCTCACTGACTATTCTAGACTATAAACTAGATAAGTTGGCCCAGGTAAAACCTGCATAGACACAGGGAAAACCCTGGGCACTTACATACGGGATGAAAAATTTCATGCATTAATTACACGCGGGTTGTCTACGGGAATAGAATGATGGCTCAGGAAGAAGAGTTGGAAGAGTAGAAAATATCTGCTAAGCAAGGGCGGGCACTTGGACATTTTTGTCCGCATTGGGGGTTTTGGGCATTACTGGTTTTTAGGGGGTGACTATCTTCGTTTCCCGCCAGGCTGCCAGCCAGCCAAGTTAATTGAAAGCACCACCAAGTGAGACGCCGGATAGCCGTGAACCTGGGAGGCGAGCGACGAACTTGAAAGCGCGGACACGCTTGTTGCGCAGAGAGAGAGTCGTTGGAGCAGGCGCTTCCTATTCGACACGGCTCCTTAAACCCAGCCTTGCACTGTCTCTGCCTCTTCCCTGAAAGATAGGTAACAGATGAAATCCATCAGAAAAATCAGCTCGAAACAGTTGCGCACTGAGTGCAGGGCCGGCGCGTCCATATAGGCGAACTAGGCAACCGCCTAGGGCGCCAAGTAGCTGGGGGCGGCGCAGCACAACACATAACAGCTCATATAATATGTTTAACGATTATTGAAACTATATGAAAATTGATTTTTGTAACAGTTTGGAGTGTTTATATTGATATAAGTAATTATTTAAAGTCCACGGTGACCTGTTTATGATTTGTAATAAGTAAAAAAAAAAAAACACAAACCTGCTTACATTTGATTGTTGACAAAATCTTAGGCTTACATGATGTATTTTGAGGCAAGGAAAATTTTTTTTGGGGTGTCAGACCGGCGGGGGGGGGGGGGGGCATTAAGGTTTTTCGCCTAGGGCGCCAATTTACCTTGCACCGGCCCTGACTGAGTGGTCGATACTGCACACGCCCAAGCTTCACTGTCTAATCTTACAGCTACACCTGTGGTAGCTCTGAAGACTCTGCTGTGTACTGTGAACGCAGTAGTTCCAAATACCCCAGCCCCGTTTTGTGCGCCCAGGGGCTGCAAGGCCTCGCCCTACAGATACACTTGTAGCTACCCGGGCACACATGCGGTGTGCTGAGCTTCAGGAAAAAAAAAACGCGATTTCAAAACTACTCAAGATATCGGGGTGGGATCTGTTTACGAAAAGCATTTAAGAGTTTGCTGAGGTCCTAAAAGTACTTTTGATTTCGGATTAAGTTTTTAAAATGTATTTCTAGAAGAGTTAAAATAGCTGAAACGCATGTTTTCAGAGTAATTTTCAGGCGTAAAACAACCAGTACAGATTCTTGAAAGCACTTAAGGGACTTGCATTGCACCTTTATCTTCATTTCTCCGCCATGTAATGTTACGGTCGCTCAAATTTCACAGTTATCCTGTGCCGACGAGAAGACTGCGCGCCAGTCCAGAGGCGACACCGCGCTAGAAGCACCAGCGAGCGTCGCGCTTATCATCCCGCCTCACTAACACACATACACCCTTGACGAGGCGGACACTTCAAGAATCATCGGTATACTGTGCACACAGTAAGTTCACTTCCATGGCCCAGTAGTGCGCAGTGGTTCAACTGTCTCACCCTGCAGATGCAGATACATGTGTACTACCTGCTCATTGGTACTGTGCACGCAGTAGATCCTCTACCCTGGCTGTCTACTGTGTGCGCAGCGGCTGCATTTCTCAGCTTACAGATTCACATTTACGGCCATTTACTGTTCACGCAAGGTTTAAAATTGAGGTTATCAAACACAATTTTTCAATTTCGCCAATTTTTTTTTCCATAACCAAGACCGATTTTATTGATTCACAGACATCATGTGTATTCGGTATTCCGTGTTTGCGTGAAATAACAAGTTGTTATCTCGCGGTGCTTACAGGCTAGAGCCTGCTTCGTAAACATGTGGTTGCAACACCGCACAGAAGAGGGTCTGGGAGATATTATTTATGCCTTGATATGCCGAAAATTGGGATAAATATTTTAAAAGTAGAGTAAGAGTAAAAATATGGGAAGATCCAAAATGGTTAGGGTGTAATCCCCTTAAGTGTTTATTTAAAGGTTTTAAAAAGTTTTAAAAGGCCGATTTATAGAGACCGGAAAAATTCCCGGGTTCAATGACCTGTAGGATGAACTCTATAGTTCTAAATACACTCGGTCAAATGCCACCCACTGATTGGCTGCTGTCTTGTGAGACGTTCCAGCGTAGCAGCCTGTGATTCGATAAAGCTTTGCTGGGGTGTTTCTCATTGGCCCAGAGTCATCCAGGTGAGTTGTGAGCAAATAGTAGAGGCAGCACTGAGGTATAACTATTTGTATTTTAGCCTATAGCGAAATGAATTCGCGAATTTTTCCGGTCTCTATACCGATTTATGTTTCAGCTCTTGCTTGAACCGGTGGTAAGTATTCATACGGTCAGCACTCTGTCAGTCTGTGACTATCGCGGGCAGACACCGGCCAGTGTCTAGGCGGTGCGCCTGTCTCGCCAGGGACCTTGCAGAACTAGAACACGTCTATACTCGTGACGCACGTCCGAGCAGCGAGCCAGTATCGTGACTGAACGTCAGCCCGACATGCCTGAGAAACCACAGCTCAGTTGTCTAGGTCTGGTAGTCACTTGTTTTATTGACGTGACGTCTAATAAATCGATGAACAACACTTGCAGGCACTAAAAAGTGACCCGTTACGCACATTGTTCCGTTACGCCAATTGTCCCGTTACGCTCATTGTACGCTTGCGCCGCATCTATCTCTGTTCCACTCTATTGGAACAATCATAGATTTGACTTTTTCGAGGCACATTAAACTTGAAGCACTCCCATTCGTTTCCCTCTTTTCCTATCATCGTCCTATCCTCAACAGAATAACACAGATTGGAAGAAGTTAAATAGCAAACATGTATAAAAGTTATAGTTAAATAATCTCTTCGTTAAAGTAATAAACATATTTGAATTAATGAGTGCAATTTATCAATTAAATTGTAGATTTCATTTCACTCCTTCTTTGTATCCATACAAAATAGTGATAAATCAATAAAAAAATTATTCAATTTTATTCATAATAGTATGCAATTATTTCATCAATGTTTTGTTATGACGTTGTCACGTTAAACTATCGTCCGTAAGCCGACTTTACAGACAACCAATTTTTTTGAAGTGTAACATCTTTACAGCCGGTGCGGTAAGTCGAAGCGATGTCTCATCAGAACGTATCGGAAAACTAAAATTGCATCGCTCATGAGTGGGGCACCCGATGTTGATAAGGGGCGTGTTATGGAGGGGGGATGATAACGAATAAGTAGAGAGTAGAGATTAGACAAATATACAGATGGAGCATAAGGGCCAACTCTTGAAGTGCCGGGGGGGGGGGGGGGGAAGTGAAGCCAAAAGGGGAGGGGGATTTCAGTACACTACACGTATCAATATGGCGGCCGTTTGTTTACAAATGTATCAGCTGTACCTGTATCGGAGGTTAATTTGGAGACAAAATGTCAACGGACATCATTTCATTTGTATTATTAAGATTTTAACTTATATACAAATATTAACCAGTAATATTTTTGTACAATTTTTTTCCGAACATATTAACTGCATTCGGTAGTAAAAGCAGGCTTTAACAGCTGATACAAATATAAACAAACGTCAGCCATATTGGTATGTGAAAATCGGGGAAAAAAAATGTTCGCTTCACGTCTGATGGCTAATTCTCGATCTGTATCATTTCCTAATCTCTGGTAGGCAGCCAGACAACAGGAAGAGACTTTCAAGGTTTTGCATCGTCTTGTTTGTTACGGTTGTGAACCTCCAGTGCGAACCTCCATTGCTTACTTTATTTAAGGTAAATTTTTGTATAACAATTTATTTATCTAAAAACTTCCCCCGGAAGCACAGTGACAGCAGCAGCACTCAATGGTATGTTTGCATTATAGCAAAGCTGCATAGTTGTGCACCAGCATATACTTGAGCTCGTTTTACTTCCTCGCTCAGATATTTGCACGCATTCTTACACACTCGTGTACTTGTGCACTCGCCTGTAGGCTTGTATACGTGCACATTTGTGCACGTGCTTACAAAAAAAAAACATTCCCTATCCAGGGCCGGATTTACTGCCTGTGGACCCCTAGGCTGAGTCTATGGTGCGGGCCCTCTCTATGAAGAAGGGGGGGGGGATATTGAGTATCCCCTTCCAGTGAAACAGTGGGTGCCTCTTGCCTGGGTCTGGGTGGGTAGTTTATTTTAATTGACCTACAAAACTCATATTTTTGATCAATTTTCTATTTCGAAAAAAATTAGTTTAGTATTAAACTAGACGATTTAACCAAACAGTATTTAGAGGTTAAGGAATTAAGTGACACCAAAACTAATGAAAGTAATCGAAAATTATTTATGCAGAAGAGTTTAGTTCGGCGCAATTGATCCACACAGAACAACTGGACACTATGTCGACGCGTATTTTAAGAATATAATATAAGAAGATCCACATCGCAGTATATATTTATTTTTTCGTGTCGTGTGGTGCGGGCCCCCATTTGTGGTGCGGGCCCATAGGCTACAGCCTAGATAGCCTGCGCGTAAATACGGCCCTGTCCCTAATCCCTCGGGACTGGAAACATTCGCGGGTTCATTGACCTCCAGGATGGACTCCACAGTCCTTTACATGCTGGGAGGGAAAATGTGTCCTGTTCATTGCCTGCTGACTTGTGAGGCGTCTCAATTGGGTTGTCAGTAATTCAGAAAATTTTCTCGGTCGGTTTCTGCTGGGACGTGGCGCCACGAGAGCGGTCGACGCGAACAGGTCGCCCTGCACTCGAGGGCAGCTCAGTGCACGGCCGGGTCGACCCCGGTGTGTCCGCGGCACCCATCACGGCCGCAGCAGGACTCTGGCCCGCCGCGGCGAACGAAGGCCCATATCGAGTGATTTTTGACGTGACAACGTCTAATAAATCGACGAACGCCGGCTGCGCGCACGAAAAATAAGCCCGTTACTCACATTGTCCCGTTACATCGTCTCCCGTTACGCTCATTGTACGCTTGCGCCGCATCTATTTCTCTTCCACTCGATTGGAACAACCGTCGATTTGACTTTTTCGAGGCACATTCAACTTGAAACACTCCCATTCGTTTCCTACTTTTCCTATCATCGTCCTGTCCTTAACAGAATAACGCAGATTGGAAGAAGTTAAATAGCAAACATGTATAAAAGTTATAGTTGAAATAATCTCTTCGTTAAAGTAATAAACATATTTGAATTAATGAGTTCAAATAAAAATAAATTTATCAATTAGATTGTAGATTTCATTTCACTCATTTTTTGTATCCATACAAAATAGTGATAATTCAATAAAAATGATTCATTTTTATTCATAAAAGTATGCAAACATTTAATCAGTGTTTTGTTATGACGTCATGTTAAACTATCGTCCGTAAACCGACTTTACAGACAACCATTTTTTTTCCCTAGCCTTAGTTAATATAAGTGTGTAAGGGGGGGGGGGGGGGTTGTGCAGGTTAGGGTAGAACCTAAGTGTGTCTCAGGCCGAAGTCTATACACTCTACCATTCGGGGTTTTTATCCATGCAAAACAAGGGCGCCAGCATCGTGTGTTTATTTGGGGTTTCTTGGCGAGTCAAGGCTGCGATTGGCGCCTTTGATTGCCTGGCTTAAAGCTAACTAATGTGACCCAGGTAAAACCTGCATAGACACAGGGGAAAACCCTGGGCTGGGTCATGCGGGGATCAATTATCATGCATTAAAGCAAGCATGAAAACTACTGGACAATAGGGGAAAAAGGTCCAGGTAAGAAGAGTTGGACGGGGCAGAAAGAATCAACCATGCATTGTTATAGTTGGGCACGCCTGGGTTATTATTAGGCAGGGGCGCATGCGCCCCCAGGGGTGGGCGACTTCACACGTCAGCCCAGTTCAGCTGCCCAGCCAGACACCCATATGGAGTGTTGAAGTGGTCTAGCGCGTCCAGAGGGGGAAGATAGGGGACGAATGAAAGTGTTACATGTGGACAGATTCAGAGAATACGCTGGAAGAGATGTGTTACCTGTTCAGGATAGGTCAGGGTTAACGAACGTGGGAAGTAAGACCACGACGCGTGCCAAGTACCAGAGCGGCCTGGCGGCCACTGACGTCACTCGCGCACACCTTGGGGCATCAGAGCCTTGCCCCTGCGCCCTCCTCCTTCGGCGCTGTCATCTATCCTTTAGCGACCGCGTGGAGTGGCGTGAATAATGGTCCGCTGTTCTGGATGCTTCGACTGTCGGGTCGGCCCGGGATGACGCGACCCATCAATACCACTCCAGTCAGTTCCAGAAAGACGGCCAACGGGTATAAAAGTGGTGACGCCGGCGTTGAGTGAAGTGCGAGTTCGGCGAGTGGCGCGACGCGGAGTGATGGGATCAAGAGAGTGCGGCTGAGTGGCGCGAGTCTGCGTGTGTGGACTGGTTTTTAAGTATTGTTGTTTATCTCACGACATTGTCAAGTGGACATTCCATCCCGCCATCTGTCTGTAATCTTGTTGTTAAAAACAGGTTTTTAATCGTGTGTGCTCGACCGGAATGTACAGTACGGGCCAAAATTCTTGCGTGCTGGGTCTCGTGGTACGGTGTAAACGCGTCGCATGGTACGGCCCGGCAGAAACCAATAGTAGGCGGAGCCATGCGCAACTAAATAGTGCGACTCGATTAAGGCCTTGCCACACTCTCAAACTTTCGTTTCCAACACCTTCCAGTGTGTTGTGTCCAATGAAGTTGGAGAGCTATATGTCACCAGGGCATCTATGTTTGTTTGACAAGTCGGGTGACTTGAGCTTAAATCAATATTTCGCATATAGGACGGGTTCTAAAATATGTTCGATGTTGGATGAGATCAACCAATATAAATCGTTCCTAGTGGAAACAGAAAAACACAATCGTTTCTGTGACAACAAATCTTTAAAATGAAAAAAAAAGAAAAAAAAGGATCTTGGCCGTTTAAGAGGTTATAAAAGTGAAAGTCGTATGTGAAATAATTTTGTGTAAAAATAAATTTTGTTTCTATTATTTAAAAAAAAATCACTCAACATTTATTTAATTAGTAACTAATGTTATTGTGAGTTAAATTTATACATATCAAAAAATTTAAAAATTTCACAAATAGTGTATCAAATTCAAAAATTCCATCTAGCACTGTATTGCAAATTTGAAATTTCAAAATTATATTAAAATAGAAAAGTTTGAGATAGCTCACTCCAAAACTAAAATTTTATAGTGCAAACATAATTGAAAACTAATTTGAGCTTTCCTGTCCACATTTTTATAGAAAAAATTGGAAGCAATTTTCAATTTAATACTACCCCTCCAAGTTACAAATATCTCATGGAAGAAGCTTAACAAATAAAAAAAAACTTCAAATACTATTAAGATAGTAAAGGTTACCAGCATAACCTTGCTAACATTTTGGAGGTTATTATTACATCTGACTTTCCGTTGAAAGTTAAAACTTTGAAAGCTTTCGACGGACGGACCGATGGAATTTTTCGAGCCTTCTGTTTGGCTTGAAGTAAAGTGATTGACGTACGGAGGGTAAACGGACGGACATAACGGAATTTTGTGCCGAACTTGCGTGTGTTCGTTCAGCAGGTTGGGGAAACGTTAGCCCTGGATGACTGAGGCCATCCACACAGCTGTATCACCAGCCACCTGTTTTTAGTTATGGTGTAATGTCTTTTCCACATCGAGAGAGATGGTAACATGCATCTATACACCAGGAAAGAGAAAGAGAGAGTAATATTCACGAAACACAACAGTCACAATGGGAAAGGAATCGTCCGTGAGCTATTATAATACCAATTTAGACTTAAAATTGGCTCGAAAAATAAGAAATTGGGCTATTACAAAGATAATTCCTTCTCAAATACGTTCTTTATGCCCCCTTCTTCCCCTGTATGTTTCCATAAAAAAAAAATAAAAAATTCCTCCATTGGGAACACCCTTAAATTTTGAATAAACTTCCGCAATCTTGGATTTTTCAAAAAAAAAAAATATATATATATATATAACTCAGCAATGAATAATCACAGGGAAGTTCTGTTCGTGCAAAACGTTTCTGTTTAGATAAAAGAACTCGCTACTGCAGGAAAAAGTCTAAAATAGATAGTTGATATAATAATTTATTTTTTTAAAAACAGAAACCGCTTAGCACCAGGAGTCCAGACTATAACTAGCTACACACAGGAAAAAAAATTGGTTGTCTGTAAAGTCGGTTTACGGACGATAGTTTAAACGTGACAACGTCATAACAAAACACTGATGAAATGATTGATCCAGAAGAAAAGGAAATATCATGTTCGGCCTGAGTCTGAGCCGTAATAGGTTTTTGCAACCAAACCATTTAGGCATTAAAAATATTATATTCTTTGAGGAAGAATTTTTTTTTAAAATTTTTCTATCTTTTGTATGATAAAATCTAACACTGCATACTTTTATGAATAAAATTGAATCATTTTTATTGAATTATCACTATTTTGTATGGATACAAAGGAGTGAAATGAAATGTACAATTTAATTAGTAAATTTACTTTTATTTACATTCATTTATTCAAATATATTTATTACTTTTGAAATGTTGCGTGCGCCGTATTTATTTTTACAAGTACAAAAAAAAAATATTTCGCAGCTGCCGGGTTCGAACCGACAACCTCTGGATTGGAATTTCAAATTCAAATTCAAAAGATTTTTATTCTACATGTTTACACTTTACAGTTATTTGTCAATGATTTATAAGACACGCCAGCACGCAGTGCTCTTTTGTCAAAAGTACAGGATTTTTAAATACAAGTTACAATTTGCTGGTATATACAAAATTTACAGAGGTTAACAGAAAAATATAAGAGGTATTAGTCAAAGGAAAAAGTTTAAAAACCTTTAGAAGTTAACGATGCTGACCACACAGCCATGAGGCCATACTTGAAAAATAATAGTTTCAGATGTTATATACATATTTATAAAATTTTTGTTCACGTTAGGAGAATAATATTATTTCGTTTTTATAACACGATTTTATAACAAATACGCATCCCAAATACACCAAACTTATTTATAATGTGTTACAATATTTTTTAAAACATTGTGCAAAAGATCCCGGGTGTAATTTGAATTATTATGTGTAACTGTAAAACACCATTGTTGGTTCAAAACGAATTTGAATATTCAACATTACTTTTAAATAACCGTACCGATTGTGCTGAAAATCGGCGGACGATCGTTAAATTACATAATATTAATAATTCAAACGTCGAAAATATGATTGAAAAGTAAAATCGATGGTTGTTCCAATCGAGTGGAAGAGAGATGCCACGCATGCGTACAATGAGCAAACAGGACACATCCGTAGTGGGACATCCGTAGTGGGACACTTTTTCGTGCGTGCAGCCGGCGTTCATCGATTTATTAGACGTTGTTACGTAAAAAAAAAATCTTTGGTATGTTCAAGGTCGCAAGCTTTCCATTCCTTTTGATTGAGATGCGCACGATTAGGATAACAATTGTTCTTCCTTAAATAGATTGCAGCCTAACGCAGCCACAGTCGCGGTCATAGCTAACGACCCGTTTCAACCTTGAGAGCCAAGGGAATTTATTTATCTCCTTATTGCACGGTCGTCCCGAGCATGTCGAGGCTAAATGTAGTCAGGTTATTGAATTGAAGCAGAAGTGAATGCGTTTCCAGTCTACTTTAGTCCTAAATTATTACGCGAAAAACTCGTGCACCTAGTTAGCTATGTCTCATCATTAGAGACCGGAAAAATTCGCGAATTCATTTCTCGATAGGCTAAAATACAAATAGTTATACCTCAGTGCTGCCTCTGCTATTGGCTCACAACTCACCTGGGTGACTCTGAGCCAATGAGAAACACCCAACCATAGCTTTATCGAATCACAGGCTGCTACGTTGGAACGTCTCACAAGACAGCAGCCAATGAGTGGGTGGCATTTGACCGAGTGTACGTAGAGCTATGGAGTTCATCCTACAGGTCATTGAACCCGCTAATTTTTCCGGTCTCTACTCATAATTAGTCTAAATTTCACCTTTAACTCGATATCGTAAAACAGTCTTTGGTCTAAATATCAATTTTGAATCAATAACACCGCAATAGTGTTTGGTCCTAATCCCATCATTAATATTATTTAATCTTACTCCCATATTTAAGTCTATATCTAGTTGATAATCTTTGGTCTAGATCAGCGGTTCCCAACCGGTGGGTCGCGACTTGATCCTAAATCTATCAGAAACCATCGATTAAACCATTAGAAAAGATAAAAAAAAATCGAAACAATTCTAATTGTGTGCAATCACTTATCTATTGTTTAATAAACAACTGTTTTACTTCAAAGTGATTATATTTTGTCAAACATTAACAAATCATAACACAAATTGTTTATCAATAATCAATCTGTATCTTCAAAAAAGCATATAAATACAAAATTTGAAGGTAAATTATATAAACACAAGGAAGGGATACGATACAAATAAGGTTTTTTACTCCACCATGGACCGATAGACCGTGGAGGTATTCCTATAAGGAAAGGTGGGTCGCCAGCTGAAAAAGGTTGGGATATAACTGGTCTAGATCTTAATCTCATCCTTAGGTCGATAACTCATCAGTATTATTTGATCTATGGTTTATCTTTGGGTCGGAATCATATTGATGGTTTTTGGTCTATGGTTTATCTTTGGGTCGGAGTCATGTTGATGGTTTTGGTCTATGGTTTATCTGTGGGTCGGAATCAAATTGATGGTTTTTGGTCTATGGCTTATCTTTGGGTCGGAATCATGTTGATGGTTTTGGTCTATGGTTTATCTTTGGGTCGGAATCATATTGATGGTTTTTGGTCAATGGTTTATCTTTGGGTCGGAGTCATATTGATGGTTTTTGGTCTATGGTTTATCTTTGGGTCGGAATTATATTGATGGTTTTGGTCTATGGTTTATCTTTGGGTCGGAGTCATGTTGATGGTTTTGGTCTATGGTTTATCTGTGGGTCGGAATCAAATTGATGGTTTTTAGTCTATGGTTTATCTTTGGGTCGGAGTCATGTTGATGGTTTTTGGTCTATGGTTTATCTGTGGGTCGGAGTCATGTTGATGGTATTTGGTCTATGGTTTATCTTTGGGTCGGAGTCATATTGATGATTTTTGGTCTATGGTTTATCTTTGGGTCGGAATTATATTGATGGGTTTGGTCTATGGTTTATCTTTGGGTCGGAGTCATGTTGATGGTTTTGGTCTATGGTTTATCTGTGGGTCGGAATCAAATTGATGGTTTTTAGTCTATGGTTTATCTTTGGGTCGGAGTCATGTTGATGGTTTTTGGTCTATGGTTTATCTGTGGGTCGGAGTCATGTTGATGGTATTTGGTCTATGGTTTATCTTTGGGTCGGAGTCATATTGATGATTTTTGGTCTATGGTTTATCTTTGGGTCGGAATTATATTGATGATTTTTGGTCTATGGTTTATCTTTGGGTCGGAATTATATTGATGGTTTTGGTCTATGGTTTATCTGTGGGTCGGAGTCATATTGATGGTTTTTGGTCTATGGTTTATCTTTGGGTCGGAATTATATTGATGGTTTTGGTCTATGGTTTATCTTTGGGTCGGAGTCATGTTGATGGTTTTGGTCTATGGTTTATCTGTGGGTCGGAATCAAATTGATGGTTTTTAGTCTACGGTTTATCTTTAGGTCGATGTCTACTCGATGGACTGTTCACCTCTGGATCGTGATGTCCTAGTGTCGGGGAGCGGAGGTGCAGGGTCGTCGGGGGGCGGAAGTGACTCTGGCCGGGGTCACGGTGACCTCGCCTCGCGCGGCACTGACCTCGCCCACCGGGGACGAGCTGCCCACCTCCCCCTCCACCCCGCCACTCCTCCGCGACGGCAGCGCTGCTGCAGGCGTGCGGCCGTGGCCGGCAGTTGCGCCTAGCGGCCGGTCCGCCCCATTGACGGCCCGGGCTATATCTGCCTCCAGGGCGGACTCCACACTCGCTCAAGTGTCACCTGTTCGTTGCGAGTGCGAATTCATTTCGCGATAGGCTAAAATACAAATCGTTATACCTCAGTGCTGCCTCTGCTATTGGCTCACAACTCACCTGGATGACTCTGGGCCAATGAGAAACACCCAACCAAAGCTTTATCGAATCACACAGGCTGCTACGTTGGGACGTCTCACAATACAGCAGCCAATCTGTGTGTGGCATTTGACCGAGCGTACGTAGAACTATGGAGTTCATCCTACAGGTCATTGAACCCGCGAATTTTTCCGGTCCCTAGTGATTTGTAGGGGTAGGCATTTTCCGCGAATAAATCTGGATGCCTATTAGTCTGCAACACGGTATACCAGCACCAGCGGTTTATTCCTTGTGACTGGTAGCTGTATGCGAGAGAAGTCGTTGCCTTGTTGTGACCGAGCCACTCAGGACGCGTTTGCTTATGCACCGAACTACTGTGATTGTTGTTGTTAACAATCGACATGCATGAGAGATAAACTTGCCCAATCACAAAGCACAGACAATGATATAGTGTTTTAACTTCTAGCTAGTCTCGGAATCTTTTCGCGAAATCTGCATGACCCCAGTGATTTGGCAATTTCTTGGTTCAGGGTTTCTCATCGGCTCGCGTTTCTCTGGATTAAAATTTGGGCCAGTCGCAGAAGTGGCACAAAGGTGTACTTGTATGGATTCTTGCCTATCGCGAAATGAATCCGTGAATTTTTCCGGTCTCTACTTATAAACTGTGCAAACAAACGCATTCCCTCCCCCCCCCCCCCCATCCCCGCCAGACCAGCTCTGTGTTTAAACTTTTTTGAATTGCCTTTCTTTGTTGGCTGGGCTTATTTCTGCTGCCAGCCCACTATCATAGCTATCCAGTGCGGAAGCAAGACCATCCCGAATGGCCCGGCCGAACAGGGCAATCGATAGAGACCAGAAAAATTTGCTGTTTCATTTCGCGATAGGTTAGAATCCAAATGTGTTTAACCTTTTGCTGCTTCAGTGATTGGACCACAAGTTGTCTGAAGGGCTCTGTGCCAATGAATAATCCTCAACGAAAGAAGTATCGAATCAAAAGCATTCTAGTTAATAGTTGTCACGAATCAGTAGGCAATAAGCTGATGTAATTTGTCCGCGTGCATAGAGGATCTTGGAGTCCATCTTGTAGGTCGTTGAATCAGCGAATTTTCCCGGTCCCTAGCAATCGATTCTCTTGCAGACGGCCGTCAAAGCAAGAAATCGCCAAGGCAGACATACCTTATTGCAGTCTAAAGAGCGATCTTTTTTTTTTTTTTTTCGCGAGAAAGACATGGCCCGAGAAATAAGTTATATAACGACATTTTAAAGTAAGCAAGACTGCAAAAACGCAATGTAATTTTCGGGCAAGTTTTTACTCCTTACGTTTCGGCTTTGCGGTTTCAGTCTTCTATATTTGAAGTAAAGTGTATGTTAAAATGTTTAAATATGCAGACGTAATATCTACAGGAGGTTCCTTTTTATTTTTATCATAAGTATCACTTTTTAAATAAATATATTAAGAATGACCTTTTTATGAATTAAAGATATTATTAACATACCAGAAAAAAAACTGAGGGAATAAATTTGTTTTCTAATGTTTTACAGTTTTATATTTTAATTTGGCAGTGTCCTACAACTGTCAAATTTAATAAACGTCTGTGATCTCTTTGCTTTGGTAACTTGTTGCGTCCTTGCGTTTTTGCTTTCCTTGCGAGTTTTATAAACTTGACTATACTCCGAACACGGGTAGGTGCATGAGATGTCTTCAGTTGGGCAACAGTTGTCTCGTCATGTCACAAGGTACAGTCCCATCCAGTGTCAGACGAACAGCAAAATTAACGGTCGAATCATGTTTGAGTCACGCAGAACACAATAATGTCTTATCTCGCGGACAGAAAACCACGAACAAATTGACTTGATGTACTTAAGCTTTTGGACATACGCCATTGCTAAAGCACATGTATGTCTGTAGAAGAAAACTACAAAAAACACAAAAGACAAAAACACAAATTAAGCAAAAAAAATACTGTTGTCAAAAGGATATAAACACCACATAATATTCCATAACAGGGATATGGTCAACAAACAAAAACAAAGAAAATGGACTAACAGAACGAAAAAACCTCCACAAATGATGAAAGCACAAAAATATTGAACCCAAAAAAAATCAGCACAACAGTTGAAACGAGACAAAAACACGACAAAACGAAAAGACGAAACAAACACAACCGTTTTCTAAAACAGAAACAAGCGTCGTTTCGGGAACTGCTATCTGCTCCCGTCCTCAGGCAGAGACGCACATGGTACGAAAACACATGTGTCACTCAGTTTCGTCTAAATTAGGCAGCATCAACTTAATTCTATTTTTACGTAAACGTATCATAAGTCGATGTTGGTCTTGTGCACAGAATACTCTAATCGAGTTGCTTCATATCTGTGAGTGAAACTGGTATAAGCGGCATGTGGCGTTTTTGAAAAAGTGAATCAATACGGGCTGTTAGTTGCGAGCGTGTGATGGTTACCTACTCGTTTTTTACAACGTCACATATTTTAGTAGATAAAACCTGGAATAAACTTTTGTGACTTGAAAGTAGTTGATGCGATACGAACTCAAGGCGAGCAATTTTATTGATCACAGGTTTCAGGAGGGGGGGGGGTGGGGGGGGGGGCCGTGTAACTCAGTACACGTGATGAAGTGAAACTTCTTTGGCAATTCAAACCTCGACTCATAAGTTAATCGTAAGGGGTGAAACGGCAGACAGAGAGGGAGAGGGAGAGAGGGATAGAGAGAGAGAGAGAGAGAGAGAGAAAGAGAAGGCAGCAAATTTTTTAAATAAACTTGACTTAACAAAATTATTACTCACTTCAAAATAACTGCTCAGTATATCAATAATTGTTTATCAATCAATATTGATTAATTAACAATAAATATTACCCAATGTTCAAATATTCACTCCATAGTGAAAATTAGTTTAGTAAAAGTCAGAACTAGGATTGAATATAATAAGTTTTTAATTTAATTTTATATTATGTATAAGATAGATGCAATCTAATAAACAGATTTTGTGGTTCTGAAAATATTACCTTATCATTGAGTTATAGTGCAACAGATTCTGCCAATGGGCTATGTAGACATACTGAAATGCATTCACAGGCATTGATCATGTACATCGTGAATTGAACTGCGTTGCCCTTGTCACCTCGCCGGTCCAAAGCACATGAATATCACAAGGCCCGCTATCGCCTCGCTGGCACACCCTGATGCAGTGGTGTCTGAATAGGCATCCGGCATAACAACTTAAAAAAAAATTGGTTGTCTATAAAGTCGGTTTACGGACGATTGTTTAACGTGACAACGTCATAACCAAACATTGATGAAATGATTGCGTAATTTAATGAATAAAATTGAATTATCAATATTATGTATGGATACAAAGAAGGAGTGAAATGAAATCTACAATTTAATTGATAAATTTACTTTTATTTGCACCCATTAATTCAAATATGTTTATTACTTTAATGAAGAGATTATTTTAACTATAACTTTTATACATGTTTGCTATTTAACTTCTTCCAATCTGTGTTATTCTGTTAAGGACAGGACGATGATAGGAAAAGTAGGAAACGAATGAGTGTGTTTCAAGTAACATGTGCCTCGAAAAAGTCAAATCGATGGTTGTTCCAATCGAGTGGAAGAGAGATAGATGCGGCGCAAGCGTACAAAGAGCGTAACGGGACACAGCGTAACGAGACAATGTGCGTAACGGGACACTTTTTCGTGCGTGCAGCCGGCGTTCATCGATTTATTAGACGTCACGTCAAAAAAAATATATCAACATGGTTCCAAACAAATTAATTTATTTCATGTTTGGAAATGTTACTGATGGTGAATGCTAAATTGCTTCTAAAGCCGGAAAATACACTAGTCCGTCCGTCCCAAGCTTGACGGACGGAATGATTAAATTATAACCTCCAAATATCTGCAAGGGCTTCGCGTGTAAGGTTTTATCGTATTAGAAGTTTTTGAAGTTAGTTTAATTCTTTGGATGCTTACATAATTATTTTAAGTTGTTTTTGAAAATATTTTAAAGGCTGTGTTATGAAACACAAATCGTTCTACTCACATAAGTGTAATTAATTACGGATCGTAACTCTGAAAATGTTAAAATACACAACCAGAGTGAAAAATATTAATTTAAGATAGTTGAAACGGCACAGCTTACACGATTGTCAATCTAATCTAATTGTACAAGATACATTTTCTCTAATATTAATTTTTTCTCAGCTGTTGGCAGCATGTATAAAGGAAAATATTATGACGGACGAATGGAATGTTGTAAATCCCTCGCCGGCTGACGGATGAAAGGTTGACGGAAAGATGGGCAGCGGATGTTATCGGACATTAATGGGTTGGATAAAGGCCCCTACACTGAGGTGCCAATTCTATATATATATATATAAACCAACACATTAAGGTGCCAACTGTGATGAATAACTAATTTCTCTCTTTTCCCTCGTTGGCGTCAGGACTGGATGCGGCTGTTGCACTAACCAACCGGTTATCCCAGCTAGCACGCCACTGAATGTGTGAGAGAAAAAGTGGGATTGGTACTATTGAACATAATATTGTGTATATTGTGTGTTCCTGGTATCTCTGCATAAAAGTTACGTTTCGATTCAATACAGTACAATTTGTCCTTCAATAATAAATAAATGTTAATTATATATTAATTTTATTTAAATGTTAGTATTGACTGAAGGTTATTAATGCAGCTAATGCAAAGATCATTACCATGCATATATTTGTTCTAGATCTTGATATGCCAGAGGACAACCATAGTTTATAACTTTGTTGAACTGAGTAATATGTGAGGACACACAATAAAATAATGCCGGAACTAGCTGCTGTAGTCGGGAGAAAATCTTTTCTTCTCTGGACCTCTAGGTGGTATGCAGCAACACTGGAAACGGAAGGGCTTTACTGATACTGCAAACTGCAGCGATGTCAATGCTATCAGGAACTGTAGCGAAGAGTGGCATCCCTCTGGTCTTGTAAAGTTTGTAGTTAAATTTGATCTCACCAAACGTCGTAAAAGTTCGTTGTATGTAGAGTAGTATGTATTAGCCGGTCCGGCGTCAGGCTTCAGGCTGTGGAGCCAAGGAGCTGACCGCCACCTTGGATTTTGACGTCACAGCGGCCATCTTAGATGACCTTGACCTTGACCTTTAACCTTGACCTTCAAATTTGCCAAATTGCCAAGATTTGCCCAAAATTCGCTAAAATTCGCCAAAATGTCCAGTTTTTGAAAATAAAAATAAAACAATTATCCAAAAAATCTCAAAAAATTTGAAAAATAAAAATTTCCCATTTTTGCGGGAAAAATTTCCGTTTTGAGAAAAAATTTCCCGTTTTTGTCCTTAAAAATGTCAGCGGCTGTAAATGTCCATATTGAGGCGTAAGAATCCATGTCTACAGCCTCCGATAAGCCTCTAACGACATCTTGGATTATGATGTCACCCTTGCAATTTCAGTTACAGCCGCCATCTTGAAAATCTTTATTTACTATCCGATTTCAATGAAAAAATGCTAAAATTTATACAAACTTTATTAATAAAATTTTAATAAAATATTATTTTAAAAACGTAGGCCTACTTATATCATGGAGTCCTCGGTTCGAACCCGGCGAGACAAAAAAAAATTACATCAGGTCCTTCCTCCACGGAAGCCGCCGACAGACTGACCTCCCACCACTAATGCCAAGGTATATATCGACAGCTAGTATGATGTCATGTCTGCCATCTTGAAAATCTGTAATAATTATGCTAGAATATCGGGAAGAATTTTAAACTTCATAAAAAAATTTATAACTAAATTTCTATTAAAAGTTATTTAAAAACACCATTGCACATATCGTTACGGTCGCCATCTTAGATTCTAGAAATGTTACACACTTCGTTCGATACGCCCGCTATCTTGGACTGTATGACATAATCGTTGCATGTTTCATTACGGACACCATCTTGGATTCTAAATCTTTGCAATTTCTGTTACGGCCGCCATCTTGAAAATTCGTAATTATTATGCTAGAAATTTTGAAAAATTTTAACATTCATAAAAAAATTAATTAATCAAATGTTAATAAAATATTATTTAAACAGTGATGATTCCTGAACTTGCTCTTTCTGCAGTTCTTTACCAGTGATGATTCCTGTTCCTTCTCTTTCTGTGGTTCTTTACCAGTGATGATTTCGCTTCCCTTCTGGTCTTGACAATTACGTGAAGTATAACTTTAACGTCATATAATATGTGTAAAACGAGTGATTCTTATTTATCATGTGAAATAACTAAAACTTCTTTCAGTAGAACCTCGTTAATTCGTGACGCGATTAACCGGGCATTCGGTTAACCGGGTTCTCAATTAAAAGTTAAACTTTTTTTTTGGGGGGGGGGGAGGGATCATGTGTTCAATGTGTAACTGTGTATTTTAGGTCATTACAAATAATGTCATCCATTCATATTTTAAAAAATTAATAATTAGTGTCAGTATTACTTGTACATTTGTTTTGTATAAATTTCTTACGAAATGTTTCTCTGTTGTATAACCTAAATACATTTGATTTCGATTATCCGTGATTTTCGCTTATCCGTGCTGTTATACTGTGTGTGTGTGTGTGTGTGTGTGTGTATATATATATATATATATATATATATATATATATATATATATATAGCTTTAATTAACCCTCGTATCACATCAAAAGTTATACTCTAGATAATTACCAAACATAAAACATATTTATAACATAACTGGAGACCGGAAACAATAATATCTCTGAATCATTTCGCGATAGTTTAAAATCCATACATCTGCGATTGGCCCACATTTTATCAAGATAATGGCGAGACTACGAGACTCCCTGAAACAAGAAATGGTCCAATTACGGACAACCCAGTTCAGACGACTCACGACTCAGCATGGTGACATGTTTTCCCCGAGTGAGCAAGGGACTGCGGATTCTGTCTTGGAGGTCAGTGAACCCGCCAAGTTTCCCCGGGTCGCCGAACGCAGGCACCTGAGGTCGACTGGAAATAACCGAAGGCCCACAATTGTCCAGTAGTTACTTGCTTGCTTAATGCATGTTATTTGATCCCCGCATGACCCGGCCCAGGGTTTTCCCTGTGTATATGCAGGTTTTACCTGAGTCACTTTAGTCAGCTTTTAAGCTAGGCGACCAATGGGGCGTCAGCCATGGCGCCAATCGCTGTCACGGCTGGCCGGTAAACCCCAAATAAGCACACGATGCACGCGCCCCTGTTTTGCTTGGTTAAAAACCCGCATGGTAGAGTGTATAGGCTTCGGCCTGAGACACACTTAGGACCTCCCCTACCCTGGACCCTCCACACACACTTAGAATAGTTTAAGGTTGGGAAAAAAATTCGCGCACAACACGAATTTCGGCGCCGTGCGGCTCTGCAAACGGACAACTAATCCATATCCATATGGCTATAAATATATTTCATACTCAATTCCTCTTCATGTTCCAATCCCCTTTTGGGGTTTTCTTGAAGATTTTCCATCTGTTTTTATGTTGCTCATTAATTTCTTTATTTTCTTTAAAAACTTTCCGTAAATCGTTTTCCGGGGTATGCAATGTCGTCGTCAGAAGACTTTTAGTTAAATAGACACATAATAATATACGTATATATATGTATAAACATAATAATATAATATATTATAATATAATTGATAGAACATGATATCAATAAATTTGCTAACTCCGACGGTTCGATTACTTCATGCAAGAAGAACCGTCAAGATACTTGCATAAGTCATTACATTACCGCGACGGGGGAACTACTTTTATAATAGATTTGTATTCTTCTTAATGGTTCTTGCTTATAGTCATATCCTTTGATTTATTTATTTATTTATTTATAGCGGGTTATCTCAATTTTCTTCTTTCTGCAGGCGGACGGCCGCCCGGGGCCAGTGACCTCACAGCTGACGTCACAGCTCGCGGCTCCGGGTGCGTGCGAGGGATTGCTTTCACCGCGCGTCCTGCCCGGGGCAGCTCCTGCAGCTGACGGCTGTAACACTTTCATTTACCCGCGCGTCCGCTTCGCGTCTGAGGCGCTCCCGATCAGTGGCGGATCCAAGGGGGGGCACCAGGGGCAAGTGCCCCCCCCTCCCCCCCGAAAAACCAGTTGTCTGCTACATCAGGGGCGCAACAACAGGGGGGGCAAGGGTATTTTGCCCCCTCCCCCCCTTCAGAAATCTTGAAGTGGGGGCAAACGGGGGCAAAGAAAGTGCTATGTAATCAATTTTTAGATAATAAAACTGCTTAAATAGCACCATTTTCCCCCGGACCCCTCGCTTCAATAGGGGGGATCGATGATTCTTTATAAAAAAGGTATATTGCCCCCCCCCCCCTTTTGGAAATTTAGTTGTTGCGCCCCTGTGCTACATTAATATTGCCGACAAAAATGATTGTTTCTGAAACCAATAAAATATTTAAATATAATTAATGAATTTCTTGTAGAATCATAAAATCTGGTGGTTGGATGTTATGTGTAGTGTGAGTAGATAAAATACAAATTTAGTAATTTTAATACATTTTTTTTCTCTGGCTACTCTGAAATCCTAGAGTGCCCCCTCCGAGGTGAACCTCTGGATCCGCCACTGCTCCCAATACCACATCGTACCCGGAGTTGCGATTTTATCACCGAATCGTTGGTAGGGGCAGGCATTTTTCCGCGAATAAAACTGAACGCCTATTAAGACTGCAACAAGGTGAACCCGGGTTGTACTTACGGGAACGTTGGTTTACGTGGCAGTAAGTATATTTTTTCTCCAGTCAGTTGGTAGTACAGAGTGGAGCGAAAATAAAGTCCAGGAACCACACTTATGAAAAAAACGTGTGTTAGTTTTCTCCATGTGCTCATGATTATTCCTGCCAATATTTTGTTGGTTTTTCCAAGTTCTTTTGATCATTCATTGGTGACGCTTCTGTTGGTTTTTCCTCCGTATGCTCCTGGTTATTCCCGGTGAGACTTCTGCCGATGTTCTCCGAATGCTTCTGGTTATTTATGAGAAATAAATCTCTGCATGATTGTTTTTTTTCTTCATTTAATAAGGCATGCACTTATATTCAGAATTTCGTATAAATTTCTGAATTCGTTTTACTAAATCAGCACTGACAAAATTTTAATCAGGTGGAATTAAAACAAAATAAAATATTATTTACTCAGACGTATACTATACCTTTAAAAAGCTCAAGAAACACTATCATGCAAGACGAACACTTTCTCCTTGATGTCGAGCGAAGACCTTGATGTCGACCGTGAGAACACATCCCCAATCACACATAAAATTGTTTTTAACAACTCATGTGGCGCCATTTTGTTGGTAGAAATAGGAACTACTAGCAATAATTTTATGAGATAAATTAACAATTGCAGCTGAATGGAGTTAAAGACAGTTAGAGCCATGTAGTCTCGTAGTCTCGTAGTCTCGTAGCCTCGTAGCCATGAAGCCTAGTAATCTTGTAGCCTCATAGCCTCGTAGTCAAAAGTCGCTGGAGCTGTTGGAGCCAAAGACAGTTGGAGCCAAAAACAGTTGGACTAGTTGGAGCCTCTCATAAATATTGGCGAGATCATATTCCTGTGGCGAGATGTATCACATCACATCGAATTTTCGACCAATTGTGCTTCTTTTATGTTAAATACATGTTCTGTGTGTGTATTACATGTTCGTTTTGTGTTCCGCGAGTGTATTGCATATTCATTGTGTGGCCTGTGTGTGTGTTGCTTGTCCATTGCATGTGCTGTTTGTATTGTGTGTCCATTGCATGTACTGGATGTCCATTGTGTGTCCATTGCATGGCCGGTGTGTGAACTGTTTGTCCATTGCGTGTCCATTGGTTATACAGCGTGTGTACTGTGTACCTATCCATTGCGTGTCGTGTGTGTGTACTGTGAGTTCATTGAGTGTGTACTGTGTGTTTACTACATGTCCAAAGTGTGTACTGTGTGTTCATTGAGTGTGTACTGTGTGTTTACTACATGTCCAATGTGTGTACTGTGTGTCCATTGTGTGTCCCAGTGTGTTTATTCTGTGTATCCGGTGTATGTTATGTGTGTCCATCGCGTGTACCTATGTGTGCACTATGTGTTCATTGAATGTGTACTCTGTGTTCATTATGTGTCCAGTGTGTGTGTGTACTGTGTGTTAATTGTTTTTTCTTCTTGGAGACGGTAATATAGATAGATACCTACATGTGAATATACCAATATTTGTGGGAATTTAATACGATTTAAGTTTGTTAAGTATAATATTTTCTGTGCGACGCACTGTTTTCTAGATATGCACTAAAAACTGAAAACAAAAGGAATCTTTGAGCCTTACCCCCCCCCCCCCCACACACACACAAATCCACGCGTCCTATGAAATCAATGGGACTTTATTACGGGTGGTTACCACAACGCCGAAACACTACTACGCCGAACGTACAATAACGCCGAATACCATAACGCCGAATACCAAATTGACCGCAACGCCAACAGCTAGAAAACTGCTGTGTACCACAACGCCGAAATTCAGAAACGCCGAAAAATGTTGCTGCGGGGAGGGGGGGGGGGGCACAGGAGCAAAATGAAAAACAACTGAATGAATTTGTGTACCTAACCTAACCTAGGCTAGCCTAACCTAGCCTAATCTAGCATAACCTAACCTAACCTTTGTGGCAGTCCTGCAATGACATTTTTCGGCGTTAATGTATTTCGGCGTTGTGGTACACAGCAGTTTTCTAGCTGTCGGCGTTGTAGTCAATTTGGCATTCGGCGTTATGGTGCGTCCCCCTTTATTACTCGTTTTTCTGGGGACCTCGCCGTGCACATTATGAAACTTTTGGAACTACGTGATGTAATGCAGTAAAAAAAATAAATTGCTAATTTGCCTGGGCTGTAGGGGTGACGGCCCGCTCGCGCCCGTGACCCGTGACCCGTGGCTCGGTGACCTCGGCCACGGAGGTCAGCCGTCACTTGCTCACTTCCTCGTCGCGCGAGGTCAGCCAGCCGGCAAGGTCGCCCCCTCGCCCAGCCCGGCGAGTGTGGCCCGTGGCGGACGTTTCCGCTCGGCCCCGGGGCTTGCTTACACCCCACCCGCCCAACACTGCTCTTACAGGACAACACTCGCCCGAGATGTGTGACATCTGAACCTCGGTGACGAGCTGAAATTCACGTGCTCTCATGTTGTTGCGAATACGAAACTTGGAAACGAAAACTAAAGTATAATATTGAGACACTGACATTGTAAAGGAGGTAAGTGCCATATTTCACCACATTGCCATTTATCCAGGAAAAGAAGGATCTACTGAAGATGAAAAAGGGAACATGAACCAAAAGTACCACAAATTTCATCATAATACAACGAAATAAGTCAGTTGTAGTGTACCTATTTATCCTTTTTAATTGGTTGTTATTTTCTCGAAAATAAATAGCATTAATGGCACTTACCTCCTTTTCATTGTCAAGGCCTCAATTTTTTAAAAACAATGTACGTCAATTTTGTTTTCAACTACATTTTTTCTAGACGTGAATCACGCGTAGATTCCGCACCTCCGCCGCTAGAGTTCGCTGCCGGGATGTTCGCTACGACGAACATCGATTTGCAGAGCTAAATTTTTGAACTGTGCAATGAAACGGATGAATTCCGATCAAAAGCGAAAATGAATCGAAAAAAATTCCAAAACTCCGGTTTTGGACCTGATTTTCGATTTAGGAATTTTTTATTTATATAAATACTGCCTTTCGTGTTAAAATTAATTAAATATGTGATTATATAAAGTTTCCCTTTGGCTTTGTGATCTTCGGTGTGCGCCATCCGCCTCAGATGGCAGCACCGTGGTTACACATTTCCGTTCCATGCGACTTCCATCGCATCTACAAAATTACCCCTAAGTTACCAAATGTCCACAGGTGGGCACTAGCTCGTTAATCCGTTAATCGTGGATTAACGAAGTTAAAAATTTGCTCACCAGATTAACTTTTAAGTTAACTTCATAAAATGTTAACACTGTTGTTTCCTTCCGTTAACTTCAGTCTGTTACATTGGTTATTTGGTGACATATGGCCCTGCTCAGTGCCAATGAATACGAAAATTAAAACATAATTTTTTATGTACTGCTAATGGTGCCATTTTTATAGTTTTTCGATTGTTTTGTTTGGTAGTGAGAAATTTATCAAATTGACATTCACATGCATTACATTTACATCATGGACACTACTACTTCTACTGAAAGTACTGAAACGGAATCAAATCCTTGGCCACACTTAAGTGATTACTTTGTATTCCAATCAAGATTCGGAGAACAGAAGTTGATTTAAGGATGCAAACTGTGTATGCCTAAAGTTTGTACAGTAAAGGCTCACGTGTCCAGCCTTAATAATCTTAAACAATATCTGAAAACGACGCACGTATCCAAATATGAACAGTTCGAAGGAAAAAGGTAAAAGTAGGACCAACTCGTGGGGAAAAGAAAACCGATCCCAAGCCTTCTTCAAGTACTTTGAATTCTTCTGATGTAGATGTAGATAGCAGCACAAGTGATTTGTTGACGTAACCCTTTATTAACAGGTAATATTATTAAAAGGTTACGTCAACAAAGCATTTGTGAATCTTTTGTCATCTTGGCTACCGGCAATGGCGTACCCCAAGCTAGCGTGGACCGATGTAATGTAAACAATTTCGTTGCCAACATGATTCCCCTTCATGCTGTAGAATCCGTTACGTTTGAGACTGTAATTAAAATTCTGAACCCCAGTAAGAACTCAATTCCAGGACTACATTGGGGAGACGTATATATATAGTTGATTCACAGGCTCAGTTGAAGCAACATTTGATTTAGTAAGTGCTTTTTTTTGAAAACAAAAAATCAGGTTATTTTGCACCTTACCTGAACTAGAGTAATATTTTAAGTATTTTCTTTTAAATATTGTTTCAGTACACTTAGCCAAATCGATTGGCTGGCTACGACTGCAGACTGCTAAACTGCTCATGGGAATAACTGTTTACTGGATAGATCCTGTTATCATAAGAGAATGCATGCAGTGTTAGCTTGCATGAAAATAAAGAGTGTTCATTCATATGATATACTTGCACAAACGATTATGAATTCCATTTTGAAAAAAAATAATAGGAAAGTGAGTTGGTAATAAATCGTTCATTAAGCCTTGTGCGTCTTGTAATATCTTCTACCTTAACCTTAACTTCAACTTCAACATTTTTTTTTCCAGGACAACAATGCACAATGGTAGCAACTTTGTGAAGGCGTTGTACTTTTACAAAACAACGACTAATTAAAGTCCCATTGATTGCCGCGGGGTATAGGGGGGGGGGAGAGGCACGAAGGTCCTTTTTTTTCTGTGCACTCTCGTCTTGAAGGTCCCGTCACCTTTAAACGTTTGTGCAATACTGTGTGGCGTAAACAAAACCACTATCAATACAGACAGGAAAAATTCGCGAATTCATTTCGCGATAGGCTAAAATACAAATCGTTATACCTCAGTGCTGCCTCTGCTATTGGCTCACAACTTACCTGGATGAATCTGGGCCAATGAGAAACACCCAACCAAAGCTTTGTCGAATCACAGGCTGCTACGTTGGGACGTCTCACAAGACAGCAGACAATGAGTGGGTGGCATTTGACCGAGTGTACGTAGAACTATGAAGTTCATCCTACAGGTCATTGAACCCGCGAATTTTTCCGGTCCCTAGCTATCAGTCAATCGGGCGATCTAACAAGTTGCTGGGACCAGCTGCTTGCCTGGACCACACCTCGAGCCGTCTGTCCTCGTGGTACGACTGCCGGAGCCGCGGAGTCCCAGGCCACAAACTGCCGCCAGACGCCTCCACGTGTAAGCTGCAGAAATAAGGGTTGATTGCTAATGAACAGGGGGCGTACGCAAGGGAGCTGGATGGGGTGATACACCCCCCTCCCTACCGAATTTTTTTAAAAAAAATGTACCATACCCACCAACAAAGGGAAAGAACTTTGTAAGCAAACAGGGAGAAAAATTTGTTTTATAAATACCCCCTCAATTTTCCAACGAAATTTAATTCTGCCTACGGTCTTGATACTTAAAGAGACAGGAACAATTCACGGATTAACTACGTTATAAGATAAAATTCAAATAATTGAACGTTTATGATATTTCTGACACTGGTTCGCTGTTATCGTAGGAGACACTGGACCAATGAAAGATCCACAAAGACACCCAGTTGAGGCGCCTAGCAAGTCAGCAGCCATCTGCCCCAAGCGTACAGAGGACCAGGAGTTTATCCTAGAGGTAATTGAACTCACTAATTTTTTTTTTAGTCGCTGCTGATGATTGTGTTTTGGAGTGGTCTATGTAGGCGACAGTAGTGGCTTTGAATATATATACTGTATAGAAGTCGCCAGCCCAGGTTAAAATTTCTAATACGGTTTTGAGGTAGTTGGTTAATTCACCGCCGCAATCGCCACCATCTCTAGGGCATCGACTTGTGGTGGTCCCTAGTGGACAAGTGTCGAACTCTTCAAACACCCCTTCCCCCTCCTGTTGAACGACGTTGAGCTGCAGTGAATGATGGATGAGGGGTGCGGGGAATGACAGCGGGCGACAGCGCTGCGCTCTAACGTGTAAATAACAACTAAGACGATACAGGGCGTTACGGCAGCGCACTGCAGCGGTGAAGTTCCCAAGCTGCTCATCATACGCTTTTGAAAAACGTAGAGTAAATCCTATCCACTCGCGACTTCTATACAGTATATATATTCAAAGGTAGTGGGCTGACACCAGAACTAATTACCGATTCAGGTCATCTCTGAACAGGGGCGTTTAAATGGCCCTACACCAGTCTTTTCACTTTTATTTTCCTTTTTGGTCTATTTTTATGTAAAAACAAAAATATAGATATCACTGGGAAAAGGAAGAATTAAATCGTTATTAGCATATAATTTAAAATGTCGGACATACCTTTCGATTTCAATTGAGTTTTCAGGATTTCACTTTAGAAAAACTTTCAAAATTTTATTTTAAATTTTATAATTATGTAATTTCACCGGAATCTGATCGTTGGAATTAATTTAAAAAAAAACAATGAGTAATTTATCAAGAAAAGAATAGTGAACATCCTTAAGGAAAAAAAAACGAATATCAGGGTCCAAATTTAAGTTTTTTGATTGGCTTACGAAAGTTGTTTTAAGATCTTATTTTTTTTTTAAATTTTCGTAGGGATGGTCACCGAAACCTCACCCCATTCATCGCTGGGGGTTATTACATACGTCTCCAAGGCCCTCCAAGGCTACAAGTACCAGTGTCTCACCAAGTGTAGCGCTGCGACTGGAAGGATCATCCATCCTGGATGGAACCAAGAATTCAGTAAGAATGTCTCCTCCTAAAAAATGATGTTTTTGGATTTGAGTGGAGCTATTACTAGATATAGTTTAAATTATTTTAAACATCGTAAATAAACTTTTACCAGACGTAAAATAAATAAATTTTTTACTGAAGCAATTATTGATACAAAAATTATCAATTTTGCCACCAAAGCGTGTTCCATATTAACGACCAGTCATCAGGGACCGGAAAAATTCGCGGGTTCAATGACCTGAAGGATGAACTCCATAGTTCTACGTACACACGGTCAAATTTCACCCACTCATTGGCTGCTGTCTTGTGAGACGTCCCAACGTAGCAGCCTGTGATTCGACACAGCTTTGGTTGAGTGTTTATCATTGGCTCGGAGTCATCCAGGTGAGTTGTGAGCCAATGGCAGAGGCAGCACCGAGGTATAACTATTTGTATTTTAGCCTATCGCGAAATGAATTCGCGAATTTTTTCCGGTCTCTACCAGTCATCACGTGGTGTCTCTGCTCCCCGGCTGGTGGCCGGCGGTTAGGAAGGAAGGGGGGTGGATCAAGGGCGGGAGAAGCTATCGGCAGTCCGCTTCCGTCATGTCCTTTTCTCGTCTCCTTTCCCGTCCACTTTCATCCTTCGCCGAGCGCCCGGGTCGCCTTCACCCACATCCGCCACACAACCCCCCTTCCTCCCCCCCCTGGCAGGGCGCCAAGGCTAGCGACACTGCACTCTCGGAGGAAGGTATACTTGTCTACTTCAGACAGACACACGTTTGTTTGCAGATGGCCGAGCATCGTACAAGCAGTAACCCGGCAATAATACTACCACATGCAAGCGTCGTAAAAGTCTTGTGGTTAAAGATCACAATTTATTGAAGAGTTAACTCAAAAAACGTTTTTCGAGTACTGCTTCTGTTGGTTTCTTCTTCTTGCAGCGCCACTTTCGCAAATTATAGCGACTCCTGAGCGTAAATATTTTTTGTGTTCTGCAGTTTTCTGAGAGCGGACCCGTGATTTCTGTTCAACGCAGTGGCGGCTCCAAGGGGGGGCACCAGGGGGAAGAGCCCCCCCCCCCCTGCTCCCCGAAAAACCAGTTGTCTGCTACATTAATATCGTCGACAAAAATGATTGTTTCTGAAACCAATAAAATATTTTAATATAATTAATGAATTGCTTGTAGAATCATAAAATCTGGTGGTTGGATGTTACGTGTAGTGTGAGTAGATTAAATACAAATTTAGTAATTTTAACACATTTTTTCTCTGACTACTCTGAAATCCTAGAGTGCCCCCTCCGAGGTGAACCTCTGGATCCGCCACTGGTTCAACGTGCGTTTCGTTTTGTACGAGAGTGGTTGAACGTCCGTTGGGTTGGTCGCAATGGTCGAGACGACAGAGCTCTTTTGTTTCTCTGGCCTCCACATTCACCTGGCATAAAGCCAGGCAATTTTTTTTTCTTTTGGGGCTTTATAAAAGATCGCGTCTACCTTCACCCACTTGAGACACAGAATTGAAGAGGCTATTTGCTTCCATTAATCCGGACGTGTTAACCAAAGTGTCGGAAGAATTGGATTTTAAGTTTGATGTGTGCCGTATAACTAGAGGTGCAGATATTAAACATTAGTGAGAAAAACTTGATGTACGATTTGTTAAAAATAGTGCAAACAAAACGTTTATATTTTACCATTGACGATGGGAAATTATTTTATGGAAATTCTATATTTACTCAGAGTTATTATAAAGTTATAACAACTAACTTTCAGGAACGTGGGCGTCGTAAGCCCGCAGCAAAGTGGGTCTTTTCAAAGAATTTATCACACGATTGTAAATGAACATGTATTTACATTTTGACAATGCTGCAACCGAACCACACATTTCTGTGGGGGGTTTATGAAGCGTTGGTAGTTCGCAGTGAATGACCTTGAGAAAAAAAGGTGATCTTCATTAATTACAAGTAATTAAATATCGTCTTTATTTACGGTGACACTTATCAGACCATTTAAAAGGGTTTGCTAAATTATAAAATTAAAATTAAAAAAAAGTGAATGCATTTTGCCTTTTTTTGAATCGCCTTACTATTTAACTATAAGACGGAAATTCTCGAAACTACTTGAAAAGCAGATAATCAATGTCTTTTCTCCACCGCGAGTTTCACACTGGAAGTAACGTTACTGCCTGGGGTCTCGAAGCTAATGGAAACAAGTGAATGTAGAGGCTCGCTGCTCGCCTTCTGTATCCTCGCGAGTCCCAGCGAGTGGCTGTCAGGACTCCAAGGGAACTGGCGCCTCTTCCAGCTCGCTCAGTCCCCCAGCTGTGCGGCTCGGAGCCCAACCAGTGCTGGTTCACTTCGTATAAACCCACACATTTTGACGTGATAAAGTCTAATAAATCGATGAACGCCGGCTGCACGCACGAAAAAGTGTCCCGTTACGCACATTGTCCCGTTACGCTGTGTCCCGTTACGCTCATTGTACGCTAGCGCCGCATCTATATCTCTTCCACTGGATTGGAACAACAATCGATTTGTCTTTTTCGAGGCACATTAAACTTGAAACACTCCCATCGTTTCCTACTTTTTCCTATCATCGTCTATCCTTAACAGAATAACACAGATTGGAAGAAGTTAAATAGCAAACATGTATAAAAGTTATAGTTAAAATATTCTGTTAGTTAAAGTAATAAACATATTTGAATTGAGTGCAAGTAAAAGTAAATTTATAAATTTTATCCATACAAAATAGTGATAGGTAATTCAATAAAAATTATTCAATTTTATTCATAAAAGTATGCAATCATTTCATCAATGTTTTGTTATGACGTTGTCACGTTAAACTATCGTCCGTAAACCGACTTTACTGACAAACAATTTTTTTTTTAGACTAAACGATAATCAGTCTAGATTTAAATTTACTATGCAAACTATACGGATTTCTTTGTCTCACTGGGTTGCAAAAAATTTTAGTTACAATTTCTCAAAGTAAGTATTAAAATAAGTTGGTAATCAAGTAACATATATAAAATTATGTGCAGCTGTAGAATTTTTTTTCACTATTACAATGAAATTAGCACAACTACTATGAATTAGCTAGATGAATTGTCTGATTAATGTAATATTATAAATATATCATAAATAAACTACATTAAAACAAATAAAATTTCCCTTGTGTCCTTTAAATTTCATATTACTAGATTTTGAAACTAACCTACAAAAAAAATACAATCTCGTTAACTAAAATTGCTCTGTTTTGGGTTTTTAAATACCAAACCCACTTTATAATTTTTTTTGCAAATGAACTATATAAGAAAAAATATAAAATATAAAAAAAATATAATTCACCAGGTCACATAATTTTTAACGTAAACAGCTGCAAATTTCTGAATTTTTTCTTCAGAATTTCATTAAATTGACAACAACGTGTTTATCCTTCCCCTATAGACTTGCTTTGGTCGGCAACTGCGTTGGCTGGTTTTCTGTTAGTATTATAGGTATCGTGTGCATGGAGTTAAGAATTATTTCTTCTCTTCTGCTAAAAAAAAAATTAATGCACATTTTTATACCTATGGGTATAGCAGAAGTTATAGCAGAAAAGGGGCATCGTGTGGGGTGGGCTTCAGGAACTACGGCTGTCTTTAACAAAGGTAGAGGAGACCGAGAGGACAATGGATTGAGAAGGTAATGGACTGTGATGTCACGTGGTTGATCGAGGGCCCGAAAGGCAGTAATCCTGACAAGACCACGGTGACTGCTGTGTTCGGCAGCGGAGCACGATGTAGTGACTTGATGTAAGCTTTTGGACATACGCCATTCCTAAGCACATGTACCTATGTCTGTAGAAGAAAACTAAAAAATACCCAAAAGACAAAAAATACAAATTAAGAAAAAAATTGCTGTTGTCAACAGGATATAAACACCACATAATATTCCATAACAGGAATATGGTCAACAAACAAAGAAAAACAAAGAAAAATGGACTAAGAACGAAAAAAAACCACAAATGATGACAGTACAAAAAATATTGAACCAAAAAAAAATTCAGCACAACAGTTGTAACGAGACAAAACACGACAAAACGAAAAGACGAAACAAACACAATAGTTTTCCAAAACAGAAGAGAACGAAAAAAAAAACACACAAATGATGACAGCACAAAAATATTGAACCCAAAAAAAATTCAGCACAACAGTTCAAACGAGACAAAAACACGACAAAACGAAAAGACGAAACAAACACAATAGTTTTCCAAAACAGAAAACAAGCGACGTTTCGGGAACTGCTATCTGCTCCCGTCCTCAGGCAGAGACGCACATGGTACGGAAACACAGGTGCTACTCAAGATATACTTTACAGACATACATGTGCTTAGCAAGGGCGTATGTCCAAAAGCTTACATCAAGTCATGCACTCCCATTGCACAAATCTTTCAAAGATAATACGATGTAGTGAGTTGTTTGAACACCCTTAAGTGGGGAATGGTCCGAACGAGCAGAATTCTCAGCGCTCGGTGTTTTCCCTCGCGAAACGGGACCGGTTCAGATGCGTGGCTTTGATTGAAGGCTTTCATTCGCCTGTGGACTTTCGCCGTCGTTCCGTTTCGAGACGAGCATCGCGCACCTGTGCGGGAAAACTGGGAGTGCGTTTCTAAAATAGAATGCACTCGCAAAATGAAGCCGATTGCTTTAACATTTGTAGCCAAATGCAAACAGATGAGTAGCAAGCGCGGCTCCTGAAGGGGGGCGGTGGGGGCGATAGCCCCTCCCGAGACCAATTTCATTGATTAGTGTATATTTATGTTTACTTAAATATTTAATTTCATATGTTAAACTTTTATCTCATCAAAAGTTGCATGGAGCTACTAAGGTTCTGTATTTGAAACCTGTAATTTGTCAATAATATTCCAAGGCCAATATCTGACCACTTTCATTTTTTGCAACTACGACCTTTCTTTGTGCGATAGCCCCTCCCGAAAAGTCATCCTGAAGCCGCCATTCATGAGTAGAATACCATCAAAGGGATATGATGGGTTACGATCGACGAGATACGATAGGATACATTTAGAGGGATACAATTAGTGCGCCACAGTAAGAAGGATATGATTAGAAGGATAGATTGGAGGGAAACGGTCGTGCTATTTTTTAAATAAAGAAAATAGGCCAATAATATTCAAATGTTGATCCAACTGGCTACAATAACCAGGTGTAAATCGCTCTATTAACATACTTTATTTACCTCAACAACGGAAAGGTGCAATATTCTAAAAATTTTACCTTGAATTTTCGTTTTGTCGACAGAGGTGCATCATTGGAGAAGGATTAACTCCTCAATGAAGTTCGATAAAACTGGGGAAGGCATAGATAAGAACGTCTATTTTTTTTCGAAAAGATTTTGAGACTAGCTGAGAGTTAAAACACTTTAGCATCGTCTGTGTTTCGTGATTCGTTGAGTTTTTCTCAGCTGCATGTCCAACGTTGGAACACCGATCACAACCATTCAGTGTGAAGCAAAAGGGCCTTGATTGGCCAAATAAGAGGCTACAATCGCTAGCACGGGCATACCTTATTTAAGTCTAATGGGCGTTCAGTTCGCGAAAAATGCATGGCCCTAGGAAGCCACCATGACTTATGAATAGGGGCAGGCAATTTTCGCGAATAAATCTGAACGCCTATTAGATTGCATAAAGGTATACCCGCACCAGAGATTTCTTCCTTGTAATTGGCGGCCGTCTGCGAGAGAATTCGTTTCTTTTTTTGACCGAGCCACTCAGGATGTGTTTGCTTCCGCACTGAATTACTGTGATTGGTGTTTTTTTTTTTTTTGTAAAACGTTCCCTAAATAGCTTTCCAGGAGTAACTGCGCACATTAATAAGAACGGCAAAACCAAATATGGTTCAATAATAGAATATTCGATTATCTTTTCCATGGTTTGAAAAAAATTATGCTTAAATGAAACATCAACTAAAATATAACTCTATATTATATCGTAATCGTATGACTCAGTATTAATATAGCTTGGCCGGCCCGAGCCCAAGAGTGGTATGCAAAGCCTGTGGAGTCGACCGCCATCTTGGATTGTGACGTCACGGCGGCCATCTTGGATGACCTTGATCCTGAAAACAACTATCGCAATGATTTTTAACAAATTATTTCCAAACTGATACATAAAATCTAGCAGTGGGAAATCTCGTTCGAGTTCGTTAATGGACAATATCCGACCAAAGGGGTAGATATGGGGAAGGTTTTTTGAAAAACAGAAAAATCGCTGCAACTACCATAATATGAAAAATATCAAATCCAGTTGAATGTATTATAACTCGTAATAGTAATACCAAAATCTTTTGTCTGAATAAATTTTTGATGCGACAACCATAACTGCAAGGGGTAGAATAACAAGGCTTGGAGGAAAAAAAGTTTCATTAACTCCCTCCGGAGGCTCAACATGTGTATTAATCTTATCATTTTTATCTAAGCATTTGTCTGAAACAATTTTTGATTAGACGAACCATTGTTGCAAGGGGTTAAAAAATTAAGGGGTAGAATTTAAAAAAAAGTTTCCCTTAGTAGGTACACTTTTCAAATGCGTTAAAATTGTTTGTAAATCTTATAATTTTTATTTAAAACTTTGGTCTGAAACAATTTTTGATAAGACGAACTAATGTTGCAGGTGGTTGAAGAAATAAAGGGGTAGAATTAAAAAAAAAATCATAATTTACGTATAATGTACACTGTTAAAACCGTTCTGTTTTATTGTAAAACATTAAATTATTATCTACAACTTTCGTTAGAAATAATATTTTATATGACCAACCATTACTGCATGAGGTAGAATAAAAAGTGTTGGAGGACAAAATAAAATATAACTCCCTTCGTAGGTACAACATCGCATTCGTTCGGATATTTTTTTAAATCTTATAATTTTTACTTAAAACATTTGTCTCTAACAATTTTTGATAATACAAACCATTACTGTAAGGGGTGGAAATAACAAGGGTAGAAAGACAATATGTCACATTACTTTTTGTTAATAGATATACTATCAAATACCTTAAAATTATTGTAAAACGCCTAAATTTATCTATAACATTTGGCTGAAACAATTTTGATAAAACGAATAGGGGTTAAAATTTAAAAAATATATTTTTAGTATCAAATTTGTTGGAATTTATTAATAAATATCTTAATATTATCTTAAACCTAGGCCCAAAAGAATTTTATACGACCACGTATTAGTGAAGGGATGAAAAATAGTGTTTGAAGATCAAAAATGGTTGCATAACTACCTTAGTAAGCATAACATGAAATTCGTGAAGACGTTAAAACTTTGATGCATTAAGTTAAAAACATTCAAATAATGGAATATGGAACTTGAGAAAATGTTAAATGAATCCTTTTTGAATATTGGGGAACATATAGGATGTTATGTAGACTACATTAAATACTTAAAATATTTCACGAGTTTATAAAAGTTTCCAAAATATTTCCAGAAGAAATAGGTTATTCGTAATCTACCTACGCCTGTAGGCATGTGCCGAAAGGTAAATTTTATTTTTCATTTATTACAAAACCAAACTTAAGGAGCTGAATTACAAACATCCCAACTTTCATAACTCTAAATAGAATAAAACAAAATCGCTGTCTTTATCTGACTGTTTATCCGCTTACTTCTTCTAAACCACGCCACGGATTTTGATACGGATTCACTAATAGAAATAGCGTTAAACGAGGAAGGCTTGTTTATATAATTTGTAGATATTTCGTACAAAATATCTGAACTGTGACGGTGTTTTGTCAATATAGCAGCGCCTCGCCCTATAGCAACGAACGATTAGTAACGATAACACGATTTATTATTTATTTATTTATTTACTCTCTAAAAAGTATTAAAAACGTCGCTGCATATTTATTGTCCCTGTTGTACATAATCCTAGTATTGGCTCTTTTTTAGTAGGTAGTTAAATTGAGTTTGTGTTTTTTTCTTTTATTAAATTTTTTACATTGATAATTTCTTCAAATGTCAGGTTATTGATTTATGAGAGATTTAGGGACCGGAAAAATTCGCGGGTCCAATGACCTGTAGGATGAACTCCATAGTTCTACGTACACTCGGTCAAATGCCACCCACTGATTGGCTGCTGTCTTGTGAGACTCCCAGCGTAGCAGCCTGTGATTCGATAAAGCTTTGGTTGGGTGTTTCTCATTGGCCCAGAGTGATCCAGGTGAGTTGTGAGCCAATAGCAGAGGCAGCACTGAGGTATAACTATTTGTATTTTAGCCTATCGCGAAATGAATTCGCGAATTTTCCGGTCTCTAGAGATAATGTTAATTATTTTTGGATTTTAGTTTTTTTAATGATAAAACTTCATTTGTTCTAAGTTTACATTTTGAAGTCGTCCAAATATAGGTCGTAGTACCAGAGATGAAAGCAGAAAACGCTTACGTCTTAATGATGAAACCGAAGAAGAAAAGGAAATCAGGTTTCTAATAGAAGAGAAAGTAATTCTATGAAAACAAATAGGGAAACGTCTGTTGAACGTGAGTCATGTCTTAGTCCTGACCGAGAGAGGCATAGGTCACAGAGAATCCTCCATTGAACATGACATAGATAGATATAGATCTCAGAGGTTGATTAATTTGTGGACAAATAAATTAAATTTTGCAATGAATTACGGCTCTCATTTTGAATACAAGAATTATCCTGTCGTTTCAATAGGTACAATGTCTGTTGTCTGTGAATATTGCTCTACTTTGAAATTGAAGGATGAATCAAAAGGACTATAGACTAGAGACTAGAGAATAGAAGATTTTCACTTGTGACATACTTATAACTAGTTGAATAAATAATTTAAAATTATACTTATTTTTTCTCTAAATATTTGTCTCATTTTCTATTAGTATTTTGCACCCGTGCGATTCCGGAGCGTTTCGCTAGTTTATAATAAGTTGTACGAGTCGTTGACGTGTTAGACCTCCGATTTAACAAAAAAAAATTGGTTTTCTGTAAAGTCGGTTTACGGACGATAGTTTAACGAACCAACGTCATAACAAAACGTTGATGAAATGATTGCATACTTTCTTGAATAAAATTTTAATCATTTTTATTGAATTATCACTATTTTGTATGGATAAAAAGAAGGAGTGAAAGGAAATCTACAATTTAATTGATAAATTTACTTTTATTTGCACTCATTCATTCAAATATGTTTATTACTTTAACGAAGAGATTATTTTAACTATAACTTTTATACATGTTTTATATTTAACTTCTTCCAATCTGTGTTATTCTGTTAAGGATAGGATGACGACAGGAAAAGTAGGAACCGAATGGGAGTGTTTCAAGTTTAATGTGCCTCGAAAAAGTCAAATCGATGGTTGTTGCAATCGAGTGGAAGAGAGATAGATGCGGCGCAAGCGTACAATGAGCGTAACGGGACAATGAGTCATCCATTTTCGTGCGTGCAGCCGGCGTTCATAGATTTATTAGACGTAGTCACGTCAAAAACAACCTTCTAATGCACTCAGCTCCACATCACGGTTACTTATATTGTTACAAATGGGGAATATAGGGTCTGAAGGATATATCAATGGTGTAATGTGTATGTCTATTTAACCACTATTAACTACACAACTCGCCAAATCTCAGCCCATTTTCTGTCCGAAAAGGAAAAACTATCCAAATGACTCGACTGCGTACACCATGGGCGTGTAACTCGCAATAGCCACGAAATAACTGCAAGTAGAAGCGAATAACAGTTTTGGGTGTCGGCGCCTTTTAATTTTATCTTTACATTAAATGTTCTGAACAATTATTTTTTTATTTTCACTTAAATTGGTGATCATTTCTTGGTTTTCAATGCAGCTTTAAATAATAGGTATTTATGCTTTTAGTAATTAAAATATGATTTGTTCTAAGCGGAGCTTAGTTATCCAGATACTGTAATTTTAGACGGAAAATTTTATTCTTTCAGATATGCTAAACCCTACCTGGTGGTAAGAAAACTTTCTTCCAGTATTTCTACCATTGTATGTTTAACCATTTTTGGATTTCCATTCTTAATATATTGAAAATTGTGTTGGTTTCGTTTTAATAAAAACTAAACAAATGCTGGTATCCACTATCGCATTAAATAATATATTGGGCACTTTATATATACATGTTTGTGTGTGTTTTTACAGGACTATATGTGTTGAAGATAAATGAAACTATATTTTCTAGCTTTTTTAAATGTTACTTCTAAGGTGGTAACAACCGGATAAGATTTGTCTTATTGGCGCAAAGGATACCACAGTATCCCATGCCATGCATATTCTGTATTGAAAATAAATAAGAGGCTGTTTATTACTTTTAATTGTCAGTTTGGTTTTTAAGTCAAAGATTGTTTCAGAAACTATCCACTAATAAAATTATAAATTTTGTATATCTACTCTACATTTTTTTTCCATAATAAAATGAAAAAGAGTAATTTGTGATTTCAGTATGGCTGTGCATATAACAAAAACCAGTGAAACAGAAAATTTGAATTATAAACATATACATATACTGTAAAAGAAAGAGTTATGTGATTTAATCATGATTTAACATATCTCCGAATACAATAAAACCGTAGATGAGAAATTGACACACTTAAATTACATGAAGACAATAATTGGATTATATATTATCACTTTCGGTATCCATGAATGGTTTTGTTAAATGTGACCTGAAAATTTATTGCGTCTATCGCTTTACTCGAAGATGTTTAAAATCCATTTTATACTTTTCTGACCTTGCTTCAATACCGATACTATGCTAAACTTTGCAAGCTAAGTCGCGGGCGGTAAGCTAGTTTAACTGTAAAGTACACGTCTGAAGAAGTAAAACCGCTTGAATCTTAGTGAGAGGATATAAAATTACTTAATCTTAAACGAATACAACGAGTTTTGTACATAAGAAAATACTGCATAGAAAAAAACATGTTCAGAGAAGCTCGACTACTTTTTCCACATAAATCACCTTCGTTTGGTAATAGCTAGCTACTCTTCTCAAGGCAGACAGCGCCTGACCCAAGTGTAGGTCGTGGTAAAATGACAGAAGGCCAGGCGGGAGGTAAACAACTCTATGGGATGGTTAGCAAATTAGAAATCAAGAGAGGAAAATCGCGTGGCCACAGAAGGCTAAGTGAAGTTTTGCATATTTCTCGCCCTGTGTATTCGAATTAGAGAACACATATCATAAAGTACAGTATGAAGGCTATTCCCGGAAATATTATAGGGAAAACATTATTTTTGTCTAAAAACGATGTTCAAAATGAATTTACTTAAAATATCACAAAGCAGTGACTGAGAAACCTGAACATAAATAAAGTTTAAACAAAACTTGGAAAACTTGCTCTTCTGAAACGTTTCAATCTTTTGACATGGTGTTCTATCTATACCTCTGAAGTAAAGTTATAAAATATTACTAAATAAAAAACCGCACCACATGAGGGTAATATAATGTATAGATCCTCTTGGAATCTACAGATGTTAAATAAAAAGAATATACTAAGATATACGGAAAAAAATCAAGCTATGATGATATACAAACTTTTATCATACCCGCACAGGGATAAGACATAGAACTGGAAAACAAGAATGATAATGTTGCCAATTAGTTGGAATCATCTGCCATCGGCAGTATGGAGTTGGAGTGATAATGTAAGACCCGGTCCTCAAACTGGGAGAGAGGTTTTCCCACGAGTTGAATCATTCTATCTCACCGGGAATTGAACCCGGTTCACAAAAACACCAACCGCTGAAACACAGCTCGCACACACAAAGGATGTATTCAACGTACACATCAAAACTGCAGGACATATATCTACACAGTAACTTTATAGGCCAGTAAAATAAAGGTTTTGGTGACGAATAATTAGAGGAAAGCTGGAATCTGTTTTAATCGACGAAGTTCATTCGTAGTAAGAGTATCCTAAGTTTGCCCCGATTTACGAGTGGAGCGTTGGCCGCCATTTTGAAAAAACTGTAGATTTTTTCATTTTTTCCTGATTTTTCTCAAATTATCCGAAAACGAATTTTCCAATCAAAGAAATTGTTCCGAAGATAAATGTAGCTTATTAAATTACGATTCGAAAGAGTACAAAATACATTGAAATGGGTTATATTGTAACTTAATTAACACTTTTTGAAAACCACCTTTTAAAAGTATTTTCTAAATATTTAATTTTTTAGTTTTATTACTAGCAATATATCCGAATAGCCCATCCTAACCGAAAAAGTAATTAAATAAAAGTTGAAGAACATTTTATTATGCTTTTTACGAACACTGAGTTTTATTTAGTACTCATACATTTGTATATATAAATTAATAATTTGAGCCACCATTGTAAAAAGTTATGTTGTGAGAAATCTTTCTTTTCGAGTGGATTATTTTTGATAAGCAGATATTTATTTGGTCAAACATAACATTTACCATCTAATTTGATTTGGTAGGAAACGCAAACATTATACAACATAGGATTAAAAACACTTTAAAAATGATCACACATGCTAAACCACTTAGGCTAAGTGATATAAACTTTTATTTTACTTCATCTGTTGTATTGAAAATAAGAAATGGTTTTGTGATTCAATAAATATACATTAATCACTGAAAATAAGGTAATCAAAATCAATGGAAGGCTGGGTGCCGACAAAGGTAAAAAATAAAATAAAAATTTCCTAATCCGAAATAATTTTGACAATCGAAAAAGTTTTATTGTTACTAAAATTGAAGGAATAATATACATACTTATTCGTTTACACACGATACATACAATCCATTGAAAGTTTTAGCACTTAAAAATTATCATATATGATGGATTTATTGGATACTCGTAACATACATACTACCGAAAATATAGAAACCCAGGGATTAATAACAGCATTAAAATGTTTTACCAGTAACTTTATAAATAAATACAACATAGTGATTATCAAATATAACATTATAATAAAACAAAAAGCTAGAAACTGGTTCTATAAAATATATATGCAATATATGTACTATGGCTTTATCAGTCTCATGACAACATTATCAGAAACTTGTTAATATCAATTAGCACTGTGCATTCGTGGAGAATTAAACAGTTTCTCTTTAAATAATAACGATTCAAAATAAAATATTTATAACACAGAGAATACAATAAACAAATATGATAATGATTTAAATACTGGCCAGTTAACTCGACACTGAGAATATATGACATAGGTACTATTACTTATATAACCACACATCTGATTTAAACAAAACACAAATGATATGTTTACATATTTTCAAAATAATGTCACATCAGACAGGTATTCGTAATACATAGTGCCTCTAACTCTGTAGATTTACCAATCTCCCTTCTCATCTTAAATCAAATCATTCAGCAGTGCATCTATGATAATCAAGAGACATTTCATTATCATTTATATTGTACAGTTATAACAAACAATTTTTACAAACAAAACAGTACATAACATGTGAGCTAATTATTCACTTTTTAAGTACATAATACACACACTTATGTTTTCTTTCTTTTAGAACAAGGTAATTCAGGTGGCTGCCCTAAGATCTCATTCTCATAGTCTGATAAACACTTGTCTTCTTGGAGGTCTATATGCTCTTCGTTGCAGACGAAGTTTGGTTGAACAATGTCGTCTACTGGGGAATTGGCACACGATAGGCCTTTGCAATTCTTGCAGATCGTTGTACATTTCAAATTACTTTTTCGGCAAGAGCAGACTCCATGACAGCCTTTGGCACACCTGCAAGACACAGTTTTGAGGAGCTATTCTGGTGCTGCATCTCTATTTGTTGTAACAGGGACTAGACCATGTTTGGATGTCTTCCAGCCCCATAGCAGTGGATCGGTGTGGTTGTTGCTCCACATTTGCACTTGAAAATATGTTCTCAAGGAATGCTGGCGAGCAGCTGCTGGAGTTGGAGGCAAAGAAGCGAAGTTAAATTTATTTCTTTGTAGCGATTTCTGAAACATCTCGTAGCGTATTTCATCTAGTGGCATATCACTACGTCCAGAGTAGATTGCCGCAATGAATTTCTGTCCTGTCACATCAACCTCATCTGCAGTAGTTTCGGCTTTGTTAAACACCCTTACAGCTTCTTGCAACTGACTCTCTTTATCCAGCACCTTAACGAATTTCAGTTTTACTTTTCTGAAAAAAGCTGATGTAGTGTCGCAACCACTGAATGCATGAAGGAATAGGATATTATCCTTAGCAGGTTCGGATGAATTGAAATTGCGTGGACTGTAAAGTGCATTGCTATGTTGACCCTTTCCTGGCTTCAATAAATATATGTTGGGGGAGTCTGGAGCTAATGCAGTCAAAATCACCAACAGGTCAGTGTCTTCCCCTCAATAACCACACAATCAGCAGGCTGGGCGATGACAATTGCACTGGTCACAATTAGTGTGTCAGCATCCTCCTTCGCCTGCTTTACAACAAACTGCTCAGCTTTAAATTTCTCAGTCAACATGGAGATAAGACGGTTCTTGTTGTGTTCATTTGATAGAAATAATTCTTGTGGCATTGTCACCGACATTGTCTCATCAAACATAACATTTGCTGCTGTCAGCTTATTGCCTCTTCGAAGTCGTTCCGCAGATTTTATACGCTTCGCACTTGTTTCATCTGGATATCCATCGAAAACAATGGTTGCACCTTGTCCAAAGTAATGTTTAACATACTCGACATATTTATTTAATATTGACGAAAAGGGTTCTCGGGCCTGCCACAGCACACGGTGTAAGAGGTAGCCTCCATCTATGACGTAAGCAGAGTTACTCATATCAATTGAATCATTTTCAGGAGTAAACAGGTCGTAGAATGCTGATTTGCGTGTTTTACGCATACCAACTTCGGCAAATAAGGACAACGGATACGGAGCAAGCTCAAATTGAAAGTATTGTTTCAGTTGTTCATTTGATTTTTTATGAAATTAAATTCTGCGGAAAATCGTATCAGGGTTGACTGGAACTTCTTCCTTGTGAATTTTCACAGCAGAATTAACACATCGTAGGGGCATCACTCTCTGTTTTCGCTGAAACTTGACAATACCAAAATTACTGCCAATCATCCTCGAAATGCTGGAATTTCCGACTTCATAAAATAGGTGGCAGTTAATCTTCTCTTCTCTTGTCAGTCCAGTACTTATGGACATTACTTCTTCCTTAACTGGGAATGGATAATGAGAGGTAAACCAGTACAGCAATTTCTGTACATCAATGTCGTCTCTTAATATACGTAATGCCCTGGCATCAACATGCTGCTCAGTTGTCGCAAATGAAACTCCACAGAATGTTTCAATTTGGTCTAAAATCTCAATAGCAGCAGGCATTGAAGAGATCCACTTTGCCAGAGTACTGTCTGTAATACCTCTTACTTGTACATGTTAATGGTTTCCATATTCATAACTTAATGAATATCTAATAAAATCAAATGTTTCATATACTTGATTTTAACCTACATCTATAAGTGGGAAAAAACCAAAATCATTCACACTTCAACATGTAAAATCGCATATACCTGTTAATGTAAAAAAATTATTAAAATAATTAGGTTTTGCTAAATATTGAAATTAATTTCCTATAAATGATGTACCCCATTTTGTTTTGTTTAATAATGAGCCGTTTCAGTGATGTTCAACGTGCAAAACCGATAGATTTGGAATTTCCCACAAATCTAAATAAATGAGATATTTTCAATTTGTCTTCGAAAGAAAACGCAATACCCCTTTTCGTATATATAGTATTCATTTGAAGCGAAATTCAACTATCTAAATTTAACTTCTTTACATACTTTTTGATTGGTCGCTTCGTTTTGGAGAAATTTGAGAAAAACCTCAAAAACAAACAAAAATATTAAGTTTTTTCAAAATGGCGGATGAAGCTTCACTCGGAAATTGGGGCAAACCTAATGTGATCATACTAGGGGTATGCTGAATACATTAAAACAGTTTCCAGCTTTCCTCTAATTATTCGTCAGCACTGTATTTTTTTTTAGTCTAATTTTACTGGCCTATTAACTTGTTTTGTAAATGGAACACATATATTCATGTAAAATTACATATTGTTATAAATATGTATATTTACGTGAAAACAACTGTATAACTACAAAATATGTAGTGTTCGCAGTAATACTTCTTACCCGGGTATTATTAATGCTTTGTGCTGTCCCCATACCTCCAATAGTCACAGTTATCTGTAAACCGTTCTCCAAATAGATTTCCAGTATTAACTGCGCACATTAATAAGCATGATACAACAAAATAAAGTCAAATCGTAGAATGTTCGATTATTTTTTCCGTGGTTGAAAAATGAATAAAACATCAATTAAAATACAAAATCATGAGCCAATTTTCCTGATAAATACTCAGTATTATCTAGAAAAACGTTTATTCGTGTATGCAAATAACCATAGATTTTTATTGTAAAAAGTTACAATATGTTTTATGTATAAAATATTTCTTGGTAGCTGATTTCCAAAGGAATATTTTGTAAAAGTACAGAACTTTTTTATGTGTGGATGAGACAGGACTGTAATAAAACAAGGGTCCGCACACGCTCCTGTTCATCGCTAGAGCCGTAACCCTGTGCAGTGAGTTGAACTGGAGCCATTTTACGTGGGATGTCATGCCTGACTGTCACTGTTTCTGGAATGGTTTGTTGTGTATTTTACTGTTATGACATTCCTAATACCACGGACTCAGTGTAGGTGTGCGGTGTGCCATACCACAACTGTTGTGTGATGCATGCTCAACTTGTTTAACTTTTTGTTCTCTTTGGTTGGCAAATTGGCCAACTGGTCATCATGTAAACTCTATTTTTTTTTGACGTGATAACGTCTTATAAATCTATGAACGCCGGCTGCACGCACGAGAAAGCATGACAGGTTAAGACGGGCTTTTTAAAAGCAGCAATTTAAAAATATTTGATTTATTCGTCCAATATCGTTATTTCAAATTAACAATTTATTGACATTGATTTGATTTCAGTTCATTTCTGTAACTAATTGTTCGTGATTATATGTAAACAAATTATTTAAATTAAATTTGTAAAAACTGTAAATAGTACTTGAAAATTAAAAAGTATGCAATTTTTCATCAATGTTTTCTTATGACGTTATCACGTAAAATTATCGTCCGTAAACCGACTTTACAATAATTTATTTACATGTAAAATTGTTAAAATCGTAAAACGAAGTCTTTCCATATTATGTGTTACCCCTAGTTAAGTGGCCTATATTTTATTTGTTTGTACAATATTTGCAATAAAAATAACGTTTATCTCCAGCTTCTGTGCTTATAGGTACCAGCCTTGAGAAGCACTTTACAACATGGCTAAGGTTATTTTAGGATACATGAAAATAAATTTTTAAATAACATTGAGTATTGTAAAGATGACCGAATATTCAACAATTTGACTTTATTTGGTTGTATCATGCTTATTGTGTGCGCAGTTAATACTTGAAAGTTATTCAGGGAATGGTTTATAAATAACGTTAACTATTGTAGGTAATGAGAAAACTAAAAGCATAATTTCCCGCTTTAAGAATCCAAACCCAGTATTACTGCGAACACTATTTTGAAGCCGTACAGTTGTTTTAATGTAAATATACAAATTTACAAATATCTGCAATTTTAAATGAATATTTATGTTCCATTTACAAAAAAAATGACAGTGTTGACTGGGGCGTGTCCTCGGCGTGCCTGGACGAAGTGAACCAAAGATTTCAAGTTCACAAAGTTATCCTCGAGTTCGCGAAGTGCTACTCAAGTTCACGAAGTGCTCCTCAAGTTCACGGTGTGATCCTCAAGTTCACGAAGTTCTCCTCAAGTTCACGAAGTGCTCATCAAGTTCACGAAGTGCTCCTCAAGTTCACGAAGTGCTCATCAAGTTCACGAAGTGCTCATAAAGTTCACGAAGTGCTCCTCAAGTTCACGAAGTGCTCCTCAAGTTCACGGTGTGCTCCTCAAGTTCACGAAGTGCTCCTCAAGTTCACTGTGTGCTCATCAAGTTCACGAAGTGCTCCTCAAGTTCACGAAGTGCTCCTCAAGTTCACGAAGTGCTCCTCAAGTTCACGGTGTGATCCTCAAGTTCACGAAGTTCTCCTCAAGTTCACGAAGTGCTCATCAAGTTCACGAAGTGCTCCTCAAGTTCACGAAGTGCTCATCAAGTTCACGAAGTGCTCATCAAGTTCACGGTGTGCTCCTCAAGTTCACGAAGTTCTCCTAAAGTTCACGAAGTGCTCATCAAGTTCACGAAGTGCTCCTCAAGTTCACGAAGTGCTCCTCAAGTTCACGAAGTGCTCATCAAGTTCACGAAGTGCTCATCAAGTTCACGAAGTGCTCATCAAGTTCACGAAGTGCTCCTCAAGTTCACGAAGTGCTCCTCAAGTTCACGGTGTGATCCTCAAGTTCACGAAGTTCTCCTCAAGTTCACGAAGTGCTCATCAAGTTCACGAAGTGCTCCTCAAGTTCACGAAGTGCTCATCAAGTTCACGAAGTGCTCATCAAGTTCACGAAGTGCTCCTCAAGTTCACGAAGTGCTCCTCAAGTTCACGGTGTGCTCCTCAAGTTCACGAAGTGCTCCTCAAGTTCACGAAGTGCTCCTCAAGTACACGGTGTGCTCCTCAAGTTCACGAAGTGCTCCTCAAGTTCACGAAGTTCTCCTCAAGTTCACGGTGTGCTCCTCAAGTTCACGAAGTTCTCCTAAAGTTCACGAAGTGCTCCTCAAGTTCACGGTGTGATCCTCAAGTTCACGAAGTTCTCCTCAAGTTCACGAAGTGCTCATCAAGTTCACGAAGTGCTCCTCAAGTTCACGAAGTGCTCATCAAGTTCACGAAGTGCTCATCAAGTTCACGAAGTGCTCCTCAAGTTCACGAAGTGCTCATCAAGTTCACGAAGTGCTCATCAAGTTCACGAAGTGCTCCTCAAGTTCACGAAGTGCTCCTCAAGTTCACGGTGTGCTCCTCAAGTTCACGAAGTGCTCCTCAAGTTCACGAAGTGCTCATCAAGTTCACGAAGTGCTCATCAAGTTCACGAAGTGCTCCTCAAGTTCACGAAGTGCTCCTCAAGTTCACGGTGTGCTCCTCAAGTTCACGAAGTGCTCCTCAAGTTCACGAAGTGCTCCTCAAGTTCACGGTGTGATCCTCAAGTTCACGAAGTTCTCCTCAAGTTCACGAAGTGCTCATCAAGTTCACGAAGTGCTCCTCAAGTTCACGAAGTGCTCATCAAGTTCACGAAGTGCTCCTCAAGTTCACGAAGTGCTCCTCAAGTTCACGGTGTGCTTCTCAAGTTCACGAGCACGCAGCTTTCTCCCGCACCGGAAACACCAACCTTGCCCGCCGCGCGAGCAGCGGGAATGTGAGGAAACAGGGCGCCCCGCCGACTCGCTGCCAACAACAACAACATTCAGGCCAGGTTTGTGAACTGCGCAGGACACGCGAGAACGCGAAATGTAAAATAAAGACTTTTCCAAATACCTCTTTCATAAATTACTAGCTGGGGTACCCGTACTTCGCTGCGGCAGTCTACGAGTACAAGCAGAACATACTCGCACTGCCCCTCCTCGTGCGTGTGCCACTGTCGTTGCAGAAGCCGTGGCCATGGATACACAGAAATATGCAGGATACAAATCTACAAATATGCTCCACTCTCGATGAAATTTTGCACTTTTGACCTTCGAAACACTAGGAAACCACCCTTAACACAAAAATTCAATAATCCGATGCCTTCACTCGCTGGTCGATGGCTAGCAGGTACCTTAATAGTTCGTTTTTCACACTTTCTACTTCTTGAGCCGGCTCCGTGAGACTCGATGCATTTCGAAAGTGCGACTGCCACGACCGAATTTCGAAATTCTGTGACTCATGTTGTAATGCCCCACTATGAAGTGTACTCACTTTACTATGACAACGAATGAGCCCCTTCACAGTTACAGAGTAAATAATTCTCTCTGTCATGCGCTTCTGAATCTTTAATGGGCGCCAGTACCCGAATGTACCCAACTTAATTATTTATTAAATAGAAAATTAAGTTAATACTAATTATAATATGTTTATTATTTAACATAAAAAAATTAATGACAAACCAGGTTGCTTACACTTGTGAATAAAATGAAAATAGCATATTATTTACCTAATAAAATTACGTTGGGCACAACAGATACAAAAGTTCATTGGTTAGGAAATAAAAAATAAATTTAGCTAGTTCAGTATTCGTCGGTTCGCATGAAATTCAAAATCTTTCAAGACCTCTGAGTGAAGTCATACAAAACATTAATTGTGCCATAATTCCAAGAAAACTAGAGGCTTTAATATTATTCAAAGACGATTGACTTAAAACAATTAGCATAATCAGACAGCAGATGGTCACTAACACAATTCGTGCTATGATTCAGTGACGCGGCAGTTCAGTATTTAACATAGCATATAGTCATACCTGATGATTTGACTATATATGGTTTTCAGATAGAACCCCAATAAAACCAATAATCTCAGAGCTACACCGAAGCTTGGGGCGTAATTTTCTCGCCAATACGAGAGACGTAGCGATGCTATATAATATTTAAAAATGTCACGTCGGCAAGGCCCGACGCGACAACACACACAAGCCACAATATGGCACACAGAAGTATTTTTCTTCTCTTACAAAAATTAATAGCGTCTCTAACAACAATGTCTTTAAAAGCTCCGCCGATCTATCGGCCAATCACCGGCCTTGAATTAAGCATTTTAAAAGATATTACATTTAACATTATTAAATGAAAGATATATAAATTTGGCACAAATAAAAACGTAAACAAATACTGAAAACATAAATAAATTATTTAAATTAATGTTTCAGTGTTCTGTGATCTGATGTAGTATCACAATGTTTGATGATAAACTGATCAAAACCTTTTCTGTACCTGCCTTTATGCAGAGGCCAGTCTTTGACTATAACCAGGAATTCGTGCTAGTTGTTACAGCTCAACGAACACATGTTTTGAATTCCTGATACGGCATGTAGGTGTTTACGTGATCGGTAAGTGTGAAGTAAATTGAGTTCATCCATGCGAAAAAGTACTTTGATTTTCGCGTAGTCTCGTAGCAAATGTTTTGGAATTTGACTGTACATTTGACACAAGTAAACAAAGTCTACTTTTGCGTGTCTTCCCATGGAAAAATACTCTTGTATTATGCTTTGCTTCTAGCACATGATAGTGGTTAAAAACAAACACAGAATTGGTTCTTGCTGCACTAGGAGGCACTACATCTGCATTATCAGTAAACGGAAAATAATCCAGGTCTTCCAACGCTCTAAGAATCGTAGTTAGGCGCTGGTACTTTGGCTGTTGCAAGGACTTGGAATAGAGGTACACATTATTAAACCTAAGACCTTTTCGTTCTTCCAGCAAATTCAGTATAATGCACGTTTTGCCGCAGTTGGATTGGCCTGCCAATGTGTAATGCACACAGGCAAATACACTTATTTCTTGACGACTTGTATTGTACTGGCGAAATTGTATAAAAGCAAACACACTTATACTTTCGGTTCCATTGTGCATATTGACTCGAAGAGGTAAGAACAAAAAGCACATCGATGCAGGACACGTGAACTCACTGATAAATAATGTGCCTTTCGGGCTGCACATTCCAGGCTACAGATTCTGTGGTCGTCCAGGAACGAAACTAGCCAACCGCCTAGCTCGTGGTGAAGCGGGCATTAATTCTCTTGACGAGAAGTGCAAGCAGCAGGATATTGCCTATTCCCTCAGCAAGGATCTGGAATCCAGGCGCCGAGCTGACGAGGTACTGGCTCAGGAAGCCGAAGCCATAAGTAAATCTTCAGACGCAGGACTTGAAGGGAAAATTGCGGCGTGGAGAGTATCCAAAATCATGCAGGCCAAGACTAAATTAAGAATGTGTACTGGTCAAACCAGGGCCCGCAATATCAAGCGTGTAAGACTGGCACAGGCGTGCGAAAAGCAAAGAGAAAAAAAAAGACACGACTCTCGACAGACTCTTTCGCACCGTCCCATCTTAGGCCATTGTCAATGACCATTTTAGACCCTGGGAATGCTGTGGGTTTCCCGATGCCGCCGCACGGAGTAGCGCGAATGAACACCGCCTTTCTGGACTTTTCGGGTGTCGGGTCGGCCCAAGGTGACACGACACCCCCTCCCCCCCCCCCCTAACCTCAGAAAGTCGGCCAAGGGTATAAAAACAGCGACGCCACCCTCCGCGAGAGTTCCGAGTGAAGAGCGAAGAGCGAAGAGCGGAGCAGCAGAGACCTATCGGGAGGATACCTGCGAGTGAAGGCCTGTGCGAGCCAGTCGGGTGCGACGAGCGATAGTTGAGGACTGCACTGCGGTGCGGTGTGGTGAGTGTGTGAAGGAAGCGGACAGAAGAGCGAGCCACTGTCGAGCCAAGCTCCAGTGTTTCAATGACCTGTGTAGGACTAATTGTTGTGGACAGAGAACCCGAGTGCATTAATTAAACTTATGGTGTAGACATTAGTAATAAAAAGAGACCTGCAAAATTCGCGGTTTCGATGGCCTTCAGGATAGACTGCACATACCCCTGTACACTCGGGCAAATAACGCAAGTTCATTGGCTGCCGACTTGTAAGTCGTCTTAGCTGGTTTGTCTGTGATTCGATCCTTCTTTGGTTGAGGGTTTATAACTGGTTGAGATTCGTCCAGATGAACAGTAAGCCAATATAAAAATTATCTAAGAGGTATATATGTTTGAATTATAGCATATCACTGAATGAATCCGCGAATTTTGCAGGTCTCTAGTAATAAATAAAACTGAACCAATTGATTGGGCTATACCTAGGGGCATGTATTTTTCGCGAAAAGATTACGAGATTAGCAGAGAGTTGAAACACTGTAACATCAGAATTTAAATTTAATTTCTGGTAAATACCGTCTTTCATCTAATGATTTTGTGTTAGAAAAATTTTCCTGCCTCGCGTAACTGCGCAATCCCACCCTAAATTTCACCATTAGCATTTATGAACTGACACGAGGGTAGAGACCGGAAAAATTCGCGAATTCATTTCGCGATAGGCTAAAATACAAATAGTTATACCTCAGTGCTGCCTCTGTTATTGGCTCACAACTCACCTGGATCACTCTGAGCCAATGAGAAACACCCAACCAAAGCTTTATCGAATCACAGGCTGCTACGCTGGAACGTCTCACAAGACAGCAGCCAATAAGTGGGTGGCATTTGACCGAGTGTACATAGAACTATGGAGTTCATCCTACAGGTCATTGAACACGCGAATTTTTCCGGTCCCTACACGAGGGTAATTTATGAGGAGGTAATATGGGAAATATCAACAAAACCATCGTCGAAATTTAAGTTTCGTATCAGCTGAAATTTTGTTTGATAAAGTTTATTATTTTTTCAAATTTTCCAGGCGGGGGCCTCCGCAAAAGCAAATAGCCCCGGGCGCCGCTGTCGGCCGCACGACCGCAGCGCTCCCGACGGCGCCAGTTGCAAACAAGGAGGAGTGGTTACCAATCACGCACGACCCGCCAGCGGATATGACCTCGTCATCGACCAATCAGCCTTCTTCAAAGGCCTGATTGTGCACACCGTACTTTGCATGTAACTGGAGCAGAAACATCCGTGTGTACTTAACAGCTATTTGTAAATTTGCAGCATCTATACATGAAAACAACTCTAGGTACAACTACAAAATAGTGTTTGCAGTTTTCAGTAACTCCAATAGTTAAAATTATTTTTAAACAGTTCCCTGAACTTGTTTTCAGTATCAACTGTGCACATTAATAAGCATAATAAAATAAAATAAAGTCAAATGTAGAATATTATTTTATATCGTCCATAGTTTAAAATAAAATATGTTTGATTGAAACATCATTTCAAAAAATAAAGTTATGCTCCAATCTACATAATAAATACTCAGTATTATCTTTATAAATGTATTCCATACACGCAAAAGTAACAATTTTTCTTGTAGTATTACAAACCATTTCTTGGCAACTGGTTCCAAAGAAAATGGTTTCCCCGGAAATAATCGCTGCTCTGTTGATGGCGAGATGTTATATTTTCACGAAACGGCAGTCGTGTTTATCTGCACTCCACTCGTCGCGGTACACCCGCCCGTTACGCCGTGGTTTTTTTTTTTCTTTCGCGACTTTTCGCTTGCGCGTCGGTCGGAGAAAGTGAAAGAAAAAAAAAATGGCATTCACCGGACTTTCACTCTCCCGCCCGCCAGAACACATTCCCTCTCCCTCGCGCAGTCCGCTGTCATCACACGTTATTGATTAGAAAGCAACCCCTCCGCTCCCGCACTCCGCTCCTTTCCAAGTTCTCGCTTGGTCGGCGTCATTAGGGCCCCCGCTCACCCCCGCCCACCCCCGCCCACCCGGGCACACACGCGGTGCGCAGAGCTGCAGGGAAAACACAGCGATTCCAAAACTACTCAAGACATCCGAGTGGGGTCTGCTTCCAAAAAAGCTTTTGACAGTTCGTTGAGGGCATAAAAGTACTTTTTATTTCGGCTTAAGTTTTTAAACTGTATTTTCAGAAGATTTAAAATGGCTGAAACGCATGTTTTCAGTGTAATTTTCAGGCGTATAACAACCAGTACAGACAGGGGCGCAACAATAAATTTCCAAGGGGGGAGGGCAATATACCTTTTTATGAAGAATTATCGATCCCCCCTATTGAAGCGGGGGGACGGGGGGGTCCTTCCCCGGGAAAATATATATTTCAAGGTGGAAAATGGTGCTATTTAAGCAGTTTTATTATCTAAAAATTGATTACACAGCACTTTATTTGCCCCCGTTTGCCCCCACTTCAAGGTTTCAGAGGGGAGGGGGGTCAAAATACCCTTGCCCCCCCCCCCCCCTGTTGTTGCGCCCCTGAGTACAGATTCTTGAAAGCACTTAAGGGACTTGCATTTCAACCTTTATCTTCATTTCTCCGCCATATAATGTTACGGTCACCGCTCAGATTTCACAGTTATCCTGTGACGACGAGAAGACTGCGCGCCAGTCCAGAGGAGAGACCGCGCTAGAAATACCATCGAGCGTCGCGCTTATAATCCCGCCTCACTAACACACATACACCCCTGACGAGGCGGGCCCCTTAACACTCACCTGTTGGGAAAGGAAGGGGGGGGGGGATTAGCTCAACTTGGTTCACATACTCACCCGCCGGCTAGCGAACTGTTAAGGGGGGACAAGACCCCGCCATTTTGGATATTTTTTTCGTTTTTTTTTTGCTATAGCTATAGTTTAGTAATTTTGAACAATTCATCTTGGATCGTATCTCCCAGGCCTTAGATACCTCGTTGCAACCACACGCTTACCAGCAGGCTCTAGTCCACAACTACCACGATGACCACCGCCATTTCACGAGCATTGACTCCAACATGCAGCCAAGGCTTAGTCCTATGCCATGCCGACCCAAAAAAAAATTTGGCACGGAAGCTTCATAGCAAGCGGTGTCAAAATATTCGCAACTGCAAGACGGCGAGGACTGCTCGTCTTCAAGAACTTCGTGAGATCCGCAACAGCAAGAAGACACAGCTCGCGACAAACGCAAGAAAGCTACTTTCCTGTGCAGCTAGGTGTCGGCTGTCCTCTCTGCAAGGAGCAGATCGTGAGGAGGGTTCGCGGCGGTATCGGCAGCTCCGCCATGAATATAACCACCGAGTAAGGGAAGTCAGACTGGAGTCATGGAGAAGTTTTGTGGAAACTGAAGGTAACAGGGACCCCTGGGGAATAGTGTACAGAATAGCTGCTCAGAGGCGGCGAGTGGCCAGTGCAATGCATGGATTGAACATAGGCAACCAGTTCAGCACGGATATAGTGGAGAGTTCTGTCGAGATGATGGGAATGCTTCTCCCTGACGACTCCCTTGTCGGAGAGAGCAACTCGCATGCGCACACCAGAATGAACATCTTAGAACCATACCATGCGGAGGACACTCCTCCCTTTAACAGGGAAGAGCTTACGGATGCAGTCAATAGTATGAAAAACAAAAAAGCCCCTGGTCACGATAAAATAACGGCAGAAATACTTAAGAGAGTCTACCCCAGGATTTCAGAACAACTATTGCAGTTATACAATAAATCCCTCGATGAGGGAAAATTTCCGAAGACCTGGAAAAAGGGCATCCTTAGAGCCCTATATAAAGGTGATGGGAAGGACCCGGCTAATGCGAAATCTTACCGGCCTCTCACACTACTGCCAGTCCTGGGGAAAGTTCTCGAAAAGTTAGTTAACAGGAGGCTTACCCACCACCTTGAGCAAGTGGGGGGATTGCACATCCGTCAGTACGGCTTTCGATCGGGTGTTGGAACGGAAACCGCTCTGCATGACCTCCTCAGCAGTGTGGGGCGATGTACGGAAAAATACCTGATGGGGATATTCCTGGACATCGCCAGTGCCTTTGACACAGCGTGGTGGCCGGGGATCCTCAGCCGGCTGAGAGAGCTGGAGTGTCCTCAGAACCTCTACTCCTTGTTGTGCGACTACTTTCGCAACCGCATAGCTGTGGTGGAATTGCGGAATGCGGAAGTAGAAAAGACTTTGTCTAAGGGCTGCCCCCAGGGCTCCGTGCTTGGTCCCTTGTTGTGGAACATACTGTTCGATGGATTCCTCCGGATTCGGCTGCCTGAGGGTTGCGAAATCTTTGGGTATGCTGATGATGGACTTATTCTCGTCTCAGGTTGTTCCAGAGCCGCTCTCGAGTGGCGGTGTAATGAGATCTTGGTGCAGATTTCATCCTGGGCTGACTCGGTGAAACTTCGGTTCTCATCGGGAAAATCCAGATGTATGATGCTAAAGGGCAAGTTTAGCGGAGCCTGGGCTCACTACCCACATGTGAGCCTGGGGGGTGAGCGCCTGAAATTTACCACCACTCATAAGTATCTGGGAGTCTTACTGGATGATCGGCTCTTATTTGCTAAGCATTTAGAGTACGTTTCCCAAAAGGCTGTGGTGATGTTTCATCGCCTCCGAGGATTGTCCCCGACCAACCGGGGCCTATCGTCGCCTACGCTGGCATGTCTGTATAGGGGGGTGTTCATCCCAATCATGACTTATGGTGCAGTTGCATGGTGGCATCGTTCAGGATTGGTACATATGAGGAGGAAACTGCAGTCGGCGCAGCGTGCTGCCCTTCTTGCGGTTACCGGGGCCTACCGTACCGTATCAAATGACGCTCTGCAGGTTCTCGCTGGGGTGATCCCACTGGATCTGCTCGTGGCTGAAAACGGGCAGCTTGCTGCCCTGAAAGCTGCGGGCACCCTCAGGCCGGAGGACCACAAAAGGCTCAGAGAAGTGACCATGGGGCAGTGGCAGCGCAAGTGGGAAGCAAGTGAAAAAGGTAGGCATACCTATGAGATCTTCCCGAATGTACAAGATCGACTTCAGTGCAAACATATAGAACTGACGCGGGCCACGGTTCAACTTCTAACTGGGCATGGTAACTTCAAGGCCAAACTACACCAATTTGGTCTAGCAGAGAATCCGCTGTGTGGGCACTGCCATACAGTGGATGATGTCAGGCATGTGCTGCATGATTGTGAAAAAGTTGAGGATCTTCGTGAACAGCTGAAGTTCCACCTGGGTCTGATTGGGTGTGACTACGACCTTGCAAATGTGGTGGCGCGGAAAGAGAGTTGGGTTCTCTTCCGTGAATTTGCTCGGAGAGTCATAGTGAGACTTCAAGTGGCAGATGAAATTGGGTCACTGGCTCCGTGAGCATTCTCCCTTGCAACTGTTAGCGGAGTAGTATTCAACTACTACTGAGATACTTGGATTATGTACTCCTGGATAAGGCACGCACAGGATCATTGACTACCCACTGGTTAGTCAGGGCCCTAATGGGGACCTGGCCTCAGTGGATGGTTCTCAATCTATGGCAATACCTGGATGACTGATGGGTAGCAGGTGCTGAAGCATGTCCGGTAATATGTATATGGGTATATATAATGGATATATAATCAATATAAGAAATATAATCAATATATAAATAACATGTAATGGACATATCAATATATAATGGCATATAAAGGACATATAATGGATATATATATATTATGGTGTTGGATTTGCTGGACTGTGAATGCGCCTGACTTGAACCCTTACCTGCATATAGCCCCATGTGGGGATTTCAGTCTACAGGTTCCTAAGAAGCCACTATGGGTACCATAGTGGTGGAGGGGACATGTTTTCTGGATCTGGTAGTTTCAGTAGGAAGGGGCCCTGGACTATACAGATATGAAAGCAGACTCCCAATCTACCCTTAAAGGGCGCACATTTGGGAGGGGCGGAAGGAGGGTGCGTTGGCCTTCGGGCCTCCGAAAACATGTTAACATAGTTACATAAAGAAATTCTATGATAACTGGCAGTAACTATAAAACATATTCTGGTTTAGAAGTATGAAGATAAACAGAAAGAAATATACAGCGACTTTGTTTTATACTATCTAGAGACTAGAGACTAGACAAGAGAAGACTTCCATTTGTGACATACTTATAACCATTTAAATATATAAATAAATAATTAAACATTGTACTTTTTTTCTAAATATTAATCTCATTTTATTTATTAGTACATTGCACCCGCGCGAAGCTAGGGTGGGTCGCTAGTGTTACATAATTGGAAACACAGCCGAAATAAATAAGTAAATCATCTTTAAGCATGTGTATTGTCTACTATCTTTCTCGCGTTCTAGCTATTGTTGGGACTTTTATCAACAATTTCTTGTTCATCCTTCATTTTCAAGAAAGTGGCCAATGTGTATGCTACTGATTTAGGCAAATAAGGCAGGAAAGTGACAGAGAGTAGGCCTACAATGCGTTATCCCGATATGAAAATTTGCCTAAACATTTCAAAATTATAGTTTTATGTTCGAGTTGAAGGTTTGTAATAAACATTGTGTACAGATTAGGTGAACGCACGTATGGGCTTCAGGTACATTGGTAAAAATCTTTACATTAAATCTACTAAGAACGCTGGTTTACAAAATATCCAGGGATCTTCATAAACGTATGGGTTATGTTAGAAAATGTATGTTACTGAGTTAATTTATTTTTAACATGAATCAACAGCTGTATTTTAAAAATCATTCAGAATTTTGTTGACTATACAGCAAAAACATTATTTTTTCTCTCCACGCTTCCTGTTTACAACGAAACACTTGAATTCTGAATCAGGAGTACTTTCTACAAAGATCCATTTAGCTAAGATTACGACGAACACTTAGTTTATTTGAGGTGAATTATTTGTTTAAAAAATCCCTGAATTTACTATTATTTCTAACAGTGAAGGCTGCTTAACAGAGCAAAGACTCTCGATCAAAGTCTTCGTCTTAACAAACTTGTCAGCTCTGTCTTCGTCGCAAAGAAGACATCAACAAACAACAATCAGTAAAACTACTTTAGTAGAAACTTTTCAGTAAACGATCATTCTCTGAAGGACAACACAGTATTAATTGACTGTGAACCAGTGGTGTGTTTATGAATTTCACTGAAGAAAATTTGACGGATCTGTGCAGTTCTGGCCCAGAAAGAAATCTTTAAAATTTCACTGATGTCCATTCGCATTTTTATGATTCGAAGCAGTTTTCAAATTTAGAGTGCCTGCTCGATTAGCGTTGTTTCGAAAGAAAATAGTTTCACGGTTTTTGACGTGACAACGTCTAATAAATCGATGAACGCCGGCTGCACGCACGAAAAAGTGTCCCGTTACGCACATTGTTCCACTACGCTGTGTGCCGTTACGCTCATTGTACGCCTGCGCCGCATCCATCTCTCTTCCACTCGACTGTTTATAAAGTGAAGTGAAAATTTAATGTGGTTTTCATTGCTTATTACAACAACAATTTCGGCAATAAAGGTTAATTATTCTTGCATTTTAAAAATCTGATTACTAGTATAATTTGAAGTCTTTATTATTTTATTATTAAAATAAATATGATTATTTTTTATTCATAAAGTACGCAATTATTTCATCAATGTTTTGTTATGACGTTGTCACGTTAAACTGTCGTCCGTAAACTGACTTTACAGACAACCAATATTTTTTTCTTTTCTTCGCTGCGGTCCACTCTTGAGGCTGGACCACTGGACGTGGGGCGGACTCCAGGAGACCAGGAGACCAGGAGACCGTGACCCAGAAACTCAGGGGACTGCCGGCGGCAGAGGTCGGGGCGCGCGGGAAACCAGTCGGTTAGGGAAACCGGTTTCGCGGCGTGGGAATAAAAAACCGGCTCCCGGTTGTGGCTTGCGAACTTGATCCAGCGCGACGGCCGGTTCCACATGCCGCCAGGCGGGGCGTCCTCTCAGCAGACCTGCGACACCCCGTGGTCTTAACTTTTAATTAATAATGAACATAAATAATTAAGATGAAGGTTTAATCAGATTTATTAAATAATATGATAATTTTTAATTTATAGTGCAAATAAATTATACATACGGGAACATGAACTGATATACACTTGAAACTACACTCGAAAAAAATTCTTTAACATCATTTATATCATTAATATTCTTAATAAATTTATGTTTTTGATTATATCGATGAGTAGAAAACGGAAAAATTCGCGGGTTCAATGACCTGTGGGATGAACTCCATAGCTCTACGTACACTCGGTCAAATGCCACCCACTCATTGGCTGCTGTCGTGTGAGACGTCCCAACGTAGCAGCCTGTGATTCGATAAAGCTATGGTTGGGTGTTTCTCATTGGCCCAGAGTGATCCAGGTGAGTTGTGAGCCAATAGCAGAGGCAGCACTGAGGTATAACTATTTGTATTTTAGCCTATCGCGAAATGAATTCGAGAATTTTTCCGGTCTCTATCAATGAGTATTTGAAATCAAGCACTAAAATATACGATTTAAGACACATATATAATTTTTATTTGGTGGACGGACGTCGCTAGCGTGTGTCGGTCAGGATTGTCCTGTGACCCTGCCCCATCAAGGAGTACAACTAACCTCGTCAGGGGTGTATGTGTTAGTGAGGCGGGATGATAAATGCGACGCTCGCTGGTGCTTCCAGCGCCGTGTCTCCTCTGGACTGGCGCGCAGTATTCTCGTCGTCACAGGACAACTGTGAAATTTTAGCGGTGACCGTAACATTATACGGCCGAGAAATGAAGATAAAGATGTAATGCAAGCCCCTTAAGTGCTTTCGATAATCTGTACTGGTTGTTTTACGTCTAAAATTTACTCTGAAAACACGCGTTTTAGCCATTTTAATTCTTCTAAAAATAGAGTTTAAAAACTTAATCCGAAATCAAAAGTACTTTTCGGCCCTCAGCGAACTCTTAAATGCTTTTTCGTGAGCAGACCCCACCCGGATGTCTTGAGTAGTTTTGGAATCGCGTTGTTTTACCTGAAGCTCTGCGCACCGTGTGTGCCATGGTGGGCTCTGCGCATGCGCACAGGCCGCAGTCCGAGGTTACTCGGGATCCTTCGGGGCGATTCGGGATCACATCGACGCGAGAACAAGGCTCACGACCCTTTACCCCGCCATTATGTGGCTCTGTCAGAAAAGCGGCACAGCAATTTATAACGCGCTAACAAAAACCAATAATAACGTACGCTGCACCGGTGCAGGCAACGGCATCCAGAAAGGCATTCATACACAAAAAAAAAATTCTGAACTTTTACAAAAGATTTCTTTGGTAACCAGTTGCCAAGAAATAGTTAGTAATATTATAAAAAAGATATTGTAACTTTGTACAACCACGACTATGGTTATTTTTTCATACATGAAATGAGTGTTTATTACGAAAGTTGACTCATTATTTTATATTTTAAATTATGTCTCATTCAAGCATAATTGTATTAAAGGATGGAAAAGATAGTCGAATATTCAACAATTTGACATTATTTGGTTTTACAGCGCTTATGAACGCGCGCACTTAATACTGGAAAGCTATTCAGGGAACGGTTTGTAAAAAAGAAAACTTCAAATATTGGTGGTGCTGGGATAACACAAAGCGTTCATAAATGCCCGGGTGGTAATCCGAAGCCCCAGTATCAATGCGAACACTATTTTGTAGTGGTACAGTTGTGTTCATGTAAATATACAAGTTGACAAATATCTGTAGGTTATCTTGAATATTTCTGTTCAGTTTACATGGGAAAATATGTGGAGGACCTGAGTTCGACTACCGGTCTGTCCCCATGAGACCAGCTGCTTGCCTGGACCACACCTCGAGCCGTGTGTCGTGGTGCGACAGCCAGAGCCGGGCATCGAACCACGGACCCGCGCAGTTCCAGGCGACAAACTGCCGCCCGTCACAATGTGTCCCACTCCTAGTTTACAGTATACAGGGTCTGATATCATCCTGCTTGATAACATTTTAAAATACTATTTGTATACCATCCTTAAATGTAATTAGTAGGGCCATGCATATTTCGCGAAAAGATTCCGAAACTAACTGAAAGTTAAAACGCTGTAGCATCGTCTGTGTTTCGTGATTGGGTGAGTTTCTTTCAGGTACATGACGATTGTTAAAACTCCAATCACAGTAATTCATTGCGGAAGCAAATGCGTCCTGAATGGCTCAGCAAAATAAGGCAACTACTTCTCTCGCAGGAAGAAACCGCTGCTGAGGGTATACATTGTTGCAGGTCCAATCAGTGTTCAGATCTTTTCGCGACAAATGCTTGCCCCTAGTAATTAGTTATATTCTTGGCGTGTAAGCATCTTAGCTCCGGATATAATCGCATTAGTCAGGAGTAATTTCGCGAATGGAACAGCAGTCGCTTGGAACGGAAATGTGTAACAACGGTGCTGCCATCTGTGGCGGATTGCGCGAACCGAAGTTAATAAGAGGTAAAGGGCAACTAAGTACTTAATAAATTTTAACCAGATGGGCAGCATTTTGATAAATTTCCTTTTGTAAATTCAGGTCCGAAGCCGGGGATTTGTACTTTTTCAAGACTTTTTTCAATTTTATAGGAGCCGTTTTATTGTATAGTATAACCTTTCGCTCTGCAGATCGAATGATTTGATAGTCGACGTAGCTGCACCGGCAGAGAATTATAATAGAGACGGGTGTGGAAAGTACGTGTGGTTCAAGTAAATAAATGTAGTTGAAAACACAATTTGCGTTTATTCCTCTCGCCCGGCATTATTTTAAGGAAATTGACATTAAATTTCGTGTCCGAGTATCATATTATAAGTGCATTTGCAACATGAGAACACATGAAATTGTTCGTTACCGAGGTAAGATATTACACATCACAGGCAAGTACTAAAAGACACGTTCACATTTTTTTTGAAGTGAAACTTCTAATGCGACTTCCAACAAGGTTGCGTTAAACGTTTAACGCTACCATGGAGGGGGTATGAAAGCACTGTTGCGTTAAACGTTCAACGCTCCTGGGGAGGGGGAATAGAAGAGACAGAGCGAGAGTGAATGCGTGGCACTCTAACGCATGCGCATAGTATACCTGTTACAAAAACAATGACAACAATTTAGCAACGAGTAGCGTCCAATATTCCAACGCAAGAGGGAGAGAGAAAGAAAGATACACAAAGGTAGAAAGTAGGAGAGAGAAAGAGAGTGAGTCGGTAGATCCCAAGCACATGCGCGTGGTATTCTTGCTATGCAGCGAAGTGAACAGTGTGGGCGTCGTGAAAACCAAAGGGGGAACTACCATTGATGCAGTTTTTGCAAGAAATATTGAAAAAATAGAACTCAAACATTTTGTATCTTACTTTAGTTATCATAATCCCATTGTTAATGTTATAGATTTGGATATTTCTCCACTCGAAAATCACAATTAAAAGATGCGATCAATTGTGAATTGTAAGCAATGTTAATAAAGTTTGTCTTAAAGAAACAATATGATTTCACTAAAAATCAATTTCTACCCCTTCCTATTTTCATTTCCACATTACGAAGTTTCACTTCTTCCGCTCGGAGGGACTCCACGCACCTTTTTTTTTATTACTAATGGATGATTTTTCTAAAACCATAAATAAGTGTATATTAACAGTTTTATTACAGCTATAGTCATTCTGAAAAAAATTATATATTAAAAGCCCAATAATTGTTTCATAGTAAAACTATTTGTAGCAGTGAAATAAACGACATGGTGTCGGTCGGGGCTCGAACCAACGCTATGCTGAGTGCAATTTCCGAAAACTATGTGCGTAGAAAACCAGATGAAGGAGAATCTTGCATATGTGATCAGATTCTTGAGGAAGTAGTTCCAACTGTGCTGCCTTCCTCAATGCCATTACTTACAACATTAAAGAGGCCTATTTATTTAAGTTCACTGTGAAAATTCATCGTATGAGTGCTGTTGTTGCAAATTTCAAAATGAGTCAATGCGTTGGCATGAATATGGATGATGATGGTGATGATTTCGGAGCCCGACGAGCGGTAAGAAGACGTGCGCTGGTTTCTCGCGCTTTCTTGAGATCACTCCATGCTAGTATGATTCCTTAAACCAGGCCATCTCGTTTATAAGCGTTATATGATTCCGTTTCCGATGGTCTCGCTGTCAAACGGACCTTCAACTCAACAAATACTATAGAACTCAAAACCGGACACTCTCTGGAAATAATGGAAACCACTGGGGAAGCCTACAGTTAACAGCTATTCCTAACTCCACGGTTCACAAGGATGAAAGCCATGCCCGAACAGTTACGAAGTTCTCCGAATTTTGCTAATCACTCGTGAAAAACACCATAATATAAAGATGTATATATTATGCGGTATTTTAAATAACATTACATTTTAGTTACGATACCTTAACATAATATACAGCCCCGGAAAACATAAAGAACTATCTGACTGACCTAACCTAACCTATTACTTCGGTCAACTTCAGAACTGTTTGGGTTGTGGTTGTGGCTTTCAACCCTGTGAACTGTAGGCTATCCTTGGGGTTCCCCTCTTTAATTATTTAACTGTCAAAGATACGTTCAACTTAAGAAATACTAAAGAGCTCAGGGGCTGGCCTTGTCTGAATGATTACATGGTAATTATTCTTCAGCTAATTGTTGTGCAAAATTGGTTAGACGCCCAAAACATTGACAGAAATGTAGTGTCATGATTTAAGAAACAACGATCGGGAAGGATTTATGAAAAAAAAGTAAGAAAGTATGCTTCTTTATGGTTACTGTGCATTGGTAGTAGTCAGGGGCGTTGAGAAGGGGGGGGGGATCATAGGGATACATCCCCCCCTCCCCGAAATGTGTGGAAGGTTTTTTTTACCTGAGTTGAGTTTGTAATTTTTTTGTATCTTAAAAGAAAGATTGTAATAATTCAATTGCCACACATAATTGTTACTGAGCCATTGTAACCATAAAAAGTATTCAAGTACGTAGTTTCATCTTTCTCCGATAGATGGCAAACAATGCCAAAAGATACAGAACAGTGTAGGGAATTAAAATCCGCGTGAAAGTATTTAAGCATTAACAATGGCATTTTTACGAACTAATGTTTGCCACACTGTTTGTTGATGATGATGATGATGATGATGATACTGTAATTTTTTGACACTGGCGTTTTATTTATATTTTATTAAAGCTTATTGTGTCGGTGATCTTATTTTGTGATAAAAAAATTAGTAATCTAAAAAGAAAACATTCACAAGCATTTGAAGCTACTCATAATACAAAGAAAACTATCAGTGATTATTTTAAAAGTGAACAACATGTGGATAGGGATGCTTCTCAAAGCACCTCTTCGCCTGCTTCATCATTGGACTCTCAGTTACAACATCATAATTTACCAGCACAAGACCAGCCGCAAGTACCTACCACCGAACCTGATAGTATCAACGCAAGTAGTAATACATCCGTTGATACTTGTGATGATGTTTTAAATAATCAATTTGATGTTGGTTTGTATGTAAATAACAAAAGACTTGATGATACTCTGAAATACAACATAGTAAAGATGCCATGGACTCCACCAGAGAATTATAAATTTCCAGCTGGTAACAGAAATTTAAAATTTCAAAGGCATTGGATAAGTGAGTTTACCTGGTTAGCCTACTCAGAACACTTACAAGGAGCACTTTGCCGTGTTTGTTGTGTGTTTGGAAGTGAACAAGTGGGTAAGGGAGAACATCAGCCTGTAGGGGCTTTAGTAGGTCAAGCATTTACTCGTTGGAAAAATGCAAAAAGTGACTAGACAGCATGAATCCACATCATACCACAAGAGATGCCATGTTTTTGCAGATAATTTTGTTTCTGTATTTGAAAGGAAGCGGGATGATATAATTCTCGAACTTGATTCGGAAAAAAAACTTAAAATTCAGGAAAATAGACAAAAACTTATGCCTATCATTAAAACAGTTATATTTTGTGGTAGGCAGGAGATTGCATTACGTGGCCATCATGACTCTGGGCCATTGTTGACTGAATCGTTAGAAAATGATGGTAATTTTCGCAGCCTTTTAAGAATTCGCTTAGAAAGTGGAGATGAAATCCTAAGAAAACACATTAACACCTGTTCAGGTAATTCTTCATATATAAGCCCTGATATTCATAACCAGATTATTGATGCCTGCGAGGAACTTTTTTCACACAAAATAGTAAGCAGAGTTAATGATTCAGAGTGCTTTAGTATTTTAGCTGACGAAACAGCTGATATAAGGGGAATTGAACAGTTATTGCTTTGTGTCAGGTATGTTAACAATACAGATTCTGGCTATATAATTAGAGAAGACTTTTTGAAATTTGTGCCAGTATATGACCTTCGTGGGTCAGCTCTTGCATCGACGATACTTACAACTCTGAAAAATAGTGGTATAAATTTAGATAATTTGTGTGGCCAAGGATATTATGGCGCAGCAAGTATGAGTGGACGATTACAGGGTTGCCAGTCAGCTATTCGCCAGTCATACCCAGCAGCTGTGTATGTTCATTGTGCAAGCCATTCTCTTAATTTAGCTTTGACTCATGCTTGTAGCCTACCAGAAATTAGAAACTGCATAGGGACAGTAAAATAAGTAGTTTCATTTTTTAGAAGTTCACCCAGAAGACAAGATGTTCTAAGAAATTGTATACTGCAAAAAGACCCTAGTATGCAGAGAACAAGACTTTTGAAACTTTGTGAAATTTTATGGGTTGAGCACCAAGAGTCATTGTTTTTGTTTCATGAACTTTACGATTATATATGTGAAGCACTGTTAGAGCTTCAAAATATCAGTCATGCAGACACTTCTACAAAGGCATTCAACTTTCATTGTGCTTTACAGCAGAGCAAATTTATCATTTCACGTGAGATATGTTGCGAAATATTTGGCTTCACAGTCAATTTGTCAAATATTTTACAAGGTAAGAAGTGCGACATTTCCGCATGTGTTAAGTATGCAGAATCGCTAAAATTAGAAATCCAAGGTCTGCGCAGTAACGCCACCACTAAATTCAATTAATATGTATTCCGCTGCAGTAAAACGGGCGCAAGACAATGATTTTGAAATCACTATACCGAGGAAATGTTGAAAACAAGTTCAGCGTTCTAATTATGCTACAAGCAATGCAGAAGAATATTACAGGCAGTCAATTTACATACATTTCCTAGACTATTTTATTAATCAAATTGATCAAAGGTTCTTGCTTCACAAAAATGTTTTGTGCTCATTAGAATTTCTTCTGCCAAGGAAATGTGTTCACCTTTCAGACATTGACATTCGAAGCAACATTCAAACTCTACTTGAGCAGTATCCTCAAGACATTTCTCAAACGGTGGCTGTTAGTGAAGTCCAGATGTGGCGACGAAAGTGGCTACTAGAAAAGAACACTGTTCAGTTGCAGAGTGATTTTATTGAATCATTGAATATGTGTGACAGTAATTTCTTCCCATTCACTCACAAAATGCTAAAACTTTTGGCTACTTTGCCAGTGTCCACAGCATCAAGTGAGAGGTCATTTTCTACACTCCGTAGACTTAAATCATATCTGCGCAACAGTATGTCAGAAAACCGCTTGAATAGATTAGCATTTAGCAATGCTTACAATTCACCGAGATACAGAAGTTGATCCTGAAAGTATTTTGGACATATTTGCAAGAAAAAATCGCCGTATACTATTCTGCTGAAAAATTAGAAGTGACTTAAAAAACAGATCTGTGTACAAAATTTAGAGTGCAGCTAAAGTTTGTACTAAATTGCAAAAATTGTACAAATCACAAATGTACTTTAATCATAACACAGTTATTAATTATGTTGCTAATGTTTTTACATACATGTAATTGTAAGTTTTAATGATTTTTTTCAGCCAAATACATGTCTGGAGGCATAGAGAAGTGGGGAAAAGGGAGGTTTGGCAAAGTAATTTTTGTGACTTCTGAAAAAAACAAATATTCTCGGAGTATAATATATTGGTTGAATGTGCATACAGTACATATTTTGTGTTCAAAAGAAGGCCAGATTTTCTGGAGTTATTGTTACCTTAGTTATACTAAGGGTTTTGTAATTTTTTTTGTGAACTTTTTAAATTAAAGGTAACAGCCTGCATCTGTTCCCGTTCCTCATCCTCTAGACTTAAGGAAATTTGAATGTTTTGTGATGCCTGAAGAGGACATGTTTCTGAATTGGTTTTATTTATTTGGAAAAGTTAATTTGTGTTATTTTAGTATTCAAAATAAATATTATTTACAGCAGTACAATATTCAATGTTATATTATGAAAACTGCTAAAATAGCACCATTATTCACGTAAAAATCCAAATTTCCCCGGAGGAGGACCCCCGGACCCCCCGCTTCATAAAGGGGGGTGGATGAATAGCCAAATGTTTAATTCCCCCCCCCCAATAAAATCCTGGCTACGCCCCTGGTAGTAGTAGAGATTGTCAAACACAGGTATCAGCAGGAGTCGCGCACAGGCCAGACTGCGCTCTGGGGCAAGCATCCGCCACTAATGACGGGGTAAAGACCCGCACTACGTGTTTCATGCAGATCTTTGCCCCTCGCCCGTGTATGTCTAACATACATAAATTAAACTGTTTAAAATAATGTTTTAATTTGAAGTCTCAGCCTCTCTAATGCTCAATATTTTGCTGTGGGTTTAGGCACTTGGAGGAAAATGTTTTGGCAATGTAAATGTAAATTTCATGATTTAAGAAAACAATTTTAAATAACTTTTTTTCCTTGATAAAAGTGAGTGTTGGGGAGTGAGCGGGGGTCTGTGAGTGGTGGGCACTGGTCACCCCTGCTGCCCCGCACACACGCGAACACGCGCTGTTGCACTCCTGCGGTCCTGGCCGCCGCCCACGGTCGCAGCCTCGCCCCTGAACCTCAAGGCCACTTCCACAATGAGTGGCCACTTCCACAATGAGTGGCCACTTCCACAATGAGTGGCCACTTCCACCACGAGTGTAACCTCTCAGGTCTCGGTACACGGCATTCCGCGAACAACCCGGGTGCTGCAATCCGTGGCGGCTGCCACGAACCCGAGTTCACAAACACAAAGGCTAACTCTATAGTTTAATACAATAACTTCGACATAAGTCATTGCAGTTTTACACTGTTTTACATTGGAAATTTTTTTTACATGCAATTGAAAATATATACCCACAAAAATCAAGCCTAAATCAGTAGATGTTAAACGGACGAACCCAGATATTATGGACAGCACAACCATGACTGCACAGACGAACAAATTCAAACTGAAATTTCAGTCAGCACTAGAGTTCTATGGAAGAAATTTACATAGTCATTAAAAAAATAAAAATAAACAGCAGAGACGATCACACTGTAAGTGCAGGCACACAACGAAATCTGGACAACGCAGCAAATATACGAACACAACGATGAAGATAAACAGCAATTATGGATATTTAATGATGACCACATCGATGGACACAGTAGGTTTCCTACGGCAAAACAGTTGCGACGTTTCGGTAACTGGCAGCTGTTCCCGTCATCAGGCACGAACAGGCTGGTATCGGACACTTTATAGAATCAACTGTGAACTGAATTTTAACAATATGGGTAGAATTTAAATAAAATTACTTGTCAGAAATCAGGTCCAAAGCTTCAATTCTTTTTCTGTTTTACCGGAGCCGTTGAATTATTTACGATGGATATTCGTAAAGTAAGCTCCGTTTGGTCATTAAAAAATAAACTTGTGTTAAAAAGTTTCTATTAGCAGTTTTAATTTACTTCGTATCTTCTTCACATCGCTATTGGTAACACTGCACCAGTTTCTTACACCCCTCTGCACAGAAACGGACGCCTTGGCCATAGGCATCATGGACTTCAAATTTACAATGCGTGTAGCCTATTTCCAGGCGCTTAGTAAACATCCCCGGAAAAGTTTTAAGCTATCTCCGTTCTCGAGTCGAAAATTCATTGCTGCCGTGTTTTTAGACGAAAAGGGCATCGTTTTGGTTGATTTACATAAACTTGTGTCAGCAATTACAACAAAAATTAAAAAAGTTACGTTTGTCAACTGGTTTAATTTCCAGGCGGTGAAATTCTATGCAGATGGGTTAAAGAAACTAGCGCAACGTTACGAAAAGTTCTAGGAACTATATGGCGATTATATGATAATGTTAAGTAAATCTTTAGTAAATTAAAACTGCCAATAAAGAAAATTTTTCTCACGAATTAATTTTTTTAATGACCAAACAAAGTTTACCTTACCAATACCTCTCGTAGATTAAAACTTCGCTCTGCAAATTGATAATATTCGTTAGTCGACGTAGCTGCTCCGGCAGCGCTTTCTAGCGGTGGGTGCATGTAGCATTAAAATCTGAAGATGGCTATTTCAATACGTAAATCTTTAACAACTGCTCGCATTGACATCAATATAAACGCAACTACTTAATGCCCGTAAATATTGTGATACATGTGTGTATTCAGGCGGTAAATGAGATAGCCTGCTTCCAGCATCTGTCTCTTGAAGCATTATGACTTCCATAGTTACAATGCATTCGTCACACTTTACATGCTAAATTTTGTGAACTGTGGTATCTAAAGCAAAATACACTTTAATAAACAAGTTGTATTTTTATGACAGGCTATTTCCTCACAAATAAAAGTGTGTCTTCCAAAATTTTCTCTTGTCGTCTTTGATAACCCACATGGTTTGTCCAGCATTCAGGTCTTTGTGCTTTAAGTCAGATTTGGAGTAGTTTTAGTTGAATTACTAGTTCAATCTATTCTTCAAAATACCTTCATTTGAGTGTGCATGCTTAACAATCAGTGTCCCTGATTTTAGGGCTGTTGAAAACTGAGTGTGGTGAGTGTTGCACACCTTCCAAGCGTCAAAAAATTTAGTTTTAGATTTTATTGTAATTTCTCGCGAAAATGGTGGGGTATAGGGTAGTAGAAAAGGGTGATCTTTTTAGTTACTTTTGACATGTAGGTCAATAATCAGACCTTAAAAACAAACATTATTTCTCCTCGTCACAAAAATTAATATGAAATAAGGACGTTACCCTAAAAAATGTCCAGTAAATAATTGTACTTCAGCGAGCAGATGTGCAGTATTTGTAGAACTTGGTTTAATGAAGTATTACACATACTATTGCCATTTCATCAAAAATATTTTCCTTATTATTTTCAAAATACTACCTGCTCAGCTGCAACTTCAAAGGCGTATAGGCCTACACTAATGGGAAGCAATAGTAGTATAGCATGGTCGGTCCTAGTCCAGGAGTAGGAGTGGAAGTAGTGGTGGGTGGTCAGTCTGCCGATGGCTTCCATGGAGGAAGGATCCAAAGCCATTATTTTTAATGACCTTGTCGGGTTTGAACCGAGGACTCTATGATTTTTTTAAAATTAAAATTTAATTATTATTTTTAGAGGTGGGACGATACCACACTTTCGATACTCGATTCTGTAGAGTTTTTTTCAGTTCGATACTTTAGATACTTCGATACTTTCGATACTTCGATACTTTCGATACTCAAGGGAAAAATATTTTCCCATTAAGTAACAATTATTACAAATAACATAAATTAGTTTTAAACTATATAAATTCAATCTATCATACCAGCACAATGTTAGATTAAACTTAAATACATAATGTGTAAATAATTGCATTATATTAATGAAAAATATGAATTCATCATTATATATACATATAATAAAACCACCAGAAATGTAAAATACAGTCCATAATCAAGTAAAGCTGACATGAGAAACAGTGGCCTTACAAAATGTTTGAAGTCCTTTCTTGGAGGGGGGAAAAAGTCACCAAGCCTAAATTAGAAATAAAAAAATTAGGCTATTGTAAAAAGAAAATCAGAAATTTTTGCTTGTTTGTTTCATTTTACAAACAACTTTATGCAACAGAACAATTATCAATAAAATTTTAACTTGAGAAACGTAAAATACAAAACAATTCGATCGTAAGAAAACAATAACAAACGGGTATATTCAGTTCAAAGATTAATGAATGCACAAAATATGAGATCCGTGCCTTGGTAAAGCGCTTGGTGCTGGCCATAGATGCTACTAGCGAAGTGCACAGTCTTCCTGATACTATCCATATCTATGGTGCAATAAAGTTATTTTCTTACGTTTGCAAAGGTAAACAATGAACTTTTTCCAAATAAAATAATTAATTAAAACGTAATTGATCAGGAGGAATATATATAACAAAAAAATTTGTGAATTTTAGGACTTTTCCGCTTCGTAAAAACGTATGAAACGGGAAATGAATGATTTTATAAGTGTTTGTTCCGGGAAAGTAAACCATTGTAAATATAGTACTTTCGGCGGGACCAAAATTAATCGGCGTATGACACGGGAAAATGTATGAAACGGGAACGTATCATCGAGGTTCTACTTTAGTTGTATTTTGTACGATGGCGACTCAAAACTTAATTCAATACAAATGAACAAGCATTCCGGTACCTATCGAAAAAATGTATCGAACTTAGAGTTTCGATACTCGATACTTTGCGATACCGTCAAGTATCGAAGGTATCGAGGTATCGAAAATCCCATCACTAATTTATTTTATAAAATTTAAATTTTTCCCAGTAAAATCTGATATTTACGAATTTTCAATATGGCAGACATTATTCAAAATTGTGAAGGTTGAATATTAAAATTTTACTAATTCTTTTTTTTTTAATTTTTTCGTTAAAATTGATAATAATTGCGGATTTGCAATATGTTTCCGTAACGAAAATTGCAACGATGACATCATAAACATGCAAGATGGCAACTGTGATGAAAAGTGCAGTGTTATAGAATCTAAGATGGCAGGTATAACGAAAAGTGTAACATTCTAGAATTCAAGATGGTGGCCGTGACGTAATAATCCGAGATGATGGAAGTTATTTTTATTACAGTTTAATTAATTTTTTTTTATAAATTTATAATTTTTCTGTTAAAATCATATATTTATAGATTTTCATGATGGCGGGCGTAACGAAAAGTGCAGCGATGGCGGTCGAAGTCAAGGTCAAATATTCCCTTCAGAGGCTTATTGGAGGCTTTCCCATGGGGAATTTGTCTCAATGGGCACATTTAAAGCCTCTGGCGTTTTGGGGAAATAAAATGAGAAACTTTCCCTCAAAACAGGGAAAACATTTTTTATCTGATGTTTTGAGATTTTTGGCAGAATTATATCTCCTAATAAATGGACATTTTGGCTGATTTTGACAAATTTGGGCAAATTTCGAGTAATTTTCAGCAATTTTGAAGTTCAAGGTCACGCAAAATGACCGCCGTGACGTCACAATCCAATATGGCGGACCGGCGTCACGTTCTTCACTACTACTGTGCTCGGACCGGCCGAGCTATACTACTAGCAATTTATACCATATGTCATAAATATATGTTTTTAACTTATGTTGACGTTTTGAATCTGTAGTCGAAGTTTGTTGAATTCAGACTCATCATGTATACATAACTCTCGCATTTATTTTTACTGGCGTTTTTACGTATTTAAATATTAAAAATCCACGTGAAACCCATTCTTGCTACATTAAGGACCTACCTAAGTCGTTTTCTCGTCCCCGAAAACAACTATTAAGTAAATTTAAACGAGATTTTAATAGGCTTTTCTAAAACGCAAGTACATACGATAAGTTGAAAACATGTATACGACTTATGCTCTAAGATAATTCCCAAGGCTGGCATGCATCTATGAATAATAAACTCTACGAATGTAATAGGAAACAAAAATTTAATTTGATTTTAAGCTTTAGTTACGGTTATCACTGGCCGAGAATTGTACCAAGGACGGATATCGATTGAATGAATCATTACTTTAATAACTGATGTTTTTTATGATTTTTGGAATATCTTTTTTAAATTTCTAGGTCAATAAAAACAAATTTCCAATATGGCGATCATATCGGTTTACTGGAGGCTGGTCGGTGAGGAACATAAGCTGCTCTTAGAATTTCGAGCATGATTTATAGAATAAGTATTTTTATCTATTGAATTTATTTATTCATTTATTTATTGAAGTTGTATTTAAATATTTTTTATTAAATTAAATTATTTCCCAAATAATTATAGATTTTAAAGATGGTAGACGAAATGTTATTGTATCAAAATGGCTGACCTTATTTATTAAAATTTTATTTATCAAATTGTTAATTAATTTTAAAATATTCCCCGATTTTCTAGCATAAAAATACGGTTTGTGAAGCAACTAAAATTGAAACAGAGATGTCATAATTCATAATGGTGGCTATGGCATTCTAATGGTCGATTTAATGACCTCGGCGTCTTATTGCGGCTTGCTCATGGGAAATTTAAACCACTTTGGGGAATTTTTCCTTCGAAATACGGGAATTATAATTTTTCTAATTTTTGAAATTTTTTGACTGAATTCGACGAATATTTTTTATTGTAAATTTTTAAGAGTTATGAGTCATTTTGGGGGATTTTTATAAAATTTTGAAAGTCGAGGTCAAAGGTCAAAGTCGAGTACATCCATACTAAGAGAAATGTTTGTTTGCCTCAACAAAATATTTGTTTATATATGGCGAAATAAATATATTTTGTTAATTCAAACAAATATTTTGTAGTAGGAAAGATTCTGTTGACCCAACAAAATGATTTTGTCAACTCAGATGTATATTTGGTTAGGTGTAACAAATTATTTTTGTTACTTACCGAGTTTGGTTAAACTAACAAAATATTTTGTTCCACCAAGTAAATATTTGTTTCGCCATATATAAACAAATATTTGTTTGATTCAAACAAACCTTTTTCTCTATTCAAGATGGTCGCCGTGACGTCAGAATCCACTATTGCGGACATCAGCTCAGGCTCCACACCCAGAACCCAGGCGTCGGACAAACATTTTACATTCTACTGTCATGAACCTGCAGTCTGTTTGTCGGTCGGATTCAGTATCAGCCTGTGTAATCAAAATAGAGTTCGCCTGTCGCTGTTGCTCGTGTAGCGAGGATACTTAAAAGTCCTAGCCGTGATATTTGGTACTCCAGTACCATTGGTGCTCTAGTCAGAGTTCGTGTGCACCTCGGTGACTTTTTGTGAATAATTTATTATATGTATTTTTATCTCGGTATACGGCATTTGGTGGGAGTAATTTCGTGAATGGAACGGAAAAAATGTAACCACGGCAAGGGGCGCAAATCTGTAGGATTCGCAAGGCGGGCCGCGCGAAAATTTGTGGGGTTAACAGAAACTTCACCTTCGGATACGCTGCTCATTATGTTGTATACTGCCCATATCTTGGCCTACATGCATGCAATAAGCAGAACACTTTAAAATATACAGTTTTTCATAAGACAGAGATTTGGCATCAAACCCGTTTCACAGTCACTCTTTTGAAAGTGCAGGAAGGCCCCTTTCAGTGTGGGGCTTCTTAATTTCGGGGGGAGGGTTTTTTTTTGTCTAACCCCCCCCCCCCCCCTTTTCATTCAACGTAATTTCCGCCCATGACCACGGTGCTGCTTTCCGTGGCGGATGGCGCGACACAAAGTCCACAAATCCACAGGGAAACTTTATAGTATTAACGGTTTAATGACTTTTGACAAGATGGGCAGCGTTTCAATAAAATTCCTTGTCTAAAATCATTTCCAAAGCCAGGGTTCAGTATTTTTTTTTTCTTTCCAGTCTTTTTCGCTTTTGTAGGAGCCGTTTCATTACGTAATTTAACCTTTCGGTCTGCGAATCGATAATCGATTGATTTGTAAGTCGACGCAGCTGCTCCGGCAGCGCATTCTAGCGGCGAGTGCAGAAACTACGTGTGATTCGCGTCAAGAAATATCCTTAAAAACACAATTTTTGTATATTTATCTATCACGTTAGGCATTATTTTAAATAATTCTACGTTGAATTTCCTGACAGACTTTCGTGTTATAGGACAGCACACGCGTCTGTTAGTTACCGAGATTACATGTCACACACGGCTGGCGAGTACTGGAAGACTCGTCAACGTATTTTTGTCCTTTGTTAATAATTGTGTTGAGGGACATCGGCTTCTCACTATCCCGTGCGAAAAACATCTACACAGCGTAACGAATAAAGTAGAGGGTCAGAAATTTTAAGATCGTTGCAGGTTTTTGTCGTTACAAATTTGTCATTTCCTTCCATCGGGCGTGTGTGGTCGATAACACAAGAGTTTTTATTATAATACTACCTGCCCGTATTTTTGTGTACATTTTTAATGAGGTCTTCCATTTTGATCTCAAAAGCTAAATATTCTTCGAACCGAAAACTTTTGAATCCATTATAGCGTCTTCGGTTTCTAATTGGACGATGTTATGTAAAAATGGTTCAAACCACAAACATTTTCAACTGAGTAAATTGAGCTCCAAGTTGAACACTCAATAACTGGTATTGTGGCAGTGCGTTGAATGTTTGGTCGCAAGATGGCATAGTAGCAAGGAATGACTGTTAGAAAAATTTAGCTCAATTAAAAGTGTCATTTTACCTACACAATTAGTTCAATAACATTTTTTTCCCCTTTTGTTGGTTAAATCATTTGTGCATAACACCATCAGTAGTATATAATAGGGGCTCCGGAAACAGGCGCCAGGCGGCGGTGCCTGTGGTGCCGACCGCCATTTTGGATTTGTGACGTCACGGCGGCAAAAATTCCTTAAAATTCCTCAAAAATGACTCAAAATGACTCAAAAATTCCCGTTTTAAGAAAAAAATTCCCGTTTTCGAGGGAAAAATTCCCGTTTCGAGGAAAATTTCCCGTTTTCGTTCGTAAAAATCCCAGCGGCTAGAAATGTCCTTAAAGAGGCTTAAGCATCCTTAACTCAAGCCTCAGTTAAGCCTCTATCAGGATGTGACCTTACCATTGACCTTGACCCCAGCGGCCATTTTTGATCCGCCATTTCGGATGACGTAATTGTGTTCTCGAACATTCCGTCATTGTGTTATCCGCCATTTTGAATTATGACATCACCGTTGCAATTCCCGTTACAGCCGCCATCTTTAACTTTTTTATTTATTATCCGATTTTAATGAAACATTTTTAAAATTTATAAAAAAAATTAAATAATAAAATTTTAATAAATTATTTATAAAAAATTGTACTTTTACGACACGGAGTTCGGAGTCCTCGGTTCGAACCCGGTGAGGGTAAAAAAAATAAAAATAGCGACCGATCCTTCCCCTGTGGTGGCTGCTGGCAGACTGACTCCCACCACTTTTTTTCAAAGCATATATAACATCATCTAGTATGACGTCATGACCGCCATCTTGTCTTCGATGCTGGAAGCCATCATCATTGTATCGTCGGCTAGAGTGCACCGACGCCATGTTAGTTTAATTCGTATCCGCTAGAGTGCAGTAATCATTTATTATTGCTGTGACACCCGCCATCTTGTCATTTAGCGGCCATCTTGAAAATCCGTAATTATTTAGCTATAAATTCGGGAAAAATTCCAAAATTCATTAAATAAATCACTCATTAATTTACATATTGATTCGATCGATTCCCGTCCTCGGTTCGATACCCGATCGATGCAATAATGTTTAATTTTATGAAAAAATAATAATTTCAATAAACCATGTTCAACATTCGTAAAGAGACTCTAAATCCTCTACGACCATCATCCTATCAGACATCAAGACCACCATATTGGAAATTCGTAATTGTAATGCTAGAAATTCGGGAAAAATTCCAAAATTCATTAAATAAATTTGTAATCTATATACTGATTGATTAGGTCGACTAAGGTCCTTGGTTCGATCCCTGGTCAATACAAAAAAATTAAATATAACATCAATTTAACATAATAGTAACAGGTTCGAGGAATTAAACACTGCAAGTTCTTTTACAAACATAATATTTATTACATAATCTCTATTCTACTACAGGATCAGTTGCGAAAGCCAGCAATCTTACAATCATTTAGTTCCGCATCGGTGTGAAATGAATAATTCTTAGCTCCAATCGGTTTATACTAGACAGAGTCCAACCAGAACCTTTACTGACATAGTCCTCCTCTTCTTAACAGAGTTTCCGGACACCGTGTTTAACAGTTTGCTTCACATCGTCAGAACTGTAAATTACTGCAGCCGATGTCTTGAATGCACACTTTTTCACTTTGTCATCGAACGGATATGGCTTACCATATAGACAGTCGAACCACAAGTTATATTTTAATGGACCGTTTGTTGCTACGTATCAGTAAGCCGATTGATTATGTCCTCTCTGATATCATCAAGAAAATTACAAATGTCTTTCGACTCACCTAACGTATTTAAATAATAGTAGTCCTTCAATGTTCCACGAAATGCATACTGCGCCAAATAGAAGCCATTATCGTTCACTTGTAATGCTCCGAACACAGTCTTAGGTTTATTTTCCTGTTCAGACGTCATACCAATCGGTTGCTGCACATCGGTTTTCTTGCTTGTACGCTCACGAGCCTTCAACCTAAACCGAGGAGTCGAAATTTCTGCAGGTTGTTACGCCTCTCGTGACTCAAAATTAATTATTTTAAATTAATTAAAAAGAGCCTTGGAAACTTGCTGGGTAAGAATAATAAGAAAAATAAGTCTATTGACCAGAGGTGGCACGAGGTGGAGAACAAGACAATTTGGAACTCCCTGACACAAGCAACTAGGGAGCTGGGGGATCGGTTAAGGGAAGAAGGTATATCATAAATAAATTAACACTACACAAGTAGCTTGGTCTATAGGTTCCCTTTTTTATTTAAAAATGTAAATAATGAATTCTGTTTTCATTTGATTTGGCATTTATAAGTTCCCAATTAATATATTAATTATATACTTAAGTTTTTCGAGAACGGGCCGGCCTTCTATTAGTATAACAACACATACTCAACTTTACCAACAAACAATTCAATAAACAAAAATTTATAAGTATCACACCAACATTTGATTTGTCCAATTATTACATCGATGATTAGTTTTATTGATTCTACATATTCTTGAGGAAAGCACTGTTCGCTGGTAGGCTATTCATTCGATTAATGTAGTTCGTAGATAGAAAGTTGGGGGGGGGGGGGGGTGTTGATTTTACATTACCACCCGGGTCTTCAAAAGATAATGTCGGGTCGCGGAAACATCTCTTCTAACGTGACCCGCAGTGGAGGTGCAGGACCACGAGCTGGGAGCAATTTGTCTCTCCAGCACTTCGACCCTGCCTGAAACCCAAATCAAATTCAAAACGAATTAGACTTGCTTCCAGACAGTCCTACACCGTCGGCGCAAAAGGCCAACAAACGGGAATGTGGGGGAAAAGTCCGCATTACTCACCAAACAGGGTGTAGAGTTCGGAGCTCACTAGGTGTCTCGCGCCGACATCAGGATGCCGCGGACCGAGAAGACGCGGATGCGCGAACGAAGCCGAAAATTAAAAATAAAAAAATACTAAAACTTAAAAATTAGAGAAATGACTTGAACTAATTACTACTACTGACCGACTACTGAACAAATGGGATCACATCCCTTAGAGAAACTGACTACATCTCTTCTGCACCCGAATTCGCAATTCCCGCGAAAAACCTCCTAGCGCAGAGGACGTCGAGAAGACGTGGTCAGTAGCCGCGATCAGAGGACTGAGTCCACGAGGGCGGACATAGCTCCTAATTAAAACAGGCGCTAAAGCCCTAGGGAGAAGGGGGGAAGGTTCGGTTCTAAGCCGAAAATTTCCGAAGGAGTCCGAGGCGGGCGTGACAAGAACACGACATGCGCGCTCTCTACCGGACAGAAACGAAGGCAACGAACAATCGACTTCTACAGGCCGCGAGAAGAAAGCATAGTGCCTTATGGCACCGCGACGCTGCTTTCTAGCGGCGTAAGGGGGAACTACTTGAGGCGGTGAGCTGACTTGCCACCAGGTGTCATGAGCGTAGTCTCAGCTCGCTGGCCACCATGGGTGAAGTTGCTTTTTTCTGCCGCTAGGTTTCGCGGAGGTCTCTTTAGGTCTCTTGGCTAAGTTCATGTCAGGTCACTGCTCCTGGATATCTCAGAACTAAAGTGATGTGGAGAGAGAGGGGGGGGGGGTACAGAAAACGCCACTCTGCTGGGAACACAGCTCCACTGGATCCCCATGCGTGACGAGACATGCCATTCTCAGCAGGTCTCTACAAGGTAGCAGCTTGCAGCCCAGGAGATGCTCTATGCAGTTTTGGTCATGCAGGTAATTAAAATTACAAACTCGGGACGTGACTGCAGGCGAGAGAAATTTCAACCGGGCTGACCATGTCCACATTAGACAGCAAAATATCAGATTGGCCCCCTGGGAAGGGGCTTCGGTCCACTGGCACAAAGTTTATCCGTGGCGTACACCGGTCTAACAAAAAGTAAATCACCCCCATTAACAACTAGATAAATTTAAAAAATAAGAAAACCCCTAAAAATTTTAAAATTATAGAAAAAATTTAAAAAAAGGTGACGAAATGCCTAAATTCCGGCACAAGGTAGTTCAGCAGTAGGCACACGGACTTCACCTTTACAGTTTTTCGCATGTCGTCACAAATTATCAATTCGAGTAAACCATTCATGACACTCATCACAGCGAAACTTCATGCGAGAAGGATTCTTCTTGCATTTGCTCCTCTCATGTCTTCGTGCATCATGAGCAAATGCGAACGTCATATCACAGTAGCTGCAAGGATACTGGGGTGATGAAGACGAACCTTTCAGACCCGATCCAGATACTGACGTTGCCGCAGTTGCACCATCTCCAGGCATACTCTTATCAACATCAATGCATCGTTGTTGTATAGAAACCTTTACTTTCTGCCGAACAGCAGGACCTTTGCATTTTTCATGTGTGTTTTCATATTATCTTGTCTTGAAAATTGCCTGTGACATTTGTTACCGCCAATCATTTTGCGATAAAGGTTCTTGGCACATTCTCTATTCACATGTCGTCGAGCATTGCTGTTGTTTGAGAAAATCTTGTCGCAGTAACAGCACCGATGTTCGTTAGTTAATGTCGATTCGGCATCCATTGAAGTCTCCATTGATGGCGAACCAGCGTTCGCCGAGTTTCCCTGTGCAGCCAGAACTAGCAGCATTAAAGTCTCTTCTGCTGGCGGTACCACGTCTGTTGAAGTCTCCTCCAGTGTTGACATCGACGTTGCCAACGGGATCTGCTCCACCATCGTCGACGCTGACGTCATGGTTCCCGCAGTCGATGGTACAACCTCCATCGAGTTCGTCGTTAAAGTCGGTAAAGATGCCATCGAGTTCGCAAGAACAGGTAATTATGTGATTAATGCACCAGAAGAAACAAACTAGGTGATCCTTACACCGACGACGTCAGTAACAAACTGAGCATCCTGTTGTCTAGGACTCGCTCATATACATGCACCGTATGGAATAATACGCTAGTCAAATCAAGAACAATTTACTAAAATACTAGAGTCAAAACAACATTAAAAAAATAGAAGCACCATCAACAAAAAAGGAAGCACATTTGGAAGCACCATCAAAAAAGGAAAAACAATAGGAAACACCGTCAACAAAAAGGCAGCACATCTGGAAGCACCGACAACGAAAAGATAGCACCGCCATCGAAAAGGCAGCACATTCGGAAGCACCGACAACGAAAAGGCAGCACATTTGGAAGCACCGCCATCGAAATGGCAGCACATTAAGAAGCACCGACTACGAAAAGGCAGCACATTTGGAAGCACCGACAACGAAAAGGCAGCACATTTGGAAGCACCGACTACGAAAAGACAGCACATTTGGAAGCACCGACAACGAAAAGGCAGCACATTTGGAAGCACCGCCATCGAAATGGCAGCACATTAAGAAGCACCGACTACGAAAAGGCAGCACATTTGGCAGCACCGACAACGAAAAGGCAGCACATTTGGAAGCACCGACAACGAAAAGATAGCACCGCCATCGAAAAGGCAGCACATTCGGAAGCACCGACTACGAAAAGGCAGCACATTTGGAAGCACCGACAACTAAAAGATAGCACCGCCATCGAAAAGGCAGCACATTCGGAGGCACCGACTACGAAAAGGCAGCACATTTGGAAGCACCGTCAACGAAAAGGCAGCAAATTCGGAAGCACCGACAACGAAAAGGCAGCACATTTGGAAGCACCACCATCGATAAGGCAGCACATTCGGAAGCACCTATTACGAAATGGCAGCACATTTGGAAGCACCTACAACGAGAAGATAGCACCGCCATCGAAAAGGCAGCACATTCGGAAGCACCGACTACGAAAAGGCAGCACATTTGGAAGCACCGTCAACGAAAAGGCAGCCAAGTCGGAAGAACCGACAACGAAAAGGCAGCACATTCGGAAGCACCGACAACGAAAAGGCAGCACATTTGGAAGCACCGACAACGAAAAGGCAGCACATTTGGAAGTACCATCATCGAAAAGGCAGCACATTTGGAAGCACCGACAACGAAAAGGAAGCACATTTGGAAGCACCGACAACGAAAAGGCTGCACCACCATCGAATAAGAAAGCACATTTTGGAAGCACCATCGAATAAGGAAGCACATTTGGAAGCTCCATCAACAAAAAAGGCAAAAAGGAAGCACAATTGCGAGATCTAAGTCTTAATTAGAAATCAGAAGACAAGAAATAAAAACATTAAATGTTTATAATTTTAATTATTTTTTTATTTCTTTACATTATACAAAAGGAAGTAAAACAAGCCATTATTGTATGTAGCCAGGTTTCCTCAGTTCCTTGAGTATGAAGGATATTTCTTTGATGCACGAATAGTTTCCTGCACAAAGCGAACCATGTAGAAGTCTTAGCCGGTCAACCAATATGTTTGGATCTTTCCATGATGTGTAATCAATCTCTTCTACCACCATCTTCCTTGCACGTTTATAATATATATTATGATCTCTGGTGTCTTCCGTTTTACCACCAACCTCAGGGTAACTTTCATTATTGGACGGTGATCATCACAAGCTTGATCAGATTTATTTAATATATCACGTCGTTTCCATCGTTTCGGTCTCAGGACACCACCACATTCTTCTATCTTGTCAGCTTTAGGTGCTTCATCATAGTCTATGTCTTTGTCAACAGCCTCAGAGTCACTGTAACAATCACCGTAGAAGGAATCGTCTTCACCCAATTTACCGTAAGAATTCGATGTTGATGATGTTGAAGTGTCTTCATCGTCTTCATGCTTCCTTTTTAGGAGTCCATCATTTCTACAAAGTAGGAATGATCTACTTGAATTCGGCTGGAATATATTCTCACTTTTTACGTTAAGGATTCTTCCACTGTCTTCATTCTTCCGTAAATCATCAACCTCCTTCAATTTAAGTTCTTTGTCGAGATCGGAAGAGCCAGGAAAATTATTGTCGTAATGTAGATCACCCTTCCTTAGTCTAGTAGATTCATCGTTGTCCTCTAGCTTGTACGCAGGCTTGGCGTTACAAGTTCTGCCATGTCTTTTTAAGCTCTCTCTCCGCGTAAACGTCTTGCTACATCGAACACATCTTATCATATTGCGTAGTGGATTTTTAACACAGTCATTCTTCTCGTGTTGTCTTTTATTCTTTCTCAAGATAAACTCTTTGCTGCAAAACTCACACCTATGTTCTTTCGATACAGCGTCAGATCCTAAATCGGAATTCATATTAGTTACCGAGACTAATGCCAGATGCAAACTAAGAGTTTTAAATTAATAACCATTACTTAAATACAATTTTTTAAATATTTCGTCAGCGAGAGTTAATTTATCTTATGCAAAGGTACTTGCTGCAACTAGTTCCGCTTTTCAACATCAGATGACGTCACGTATTGCTTGCAGGTAAATAATATTTATTTCTTTTATGCAGGATGCGGGATGCTCACTATCGATCGTATAAGAAGGATAGCTACGATAGTCTCCAAGGAGAAGGAAGTTCGTCCTTCCTGCTAGTGCTTCTCAGATTTCTCACGGTCCACCATCTTGGATTCCGACGTCACGGTGGCCATAATGGATGAGTGTGACCTTGAACTTTGACCGAAACCGCAGGAATGATCGCAAGCACACGGATTAACCATCAAAATATTAACAAGAATAATCGGGAGCACACGGAGAAAACCACCATAATATTGTTACGATCGCGCTTGGCTGCAGTGCTTGGCGTCGCCGCGCTCGTTCGGCCTGTCTGCGCCCCCTTCCACCTGCATCCTCTCCCTGGTATCTCGTGCCATACTATCTCGCGACATCCTGACTGTCGCGGCGCGCACCTGCCTCAGATCGAGTTACTTAAGGGAGGCCGCACTGCGGAATGGAGGGACTCAGACATGTTTATCGGTGTGTTTTGTGGGAACCCGATGCTTGTTGCGTTTATCGGCGTTCTTTGAGCAGCCGCCGCGTCCTTCGAGGACTCACGAAGCGTTTCTGGACATTTCGACGGCGAAGGTCGCGCGATATCTCGGAGACATGCCCGATTGTTCTGGACGGGAACCCAAGGGCTATAAAAGGAGGTTGGGCCGACCTCAGAGTCAGTAAAAGTCTGAGTGGGGAGTTCTCCCTCGGCGGAGTTTCCGGGCGATAGTGCCGCGGGTGCGGCAGAGTGGCGAAGTCCTTGGACGAAGGTTCCAGGGCAGGGAGTGAGAGAGTTCAGTGGAGTCGGGAGTTTTCCCGCGGTGGAGTTTCCGGGCGATAGAGTCGCGGGCGCGGCGGAGTCCCGAGTGAAGTTGCGAGCGAGTCGTCGTGTGGGATCCCGGCGAAGAGTGTGACGGCAGCGGCGGAGTGCGGCGACGGAGTCCCGCGGCGGAGACCTACGAGGGGTGCTGCGGTCAGAGTTGCGCCGCAAGTGCGGCCCAGCGAGGTGTGTGAAACGAGTGACTGGGGAATTGACATTTCTTTACGTGTAGTTAATTATTTGCCATCTTAAAAGATTATTTGTAAATGACAAGTAGTTGTAATAAATAAAACTGTGTGTGTGAAATAAAATCTATTAATTGGGCTATCCTTTACGAACCCTCGCGGAAAATCGTAACATTTTGGTGTCAGAAGTGGGATAGCACTAATTAATAGATTTATGATTCAGTTACATTATTAGAATAAAAGTTAAGGATATAGTTTAGTTTACGAGAATATAGTTAGTGTTTAGAACTTTAGTGAATTTGAAATTTTCTAGAGTTAGTTTGAGTATACTGTAGTCAGTGTTAGTTTTGAATGTAATAGAGTTATCGTTAGTTTAATTAGAAGGTTCGGCTAGACCATTTAAAATTAAGAACAGTATTAGAAAAAAAATATTTAGGTTGATTAATTAGTAAATGCTTTAGAAAGAGATGGCTGCTGAAGAGTTTAATGTAGAAGATATCAGGAAGATAAGGGTTATCCTGGAAGAAATGGTGAATGACATGAGGGAATGGATAACCAGTATGAAGAACTCTGCGAAAGAAGTGAAGAGTGAAAATAATGAGAGTAAGGACCATCATGAAGAAACGAAGAGTGGGTCAAATAATAGCCTAGAGGAAATGAAGAAGGATCAGGATGAAATGAAGAGTGGCCAGGAAGAAATTAAGAATGAAATGAAGACCGAAGTGAAGATAAGCCTAGAAGAGAAGAACAGCCAAGAGAATAATAGCCATGATAAAAACAGTAAAGAGAAGACCAGCCAAGAGAAGACCAGCCAAGAGAAGACCAGCGAAAAGAAGACCAGCGAAGAGAAGACCAGCGAAGAGAAGACCAGCGAAGAGAAGACCAGTGAAGAGAAGACCAGTGAAGAGAAGACCAGCGAAGAGGATACCAGCCTAGAGGGGAACAGCGAAGTGGAAATTAGCCAGGACATGAAGATGAAAGAAGAACTGAAGAAAAGAACAGAAGCAGTGAAGATGAGTTACAAAGTAAGGAACATTGAAAAAGAAGAAATGAAGAAAAACGAAAGAGAGAGGGGAAAATTCACAAAAGAGCTGAAGAAAAGCCGAGAAGAGATGTACATGAGTCAAGAAGAGATAGAGAAGTGCAAAGAAGAAACGAAGGAAGACCAAGAAGAAACACAGGAAGACAAAGAAGAGGTGAAGAAGGACCAAGAACAGGGGAATAAAGACCGAGAAGAGAAAATGAGAACACAAAGAGTGAAGAAGATGGTGCAAGGAGTAACTGAAAGCAGTCCAGACGATATTCATAAGAACAAAGAGGGAATGAGTAACCAAGAAGAGACGAAGAAGAGCCGGGAAGAAATGCTGTGCGAACAAGTAGCTGCGAGAGAAGAAATGGAGAGAAAAAGGGAAGGAACAAGGAAACTGTTGGAAGGCAATAAGCAATGCACTCAAGAGTATCGGGTCCGTCCAAGGCATCGGTCAGCCCGTCTCGGGCAGCTGGCTGAACGACATGGGGCATCTGCGACGCAGAAGTGTCGCCGGGTGACAAGAGAAGCTACATCTAATGAGAGAGAGGGTTATCTGGTGAGACTGTACAGCCCGCGATGGAGAAAAGGCAGGAGGCCTAAACTTCGAGTAGCATGGGGACCTCCAGGAGGAGATGCATTACCTGTTCGGGACGAACAGGTTTAAGGAGGGGGCAATGTTACGATCGCGCTTGGCTGCAGTGCTTGGCGTCGCCGCGCTCGTTCGGCCTGTCTGCGCCCCCTTCCACCTGCATCCTCTCCCTGGTATCTCGTGCCATACTATCTCGCGACATCCTGACTGTCGCGGCGCGCACCTGCCTCAGATCGAGTTACTTAAGGGAGGCCGCACTGCGGAATGGAGGGACTCAGACATGTTTATCGGTGTGTTTTGTGGGAACCCGATGCTTGTTGCGTTTATCGGCGTTCTTTGAGCAGCTGCCGCGTCCTTCGAGGACTCACGAAGCGTTTCTGGACATTTCGACGGCGAAGGTCGCGCGATATCTCGGAGACATGCCCGATTGTTCTGGACGGGAACCCAAGGGCTATAAAAGGAGGTTGGGCCGACCTCAGAGTCAGTAAAAGTCTGAGTGGGGAGTTCTCCCTCGGCGGAGTTTCCGGGCGATAGTGCCGCGGGTGCGGCAGAGTGGCGAAGTCCTTGGACGAAGGTTCCAGGGCAGGGAGTGAGAGAGTTCAGTGGAGTCGGGAGTTTTCCCGCGGTGGAGTTTCCGGGCGATAGAGTCGCGGGCGCGGCGGAGTCCCGAGTGAAGTTGCGAGCGAGTCGTCGTGTGGGATCCCGGCGAAGAGTGTGACGGCAGCGGCGGAGTGCGGCGACGGAGTCCCGCGGCGGAGACCTACGAGGGGTACTGCGGTCAGAGTTGCGCCGCAAGTGCGGCCCAGCGAGGTGTGTGAAACGAGTGACTGGAGAATTGACATTTCTTTACGTGTAGTTAATTATTTGCCATCTTAAAAGATTATTTGTAAATGACAAGTAGTTGTAATAAATAAAACTGTGTGTGTGAAATAAAATCTATTAATTGGGCTATCCTTTACGAACCCTCGCGGAAAATCGTAACAATATTGACAAAAATAATCAGAAGCACACGGAGAAAAACGACACAAGTTTTCTTTGATATCATAAAATTTGTCAATATTATGGTGGTTTTCTCCGTGTGCTCCCGATTATTCTTGTTAATATTTTGATGGTTAATCCGTGTGCTTGCGATCATTCCTGCGGTTTCGGTCAAAGTCCAAGGTCACACTCATCCATTATGGCCACTGTGACGTCGGAATCAAAGATGGTGGACCGTGAGAAATCTGAGAAGCACTAGCAGGAAGGACGAACTTCCTTCTCCTTGGAGACTATCGTAGCTATCCTTCTTATACGATCGATAGTGAGCATCCCGCATCCTGCATAAAAGAAATAAATATTATTTACCTGCAAGCAATACGTGACGTCATCTGATGTTGAAAAGCGGAACTAGTTGCAGCAAGTACCTTTGCATAAGATAAATTAACTCTCGCTGACGAAATATTTAAAAAATTGTATTTAAGTAATGGTTATTAATTTAAAACTCTTAGTTTGCATCTGGCATTAGTCTCGGTAACTAATATGAATTCCGATTTAGGATCTGACGCTGTATCGAAAGAACATAGGTGTGAGTTTTGCAGCAAAGAGTTTATCTTGAGAAAGAATAAAAGACAACACGAGAAGAATGACTGTGTTAAAAATCCACTACGCAATATGATAAGATGTGTTCGATGTAGCAAGACGTTTACGCGGAGAGAGAGCTTAAAAAGACATGGCAGAACTTGTAACGCCATGCCTGCGTACAAGCTAGAGGACAAAGATGAATCTACTAGACTAAGGAAGAGTGATCTACATTACGACAATAATTTTCCTGGCTCTTCCGATCTCGACAAAGAACTTAAATTGAAGGAGGTTGATGATTTACAGAAGAATAAACAAAGTGGAAGAATCCTTAACGTGAAAAGTGAGAATATATTCCAACCGAATTCAAGTAGATCATTCCTACTTTGTAGAAATGATGGACTCCTAAAAAGGAAGCATGAAGACGATGAAGACACTTCAACATCATCAACATCGAATTCTTACGGTAAATTGAGTGAAGACGATTCCTTCTACGGTGATTGTTACAGTGACTCTGAGGCTGTTGACAAAGACATAGACTATGATGAAGCACCTAAAGCTAACAAGATCGAAGAATGTGGTGGTGTCCTGAGACCGAAACGATGGAAACGACGTGATATATTAAATAAATCTGATCAAGCTTGTGATGATCACCGTCTCAAAAATGAAAGTTACCCTGAGGTTGGTGGTAAAACGGAAGACACCAGAGATAATAATATATATTATAAACGTGCAAGGAAGATGGTGGTAGAAGAGATTGATTACACATCATGGAAAGATCCAAACATATTGGTTGACCAGCTAAGACTTCTACATGGTTCGCTTTGTGCAGGAAACTATTCGTGCATCAAAGAAATATCCTTCATACTCAAGGAACTGAGGAAACCTGGCTACATACAATAATGGCTTGTTTTACTTGCTTTTGTATAATGTAAAGAAATAAAATAAATAATTAAAATTATAAACATTTAATGTTTTTATTTCTTGTCTTCTGATTTCTAATTAAGACTTAGATCTCGCAAATTGTGCTTCCTTTTTGCCTTTTTTGTTGATGGAACTTCCAAATGTGCTTCCTTATTCGATGGTACTTCCAAAATGTGCTTCCTTATTCGATTGTGGTGCAGCCTTTTTGTTGTCGGTGCTTCCAAATGTGCTGCCTTTTCGTAGTCGGTGCTTCCAAATGTTTTGCCTTTTCGTAGTCGGTGCTTCCAAATGTGCTGCCTTTTCGTTGTCGGTGCTGCCAAATGTGCTGCCTTTTCGTAGTCGGTGCTTCCAAATGTGCTGCCTTTTCGTTTTCCGGTGCTGCCAAATGTGCGTCCTTTTCGTTGATGGTGCTTCCAAATGTGCTGCCTTTTCGTAGTCGGTGCTTCCTAATGTGCTGCCTTTTCGATGAAGGTGCTTCCAAATGTGCTGCCTTTTTGATGGTGGTGCTTCCAAATGTGCTGCCATTTCGATGGCGGTGTTTCCAAATGTGCTGCCTTTTCGTTGTCGGTGCTTCAGAATGTGCTGCCTTTTCGTTGACGGTGCTTCCAAATGTGCTGCCTTTTCGTAGTCGGTGCTTCCGAATGTGCTGCCTTTTCGATGGCGGTGCTATCTTTTCGTTGTCGGTGCTTCGAAATATGCTGCCTTTTCGTAGTCGGTGCTTCCGAATGTGCTGCCTTGTCGATGGTGGTGCTTCCAAATGTGCTGCGTTTTCGTTGTCGGTGCTTCCGAATGTGCTGCCTTTTCGTTGACAGTGCTTCGAAATGTGCTGCCTTTTCGTTGTCGGTGCTTCCGTTTGTGCTGCCTTTTCGATGGCGGTGCTATCTTTTCGTTGTCGGAGCTTCCAAATGTGCTGCCTTTCCGTAGTCGGTGCTTCCGAATGTGCTGCCTTTTCGATGGCGGTGCTATCTTTTCGTTGTCGGTGCTTCCAAATGTGCTGCCTTTTCGTTGTCGGCGCTGCCAAATGTGCTGCCTTTTCGTAGTCGGTGCTTCCAAATGTGCTGCCTTTTCGATGACGGTGCTTCCAAATGTGCTGCCTTTTCGTAGTCGGTGCTTCCAAATGTGCTGCCATTTTGATGGCGGTGCTTCCAAATGTGCTGCCTTTTCGTTTTCGTTGCTTCCAGATGTGCTGCCTTTTCGTTTACGGTGCTTCCTATTGTTTTTCCTTTTTTGATTGTGCTTCCAAATGTGCTTCCTTTTTTGTTGATGGTGCTTCTATTTTTTTAATGTTGTTTTGACTCTAGTATTTTATTAAATTGTTCTTGATTTGACTAGCGTATTATTCCATACGGTGCATGTATATAAGCGAGTCCTAGACAACAGGATGCTCAGTTTGTTACTGACGTCGTCGGTGTAAGGATCACCTAGTTTGTTTCTTCTGGTGCATTAATCACGTAATTACCTGTTCTTGCGAACTCGATGGCATCTTTACCGACTTTAACGACGAACTCGATGGAGGTTGTACCATCGACTGCGGGAACCATGACGTCAGCGTCGACGATGGTGGAGCAGATCCCGTTGGCAACGTCGATGTCAACACTGGAGGAGACACAACAGACGTGGTACCGCCAGCAGAAGAGACTTTAATGCCGCTAGTGCTGGCTGCACAGGGAAAGTCGGCGAACGCTGGTTCGCCATCAATGGAGACTTCAATGGATGCCGAATCGACAACTAACGAACATCGGTGCTGTTACTGCGACAAGATTTTCTCAAACAACCGCAATGCTCGACGACATGAGAATAGAGAATGTGCCAAGAACCTTTATCGTAAAATGATTGGCTGTAAGAAATGTCACAGACAATTTTCAAGTCATGATAATATGAAAACGCACATGAAGAGATGAAAAGAACCTGCTGTTCGGCAGTAAGTAAAGGTTTCTATACAACAACGATGCATTGATGTTCATAAGAGTATGCCTGGAGATGGTGCAACTGCGGCAACGTCAGTATCTGGATCGGGTCTGAAAGGTTCGTCTTCATCACCCCGGTATCCTTGCAGCTACTGTGATATGACGTTCGCATTTGCTCATGATGCACGAAGACATGAGAGGAGCAAATGCAAGAAGAATCCTTCTCGCATGAAGTTTCGCTGTGATGAGTGTCATGAATAGTTTACTCGAATTGATAATTTGCGACGACATGCGAAAAACTGTAAAGGTGAAGTCCGTGTGCCTACTGCTGAACTACCTGCAGAAATTTCGACTCCTTGGTTTAGGTTGAAGGCTCGTGAGCGTACAAGCAAGAAAACCGATGTGCAGCAACCGATTGGTATGACGTCTGAACAGGAAAATAAACCTAAGACTGTGTTCGGAGCATTACAAGTGAACGATAATGGCTTCTATTTGGCGCAGTATGCATTTCGTGGAACATTGAAGGACTACTATTATTTAAATACGTTAGGTGAGTCGAAAGACATTTGTAATTTTCTTGATGATATCAGAGAGGACATAATCAATCGGCTTACTGATACGTAGCAACAAACGGTCCATTAAAATATAACTTGTGGTTCGACTGTCTATATGGTAAGCCATATCCGTTCGATGACAAAGTGAAAAAGTGTGCATTCAAGACATCGGCTGCAGTAATTTACAGTTCTGACGATGTGAAGCAAACTGTTAAACACGGTGTCCGGAAACTCTGTTAAGAAGAGGAGGACTATGTCAGTAAAGGTTCTGGTTGGACTCTGTCTAGTATAAACCGATTGGAGCTAAGAATTATTCATTTCACACCGATGCGGAACTAAATGATTGTAAGATTGCTGGCTTTCGCAACTGATCCTGTAGTAGAATAGAGATTATGCAATAAATATTATGTTTGTAAAAGAACTTGCAGTGTTTAATTCCTCGAACCTGTTACTATTATGTTAAATTGATGTTATATTTAATTTTTTGTATCGACCCGGGATCGAACCAAGGACCTTAGTCGACCTAATCAATCAGTATATAGATTACAAATTTATTTAATGAATTTTGGAATTTTTCCCGAATTTCTAGCATTACAATTACGAATTTCCAATATGGTGGTCTTGATGTCTGATAGGATGATGGTCGTAGAGGATTTAGAGTCTCTTTACGAATGTTGAACATGGTTTATTGAAATTATTATTTTTTCATAAAATTAAACATTATTGCATCGATCGGGTATCGAACCGAGGACGGGAATCGATCGAATCAATATGTAAATTAATGAGTGATTTATTTAATGAATTTTGGAAATTTTCCCGAATTTCTAGCTAAATAATTCCGGATTTTCAAGATGGCCGCCAAATGACAAGATGGCGGGTGTCACAGCAATAATAAATGATTACTGCACTCTAGCGGATACGAATTAAACTAACATGGCGTCGGTGCACTCTAGCCGACGATACAATGATGATGGCTTCCAGCATCGAAGACAAGATGGCGGTCATGACGTCATACTAGATGATGTTATATATGCTTTAAAAAAAAGTGGTGGGAGTCAGTCTGCCAGCAGCCACCACGGGGGAAGGATCGGTCGCTATTTTTATTTTTTTTACCCTCACCGGGTTCGAACCGAGGACTCCGAACTCCGTGTCGTAAAAGTACAATTTTTTATAAATAATTTATTAAAATTTTATTATTTAATTTTTTTTATAAATTTTAAAAATGTTTCATTAAAATCGGATAATAAATAAAAAAGTTAAAGATGGCGGCTGTAACGGGAATTGCAACGGTGATGTCATAATTTAAAATGGCGGATAACACAATGCCGGAATGTTCGAGAACACAATTACGTCATCCGAAATGGCGGATCCAAAATGGCCGCCGGGGTCAAGGTCAAGGGTTAAGGTCACATCCTGATAGAGGCTTAACTGAGGCTTGAGTTAAGGATGTTTAAGGCTCGGTCTCAGTCATGAGAAATTGTCCTTGCGGCACTCTGGCCGTTGAGGGGTGGAAAGATGAGCAGAATTCACAACACAATGCCTTACCCCCTCTCTAGATCAGCGAGGGAGGTAGGTTTTCCTTCGCCCCTTGGTTACCCTTCACCCCTCCTACGCATGGAACCGGTATTTACGGACTGCACCCCTCCCCCTCGTCCATCCGGTAAGTTGTTATCTCACAGGCGACCGGGAGGGAAAATCCTTCCGTCTGGCCAAGGCTCAGTAGCCTCGCATTTCAGACATGTGATTTGTCACGGCCACTATCGGTAACACACCGCGCCAGTCAGAAGGTGTCGTCTGCGTGTCATTCTGTTCTGTTTTGATATAGTTTGTATAGACCTAGTAACACAGGATTTTGCCCTGGTTTTATAACTGGTTTGTTTTTATATCTCAGTGCTATGGATAAGTGTATCAGTATAAATAGTTTTCCAATAACAAATTGGGAAATAATAATAAAAAATTAAAAAAGATAAAATTTATCTTATTTTCAGTAATTATGGTGTTTATAAGATCTTGTTTGGCTAGCCTTGCGCTGCATTCCTACTCCAGACATTACAATCTGTAAGTGCGAGGTTTACTTTTACCAATGCCAAACAGCAAATCGACACATAAACACACGGCATTTCTTGAAAACACTGTACCGTTGTCATGTAATTTTCATAACAAGTCAAATTCGGCCATTAAAAATACTTGAAGGAAACTACGCAGGCAAGATTTAAATATGAACTTTTTGACAATTTTCACAATTTTGTTTTCTTTTCATATACTAAATAGGATAAAAACTAAAGGATCATCTTTAGATAATAAATGTTTAAATTTTATTTTAAAATACCATAATCCCACACCGTTTACTTCCTGAGATACGCACATACGCATACAAGCTGAGTCTCACTAAAAAAAATCTACATCCCCAGTCCTCTTGAATAGATGTATGGGAACGTTTTCAGTTTTCTGTATAATCAGTTTTAAGACAGTAATTTACAATAAAAGAATGTAAACATCAACGAAAGTTAGTCTCCAAATGAAAAAAGTTGTCCGATTATGTGTAAAATGACAAAGAACCATATTCTAAACTCATCCGCTTAAATGTCATGCTGTAAACAAGGGAGCATGAAAATGTTCTGCATTTCATGGAGTAAAGCGGGAGTACAAATTCGATACTAATATATATATATATATATATACACACACACTAGCTGACCCGGCAAACGTTGTTTTGCCATATAAATTATTTCTAGGGAATTTCTAGTGTAGAAAAAAACTAACTTATTGTAGGTATGTAAGGATGTGGTATATGAGGATGTGGTGAAAGAGGCATGGAGCGCTGTGAACGATGAGGGAATATAAAAATAAACAAAACACCAAAAATTAATTTTTATAATTTATTTTAATTTATTATTTAAAATTATATATATCATTAATTAAATACGATAGTAACAATAACAATCAATGGCATTGGCAGCAATGAGCCCATTTTATGATACTTGGCCTCTGATTTTGAATGTAAAATTGTATTGTTGACCATTTGCATTAGTATTTCGAACTATTTCTGTTGCTCCAAACGATGTCATTTGAAAGCATGAACTGAATGTTCGAATTGACTTCATGAACACGCTAGAATCTGGATCCGTGCCGATAAGTAAACCGTTCAATGGTGGTGTTTCAATTTCAATTTCCTGACGCGCAACACATCCCGGCTGGCTCATTTTTGAATTTCAGAGCATGACAATGCGGGTATTCCTTGTCCATAGCACCAATTACCGCTTTTGAATGAGCATAATATTCAATATCGGGCTCATACTGGAATGCTGGACGCAGGAATGAATCAGATGTAAATGCTCGATGTACCTGTTGGCGTTGTTGGTCATTTGTTCTGCGTCTATTGACTGTGAAACGGCGTGATTGTCGTTGTTCTAATCTTCTTTATTCATTGCGTTCAGCTCGAGTATCTTCTGATAGTTCTTGACGCAATTGCGCCATGCTCACACGCGCATCAGTATTTTGTTTCTGGATTTCTTCTTCGGTTTTTTTATCTCGTCTATTTCGCATGCTTCTAGATCTGCTTGTATCACGGATCAAATTAGCCCATTTGCGTTGTTTTGTTGGCATTGTTCACTGTACAAAACACACATAAATAAAACTAATTGAATTACTTAATGAAGAAAAACATTATAGTAATAATGTATTTAATCTTTGATCGTACACACATAGATATACATATACATGTAAATATTAGACTGTTTTACGAAAGGGAAAAATGTTACTTTTCTTAATTATATCGAAAATATATTGTTAGAAATGGTGAAAAAGAAAATATGTGGAAATTACAACTCTTATAAATGAATAAAAAAAATTTACCCAATTATAATAAAAATCTAACTTTCACCTAATTTTTTTTGACCATTTCCAACAATATATTTTCGATATAAATAAAAAAAAATATTTTTTTTATAATAAATGTATAAGAATAATGTATACTTACAACACAAAATCCGTTGTTGGCGGGAGATCGTGACACGTGTTCAGTACTTTTGAGGGTATGTAAATCACTTAATGAACTAATGGTGCGAACTACACTCAAAATTAATAATTTTATTAATTATTAATAAAATAGGAATAAATAATTATAGTCAATCAAATTAATAATAAATTTACTTGAGAATATAGTTAATATGAGAGTTACACTGAGATAGTAAAATTATAATTGTAAACGTTACGCTTGATGCATAAACATTAATAATGGGCTAAAATTGTTGAGGGAGTGAGAGAAGGCTTATTGTGTGAGAGAAACAGGAGACCGGCTTCGGTCTCATCCCTACTCCGTGCTGTTTACGGGGTGAGAAGTGACACGGGTAGACTCCTGGCGGGGAAGGTTGATCAAGTGTTAATTGATCAGCTATCGACCGGGGTTGAAAAATATAAAATTCTATTAAAAATTAGTGGTAGGTGATAGAAGGGTGAAAATTTATGGTTGTATGTATTTTTTAATGGCACATTATAAAAAAATAAAAAATAAAAAATTGTCCAAAAAATTTAAAAAAAAATATTAGGGGTTGACAACCCTTATCACTTAGGGGTATGAAAAATAGATAGTAGCCGATTCTCAGACCTACTGAATATGCATACAAAATTTGATAAAAATCGGTTAAGCCGTTTCAGAGGAGTATTGTAACTAACACTGTGACACGAGAATTTTATATATATAAGATATATATATGTGTATATATACACACACACAAATATAAAGAAATAAAATCGTACAGATTTGGTACTTACTACACCAGAAAGTAAACTATAGTTGTTTCTGTAAGATCTCTTCCCCCGGTAGCAACAGCTACAACTGTGAGTAATGGAATGCCATCATGTTCTATGTGACCACTTTTCTTGGCCTCTTCAATTTCTTCCTTCACGGCTGTTTTCATTTCAGCTTGCGCAGCCTTCGCCCAATGTTCCTCCAAATTGTCATGATAATTTTTAAATGTGTTAGGTGCCATTCATGGGATATTCATTTCTTCTAGCTGAGACTGTCCTCCGCCAGTACTTATTGATGCTGACATAGCAGCAGTGTTTACATCCATGGATGTAGAGCTACGTTTTATATTCGTCCAAACGGTGGATTTCAAATCGCACATTTGGCAGTTCAGTACTTTTCCCGAATTCAGGCCTTCTCTTTTATCAGAAATGGGAATCATATATTTCAATGAACAATGAAAGGGAATGTGATCATCTAAGTCTTTTAACAGTTGGAAAAGGAAGCCGATATCAACAATACGTCTACCTTTAAAGGAATATGGACTTTTCTATGCACTCGTATCAACATTATTGATGTTTCTGGAAAAAAACAAAGGTCACTATAAACGGGCAATGGTAAATGCGTACTGCGAAGTGCAATAGAAAATAGTTTATTTATATGGTTGCTATTAAATACCTAAAAAAAATTAAATAGTACGCTGGTACAATTTGTAAATCTTCATATACTTCACAAGTTTAAGGACAGTTTAACTTAACTGAAACCGGAATAGTTTTTTTCCTATGCGTAAAACGGCTAAGTTCCAGTAAAATAATATTTATATCCTAAGGCAAGTGCACAATGGAAAATAAAGTGGTAAGGACTATGAGAGGCTGTTCAAATATACAACTTTTGTAAGGCATTGCTTAAATTCTAAATTGTGTGTGTCTACCAAAGTATGCACAACACAGTGCAACTAGTTTCCCCTCGTCAATACGAATACAACGCAGTTTATAACAGTCGGCGAGTACGTTTAATTTCAGGGACATACAGAGTCAGGTAGGGACAATTTTCATATGTTGATTTCAAAAGACCTAAACTTACCGTGAACAGCCTACACTGTAAAACATTACAAACATTAAAAAATGTTTTATACTTTAAAAAAAATCGAAACTAGCTCGCAAGAATTTTATGGTAAAAAAACACACCATTTACAATACAATTTACAAGTTATTTGTGTGTGGTCTACCAGTATCACATATCTTGTCGAATTGTCGAGTGAAAAAATATATATTTTTTTAAATATTTGGCTATAATTTATTTGTAAGTTCGCATTAATCTATATGTGTAATTTTATACATTTTTTATGTAGCTAATAACACCGTCATAGATAAGTGTAAATTATCTAATTTATGTAATTAACTTAGTTTATATTATGGTACTTCTGTTAAAATAAATAATAGTTTAAGAAACTAAAAAACACGCTTTGATAGAAAAAACAGACTAAAAAGTAAAAATAAATAGTTAAAAAAAAACTACAAATACACGCTTTAATAGAAAACCAAGCTAAAATAAAAGGTATAAAATAATTTTTAATAAATTTAAATTAATAATAGTGTGACTAACCAAAAACATTATTTAATTGTAAAAATGCGTGGGGTGCTTTTTAAGATATTTCCATAATGACTCTACTCTTGTCAATAAAATATAACAATTGACATCAAGCACCCCACGTTTTTTACAATAATTTTTTTTATCACACTATTCATAAATTAAATTTATTGAAAATTATTTTCTACTTTTTAGTTTGGTTTTCTATTAAAGCTTGTTTTTTTAGTTTTTTTTAACTATTTATTTTTTAATTTTTAGTTTGATTTTCTATCAAAGCGTGTTTTTTTAAGTTATTAAAATATTATTTATTTTTTACTTTTTAGTTTGGTTTTCTATTAAAGCGTGTTTTTTTTTGTTTTTTAAACTATTATTTATTTTTACTTTTTAGATCAATTTATCATTAATGTGTGGTTTTTAATTTTAAACGATAATTTATTAAGCTCCCTCTGGAAACTTTATTTCATACGAGTACATGGTGCAAGACACTACCATGTCTCCGGGTATAAAAAATCTCTAATCCTGAAGATCCTGATCAGGATAATGGGACAAACTGGTACTTTGTATAGAATGAAACTCGGTGGTGCTTTGTCGTCTCGAGCTAAACAGGGTCCGCTCCTGCGCCGACGAAGCTAAAACAATAAAACAAATACCTGGAACGCGGGAAAGACAACATCCGCCCGACCGACCACATCCTGCATCTTCGTGTATTGTCGGAAGCAAAAAGAAAAAGAGGGTCGCAGGTAAGTTGTGGCCACAGCGGGTGGTACCCCACCCCCTAAACCTCCCTTGCGAAAGTCCAAGCTCTCGCTCTGCCGGAGCGCGGAGGGGAAGGATATTGCCGGTGGTGGGGGAACAGATCTCAGGGTCGCGCATTCTTCAGGCAAACGCCGGAACTAAATATAAATATTTGAAATACTGTTTATAAGTAAACCATCTATCGAATGTACACAAATGTATATATATACAATATCCTCGTAAAATTTCCTATAGCTGTATTGTAAAATAAAACCAATTTTTGATAATTAAAAAATGAACAAATATAATATTTTTTAAAACTTATAAAAAGCAGTTAAGCCGCTAACTTTTACTATGCAGCCAATGTCAACCATGTCAACTTGCTGTAGATAATTAATTTTATGCTTTCTGATGTTTCTAAGCTGTGCTAAGAGTGCAGCAAAATGAACACTTTTTCCCATTGCATTTCTGCTATGAGACCGAGCCTTAAGCCTCTTTAAGGACATTTCTAGCCGCTGGGATTTTTACGAACTAAAACGGGAAATTTTCCCTCGAAACGGGAATTTTTCCCTCGAAAACGGGAATTTTTTTCTTAAAACGGGAATTTTTGAGTCATTTTTGAGGAATTTTGAGGAATATTTGCCGCCGTGACGTCACAAATCCAAGATGGCGGTCGGCACCACAGGCACCGCCGCCTGGCGCCTGTTTCCGGAGCCCCTATTATATACTACTACCATCCAAAAATAATCCCGTAAAGTCTTGGTTGTATTTTTTTTTTTTTTCAGAAGCTGACATATAATTTTCATCCTTTGTTTTTCCCTCGCGGCGTGGCAGTGGCGTGCCGAAGAGGAGGGGCATGACAATTGAGCAGTAAGTGTTTATTTTTTGTTATGTTGCCTACCACTTTATGCCAACAGCCAAAGGGTCAACTTGTCCTTGTTCAAAACATCATTATCAAATTGTAATCAAATATCAGAATGTTCATGTTACACCCGTGCCTTGTCCGGGAGGGACTCGAACCCAGGACCCCTCGCACCGTAAGCCGGTGTACATCCGACTATGCTAGCAGCAAGTGTTTTCTTCCCATGGACTCCCGTAGCGAAGCATGATACACATCAGCTGATGTACCTGTACGTTCACTAGAGAAGTCTGCAGGCAGAACACTGTCACACTGCTCATTTCATAGGCAAACTTCCTCGTTTATATATATATATATATACACACATACATATATATAGTAGGCCAAGTAAAAGACAAATAGTTTTTTTTAATACAATGTTTTCAAAAACACTTTTAAATATATCAATGTATTGATATAATTATAAGACCATTATAAATGGCAAGACAACCTGGGTAATTAAATGAAACTTGGAATTATTTTATAAAGGCTGCTTTAACATTGGAAATCTCTGAAGAATCCAATATGCACATTATGTCAATGCTACAGAAATTCATTCAGTCGTCAGAAACTGTTTGCATTGATGAAATAGTCTCTGATGAATAAATTCCACATAATAACCACTTTACTTAACTTGATAGGTTATCTCAAATGTGTAAATGCTATTTGTTCTTAGGCCTACATCAATGCACAGAGATGTTTTTAAATTTAATTCAACTGCACATATTTCTACAGAAATTCTTAAAGAAAAAACTTTATAAGGGTAGTCAGATCTAAATTAAAAACAAAAAAGAAATAAGTTGAAATATATATATATTTAAAAACATACACAAAAATGTGCAGAACTTCATTCTCTGACTTACAAAAAGCTTCTAAAAATGAATATTTTTTATATATATAGAATTATAGCAATACAAACCTTGAGAAATTGAGATATTTACAAAAACTATAAACATATTTAAAACTACTATACAAATCTCTACAGTTGGAGTTGTGTTCACAAAAACTATAAGAATAATTGAAACTACTAAGCATACATGTTGATGTATGCAACAACTAATACTGCTACATTGAAAATTGCACACACACAGTAAAAATTACAAAATACATGCTAAGTACTTTATACATTCACATAAGGCCTACATTAAAACCGTTAACAATACTTATATATGTAAAGCTATGTTATTTGTTAAGTTTGAATGGTCTTCGTGAAGGGTTCGCAAAAGTAATAGGATTTCCGCACACGAGTTTTGCATTTCTCTTTCCATACGACATAACGCAGCAGATGTTTTCGTTCCCAGATCTTCAACAGCAGTGCTGTTCTCTTCGACCTTCCGACCCAAGGATGCGAGCTTAATCTCGTATTCATTAATCTTATCGTCAAACTGCCTTTTAATGGTTTCCAGGCAGAGTGTTTCGTGCCTTCGATTCAGGATGTCCATCGCGGACTGGACGATGTCAGAGTCCATGTCAGAACCCTTAATCCAGCGAAGCACGTGTCGAAACCACAGACGCACTTCCCGCGCTATGCATTCCCAGTTTAAGTTCGAATGTAACGGAGTTCCGGTGACCTTCAAGTTCGGCATGACTTCAAAGCACGTGTCATCTCTGGACGTAGCTTCAGGGAAGAGGGCGAAGAATTTGAAGTGGCTTGTTGAAGGACTGGTGGGGTAAAACACGGTAGAGTTAGTCGAAACATAAATGTCCTCAAACAGCATGATGAGACGTATGGTGGAAACAACACTAAGAAACAGCGCCTTTTCTTTGATGGCCTGTGTATCACTGACTGCCAAACCGTTAAGTAAGTTCAGCATGGCAAGCGAAACAATCAGAACGAACACGACCAGGACGACGTGACTGGTGCCCGAGAGAAGTTCCAGAGGCAAGTCTTTGAACTCATACTCCCCTGTAGCCAGAACAATAGTTCGCACAAGAGAGAACCACGGCATCACGAATGTCTGATCATGTTCGCCCCCATAGAACAGCACGTGGAAACACATGGAAAAACCAATAATAATCAGAAGGAACCAACAAAAGTACCTGAGGAATGTAAACAGCACTGTTTTTAACATTTCATACTGGACAGACCACAAAGGAAGTCGTCCTGTTAACAGCACCAGCTCCATCCAGGACAAAAAAACTAACAACACACACATATGCCTCATATCTCCTTCAATACTGCCATCTACCGCTATGACAACAGACGTAAATAAGAATATGATAACTTCGAGTATATTCTCCAATGAGATATATCTCCAGCGTAGAATAAATATTTGAATTATTTCACGTAGTAGCATGATACCCATTAAAATTGATGTAACTATCATAAGAACATTACGAATTACATTGCTTTCAGATACTCCACTTTCTACACGTACCATTTCTACAGATAAATACGCGCTAAGGCACAAAACAAACACTGTATAAAGCCAAATGTTAAAATAAAATGGGAGCCTTAATCTATGATACTTTAAATTCAAAAAACTTCTAATAATTGGATGGAGAATCAAATGCCTGAGATGTTTCTTACTACTTATGTGCTCAATAACTCTCATCTCACCCTCTATTCCACCAGAAGAGTTGCAAGTTGCAGGGGGAACAAAAAGGTACTTGAAATAAACAGTATAGGACCTTTTATGAGGTTCACCAGAATGATCCAGGCATGAATCGAGGAATTCTTCCAGAGTATCTGGAGCTATGTCATCCAGAAGGTACCTCCCATTATTACAAGTCTCCCAGATATTAGATCCCCGACGCAACAATGTCAGAGCACCATCTTGATTTTTGCTGACTAATGCAAGATGAGCTGGAGTATATCCTCTTTTCTCCTTCTGATTCACATCAAGGGCCTCAGATGTACTAGCATCTCTCCAGTCCAAGAGAAAATTAAGGCAGACTTTTGCTCTCTCAGCATCTTCAACTGTAACAAACCAACACTCGGCAGCAAAGTGCAGCAAGTTTCTACCCTGACTACCCACAGCAAAAACATCAGTTTCTGAGTACTTCATCAGCGTCTTGAGCACAGCGAGATTCGCAAAACGCGCAGCCAAGTGAAGAGCAGTGTTGCCTCTGTTATTCCTGGCATTTATATCGATGCCCTTGCGACTAAGTAACAAAATAACACAAAGCTCTATTAGTTCATTGTTACCAATGGCAGCATCAGGGTTCTCGGAGAGTTTGTGCAAGAGAGTGTTTTTGTTGCTGTCCTTCGGTATTGTCTTCACTTTCTTGTGACCCAGAAGGACTTTCAGCACCACGAAATTTCCGCACCTCGCTGCCATTTGCACCGGCGTCAAATCATCCTTGTTTACAACATTGACATTTATTTCTGGCATGTCCATCAACTGCTGGGTGCATTCGTCGAACCTGCCTTTGTTGGCCTTGTCCCTGTACCTGGCACACGACACATAATGCAAGGCTGTGTTCCCGTGGCTGTCTTCAACATTGTACTCCGTCCCTGTTCTGCCCAGAAGCTCGCGAAGAGCCCCGATGTTACCAGCCCCAGCGGCGAGATGAACGGCACGCTTGTTTGTTTCTCTCTTGGTGTGCTCCTCGATGCTTATCTCCAGCCGGCACTCGTTCACAGCCATCGTCGTGGGAAACGTATCCCTCACCGCAAGACGAGGAATCTTGGCATTCGGGTCCAGTCCACTGTCCAAAAGGATTCGCAAATACTTCCCACTGCTGTCCCGCCAACATGCTGTTGCCACGCAAACATCGGCGGAAAACATCCCGTCGGTGTTGCCATGTCTCGCCAGTGCCTCCCTGAAGCTCTTCTCGTCGTCGCAAAGCATGAATATGACGAGATCATCTTCGATGTCGACAGGGAGCTGGGGCGCTCGCACCTCTTCGTCCCTGAGTTGGAAGAGATCGCTGCTGATGCAGTCTAACTCCTGAATCATCATGTACCTTTGGTCACGACTTTGTGGCACGGTAACTGGTGGAGACTCGGTATCACTGGAATAAAGAGAAAAACTATATCAGAAAGAGACTTCAACAAACACAGCAGAATTACATCGTAGTTTAAAGTAGTAAAGGTTTTAAGATAAGGCCTTTTTACAAGAATTTCCATTACTAAAATTAGGAGGTAAAACAGTTAGGGTGCATTAATTACTTTATTTTCACTCCTAACAGTTAATGCATTAAAATATATATAGAAATGTACAGTATTTTTAATTACAACAGGTTAACTATCTGAATAACTGTTCTGTACATAAAATATCCAAAAAAATCTATGAATATATTTTACACCTAACTAACCATAGCATGTCCCTATGATAGAGCCATTTATTTGAGATCTCACCAGGCATAAAGTACCTACTGAAAAGAAACAATCGATAAAGGTTGCTATTACCTGAATAACCTCTTTACAACTAATTTGTATTTCATATCAAAATAATTCCGATGTATATTGATATGCATGATTTGAAATATAAAATATGGCTGAGTTGGTTGTGACTGATTATAAAGTAAATCCTATTCTTAAAATGCGTCAATTCATGTAAATAAATAATATATTTTTGACATATGTAAATATTATTTCATCTGAATAGGAAATTATGCATCTAGGATTCGTAAAATTCATTTAATCAGTGTTGGTAAAATAAGACTGGTGATTCAAAATTATACTCAACTTTTCACACATGATTTATTATTATCTGGAAACAATTTACTTTATAACCATAAGCTGAATCATGTATTGGAAACAATAATCGAATGTGTCATGTTTTCAAACTGTACAAAACTTTAATAAAGAAAATATTTAATGAAAATAAGCTCTATGATTTTATTGTTAATATATATATAAATATACATAATATGAAATCAAAACACAGTTAAGTAATTTACTATGGTCCGATGAAAGTTTTTCAGATGTTAAGGACCACTTTATTTTAAAAATAAGTAAAGCTCTATTTTTTGAGATCTTTTGTTGAGAAAATATTCTACAATGACTGACTGCCAAGTATAAAAAGGTAGCATCAATGCATTAATTACGAATTATTTTAACAACACAAAAATAGGCTAAAGAGGTTTGATAATATCCTAACCATAAGATAAACCACCACAAGCCAGGTAGAGTATCTTTACCAAGCTATCTGGCGGGCTCGAAACATTTGATATGTCTGAAAAAGAACATTATCACCGCATTTCCAAAATGGAATAACGACATCGAAGGCATGAAAATAAGTTTGACCATTTTTGTACGGAAAATCAGTGCCGTCCAATAGCAAATATAAGCTTCCTTGCTTAAACTACAGGCGTAGATGGATTCCAGAAAATAATAAACTCAAAAGCGCAATTACTTTACAAAGGTGAGGAAGTCTCTGTGCGACCTATTTAACAAAGCTCTTGAAATTTTAAAGATGTTATCTCAAAAGTGCCACTTAACTCTAATCAATTAAAATATGCTGTGACATGACTCATATATAAATAGCATTGGCATGTCTTATTTTAATATAGACAATAAATGCCACATTAACTGCCAAGATCCAGAGAAAGAAATTCAGATGATGTTTCCTCTATAAGGGATTGGTGAATGAAAATGAGCATTTGAAAATAGTGCATTGTAATAATGATAGTATAAGGTGCCCAACCAAATACGTGGTAAAATTTCACTATTCCAGGACGAAATTACAAAATGTCCCTATTTTTTTATTAGATTATTTACCTATTTGGCAAATTTCTGAAATAAATTTTAAAAAAATCCAGCTTCCACCATCCACATAGCTGGCCTAGTTAAAAAAAAAGAACCTTGCACACACCATTTAGTAATGTGTATGACTATGCACTATGAATATCCAATACTTTTCAATGATTTCAAGTATATTCCCTGACTTTCACTGACCAATTACAACTTTCCTGACTTTTCCCTTATTTACCCTGACTCTCCAGCTTGTAACAATAATAATTTTGGGTTTTGGATTGAGACTTTGTCTTTGGGTATGATAATACCCTTGAAGTTTCAGCGCGCCTAGTTGCAGCCACCTTCAAGGGCGATTAACAACTGGCAGAGTAATAAAATAGGGCCATTCACAACCGAGCGAGCTATGGCGGCAATGATTTGAGGAATGCCTGTTCAATCAGGTAGCCATGAAGTATGATGTCCACTAGAATTTTGGTAAACCTTAACGCACACATTCAATTTGATAAATTCCATGGATCATTCTGTCATGACTTGTCCACTTAAAGGGTTAAGGATAGTGCAAATGGTATTTCTATCATAATGGTGTGTTTCAAAAAGAAATAGTTCGGTTTCAGGTGGCCGCCAGGCCAGAATATTAAACGGCGTGCAGAGCACCAGCAGAACGAGCATGGTTCTCTCTTTCACCCGTCATGAGGACGACGCATCATCGGTATGACGCTTCGCCACTAAAAGCGAGCCTGCAAATCGCCATACCCAAGGCGTCATCGCTAATGACACGCCCGTCGACCGTACGACACCCTTTTAACCCCGTCATACAGCCGACGAATGTCTTTCCTTTCACTGAATGCAGGAAATAATTATTCTTTCAAACAATCTCAATAGTTTTCTCGTCAAATTTAATTTTTTGCCTCAATCCTATACACTAAGAAATGATTTAGACGCGATACATCTATAAAAAGGTTATGTTGGTCTCTGAACCAACTTCGAAACTACTTGACTTCATTAATAGCTACGTGGCATGAATAAATAGTATTGTATGTTTCGTGCGAATAAGTCGCCATGATTCTTATTTTATTGTTATTTTAAACCGCAAAATGCTAATTTCGCAAAAATTTGCTATATTAAAAAAAAATAATATACATGCAAGCTGTTCAAGTTTGTCATATTATATAATAACAAATAAAGGTCAAGACAGAATGATGTACCCACTATTTTGAATAAGATAACGTGAAATTAGTCAATTATGGTTGACAAAAATTAAGTGTAAAACACATACAAACGTTGCATTAATATAAATTCTAAAATAGCGAATTTTGTCAGTACTTATTGACCAAATTCATTTTATGTAAACTGCATATGTACCCAATAATAAGAGTTCTAAATATTATCTGATTATTTGGCTGAAAAAATTTCGGGTGCAACAAACCACGGCTTTTTAAAAAAAAAAAAAAAAAAAAAAACTGGGGTTTTATGTAAAAAAAAAATATTTATCATTTCCTTAAGCGGAATAATACCAAATCCATCGATATTGTGTAGGAACTTTTATTAAAAACAATTATTTATACAACTATTCTCTACTGCAAGGGGTGAAATATAGGTTAAATGACAGAAAAAAGTTATTTACTCCCTTACATGGCATATTTTAAAATTTGTTTTAAAATATTATATACTTTATTATTATTAAACATGTTAATACACATTTTGATACGAAGAACCATTACCTACTGCAAATGGTGGCAAAAATAGGGACTAAAGAAGAAATAATCTCATAACTCTCTTAATAGGCATACTTACTATCACAATCAGTTCAACTTTTTTTTTTGTAAAGCTTCTAAATACTGAGTACCAAACTATTTTGTCCAATACATTTTTTGATTACTGCAGCCCTGCGCACAAGGGGCGAAAATATTTGTTTGATGCTTATCTTAGCTTACAAAATGGGTAGGTAGGTACCGAACAATGATATTTTTATGGAAGGTTTTACAATCGACACAGTACCTGCGCCAGACCAATCTCAAGCTCATTGATATGTCATTATCGAAAATATTCTTTAAATTGAAAGAAATGGCAACATTCGAAACATTTTGGCTTCATGGAGTTTGCGAGAATGCTTTTTGAATATTGGCGAACATATCGAATGTTCTGTACATTAAGTTTTTACAATCTTTCAGTAGTTCATAGAATGCTAGAATGCTCCAGAATCTTCTAGAATGTTCTGCCATATCTACCATTTTGGTCTCGGCCAGCACCATTAGGAACAAGTCAGTTCCATAAGAAATAAAACTTAGAAATCTACCTCAACCTAAGCAGTGCCGAAAGGGATATTTTTATTTGGTAAGAGATATGTTACATTGTTAAACTTTACTGAGACGTTGCAAATGTTAGTTGTAATGAACATTTTTTCTTGACCCAGCGATGTAAATCCATCAATTCAAAGGCTCAAATGTCGTTAAATATTTAATTCAAGAAAACAAATTCAAGAACTATGACTAAAGCTCCTAGGAATAAACCAGGTAGGGAGATTGACATTCGGAGATTTGTCACAGCCAAGCTCCAGAGGAACTCAACATAGCAGGAAAGCCAAGACATCCGAGAGCTGGTACGCACTTCTTCATTTGCAACCAAGATCGTCTTGATGTTATGTGACTTTGTGCAAGTTGCAAGCACTATGTGTTCGAGGCGTGTGTTGGGCAGTCAAAATCAGACACAGAGATCTTCTATTGTCTCCATTGTGCCTAAAAATGTTTTTGTGCCCTCGTATTTTTACGTTTATAGTAACATCATAGGTTGTTCAGCTTCTAGTGAGTTATATTTCGATAAATGTGTACACATGCGAAGTGTGTGTTGGGCTGACTAATCAGAGATTTTGTTTTGTCCCCAAGTGCCCAATTTTGATATTAAGTGATTTTTCGGTGTATAATATCTTCAGAGGTCGTTGAGCCTCTATTATGTTTTTTTTTTTTAATAATTTAGTGCTATACAAACACATTCAGAAATTTTTTATAACTTAGCCAAGTAAATATTATTGCGTGGCCTTATTTGAAGCATCTCGCTCCTAACAAGACCACTTTGCACTTATTTGAAAGAAAAAAAAATTAATATATGGCTAACTATGAACGTATTGAAGTAAAGAATTATTCAACATGAATTGAATTGATCAAGTAGGTAAGTTTTGATGAAATCGTGTAGCTCCTCTATAATTTTTTTAACCTTTTAAAAAACGACACGCAAACAATAAGTTAATGCGTCTAACATCTCTGCGATCTGCGTACAGTATACCGAAAAAATGCCCGAGTGTTTGTTACTATGTTAATGCTGCCATCTATCCGTAATACGAACTAAACAGGAAACACTCCTACCAGGCAACTATAGCTAGAGGTGGGTTGTTACAGCAATTATCGGTATCTGTTCCAACCTGATACTGATACAGCATTGTACCATGTTACAAGTCTCTGATACTTCTGTATCAGACAGTCCCAGGAGGCAACAAAGCTCCGCGTACGCAGACCGTGCGACCGGAAGGAGAATCTGATACATTATTTATCACGCCTGGTAATTCTCTACCTCTGATACTCTCATGCCCGCCTGATACAACCAGTATCAATCAGTTCAACATTCACTGCAGTTCGTCCTGGCCGTGTATCACCATGTACATTGTTGCGGGCTGTCATGCTTTGTAGTTAGTATCTTTATAGTGAAATAAGGAATGGATAAGTGCACGAAAAAGACTTCATTTGTGTGGAATTTTTTCACGGAAAATGAGTTTGCTAATTGTAATTTGTGTAAACAAAAACTGAGTTATAAATCATCATCGACTAATCTGAAGAAACATTTGAAACGTAAACATTGATATAGTATGCTCACTAATGTACCTATCTGTTTTTTTATTTTTGATAAAATCGTGAATTTTTAATGTATAAAAACACTAGTTACTAATTGTTTTCGAAAAAAGAAAGTCCATATGTTGATTACATCTGTTATTAGTGTCAACTGAGAATTTATTTGCATTTTCATAGCTGTTAGGTGCACAAATATAAATATTATATCTTGTATTAATGTACTTTTTAATATTAAAATTTCATTAGTTTTATTATTGAACGAGACGGTGCACGCACTGCGCACTGAGCGTACTTTGAAGTAGGACAATAAACAAAACGACTTGTAACAATTTCGCTTTGCGCCTCTCCTTCAACGCCTTCCCCTACGCTTCCTCGCCTACATTCTTTACCTTCTTTATCCCTTATTCGTCGTTCCTGCTCCCACCCCTTTCACAAGCTCCACCCAACTTATCATCTGCGATCCTGTTCTGCACACATTGGCCGTGGTGTTGTTCCAGGCGAATTCTGACCTGATACTAAAGTACTTGATACTTTTCAAGTGTACTAGTTTGCCGTTCCTGATACAGGCGCGTATCAGTGACAAAGTATCAGGTTGATACTTTTCGACCCACCTCTAACTATAGCAAACGTTGTTCATTTGAAACAATTATCACGTGCTACGCCATCCGTTAAATGGTCGTTAGTTACCAACAGCACGAGTAAATTTATGCGTGATGTCGCATTAGAATTGTGTACACAACTAATTTAGTAGCTCACAGCGAACACGTGACAGCTTAATGACTGCTATGTAAAGATGATAATGATAAGAGGTTAATAGCTAATATACCTATCATCTCAGCAAACATAAGATAGTAGTTATGCACAAACTAGCTATGTATAAAAACGATAATTTCGGTAATTGTTCCGTATCACGAAAGCATGTTTCTCTCTTGATACTGTATAATTGGTCCTGTAACTCAAAATTTCTGGTTTAATAAAAAAATAACATTCCACAAAACTTAACACAATGTTTATAATGTGATATTTTTTGTCTCGAGTATTTCTTACGTACTAAAATAAAACAACCCTTCACGTATCTTATAGAGGTGTAAAAGTAACGAAAAAAAGCGTACCCGTAAGTTTTCGTTACTATAACAATCAGTACTCGTTACTATCGTATCGTTCCTCGTTACTTCTGATACCGCATAACATGCAACGAATCGAGTCGTATTGCGTACGCGTACAATATGACGTCGCGTAAATAATAATAAATAGAATATATACAATTAACAATATTTGATAATTAACAGTTTTTGTTAACCAAGAAACAATTAAATCTCATTACAGCGACCTTATTATATTATCTCTTTTAAGATAATAAAAAAAAACTGAAAATTCGCGATAATAAAAAAACAAAAACATACATATTTCTAATTTGTAAAAAATACTTTCTTACGTTGTTTCTGTTCCAATCTCAAACTTTGTCTACACACACAATACCTTTAATAAACAGTAAAAAAACTTGGATGACGAATTTCCAAATTATACTTTACTTAATAAACAAACATCGTTTTTTGTAACGTAAATTCATCGAATATGCGCGCGCATGCGTGAAACATACGAAACATGCGAGTAACGAAATGCAGCCGTGTGTAACGTTTCGTTACTCGTATATAGACGTCGCACCCGTTACTCAGTAACGAATACATACGGTTTGCTACAGCTCTAGTATCTTAGGATCCATTATACAGGTTCAAGGGATATAATTGGGTCGTGATACAGAATTTCCCCTAAATGATAACCATGCCATGCAGGAGATCGGTGCTTGTTTACAAACACCACGCCCATTGTAACACAACTCTTAGGTTAGGTTAGGTTATGTTAGCACGTGCAGACTTGCCTTAGGTTGCTCTGCCTGGCACCCATTTCCGCAGTTGCACCCGTCACCTAGACCCTGAGCACGACCTACGCCAACACATCACGACCTCGCCGCGTCTTCAGCTGACGAGTGCAGGCGGCACAGTGGCGGCTAAGTGGCTGGCGCGCGGGTCGCACTCGACAATCGATATATGCGGCGAAACGATTTTCTCACAGCGCTCTGTCGACGTTCAGTTTATTGTACGCAGGGGCGCAACAGGGGGGCAAGGGTATTTTTCCCACCCTCTGAAACCTTGAAGTGGGGGCAAACGGGGGCAAAGAGAGTGCTGTGTAATCAATTTTTAGATAATAAAACTGCTTAAATAGCACCATTTTCCACCTTGAAATACAAATTTTCCCGGGCTTCAATATGGGGGATCGATGATTCTTTATAAAAATGTATATTGCCCCCCCCCCCCCCCCTTTGGAAATTTAGTTGTTGCGCCCCTGATTATACGTATAGTGCAGAGGTTCCAAACTGGTGACCCGCTAGATTTAGACGTGATAATGTCTTATAAATCGATGAACACCAGCTGCACGCACAAAAAATTGTCACGTTCCGCCTGAGCCGAGCGTGCAAGAACCGGCCAACCACCGTGCGAGAAAATCTTCTATAATATCAAACAGGTTAAGGCGGCGTTTTAACCAATTGTTTGTGAATATATTTAAACAAATTATTTTAATTAAATTTGCAAAAACTGTAAATAATATTTGAAAATTAAAAATTATGCATTTATTCATCAATGTTTTCTTATGACGTTATCACGTAAAATTATCGTCCGTAAACCGACTTTACAGACAAGCCCCCTTTTTTGTACCGAAATTATATCATAGCTAGTTTTATTCAGCTCATAATTTTGGTGTTTTTTTAAAAATGAAAGTAGGCTAGCCAAGACAACTAAGTTTTTTTCTAGAACACATCAGGTTTTGTTGCATAGGATAAAAAGAGGGGAGGGGGGGGGGGGGGGAGTGACAGCCAAGAAACATGAAATGAGTTTTTGTGATAGAAATGCAAACCATTTCTTGAAGTAGCCAGTGGCATTGCAGTTAATCCTAAAAAGTTTCAGTTCTGCAATAAATTAAATTCTCGTTATTTGTACAACCCAAAAAGGTTAAAAATGTAACTTTGGCAGCTAATTATGCAAAAAGTATGCAACTATATATATTTTTCATTTCGTTAAAGTTAAACGATTAAAAATGTCTAAAAGTTGATCAGTGATTAATATAAATCTAAAATCATGACCTGGAACAGGTCATACACCCTTAAGGGTCCACAAAAAACATTAGAATTATCACACCCTCTCCCATAAGTGCTTAAGGCTGGGCAAGGGCATATTCACAAGCCACCCTCTAAATCTGCCACAGCGACCGGGTTCACAAACTAATAATAATGGTGTTTTCAAATACCATTTCATAAATTATGTAAAACACAAAAATGCTAAGCAAGCAAATTAAAACTTCCTAGTTTACACCTCCCATCGTTGAAATACAATTTTATTTTTATCTAACTAATCACACAGTGAAGCAAACACCTCCTTTAAATCAAATTACTAAGAACTTCACACGTTTTCAATAAAAAAAGATTATTCACGAAGACAAATTTTCTTCATTTTTACAGTTTCAAGTTGCATATTTTTTCAACTACCTATGGCTATTACCAATAGTTTTCTTGCTCTTGCAAAGTTTATAAACCCAGCCAAAGACTTAAAGAATGATGGTGACAGCCAGTATTTTAGCATCTCCTGTAAACTGGTTCAAAAAGTCCCGAACTACTTATGACTCCAAACCATTTAATCAACTTTACTCTCACGTCTTTGGAAAGGGCACTTACCACCACCCTGCGGTCCAGTCATCGCCTCTCACATAACCAAAACCTCAGCATGCATGCCAACCAATAACCCAGGCAACTCATTTCACACAACTGCTCCTCGGTTCTGTCCAACACATTCTCCACTTTTGTCCTAAAGAACCGCAACTCCATTATCTTCGTGATGTGGGCATACTTCGAAGAGAACCAAATTATTTATCAGCAATCATTTGGAGTTGGGTGACCACTCCGAGTGGTCATCAAATCACTCGCACTCCATCTGGCCTGCTTTGTGGAAGTCTGGAGTTTCTGTGATGTCACTTGGTTACGTACATGCTGACACACAGAAACTTGCAACTATGTAGTCAGAGCCTTGCTCCACCTGATAATTGAAATTGAGTAACATTGCATGAACTTTGTCATTTTATCTCAGGTTTTAGCCTACATACAAAATGTTTAGCTACTGTACAGATTTGACATGATGTGTACATTCCAGGAACAATTAGTATGCTTTATTTTTCTCAATTGCACTTCACTGTTATTTGAAATGCTCACTTTAAGTATACACTTAGTTTGAGCAGTGATTTTTCAAATCACCAATATACTTGCAAATGTTACTTTTATTTATCAATTAATGGTAATCCCTTCAACTTGAAAAATGCCTAACATTTTTAGAGAATGTTGTGAACTGTCCCAACATTTTGTACATAACTGCCTCAGCCCTAACACTACGAGTGTATTTGTTCACTGAAGTGGACAATATATATCTCAATGATAGTGTATAAAACTTTGAATATGTGGGTTAAATTATACATTATTATTACAGTATAAATTTTTCACCACACAAAATATTTTTTTCCCCAACAAGAATTTTTTTCTCTCAATAAACTAACAAAGTGTTCAGAAGTAATGACAAAAATGTGTCCAAACATAGGATTTGGTGATAGCAAAAATCATCCACAAGATGTGGCATGGATGCTTCTGATGTGACCCTATTAAAGGATGGTCAACCCAAAAATGAGGACCAATCAAAAAATAGCATGCCAGTTTGTCTCTCCAGTATGATTCTTCAGAATCTACAACAATCCCATCTAACCCATTTCAAGCAACTTTTGTGTTAGTGATGGAATGAACAATTGAGCAGTATAACAGTAATACTACAGCTCTCATGCACAGCAATTAAAAAGTATATATATATATATATATATATATATATATATATATATATATATATATATATATATATATAAAATTTTACAATAATGTGTTAAATTGCAGTGATTACTTCTTCACGTGACAAGGCGCTACCCCGAGGTAACAGCACCGATGGAACGAATGTATGGTCAGGAGAAGGGAGCATCCAGAGAGCCCGCCAGCGAACAGCAACATTTGACCAGTTTCCTGTACGGCAAGAATCAGGCCCACCAGGGATCTAACCCGGATCTTCAAGAGAAGTGAGCGCAGGAGATAGTTCCAGTGGTAGGGTAGTGTTAGAGTGCAAGTCTGTCTACTTGTTTAAAAGGATAGCTCTCACCTGGACTCAACTTATCTCCACATGCTTGTCCGGACTAACTGGATATCAGACAAGGGGTATCCAGATTAGCAGGACTTATGTTCACTATACTTACTTTTTAAAATGTGTCATAAGTTTTCTGCAGAAATTTTTTTTTGTGTAGTTTAGATGATGAATCATCCAGAAACTATTAACTGTGCACATCAGTGAATTTCTGTTGTGTGTTCAGTTTTCACTACGAGATTCTACTGCACAGCATCCCATGGTTCCACCAGAATAGCTATCACTCTGGGAAATTCACTACGTTTACACTAGATAATGGAATAATACTGTCCGTAGATCAAGATTAAAAGTACACAAACTTACCTAGTCATTTTTTCATTTGACACTAACAAGATTTACCAGTGTCTCGAAAATACAAAATTTCAGGAAATTTTGCAAAGGGAAGAAAATATGCATTATTATTATGAATCTAAGTGATAATATCATCACTTGTGAAATGATTTAGAGACAAAAACTTATATAGAGTTTTCAACTGAAGAACCTAACACTGTTAATTTTTACAAAATACAACAATTATTATTCCAAGAGCTCTAGGAAAAAAAAAGAGGATAATTTACTATCCTTACGCAAAAAAATTGAACACAAATTTGCTAACACCTGAATGATGAAAATTATTTTCTTTAAATAATTCAACATACAAGCCACCCAAAGCATATTCAAATCTCATTAATGCAGAATTACAAACAACATTTTTGGCACTTTGTGATAAGGTTTGTTCAAAACAAACTACATATAACAAATTTAATGTAATAAACAATACTTACAATTTCCTATGAATGAATATATATATATATATATATATATATAAACACATCAAGGGAAATAAAAATTCATACTTTTCAATAATGTAAACTTCTAAAAAATGGTTAAATGAGATGCATTTATTAACTGCAATATTATTTAAACCTATAATTGGTAATGTTTGAATGGTTTACTGTGTTTTTACTATTAAATCACTTAAGGGAATTAAAACATCTTTATTAAATAGCATAAAACAAAAGTTTATCCAAGTCTAGTCTATGTCTGTTCGCTTAGTACTTCTAAACTACACAATGGATTTTGATAAGGTTTTCACCATTATTTAGAGAATTTCTTCCCGAATTTTTAAGTGGGCTAACAAATTTATACAGTAGAGGAATCTCTTATGTTTTGTAATAAAGTCATAAAAAGATGCTTTTAGGGCTTCCATGGCTTACACTGACATATATATCTGATACATCAAATTAATGTACTGCAGTTTCTAGGTCTTAGAAAAGTCTGCGTTAGTATATGTCTATATTGTAAATTTGACTTACAGTAACATTTTTTATATTTCAAAATTGGTAAAAAAAAAAAAAAAAAAAAACTTTTTTTTTTTTAATTTTTTGAACTTCTATATTTTCTACCTATGCTGGTGCATTTTTTTTAATTACCTAACTGCATGAAGACCCCCTCCCCACCAAAACAATTTTTCACCTAGCAAATCTTACTTCTATCGTACGTCGAGTTGAGGACAACGGTACACACTACATACAAACTCCACCACCATAATTATGTACGGTCATTTTTCTCTAAATGTTTAGCAAAAATGTTTGACAATGGACTAAGTATGATGTTAATCAATCATATATTTATATTTTAAAGATGCTCATGTTTATTTTTGTTACGTAATAACTGTAAGAGACATTCTTTAGGTAAAAAGGTTTCACTGTCAGCTATTAGCCAAAGTAGGGTCTATGTTAAAAATGTTTGTCAACCTAACTCATTTCCCTACTACAACTCTGAAAACATTCTGTGCAACTAAAAATTGATAAACAGCAAAATACCACGCAACAATTTCTGGGAATGGAAACTTCCGGCGTGACAACAAAAAAGGGGGTGGGGGGAATAGTAACGAACTATCTCCAGAGAACATCGTCGTTATAATGTTTTTAACTTACAAACATTGTGTTGAAATCTACAAAACTATAGTTAATAAAATCAATTGCTATACACAGGACCCTCATTTGTCTCTGAAGAAAGTTTGACTCATACATATTTATACAGATTCCAATTAGCAGTGATTTGCCACCCATGTTTTACTAAAATCAAGGAGTGCATAAAAATAAACTACTAATCGATGAGCAACCTGGTAAAATGCCAAAAATCGTGCTTGCATATGAGTGCTATTTTATAATTTAAAGATAGCATAAACATTGAAGCCACAAGAAAAAATTGTAGTTTTACTTTGCAGGCATCTTTATAGGTAAAAAAAAACCCTAAAAAAATTAAATCTGAACCAACCAACGGCATACTTACTGAAAGCTTTTTATAACCACCCTGATGAAAAAATTTTGAAAGAAAAAAAAAATACAAAAAAAATTACTACGTAACAAAAATATGCCTAAGATATCAGCCTTTTTTTATTATTGACAGTCAACTTTACATAATGAGGCCAAAATGTACAAACCTGTAAAATGCACTCTTAGAAAAAACACAAACATGTAACATGAATTAACAACCTCTTTTTTTCATACTCATAAAAACTCTCATCATAAGATAAAAAGATGCAAACACAACAAAAAAAAATCATATAAAATTCAACTCTTTGTTCAGTCTGAACAGTTTCCAGGGAATGAGAATGAATTTTGTTTATATATTTTGTATGTACAACTTGACTACCGGGATGACAATGAGAGCGAAAAATTTGTCGCAACATCACGAAAAAATCATTCACATCAATAACAATATTTAATTGCATTCCATTGCTTGCACGCAATAAATTCAATAGAAAATATAGAAGGAAAAAAAATAACACACACATTTAGTCTTGTTGAAATTATTTTTCAATGATGATCGCACTTACAAAATAACACTAGTCTACACATATACACATTGAGATATTATTTCTTTTTTTTAGTACACTAATTTTTTTCTGAATACTACAACTGACTCTTCATTGACAGAATAGTACACAAAGCCAATTATGTCAGCCAAGGTATGCTTGAATTGCGTTCCACAGGCCCGTCAAAACACAAATAATTAAAAATAAATAAATTTCATGTGACCTATTTTTTTTTGCAAAGTGCATAATTTAGAAGAAATAAAAGTTTTAACAACTCATATGGAATTTATTTAGATTCAACACTGATCAGGGTAAACTATACAGCAAAACCAGAACATCTACTCCCTTATGATACAAAATGCACAAACATTCCCTACACGCTTTATCTGAAGCTAACAAAATGAAAATGATAATAATCATCAAATTTTACAGATACAAACACAACGAAAACTGCAGAAAATCCTCTAGTGATCAACCGAACAGCTACAGAGAGGTACTGCATGGCCATAACTGCAAACAGGGGCGCGCTGCAATCCAAGTTACACCCAGTGTTTCCTGCCCGCAGCACAAATTTGTACATGTATATATGTCGCGGAAAAATTTTACAATGTTGAATGGTTCTCGAGGGGAAAACAAAACGAGACAAAAAAAAAAAACAAAGAGACTGTTTCGTGAAGGTAAAATAAGACAGGGTGGGGGTCGGGCTAGCTCAGTTGGGGGTCCAATAGGACGGGCTGTAGCCCTGCTTGCCCCCCGCCTTGGGCTGGGCTGCTGACTGCGCACGCTGCGTGGAGCTGCCGCTTCCCTCCTGCACACAACACCGGCCACCGCCGTCAGTCTACCGTCATCACAACACCTGAGCAACACCAGACAACACCAGCGTTACTGCCGGGCCCTGGCCGGCCCCCGGTGCTGCCCACCGCCCCCCCCCCCCCCCCCCAACGACGCCAGCCGCTTCCTTCACCTCCGTGTCACGAGACGCCAACGTCTTCCGGACGCTCGCAACAGCGCAGCGCATTTATAGAAATTGCAACGTTACAAACACAATTTTCCAGGAATTTAAATTCGATTCATGCGAAACCCCACGTTTCTCGTTCAAACAAAAAACCAAAACTGCTGTGAAATTATGTGATCAGATGTGTTAAGTTACTGTGCAAATCCTATCTGTATGATTACAATATGCAGTCACAGCAAACAATTAAATTTTTTTTGTAGCATAGTTACTTTTCCTATGTAAATTGTGTATACAAATTACCCAGTACAAGGATTAAAAAATAATAATAATATATAATTTAAAATATGACGTGGCAGAATATATTTGAAGAAAACTGCTGCTAGCATCCTTCCCCATGACATTTGCATTACACCTCACAAACAGAACACACTCAAGCAGTTAGCAGCACCGGGGCACATAAGATACATATGCACACACTCTTACAAACTAACTTAGCAACTAGAAGCAACTCTACACTGCAACAAAAACAAGGTTTATTAATTTTGCAATTATACAAGCACTTCCTGCATCCAATAACCAAAGTACTTTTAAAGTATTTTGTGTATCCATCACACAGAACGCTCATTTCAGTATCTGTCCGAAAATTTGTTTACGAAAGTCCCTTTCAAAAGAAACAGAAAAATTGAATGGCATTATTGTTCTTAAGAACATCTGAGGCACTTATATGAAATTCTATATAACTCACACAGGCTGTCCACACAAATCTGTAATAAAATTTCACTGACTTTTTCCCAATTAAAATTATAAATTTCCTTTAACTTTTTTTATAGTAATAATTTACCAATTGTGCCGATTTCTCAAACAAAGAAATCCAACTTCCACCATCCCCAAAGTTGGCCTAGGGCTTTCTCCAATTAATTCAAATAGAACCTTGGATATATCATTTTATAGTGTTTATGACTAAGCATTAAAAACACCTCTGGTAGAATAAACACTTTCAAAGTTCGGGTGATGGCGGAGGCTGGATGATATTTCCCCCTCAAATTCTCACAACTTTCCTAGAATTCAAAGTAAATTCCCTGACTTTTCAGATTGTTGACACCCTGTTACATGAGTAAGAAGGGTTTGTGGACCAGTTCTTTATCTTCATTATAAAAATGTTGTACTATTTCAGAAAGCCTCTGCAATACCAAATGTTAAATGCTAGACTTCAAACTAGTGTAGGAAAAAAGGTGGTCACAACTATTGAATGACTTTTAAAACTGTACTGTTCCTAATTCGCAATAACTGCTCAAACTAACATCAATTCAAGATCAACACCAACATTATTAAGAAAGCATTCAACTTAATTCAGGAGGGAAACAGATGGTGGGGGAATTACAATGAAAAACTAACAAACATTTTAGTTTCAAATGCACATGGGCAAAACAGTTTGACTGTAAAATATCTCTCTCACCCTTCCAGTTTCTTAACATGGCTTGGAAAAAATTACATCAAATTAAACGTGAGCAATAAACACAAGTGTATAGAGCAGTAAGATTAGTGAATATACCAAGGTAATCACCAGTGACGTGTGAACATCTAACTTTGGTAATGAGCAAATTCATCAGTTCTCATGTTTTTCAAGTTGCAAATAAACTTTTTGACAAGGAATTTTATTAACATACTGTCTATCTTGTTAAAATTCACTAAACAGTTAATACTTTAAATTTTCCGCATACATTAAAGGTTATACTTCTATGGCATTACTAACATATTATGTTTCCGGTTAATATTTAATATTATGTTTCCGGTTAATATTTAATATTATGTTTCCGGTTAATATTAGATGTTCACACATCACTGGTGATTAACTTGGTATATTCACTAATCTTACTGCTCTATACACTTATAGTATATGTTTGTATATTTTTTTTTGCATAAAAAACTGAAATCAGTCTGTGAAAACTTACTACAAATAACCTCATCCTAACTGAGCTGATGTAACATTATTTTTTTAGAGTATTATTATATTATGTTAATAACAATAATATATTTTTTTTCAGTGACGTGATTTGAACCACGTTTCTTGAGATTAACAATCTTGCACTTTACCAATGTGCAACACAGCCTGTTTACATACTGAGAGGAGAATATGTATTATAATCATTGTAATGCCAGTTTTCTTGGGTATTTTAAAACTTGAGATTACTTTTTACTACAAATATTTCAGTTTAACAAATATATTCCAGAGTAGTGTCACTATCGTAAAGTTTCATATGGCACACCAATACATTTGGTACGTCCCCTAATGTTTACGGAAGTAACTATATATGGATTTATGTTGCTATACGCGGGGTCCACCATATTTGTGTCACATTCCCCTTCATCCGACTTCCGTCCCATTCACGAAATTACTCCTACCAAATGCCATATACCGAGAGCTAAGATGTTTACACATCAAAAAGATAGTTTCAAGTCTTCACACAAAAGCTTGGGGGAGGAAAGTTGAACTGTGCCCCTACAAATCTCGGAACGACTCTTACCGTATTGCCACGGTGGTAGAAATTAAGAATCCATGCTAATTTTACCTTGCAGCAGGAATTTCGCTAACCCAGGATATTTAGCTTGCTGTATTCATTTTATTTAATAAATCTAGGAAAAGCAATCACCGAAGTAATTTTGGATATTCACTGATAACCAACATTTTTCTAAGTGGATACATTTTCCTTCCATCGTAAGGATGACTTCCTTTGCAAACAAAGCATCAATTTGAAAAATTTTGATGTCATTAGAATTATGGAAAATAAATATAAAACAAACTTTAGAAATTGACTGTGCCATTCTAGTCTACTGGCAACAAACCACAGAATATATTAATTCAAAATGTGGAAGTATTAAGATCAAACATAGCTTTTGGTTAAAATTAAATATTTTAAATTAAAGGGAATAATAAAATGCAATCTTTTAACATAGGTATATGTGCATAAAATTTACAGTATTACTAGGGTGATTGATTCCGAAATACAACTTGCTACAAATTAAAACAGTATCCACAATCTCCCCAAAATTTAGACTTCTTTTTAGTAACCCTTATGAACCAGTAGACAACCCTGTACAACCATAAAATATGTTCTACCACAACCCTAAAACAAGTCATGAAAAAATTACACACATATAAGTGAGCCAACAAAATTCAAACAAACCTTATTATAAAAAAAAATGCCCTTTTATTTAAAGCACTCGAAATAATGCAGACTATCAACACAATCATTAAACACATGTAAAGATTGATGAAGTCAGAAAATTAAATAGGCTGCATTCCTAAAGCAGCAAGCAGTTAGTCAACATACCTGATAAATTATTGCTTGATCATGCAATATCATAAATGTTATGAAGTTATACAAATGGAAATATTTGATTATTAGATGTCATTTATATGATATAAACTTTCAATCTTCCAGAAAATCCAGAGGATTTGCTTCTAGAACCAATGAGAACACTACAATGTACATTATCGTAGGACTCAAGTCTAAGTTACCTGTTAACTGTAAATAGAAACGATTCCAGGGATCAAACCATCAAATTTTCCAATCTCTAGTATCAGAAACACTTGAAGATTCAATAAAAAGAACTCAAAGAAAAAAACTGGAGGAAGTATACCTAGTATATTAAAAAATCCATCACAGATAATTCTGAAGTTTACCAGTTCTACTTAGGTTTTTCTTCACACTGCTCCACTAGATATTGTACTTTTAACACGTAATTAAGTAAATACAATCAAGATACACAGTAGTGGCGTATAATCTAGTGCAACTGTGCTGTAGCTCAACCACATTTTCACACAGTTTTATCAAATATTACTTATATGAAATTTAACATATTCATAGCTGTTGTATCATGAATTATTATATTCCCATCCAAAGATTAATTAATGTTGCTACAGAGTTATTTCCGGCGCCATGCTCTATTATTTACTTGTATCGCGCCCTGGAGCCACATAGGTCTACCAGAAAGGAAGTGCATCCATGCTATCTTTCCTCGTGCTTGTGATGCAAACAGCTGCGTGGCACTGCCCTAGCTACGCACAGCACGGCTTGCCAATGCCCGCATCCCCTCACCAAGTGTTGGGTTACAATAAATAATTACTGCAGTAGTATACATTGAATTTTTTTTTGTGTGGATTCCATATAGCTTTTACTATAAAGGTTGTGAAGTTGAGAGTGTGATTTGTCTTTTTTTTTAAAAGGTATTTAATGATTGCCTACTTTATTATTTAATGTTTGATATTCTTTGAATACTTTATATTTATTGTGTGCATTAAAATAATGATTAATTTTCCCTTCTTATAAAGAAAGCAGGGCAGAAGCCATTATTATCTATTACCCCCCCCCCCCCCCCCCTCCCAACTGTCCTATACAATGCTCTCTGCGATCTTTAATCACGACAGAACCAGAGGCATTTGATAATTTGCATGTTTCGAAAAAATATTTTCAATTTGGCTACATTCGTGTGGTTTGGCCTCAAGGGAGATTACAACATTAGTAACTTATTGGCTGCATTAATTTATGGTCCTACTACAGATGTTGCACATAGAAAAAAAATTATAAAATATTACCAAGGTAACCCCATGTCACTTAAGTTAAAGTTTCAGATTCTGTTAGTTCCAACCATTCCCGATTTCGCCCAGTCCCCATACCCCCTCCTCCCCTGGAAATCTGGAAATTTTTTCAACCCTAAACTCTCTATGCCATCTAACTATAACTACACCATTAAATTGTTCACTAGCTAATTACCCGCATCTTTGCTCGTGTAGTTTTCTGGATTTATTTATTTCTGTGATTCATCCCATAAGTTTTACTAGAGAAATTGACAATTTTTAGGTGTTTTATTACTAACTATTCTATTGACTTCTGACGTATTAATTTTTATTTTTAAATTCCTTTGGTCACCTTCAAAGTACTCTCCATCAGATGCGATGCACTTGTCAAGTTGTTTTTCCCAGAAGAACCTCTGAAACTCATCAACTTTGACATCCTCCAGTAACCTATGCGAAGCCATTTTTACAGCCTCCGTATCATCAAAACAATTTCCTTTTGGATTTTTCTTCATTCTCCGGAACAAGAAAAAATCGCACAGGGTTAGGTCTGGTGAATACGGAGGGTGGAGAACGACAGACCACCCCATGAGAGTCCAAATAGCAATTCACTCATAAGGCAGTGTGTGCAGGGGCTTTGTCGCAATGAAGGAACCAGTCACCTAACTGCCAAAGTTCTGGGCGTTTCCTCTGCAAATCCTCTTGTAAATGTCTTAAAACTTCCAAATAAAAGTGCTGGTTAACAGTCTGGCCAGGGAGAACGATTTCCCGATGCACAATTCCACAAACATCTAAAAGGACAATGATCATCATCTTAATATTCAACGTCACTTAGCTTGCTTGGTTTCTGGGTCATACCCATAACACCAACTCTCATCACCTGTAATGACTGGTCAAAAAGTTTGGATCACTTTCAATCTCTCTTTTTTTTTTTTTTTTTTTAAGTCCTGCTCAAATTCAATCTAATGGTTTTTTTTTTATCCTGTTTGAGAAGGCGAGGGGAACAAATTTAGTGGCAACACGTCTCACTTGCAAATCCGCAGTCAAAATCTGCTGACACGAGCTCCAACTCACTCCTGTCTCTTCTGAAATTTCATTGATCGTGAAACACTGATCCTAGTTGATTTTTTGGCGGATTTGTTCAACATATTCATCGTTTCGAGATATTGAAAGACACCCAGAACGAGCATGGTCTTCAACACTCATCTCACCACGTTTAAAAACACCCAAACCACTCAAAAATTTGTGTGGGGCTCATATCATCCTTTTTAAAAGCCTGTTGAAGCATTTGGTAAGCTTCTGTTGCCGATTTTTCATGCAGGAAACAAATTTTCACTCTCTTTGTTTTTTTTTTTAATATGACATAACGACTTCACAGACGGAACATGAGAACAGTAAGAGAAAAACAATACTATGATCAAACTTTCACCTACAAACTGACACAGTCTGGGCAGTTGCTTAGTGAAGGTATTTACTAATCCTATCTTGCGGGAGTACTTTCTACTACGTCTACGTATTTTACCTTGATAAAATTACACTTACTTCCTATCTATTTCATGAGGGCACATATTTTCAATAATTTAAAACACATCCCTACCTCATTTTAATTTTGCCATATTTTAACTTATGTAAATTGTGTGTGCTTAGTTTAAAACCTCTTGCTTGATTTGTTTAATCTCTCTTGCAAAAGATTTTGAATAATGGAAAAACCACACATTATTCATAATAATGTAAATTATTCATGTTTAGTTTCTTACATCCTTCTTGATTTACTTCACAGATATTTTTTATTACCATAAAAACTAATTTACACCTGTTCCACCTGTTTAACAGTCGAATCTCAAGAAAATGTAAAAACATGCCAGTTTATCTTTTACAAATTATTCAGAGATATGATTTTTTTTAAAGTGGAAATGTAAGTATGCTAATTTCTTGAAATCAAACTTACCCCCTTTACACTCTTATGGGTGGAATTTTGCTTAATGATTAACAATATACTTTACAACTATATCCACCCAATTTTTACCTCCTTAAGTGTTGAATTTTGTAATTATTTATAGCCTAGGGTTTAATTTAGTAAAGTAATTTACTAATAAAGAACATTTCATCAAAATACGCCAAAGTGTTTTCAATTGGTGAAGGAACAAACATTATTAAAATTTTTATTTTTTTCTAGATGATGATAACAGCCATTTTCAAAAAATTTTTCTTCTTCATAGTTTCATGTTATGTACAGACGTTTTACCTTGAACATTTTGATTTTTAGTAAACCAATCCCTCACTTAGCATGACTAATGCATTCCTTAAAATGTTTGTGTTATTGCTTAAAACTAAAGTGCGACCAACATAACTGTGGCCTACATGACATTTTACACGCAATAATAATACTTCTATTATTATCTCAAATACTTGAACACTATGCATTATATTCTCACTTAGAAGCCATGATTCCACTAGGATTCCAACTGCAGATAATTACGCACGTACAGTTACCGGCAGATGAATGGGCAGACGTTGCTTTTGTTTGTGTGAATTCCCTGCCACTGGCTGGACTGAGTTCACGGCCCAGTCTGTGGCCAGGCAACAACAGTACGACATGGCGGCATACACGTGTACGTAAAAACATTTGGTCCTTTATACCCAATAGCTAGAGTCAAGATTTTGTGGTGTTATTTTAAGACAAATTTCGGTGTAAAGAAATAAAGATTTCGGTGTTATATGGTTTTATTTTTTTGCTCAAAATACCCACGGCAAAATTTTCTTGCTTTTCTGTATGACATGCAAATTTATTAAAACAAATATTAATAAACACTAAAACCTCATGATCTAATTACAATTAAGTTCATTTGCAAATTCATAGATAGTTAAGTTCATTTGCAAATTCATAAATTCAAACTTTTAAATAACTACTAAAAATTTCACGACTTAATTACAATCACATACACTACAAAATTACACAATTAAGCACTTCCAAAGTTACTATTAAGACGGTTTTATTGAAATGCTATCATAGTTAAATTTTCCGCATTTTCTGGAGTGAGACGTTGTCTTCTGTCACTAACTACCAGTGAGTACCTGGAAAATGAACGTTCTGCATCAACATTTGATGTTGGGAACCAGATTGCCCTTAAACTGGCTTGAGCAAATTCACTGTAGTCCCCTTTAAGGGAGCAAAGTACCTTTGCAACATCAATTTGGCTTGTTTCTGGCAATGAAAGTTCATCCTCAATTATTTTTTTGAAAGCAACATAGCCATGTATGAATGTATCAATGGGAAGATGGGAAACAGAAGGCAAGTTATGCAGAGACTTCTGTAGGTTTGCATCTTCTATGCTAACCCTACTCACATTTCTTGAGTTGAACAGCAAATTAATGGCATTAAAGACTCTTAGACAAGGATGTCGTTTAACAGATGAGTTTTGCCTCAAACGCTTGTTTCTCACTCGCGACATGTTTCACAAGCGTATCGCGTCTCTCGTAGTCTAGCCTGCAGTTACAGAATTTGCACATTAAAATTTTATCCCTGATATAAAATCCTTCGCTGGAAAATTCTTTCGATCTGTCACTGGCAGAAACCTTAGTTTTAGGCATTATAAAAAAATTTTTAATCACATAGGAAGAATTTAACCTCTCAATACGCAAAAACTTGCCGTGCTGGAAAGATCAAAACAATGGAGAATAGATGCGAATACAAAAGCATACCGAATACCAACATACGTACGTGAAAATTAATACCGACATAAACATGTACTATTTATTATTTACAATCGTTACGTTAAGCAGGGTTAATTTTATTTTCGTAGCCTACGTACTTTATTTTAAATAAACAGTTAAAGCAATGCGCTTTAGTGTGTGATATTTTAATGATTAAAAACGTAATCTTAGAAAAACATATTTTGGACGTTTGTTATTTTTGTATTTACAGAAAGCGAACGGTGGCCATTGTATCATAGTTATCAACATCTTAAATTATTATGGTACACAAGATTACCGTTTAAAGAAAACATTACGTTAATTCTGAGACTTCATTTTAAAATCTATAATGAATCACTGTCGCATATAATATATATGGCTGCTAGTTACTGTAAGAAATATTTGATTATGCTGAAGATAGTGAATTGTCCTTACAGAATGAAAAAAAAAAAACGTAAATAATCAGGATAGACGAACTTTCGTGACATATCGCGGATTTCGCACAATTTCGTTTTATTTCGTGTTTTCAAGCGGTTTTCGGTGTTATTTCGTTTTATCGCGCATTACCATATAATTTGCCATAGCTGATGTTTATACAACAGCCGATAGGTTGTGAGACCTGCGCGCACATTTCTTCCTGCCTTGTATTGCTAACTGTATGCCACGGTACATCTGTTGTTTACCGAGTTGAAGCAGACTTCGTGGCGTCATGCCCAATTTTCTTTTTTGCCTGTGGCGATTTCGTGCTAACTGATATTTACAGATGTGCTATTCAAAACTGGGGCAGTAAAATTAACATCATACTAAATGTATTTACACAATTTGAAGACGTGCTAAGTGAGGGATTGGTGTATAGATAAATAGTAATTAAAATTTTGGAGAAAAATAAATGTTTTGCCTGACTAAGAGAACACAACACCTCTTCTTATCACTAACAAAAGAATTGAGGTACAGCAATCACAAAATGAAACTAACTCATACCATTGCAATGAGTATGGATGGGTCTATTTAGCATTTAAAGTAAAATTAGATATTTCAAATTCACCAGGAAACCAAAGATTCCACAAAATAACACTAAGAAAACCCAAAAATATATTTTGTCAACACCACACTTATGCACGCTAAGATAGCCATACACTAAAGTAACACCAATTTACACAATAATAATACAACGAAATTCAGGTCGTGCTCCAGAAATACCGGTTGAAATTAGATATCTGCAATTAAATTTTAGAAATTTTTTAAATTGGTTCAATGTGCACTAAGTTAAATCAATGTAACCAGGACTGCAAAACATAAAAAAAAAATTAATCCTATTCATATTATTATTTGACACAAGCCAATTATCTGTACAATTATTAATAAAGTAACTACAATACCCAAAAAAAATTGCCTTTTTAAAATTTCTAATTGAGTGGAAATACAGATGAGTACATATATAGTTATTTGGCAAAGCATGTGAAACAGCAGAGCAAAATTATGAGTGGGTTAATGCATTGAGAGCAAGTTGGCCAAGAATGCACGTTAGCTACCGGTACTTACGGAGCGTCGGCCTGGATTTCTCATTTCCATCTGAAAAGCAAAAAGGTCATGCCTTTATTTTTAAGCCTCATACACATGGATGTTTAATGTAAGCGTAAACTCCGCAGCTGTAAGTTAACCTGTTCACGTTCAATGCAGCAACGTATGGTACTAACGAGTAGAAAACAAGTTTTAATTATGCCTGTTGGAAATCAGTTTAGTTTGGATTATATTTGAAATAAAATAATCAGGATATTCTCAAATACAAATATTAAATCTGAATAGCCAGGAATTGCAAAAAATGATTGAAAATATTAAAAATATTTTTTAACAATCATTTGCACCTGCCTTTGTACAACAGCAACACATACTTCATGTTGAAGGTTGAAAATATACAAAATCACCACTATAGAAAAAGTACACTAAAAAAAAGTTATATACAGGAAGACTGCCTTCACAAAGTGCTTGGAATCTACAGTGGGACCACAATTATCATGTGACGTTTGTGTGAGAATTTTTCTCTCCAAATTTTGATGCTCTAAAATAATGGTGGGATGATTATGCGTGGTCAACGATTATGCGATAAAACACGGTACCTACTCAACTTTTTTTTTTTATAAATTCTTAACGCTTTTCTATAACATCCCGTGTAAATCAGCAATTGCACATGTCCATAAATTATTTTAAATCTTACTCATTGCAAAAATCATTAAAGACTGTACATATTTAAGTTTCCAGATGGTGAAAATAAAGACTGTGTGACTTTTAGAAACTACAGTTATTATCAATGCATTAAACAATCCATAAACGGGTGTCTGAAAATTAGTTCTGGACGAAGTCCAAAATTTCCAAACCGTACATATGAACTAAGTTCAGATTCACGTGTCACGATAATGTCTGAATAATTAAACGTCCATCTGCAAATTTGTGCCGGCCTGAAACTCTAAAAATACAGATTATAGAAAATCATTTAAACTGTAAAGTTGAGTAAAATTGCTATAAACACGTTCATTGGTGACAAAAATACTATCATAGCATAAACGAGCATACATCCACGAGTCATTTTTTCACGTTTGTTTTCAAGATTTGGCCAATCAAAACTTGTTTAATTGTAAGCCATGAACACATCTGCAAGAAATGAATTAATTAGAGGAGGAAGATAATTAACATGGCATACTAATTGATTCAAACTGTATATTTTGTGCAGCATGTGCTCCGTCTTAAAAATATTGCATGCATTCATTTATTATGTTAATGTACATACTGAAAGTGTGCATGGATTCAGGTTTAAATTCTACTGAGAGTTTGGAATATAAATGTTGGAAGTTGGAAACATTAAAATGTTAAATAATTTACTATTCCACTGCATTTTTCACATCAACCAGTAAATTACAGCGATGTTTAAAGCAGTGTTTGAAACAATAGCAAACTTAATGATTTAGGTTTTGGTTGTTAAACAATGTGAATTAGTGCACTGGAAACTGGACAGGATAGGAAATTAATGTTACAAATTTCAAAAATGTCTACACTTTAATGAGTGGAAAAATTGTGTTACACACAAAAGCCACTGTAGCTGACTAGGACTACAATACTACCTAAACAGAAGCTATCAAAGAAATCTGCTTCCAGATATAATGATTGGGATTAGTGATGAGCCAGTCGAATCCTGGATTCCCACAACTCCCACCGAATCTCAAGAGTTCAAAAGATTTGAGATTCGATGAAAAAGAGTGGAAGAAATATGTAAATTAATATTGAAAAAACTCAACATATGTAACTCCACATTTGACCTACAAACTCTATTACAGTAAAACCCAGTTGTTATGACTCAGTTTATTACAACTACACTTTTTACAACCCCTTTTCCAATAACTATGAAACATTTGAGCTGTTTAAAAAAAAAAAAAAAAAATTAAGCGAGAGTTACGCTGAGTTCCTCTAGATAGGCGCAGAACGGCACATGATGGCACAGTAGACAATCCCTCCCCCTGACTGATCCTCACCACTCTCTCTCTAACATGTAGGTAACAGTTCCGTGGTGCCTGCCTATCTTACCAACGGATGGTCGCCCCACTCCCAGCAGCCAACCATCGTGATACCGCTCTAGGACACGCTTCCCACTCTGTTTACTTGTTATTACAGGGTGGCCACACAAAATCTCAAATGAAATTCCCTGACTCTTCCAGCTTTTCCCTGACACTTATTTTGCAGTTACGCTACTTCACTTTTAAAAATTAATCAGCATTCTTTTTTTCAAACTGAAGTATTAAACAGACAAATGAGTAAACAAAAATTGAATTAAATTTTATTCAGTGTAGGGCAATATAAATCTGATATGTATTTCTAGTTGTTTATTATCCATGTAAACAATCCACAGAGAGTAAAAATATTATGAGATTATGTAAGTAACTCAAATTAGTTGTAACAGATAATTACGTCACCAAAATAAGACACAGTAACTCTAAAGGAGTCACTTGTCCGCAAAAATTATGATAAAAATTCACCCTTATTTTTTTTTACTTCCCGACATGTTTTCAAACTATTCTCTAAAGGGGTATTGTGATACAAGTAGTTTACCAGTAACTGACTATTTTAAAGAGTGATTATTTAAGTTAGCTTTATTAAAAACTTTTAACAGTGTGGATGGTTGTTTAGGTTAGGTTACCTACTTAAGATTTACTTTTAAATTATGATAACAGTTGGTTATCTTTAGGGGTGTGCGAATAGTGGATTTTGATGGTCGAATATTTTCGAATCGAATAGTAAAATTTTCAAATAGAATGCGAATAGTTTCGAAGTCGAATAGTTGTAATATATATTTTTTTTTATGTTACCACACTGAACAATGGCGGGTTTTCATATATTTAGTTTATACAAAATATTTTCTGTGAATGAAACCACAAAAAAAAAGTTCACTTAGTATTTTTAAGAGTTATCGAGGACATTAATTTTTATTTAATATATACCGTATTTACTCGCATATAGGTCGCGGCAATTTTACCAGATTTGATGGGAAAAAAATGAAGTGCGACCTATATGTGAAGAAAAATTTTATTTTTAAATTTTTTAGGATTTTTTTTGCAATATTTTGCTTAAAAATGCGAAAAAGAAGTTTATATAGGTATAGGCAAATTTATGTACAATGTACACATACAGCGAAACCCCTTATTTACGTTACCGTTATTTACGTTTTCCCGTTATTTGCACTATATTCTTCAGGTCCCGTTTAGTTCCCATTTAGTCCAATACAATACTTTAACACAAATTACCACTCAAAAATCGAATCCATCCCGCTATTTACGTCACGTAACAACCATAAACAACCAGAAAATACCGTGGGTACTTTAAGAGTACATAAGATTAGCTAGTAGGCCTAAAAACATCGTGAAAAACGTAACGTTTATAGTCTGCAATGAAAATTTTAAATAGCAAAATACAGTAAGTCCTCTATTTACCTCGTACCGATTTACGTCGTTTCGGATTAACGTCACTAATGTTTGAGTACTCATGTTTCAATTTAAGTTGTCGCCGATTCACAATAACGTCGTTTACAATGACAGCAAATCTTTATTTTAACCATAAACACCGTATATAATTCGTTTATATTTCTTTGTTTCCTTCGGTAGTTAATTTATGCTATGTAGCGTAAGCTACACGTTCACCGCCTTATCGTATCATACATCATGAGGGACGCTTCCTGCTCTTACGTACAGTATGTACTATATATCTGTTTTTATATTTCAATCAATAAAGGTAATAAAGCAGCTGGTTAAATAACCATTCTATAAAGCTGAGAAGTACTATTCTCCGTTCACTCTTAGCTGAGTTCTGAAATAAACAAACACCGCCGTATCACTGCGCTGCGTCAGCAAGTGATAGGCTGAATTCATCTGGCGCGCCAAGCACTAGTTGCAACACACACACACACACACACTTCAGTACAGTCGGTGCTAATAAAATAACGGAGACGTAATATAACAGGAAGCACCGTAGCACTTTGTTCAGCGTAGGTGGTTCATTTGCGAAGAAAAAACTATGCAATTTACGCCTAATAACCGTCTTCACAAAATCATCACAAGTTTTTATAACAGGATACTCAAGTTTCCTTTTCTTCCCGGAAGATGTAAATGTCCCGGTGTCCTGTAATTATTTCCTTGCACGAAGCACACTGCTCTTCGAAACACGCCTAAATTCCTCAGTTAAACTCGCGATATCGTTCACACGACAATCTGTATATTTGTCTGAAAATGTTTTAAAAACATTCAACACAATAGTTTTCTGTGCACTTTTCAAAGGCTTTCCCGTTCTGTGTTTTACAAAACTCGGTCCGACGTCAGCCATAACAAACCGTGCGCGCGCGAATCCGAAATGCAACTGTTGCGCCGGGCATCAACTGTACACTGTACAGTACCTTTTGTCTATGCCACCGTACACACGGCGTCTGCTAACATAATTGTAAGTACATACTTGCTGACACATTTAACTGTATTGGAAATTAATGATGAATCGCTATAATGCTATACATCAACAATTGTTATAAAAAGACAGAGTAAAAATACTTACAAATGGTACGTAACCAAGGGACTATTTCTTGCGCACGAATAATGTGCGCGGCGGCCGGCAGCCAATGAAAATGTTTGTTTACAAGAGGCTTTGTTTATTCCAAAACTCAGGTAAGAGTGAACGTAGAATAGTTGGACTTGTTTCCCACGCTGTCGGTTGTCATTTGCTGATAAAATTGCCCGTTGTGACGTCTGTATGCCAGCGCTTCCGGCCGGCCGGTGGCATGAAACATGGCTCATTTTGCGTCGTTTCTATTTACCTCGCGGTTTTCAGGAACATAACCCCGACGTAAACCGAGGACTTACTGTATACATATTTTATAACATGAAAAGTTGCTTTCATTTCTAAACATGTAATAATTTAAGCCTAGGCGTGTAAAAGTCCGAGTAATTATAGCAGGAGACAATCTAAAATGCACGAGGGAAAAACATAAACTCACGAATGTATGAACGTGGCTGATTGTTAATTTCTGATACTGTATTTATGTCACAACTTAGCCGAAATACTAGTACGAGACATAAACTTCACAAGATAAAATGAGCGGAGTCTTGGTAACTGTTTTATGTGTATTTTATAATTTCGGAAGTATTGTACAGTTGACGCATATTTTTAAGCTAACCATTTATTTCTGGGGATCGTAAATAATTAATTATTGGTATCAAGACATCAAGATGGACGTAAACTTGAACATGTCACGGCAACGAGAAAACTGGTGCGTATACCAATAAAGTGGTACTAGAACTGGACAAAACTGGTACACGGGAGGTGGAGCTTATATTTTTTTCTGCTAAGCTTGTTTCTATTGGCTGGCTGCTGATGCAAGGTCACGAGTCTGGACGGAGCGTTGAGTGAGTTAAACTGCGCATGCGCAGCTCCGTGAACAAAGAGAGCCAGCAGGCGCGCCGTGACAGCAGCTGATCGATTACAATGACGGCGCGGTAATGAATTACCGGTGCGACTTATATGGGGGGAATCTTAAATTCCAAATTCAAGACCTCAAATTATGGGTGTGACCTATCTGCGATGGCGACCTATATGCGAGTAAATACGTAATATTTAATAATTGTTATCATTTTATATTGATGTAAATATTGGTCCGAATATAAGGCCACCATTTTTACATAAACGCGAAATGAGAAAATTAGAAGTCGCCTTATTTTCGCACCCAAGACGTCAGCAACGCAAACATTAGTTCCAAGCTGAAAGCTACAGTAGAAACAATTTTAAACAAAATGTTCACGATTTTTATATTAACTAAAACTTTGTTACCTCACACGGGGAAAATGATAAATCCACCCAATATTGCAGTAATTCACAATTGTTTAAAGTTGAAAATTAAAATATTTGTTCTTGAGTAAAAATGTGAATGTTGAAGCATCTCAAAATGGCAACCTTTATTACACATATAATATTTGTACTTCCTGTACGATCGCGTGTTAACATTTACGTTCATTTAATTTCATATTTTTAACGGAAATATTTGTACTAAAATATCACAGCTATTTTCAGAACGATTGTTTACTTTTACAAACAGAAAATGTTAAGAACATTTCAGATGTAATGTTTGGAAATTCATGGCTGCAAAACTGTCTTTCCACAATATTTCTTTGTTGTAAAACGAACATTGCCGAACACGCACGAAGACGCCATATTTACAAAAATTTGGTACGTTGCTTCAAAAGCTATTTTAATAATGTTACAGTAGGTCTAATCCACTCTTTATTTATGTAAAAACCTTTCAAACAACATAATTATCTTAGATTATTCTTTAAAATTCATAGGACAGAGACACTCTGTCAGAGTAATATGGACAAATATTCGCGGTCACGTCACCGAAGTTATTCATGGCCGTATGCTTCACCATGGCAGCTAGCCACTTGTTTTGTTCCGGCAAGCTGCATTCTTTGTTTGCTTTGTTACGTTGAACACACTACTAAATAGTAATACGTAGCTGTGAAACGGAAAGTTAAATGCGGTATACATAAATGCAAAAAGGATTTATCAACACAAAACGTATGTCTAATGAATTTTCACATTAATTCTACCAAATTACATTACATTACATATTATTACATTTGTTTGGCCTCCTGAAACTGCAGGTCACCTTATATTCGGGCATACCGTATTCGCAATTTTAAATTTTGCTATTCGACTTACAAATGCGAATAGTTCGTCAGTTACTATTCGCAACTATTCGTATTTACGAATATTCGCACACCCCTAGTTATCTTTATTAAAAACACTATAAAATCGTAAAGATCATTGGTTAGATTAAGTTAGCTACATTATATTGGTAACTCTAACCAATTATGTATACAATTTCTCAGTATTTTTAATGTAGTTAACATAAGTTAACTGATCATTTTCACAATATCACAGTATTTGTAATATGTAACCTAACCTCACCACGAACAAACAGATAAAGCTTATAACGTTCAAAAACAATTTTTAAGAAAAAATTTACACTTCAAACAACTTCCTATTTCTGTTAATTAAAAAAGTGGTAATGTCCGAATAAATATTAGATTTCTACTTTAAAATACATACCGTATTTACTCGCATATAGGTCGCCATCGCAGATAGGTCGCACCCATAATTTGAGGTCTTGAATTTGGAATTTAAGATTCCCCCCATATAGGTTGCACCTGTAATTCATTACCGCGCCGTGCGCGGAGAAAAGTCATTGTACTAGATCAGCTGCTGTCACGGCACGCCTGCTGGCTCTCTTTGTTCACTGAGCTGCGCATGCGCAGTATAACTCACTAAACGCTCCGCCCAGACTCGTGACATTGCATCAGCAGCCAGCCAATAGATGCGAGCTTAGCGGAAAAAAATATAAGCTCCACCTCCCGTGTACCAGTTTTGTCCAGTTCTAATACCAGTTTATTGGTATGCACACCAGTTTTCTCGCTGCCGTGACATGTTCAAGTTTACGTCCAACTTGATGTCTTGATACTAGTGATGGTTCGAATCCCATTTTTCTCTAATCCGAATCTCGAATCCGAATCCCAAACAGTACCTCGAATCCACCCCTCGAATCCGAATCCAGTTCTCAAGGGTTAATTATAAAATAATTTATAAGTTAAGAGAAAAAATTAAACATTATGCCGAATTATTTAACCCTTTAAATTTTTATTTAAAAAAACAAGGATTTGACACGGTCTGGATCGACGATTCCGTTTTTGGTCACATATGTTTCCTGCAGTGCTGAACAAAAGTTCAGAGAACACTGTCGCAGGTGGTGAACACAAATATTTTTTGGACAGTTTATGTAGCCTGGGTGAACACGCAGACTGAGTTTTCCAGTATTCGAGGATGTTATTTCTGGGTTAACTGTAGGATCACGTAAGAATCTGGTCACTTCATCAATTGCTGTAGAATCCGACTTGGTGGATTTAAGGCATTCAGGCATTATCTGTGAGTACAGTGATTCATGTATCCACGGAAATCGGAAAACGAAATTCAACATCCGACAGAACAATATTTTGTAGTTACCAACTTGACATTTGTTTAAAGTCCCAAATGAAGGTAAATGCATTCCTGAAATATTTAATGGAAACTAAAAGGCGCCATCTTGGCTTCAATGGTTTTAGGCCATAAGAAATATTGTTGTGCGTTTTTAAAATTAAGCCTCACTAAAGCATAATGATTAATATGCCCGAAGTTAAAAGTGACAGGGTGTTTTCTCTAGTTTACCCATTAAAATTTTTTATATTAATATTAGTTATTTTTTATGTTGCTCAAAATGATTGGCTAACAAATTCATTGGTTGGCCATCATGGAATTCTCAGATAATACATATTTTAACGTTGGTAGTCTACACAAACCAAACTTGGTCCTAAAAAAATTCATTAATAGAATGTATCAGAAAATTTAAAATTGAATTGCGATTAAAATAATAATTGTATAATGTATTAATTTTTGTCATTCATTATTTAATTGTTATTACTACATGTGCGACCGTAACTTGTGATGAAAGTCGGCATTATTGTTGTATTACTAAGTAACAGATTTCTCGGTAAAGTTATTTAAAAAAAACAAGATTCATATTTAGTCTAGATCCTAAATGTGCTTTATTTTATTTTTAAGCATATTCTGAGAATACATATGTGATTTATGCCTTATTTAATGGCAATGTAGCGACAATGCATCCATGTTCATGAATATAAAGTAAGTTTCCCAAATCAGTACATCCTTCATAATTTTTTTTTATATAATAACGAATTAAAAGTACAATACAGTAGAACCTTGTTAATCCGTGATGCGCTAATTCGGGAATCGGATAATCCGGGAAGATTTAAAAGAGAAGTAAAAATTGTCAGCGCTTAAAATTAACGTCATGCGGGCCAGCGGCCGGCAAACACTACAAGCCATCGCGTGGACCGCCAAACTCTGCAACGCTGTTTGTACCGACCCTTTGTGTCGCCCCCCTTTCAGCTGTCACATTTGTCACTCTTTAAACTTGAGGGGGATGTCCTGACGTCTGATTCCCGTTTCCCTTTGTTTGTTTCCACCCGCCAACGCACGGCAGGCGCCTGGCGAGTGACGTGTCTGGCTGGCATTCGGCTGTACGATGAGGAGAGAGAGGGGGGGGGGGGGGGGGCAAGGTCAGCACGATCTTATCTTTCTCTCTTCGGCTGTTGTAAATGACCGTGAACTAATGGCTAGACATTTTTAAGCCGAGACACTAATTCGAAGACGGCCGGCCCTTACCGTGAACGGCCTTAACCCAGCTGCACGCCGGTGTCTGAGAAGCTTGACAAGACCTTCCGGGCTTTTAATCGCTAGTCCGTGAAATTCGGTAATCCGTGATTATCTCTGTCCTGACCACGTATTAACGAGGTTCTACTGTACCTCAATAGGATGTGTTCCAAGGAAAACGTAAACAGTAAATTGTAAGCATTTAAGTTTTTAAAGTACTACAGGGTGGCCACTCTTCTGGGATAATAAAATTCCTGGTTTTTTCCAGGTTTTTTCAAGGGTGGTTTTTATCAATATTTGCCTACAATTTGCATTTTTGTTACACAAAGCACACACAATATGATGTTTTATTGGCGTTAAACAATAGACAACTTAACTATACGCTTAAAAATTAAATCAATGAACTTGCTTAAAACAAAACCTACCACCAACAAAAAATTTATAATCTCACGTCACAAAAATTACTTGACACCAAACGCACGTGTTTTGCCTCTCTTGCGTGGCTGGCTAATGCTGTTCTTCCCATCCATGCTACCGATATTGATTTTAACATTACACAAATTGCAAATAGCGTGTGTCCTGCACTTTGGATCTTTCTCCACCCATTCAAACTCTTCCGTATATTTGTCATTGTACGTGGTGACCGAACTCGTTCACATTTTGATAGTCTGCGCCAATTACATGTTAGTTTAAAAAATTCAAAACAACGTCCCGCACAACTAAACTTTTTAAAAAAACTCGAGAAAAGTATCCGTGATACCGTGACGCAACAACATGAGCGCAAAGTAGAAACAAATATACATACAAAACTAGTGCTACCAACATGCAGTGCGAGAAATTACTACCACCCTACAACAACGTTTTCAGCCAAAATGCTGTTGCTTTTGAATACAGAAACATAATAAGTATGGAAGTCTGAATTGTTAACGGTTTCTTACGTACTACAAAAGTTTTTAAATGCAATATGAACAAATTAACTTTCACAAAATATAGCACACGAGCACGCTGTCGTGCTTCGACGGGTGGTGAACGTGATCATTTAACAGCCGTATGTTATTGTAACCGTTACTTCATAAAAAAATTCCCGGTTCTAATAAAAATTCCTGGTTGATTCCCGGTATTCCTGGTTTTTTTAAGAAATCCTGGCTATTTCCCGTATTTCCCGATTTCCCGGTTGGCTGGCCACCCTGTACTACATTTACATCAATATTTTTCCTCGAATCCCGAATCTTTTCCCTCAAATTTCGAATCTTTCGAATACTAGAGATTCGGTGGGATTCGAGGATTCGACCGGTCCATCCCTACTTGATACCAATAATTAATTATTTACGATCCCCAGAAATAAATTGTTAGTTTAAAAAATATGCGTCAACTGTACAATACTTCCGAAATTATAAAATATGTATAAAAAAGTTACCAAGACTCCGCTCATTTTATCTTGTGAAGTTTGTCTCGTACCAGTATTTTGGCTAAGTTGGGACATAAATACAGTATCAGAAATTAACAATCAGCCACGTTCATACATTCGAGAGTTTACTTTTTTCCCTCGTGCATTTTACATTGTCTCCTGCTATAATTACTCGGACTTTTACACGCCTAGGCTTAAATTATTACATGTATAGAAATAAAAGCAACTTTTCATGTTATAAAATATGTATACAGTAGAACCCCTGTCATACACTTTTCAACGGAGGGCACAAAAATGGTGTATGAAGCGGGAAAGTGTATGAAAAGGGAATGGCAATAATAATTTTTTTTTTCAATCTAGCATACAAGCACAATGTCAGATTAAACTTAAATACATAATGTGTAAATAATTGCATTATATGAAAGATATGAATTCATAATTATATATACATATATTAAAACTACCAGAAATGTAAAATACAGTCCATAATCAAGTTAAGCTGACACGAGAAACAGTGGCCTTACAAAGTCCTTTCTTGGAGGGCAGGAAAAGTCACCAAGCCTAAATTAGAAATTAAAAAAATTAGGCTATTGTAAAAAGAAAATCAGGAATTTATGCTTGTTTGTTTCTTTTTACAAACAACTGTATGCAACAGAACAATTTTCAATAATATTTTTAACTTGAGAAACGTAAAATACAAAACACTCCGATCGTAAGAAAACAATAACAAACGAGTATATTCAGTTCAAAGATTAATGAATGCACAAAAATATGAGATCCGTGCCTTGGTAAAGCGCATGCACCATTTTCATAATCATTGCTAGTTTGCGCCACTAGTCTCACTTGGTGCTGGCCATAGATGCTACTAGCGAAGTGCACAGTCTTCCTGATACTATCAATATCTATGGTGGGATAAAGTTATTTTCTTACGTTTGCAAATGTAAACAATGAACGTTTTTCAAAATAAAAGCATTAAAACGTAGTTTATCAGGAGGAATAAAACAAAATAATTTGTGAATTTTGGGCTTTAACGCTTCGTAAAAACGTATGAAACGGGAAATTAATGATTTTATAAGTGTATGTTCCGGGAAAGTAAACCATTGTAAACATAGTACTTTCGGCGGGACCAAAATTAATCGGCGTATGACACGGGAAAATGTATGAAACGGGAACGTATCATCGAGGTTCTACTGTATTTTGAGATTTAAAATGTTCATTGCCGACTATAAACGTTACGTTTTTCACGATGTTTTTAGGCCTACTAGGTAATCTTATCTACTCTTAAAGTACCCACGGTATTTTATGGTTGTTTATGGTTATTACGTGACGTAAATAGCGAGATGGATTCGATTTTTGAGACGTAATTTGCGTTAAAGTATTGTATTGGACTAAATGGGAACTAAACGGTACCTGAAGAATATAGTGCAAATAACGGGAAAACGTAAATAACAGTAACGTAAATAAGGGGTTTCGCTGTATGTGTACATTGTACATAAATTTGCCTATACCTATATAAACTTTTTCGCATTTTAAAGCAAAACATTGCAAAAAAAATTTAAAAAATTTTTTTCTTCACATATAGGATGCACTTCATTTTTTACCCATAAAATCTGGTAAAATTGCCGCGACCTATATGCGAGTAAATACGGTAATTTTATACGGAAAAAGTACCCACACCAAGCGCTATAAATCTAATAGCGGGACCAAAAACATTTTGCGACGTTTACGCAAGAAGTTTTTTTTATCCAAATTTTGATGCCCTAGAATACAGGTGCGACGATTATGCACGTACGACAATTATGCGAGAAAAGAGGGTAATGAGTAAAATGCCAACTGAAGATTGTAGCGTTGCAGAACCCTGCCCTCCAAGATAAATAATTTTCTTTTAAACTTCTTTTTGTATAGGTAAATATAAATAAGTCAATGTTTTTAGAGTGGTGTGTATGTTATGAGACAGTATAATCAGACGTTTTGGCTATTAATATATGTTATTTTCACTTGCTATGTGTTTTAAGAAGGTATTTTGTATTTTAGTAGACAATTTTAATCAGTACTATTTTTTATGTAATTATTCACCAAGAAGTCGCTGTACTAGAATTTTACCTGTTTAGGCCTACTTTTTCAGGTTTTTCTCAAAAAGTTTAATTTTGTAAAGTAATTTGTATTATAATTGCTGTTTGTAGTGTTCATTAACGTGTGGAATTATTCTAGAACACGGGACTGTGTCTGGTGTAATGGTTAGAAAGAGAGGCATGAGAGACCTGTAAGTGTAAGTGAGAAAGAAACAGTGCTTCCCCGCCAACCGAGATAAAGACGGTAATTTCCCCACTGTGTGTGAACTGAGTAATAACTGCTGTCTCACGGTATGGGAGAGAGAACGAGAATGGGAGTCCCCGATTTTGATGTAAAATTGAAAAGAGACAGATCAAGGGAAACCCCGAGTTCTGCGTGTACAGGGTTTTTCATGTATTGTAATTTGTTCTCTGATTGGTTTGTATCTGTAAGCGTGAATGAAGCGTGCGTGTGATTGGTCGGTGAGGTCATGTGACGTCTACTCCCTGCGTGGAGGAGACAGTGGCAGAATTTCACCAGTCGTCTGCCGATTGCTTCACCAGTAGGTCGCGTTCGGTGGCTTCTCGCCAAATTATGAAGTAATTTGCTGAATAGATAATTTAACGTTGGTGGTCAGAGCCAGGCCGATTATTAAGTTAACCTAATTATTTTTTATATTTCGTTAGGACATAATTAGAAATTGCGGCCACATTCGTCGGCCTTTTGGCTCGTGGCGAAATTCGTTTTCGCTGGGTGCGGTCATCAGGGTGTCTACCAGATCTAGTAAATTAAATTCCCTGATTTTTCCAGGTTTTCCAGGTCTAAAACTGAATTTTTCCAGGTTTTCTTTAACACAATTACGACATTCCAAGAAACTGAAAAAAAACTGCATAATATTACATTGACGGGTTTCAAAGTATTTCAACTTACTTAAATTAGTAAAAAAATTACCTTCTTCCAAACGTGGCCAAAGTGACTCAATTGATGGCAAATAAAACATGCTGCTACAAATATTTCACACACTTCCTTTTGCAAAAAAACATTAGTAAAAGGAAGCTCCCATCAATTTCGCAGTGACTCAACTTATGCGTCTATTGCACTTACTTCAGAACGAGCCAAATCCAACATTCGAGCCTTCTTCAACTACAATGCCTTGATCTCCTCTTCAACTCTTCTTTTTTCTGCCTTCTTCTTGTCTGTAGCTTCCTTTTCTTTTTGTTTTGTTTGCAGGGCTTCCTTACGCCTACAACTAGCATTTATTACATACTGTAAATTGGACTTGGTGATATCAACATGCTCTACACCTCCAGAACGTTGAACAAAGTCATACATCTGTCTTTGTGCAATCAGTATTTCTTCCTGCAAGTTTTCAGTCAGCTGATTAGAATTCACTGAAAATCCTCTTTCCAATGATGCATTTCCATGGGAAAGTACCAACACCATCCTCACAAACTTTAGAAGGCCTGTTTTGGCAGCTACTGTATGTGCCTTAAGAATGAGCATCCACAAGTGATCAAGGCACCCGTCTTCTCGAGAAAAAAAACGAGAACAGTGCTGCAGAATCTTGCGAGGAACATACCAATTGATATGATCACTCACTGTTATCAGCTTCTTGTCCTGATAGCTACCTGTTTTGAAGACAACATTCTAAACTATACTTCACACGCTGTTTCCTCACACCCGAATTTAAAGCCACAGACGGACATAAGCAGGTAATTCCCTTGGTAAGATTGTACTTCAGGGGACTTTTGTCTTGAAGTTTTTTTTACCATAACCTTTAGACAAGTCCTATCATTTTTCTGTAACAGGACAGAATTTTATGGTACTTTCTCTTTCTTGATGGCATGGCTTACTGCATAACCCAACTTGATATTGTTAGCAGTCAATAGATTTTCCTGGTTATCTACATCCAATCGAGATACATTGCGTTTCTCCCTAAAGCTCTTCAGTACTTCTGGTTTCAAAAACTTTCCTGCCAAGGCTAATAAAATGTCTACCAGTGAATCATAGAGAAAAGGTGCCATGGGTGCTTCACTTTGGAACATTGTGAGAAACAATTCCAGCTCTGATGCTAAAGAGTGGAAGAATGTCAATTTTACTTCTAGAAGACTATCTTCAAGAGCACTTTTCACTACATTGAAAGAGACAGATGAAATAGAAACTTCACTAACAAATTTCTTTGGGTGGGGTAACGTTTTCATGGCACGCTCAGCAACTGCAGTATTTTCTAACCATCTGATTGCATAAAATTTCTTGGGAAAAAGCTCTGATCCAGTTATTCTAATGTAATCTGCCCTCCATTCAGGTACATGCTTAAACAAAAAGTAACTGTGCCTCAAAAAACTAAAAACGTCCCATTGTGTAACAGAAATTCCAGTTTTGAAAGCACCATGGAACGTATGAAGCCCACAGCTACCAATTTCTAGCAACGATGGCAAATCTTCACAAAAAGTGTCTGTGATATGTATTTTCAAAGCTAACAAAAATGTCCAGTTTACGTTGAGGGCATCCATAGATACTTAAAATTTAATGCACCTGTCGGTATAATCTGAACGTGGGAAGCACATGCTGCAGCACGTCACGTCAGCAGGATAACAGACCAGTTTGAACCAGTTTGTATCACGTGATTTGATGCCACTTCCGAATCTGATCGTAAATAAAAGAAAATGGACGTGGGAACTGTTCGTTATTTGCCATTCAAAAATAAAAATGGGATGCGATACACTTGATGCTACGTCAATGCAAGCTGATCAATAAACAAAAAACGTATTGCCAACTACAACCTACCAAACAAAAATTCCCTGATTTTTCCCTGATTACAAAATTCCCTGATATTTCCAGGTTTTCCAGGGTCAGTAGACACCCTGGGTCATGTTTAAGGCCGCACTAATTTCGTGTACTTGCAGTAAAAGATTACTGAAGGACGCTATTTTTTCGTTAATTCTCATCACGCGAACTGCGGGCATTTTTCGACGGGCAGATGTATGTGGAAAGAGTGAGTAACCTCTTTTGGAAGTGTTTGGATTCGTCTGTGCATTCTATTTGAAAAAATAAAAACAACAAAATTACAATCGGCGTTCAACATCTGTTTATTTTTGTATATAACGAACCGTTATAAGATGTTTGTTTACTGCAGTGAAGTGCCATTAAAAGTTAGGCCACAATATTATTTTTTCTCTCCAGTCACATGTGCGTCGACTTTCTTCCCATTAAGTGATTCCCATTTCCTCATCAATTTTAATCATTTTAGGGGTTTTCAGCTTCTTTATATAATCACAACACCTAACCTTTGGTAATCATTGCATCTTTCTTCACAAATACAGTAAAACCTCGGTCGTACATCTCCCCCGTTCGTACATACACCTCGGTCGTACGTACAGATTTTCAGAAACCGTAAAAAATAAGGCAAAAAATAAAAAGTTTCAAAATATGAAAAGTGTAAGAAATACTTTAAAGTTTATTAAAATACAGTTGCAACCTCCAGTGTTTATAACAAATACGAGTTACGTAAACATTGCATCACAGAAAAAAATTAAAAAAAAAAAAAAAAAAAAAAGAAAAGGCCGCTAATTGATGGAAATTTACAGTCAATAGTGTGCCGAATGCGGAGAACGGTCATTGTACTCGGTCAGCTGCTGTTACAGCGCGGCGTATCCGCCGGCTGGCTCTCTTTGTTCGCTGAGCTACGCATGCGCAGTATAACCCACTCAACACTCCGCCCAGATTCGTGACCTTCCATCAGCAGCCAGCCAATAGATGCGAGCTTAGCGGAAAAAATTATAAGCTCCACCTTCTGTGTACCAGTTATGTCCAGTTATAATACCAGTTTATTGGTATACGCACCAGTTTTCTCACTGCCGGACATGTTTACATTCATCTTGATGTCTTGATACCAATAATTAATTAATTACGATCCCCGAAATAAATGGTTAGTTTAAAAAATATGTGTCAACTGTACAATACTACCGAAATTATAAAATACGAATAAAACAGTTACCAAGATTCTGCTCATTTTATCTTGTGAAGTTTATGTCTCGTACCAGTATTTTGGCTAAGTTGTGACATAAAAACAGTATCAGAACTTACAAGCAGTCACGTAATATTCCCAACATTCCCGTTACGTTTATATATTCGTGAGTTTACGTTTTTCCCTCGTGCATTTTAGATTGTCTCCTGCTATAATTACTCGGACTTTTACACGCCTAGGCTTAAATTATTACGCCTTTAGAAATAAAAGCAACTTTTCATGTTATAAAATATGTTTCTTTTGTGATTTAAAATGTTCATTGCCGACTATAAACGTTATGTTTTTCACTATGTTTTTCGGCCTACAAGCTAATCTTATCTACACATAAAGTACCCACTGTATTTTTTTACTTGAGAAAATATATATGTTAATTATTATTTTATTGATATAAAATATTAAAAAAATGTAAACACAGGGCTTAGGACACTGCCTTCAGAGTAGAGTTTTTTTTTATTTTTACATTTGATTAGCTCAAGTGTTGTTTCTGCACGAACAGGATATAATTTCGATCGAAAATACATCAGCATAATACAGTAACACCTCCATTAACGAATATTCTATTTAACGAAAAACCCCATGCAACGAAATAAAATTTTGGTCCCGCCGAACCGCCATAAGATCAATGCTGTTTTAACCTCTAAATACCGAATTTTATTTGTTCCGCAATAGTGAAATTCCCTTTACAACGAACTGCCGCGTTTGAAAAACACGCAAAAATAAACATCTCCTACAAGAAGACATCCACTAATATTTTTGCATTCACTGCTTAAAAATACGTGCGTATAATCTTAAAATAATAAGCACCATCGCGGAAGGCAATAAATAAACAAAGCATCATGGATAACACACGTCGTGTATACATGCCACACTTTGTTCAAAATGGCGGGTACATTTAGCGCTAGTGGCGGAAACCTCCCGTACCATCGCTCTGGCAATTCGAACAACTAGTATATTTTGCGTTTCTATGGTTAAAGATGCGCACACGCAAATATTTTTAACTGTGGTGTAGTACAATTTCCGTTTTTTCAGTTTTCACTGTTGTTTATTTATTTCCACACGTAGTTACGGAAATCAACACGTTACTACTGTAAAATGAATTCTAATCCTAAAAAGCTGCGACAGATTGACGTTAAAATAAAATTAGTAATTTAAAATGCATTTGATGAAGGTGGAAAAAAAAGTAATATAGCTAAACGTTTCGATATCCCGGCGTCTACACTTTCGACTATTATCCAACCGGGAACAGATCGAAACAATGCTTCTCTGGTAGGGACAAATCGAAAATGTGTGAAAGTACTTAAAAATTATGATTTGGACAAGATACTTTTTGACTGGTTAATGGAGGCTAGGGTATCTAACATCAACGTCTCTGGGCCTATTTTACAAGAAAAGGCATGCCAGGAAGCACTGGGGATGGGAATTGATAATTTTCAAGCATCAAATGGTTGGCCATTAAACAAGTGTATTCTATGTACTTTTTCATGTTTAATTCCTCATATTGTATTAAACAGTCAGAAAGAAAGTTCTAGCCATTTATGTGAAGTTTTATGATGACTAGAAATATATTGTGCAAAACCTCCATTTAACAAACCCCTTTACAACAAACACAACAAATTTTGGTCCCTTGAGATTTGTTAAATAGAGGTTTCACTGTACATAGACACGACAGGTCATTTCCCGTGGCAGCAGGACACGGCAACGGCAATTCATTTCCCGCCGCAGCGGTGGGAAAAATGGTGGGGGGGGGGAGATAGCCACAAATGGACATAATTTGGCCTCGCTGGTTCGTACGTACAACTCGGTCGTAAGGACGAATTTTGGAGAACCGTGAGTGTACGTAGAATCGAGGTTTCACTGTATATGCCTTTTCAAACCACATGCAATAGGTCTGTTGTCATTTAAACAACAGCAGGTTAACCAACATTGGAGCTTGAAGGAACATTTGCTATGCAGCATTGCCAAGTTTTGAATAAGCCATGCACCATGCTTTTAAACACACATTATGAAAATGATACAGCTAAGTCACATTTTTATAACAAATGGCCATCAAAGAAAGTATTACTTAGCTGACACAAGTTTATCTCAAAAAATTCCCTGACCCATCAAAAAAATTCCCAACTATAAAAGGTTTTCCCTCACTAGTTTCAAACACTATGAAGATTTTTTTTATATCAAATCTCAGGAACCTCCAAACACCAGTATCCTGAGGATGCCGACGGGTCATAAACATAGCGTAAATAATTATTGTGGGAAGCCATTGTCCATTATTGATGATCGGATCACGTATTTCTTTTGTCATAATCTGTGAAGGGGAGAAAAAACTTAATATAATCTTAAACTGAAAAATGTTTAAATATTTTAACCCAGACAGTTTACAGCATAAAGATACACAAACTTTTGTAGTTCTTGGTGGTTGGTTAAACTGCCTTAATCTTTTACGTTGCTTGGCGCATGTAAACAGAGGATGACCTAATACTATATTTAGTGGTATTCTAAAAGATGTTTGGAAAATTCATGAAAAGAATGTAGGAAGTACAAAAAATATATTAAAAACAGGTTAATATAGCATGTCTGGATTGATATGGCACTTAGAACGTAATCATATAATGAAAAAGGAAATTGGTCACTAAAGAAAAAAAATTAAAAACAAACCAACACAAACATCGTAATAAGTTTGTATGAGTTAACATATCTACTACTCAATTTTAAATGTGGGTCTAATTTAAATCCTACTATGGCTGTTTTTTTTATTGATCCCCTTCCGTGGGGGAAAAATTATCTCCCCCCCCCCCTTCCCCCGTCAAAATTTCACGACTCAAAAATATTTTCCTGCACAGCACTAGTTAATACATATTTTTAAGTTTGTGGATCATGGCATCAAACCGTGAGTGGTCCTACACTAGGCACGTGGCAACCAGCCCTGTTAAAAAAGAAAAAGAAAATTTTGATCTTGGTTGAATAGCCACGTTGTCGTTGCCCATTGTGTTACATATTTTTGTACAGATGTTTATGACTGGTTGTGTATTCTTGCTGTGCAATCATTTGCTACTTTAAATCAAACATATTGAAGCATATATTCTCAGTTTACTTCACAGCAATCAGCCCACCTGGTGCAGCGGCTGGTGCATGAGCTGCGTGGAGTGGTGCTGCTGGTGCGGCGGCATGGTGGGGATGAAGAGGTGCGGGCCGTACGCCCCGCCGGGCGTCATGGGCGTGCTCTGGCTGCCCGCCATGTTGAAGGGCGGCGGCGTGCCCGAGTGGAACCCCTGCTTCTCATACGACTGCAACAGCGACACCACCCATCCTCAGCCACTCGTCCGCCACTATCTACCTCGCAATTCAAAGAAACACAAATTCATGGTGAACTGCAATAAAACCATAAGGACGCCAAAACGCATGTCAGCACACCACAATGCAATTTAATACAATATATAGCACCAAAATGTGACAAAAGCCATAGAATTAGTTAGCATTTTAACAAAATCATGATTTCAATAATAAGTAATAATTAAGAACCAATTTTGCAATACAGGAGAATCCCATTATAGCGAGCACGGTAATAGCGAGAACACGGCTATAACGAGGTCTTTTTGAGGAATTTACGGCGTGATCGCGTGAAGCGCGCCTTGGTTATTTGTCTGCTTTATCTTCACCCCTCTCGCTCGCCACTAGACATCTTGCTGTTGACACCTGTCATTCTTCAGCCTTGCAGTCGCCACCTAAGTGCGTGGCTTTAAAAATAGAATCACGTCATTTCTTTCTTTTATCAAACTTCCGCTTGGCTTCAAGGCCAACGTATGCTCGACTGGAATAAACCAAGCCTTTGAATATACAGTAGAACCCCTGTCATACACTTTTCAACGGAGGGCACAAAAATGGTGTATGATGCGGGAAAGTGTATGAAAAGGGAATGGCAATAATAAAAAAAAAATTTCAATTTAGCATACCAGCACAATGTCAGATTAAACTTAAATACATAATGTGTAAATAATTGCATTATATTAATGAATTCATCATTATATATACATATAATAAAACTACCATAAATGTAAAATACAGTCCATAATCAAGTAAAGCAGTCCTTCTTGGAGGGGGGGAAAAGTCTCCAAGCCTAAATTAGAAATAAAAAAAATTAGCTATTGTAAAAAGAAAATCAGAAATTTTTTTTGTTTGTTTCATTTTACAAACAACTTAATGCAACAGAACATTTTTCAATAAAATTTTAACTTGAGAAACGTAAAATACAAAACAATCCGATCGTAAGAAAACAATAACAAACGGGTATATTCAGTTCAAAGATTAATGAATGCACAAAATATGAGATATGTTCCTTGGTAAAGCGTGTGCACCATTTTCATAATCATTGCTAGTTTGCACCACTAGTCTTGCTTGGTGCTGGCCATAGATGCTACTAGCGAAGTGCACAGTCTTCCTGATACTATCCATATCTATGGTGCGATAAAGTTATTTTCTTACGTTTGCAAAGGTAAACAATGAACGTTTTTCAAAATAAAAGCATTAAAACGTATTTTATCAGGAGGAGTATAACAAATAAATTTGTGAATTTTAGGGCTTTTCCGCTTTGTAAAAACGTATGACACGGGAAATTAATGATTTTATAAGTGTATGTTCCGGGAAAGTAAACCATTGTAAATATAGTACTTTCGGCGGGACCAAAATTAATCGGCGTATGACACGGGAAAATGTATGAAACGGGAACATATCATCGAGGTTCTACTGTACATATACTTGTACACATTTCTTCTTATTTAGAAAATAGATAAAATCTATTTTTTTCTCGCCATTAAACAACAATGCGCACTTTTTTTTAAATATAAATGCTCTTAATTAATTTGTTGGGACATTTTCATTAACGAATAATAACATTGTTTATAACTATGTTAGGCCAAAAATGTCAGAGCCGTCTTTATACTTGTTGATCGCGTTAATAATACACAAATATTTATAAACTTGTTTAGAATTATTTAAGTCATGACACGTTTACAAACACGTCACGTTATTTATTTTATTATCTGACAAATAGTAGGCATTACCGTATTTATTTCCGAATCACTAGGACAGTTTGTTGTAACTTTTGTTTCGGTCAGATGTTGGGAGTATCTGTCCGGAAAGGGGGTGGTGATGGTTTGAGTTTAATCCCAAATTTATTTTCTAAATAAGTTTACAGGTTTCTTTAAATGGAAAAAGAATAGTTTACCAGCGACTATTTCGTTTGAGGCGTACGTGCGTTGCTGCACTCCTGCTTTTTTGTAAGGAATTAATTTGTCGCGCTACACTAGCGCCACCTGTTTGCAACATCCCGAACCAACATGGCCAGCAGACAGCCCGCATCGACAATAGATAGCAGGACAATGCTGCGTCGGCCACGGGCCAAGTCGAGTAATCGATTGCGGGCTGAGATGCTATACTTACGTGGCGTGGTAGGGTATTCTGGTTATTTTGACGCAATCGGTGATCGCATCCGTACTTGTGGGGTATCATTTTAAAGAGAATTCACACATCTGCTCACAGAATTAAGATTTCGTTAATATAACCTGTTATTTTCCAATTATACAGGTTTAAACACAATTTTTATGCTATTTTCGGTTAATTTTTATTTTTTGGGGGCCAAAAACTGTCCAATTCGGTTATAGCGAGGACACGGTTATAGCGAGGATCAAACCTGGAACCGTGACACATCGCTATAACGGGACTCTAGTGTAAATGAATACATTAAATGGATAGGAAAAACTATTTTACATCGTTTGATATAATGTCAACACTCACGTTGACCTTGCTGAGAGCGACGTGAGACTTGGCACCGTACATGGGCGCGCTGAGATCGGCGGCGGAGCTCCCCCCCGAGCCGGCGCTGGCGCCCGCCTTGCCCTGGGCCTGGCTGGCCGACACGTAGCCCGTCTTGCCGTAGTCGGGGTTCTGGGTCAGGCCGTCGTAGCCCGGGCCGTAGCCGGAGCTGTAGCTGCCCGGCTTGGCGTACTGCGTGGAGGAGCTGCTGCCGTGCGTGTTCGTGGCCGGCGGCATCTGGCAACACCCCACCGGCCCCGCTACACCCTCCCGTGCTCGCAAGGGCGCACATCAATGGTAACGGTGAGATGGAGGGGGAAAAATTAAGCTTCTCCAAAGCATATTAACGTTTCAAGCCTAACAGTTCCACCGTTTAAAATTTAATATAAGTCCAATCCAGTACATGGTTGCTACAGAAATATAATCTTAGAATTCCCTGACTTTTCCCTGTTTTCCAGAAATTTAAGAGAAAAATTTCCTGACTTTCTTTTGAAGTACATACCATAAATATTAACGTGCATATTATTAAATGTAGTATAAAAATTTCAACACGAGGTAAAATAAGGTTGTTTTTTTCCTTCGACATGGCTGGTGAGAGCTCTTCGACCCATATTGCTGAGTTGAATACTTTAGTAGCACAAAATGCAGTACGCAGAATTTATACTTTTAGCAGAGGGTTTGATATGCTGTAACTGTGGCTCCTTGAGCCAATTCTCCTTAAAAGTAGTTTTCTTCGACATCTCTAAGCTAAAAAAAAATATAACTACACAAATACAAAAACTAGGGATGGGGCGAATCCTGATTTCCTTGAATCCGAATCCTAACTCAACTCCTCGACTGGAATTGCCGAATTTCGAACCCAAACCCGAATCTTTTAATAGATGATGTCCACATATCTAATGTATCTGAGATGTATTCTGCTTGCACTAAAAGTCCCTTGACTTTTTTTTTTATTTATTTTATTTTTACAATGTTCCGGAGAGCATAGCTCTGTTTTGGAACTATACATGTCACTTTGGCATAATATGACACATAATTTTTCATAACACAATTCATACAAATATAATAAGTTTCACAGGTAATAGTTATCACATGTAGTTTGGTACATTTCTGGTATAAGTGTATATAAAGACAAAAATTTATTCTTGAGAAATTTCAGTTTTAGTACAGATTAGCGGTTAGGATTTTTTCTATAAATAAGCTAGAGGTCTGCGAGCCTAAGAATTTTACTTCGAGCCGAGCTCGAGCTTTTGTGGTACAGTTACACTTTGGGAAATTATTTTTATCTTAAACTTAGTATAATGTTTGAATTAAGTATTAAAATGAAGTGGGCTTATTAATTTTGGGTAACTATTTACAGAGTGTGTTTACATTTTGCACTGCTAGAAAAAAAATAACATTTTTTTCCATTGAATCTTACCTGTTTCCATTGGTTCATTAGTAACTGATATCATCCAACTAACATAACCAAGTACATGTTTGTGTAAATGTAACATATCTTTCGAAAAATTTCATCCTTGTCAATTTTTCTGTAGTCCTTACTGAGCTTCAACAAACTTAGCACCAAAAATCATGTTTGAAAAGTACATTCACATTGTTTCAACATTTCCACTTTTCAGCACAATAATTCTGAGAGAGATTGTCACAGTATTAACTTCTGTTCTTTAATCTATCATGCAGAACAATAATTTATTCTGCACGTTTCAGGAGTTAAATTAGCTCTACGATTGGAGATAGTGTTTCCAGCAGAAGAGAAGCGTCTCTCGCTGGCAACCTGCTTGGCTGGAATGCTTTAGTAAAATTGCTTAACCTCAAAATTAGTGTCATAAATATCTGTAACTGGTCATTTAAGTTTAATCAATTGAAAGTAATAAAAATAAAAGCATTTTACTTCATTCAATTTACACTTGCAAAAAAAAAAACATACACACAATAAACCTACATGGAAATTAAAGTCTTTTTCAATATCCTGAAGTCTGAAATATGTTTACTCATGTCATTAAATGTAGAGCTGTATTGAAGAAGCCGATTTTGCCAATATTAAGTTGAATCGGCATTTCTGCCGACTTCCGATACAGTACGCTCGTTAATTTTCGGCCGATATTACTGAAAAACGAAAGAGAGTGCCATAACCTAAAAATCCATGAGTACCATTTTCACTTTTCGTAGTAGTACTGCATTCTTTTAGATCGCATTATTTCTTAGCAACATGTGCCAACCATACATATCAAAGTTTAACATCCTTTTTTTTTCAACAATGTTCTTTAATTTAATATGTCATAAATAAGTAAATAATACATTACTATCACAGTAAATATACATCTCGGTTGTTACGGTAACTATAGTGCAAATATGGTAGCTATCATGCTTCTGTAGTAATTATTGTATCTACAAAGAATCTTTAGTTCTTTTTATGGTAATTATCTTGAAATAACTATTGGGTTTGTACTGTATTTATGGTACATCATCCATATTTCTTCGTATGTTGTTGTTCATTTGTCTTTTCTTCATATTTACGTGCGCCATTATTTGAGACAGGAAGTTTCAGAAAAAATTTTAAAGGACTTTATAATTATCACACATTTAATGACGTAAATGATGAGACCTCGGGCAATTTAAACGCTTTATACGGAAAAACCTACCATGCGGGACCTCGTAAGAGAGTTTTACTGTATTTTTTTCCGTAAATAGTAAAAAACCGAATCCTTTGACGAATCCTATATCAGACCCGCCGAAGCTTCGAATCCCTAGGATTCGGCGGATATTGGATTCGGTCGCCCCACCCTAACAAAAACTATTACAATGTCACACCTAGCAATACAACAGGCCTACTTAGAGAATTACAATAGAGCATTACAACATGCAATACTCTTACAATCTTACAATGTTAACTAACGATTCTGGGGAAAAACATGTTCAGTTATGCATATTTTTTAATACATAATGTAAGTGTCACGCAACAGAACTCAGGGATTATAACGGTTGAAAAAAAAAGTAATTTAAAAAAATAGGTAGAAAAAATGCAAAAACATAACCGCACACAAAAGCCACGTGTTTTCGTATCAGCTTGGTAGTTTTAAAAATGAGAATTGGTATTGCCTCTTTATCAAAATGCACTTTATTTTCTTATGATCGCATCAAAAACTAACTTCACCTGAAACAATGCCTTTGAATTCACGTAATAAGCTTTGTACTCACCTTATTCCACGTGAAAATAGCCTTCAAAAGATAAACGACGCCATGCCCGTTCTGTAGTTCATTGCATGGAACGGAACATAATACAAAGTCTGAAGGGCAAATTAAAAAGGAGCAAAACATGAACAAATGAAGGCCTGGATTCGCTAGTGAACAAACGAGTGCTTGGATTGGCCAGAAGTTATGGTGGGTGGTTGTAACAGCCTATTGCAACGGACAATCGTAGACCAAGTAAAAAAAAAAAGTTGCAGTTGCCATGTGCCTTAAGCAGCAGCCTTTTAGCGGAGTCGTTCGGTAGCAGTGCGAGCGCATCATAACAAAGCTTTGTTTGAATTATACGCAACTTTAAAATTTCCAGAGTTCATAGAATTTTCCCTGACATTTCCCGGAATTCACTGACCATTTAAATTTCCCTGACATTTCCCGGTTTTCCATTCCTGTAGCAACCATGCAGTAAAACCATAGCAGAATAGGATAGCAAATTTGCAATAAGAAAAATTTAGACACAAAAAAATTCTCACAGGAAACGAAAAAGAAATTGGAAATAGAAGATAAATAAAAAAAGTTTTTTTTTTTTTAAATACCATTTAGGCTTAAATATAGTTGTGATAAAAGGATAGAGGGAGCAATCATTCGTGCAAAATACTACAAAATAAGAAAAAAATAATTTTTAAATACAGTATTGGCCCGGATATAAGGTGACCCCAAATATAAGGCGACCTGCAGTTTCAGGAGGCCAAACAAATGTAAAAATAATTTTGGTAGTAATTAATGTGAAAATTCATTAGACATACATTTTGTGTTGATAAATCCTTTTTTTCATTTATGTATAACAATTAATTTATATTTACATTTTTAAGTATTACACTAGAAATTTTTTTGATATGTTCATTCTAATGCAGCTGCATCATTGTCATCTTCAGAGCTGTTTATTTGTCTAGATCTTGTTCACCGGCGTTCCACCTATGTGTGAATGTTCGTTTTTCACAGTTTACTCATTACTATATCTACGAATTTAAAATTTTTACAATGGCGATTAATCACTCTTAAAATACAGCATTTAACTTTCCGTTTCACTTAAGCTTGTAAGGTTGCAAGACCCCTGCCCTCCTAGCTAATTATTTTTCTTGTAAACTATTTTTAAGCATGTAAATATTTCTAAAAAAGTCTTTCTAATGATATTTTACCGTTTTTATGTATTTAAGGGTTGATATGTCACTTGCTGTGTGTTTTAAGAATGTACCTTGTATTTTAACAAACATTTTCAATCATTAATATTTTTTATGTAATTATTCATTCACAAATCAGGGTGTCTACTGGTCTTCCTTTCCAAAAATCAGTGACTTTTGGTGACTTTTGGAGCCCACTTTCTGTCATTTTTGGTGACTTTTTTTTACTAAAAATTGTATTAAATTAAAACGGATATTGAATATAGGTCTAGTTTACTTATCAACTTATTGTTAAATAAATGGGATCACATGCAGTTTAAAATGCTAAACTTGACCTTAAAAAAGTTTTACTTTAAGCAGCTTTGGAGGGTAATGAAAAATAAATCCAAATAATCGATAATGACTTAATTTACAAATAAATAAATAGGCGAAACTAACAGGTATTTGAAATATAGTCTGTCATTTATAAACATATTTTGTTCCTAAGTTTTTTCAAATCCCTGTCTATTTCTAAGAGTTCTTCTTTCTTTTCTTCCAGCACTTTTTTCTTTTTCAATTCTAAGAGCGTAATTTCATGTGCTGCTCTTTTCCTTGCATTCACAGATTCATCCTCTTTAATCTTCTTCTTCATCAGGTCATCTCTTCTTTTTGATGCAGCATTTCTGAAGTTTAAAATCATCTGTTTAGATATAGTATGAGAAAAAGTTTCAATTCCACCTGTAACATAAAAAATTTGAGATTTAAAATTATTGATAAAGAAATATTTAAGTCTAACTTACATTCAGAAAGCATTTCTTTTTAAACCCACCTGGAAGAGAAGACACATGGTCATGAACAAGTCTTTGGGCAACCAAAGATTTCTCTTGAAGATTTTCCACTAAGAACTCCTTATTGAAAGAAAAACTTCTCTCAACTGCTGCATTACCATGAAAGCAAATCAAAAAACGCTGAATGAAAGAAACAAACAGGTTATGGGCATTCTCCATTGCCGAGCTTAGCAGTTGAAACAAAAACTTATCTAGGCTATCCTTTTTCCAGTTAAAGAACTTTGTTGCTTTCAGAACTTCAGGAAGTGCACAAAACTTAGCATATTCTCTTAACACAACATCCCCATCTGCTGGTGACAGGTGATTGAGAGAAATAAGTTCTTCAATGGCAATCTTGGCCCTCGAGGTTCTGACATCTTTGACAATCACTGAAGGAGATAAGCAAGTGGACCCAAGCACAATTCGCTTCCTTAAAGGGCTTTTCTCTTCAAGCTTGGAAAACAACTGTAACAAAAACTGTTTGCAATCTGCTTTAAATCTAAGAGAGTGTAGTTCTTTTACTTTCTTTAGGCAAAATGTTGCTCCAAAACCAATTTCAATAGAATCTGGCATTCTTAGGTCAGTCTCATTTTTGACATTCAAATGTTTTAACTGGGATGCACTAACAACCTTTTCCATTGCAGATTTTGTAAACACTCTACTCGCAATGTTCTTCATCAACTGGAAAACTTCTTGATAAAGAAAAGGCAGTAGGGGATCGTTTCTCTGAAAACATGTCAAAAATTCTTCCAGCTCTTCAGATATCATGGCAGAGAAATGTAGCTTAGCTTCTAGTACTGGGTCTTCCAACAAGGCCTTCTTTACCACATGAAAGTTCTGGGAGTTTGGAGGATTCTTTTCAATCTCTTTGTCTGTAACGTATTTCTTCAGATGTGGAATAATTTCTGAGCACCTTTTCATCACAGATGAGTTTTCAGTCCATCGTATGGCACAGAACTTTTTCGGGAACATTCTGGAGCCAGTGATCTGTTGATAAACTGCACGACGAGATGGGTAGTTCTTGAAAAGACTGTAAAGTGCTCTAAGAAACTCATTAAGTTGCCAACCAACTTTTGCATGAGCTGTTTTGTATGCACCATTTACAATGTGCAATGAACAGGTGCCTAAGTCCAAGATTTCTTTTTCGCTGTCAAGAGTACATCTCATGTAACTTTTCAGGTCGGAAATCAGTTTCAAATTAACATTGGGTCCATCAGTTGCAATTTGCACCAAGCCTCCTAGAGACAGGTCAGCTTCTCCAATGCATACAATAAGATTATTGAGCAAATCTGCAGCTTTTGAATGCTCCAGGAAAGCAGATGTCAGATATTTTGTACAAACACAACTGTTTTCTGCATCCCAATACTTTACAACAATGTCCATTTGCCCCTTTTGGCAAACATCGTTTAAACTTTCGTCAATTGACAAAGCATAAAATGGGCTTTTCTGAACACTATGTGACACACATTTCGCAAAATGGGGTCCAAGTCCATATGTTATGCTGTATGCAATTTTATCCTTATGCATTTTCATTTTAGAGGCTAGAGAGCTATCTGGGAACATAATGGGAAACAGCTTCACTGCTAATTCTCCCGAGCGGGATGAAGCATGTGTGAAAACACAGTGAGTTGCCCACACAATCTCTGCTTTTGTCACACTGTCATTAACTAGGAAAGTTGACAGCCTTGATGGTTCAGCAGTATGTTCTTGGCTAGAAGCAGACGTGCTAGGCTTAGGTTCTGGCAAAGATGGACTGGGTGTATTAGCCTGAGGAACACTCATGGAAGGCCCGTCAGTATCCATGGGTATAGCTCTGAAGGAAGACAGAGTTTTTTGTTTTCCAGATTTCAGGCAACTGGAAAATTCACTATGCTTCTTGCCTTTCTCGTGGCTTTTTATTGCATTCACACCAGAGTGGGACACATCAATTTGTTTTTTACAAAGAGAACAAAAACCAAAAAATTTATCTTTGCCTTTTCTCAGCCAAGTTCTCCATCCTTCTTCCAACCACATCTCTTGGAAGTGGCACTTACCCGGCATCTTGTAAAAAAACTGTTACACAAACACTTCATTCATTAAAAAAAACTGTCAACATAGTGAACCGTGGGGCAGTCTACAACTATTGAGCCTTGTGGGCGGTTAAAACAGATTGGCCTACATGAAAATATACACACTTAACCAACTCACTGTAATTTTAATAAAAAATAAATTACCGATTGTTAATTAGTGAGAATGGGGCCCAGTTCTACTTCTTTCACAAAGAAATATCATTACAAAAAACGCCGGCCGTTTACTAATTGTAAATAATGCGTCATAAAACGTAGCGGCCACGAAATCAAAAAAAAATAAACTTAACCTCCCCAAACTGTTGTACGCCGGCATATTATTAATTATAAATTATGTTTGGCTGAAACATAATAAACTATAACTGCAAGGACACCAAAAAATACCGTCCGCGAATAATCCAAACAAACGCAGTTGTTTCATGTGAGAGCAAAGCATATAACATATTGCCAACATTGATCGAAGCGTAGGTGAAAGTGAGAACCAGTCTAGCAGTTACAGCGTCATTATTTAAAAAAAAAAACATATTCCTACATACAAAACCTTACATCCTCACTGAATAAAAAAAAGGGCGGAAACGATATATCTGTTCCTTAAATAAATAATTAACAACGCAACAGCTTTCGAAGTGTGCTTGTCAGCCCTGGGCGTCCCACGATACTCGCACGTGGTACAAACACGATTATTATCCTACACTTAATGTTTGGGTTTGCTCTTGTTGGTAAGATATATGGTCCCATTGTACTAGTACGTACACAATAGTTCTCGTACGTTTGTTACATCATGTAATCGATCGGTATTCTTTTCTCCTCGCTTGCACTTGACAAAGAAAAAACACTACGGACGGCGCAGTGAGATAGATAGCGAGAAAGATGGATATTTCAGCCGTTATCTCTATCGAAGGGAGGGCAAGTAAACAGGTGTTCCAGAGGTTTTTGCGAGTTACATCACATTTATGTTCTCCACAAAAAAAAATCGGTGCCCTCTTTCCAAACTTCGTGACTTTTCGGTGACTTCCGTGACCCTACCCCAAATTCCATGACTTTTCCATGACTTCCGTGACTTCCGTGACCAGTAGACACCCTGCAAATAAGTCGCTGTACTAGATTTTGGCTGTTTTGGCCTACTTTTTTAGGTTTTTTTCTTTTTTTCTAAATAAGTTAGATTTAAAGTAATTTGTATTATGATTGCTGTTCTTAATTTTCATTAACGTGTTGCATAATAGTTATAGCACACGGGCTGTGTCTGGTGTGATGGTTAGAAAGAGAGGCATGAGAAGCCGTTAAGTGCGAGGGAGACAAAAGCAGTAATTCCCCTCAGAGATAGATAAAGGGGATTCCCCCACTGCGTGGGAACTGAGTGATACTTCTGTCTCACGGTGTGGGAGAGAGAAAGAGAATGTAAAGTCCCTGGCTCTATGTGTAGAAAACTGTTTTCAATGTGTGTTCTGTATTCCTATTGGCTTGTGATGTGTAGTTTGAATGAAGTGTGCGTGTGATTGGTCGGGAGGTCATGTGACTTCTCCTCCCTGCGTAGAGGAGACGGTGACGAGTTCACCAGTCGTCCGTCGATCGCTGCACCAGTAGGACGCGTTCGGTGGCTTTTCGCCAAAAATGAAGTACCGTATTGGCCCGAATATAAGGCGACACCGAATATAAGGCGACCTGCAGTTTTAGGAGGCCAAACAAATGTAAAAATAATTTTGGTAGAAATTAACGTGAAAATTCATTAGACATATATTTTGTGTTGATAAATCCTTTTTGCATTTATGAATAACAATTAATTTATATTTATCACATTAATTATTTAAAAAAAGTTTGAATGGCCTACCCTAAAAGTCAAAAGAAAACAATTAGAAAATATTTACATTAAGTATTACACTAGAAATATTTCGTATGTTTACTCTAATGAAGCTGCATAATTTTCATCTTAAGAGCTGTTTATTTGTCTAGAGCTCGTTCCCCGCCGTTCCACCGATATGTGATTTTTCACAGTTTACTGTATCTACGAATTTAAAATTTTTACAATGGCTATTAATTACTCTTAAAATATAGCATTTAACTTTCCATTTCACTTAAGCTACGTATTACCTCAGAACAAGGCGTATTACTACTTAGTAGTGTGTTAAACGTAACTAAGCAAACAAAGAATGCAGCTTGCCGGAACAAAACAAGTGGCTAGCTGCCATGATGAAGCATACGGCCATGAATAACTTCGGTTACGTGACCGCGAATATTTGTCCATAATATTATTACTCTCTGACAGAGAGTCTCTGTCCTATGAATTTTAAAGAATAATCTGTGATAATTATGTAGTTTGAAAGGTGTTTACATAAATAAAGAGTGGATTATTAAAATAGCTTTTGAAGCAACGTAGCAAATTCCTGTTAATATGGCGTCTTTGTGCGTGTTCGGCAATGTTCGTTTTACAACAAAGAAATATTGTGGAAAGACAGTTGGCAGCCGTGAATTTCCATACATTACATCCAAAATGTTTGTAAACGTAAACAATCGTTCTGAAAATAGCTGTGATATTTTAGTACAAATATTTCCGTTAAAAATCTGAACACAAATTACCGTAAATGTTAACACGCGATTGTACACAAAGTACAAATATGAATTGTGTGATAAAAGGATGCCATTGAGATGCTTCAACAGCCACATTTTTACTCAAGAACAAAAATTTTAATTTTCAACTTTAAACAATTGTGAATTACTGCAATATTGGGTGGATTTATCGTTTCCCCCATGTGAGGTAACGAAGTTTTAGTTATTATAAAAAACTGTGAACATTTTGTTTAACAATGTTTCTACTGTAGCTTTCAGCTTGGAACTAATGTTTGCAGTTTTGACGTCTTAGGTGCGAAAATAAGGCGACTTCCAATTTTTGCATCTCTCGTTTATGTAAAAATGGTCGCCTTATATTCGGACCAATACGGTAAATTGTGGGATAGATAATTTAACGTTGGTGGTCAAAGCCATGCCGAGTATTAAGTTAACCTAATTTTATTTTAGTTCATCCGGACAGTAATTATAAATTGTGATCACCTTCGTCGGCGCTTGGCTCGTGGCGAATTTTGGTTTCGCTGGGTGCGGCCCTGTTCCAGGTCGCACTATTTTCATGTACTTACAGTAAGATTTTACTGAAGGACTTAAACTACGGTTGTTTTTTCCGTTAATCTTCATCGCCCGAGCTGCGAGCAATTCTCGACAGGCGGATGTACGAATGGAATGAGTGAGCAACATATTGTAAGTGATTGGATTCGTCTGTGCAACATTCTATTTGAAAATAAAACAAAACTAAAATTGGCGCAACATATTTTTATTTCATATAACAAACTGTTATAAGCTACGTATTACTATTTAGTAGTAGTGTGTTAAACGTAACAAAGCAAACAAAGAATGCAGATTGCCGGAACAAAACAAACGGCTAGCTGCCATGCTGAAGCATACGCCCATGAATAACTTAGGTGACGTGACCGCGAATATTTGTCCATATTACTCTCTGACAGAGAGTCTCTGTCCTATGAATTTTAAAGAATAATTTATGATAATTATGTTGTTTGAAAGGTTTTTACCTAAATAAAGAGTGGATTACTGTGAAATTATTAAAATACCCTTTGAAGCAACGTACCAAATTCCTGTAAATATGGCGTCTTCGTGCGTGTTCGGCAATGTTCGTTTTACAACAAAGAAATTAGTGATTGGTCGATTCCGATTCCAGAATCGGTCGGTTCCACCGATTCCAGTATAATCGTGGGATTCAGAATACAATGGTTTTGGAATCGACCATGACCGATTCCTGCATTTTTTTAAGTTTGCAAAATGCATTTCCTACGCAACGTAAGAAAATATTAAAATGCATGCAAATATAATTTTTAATCTACATAATACAATCTTTTTTTTACGGAACTGATTTACGAATTACTGTGATTAACGTATTTATTTACTTACACCGCCATTTTCCCTACAGTAAAAATGCAGTATCTACTTTCCCGCTTTAAGCGAAAGCAATTTTCGGAAATTACGTTGCAGCAGCACTGCATTTAATAGTAAACCTTCAAAAATAATTAGACAAAACCATAAATGTTCAAAGAAAATTATGTAAATGTAAACGGCAAGTAAAATAATGTAAACGTTAACTATTTGATCATGGCAGATACATTTGCCATTGTAAACAACCTAATTTTTTGTTTGCTACCTGCCATGGTAAACCATACGGCCATGAACCAAATCTTTGGTGACGTGAACGTGAAAATTAAGATGTTTCACATCTCTGCACTTTAAACTTTAAAGAATTAAAATGAAATAATTTTTGAATTAGATTTTACCCAAATTCACAGTGGATTACTGCGACCATATTAAAGTAAGTTGAAAAGCAACATAACCAAATTGTTGTAAATCGGCGTTCTTGTGCCTGTTCAGCGATGCTCGTTTTACATTAGATATATTTTGGAAAGGCAGTTGGCTAATCTAAATTTCCAAACATTGCTGCTGAAACGTTCCTAAAATTTTTATCACCAAACATAAACAATCTTTTAAAAGTAGTCGTGTTAGTTTAACAGATTTGTTTCCGATAAATTTCTGAAATGAATTAAATGTTAACACGTGATTATTTAAAGAGTTTAAATATTTTGTGTAAGAAAATCTCACCATAAAATGTGGAAATTTTGAGATGCTAAAACTTGCACAGAACTTTCTTACTCAAGAACCGAAAATTTATTTTCTCTTTACGGTTGTGAATAACTGCACGACTGGATGGATTTATTCTTTTCACCAAGTGAGATAATTAAGTTCGAGGTAATATATTAAAACGTAAGCATCTCTGACATTTTATTTTAGTGTGGTGCATATTTGTTTCTTGTCATTTCCATCTTAATGAGATTATGAAGTTTTATTTTTACATTTCCCTCTTTTTATTTTTTTTTCGCCCTGGTCCCTTGAAATATGTATAAACGAGGTTATATTGTTATTTTATTTGGATCATTATTTAGTTGTGCTTGAAAATAAAATTCTTAACCTAACCGTACAACCAAATAAATAAAAATAAAAAAATTAAAAAAAATTTAAAAAAAAACAAACAAACCTCTTTTTTTACAATTACAGTGAAACCTCGTTTATTCGTTCCCGCATTGTAGAATTTCCCGGTTTTATTGTTCAATGTCCGTGGTCCCGAAAAAATCCCGCAAGAACAATGTTAAAAAAATCCCGTTTCCATCGTTTACGAATATTTTTTAACCCGGTTTAACGGGTTGAACTTTACAGGCTTTTTACCGATTTCACATTCAAATTCCCGAGAAATATTCCAGTTTACGCGTTTATACACGACACACAATACCAATATTTACATATGGCGGCCATTACTAAAAGAAAACGAATAAAGTGAGCATGACGCTGTTGCTAACAGGTTCACCAACTTTGATAAAACAACAGACGAAAGCTAACGCTCGCACGATAGTTCTTGCTTTGTGCGATAATCGATATAACAATATAACCGTGGTCGATATACTGTACATACTAGCCCAACGTAAACACGTTTCTATTTAGCGACAGTGAAATACTGCGAGAAACATAGACGAAATTGTTTATCCTAGCGTTTCCGTGGCCGGCCGTATATGCGCGAGATTTTCTTTGTTTACGGTAAATTAGCTTTACGCATTTAACTCTAATGCACGTGTGAAATTTGTAAAGGTTCATTGATATGTATCGGCCTACAAAAGAGGTTAAAACCATTAAAGAGCGTTTAGAAATTATAAATGCCGTTGAAAAAAATCCAGGCGAAAAACGTGTTGATTTGGCAAAGCGCTATGGTATTCCTCCATCGACTCTTAATTCTATCTTTGCTAGAAGAAATAAGATTCGGAAACAAGCAAGTCAGTTCGGCCAGTCTTCAAAAAAACGGAAAATGGCAAGACAGTCGAAATACAGTGAGCTTGAGAAAGTTTTGTTTTCTTGGTTCCAGCAAGTTCGGGCATCAAACATCCCAGTGGATGGCACACTGATCAAAGAAAAAGCTCTTCAAATAGCTTTACGACTTGGAGTTGAAAACTTCACAGCTTCCAATGGGTGGATTTGTAGATTCAAGGAATGACATGGGCTTGCCTACAAACAATTGTCTGGAGAAAGTGCTGTAGTAAATAAAGATACTACTGAGCAGTGGCTGGAACAACTTCCACAGTTATTAGATGGATATTCTCCAAGGGACATCTACAATGCTGATGAGACAGGGCTGTTCTTCAACTGTCTCCCCAACAAAACCCTTTCATTAAAAGGTGAATCTTGCCATGGAGGAAAGCAATCGAAAGAAAGAATAACTGTGTTGTTATGTGCAAATAGTGATGGAAGTGACAAAAGGAAACCCATTGTAGTGGGAAAATCAGCAAAGCCAAGGTTTTTTAAAAATGTTAAAACACTGCCAGTTACATACCACGCCAATAAAAAGGCATGGGTAACTGCTGATATTTTTAGATCATTTTTGTGTGAACTAGACTCCAGCATGGGCACTCACTGTCGCAAAATCATTCTGTTTGTGGACAACTGCGCAGCTCACCCGAAGGACATGTCTTTTTTACGAAATGTGCGAGTAGTCTTCTACCCTGCAAACTGCACTAGTGTGTTGCAGCCATTGGATGCAGGAGTAATAAAGTGCTTCAAGCAACAATACAGAAAAATGCTTGTGCGGAAGGCAGTGGGTCTGCTAGATGCCAGAGAGGAGAAGTCAGGTAAACCATTGAAAATCAATGTGTTCCAGGCCATCCACTATTTGTCAGTTTCGTGGAAAAACATAACAGCGACAACAATTTCCCACTGCTTCCAGAAATGTGGTGTTGGAAAGGTAATTTCACCAGTTGAAATTGTGACGGAGAGTGACAAGGAGTTCGAAAAAGATTGGGAAAAGCTGGGTGAAGATGTTGGCTTCGAAACCTACTGCAGTCTGGACGATGATCTTGCTACGTGTGGTGAGGTGAGCATTGAGATGTTGTGTAGCGATGCTCTAGGACAAAAGGAAGAAAGTGAAGAAGAAGCAAATGAAGATGATGGAGAAGAGGTACCTTCATTCTCGGAAGCACTAGCTGCTTTCGACAAAGTGAAGGCATTTTGCTATGCGCAGAAGCTCGGAGATTTGGAAGAAGACAGAATTTCAATGATGCAAACCTTGCTGTTCAGTCTTAAAAGAAGTTCTGATACCAAGCAAACAAAAATACAAGACTTCTTCACTAAAAAATAAGTGTCAAGGAGGATGTGAGACTTGTGTTAATTACAGTTCATTTGTACATTATTTCCCCCTTTTATTTGATTTAAATAAGTGTATTTCTTATTGTACATTGTATTAATAATAACAAACTTGTGATTACCAACACCAAAAATATTTTGCTGCATAAAAACTCATCTTATAATTTCTCTGCATTATAAATAAGAAAGAAGTGTGCATCTTATAACATGTGGTATGTACCTTTTAAATTTTGAATAATACATACATAATTACTTGCGTAAAACATACAAATTTGAAGTTTATTTTGTTTTGTTCATTTAAAAAAATTAAGGAAGTATAATTTTCCAATATTGATAGTGTATATACAGTATGCTGCTGGTGTCAGTTTATGGAAATACCTAACTGATTCACTGAAAGTTTTTGCAATAGTACATACATTGTGCATTTGGTAACTTTAGAGTGTGTTCCCACATTGTAGGATTTCCTGGATTATCCGTTTTTTACTCATGGTCCATTGGAAAACGGATAATCAGGGTTTCACTGTAATTAATTGAGTTGATAATGTAAGGTATCTAAAGTTGGTTAAGTTAAAACATTATTTACAATTTACATCATAAGACATCTTTGATTATTGGCAGTGTTTGAACACGTGTTTCGTCTAACTATATGCAAGGTTAAAAGGCCAAATTGTGCTAGAAATTCAAGGTAGCGTAACTTGATGGTAATGAACATACTTTTTAACATTATATAAGCTGTATATAATGTTAATTTCTGCACAGAAAATGAAACAACGCAATTACATTTTAAAAATCATAAACAAACTTTTTTTTTCTGAGTATATTACTCTGTTGAACATTGTCAGATAAAAATTAAGGAATCGGAATCTGATTCGAAGAATCGACCCTTTAATTTAAGAATCGAAAATGGAATCGGAATCGGTACATTTTAGGAATCGGCCCAACACTAAAAGAAATATTGTGGAAAGACAGTTGGCAGCCATGAATTTCCAAACAAACATAGTTCTAGGGCTGGGCCGATGCCGATCACCGATCACAATACAGTAGAACCCCTGTCATACACTTTTCAACGGAGGGCACAAAAATGGTGTATGATGCGGGAAAGTGTATGAAAAGGTTTGGCAATAATAAAAAATTTTTTCAATCTAGCATACCAGTACTATGTCAGATTAAACTTAAATACATAATGTGTAAATAATTGCATTATATTAATGAAAGATATGAATTCATCATTATATATAAGTTACATATAATAAAACCACCAGAAATGTAAAATATAGTCCATAATTAACTAAAGCTGACATGAGAAACAGTGACCAAGTGACCTTACACAATGTTTGAAGTTCTTTCTTGAAAGAGGGGGGGGGGGGGGGGGAATCACCAAGCCTAAATTAGAAATAAAAACAATTAGGCTATTGTAAAAAGAAAATTAGTTTATGCTTGTTTGTTTAGTTTTACAAATAACTTTATGCAACAGAACAATTTTCAATAAAATTTTAACTTGAGAAACGTAAAATACAAAACAATCCAATCGTAAGAAAACAATAACAAACGGGTATATTCAGTTCACAGATTAATGAATGCACAAAATATGAGATCCGTGCCTTGGTAAAGCGCGTGCACCATTTTCATGATCATTGCTAGTTTGCGCCACTAGTCTCGCTTGGTGCTGGCCATTGATGCTACTAGCGAAGTGCACAGTCTTCCTGATTCTATCCATATCTATGGTGCAATAAAGTTATTTTCTTACGTTTGCAAAGGTAAACAATGAACATTTTTCAAAATAAAAGCATTAATTAAAACGTAATTTATCAGGAGGAATATATCTAACAAAAAAATTTGTGAATTTTAGGACTTTTCCGCTTCGTAAAAACGTATGAAACGGGAAATTAATGATTTTATATAAGTGTATGTTCCGGGAAAGTAAACCATTGTAAATATAAGTCTTTCGGCGGGACCAAAATTAATCGGCATATGAAACCGGAAAATGTATGAAACGGGAACGTATCATCGAGGTTCTACTGTAGTTGTATTTTGTACGATGGTGAATCAAAACTTAATTCAATACAAATGAACAAGCATTCCGGTATCGAAAAAATGTATCCAACTTACAGTTTCGATACTCGATACTTTGCGATACCGACAAGTATCGAAGGTATTGAGGTATCGAGTATCGAAAATCCCATCACTAAAGAAAACAAGTGTTCAAATAACACCATATTAACACTTTTAACCAAATTTATTAATATGTTTGAGTATTTTTGATGACCACATACACAGTTCAGGAATACTAGTTGTACAAACACATTCATAGCAAATACGTTAATTTCTCATTTTTGTTTATGTTTGTTTATGATCTGCAAGCCACAACATCTGTAGTGCAGCACATAGGCTACTACTAAGTAAACAAATTGTTAGATTGTGACTACTGATATCCATTACTTTAAATAATGAACATTTTGATGCATAAAGTAACTCATTTTACAACCTTTAATTTTTCGTCTTAGTCGCCGCTGTGTACCTCTTGTCAGAATGTAGATGTGCTTGTTGGCATAATTCATGTTTGGTTATGTTGATTCCTGTATAGAGAGTGCGCACGTAGTCGAATATCGATACAGATAGCTCACCGATTGAATGCAACGAGCGCGCTCTGTCCAGTGCCTAGTTAACTACATTTGATAGCCCACACTTTCTCATGGTGTGTACTACAATAGTTATGTCTTATGACTCACGTTGACATCATGGTTTAGGTTTTTTCTATTTAAAGTTGAACAAAATGTTTTTGTTGCATAACTTATTAATTTAAATTGTTTGGCATGCTTTTGTATAATCTACTTTTTAAATGAATGAACTTTCCATGAATAGGTTTTGTTTTTATGAATAACTTTACCTAACAAAAATTGCTTTTCTCGCATAAACGTCCACCCCTACTTTTCAAAATTGATTTTAGTATAAAATGTGCTACGATTATGCGGTAAAACACTGTATGTGTAAATGTGTGTGTGTATGTTAAGTGTATACATAAAATTCTGGCCTCCAAAATTTTTTTACAAGAAAATAAATTGCCAAACTTTAGAATTTAGAATGCGCCAAAACCACAGAAAGTGGATTTCAGAAGACCTTTCACTGTATACGATGACTTCCAGTCATCAAGTATACGTACAGATCTTAAAAATAGTGAACACTGTAACACCATACCTATAAAACCCACAAAGTACGTAAATGAAGTGAGGTACTGTGTGATGTGATGAGATCCCCGGGTGAGTTGAAACACGGACGTACCGGGTAGAGCGCTGGCGTCCCGTACTGGAAGCTGCCGGGCATCATGCCTCCTCCGTAGAAGTACGCATAGGCCGGGGGCAGGGTGGTGGCATTCAGCATGGGTTGCTGGTGAGCCTGCGTCACGTTCTGAAAGACGCAGTGCCACACCTGTCACCCTTGCACACACGGCTCAACAGCCGACCCATCACCAGTGGACTAGTTGCAAATAAAATTCCTTAACCATTAAAAATGCTTTCCTGATCAAAATGTTACAAATTCTTTATACTTGTTCATTAGCTTAGACACACATTTTTATGGTTTATTTATAGCAATTTTCATTTTTAGAGTAGAAAAAAAAGGTGATCTTGGTTTTATTTTGTTAAATTTACTTGTTTTCATAGAAATAGTGTCATTTTAATTGCTGTACATGCTGTATGTGTTATATGAAACCATTTGCAATGTAAATTTCTTAAGTGAATTTACTCGCAACAAAGAAGTCTTTTCTTAAATATGTAATGTGAGTCACTAATTTTTTAAGGAGATAATAAAATATAATGAATTAGTCAAAGATATTAATTTGTACAAACCCACTTTGCCCAAGAAGGTTTTATTAACTAGATGCTAAAAAATTTACTTTTTTACTGATATTATGGATCAAAATTCACCAGTGAATTATTTATACAAATACATTAGGGGTCAAGAGATATTTATTCTTATGGATTAGCAAAACATTGTTGATGTTTCTTCATCCACAAAAACCACACAAATATTTTGGTGTAGCAAGTATCATTATAAAGATGATGAGCACGGCTGAACGTCTCATCGGCATCTGGGTCAAAGGACACACAGAGGGGTGATAGACGAGACGAAAATGGAGCATTGACAAATTAACCCTACAACTCTGTCTGCTCAATTTTCCTTAATACTCTGTCTGGGGTCATATTTGACCCCATCCTATAATCCATTAAGAAAATTTTACTGAACTGCCAATATGTATCGGAAATATTTATCAGAATTTGATCCAGTTATTTCCATAGGTATTGCATGGTTTAATGTTTCTTAGTGTTCACTATACAGTATTACACGACATTTGCAGCATTTTGAAAAGTTTCTTTCACTTAACTGCAAACATCATTCAATCACCTCCATCAGAATTTATTCTAGACTCGTCTTCACAGTTTTTGCATGTAGTTAATGTTTCAGAATGTTCCTTGCACACAAATATATTACATCGTTTGCAGATTGAACTGTATTTGGTGTCCTTTGACCGGGGGCAAATGAAGCATCTTCCTCGCTTTCTCATTTGATTGTTTGGGGTTGGTTCTGGATGTTTTTTTTCTAGAATATCACCAAATCCACACATTTTGATGCTACTAACAATAGCCGTGTTTCTTGCTTGTGGTAAACCGACACGGTGCTCCACTTGAGGCTTTGCCATTTCTTTAGCCAACTTCATTAGAAACAGACGTCTCTCTGTTTTCTCTAAGCCTACGCAGAAAAGTCTGTAGGCGTTGAGTGCAGCAAGATCAACGAGATCATAAAATATAGCTAACGGCCAACGTTTCGTTCCCTTTTTTACAGAATAATGACGGCTCACTTGGTCGAGTGTGTCAACGCCTGATTTTGTGGAGTTGTAAAACAATACAACTTCCGGTTTTCTTTTCAAGTTGTTTTCTACTGGTACTGAGAATAACTGATGTTGTGTAGACAAGAGAATCACAGCCTTATTTTTTTTTGGAACATAAGAAACTAATAGTGTTTTGCCACTGCATGCAAATTTGGTGGTGTTTTCTTCTCTAGTTTTTGAAGGTAGCATCTCATTTGGGATTTCTTTTCGTGAAGAGCGTAGAGTGCCTACAAGAGTTAAGTTCATTTTCAACAATTCTTGACCTAAGTCAAAGCTCGTGAAAAAATTGTCAGTGGTAATGTTTCTGCCACTCTGAGCTAGATGTTTCACTAAATCTGTGACCACTCTCTTGCCTTGATTCACTTCCCTTCCATCACATGATTTTCCAGTGTAAATCTGAAGATTCACCAAATAACCATTTTCACAGTCTACAGCACACCAAATCTTAATGCCATACTTTCCTGGCTTGGAAGGAATGTAGACCTTGAAACTACATCGACCTCTGTATACACAAAGATGTTCATCTACAGTAATGTTACTAGAAGGTATAAAAGATGTTTTGCACTGCACAACAAACAAATCAAATAGTTCTTGTATAGGTTCAGCCTTATTTCCAGTCCTTTCTTTTCTTTCAAGTCTTGTGTTGCAATCATCGAAACGAAGGGAACGCAAGATTGCCTGAAATCGTACCCGTGACATAGTAGCACGGAAAAGAGGAATGCCGTATTCACAATCCCAAAATTCTTCAATAGGTTTCCCACGACCCTTTTGTACACCATACATAATCAGCAAACCTAAAAATGAAATTAGCTCGCGCCTGTCTATATTACGCCAGTCTAATAGTTTTCCCGACATTTTCAGTTCATTTCCCCGTTGATTGGTGTACCGAATTATAATATCTATCATTTCATCTGTAAAAAACTGTTTGAAGCAATCAGTAGCCGAGTTAACAACAACTGTAGTAGGAATACTTGATACAAATCGTTGTATGTTGCGAGATGGTAACCTACGAACTGTTGGTTCTTTAGTACTCCAGTCAATATTTCTACTTCTACTTACAATTATTGTATCTTGGTTTTCTCTTTCTTCATCCGAAGTATAATTTTCTTCTACTTCAATTTCATTCAGACAAATGTCATCATTTTCTTCTATTTGTGTCTCTGTCCCATCATCATCAGCATCACTACCATCTGAATCACTGCTGCTATGAAACAAGTCTTCCATAGCTTGTTCTACACTGTAGCCACGTGCAAAATTTACACCTTCCATAACTGAACTAGAATGAATCCCAAAACACCCACACAAAATTGTTATTTAGCTAACAATCTCAATCTACAACTTTGAGGTTAGCTCACAATAACAACAAAGGGTAGCATCACCAACTCAGAGTAGCCAACTAACGTGTACTAAAATCAATGTTGCCAAATTACGCTTTCTGAAATCAGTGTTGTCCACCTGACTGGTGGAATGAAAAGTGTTAGACGGGAAAACCAATTGACAATTACAAACTAAACAATTAGTTGGCAATACAACCAGTTAACTCCCAGTGTCTACCAGTCTTTGTACTCCCACCCGACTCATGTACATTAAAATCTCTGGGATATACATAGGTTTTTGAAATCTTAGCAAAAGTTACATTTAATCTATCTGGGGTCATAAATGACCCCATCTTAACTGTTTTTATGAATTGTATGTAAACAAGTGCGTAGAACTTGTCGTAAATTTCAATGAGCAAACTAATTAATGCTGCAAGAAAAGTCATTAAACTTCAGACTTGTAGATTAAATTTTAGACATCCTTCCGCCACATGAAAGATGCTTGGGGTCCCCAATGACCCCAGACAGAGTTCTAGGGTTAACGGATGGGGAAATGCCCGCAATTTTCTAGGAAGTGAAAAATCTTGCTAGGACCCAGTCAGGAATAGAGAGACCCAGATTGTCTTGGTGAGAAGTGAGATATCTGAACACAATATATTACACATACTCCAGATTGCAAATCGCAAGTTGTAATTTTTTCCAAGCTTCAGCAAATAAGGCATGCTGTCGGCTGATGGCAAGCGAAGACACATCACCTGCTGAGGTATGGTGGAGGGCACGGGGGAGGCGTTGTCCGTCCGCGCAAAGCGGCTGTCCGACATGGAGTACGCCACGTTGGCCAGCGTGCCTTCCCGACCCGTCGCCAGGCTCGTGGGCGCTTGGAAACCCATGTCGTAGTAACCCGTCGCAGTCTGCAACACAGTGGTTTGGCCCGTGTCTGAGATCTACGACTTTTAAAACAGCTTTTGTGTCACACTGAAAACACTAACAACTATAACAAATTAAAAAATATATATACTATATTAAATAATGACACTAAAATGAAATAAAATTCATCAAATATAATTTTTTAACACCTTTGCTGACACAAGCAGTAATTCCTGCAACGGACAATAAAAAATTAGCATGTTTGTATAATTTATAGTTTGGCCTTTGGCATTATGATAGCATTAATTCAAATTTAAAGCCAAATATTTTAAATTACTGAGAAAAGTTTCAACAGGTGAGCGAGCAGCTTACATGACAAAAGGTTTAATAACAATTTTAAATTACAAAAGAAGGAAATCGATTTTGGTTGTCTGCATCATTGTCTCATGAGGCCGAGTGTGTGTATAAGATAGAAAAAGTGGATGCTATTGCTATCACTCCCTCACACACACTTATGAATACCTTGCTAGATGAGCTTCTTGGTGCTTAGATGAAGAAAAACACGCTCTGCGCTCTGGTCCACAAACTTCACTTAGCCCTTTTCTACCACTACGGGCATGCACACAAACACATATTCACACTCAAACGCACTAGTATAGTTATTACCTGGCCCACCCCCTGGGAAGCAGTTGTTCGCAAATCCACTGTTCTTAGCTGCTGGAAATAGGCAGTTCACAGGGACTCTGTTTGTACTTTAAATGTAAAGCTACTGGAAATAAAGTCTCCCCTAGATAAGAGTGGCTGCAGAAGGCCCCACTCACAAAATATTACAATGCACCACTTCCCATCTCCTGCTCAACTGTAACCAATGTAAATGTGTTTACACTGATTCTTTCATCATACACCTCACAGAATTTGTAATGATCCTATTTGCTCGTTCAGCAACAACATTTTGTTAAAGCAAGTTCACTACTGTTTTCCTGTGTACTAATCCACATGCTTTCAAGTATGTCTCAAGTTGGTAAATTTTCTCACGTTGTGACTATTTCCTAAAGAAAATAACATTCGGAATTTTTTTTTTTTTTTTGCAAACACTAAATGCGTTCCTCTATCTACCCATACTTGCCAACTTTTGAAATTCCCAATCCAGTAGAAATTTTAAATGATTAATTACCATAGCGTAAACCAAACACGGCAATTTGGTTACTCCACGATTAAACATAACAAATAACCAAATACTGTATATTTTATATTATTTAACAAAAAAGTACATACAGCTATTAAATTACCTAAACATCTGCATTGTAATATTGTGAATTTCATATTTCACACACATCTGATATAGAAGTTTACACAATATTGCACCCATCATCAGCTGCACTCAATTCATGTTCTTATGTAGGTATGTAATTAAATATAGGCCTACAAACTTATTTACAACACTTTCGAACTAGCTTTTTTTTTTCTTAAGGAAAATGCTTCAGTGATGCTGCAGTAGCTTTCTTAGCTTTTTGAAGAAATTTCTCAGAAAACTTCTGATCATAGCAAAAACCCACTTGTCTGGATTTACAGTGAAACCTCTATTTAACAAATCTCAAGGGACCAAAATTTGTTGTGTTTGTTGTAAAGTGGTTTGTAAAATGGAGGTTTCGCACGATATATTTATAGTCATCATAAAGCTTCACATAAATGGCTAGAACTGTCTTTCTGACTGTTTAATACGATATGAGGAATTAAACATGAAAAAGTACATAGAATACACTTGTTTAATGGCCAAACATTTGATGCTTGGAAATTATCAATTCCCATCCCCAGTGCTTCCTGGCATGCCTTTGTTGTTTGATGCCCTAGCCTCCATTAACCAGTCAAAAATTATCTTGTCCAAATCACCATTTTTACATACTTTCACACGTTTTCGATTTGTCCCTACCAGAGAAGCGTTGTTTTCGATCTGTTCCCGGTTGGATAATATGGTCGAAAGTGTAGACGCCGGGATGTCGAAACGTTTAGCTATATCACTTTTTTTTCCACCTTCATCAACTGCATTTAAAATTTCTAATTTTATTTTAACGTCAATCTGTCGCAGCTTTTTAGGATTAGAATTCATTTTACAGCAGTAACGTGTTGATTTCCGTAACTACGTGTGGAAATAAATAAACAACAGTGAAAACTGAAAAAACGGAAATTGTACTACACCATAGTTAAAAATATTTGCGTGTGCGCATCTTTAACCATAGAAACGCAAAATATACTAGTTGTTCGTCTTGCCAGAGAGATGGTACGAGAGGTTTCCGCCACTAGCGCTAAATGTACCCGCCATTTTGAACAAAGTGTGGCATGTATACACGACGTGTGTTATCCATGATGCTTTGTTTATTTATGCCTTCCGCGATGGTGCTTATTATTTTAAGGTTATACCCACGTATTTTTAAGCAGTGAATGCAAAAAAATTAGTGGATGTCTTGTAGATGTTTATTTTTGCGTGTTTTTCAAAAGCGGCAGTTCGTTGTAAAGGGAATTTCACTATTTCGGAACAAATAAAATTCGGTATTTAGAGGTTAAAACAGCATTGATCTTATGGCGGTTCGGCGGGACCAAAATTTTATTTCGTTGCGTGGGGTTTTTCGTTAAATAGAATATTCGTTAATGGAGGTTTTACTGTAATATCAGAAATGCTTTCAAGAGAGTTATTTGACAACTGGGATCTGAACTGGGTCCTGTTTTTCTTGACCAAACTAAACACCCTCTCGCACTCTGCATTACTGTGAGGGATTGTGAGTATGGAAAACATTACTCTGGATAGTCTATCAAATTTTGGTTCCCCAGTTATGCTTTTCATATTTGAGACACTGACCCATTTTTCCACAATATTGGCACTCTGTGTTAAACAAGAAAGATCTAGCTGAAGGGAAATGAACTATTTGTGAAGTTCATCCATGGCCATGCTCCTTGTTTCATTGTCTTTAAGTGGTAACATTACAGGAAACAATTTCAGGAAGTACTCAACATCAGAGAAACTGACATTTTCAATGCCCTCAATGTTGGCAACACTTGCTTTCATCAAAACTTCGTTCTTCAGAGGAAACTTGTTAACAATATAGTCACATGCAGTGATGAAATACTTTTACACAGATTCATAAAAAACTTTTTTGTCAGATGCTTTTAATTCACTTACAGTTTGTGAAGTCTGAAAGCCAATAACCATATCAGAGTCTTGCCTCTGATTTTCAACAGCATGATAGTTAACTTCAAGAATATCCACATTCTTGATAGCAGCAGGCTTAACAAACTTAGATAATATCTCTTTCAACAAGTCACAGAGCATGTGTCGCAAAATGTGAATTTGAGGTTCTGATGCTTGGAGCATTATGTTTACTTTTTCAAATGAGGGTATCACATGCAACAAAAACAAGCAGAAAGCTCTATTCAGTGGCATTGAGAGAAATAAAAACAGATTTTCTTCACGACTTAAATTTGAACTTTTACTTTTCAAAATAAGGTCAGAATCACTTACTGACAAGACTGCACCAGCCATTTTCTTGTAAGAGACCTTAGGATCATCTCCTTTTCTTTTACTTGACTGTTTTCTTTCAAAATTAAAAGATTCTTTTGTTCCAGACGGCTTGGTTGTCATGCTTGAAGGTGAGGAAGAACACGATGGTGAAAGAACATCTGACTTACCTACTGATGTGAAGTTCTCTTTGGGCAAGAGTGAAGAACCTGATGGTTTCTGAGTCATGCCTACCCTCTCTCCAGATTTGTTACTCTCTTTCGGAATCCTATAAGATGTCAGTGACGAACACTGTGGTTTCTGATGACTGACTTCTTTCTTGAAGAAACTCAACAAAGGTTCCCACTGATCTACAAATCTAGTCAGACTTCTACCCAATGACAGCCACCTGGTACAAACATGTTTCAAAATCTTCTTAGCATCTTTATTGTGTAGATTTTGAAATTCTGCCAGACTTTCTTTTCGTTTGCTGCTTTTCTCAAGATAATAATAAATGTCTATTAAAATTTCGTCAATTTTTACTGGCAAGCAACTTGACCCCTTTTCTGCAGCCAAATTAATCAAATGGCACAAACATCCCATCACAATAAGTCCCTCCTGAACATTTTTTAAAACAGCTGCCACACCATTCTTATGTCCAAGCATAACTGCAGCATTGTCTGCAGAAAATGATATGTTTTTTATGGGTACTTTAAGACGTTCCAATTCTGCCAACATCAAACTGCCGATATTACGACCTGTTGCATCGCCTTGTAAATTAGGCAACGAAAGAATGCACGAGACCATTTTTTGCACACTTTCGCCAAAAAACGTAACCACCACTGGATACAGTTTGGAATCGGAATCATTACTCCCATCGGTTGACAAACAAAAAGGGCCATTTTGCAAATGCGTCGCAATATCCTCTGTAGCATTTGCAGACATTTCTTTAACAATAGCAGATGTTTTTGTTCTGCCACAGCTATATTTCTTTGCAACGTCGGATGAAGGAAACATTTTCCTAAATAAAGGCCCGGCGTGGTCGGCCACACTAAGCGGCAGGTTATGTTCCACGATGAAATGAGTGAACAAACACTCACTTCTAATGACGGCATTATCCACGCTTTCAGTTTTCACAAAATAATTCTGAATTTTCGTATTTTCTTCGCCACTTTTCATGTTATTGTTGTGTTTGGTGGTTTTGCCATGATTTCTAATGTCGTTTTTTCCGCCGTGTGCAATGTTTACATCGCAACGACAAACCTTACAGAAGGCATACTTATTACCTTTATCAGACTTGATAATATACGGAAACTCTTGCATATACACGTCTCTGAATGCCTGCGAGTACTGCTTGGTTTTCCCGCACATATTGTAAACAATACAATCGTACTGATGCCACAAACACAATTACAATACACGCATCTTTAAATAATTATTTACGTAGCACTACGCATTTCGTTTAATGCAAGCTAAATAAAAAAAATAATTATATAACCGTATTCAAACCACAACACTTTATTCCGCGCTAAAATACTCCAAGACTGCTATAATAAAAAAAATAAAAAAAAAAAAAAAAAAAAACCAAAAGATAAACACAACATAAACTGCGCGATGATTGGCTTGTAGCAACCAATGAAGAAACAATTGACACGGACGCATTTTATTTGACCTTGATATCCCGTCGCTGATACGATACCAAAATCTTACAAACGTATTTTAATAACGTAAAAATGTCGGAAAACCAGTAAAATAACTGATATGGCCGTACAATCGTACAATAACATGATTTTCCGTACATTTTACGGACAAGTTGGCAAGTATGTCTACCCTATAAACAGTGTTCCTTAATTCCTACTGGTTTCTGAGAAATTACAGTTTGTAGGTCACATCAGATAGCCTATGCAGTGAAGTGGCCATCACAAAGTTGTGCTTTAACTGCATTGTTAATCCTGTGGTTTTCATAAGAACATGAATATTCAGCATTTGAATATTGTGATGCAATGGAACATAAATAATATCTCAAAAAATTACTTGATTCCCTACCATGCATCAAAACAAAACCTAAGTGTCTACCCTTGACAGGGATTTTTTTATTTAGCAGTATGGAGGTGCGAAGTGCCGATTTGTTACTTATGATAGCACGTAACCTGACATACAAAAGGAATTATTGCTTGTATCAAACGTAATAATTTCTTTTATAAGTCAGGTTACGTGCTATTGCATGTAACAAGTCAGCGCTTCACACTTCCATGCTGCAAAAAAAAAAAAAACTGAACTTATTTATCAGAAGTCCACTTTTAGTTAAAATGATCATCCTGTCAAAGTAAAAAAGATGGACAAAAAAGGGTCAGGATCTCGGTATTAAGAACACTTTTTTACCTTCAGACACATTCTGGTGGATTTATATTTCCCTGCCAGCGATGTGAAGGATGAGAAGGGGAGGACGGAGACTGCTTGCTGTTGCAGTCAGCAATATTAGATTTAAGAACCTTTAAATTCACTTGTACTACTGGAGCTTAAAGAGAAATTAAGACGTGTGCATGTGCATTGGTCGGTCACAGGAAATATAGGCTCCCCTACAACAATGTTTTATGGGTTTTACAGTTCAAGTTTACTGTATTTTCACTGGGAAAGGTTTGGCTGTAAAGCTTTCCCTGGTACCGGGATTATATGATCGGTTCTTGGTGCCGGTTAATTTGAGGAAAACCAGCAGAAATGACTTGAAGAACCGGGAGACACACAGCACTGTGCACGGAGGGAAATGAAGGACAGACTCACCATGTGAGGTATCCTCTGCTGCACCAACTGCAGGTCCTCATAGGTGTAGACGGGCTGCTGGAAGTACGGCAGGCCGCCCTGGCTCATGATGTACTGGTGCGCGCCCATGATGGGCGTCACTCCAGGAGGCATGCCCGTCACCATGCTGCTCTTGCCCGCTGCAACACCGCCAATGCTCGCTTCATTGCCACCCCCACACCACGCCATGGTTCCTACCCTCTCATGCAATCAACAATCAAGGACTTCCTTCACTTCATCACCTTCACCACTATCATTGTAATATCAAAAAATCCCTCAAAAAAATAAAAAAAGTTGAATATTTCATGGAAAAAAAAGTAATTTCCTTCGTTGGTTCAATTCATACAGATACGCCCCTGTTGTCCATAATTATTTCTGGAACACAAACTTAATCTCAAGCATAGTATCAATTCACTTTTCAGTTTAAACGTGAGATAAATAAAAAAAACACTTAAAATGTTTTAGTTCATAAAGCAAAGTATTGTTTTCTGCCAAGACGGAAACAAAAGAACATTAAAATGCCAGCATTCATCACAAATATCAATCAAGGCTGCTATGATACAATTTAAAAAATACAAAAATGTGTGGTTGGGTGTAAAATTAAAGAATTTTCTTTACATGTTAAAAATTACAGGTAGACAAAAAAAAATTCAACATTACATTACCTAAAAAATTATTTTTCAAAAATTCAAATGAACATAATCAAACATGTCTTATAAACAGCAACCTGTCCACTATTGCAATTCAGTGTAAATATGATGGTGAAGTAAGATTATACACTTACATACATGCAATTATTGAGGACTCATGCATTTGAAGCTTCAAATGAAATTAATACTCATTTTTTGGAGTCAAACTGAAGGTGTAACAGCTTGGTGAAAGCTGGAAAATGGCAGAGTGTTACGTTTACCCGAGGAGCTGGAGACCTTGGTGGAGGTTGAGCTGACTGTCTGGCTGGCGGTCAGCCCCAGCGCGGGGGAGGCGTTCACGTTCACTGCCAGCGTCGTGCTGCTGTTAGTGCTGCTCAGGCTCGAGCACGTCGTCGCCACTGCTGCATCGTACTGCAAGCACACCGCACACCCCACCACTAGATACGGAAATTTCGCACATTCATTTAGTCGCAAGTTAGAATGCAAACCTCCACACTGTCGCACTGTGTTCATGATTGGGCTGCAGTTATCTGGACAAGCCCCTCTACGACCGTGAGCCAACGATGCCCAGCTAGGAGAGAAGTAAGCGAATCAGGTAGTGCCAAATAACAAGGATAAAACTGTTCTCACTAAGAAGTCAACCAATGGATAAGCAAACATCGGTTTAACAAACCTATGACTTTGAATTCTACCCTGAGCCCAGACGAATTCACGAAATTTCCGGGTCTCTACCCATCACTCCACTCAGCCAAGCATCCCGGGTTACGCATTTTACTAGTTTTCACAGATACTCAGAAGATTAAAACAAACTGGTGGAAAAGCAGCGACGATCATGAATATCTAAATTGGATAGGCTAATATTTCCCCAGTTAAAAAGCATTCCTGTACATACTTTCATTCCACTCAACTGATTAACAACATGGAGACGTCTAACGGCGAACAACTCAGATTGTGTGTGGCACCATGACACTTTCGGAGTGTAATGGCTTAGCTCTTAACTTTAATTTTTGTGTGTTTCAGATTTATGAAAGCAATGTTGTTCAAAGTAGGCATGTGTTATGGAGAGACTGACACATACGCCTCAAGGTAACTCTAGGAGACCCGAACGTGTGGCCGCACCCCCCGTTTCAGGTCTGCCTTGAGGCAGACCTCTGAGGAAAACCAGAGCATGTGTGGCCGGCCTTAGATGTCACAATTTTGTCATCAATTAACATTTGACTTACTATTTGCGTCTAGATGATAAACCTCAATTTTACAATCAGCGGGCGAGTTTGCAGAGCTGGTATCAAAGATGAAGGCCCTGAATCACCACTACTTTACACTGAAACTGTTTGTTACCGTGACTGCACCCTCGCCACCTGAAACCCACCTGAGAGTTGTTCGGCGCCGAGTTGAGAGAGGAGCCCAGCTTGGCGTGGTTCTGCGTGGTGGTCGCCGCGGTCTGCCCGTAGCTGTTCTGGTAGTGGGGGGTGCTGACTGCGGCCGGCACGTAGCTCCCGTACACGGACTGCGTCGCCCCGTACACCGAGCCCTGGTAGGCGGGGGTGGCGGCCGAGAAGGTGCTGGTGCTGCCTGCCTGGGTGAGCGAGGGGTAGCCGCCTCCCCCTCCCTGGTACCCCATGCTCGCCTGCGAGTAGGAACTTGTCTGGAAGGAGCTGGGCTGAGAGTTTGACGCGTAGCTCATCTGCACCTGGTTGGCCGGGAACACCGTCGTCGACGCTGACACCTGCGGACGCATTTCTCGTTACGGCACTGTAGCTGCAGCCAACACAGGACCACATGCATCACTCATGAGGGTGTGAAGATCTTCAAACTGGGACCTGTTCGAAAAACAGGTGGGTTGTCTGTAAAGTCGGTTTATGGACGATAATTTTACGTGATAACGTCATAAGAAATCATTGATGAAAAATTGCATACTTTTTAATTTTCAAATATTATTTACAGTTTTTGCAAATTTAATTTAAAGTATTTGTTTAAATATAATCACGAACAATTAGTTAAAAAGCCCGCCTTAACCTGTTTGATATTATAGAAGATTTTCTCGCACGGTAGTTGGCCGGTTCTTGCACGCTCGGCTCAGGCGGAACGTGACAATGAGTCATGCTTTTTCGTGCGTGCAGCCGGCGTTCATCGATTTATAAGACGTTATCACGTCAAAATTATTCATTTTCTCATTCAGATTATAAACTCAGATCCAGAAACACACGTCTGTCACGTTTGCATCCATTCCTCAGAATGAAGTGTGATCTCCCGTCTTCTGTTCACTCAGGTCTGGTGGCTGTGGCGCTTAGCCACTGTAGTGCAGTCAAGTCATGTCCGGTCAAGTCAAGTCAACGCCAGTCCACTCTGAAGCGCCTTAACTTTACGGAGAAAATGATAGATTTTTTTTCCTATAATTAAGGGTGCGACCCGTACGAAGGGGCGACCCTTCTGCGGGTTAATACGGCATTCATATTGATAGCTCGCCCATTGAATCCCAACACGTGCGCTTTGTCTTGTACCAAGTAAACTAAAATTTGATAGCCCACACTTTTCATGGTTAGTGTGTACTACGATGATAGTTATGCATTAGTTCAGGCCACTGAATTTTTGTTTTTATATTTTTGTATAAACCAGAACCCTGATTTTACTATGCGTACATTTTCATGAATCACATTCATAAAATCTCTACCTTGGTAAAAAAAGAAGGGGGGGGGGGGGGGGAATTTTACACCCTCTCTTCCCTCATGATTTTTTAAAAAAATTTTTTTCTAACCAGATATAACTGATAAAATTTGTGTGTATCTGGTACTAATAAATAAAATACCATTAAATATTTATTAATGCAATGGGGGAAAAAATACCCCCCCCCCCCCCAGATGTAGCGTGTAAACATGGAATGCATGATGGCTTTTCATGCCAGCCTGCCACCGTGCTGCCATTTGGCCGCTTGCTCGCCTACCTGCCCGCCTTACTCTGCTCTGCAGTCGGTCTCGCCTACTCAAACTTATTCTACTGTCTCTCCCGTAGCAAACATTAAAAAATATTGATTGCGCATTTCAGTGTATCATGCGGTGTCATTGTGACCGCCTTTCATACGCATTGTCAACATTGCCCTAAATTTATCATCATTTACACTTGTATTTTCTTCACTCAACAGACGACCATAATACTCCTGCCTTCTCAGAAGTTAACCTACTTGAACTCTAAACAAAATAGTGTTAACAATGAGAGTAAGCTTTTCTCTGCTTACATTTATTAGTTTCAGTTGAATTAGAAAAAGAAATTTCCTAACCTACAAACATTCAAAACAAAGGCATCAGTATTCTGTCACTGTTTTTTTTCTTTACATTACCTAATCTGGGATATTTGTAAAAACCATCCTTTACAACATATTTTACATGTTTACCCTTAAAACAAAATTAACTTTGAAGGTAGATACAGTATAACCCCGACCTAACGAACACCGTTATAACGACAAACTCTTTATTACGAACACGCAATATGGTCCCGCCAAAACTGTATTATTTTTTACGTATATTAACCTCTAATTAACGAGCATTTTTTCTTCGCCACATGACGTAACTCCGTTATTACGAATTACTTTTACCATAGGACGAGAACTAAAATAACTTTAAACACGATATAGTGTTTGCAAGCTACATATTTCCTTGTATGTATTATGCCTTCGCGTAATATGTATACATTCGACTTCACAACGTAAATATTGGCTTAGCTTCATAGATAACCATAGTACAGGCTACATACCACATCTATTGAAAAAAGTAAACATCTATGAAAACCTATTCCATAGCTGCGACAATACATTTTAGAAAAACCTCGACAGTAACTATCGATTATAGCCACAGTTGCAGTCTCATCTCTGTTTTGCCAGGTGACGATTACTGCATTTAAGTATGACATCTCTGACTGTTATGAGTTTTTTTTACCGCCCGCTAGTTACATTCGTGTGATGTTTGTGTGCGCGATACACTGCAACGAAATTAACGAAGTGAAATATTAATTTGTTTTGATCGATGGAGGGTAAAAGAAAACGCAATGCAATTTCGCTAGCCACAAAAATGGAAATTCTGCATGCTGTGGATAGTGGTGAAAAAAAATCTGACGTCGCTAAGAAGTATGGAATACCATCATCAACTCTCTCGACTATACTTTCGAACAGAAGTAAAATAGACAGTGCAGTTCTTCTTGGGACAGATAAAAAGAAATATCGACCATGCCAAGATGAAGCGTTAGATACGAAAATGTTCGATTTTTTGATGGAGTCACGATCAGCAAACATACCTATTTCAGGGCCGATTCTGCAGGAGAAGGCACGGTATGAAGCACTGAGAATGGGGATAGAAGGCTTTCAGGCATCTAATGGATGGTTGCACCGATTTAAAAGTCGATGGAGCCTGACAACTTTAAAGGTTTCTGGCGAAGAAGGCTCTGTTGACCCTGCAGTAGAAGAAGCATGGACTTCAAAACTCAATGGAATTACAGCCGGTTATGCACCAAACAACATCTTTAATGCAGATGAGGCTGGTGTGTTCTTTAACCTCCTTCCAGATAAAACCTTGGCACTGAAAGGGGAAACATGTCACGGGGGAAAGAAAAGCAAGGACAGGTTTACAGTTCTTTTGTGTTCAAATTCAGATGGAACAGAAAAGTTGGCACCACTTGTCATTGGTAAATTTGCAAGACCCCGCTGCTTTAAAAATGTGAAGAACCTGCCATGTCCTTACAAATTCAACAAGAAATCATGGATGACCTCATCTATATTTTGTGAGTGGCTTGGAAGCGTAGATGCACGAATGGGTTGTAAGAACAGGAAAATATTAATGTTTCTTGACAACTGCTCTGCACACAGAGTGGAAGGAATACAACTGAGAAATGTAAAAGTGGTTTACTTCCCACCAAACACCACTAGCAAGCTCCAGCCAATGGATCAAGGTGTGATATCGCAGGTAAAGAGGATTTTCCGTCGCCAACTTGTGCAGTACCTCATCAGAAAAATGGAATGTCAAGATACAGAAAACATGAAGTGGAACATACTACAGGCAATGCAACGCATATGTATGGCATGGAGCAGCATTGAAGCAACTTCCATTGCCAAATGCTTCCAGAGAGCAGGCTTTCAAGTTAGCCCTAACGAAATAGATGATGAAACACTTGAACATGTTGATGAGGATGAGTGGAAGCATGTTACCAACAATGCAGCAGGTGCTACATTTGAAGATTTTGTTGAGGTTGACAGTGCAGTCATCACAAGCTCATCTTCCACAGATGAAACTCAACCAACATGCAAGGATAATGAACAAGATGAAGAAGGTGAAGAGATTGAAGCTGAAGTGACCAGACCATCAAGAAAAGATGTGTATTCTGCTCTTGACGTACTCGAAAGATTCCTTTTGACGTCAGATTGTTCGAACAATCAGTCAAGCTTGAAATCACTACGCCAGGTAGAGTGTGCAGTTGTACAAGAAATGAAAATCAGCAGCTGTAAGCAAACTTCAATTCGGGACTACTTTTCAGAAAAGTAGATGTATATTTTCTGCATTGTACAGTAACCTGTACAGAATTACATATTAATGGGTCAGTGCCGATTGTCCTTATTAATCAAATCAATTAATTTTCTAATTTTATTGTGAAATGTTGATATTATTTGCTAGGGCCTAATTGTAAGTTATTCTCTTGCAATTGTGCCATGTTATTATTTTTTATGATTGATGTGTACAGTATGTAGGCTATTGTGTTTGTCTTGGATCGTTTACTGTATTTCAAAATTCCTATTATCGATACCTTATTAAATTTGTCAAAAAACAAACTTTTTCGAGATTTTGGATAAAAAAAATGACCCCTTTATAAAGAACTCCTTTATAACAAACATGCCAAAATTTAATCCCTTCAATTTTGTTATAAAGAGGTTTTACTGTATTTTTAAAATGCTGGCTGTGTTTGTGACATAGTTTAGTATTTTTATATTTATTGAATTACTTTAAATAAAATTTTAATGGCAAATCATACAAATTATTAACTTAAGCACTGTTTAACTACAAGTAAAAAGAAATGAAAATGTTACTTAATAAATAAGCGATGTACAATTTTTCATGAATATGCTTTTAATTTGATTTTTGGGAAAAAAAATTAGGTTTCAATTACAGTAGAACCCCGATTTAACGAAGTGCTATGGTTACCGAAAATGTTTACTCTAAATCGATGTTTCGTTAAATCCGATTTTCCGATTTTCAATGACCCCCGCACTCATAATCGTGTCCCTACCTGTTGCAAGCTTACTGTAATGCAGGGCTGTGAAATGATAACAACATTGTTCACTGCAATATTTACTGGGCATCTTTGTGTGCAGTCACACGCAGAGCCTACAGACACACTGTCCCCTCGCGAGCTCTCCCGCTCCCGCTTCACGGCACCCCTCTGTCCGCTACCCTTCAAAACCGGTTTCAATCCTCCCCTGCCTGACCCTCTTCTGCCAGTACAGTCTGTCCATCACCATTATTGATACACAACATCAAACATTCTCCACCCCCTTGAAACCATTGGTTTCAAATTTAAAATGCTAAGTACACACACAATTTGTTGAGAACAAACTCACAAAAACTAGTCTGTAGGTAAAATCACAAGTTTCTGAACAGGTCGCTTCAAGATGCCACTGGAAGTTTTTACATTCACCACCCTGACTACACCATCAGTTCCAGGATATGTCTCCTGGACAACTGCTAGTCGCCATCCAAGAGGAGGCATGTTGTCTTCCTTGACAAGGACCACCATTCCTGACTGAATGTTGGCATTCTTAGACTGCCATTTACTTCTTTGTTGTAGTGAGTTCAGATAGTCTTTAGACCAATGGGTCCACAACTGTTGAGATAACCTTTGAACATATTGCCACCTGGATAGCTGCTTCATTGGTAAGTCAGACACATCAGGCTCAGGAAAGGACATGAGTGGACAACCAATTAGGAAATGTCCAGGACTAAGGTAACTAGGGTCATTAGGGTCGTCGCACAACACTGTCAGTGGCCTGGAATTGAGACATGCCTCTATTTGAGCGAGCAATGTAGTCAGCTCTTCAAAGGTAAGAAGGGATTTTCCTGCCACCCTTCTCAAATGATGCTTCAATGATCGCACTCCAGCCTCCCATAGCCCACCAAAATGAGGGGAACTTGGAGGAATAAAGTGCCATGTGATACCCTCTGATGATGCAAACCCATGTAGCATTTGGCTGGATTCATCATTAAAGAAAAGTTTCCGAAGTTGTTGTAGTTCCTTGTTAGCACCAACAAAGTTGGTAGCATTGTCACTATAAAGATTTAACACCTTGCCTCGGCGAGCTATAAACCGCCGGAGTGCCGCAATAAAAGCCTCTGACGCAAGAGAACTGACCAGTTCTAAATGGATCGCTTTTGTTGCCAAGCAGACAAAAACAGCTATGTAGCACTTGACCACAGATTTGCTCCTGACACTACCAGATTTTACTGCCAGGGGTCCTGCATAGTCAATACCAGTGTTCAGAAATGCACGAGCAGGCCGAACCCTTGCTGCTGGTAATTGGCCCATCAGTTGTTGGGTAACAACTCCCTTCAGTTTTGAACATGTCACACACTTGTGGATGACAGAGCGCACATTTTGACGAATTTTTGGTATCCAGAACTCCTGGCGCAATGATGCTATCAAAAGTTGAGGCCCCGCATGTAGCTGTAATTATGAGTCTTGTAATGTGGTGTTTGGGTGGCAGGATAAGTTGGTGCTTGTTACCGAAAGGCAGCTCCGAATGATGTAAACGTCCACCCACACGTAAGCACCCCTTTGTGTCAATGAAGATATTCAAGTCCTTTAACTGACTTTTAGAGTTGACTACATTAATTTCCTTTAAATCATTTATTTCCTTTAGAAACTCCTCATGTTGTGCAATCTTGATGCAGGTTTGCAAAGATTTCTGTAACTCTTCAGCTGTCAAGAAGCCTGTCTTTTTGTTCACTGTATGTCTTGCATTGTATGCAAATCTTTGGACGTATGCAATTACTCTTTCCAGTCTAGCTAGTGAGGAAAAGTCTCTCAGAGTGTTTTGAAAACAGTTCATGGTTGGTTTTGTTGCCATTGCAGAGATCACTGGCATTCGTTGTTCTGGAGTATTTTTGTCTTGATCCTTGCTGGCTGTACAGGGCCAAGCATCTGGTTGCTGCAGAAGCCATGATGGACCATACCACCACAGATGTAAGTGATGCAATGTCACTGGATCAACTCCTCTAGAGATTAAGTCAGCAGGGTTGTCTTGCGATCTTACATGTCTCCATTGACATCCATTGGTTAAATCCTGAATATGTTCTACTCTGTTTGCAACAAATGATTTCCATCTTGCAGCTGGTGAGTCTAACCAGGACAGGACAATTGTGGAATCCGACCAAAGTGTGATACTGGAAACACTGAGTTCTAGAACTGGCAATGTCCTGCTTAATAGGTCTGCAAGTAGTACTGCACCACATAATTCCAATCGAGGAAGAGTTGTGTGTTTAACTGGAGCAACCCGAGATTTGGAAACCAGTAACTTCACTGCCACGTTACCACAACTAGAAACAGATCTTAGGTACAGACAGGCCCCATATGCTTGTTCGCTGGCATCTGAGAACCCATGAACTTGCACATCACAGTTTAGACCACTGACAAGTACATGTCTATCGATTTCGATGTCTCTGACAGCTGCTAGTCTCACATAGAGCTTTTGCCACTGCAATGTAAATTCTGGTGGAATGATTTCATCCCAACCTAACTGGAGGGACCAAAGTTTTTGTAGAAATATCTTGAAACAAATGACCACTGGACTAATCAGTCCCAAAGGATCAAATATGGATGAAACTGCTGAAGATATCATGCGCTTTGTTGTACCACTTAACTGATCATGTGTCCTCATAGCTGGTCCTATAGTATTCGTTGCTACATGAAATGTGTCAGTCACTGGCTGCCACAATAGACCAAGAGTTCTTACTTCATCTGAAGTTTCAAATGAGTGCAGTGCTTGATTTTCTCTATACTCTGGTGAAATTGCTTCTAGAACAGCTGGGTGATTAGAACAAAATTTTCTTAAGGGAAAGCCACCAGAGTTAAGAAGTTTGATCAGTTGATCTTGTATGCTAAGTGCCTCTTCTACTGTGTTAGCCCCACAGAGTACATCATCTACATAAAAATCCCTCTTCAATATTTCTGCTGCTTTAGGGTACTGGTGACATTCATCTGCAGCAAGCTGCTGCAGGCACCTTGTAGCCAAAAATGGCGCAGAAGCTGTGCCATAAGTTACAGTTTGAAGCTCATAGATCTTGACTAGATCATCTGGAGATTTTCTCCATAAGATTCGCTGAAGTCTGGTGTCATTAGGATGAATGTTGATCTGTCTATACATTTTTTCAATATCTGCTGTAAAGGCTATTGCATGTGTTCTGAATCTCACGATTATTGAATACAAGTCCTGCTGTATGGTTGCACCAACCAGAAGTGTATCATTGAGGGATACACCTGTTGTGGTTTTTGCAGATGCATCGAAAACTACCCGTGTTTTTGTTGTTGAACTTGATGCCTTTACCACTGCATGATGGGGAAGATAATATGCCATATTTTCATTTCTACTCGTATCCCTTATTTCTGACATGTGCCCTAACATCTCATACTCCTCCATAAATTTATTGTATTCAGTACGAAGTTCTGGTTGCTTGTGTAAACGATGTTCCAATTGCTGCAACCTTCTAAGTGCATGATCATGCGAGTCACCCAATTTAAGTTCATCTTGACAACGTGGTAATCTGACTGTGTACCTGCCATTGGAGTCCCTAGTGGTGTGGTTTATGAAGTGCTCCTCACACTGAATTTCTTCCTTTGAGCCTAGTGCTTGATTAACTTCTTCTATTTCCCAAAATTTTTGTAGTCTCCTGTCAAGTGTTAAGTCACGTCTGGAAAGGAAAGACTTAGAATGTGAAGATGGAACCTTTGTGTTATGTGATTTAACACGTCCAGATAGGATGTAGCCTAGCTCTGTGTTTTGAAGTACTGGATAATAACCTGTCCTGGTTCTTTTATCCCCCTTTAACAAATGACAGAAAAGCTCAGCTCCAATCAGAAGATCAATTCTTCCTGGCTGATCAAACTTATCATCGGCTAGCACAACATCATGAGGAATGTTCCAGCCTTGGGTGTCTATGGATACTGCTGGAACATTGTCAGTTATTTTTTGCAGAATTGCACAGTTGAGATTTGTCCTAAAGTTGCTAGTGTTAGAATGCAGCTCAATGTTTACACTATGAGTTGCTTGAGCCAGGACATTACCGATTCCATGTATGGGCATTCTGTCGTATGACCGCCGTAGATTAAGTAACTTGGCTAATGAGTCTGTTATGAAGTTGCTTTGTGATGCCGAGTCAAGTAGGGCACGGCACAGGTGCAGCTTTCCTGAACTGTCGCATACCTTAACTATGGCTGTTGACAGTAAAACATGAGTGGTACTTCTGATTTTCAAGCTACAATAACTTGCTGTTGAGCCCCTTAGGCTATTTGCATTGCCAATGCCAGATTCTTGTGTTGATGCAGTGCTGTTCTCTAGGTATGATATTTTATTGTTATGATTCTGGCGGGTTTCTTGATTTTCTCGATGTAGCAGTGTGTGGTGCCTTTTTGTGCATTTTCCACAATGGCCAGACCAACATTTTGCTTCATGATGAGATGATCTAAGACAATTGAAGCATAAGTTGTGCTGCCTTGCATATTCGTACCTCTCTTCTACACTGGCTTCTGCGAATGAACTACATTTGTAAAGTGAATGATTCTGATTACAGAATGGGCAATTATCAGTGTTAGTTGCCACAAAAATGTTAGTATTTCTAGAAGTGCTAGCATACTTGATTTTGGAATCATTTGAAGTGACACTGGAGGCATTATTGAACCTTGCATTTTGACTTGACTGAATAAGTTCCAGTGCCTGGCATCGCTTTTCCAGAAATCCCAACAGTCTCTCAAGGGAAGGAAATTCACAAGATGCAGTTTCGTGTTCCCACTCCCTTCTTGTATTGATATCTGTATGATCAAGCAATATATGTATGAGCAGGGTTTCATGAAGTGGTGTGTCAGTCTTGAGACTAGTTATAGCATTTAGATTACGCCTGACATGGCTAACGAGCTGTCGTAATTGTGGTCCTGACTCTTTGGTTACCTTTGGTGGTGTTAACAGTTCTGTTACATATTTGGCCACAATAAGCTTGGGATTGTTATAACGCTGGTTTAGTAACTGCCATGCCACTTGAAAGTTTTCGTCGGAAATAGTCAAATTTTGCACCATTTCAAGTGCTTCACCTTTCAATGAAGAAATCAAGTAGTGAAGTTTCTGTACTTCTGGGAGAGATTTATTGCCAACGATCAAACCCTTGAACGTGTCCCTGAATTGTACCCATGTTGCAAAATCACCAGAAAATGTAGGCAGATTGACTGCAGGGAGATGTAAATAATTGGGTTTGCCATGGGTAGATTTATCTGTTGAACTGAGTGTCATAAATGTTTCTAAGTGGGCCTTAACATGATAAAACATAGCTTCAAATTCCGCTCTGTGTTCACTATGGTCAGTTTCTTCATCATCCAATTCCAATTTTAATTGTACATCGTCAAACCGTGACCATAAGTCGGGAAGTGCCTGTAATCTACTTAGAATCTCACCAATGTTCTGAGATTCACTGTAATTGGATGCAAAGGTTTGCATACGAGTCAATGAACCCTTGTACACAGCGCGTTGTTTCTTAAGTCGTTTGCACTGATCCTCATCCATGGTCAAAAATCGACATACAATATACAATGGATATGAGTAGGAGGATTAGTAGGGACAAGGGAGGCCTGTCATGATGTCTGACTAACCTGTCTCTGTTCAATGTTGATCCTGAAGAACCCCAGTAGTAGTCCAAATTATACTTCGTCTGCTGGCATTTGCACTTTATTGCTGGGAATACTTGTCGCGGATGAACGCTAGTTCAGATGCGCGCGTAGTTGCGTTTTTACCGCTCGTGCCTCGCCGGAAACATGCGCGGACGCGACCGGGAATGATTGCGATGACGTAACACGGGAAGCTCCCAAACTGCACCAAGTCTCTTACACAAACACATTGACTGTTCGTTACATTTGTATAAATTACGCCACTGTATTGTTAGTCGTGTTTTCATAGTGCGCGGAACCGGTAAACACTCACTTGTCGTACCGATCCGGCCCGGAGGACCAAAATGTTGCAAGCTTACTGTAATGCAGGGCTGTGAAATGATAACAACATTGTTCACTGCAATATTTACTGGGCATCTTTGTGTGCAGTCACACGCAGAGCCTACAGACACACTGTCCCCTCGCGAGCTCTCCCGCTCCCGCTTCACGGCACCCCTCTGTCCGCTACCCTTCAAAACCGGTTTCAATCCTCCCCTGCCTGACCCTCTTCTGCCAGTACAGTCTGTCCATCACCATTATTGATACACAACATCAAACACTACCGTTTCCATATCGTAGACAGGGTCGACGCTGATATCTTGTGCTGCCGTGCTATCTCAGACTTTGTCAACTTTACATCTTCAACGTCTTTTAATCTCACTCGTACGGCCCCCGGTTCGTACGTACACTTCGGTCGTACATACAGATTTTCAGAAACCGTGAAAAATGAGGCATAAAATAAAAGTTTAAAAATATATAAAGTGTAAGAAATACGTTAAAGTGTATTAAAATACAGTCGCAACCTGCAGCGTTTATAACAAATACGAGCTACATACACATTGCGCCACAGTAAAAAATAAAAAAATTGGCCGCAAATTGATGGAAAATTTCCGTCAATAGCGCGGCGTACGCGGAGAAAGGTCATTGTACTCGGTCAGCTGCTATTACGGCGCGGCGTAGCCGCCGGCTGACTCTCTTTGTTCGCTGAGCTGCGCAGCACTTATAAAAAACGTATTCCAAAAACTAAACACCGCGCACAAAGCTCTTACTGAGAATAATAAAGCTGTAGCAAACTGTATGTATTCGGTACCGAGTAACAGGTGTGCCATCTAGTAACGAGTAACGAAACATTACACACGGCTGCATCTCGTTACTCATATTTTTCGTATGTTTTACGCATGCGCGCGCATATTCGATGAATTTGCGTTACAAAGAACGATGTTTGTTTATTAAGTAAAGTATAATTTGGAAATTCGTCGTCAAAGTTTTTTACTGTTTATTAAAGGTATTGTGTGTGTAGACAAAGTTTGAGATTGGAACAGAAACAACGTAAGAAAGTATTGTTTACAAATTAGAAATATGTTTTTATTATCGCGTATTTTCACGTTTTTTTTGTTCTTATCTTAAAAGAGATAGAATAAAAAAGCCGCTCTAATGAGATTTAATTGTTTCTTGGTTAACAAAAGCTGTTAATTATCAAATATTGTTAATTGTTTATATTCTATTTATTATTATTTACGCGACGTCATACTGTACGCGTACGCAATACGAATCGATTCGTTGCTGCAACATAACATAGCATGTTATGCGGTATCAGAAGTAACGAGTAATGTAACATGATACGATAGTAACGAGTACTAATTGTTATAGTAACGAATACATACGGGGACGCTTTTTTCCGTTACTTTTACACCTCTAGAGAATAATGATAATGGCGTATTGGTGTGACGTGGTCACAAGTTGAAAAAACCTGGAGGATGGGAAAGGGAATATTTGGAAACGTGTGATTATTGGCTATCACTAGGGACCTGAAAAAATCGCGATCGCGATAAACCCGAAAAATAACGCGAATTTTGATGTTTTGAAGCTAAAATGTGATTTTCTCATTTTTTCCCGTCTTTGTCACGAATTTCAACACAAAAGCATGAATGTTACGTTTCTTCTCCCCAATACCAAGAACCATCACGGTATCTTCACATGCTGGGCCGAGGGTTAGAACAGCTTAGTTGAAAAACTACACGCTTTGCCTTTAAAATGTGTTACTTGTGCCAGTTTTGGCCACTGTTATTTTTCTTTATGGCTTTTGAAATGTTTACAGAGGGCTGGAAGAGCTTAGTTGAGAAACTACACGTTTTGCGTCTAATGTGCGTTACTTATGTCAGTTTTGACCTCTTCTTGTTTTTCTTTGTGGCTTTTGAAATGTCGGCAGAGTGCTGGGTGAGTAAGCTTGGTTGAAAAACAACACGAGTCTAAACTGTGTTACTTATGCCTGTTTTGACGCTTTTGGTTTTACTGCCTTGGAAATGTCTCCGTGAAGCTGTAGGGAGAGGGGACAGGGGGGTGACAGGTGACGACACTTTGGACTTTCCCTGAAAAGGATTTACGATTGGGAGGAGGGAGGGAGGGAGGGAGGGAGACAGCGCTAATGGAACTCGCCACAGGATGCCTCAGCCTTCCTCCTTGCTTTGTTACTGCCGTGAAAGGCCGCCCCCTCCCCTTGTCAAACATCTATCTTTCCTCCGCTGCCCCCTCCCCTTGCCTAACATCTATCTTTCCTCCGGCGCTCCACATCCTCTGTTTATATGTTCGCGCTCAGAACGTCTAAACATACCCTTGTAAACATTGCCGTTATCAACATTTCCAGGCTTAAATGTTAATTGCTCCACATAAGAAATGCCAAAAAATGTGGTTAGTGCAAGGCAACGAGCTGATGAGTTCAAAAGTGATGGTATTTATGCATCCGATGCTGTTACACTAATGTGTAAATACTGTAACTGCAGAGTTACATTTGAGAGAAAAGATTCTGTGGCAAAGCACATAAAAAGTGACAAACATGTGAATGCCAAGCAAAAATTCTCTAGTGGTCCTTCCGATAGGAAATTGCAGACATCTGTTGTTGAAAATTTCAACAGTGTCAAACGGCAAAAGATAGACATTGAAAACTTGGCACTGAAGACAACTGAGGCGTTCGCGAAAGCAAATATACCCCTGGAAAAATTGGAAGATCCAAACATAAAGTTGTGGTTGAATGAATTCATTGAAGGTGAGAAGTTTTTAAATTTACTTTATTATGTAGTTCCAGTTATAATGTGGTTATAAAATCCATAATTAGAATGATGCATTTCTTATTCAAACCTGTGTTTATTATGTAGTTCAAGAAATCATAGAATAACTTGATTTTAGTATGTCAATTAATTATATTTTAGATTGTAGTGCATAAAACATAGCTGTATATGCTATACAAAATGTATTTTATAAAAAGTATCATCTGTAAATAAAATAATTATCTGACTTTTCTTTTGGTTTTAGGTGGTGGAGATTTACCATGTGTAAAAACTCTAAGGGAGAAATATACACCTCAGTTGGCAGAACAACACTTCAACAAAGTCAAAGATGTTGCATCAGAAAATCCTTTGTATATACTATGTGATAAAACCACCGACAGCAAGGGAAGGTGTGTTTTTGTAATACTGTTTCAAGTTAATACAGCAATATTTGATACTGCAAAACTTCTAGTTGCTTCCGTTAGTTTCTTGCAGAAGGCAGACGCTACAACTTGTGCTCAGGCTATAACAGACTGTATTAGCAAGTATGGTGTTAAGTACCAGAATATCATGGGACTCGTAACTGATTCTGCCAGATACATGACCAAATGTGTCACAAGTCTGCAAGTGTTGTTTGGTGATCATGTTGCTCACATCCAGTGCTGGGCTCACAAACTCTCCCTTGTCGGAAACGTGCTTAGTAGTGAACTTACTGAAGTAAACTCTGCTGTGGTGAATGTGAAGTCTGCATTCCTAAACACCAGGAAAAGAAAGCACCTGTTCCTCAAGTACTTGGAAGAAAAAACATCACAGCCTGCTTCGCCATTTCCAGTGCCTGTCATAACTCGCTGGAATTCCTGGTTCAAGTCTGTGTTTTATCTGGCTGAGAACTTTGTTCACATAATTGCATTTTTCAGGGGGTATGAGCTTCAGGAGGTGGGTAATGCTGGTATCAGGTACTTGTCTTCATTATCTGACAAGGATGTTAACATTATTTTAGCTCAGTGTGTGTTCATCAGACATCATGCAGCTGATCTCGTGAACCTTCTGACCAAACTTGAAGGTTCAAAGTATCCAACAGGTCATACTCTGTATGGTGATGTTGAGTGTATCCGTAAAGATTTTGAGTGTGTATCAAAGGGTGTGTTTTGTTCTGCTTTTGAAAATGCTACCCGTAACTTAAATACTAGTAACCAAGCTCGTGCTAGGCACGAATGCCAAAAGGCTACAGCTTTGAGCATGGACAAAATGCAAATGTTGTTGAACAATGACCCTTCTGCGGCAGTATTTAAGGCTTTAAATAAGTGTTTCAACCCAAAGAACATCATCCTTAACAAGACAGAAGATGTTATTTCAGTAATGAAATCCATTCCTGAACTCAGTAATTTTCAGAACACTGAACTTTTCAAGGGTTACGAAGCCCTGAAAGAAGATGTGCAAGAGATTTGCAAGACTGAAAATCATGTAGATATGTTGAAAGTGCTGACTTCTCAAAGTATAAATTACCATAATTTTGCATTAGCAGCCCTCCGTGCTGTTTACAGACCGACAAACAATGTTGACAGTGAACGTTTACTTAGTCACTACAACTTAGTTGTCACAGACAGAAGGCAAAACCTGAAAGAAAGAAATGTTGAAGTGTTCACTATGCTGTCATTTGATGACTGAATTCCTGATTTATAATTTGAATATTTATGAACATTTACTTTTTTTTAAAAATAGGATAAAACAATTACTTACAAAACAAAATTTCTGTAAAGTTATTTATAAACATTAGTTTACGGTTTGACCTTTAAATGCCGTCAAATAAAAATGAAAAAAATAAAAATAATAATCTCGCTTTTTGTTGCGAATTTTGTAAAAAATAACACCGCTTTTAAGAAAAAATAACCTCCCTTTTTTCAGGTCTCTAGCTATCACTGTTACTATGCGGGCGTGTTTGGAAGATAACGTGGTGAGTCAAGCCAGGCATAGAAGAGGGGGAGGGGGAGGGGGATGCGGACAAAGAAACCCTTCATGACGTCATGTGTCGCGGACAATCTATCTATCCAGGCGCGCGCAATGGCACGCACCTACGCAATTCAGTTACAGCGCCCGCAGTTTTTAAGCAATTTGAACAACTTTTTTAATTTTTTCGTATTTGGACAGATGATGCAAAGGCACATATTAATATATAGTACCTCCATTCTATTACTGACACCACAAAGTGTAATTTTTAATAAGATTCCATTACTATTTACTTTCATTTTTTGGAAATCTATATTATTATTTTAATAAATTGGTGTTTTTTTGATGGTTCCTGAAAACCTTTACGTTAAATCGCTGTTTTCGTTAAATCCGTGTTCGCAAAATCGGGGTTCTACTGTATTTTTTATATTCATATACAGTGAAACCTCTTTAATACAAACCTGAAGGGACCTAAAATTTTGCAGTTTGTATTAACGAGGTTTGTATTAACAGGTGCATATGCTCACATTAATAATAATCGACAAAATCAAGTATTGATTTTTTACTCGAAAATTAGTCAAATAGAGAATTAAAGAGGCTTGAAAAATTCATTGTTCTGCACTTTTTTAGTTGCATAAATGTCCTTTACTGCACTGCAAAGTTTATCGAAGGAAGACAAGACATCAGTGTCTACATCACTAGCAGCCAGAACATTTTTCAAGACAATTAATGCTGAAGTGGACTTCACTCTAAGAATTTTTAAAAAATATTTCAACCTCAAAATTAGTGTCAGAAATATAAAAGTTACTTGTCATTAAAGTTAAATCAGTTGAAAAATAAATAAAAATGAAAGTATTTTACTTAATTCAATTTACACTTGCAAAAAAAACATACGCACAATAAATCTACATGGAAATTAAAGTCTTTTTCAATATCCTGAAGTCTGAAATATGTTTACTCATGTCATCAAATGTAGAGCTGTACTGAAGAAGCCGATTTTGCCAATATTTAGTTGAATCGGCGTTTCTGCCGACTTCCGATACAGTACGCTTGTTAATTTTCGGCCAATACTACTGAAAAACGAGAGAGACTGCCATAACCTAAAAATCCACGATTACCCTTTTCGCTTTTCGTATGTGTACTGCATTTTTTCAGATCGCATTATTTCTTCGCAACATGTGCCAAACGTACATATAAAAATTTAACATCCTATTTTTCTATAATGTTCTTTATTTTTAATATGTCATAAATAAATACATTACCGTCACAGTAAATATACATCTCGGTTGTTACGGTAACTGTAGTACAAATGTGGTAGATATGGTGCTTCTGTAGTAATTATGGTATCGACAAAGAATCTTTAGTTATTTTTATGGTAATTGTCTTAGGATAACAATTGGGTTTGTACTGTAGTTATGGTACATCATCCAATTTCTTCGTAAGTTGTTGTTCATTTGTCTTTTCTTCATATTTACGTGCTCCATTACTTGGCTGCAGATTTAAGTTGATTTTTACTACTGTATACTATCGTTACTGTTTTTATGACAGTTTCTTTCTAAGAAATGGTTATTTCTGCAAAATCTTTAAGGTTAAACGATCATCTATTATAATTTATAGTGACGGGACCACATATTTTGTACGATCAATGCGGACAAAACGATAATTCGAACATCGGTACAAGCGGACTTTTTTAACCTTAGTTGTATGGCAATTTTGCCGGGACCGTAGAAAGTATACGATAAACACGGTCAATTGATACATGCGAGTTCGATAGATAGAGGTTTGACTGTAGACCATTTACCGTACAAATTATTTGCCGTTAACAGAATTATAGTGAAGCTGCGTGCACGTGATTAAAGTGTGCGATTCTTGTTCTAAAATTTCATTCGGTTTATCCGATAATAAAATAATAGTACACTACGTTGTAAGGAGGTTAGGCACTGACCTACCCTAACATTGATTCTTTAGCGTGGGGTTTTGAGAAGATAAAAAAATATTTATTCTTGTGTTATGTTTTGCATGGAAATATTTGTCTCTGCATTCCTTAAATGTTTTCTATAACTCCTTTGTTTCTGTCGGTGATTTCTGGCAGAGATGATTTATAAATTTAAGTTTAAGCCGGGTTTTGGGAAGAAGGAGTATGGAAGGGCCGTCCAGCTGGCGCCAGGTGTTTGAAAGTGTTGTGGTGTGACCTAGTTAGCTGTGATTGGCCAAGTGACGTTTCACTTTATTTGAGACAAAATCGCTGTATGCTGCCGCCATATTGTGCCGGAACTATTTCTTTATAGGTTGCCAGAAGTTATTGTAAGCTGTTTAAATAATGGTAAAGTAAATGAATTTGTGGTTTAAAATCTTGTATCTTTTTTTTGTTAAACTTATGTTACTTTGAAGTGTATATTTGGTTGAAGTAAGTGCCAATATTGACCGCGGAAGGATATGGAACTTTGTCTTTGGAGGGAGAGAGAGGCTTGTAACGGTGATTTTGGAAGGAGCTGTGAAACATGTGGTGAAAATAAAGTTTTTCTTTGTAGTTGGGCGTTATTAAATTATTACTGGAGAGTTACCCACTACATATTTTGGCGCCCGAACAGGGACCCGACGAAGTTGAGTACTCGGGTAAACAATAGACAGTGTTGAGTGAAAAAAAAAAAAGGGACAAAAGGAGTTGTTTGTGAAAAGGTCGGCGTCGGCGTGGCAAATGCAGCGGAAACAAAGGGCGGTGTAATCACCTAGGGAGCGTGACTGGAGGTCTGCAAAATGCAGAATAACGAATGCGGCGTAAATAGTCACTCGCGGTGTAATCACTGGAGGAAGTGTGATTCTACGTGTGAAGCCCAAGTGTCTACAGCGGCATAGACGACCACGTGTCTACAGTGGCAGAGGCGACAGCGTGGGACAGCTCGGCAGAGGACAACGGCCTAGGACACTCCGTGGACGACATGGCGGCATTCGCAGCGGTCACCAGGGAACCCGTCAATTAAGGTCGGAGATACACCGTCACACTCCCCTACATACACAGTATCAGCCAAGTATTTCGACTCGTCGGTTTGTGATAATAGCCTATTGACGGTGTTATATTTTTCTTTGTGAAGTAGTTGTGCACTTTTGTTATGTAGGGTCTTTGTAAAAAAAAAAAAAAAAGCATAAAAACGTGCAAAACAGGATAAGGTGCAGTGGTGTAAGTTGGAACTGTACTCTTTGATCGTTGATTAGCTGTACACGTTCGAGATCCTGTGGGGTTTAGTGGAAGGGAAAATGTTTGTTTTTTGTTTTGTATATTTAGAGTAACTGGTGTATGAGTAAATAATATCTTTGTCTTTGAACATGGCGCCAGTAAATACTCGATCAACTGGGGCACTAGCCAGTAGCGCAACAAGCGCTAGTTTGGAGGACCTGCCACTAGTAAGTGTTGGGGTGCTCGATCAGCAAGGGGAAATAGTAGAGCAAGGGGAGGAACAATCTGTCGGGGACATATCCACACCACCTCCGCCAGCAGGGGAGAGTAACCAGGATCTAGCGTCACTAATTAAAGAAATGTTTGCGGTACACCATCAAAAGTTGGAAAATTTCAAAGCAGAGATCAGGGGGGATTTTGCAGAGTTTCGCTCGAGGCAGGAGGTTTTGGAAGAGCGGTATGCTGGTCGTTTAGCAGAAGCGGAAAACCAAGTTTCCAGCCTAGTCCAGGAACAAGTGGCCATTAGGGAGCAAATAGCCAAAGTGGAGGAGGAAGTAAACACTCACCAACTTGATGTCAAAAACATAGAACATCAGCTGACATCCCTAGAGGGAATGATGGCCAGCAGCCAAGGGGAAGTTTTGCTTGTTAATCAAGAGCTAGAGATGGCTAAAGCAAAACTATCAAGCGAAAGTAGGTTGCAGGAAGAAGCCATGGCACAAACTCGCAATGAGATGAACCAGTGGGGGCGAAAGATAGACGGGAACGAAACCAAGATAGGGAACCTCAGTCAAAAGTTAGCTACGATAGAGGGAGAACTTAGCGCTGGGGGGTGTAGTGGAAACGGTATGTGTCGAAATAGGCGTCTCACACAGCCATATCAGGACCGAGACATCCCTAAATTTTCGGGGCAGGATAGGGTACACCCAAAGAAGCATCTTGGCAAACTACACGAATTTTTCGCAGTTTATGGGTGCTCGGAAGATGAAAAACTTTTTGTGGCAAAGAGATCCATTGTGGGGACAGGTGAGAATTGGTTGAGGCTAAGTGAAAACCGCATTACCACGTTCAAAGAATTCGAAAAAGAATTTACAAGTGAATACTGGGGGAAAAGGGTGCAAGGGATAGATCGAGCGAATCTGTATCAGGGGAGATGCGTGGCAGGGCAGCTAGAGGCCCATCTTAGCAATGTAGTTGAGCGTAGTAGGTATTACGATACAGCGTTCAGTGAGGAGGAGATAGTTACTCTTGTGTATTCACAAACACCTGAACATGTACAAGAGGCACTGGTAGGAGCAGCTGCGCAAGGTACTTAAGGAGTTAGACCGTATCAATGCTTGGAGAGAGCCACGAGGTGCGTCTGGACAACCACAGAGTTTGGGGGTTGATAATTTTTGCCATGGCAAAGCAAGTGGGGGGTATCAGAGCCAAGGTGGGTATTTTCAGGAAAAGACCAGCAGCAGTAACCAGGACTCCAATAACAGCCACTGGGGAACCAGGCCATGGAAGGGAGGAGGATCTGGTAATGGGAGGGGGCAAGGTAGCTGGAGATACGGGAAGAATGGTAGTGGGCCAGTAGATGGGGATGATAGAAAAGCGGGTGCAGGACAGGGAGAGAGGGGTGAGAAAGAAGGTAAGATAGATGAGAGAGGAGGCAACGGCGACCACCGTTCTAATGCCCAATCGGGAAACGAAGTGGATCGTCGAGCCTAGGCAGTCAGGCTAGGGCGATCGAATCTGTTGAAGGGCCGCTAGGTGGGTGTAGGCCTATTCACATGGCTGCTGCAATCTTCACTGATGATAGAGAATTTTTATTGTCTGAAGGAGCCCAGAAACCAAATAAAGTATGTGTGCCTGAACTAATGTGTAAGATAGGGGACCAGGAGGTAGCAGTCCTTTTTGATTCGGGATCGGAAGTCAGTGGGATTTCCGAACAGTTCCTAGCAGAGCTAAACAAGCAGGGATTCACGTATCCCACACTGCCCGTACCTCAGCTGACGGTAATTGGGGCCACCAGGGGTAAAAGCAGAAAGGTAAACAAGCAAATCTTTTTGGATTTTCAGTTAGGGAGAGAGACCTACCGTGCAAATTGTCTGGTTATACCCAGATTAACCAAGGAGGTGATACTTGGCATTGACTTCATGCATAGTCACAACATAGTTGTTGATTTTGTTCAGGCTAGGATTTTCATTAAAGGAGACCCTTATGCTATGGTGAGGAGTGACAACTGGTTGGACCGGAGTCCGGGGGTATTGAGGGTACAGTGTGTGGAGGATTGGAAGGAGGGTAAATTGGAGGAAGAACTAGGCGAAATGTTAGAAAAGGACCCACAACAAATTCAAAGGGTCACCGCTACACCTTGGGAGGAGGAGGTGAAGCATATGTTAGAGCGATGTGAGGTAGGAAGTGAGGAGGAAAGGATGCAGTTAAGGGGACTGTTGCTTGAATTTAAAGATATTTTTCGGGGAGAACCTGGGCTGACCACCAAGTATGTGGCCAGAATACCCATGAAAGACGACACGCCATTCAGAGGTAGGAGCTACCCGATCCCTTGGGCATGTAAGGATGAGGTTGAGAACCAAATTAGGCAGATGGAAGCTAGCGGCATAATCGAAAGAGGGAACAGTCCTTTTGTAAACCCCTTGGTGTGTGCTAGAAAGAAAGATGGGAGGGTGAGGCTATGTGTAGATTCAAGGGCATTAAAAGGCTGAATTGTTCCCGATAGGCAGAGTCCAGTGGAGCCCAGCCAATTGTTCACTGCGTTCTATGGATGTAAATACATCAGCACGACTGATTTTGTAAAGGGGTACTGGCAGGTGCCACTGCATGTCAACGATAGAAAATACACAGCTTTTCTTTACAAGGGGCGTGTATACCAGTTCAAGGTACTGCCTTTTGGTTTACCTAATAGTGTAGGGGAGTTCTGTAGGGCGGTGGATGCTTCCTTAGGTCCCGAATTAGAGTCCAGAGTTCGAACCTATGTGGATGATGTGCTAATTGCAACAGAAACGTTTGGCGAGCACTTGGAAATTCTTGAGCAGTTGTTGTACCGACTAAGGGAGGTGAATTTAACCTTGAACGTATCCAAAACAATGTTTCTAAGGAACGAGGTGATTTTTCTAGGTTTTAGGTTGAGTGCAGAGGGAATAAGACCGGACCCGGAAAAGGTGAGGTTAATTAGAGAATTTCCGCGACCCAAAACTGTCAAAGAACTGCGAGGATTTTTGGGATTGTGTAATTTTTACCGAAGGTTCGTTGAACGGTTCTCAGATGTGGTGGCACCTATGTTGAATTTACTTAGGAAGGATGGCGTTTGGGATTGGAATGACCAATGTGAGAGTAGTTTCCACAGGGCAAAAACCCTTTTCGTGGACAATTGTGTAATCCGGCACCCTGATTTCACCAAGGAATTCTACATCAGTACAGATGCCTCCAGCTATGGATTGGGTGCAAAGTGCTTCCAGCTAGGGGAGGAGGGGGAAGAACACCTGATAGCCATGCTGAGTAGGAGTTTGAATGCAGCTGAAAGGTCCTATACTGTTACGGAACGGGAATGTCTGGCAGTAGTGTGGAGCCTCGAGAAATTGAGAAATATAGTGTTAGGCAGTAAAATCATAGTGCAGTCCGATCATCATTCACTAGCTTTCTTACAATCATGCAAACTGATGGGGAGCCGTCTGACTAGGTGGTGCCTAGCTCTGCAGGAGTATGACTTGGAGATTGTTTACATCTCGGGCAAGGAGAACGGGGATGCAGATTTACTAAGTAGGACGATAATAGAGCAAGGGGAGTTAATTATGGAGGAGAAACCCCGAGCAGGACCCATTATGGCCATTATTAATGTGGAAAAGGATGATGAACTATTTAGGAAGTTCACCAAGTTAGGGGAGGCCCAAAGGGAAGATGAAGTCTGGGGCATGATCATAGGGGTATTAGAAGATGAAAATAAAGATGTCAACCAACCACAAGTCCAGAAGCTGCTTTTGTGGTACTGTATAACGGGTAAAGTACTCTATAGGAAGGATGATTCGGGAAAATGGAGACTATGTATACCTAAGATATTGGTCAACCAATTAGTATGGCATCTTCACCGATCCACTGGACATTTTGGGAACAAAAAAGTATTTTGGTTAGCAAGTAACAGCTACTATTGGTCTAATATGGAAAAGACAATTAGGAAAATAATTAATAGTTGCGACATTTGCCAAAAGGCGAAATACCCTAATCGTAATTGGGAAGGTAAATGGGAACCGATTGTTCCATCAGGACCGGAGGATCTTTTAGCTGTGGACCTATATGGCCCACTGCCCAAGTCGAGGGGAGGTGTCCAGTACATTTTCGCTGTATTAAATGTTTTTACCAAGTTTGTGCTTTGCTATCCTTTAAAGAAAGCCACGGCAGCGGTATGTGTTGACAAGTTACTCAATCATTATTTTGAAAGAATGGGTGTACCTAAGAGAATACTGAGTGACCACGGTACCCAGTTCACTGCGGATGTTTGGCGCTGGGAGTTAGCCTGGAAGGGCGTTGATGTGATCTATAGCTCTGTCAGGCACCCGCAGGGGAATCCGATTGAGCGTGTTATGAGGGAAATAGGGAGATTGCTACGCACCTATTGCCATGAGCAGCACAGCAAGTGGGCTGAAGCTGTACCACTATTAAATAGGTTTTTTAATGAACACATTCACAGCAGTACAGGTTTTTCACCGCAGGAACTTACCAGTGGCAAAATTCAGCGGGACAGTCTAGCCCTAAAATTTAAGTTTCCTAGTGGGGAGGAGGATCAGAATAGTGACAGGATAGAGGAAGTTAAACTGAAACTTAAGCATGCAGCATTGAGGAGAGGAGTACAACAGAGAGTTATAAGCAGTAACTTCAAGGTAGGGGATTTGGTACTGCTCAGAGTTTGTGGGAGAAGTGATTTTATGTTAAAAGAGACGAAAAAACTGGGACTGCTATATGAAGGGCCGTTCAGGATCACTAGGGAAGTAGGAAAAAATGTCTGGGAGATTGGACACTTGACTGGTGGCAGGGGTGTTCGAGGTAGCTTCAACCAATATTTGTTAAAGCCGTACATTAGTGAAACGTTAATCCAATATTGTGGCGCCATTTTCAAGTTGATTAGAGTTTCGAGAGTTGTTTCATGTTATATTGTTTGATTTTATGTTTGTCGTGTGGTTAGTGATGTAACGGGATAACCTGCATAACATGTTGGCTTGAAGCAGGAAATCTCTTGAAACATTTTGGGACTCTCATAAGGGGGTTGTTGGTAAGAGCCAATGTGGGTTTATTTTATTGATGGTTGTGTACAAGTAGATTTGTGCTAAGGGTATATTCTTGTTTGTTTGTTAATTACAAGTCTGTAATTTTGTCTATTGGGATTCTGTGACTTGTTATTAACAGTGTTAGAGAAAGTAATTAAGTAAAACTGAACACTTGTAAATGGCTATCTTGTTTTGTGAGGTAAGTGGTGTAAAAGCTGGAAGGAAGTAACTAAGGGAGAATTGGTCGCCGGCTTGCACATACCTCAGGCAAAAGTTAAATTTTGTTTACTCAAACTCCATTTAACTTGGGGGGTTGTAAGGAGGTTAGGCACTGACCTACCCTAACATTGATTCTTTAGCGTGGGGTTTTGAGAAGATAAAAAAATATTTATTCTTGTGTTATGTTTTGTACGGAAATATTTGTCTCTGCATTCCTTAAATGTTTTCTATAACTCCTTTGTTTCTGTCGGTGATTTCTGGCAGAGATGATTTATAAATTTAAGTTTAAGCCGGGTTTTGGGAAGAAGGAGTATGGAAGGGCCGTCCAGCTGGCGCCAGGTGTTTGAAAGTGTTGTGGTGTGACCTAGTTAGCTGTGATTGGCCAAGTGACGTTTCACTTTATTTGAGACAAAATCGCTGTATGCTGCCGCCATATTGTGCCGGAACTATTTCTTTATAGGTTGCCAGAAGTTATTGTAAGCTGTTTAAATAATGGTAAAGTAAATGAATTTGTGGTTTAAAATCTTGTATCTTTTTTTTGTTAAACTTATGTTACTTTGAAGTGTATATTTGGTTGAAGTAAGTGCCAATATTGACCGCGGAAGGATATGGAACTTTGTCTTTGGAGGGAGAGAGAGGCTTGTAACGGTGATTTTGGAAGGAGCTGTGAAACATGTGGTGAAAATAAAGTTTTTCTTTGTAGTTGGGCGTTATTAAATTATTACTGGAGAGTTACCCACTACAATGTGAGCGGACGTGAGGTTACTTCGCAATACATAATAACAAATATTTCGTATTAACCGTATTGATTGACATTAAATATGCTATCCCAGTGTGAAGGGGAATCAAAAGTGTTCGAATAAACGCGAACTTTGAAATAACCGGTATTTTATTAACGAGGTGTTACTGTAGTAAGGCCAGTAATATTAAAAGTTATTGTAGTATCAGGTATTGCTGGTGGTAACAGGATATCGTAGTGTTATCAAAACAGCCCTAATAAGTTCTGAAATGCTTTCAGTAGTCAGACACCGCTCATTAATGTGACCATTTCCCGAACAAAATATTTTAGCTGAAAAGTTTTACATGTGTTGAATACTAAACACGAGAATAAGAAATGTGCAGGAACAAGGATATCAAGTATGAGGCAGGTCACCTGTGGAGATGAGTAGTTGGACGTGGAGTAGCTCGAGGCAGGCTGCTGGTAGCTGGAGCTGCCAGACTTCTGGCTCTGCTGGTATGACTGGTAGCTCGCCGTGTTGGCGACAGAGTACGACAGGCCCACGTCGTTCTTGTCCATGTCCAGCCCCGTCGACGACCCGGACACCCGGGCCGGCTGCGAGTAGTTCACTTGGCTCGACTTGCCGTGCTCCGACGACGACAGGATCGACGAGTCAACACTCGACAGCTACGACCAACACCAACCCCATACGTCACGAGGTAGTCCCCGCAAACATTGGCAAACCAATACTGCTACATACAGCCAAACACCTTATTTATACTCTTTTAAGAAACACCAGAGAAAAGTGTACATGGTCTGTTATCGTCATAATTCCTACAAATGTATAAAGCTTAAATGTTTTATGCATTGAATTTGTTCGTGAAAGGACGTCGCCAAGTTGCTTACCAGCAGTTTGGCTAAATTCTTTTAATCTTTAAATATCCATGCTGATAAATGAAACCAGTAAAAGCAGGCATGCTCAAAAGTGAGGTACTTTACGACATGGTTCCATAGTGACTTGGAACACCAAGCTTAGAACACGTATGCGCACCTTCTGGTTCTGGACGAGGGTGGACTTCTGCACGGACGACGAGGAGTAGCCGTCGAGCGCGGAGGTCTGGGAGCTGGCGGCGAGGTCTGCGAGGTTGGCGGGCGTGCGTGTCGAGGGCAGGGAGTCCAGCACGCTGCCCTGGTACTTGGCCGGCTGCTGGCTGGCCGTCGACGTGGCAGCCGCAGCTGCCGCCGCCGCGGCGTCGAAGGAGCCCGTCTCGCTGCCGAACTCGAGCCCGCCGAACTGCACGTCCAGGTACGCGATGTTGTTGCTCACCGCGTCCCCGGGCATCTCCACTGCACTCGACGGGATCTGCCACACCAGCCCGCCACCCCTCACAACTCCCACGCACAGACCGCCAGTTAGGAGCACTTTACAACAGTACCCTACAATTTTTGAATTTATACACACACACATAGGCCTACACACAAACATATGAAGTGTTTGATCGCATAACCTATTCATGGAAAGTATGTTTATTTAAAAAGTAAGAGAATACAAAAGCACGCCTAACAATTTAAATTAATTAGTCATGCACGAAAAACATTTAGTTCAACTTTAAAATAGAAAAAGGAAAACTGTGACACGAACCTGAACCGGAAGTAACGCATAACCATAACTATCTTCACATTCATAGTACACTCCACGTGAGAGTCAGAGCTATCAAATGCAGTTAATTGGAACTGGACAGAACGCGCGTGTTTCATGCAATTGGCGAGCTATCAATATTGATGTTCGACTATGTGCGCACGGGAAAACTACCTATACAAAGCACTTGGAATTTATCAGCAGGACCAAAAAAATATCATGCAAAATTTATGCAATATATAATATATTTTTTTCTCCAAATTTTGACAACCTAAAATAATAGTACGACGATTATGAGTGTGTGACAACAACATTTTTGTATTAGACTGTAATTTTTTATATACAAGCCAAATTATAGAAATTCAAAAGGATCGCCTATTCACAAGAACTGGCAATTGGGACACAATAAGGAAATTATTTTTAGGGTACTAACATGAAAATATATTTTTTATCTACGTTAGAAGAGATAAATTTGTTTTTAATTTGGTATGCCTAAAGATGTAGTTTCATAAAAAAATCAAACTTAGCAATAACTCGATAACCAGTTTCACAGGAATCAGCAAGGACATAATTTTTTTTTTTTTGAGAATCAGCCAGTTATGCCTACTTAAATAATTTTTTTGATACATTGTTTGATACTTAAACACATCAAAACATTTAACTAACTAGGGATGGGCTTGTAGAATCCTTGAATACCACCGTATTCGAATATTCTTAAGATTCTGGATTTGAGGGAAAATATTCTAAGAAAATTATTGGAGTGGAAATAATAAATTAATAAATTTAACACTGGCAAAAGTTTACTAGGCTTATTTAAGTTTACTTTTGTACTTATTCTAATACCATTCCCCACAATATTATTATTTTAATATATACAGTGTTTTATTGCATAATTGTCACACCGTTATTTTAGGACAACAAAATTTGGAGAAAATAAGATTTTTCCATAAAAATTGCATAATGTTTTTTTTAGATTCTGAATGCTTTGTGTAGGTAATTTTCCCATACAAAAAAAGTATTTTAAAGTTGAAATATAATATTCATTCGGATATTACCACTTACTTATTTAATTAACAGAAATACGAAAATGTCTGATCTGTAAATTTTCTTTTAAAGACGTTTTTAAACATTATAACCTTTATCTATTCGTCTTATAGAAATGTAGCCAGCGCTAGTTGGCATCGTTCATGTTTGGTTACGTTGATTCCCGTATAGACGAGCGCACGTAGTCTAACATTGATAGATAGGTCACAGATTGCATGCAACGAGCGCACTCTGTCTAGTGCACAGTTAACTACATTTGATAGCCTGCGCTTTCTTGTGGTTACTACGACGATAGCTATGCCTTCCGACTCACATTCAAGTCACAGCTTCAGTTTTTTTCTATTTAAAGCTTAACAAATTGTTTTTGTTGCATGACTTATTAATTTAAAGTGTTTGTCATGATATGGTATAATCTACTTTTTAAATGAATGTACTTTCCATGAATAGGTTTTTTTTATGAATAACTTTACCAAACAAAAAAAGCTTTTATCACATAAACGTCACACCCCTACTTTTCAAACTTAATTATAGTATAAAATGTGCGAGATAAAACATGGTACACATTATATAAATTAAATACTGTATTTACTCGAATAATCGTCACCATCGCTTAATCGTCACACCTATTGTTTGAGGTAATGAATTTGGTATTTAAGATTCTCCTCATAATCGTCGCACCCTAATTTATTGACGGCGACTGAGGCGCGGGGCGCGAATGGAACAGCCGTAAACACAATGAAACAGCCTGCTTTCATGTGGCGTGTAGCGCGATCGGAACAGCCGTAAACACAATGGAACAGCCTGCTTTCACGTGGCGTGTGGCGCTTCTCATTGGTCAAACCTTGAGCGGCAATTCCTAATTGGCAGTGTGGGAGGAAGGAATGTGTGTGGAAGATAAGATGCTGTGATGCCATTGTTTATCTCGTTTGCATTGGAGTGGAAAGTACCGGTAATTGCAGAGTTTGAGAAAGTTCATTTTGTAAAAATATGGGTAAATACAATTTGTATACAGTAGAACCCGTTTATAGTGAACCCGCCTATAATGAATTCCCGTTTATTGTGAATTTCCGTCTCGGTCCCGGCAAAATGATGTGAGGTTATGTATTAATTTATTGGATATAGCGCACAACTTTTGTCAATGTTGATACGTTTTCCCGTGTACCACGAACAAATTTTGCCAACATAATGCACATTTATCTCAAATATTTTCATTTAATTACAAGTTTTTTCACAAAACGTCTATTCTGGATCACATTGAAGTTTTTCTCCGCAATACGCTACTCGATTGTCCACTGTTCATATTATAAACAAGTCGTATTCGAGTGGCCTCGGTAGGCTACGTGTAGCCAAAGATGGTGATCAGTTTGGTGAAAATAAAAAAGTTTTCCCTTCATAGTTAAAGAATGGGCGAACGCGTGTACATTTAATATGTTATCAAAATTAAACATAAATTACCGCCACACAAATACGTATGTACATTATAGCAGCAAATTCAATATTTTTACGTTTAATTTTTTTCGTTCACGTTTCAGACATTTTGATCGAGTAAGGTTCGTAAGACTACCACTAGATAGAACTCTGTGGACTAAATTTTTCCATAGAAAGTGAGAAAATTTTGTTCCAGCTTTAGCAACTGCAATACAAAATGATACGTAGTGATCTTTGATGCGCCAAACTCGTTACTTTTCGTTTATTTACTTTTGACGGTAAAAAGAACTTCGTGTTATTAAGCTGCAAATGTGCTTCAATAAGAAATATGTACATAAAAAGGGATGAAAAACGCGGTAAAAAACATAAGGTATTATCTGTGCGAGATAAACTGGACATTATTGAAAAGATAGACTCCAACCCCACTGTCCCGCACGTGTTAATAGCAAAGGAACTGGGAATTGCAGCATCCACATTAAGTACAATATTAAACAAGCTGAACAATCTTCTTTCTCAAGCTGTGAATACGTCACAGAGTATTAAATGCCTGAAAAATGGAAAATACGCCGATGTCGAATAAAACCATTAATATAAAGTTTGTACATGTGTAGTGTATTAAAAATATCTGCATTTGCTAATAAAACTTGCTTTGAGTATTTTCATTCGTTCTTTTCTTGGCTTAGGCCAATGTGTAGTTAAGATTTTGCTTTTGAGTATGTATTGTCAATATAAAAGTTTTCCCAGATATAAAGTTTCCCCTCTATAGTGAACATATAAACTACTCCCTTCAGATTCGTTATAACAGGGTTTTACTGTACTGCCGCTTTCAAGTTGCGCGTAATCACATTTGCAGAAGAGCACGGAAATCGGGCCGCGTAAAGAGAATTTTCAGTAAGTGAAAACCTTTTTCGTGATTGGCGAAAACAAAAAGACAATTTGAATAACACGTGACGATAGCGGCGACTAAGATGACGTTGACGTCCCGGCAAATGAATCTGATACATCAGAGTTTAGTTCAGACAATGAATAGATAAACTTGGTTAGTGTTCAGACTGAGTGTGTTTTATAAATGTATTTTGTTTATTGATTTTTCCACAATGTCGTGTTATACTATATTTTTATTTTGCCAAACTTCTTGTAACCAAAAGTTGTTTTGTTTATTTTGCGCGTATTGTAAATAAATATAACGTATAGGTACCATGCACCTAGATAATAACTTATTTAATTTAGCATTTTCACGCGATTTACAAAAAAATTTTACTTAAATTTTTTTTTTTCAATTTTTCCTCACTTAATGCACCTCAATTTTTCTCCTTAAAATTTGGTAAAATTGCTGCGACGATTATGCGAGTAAATACGGTACATACATGTACTCATTAGACATCTGCGAATTGTGATTTTTCCTTTCGAATTGAATTCGAATCGAATTTCAAAAAAATTCACGAGTTTCGAATTTTTTTCGAATCGAATTTGAGAATATAAAAAGAAAATTGAAAAAAAAAAAAAATTAAAAAAGCAGGAAAGTGAAAATAACGGGAAGACCATAAAAAGTATCACAGTTTACCTTATTTAGCATGTTTGACTTTCAAGGATAAAAATATTAATAAAAATATCACAGCATAAGGAAGTTGTACAAAAAAAAATAACTAATTTACCGTTTTTATCACTTAAGCATCGCACATTTTATTCTAAAATCAAGTTTGAAAATTAGGGGTGAGACCGTGGATGCTACTATTATGCAAAAAAAAAAAAAACACATGTAAATAATCCATAAAAACAAAACCTAATCATGGAAAGTACGTTTATTTAAAAAATAAAAAGTAGACTTTGCGAGAGCACGCCAAATAATTTAAATTAATGAGTGATGCAATAAAACTATTTTATTCAACGTAAAAAAAAAATTAACCCGTAACAAGAACGTGATTTGTAACTATATGCATAATGATCGTTTCTGACAGAGCGCGCGCGTGCATGCAGTCTGCGAGCTATCGATATCGATCTTCGACTACGTGCGCGCACTCTATGCGGGAATACAGGAATCAACACAACCAAACTGGCGCTGCTTACGTTTTATAAGCGGTATAAAGCGACTCCCGAAACGTTAAAGATGAAGTTTATAACTTTTAAAAAAGTCTTTAAAACACGACGTACATATCAGATTACTTTGTAATAGGATTATTTAAGTTAGTATGCAGTTTTATCAGAACGAACGGCGTAAACTGCGTAAAGCCATAGGCGCGTGCATGCAGTCTGCGAGCTATCGATATCGATCTTCGACTAGGTGCGCGCACTCTATACGGGAATATAGGAATCAACACAATAGTGATGGGCAGAACGGATCTTTTGACCGAATCGGTTCTTTTGGATCAGTTCCGTGAGATGATTCGTTCAGAACGATTCGTTCATCTCAGTCAATTCGTTCTTTTCTGTGTATGGGATCTGGCTCTTTTATCAGGTGTTCATCCTTTAGAGTATTACGTACGTGTTTTTGTATTTGAATTTGAACATTGCATTCCGTAGCCAGTGAATCACAGTTGCGTATATGAAACAAGATTATTTATATTTTATTACTTTTTAAGTTACAAATATTAATATATAGGCTATTTACACTCTAGTGACAGTAAAGTGTTTACATGTAGACCAACACATTTAGAGAAAAAAGACAAAAATTTAATACTACTGCAATTCAGTACCTATGAAGAGAAACAAATGAAGTACATTAATTAACCCAAAAATGGTAAGTGTGAACATTTGTAGTTACTTTCCCTGTTAGTTTTTAATTCATGCGTTTTTTTTTTTGTTTTTTTAGTTTTTTATTTCCAAATTTGTGTATGTGAATGTGAAAAAGCAATTTTAAACCACTACTTAACAGTTGACATTTTCAGGTATAGATACTTTTCATGTTACCCTATTTTATTTGATCAGTTATCGTTTGCTCTTGTGAACATGCGCACGCTGTGATTACTAATTCTTCAGACTCCTGACGTCATGAATCATTTTACGAACGAATCAGACCGGGCGCGTGACCGGTTCTCTCATCTCGTTCTCTCGTTCTCTCGTTCTCTCCGTGTTTTCGTTCTTCCGAATCTTTCAAGGTACCGGCTCTCAAAGAGCCGGTTCTTTACATCGCGAACGAATCGCAAGATTTCGTTCTCTCAAAGATTCGTTCTTTTTGAACGAATCGTTAACGAACGACCCATCCCTACAACACAACCAAACTGGCGCTGCTTACGTTTTTATAAGCGGTATAAAGCGACTCCCGAGACGTTAAAGATGAAGTTTATAACTTTTAAAAACGTTTTTAAAACACGATTTACTTTGTAATAGTATTAATTAAGTTAGTATGCAGTTTTATCATAACGAACGGCGTAAACTGCGTAAAGCAATAGGCGCGTTGTACACAACTGGAATTTATTGCATTACATCAAATGAGGTTAAAATGGGACAGAAATAAAATGGTTCAAATAACGGGAAAACGTAAATAACGGTAACGTTAATAAGGGGTTTCGCTGTATAATTTTTGTTAGTGAAAGATGTAATCGTCTTTTTACATTACTTTAAAACATTGGGGGATGTCTTATATTAGTGTATCCGGGCCAGATTTTACAAGTCGAATTATTGTAAAATGAATTCGATTCGAATTGACGAATCGAATATCAAAAAATTCGAACTCGAATTCGGAAATTTCGAATATTCGCAGAACCCTAGTACTCATCTGGAAAATTATTTCATGAAACAAATATAAATTTATAGATTGCCATGTTTTAGGATCAAAAATATGGTGAGGGCGAAATTTGCGGAAAATGACCAAATTCTGTTGTTTTTAAAGTTTCCCCCCAAATTTCATATTATTTGTTTTGGAAAAAAATAAGTTTGGCGTGGAACACAGCTGTTTAACGATCTGGTCAACGTTATTTCTGAAACCGCCATGCGGAAGGTTATAGATCTTTGACACGAGAAAAATTTTTAATACCCAAGTATTTCAATATATCTCAAACTTGTTGATCTTTGTGCTGTTCTTGTTTGTCTTGTATCTTAATATCTTTAGTTACTGAGTAGGTAATATAATATAATATATAAAAAAACTTTGTTTACAAGAAAAGCTGGAACACATTTTATATTTACCGTATTACCTTGCGTATGGGTTGCAGATTTTATGTTTAATAAAATGTCCATTTTGGGTAAAAAAAAAAAATTGACATTGCATATTGCAACATTATCATTGTTGTGGCTGACTATATGCTTAAATAACTAGCCTGTGTTGGTTTTTAATAAATATGTCACAAGTAAATATAAATTGATTAATTAAAATAACCCCGCAGTGAGTGTAAAGGTTGAATTAACTGCACCGTTATGCTACATCAGCCACCTGTTGCGAGGGCTGGGCTTGGGAGCTCTGCAAGAGAAAGAATCTAAAAATAAACCTGCTAGAGCGAGAGAGATGGTGAGGTAGTGCCTGCATGGGAGTTTAAGTGCATGTAGCCATACAGCAGAGTTTATGGTTCTCCCTCCCTCTCTCATCTTCGTGAATTGGCACCGCACACAATGATCACGTCTATCTCAGCAGGTTTTTATGACGCAACCAAGTCCAAACATTGTTTTTGCTTGAAATTTCCTATGCTTTCTACTTCAACATTTCTTTCATGAAAAAATTGCCATTAAGAGCATGCTTGTGTTTATTAAAGAAACTGACAAAAAAATAAAAATAAAAAAACCGCCTGCTGTATTTTCTCTGTTGGGGAAGAGGGGAAGGGAAACATGGGTATAAAAATTAGCATTCTTCTCCTTTTTATTTTTTGTTAGTGCTAGGATGAAGGAGGGGGGGGGGGGGAAGGCCAAAAAGGATAAAAAGGGGAAAGATGGACATTTGTGCACATCAGCACCATCCCTATGTTTTCATTTACTTTAGTTATTACATCTAGAAGTGTATCAAACAGTGTATAGGTTCTACCCTGTTTATGCCAAAATATAGAGTTAGTGTACTGCTTCATTTATAAAAACAATAATACCGAAAAAAAAAAAAAAAAAACCCTGTTTCTGTTGAGACGGGGGACCCCCATGAAAAATTGTTTTCTCTAGATTTCCTATTTATTTATTTTTTTAAATAATTCTGCAAGATGGCACTGCGATGCTTAAGAGTAGTTTTTCATTTTATCAAATGTTAAAATAGAAATAAATTTATAATAATGGGATATTGTAAAATAGGTTGGTTGGTATAGGTTAGCGACATTGAAATTATTGTAAAATCATTAAAAATTTTAAATGTAGCTAACAATCTCAGAAACAAACCAGTACTATGAAGAAGCATTTTATGTTTGTTAAAATTTTAATATCTTGTACACTACTTCCATTTTTGACTCTTGAAACCTATATTCAGATTCGAGGGGGTGAATTCGAGGCAATCTTTGAGATTTGGATTCAAGATCCGGATTCAACCCATCACTAGAGATGGTGATTTATAGCATTTAAAATAATGACATTTAGCATTTTGAATTTGAAATTTAGCATTTTGTAGCATTTAAAAAAACACAATTTAGCCAATTCTCTCATTTTTCATTACTGAAGAAAAGTATATTTTTAAAAAAGAAACCGTTGCTTGCCGTTTTACCGACTTTTTTTCTTCAACCGACTTCTCGGTGAATCTTTTTTTTTTTTTTTGCAATTGATGTCCCTCAGATTTAATGTGCTTTTCAAGTAAATCATTTTTTTTTTTCCATTCCAGATGGCGATTACATAAATTAAAATTGTGCATTAAAATATTTGTATCACTTTCCTATAACTGTTCACTTTTGTATTCATTTATGCGATTGCGAATGGAAATGACGTTTCGTCCCATTTTTACCACGAGAAATAACAGTATACAACACATTCACGAGTATGCACGTATTTGTAAACACGCAACATTCCACAGACTACACAAGAACGTGGCTTTCACGTGAAACACAGCCAGAAAATGGGACTTACAATTGTTAGCGCAACGAAGCAGAGATGTCGCAATATGGTGGCCTAAAAAACTTGTACTCTGCAAGATGACGAACAATCTTCCAGCTAGTTGTTCTTTGCTTTGTTTACAATCGCGAGGCACGGATGGCCATTCTACATTCAATATTTACGAACAATAGTAGTTGTGAATGACGTGACAATAAGATACTTGTGCTGAATACGCCATAAAATGATGGCTTCTTTTGATACCGAACTGAAACAAAATACAATCGGTAAATAAATTGTGTAGAGTGAAGACGAATCTACGTTTTTTTACCTTGATTTCGCATTTATCTCGGAATAGTCTATATTTAGCATTTTATAGCGGAAAAAATATAATTTAGCATATTTTAGCATCTATTTAGCAAAAACTAAAAATCACCATCCCTACCCATCACTAGTATTAACAAATGTGAAAAATTCTCAGCTTCAATTACAGCAATGGTCATTGTTAAAAAATTATAGAATGCCAATTTAAGAAAGATATCTAAATGCATTGAAATATGGGGGGGAAGGGGGGGGGGGGAAATTGGTTGTCTGTAAAGTCGGTTTACAGACGATAGTTTAACGTGACGTTAGTGATGGCCCGATATTCGATATCCGATATCGGAGATCGGTAATATCGGCACATTTTTCAATATCGGACATCGGTAAATACTTGCGATATTTTGATAACCGATGTTTGCTCTCGCCAATAATACTTCTCACATAACCTTAACTGTAATTCCAAGCTTATTTTCCGCGGGCGTAATTTATCTTTCTTCACGTCACCATATTACCTAGTAATTCCAAGCATATTTTCCACTGAAACAATTTCAAGCCTATTTCTTCTTTCTGATACTGCAATGCATCCCGACGGGTCAATTCTTCCATGTGTACACAAATCCCAGTCATTAATACATATTTATTCGTTTCAGATATTCGCAAAATGTTTTCGCTTGATGAATTTTCGAAGTTCACTAAGTGTACATAAATTGAAAACATAAACAAAAATAATTATGATATTTAATTTAATAAGTGGTGTAGCCGTAAGTAAACATTGGGAAGAATAAAGTTGCTGCTTGATATAACCATAGAGTAAGTAAAGGATATAACAGGCTTTTCTTTCCGTGTAGTTTCATGGTCGCCAACTGCTGTTCTATACAAAGATGTTACGTAAGTTTTACAAAAGCTAAAATATGAAACGTGTTTAAGTAGGGCAAGTTGCAGCAAAGGTAATTATGTTGGCTATATTGCCAACAACATAAATAAAGATGTGTGGTTTTATAAACTCTGCAGTACGTTTCAAAGTTGTCTTGAAATTACTTTTCACGTATTTTTAACGTGTTTTCGCACCAATAAAAGGAGTGATACACTTGAACAATGGTCACAAAATTTGCTAATGGAAAACCTTTCTCTCTAGCGTGTCGTTTACCGTGATGAAATTTTACAAAGGGTACAAAAATTTTGATGTTTTTCAGACGGTATTTTTCGTAGATTACAGTTGAGACACTGGACGAAGTACATGCAGTGACTCGTGAATTTGAATTTAGAGAGCTTATTTGTAGGCCATTATGATAATTTCGTTATTAGCTTTCATTTTATTTGAATTTACAATATTTTACAATTAATAAAAAAAATATACATTCACATAAGTATGTTTTATTAATATTTAACATTTTTCATTATTGTCTCTAACAATACTCAAGCACCACAATTTTATAGAATCAGTATTAGAAATGAGATAGGCCTATTATCGGAATATCGGGTATCGGGTATCGGAACGGTAAATTTGGAAATATCGGAATCGGTATCGGTATCGGTATCGGGTTTTTGGATATCGGGCCATCACTACGTGATGTCATAACAAAACATGATGAAATGATTGCATACTTTTATGAATAAAATTGAATCATTTTTATTGAATAATCACTATTTTGTATGGATACAAAGAAGGACTGAAATGAAATCTACAATTTAATTGCTAAATTTACTTTTATTTGCTCTCATTAACAACTTTTAGACATGTCTGCTATTTAACTTCTTCCATCTGTGTTATTCTGTTAGAATAGGACGATGATATGAAAAGTAGGAAACGAATGGGAGTGTTTCAAGTTTAATATGCCTGGAAAAAGTCAAATGGATGGTTGTTCCAATCGAGTGCAAGAGAGATAGATGCGGCGCAAGCGTACAATGAGCGTAATGGGACACAGCGTAATGGGACACTTTTGTGCGTGCAGCCGGCATTCATCGATTTATTAGATGTTGTCACGTCAAAAAAAATGTCAGTTTTAGTTGAAGACTCGTAAACATCTCGTCACAGGCAGGATGGTACCTTGAAAGGTGGAGTTTTAGTTAAAGACTCGTAAACATCTCGCCACAGGCAGGATGGTACCTTGGAAGGTGGAGTTTTAGTTGAAGACTCGTAAACATCTCGCCACAGGCAGGATGGTACCTTGGAAGGTGGAGTTTTAGTTGAAGACTCGTAAACATCTCGCCACAGGCAGGATGGTACCTTGGAAGGTGGAGTTTTAGTTGAAGACTCGTAAACATCTCGCCACAGGCAGGATGGTACCTTGGAAGGTGGAGTTTTAGTTGAAGACTCGTAAACATCTCGCCACAGGCAGGATGGTACCTTGGAAGGTGGAGTTTTAGTTGAAGACTCGTAAACATCTCGCCACAGGCAGGATGGTACCTTGGAAGGTGGAGTTTTAGTTGAAGACTCGTAAACATCTCGCCACAGGCAGGATGGTACCTTGGAAGGTGGAGTTTTAGTTGAAGACTCGTAAACATCTCGCCACAGGCAGGATGGTACCTTGGAAGGTGGAGTTTTAGTTGAAGACTCGTAAACATCTCGCCACAGGCAGGATGGTACCTTGGAAGGTGGAGTTTTAGTTGAAGACTCGTAAACATCTCGCCACAGGCAGGATGGTACCTTGGAAGGTGGAGTTTTAGTTGAAGACTCGTAAACATCTCGCCACAGGCAGGATGGTACCTTGGAAGGTGGAGTTTTAGTTGAAGACTCGTAAACATCTCGCCACAGGCAGGATGGTACCTTGGAAGGTGGAGTTTTAGTTGAAGACTCGTAAACATCTCGCCACAGGCAGGATGGTACCTTGGAAGGTGGAGTTTTAGTTAAAGACTCGTAAACATTCGCCACAGGCAGGATGGTACCTTGGAAGGTGGAGTTTTAGTTGAAGACTCGTAAACATCTCGCCACAGGCAGGATGGTACCTTGGAAGGTGGAGTTTTAGTTGAAGACTCGTAAACATCTCGCCACAGGCAGGATGGTACCTTGGAAGGTGGTGGAACCCTCGGCCTCTGCGTCTTGGTCCGCGACGGCAGGGTCTGAGCGGGCGGGGCGGCAGACGACGGCACCTCCAGGCTGGGGTCCTCCTGCATCTGGACCCCGTAACTGCTCGACGAGCCCACGTAGTTGGTCGACGAGAAAGACGCTGTGGGATCAGCACAAAATCAGTAGTTCGCAAGCCTCCTCCACACAGTGTGAAACACAATAAAAAAATATTTATCTTACTTGTACAGCTTTGTCAACTTGTTCACTGGAGCTACACAAATCCCCCCAGTCTCATGCCGAGTAAACTACTCTCTTTCATGGTTAGTGATTACTGCGACGATAGTTATGGGTACGGTACACTATGTTAGTTCCAGCCCACGTTGTGGTCACAGATATCGGTTTTCTATTTCTGCTTTAACGAACTTTTCAATGCAACATGTGTTATTTTAATGAAAAACTTTACTCCAACAAAAATGCTTTCATTATATAAAAGTCACACCCGTACTTCTTTTCAATCTAGATTTTCGTATAAAATGTGCGATGATATGCAATGAAACACGGTACTTATGTGTGGATAGATGACTCTCATAAAGGGTAGATTTATTTTCATAGCACACCTCATAGATGAACCCGATTTAAAATAATTTTTTTTTTTTTTTTTTTTTTTTTCAAAAATTGTAATGACGCATGTATGCATCAAACAGCAAAACAGCTACATGTGCAAGACTTTCTTATGAAACACTGAAAACATACAATGTTTCTGATGTGACATTCAGTTTACCAGTTTCCATAGTAAATAAATAGATAGACAAAACTCTGCGATTGCATCACTGATTATCTAAACCAGTAATACCTTTGAATATATATACTATATAGAAGTCGCGAGTGGATAGGATTTACTCTACGTTTTTCAGGAGTGTATGATGAGCAGCTTGGGAACTTCACCGCTGCAGTGCGCTACCGTAACGCCCTGTATCGTCTTAGTTGTTATTTACACGTTAGAGCGCAGCACTGTCGCCCGCTGTCATTCCCCGCACCCCCCACCCATCATTCACTGCAGCTCAAGGTCGTTCAACAGGAGGGGGAAGGGTTGTTTGAAGAGTTCGACACTTGTCCGCTAGGGACCACCACAAGTCGATGCCCTAGAGATGGTGGCGATTGCGGCGGTGAATTAACCAACTACCTCAAAACCGTATTAGAAATGTTAACCTGGGCTGGCGACTTCTATACAGTATGTATATTCAAAGGTAATACTTGACAGCACCCGCACCTGAGGTGGCGGTGAAGCCAGACGGGGGACTGGGTGTCTGGTAGGCGGTGGAGGGGGTCGTCGCGTAGCTGGTGTTGGCCGCCCCGAACGAGCTGGGCGCCCCCACCGCTGCCTTGAGGCTCTCCGGCTGCGTGAACTGGCTCAGGTACTCGGACTGCGCGGCACTCAGGGTGCCCATGCTCACCTGGATGGGGCTCTACGGAACAACACCAACAACCTCGTCAAGTCGGCCTCCCTTCAGCACTGATACACGGATAACCCACTTATTTAGAGGGAAAATAAACAGAAAATATTATTAAATTTGGTGATTTTTAAAGTTTTGTTTTGTAAAATTTTAATTATTTCTGTGGAAATGCGAAGTTTGGCGTGAGAGAAAACCCCGTGTCTTTAACTGGTGTAAAAATAATCTCATACATATTATGTTACAGATTAGTATAATGAGAAAAAAAATTTGATAAAGTATGTACATATTTTGAACTAAGTTTATTTTCTACAACAGCACCAATCGATAATCTTGATGAAGGGCAGTGCCAATAACATGATATGCTGCTCTTTATGCTATGCATAGCAACACTAAAGTTATACATCTTATACCACATCTTCTGTTATTTACTGAATGGTGGCTTTGTTTACACAAGAAACTAGGCACGTACTATATATATATATATATATATATATATATATATATATATATATATATATATATATATATATATATATATACACATATATATACACATATATATATACATACACACACATATATACATATATATCATATTTATACCTAGTTTTACACAACCTTTTTGTTTTGTATGTGACATTTAAAAAGGTTTTTTTTTTTTCGAAGGAGGAAGTCTGTCTCCTGAAAAACATCTTAAACTAAAAATTGCAAAAAATACTCCTTAATTAACCTTATTCTCATTTATCTACAATTTTCATTTTAGTAATTTTACAGTTAGGCCAAGACATTTATGATATGAAGACATCTTACAGTATTTTTGTATGTTTCCTCTATGATCCCTTTGTTTAAATTTTAGTTTAGTTGAATCTATATCATCCATAACTGCACACATTGTGTAATGTTCTGGTTGTATAGGCCAGAAGTCAGGAATTGGGGTGCTGCTTCATTTAGTACTTTCCATATTTCTTCATGATTCAACACAAATTTATCTTAGTTTATCTTAGTTTGGTTAAAAATTATGAATGTTATAGAGATGATCACAAGTAGATGAAGATCTAAATTTTTCAAGAGATTGTTAGAAATAGTTTCTGTCACTGAAGATGGCTATTTACAATTTTTGGGGTTCCTACGAAAATATTTTATGAGAACAAAAACATAAAAATAAACATTATAGAACATAAAAGACATTTTGTGAGAGAAAAAAGGTGCACTCAGGTGGAACTGAACTGTATTGAACATAAAGTGCAAGTTTGCTTGTAATAGAGCTGTACTAATACACAAAATTTTGCTGATAGGCCAATACAATTGTTGCTGAATTACTGATGCCAAACCGATACGGGGGAAAATACAATTTGGTTAAAATGTTTTTTTATAATTTTTCTAAGTTACCCAAAATGTCTCATTCTACGAAAAGCATGCAATGCAAATAAATTTTAGTTTGCTTAAACAAAAGTTAATTAAAAAGAAAGATAACCTAATATGAACTTAATGGGATTTCTTTTTTTAAGCCAGCAGTAATATCGATACAAAAAACAAGCGAGTACTTGCCTAAAGTTCACTGTTATTAAACATTTTACAATAAATAATTCAACACAATTAACATAGCCATAGAATGGCTCAATATAGAAAAAATTTAACTAAACGACCACTGATTAGAGAATTCCTAATTTTCTATCAAAAAATATTCTAATTTTTCAATGAATGTCTCTTAGTGCCATAAAAAATACCACACGTGCAGAAAAGTCTCACATGGAATGCAACTAGCAGGTACACACAGGTACTTTGCAGCAGAAATACATAGTTTCTGTTGTACAGAAAACATTTATTTGCATTAACTTCTCTAAAACTGATATTCGTAACTTCATATGTGCGTTTAGTCTCGTCAAAAAACAAACATTCACAGTTTTCAGTTTAAAAATGAAAAAAAAAAAACCTCTTTAAAAACCTTTATATTTTTAGTGTGTTTTCATTTGTTTGTTGACAACCCATTAGTTACTTAACTATTCATGAATTTACTAATGGAGGCCGTAAAATGTAATTATTTAATAGATAATTATATAAAAGAATTTAAAAATACGTAACTATGATATATATTTACAAAATATGAAATTTAAAAAAAATTAATGTGCAAGATTGTGAGACTTTGTACACATTTATAATTCAAAAATGGGAATTTCTATATCAACTTAACACCACATCCAGCAGCGAAAATAAACGGTACCAAATATTTATACAACAATGAGTTTCACGTAGTCGCTTTGCATGGGAAACGAGAAGTAATGTATGTTATGCGAACCTCTATATTACGTTATGTTTTTAAATTAAATTTTTAAAGCTTGATGTAAGTTAATTTTAAAATGTCTCCGTCGCAATATTACAACCTTTCTTTTCAGTAAGCAGTCGTATCACTTGTTTGTAGTGGCACCCATGCTCTAAATACACAAAGGTTTTGTTCTTATGTAACTTTACCGTGCTGGTGATATAGTATTTATTTACGATATATTCTGTTCAAGAACGTTATTGAAACACAGGATATTTGATATGCACAGCTGGCACACGTAACTAATGATGCGAGTACTAAGCAGGTAGTGCTATGAAAAAGTGAAACAGGTATTGGTGGATTTGAAGGCTATGACTCTCCTTTTTCAGTAATATAGGCTGAAAATTAACAAGCGTACTGAGGAATGGCAGAAACAGCGATTGAACTAAATATTGGCAAAATCAGCTTCTGCTGATTCGTATCAGCATGGCTCTAGAAGACTGTACATAATGACAATAACTCATAAAAGTGTTTTGTTCAGTACAAACAATTTTCTGAATGTACATTGTTTCAATTTAATTTTTCCAACTTATTCCCCTAATCCAAATAGCTACCTTCCCAAATGACTCGTACTAACGAGTTGAGTACAGCTCTCTACAAAGGTAAAAATTAACTTGCATAATAGATTTACTGGAGTACAAGACAACCCTGAGAATAAAACTTTTAAAAATATGTGACAAATTTCTTCAATTTATTATATGGAAAATATCATTACTATATATTTTCTACTGCATTCTTGCCACAGAGACTAAAGAACAAAAGTACAAGAAGCAAGAAATGGAAAATCAATGCATAATTTAAAATGTTAATCCAGTCAATTTGTTCTCAAAAGGGCCCCTAGCAGGAAAGTTTTGGGGTAGTTTTGATTTCTTCCATGCTTATGTTTTTTGGAGTGCTGAATCCGAATTTGAGGTTTGCTGACAATATTTTGTGATGCAACATTAAAAAAAATTTAAAAAAGGTAAAAAATCTCAATTGTTGGCAGTTTGTTGCTTATGCCTCGAAAACTATCAACTTTTTGTAAATAACATTTCTATTCAAAATGAAAGTATCTAAAATTTCCTACCATTTTTCTTTTTTTAATGTTTTTTTCTCCGACTAACCGTTTGGGCTCAGGCTCTAGTTGAACATTGTATATTGGCTGTCTCCGAGAAAACCCCACCAAAACTCTAAATTATTATTAACGGCTGTCATCAAGTGAATCCCTCCGGGTTTAAATTGTTATGCCATCTCCAGTACTAAAAAACACTTTTATAATCCTATTGTATTTAAATTCTGTGCAAGTGTAATTCCGTCTTGTACATCTTTTTTTTTAATTTTTATTTATTCTCTCCCGACCTCCACAAAAGATTTTATAACTGCCCCGTCTAGTAAGTGCTCTTATTTTATAATGTTATTTTATTATAATTTATTATATTATTTCTCTCTCGTTGCTTATTTATTTTACGCTTTACATTCGGATCCATTACTCATCTTTACTGTGAATATACTTCACATGGTTAGTAATGCAGGAAGGGAGATGGAATGTCTCCACTGCAATACACTCCCTTCCCCCTCTTACCCTACTTTCCCTGTAGCCTCTTGCGATCATGAACAGCTCCATTCAGATACAAGATAGGGCTGTAGTCATCAATCCAATCACACTTTTTCAACGAATGACCACCGTGATACATTCAGATGAAGATCTGCGAGAATATTTGTGTCACAAACTTAGCCCCTACCCCCTCTCTCTCTTCGACGAGCATGGGATGAGAAAAGGAACAAAATTGAGCTTGTATAGGGCTTTTGCAACGATTGAACAGGCAGATTTGAATAATACAAAATATGTCATCGATGGAGGGTTTTTGTTACACCGGGTCAAATGGCACCATGGCCAGACATATGCAGAAATTTTCAGCAGTATGTATCATATGTAAGTCAAACTACAACTCAAATACCATTGTCATTTTCGATGGCTACCCTGACGAAGCTTGTGAAAGCACCAAGCGCATAGAACGATTAAGAAGAGCACAAAGAAAACAATCTGCTGCAATATCATTTACAGAATCGATGGTGCCCACTGTCTCACAGGATAGTTTCCTTGCAAATTGCAAAAACAAGAACCGGTTGATTTCAATGTTGATGGAAAATTTTCATGATGCAAAAATGTATTCACAGCAAGCTGCTGACATCCTAATTATCACAACAGCTCTTGACCCCATCAAATTAATATGTTCAGTGGTGGGGGAAGATATAGACCTTTTGGTGATTTTGTTTGGCCTGTGTAGCCCAGACATAAAAAATGTCTTCTTTTTGAAACCAGGAAAAGGAAAGGCGTCGCAAGCGGTCTACAATCCTTATCTTGCCACTCACAAAATCCTATCAGCCCATATATTATTCCTGCACGTGGTGAGTGGTTGTGACACTACCTCTGCTATTTTTAACCAGGGAAAACTGAAATTTCTCAAAGTCCTGCAAAAGAACAATGACCTGCAAGCAATCATTGATGCTTTCAAAATCCCTCATGCACATCAGGACGAGATTGCCGAAGCAGGAAATGTGTTTCTCATCGCTCTATATGGGAGAGGTCATGATACAAGCCTGAACGATTTGAGATACAGGCAATATGTATTTTCATCGTACAAAATTAAAACCAACAATGCCTCACTACCCCCCAATGAAGCTGCTGCACAACAACATTCACTGAGAGTTTACTTTCAGGTGCAGCAATGGTTATCCAGTCAAAACACACTTAACGCGCAACAAAGAGATCCGAACGAGTGGGGGTGGAAAAAAACAAGAGGTGGTATCGTGCCAGTTCCAACCACTTCCAAACCCTGCACCAGACTCGATACATAAGCACATTTCTTGTAAATGTAAAAAAGGCTGCCAACGCAATTGTGGATGCAGGAAGACAGGTCTTCATTGCTCTCCGATCTGCACATAGTGCGAAGGGCTGTGTGATAACGTTGAGTCCCCGGAAGACAGCACTGACATAGACGAAGAAGAGACCGAAGAAAGAGATCGAGAACAGACTGAAGAGAGATGCTTACACAATGTGCAAGGTATGTCTAATCTCACAATCTATTTCGTATTCATTCATGTCTCCTTGAGATATGGTCAAAGTTGTTTTATCACCACCTATTTCATTTTCCAGATGTACAAACCCCGACACTGACGATAGAAAAACCAGAATCTATGTCAGAACCCGCCGCCTTCGAAGAACCTCAGCCAGAAACCTCTAACCAACTACGGCACATATAATTTTTGCTAATATAAAGGTAGATATAATATATAAACATTTGTAATAAAAAAAAATAAGAAATTATGTTTCAAGATTTTTCATTGGAATTTCAGTTTTTTGTAACCAAATTTGTACAATTTCGGACTTAATTTAATAACTTGAAAATTATGTAATTTTTGAAAAATGACCTGTATCTACCTTCACATATACGATCAAAGTAGGATATGTACAGATAACTGAAAGGAATTCACTAAATTACAGCTGTTAATAATAAATTAGAGTCTTGGAGTGGAAGTAGTGAGTTTTTTGGGGACACAGCCAAACTACACCAATTTTCAACTAGCGTTTGAACCCAAATGGTTAGTCGGAGAAAAAAAAAAACATAAATAAATAAACTGTAGGAAATTTTAGATACTTTCATTTTGAATAGAAAGGTTATTTACACAAAGTTGATAGTTTTCGAGTCATAAGCAATAAACTGCCAAAAATTGAGGTTTTTGAAAAAAAAAATTTTTTAAATGTTGCGTCACGGAATTTTGTTAGAAAACCTCAAATTCGGATTTAGCACCCCATAAAACATAAGAATTAAAAAATTCAAAACTACCCCAAAACTTTCTTGGTAAAAAAACAATTTAACTGGACTAAGTGTAGATATATGGAACTAAGCCAATTACAAAAAACCAACCACAAAATTATACATATTTAATAAACAATTAGACATATCTGAAAAAAGTGGAGATACAAAAGGAGAGGCTTAAGAGGCTAAATGCTACATATATTTGATAGAATATTATTTTTTGGCAGGGAGAGGGGGGGGGGGGGATTTAAAACTCGCTTGGAACTGCAACATTCTCCTAGTTTCCCTAACGTTGCAGACAAGAATGGTACCGCTGCATGACTTGGATTTAAATCCATACCTATAACTGTGTTGAATTAGTTTTTACAATGATAAAGAAACTAGGTAACTTTAAAATGCTAGTTTCCTGAATACGTATTAAATATTCAATTCCACCTCAAAAATAAGTCACATATTACAAGCTATTTTATAGTCAGGGCAGTCTTGATCCTTACGCACAGTAAAACTTCAATTCTGCAAACACTTTCCGTTTCCTGAAATTTGACCACAACCAAGCTGTCCTTACGAAGTTTTTAAAAAGTTTGATATATAAACAGTTTAATTCATTAAAACAGTTCATCAGACCTTTCAAGTGAGAAATTCCTGTTTATATAACACATACGTATATACTCTGTTAATGACTTACATAGTTTTTCTTGTTAAACATGTTTGGAATAAAATGACAACCACCTGTTCAGGCATGTCCACAGAAAAATTTACAATCAGACTAACAATTGAGCAAAAAAGCAGACTTTGAATTGGTTTAATGATGACAATCAGCAAATTTGAGTTTGGTGGTTAACGGAAAAAAAATTAACTTTAGAATAAATTCAAATATTTTAACAGCTGCTCACATTCCAATTAAAAGTGATACCACAGAAATTCAGGGGAAAATACCCTCTTTTATTGCATAATTGTCGCACCTATATATTTGGCCGTCAAAATTTGGAATAAAAAAACTTCTCGCGTAAATGTCAAATGATGTTTTTGGTCCCGCTATTAGATGCCGAGCGCTTTGTGTAGGTATCTTTTCCGTATAAAACGATGGCCGATTGCATGCAACGTGCGCTCTCTTTCGAGAGCCGAGTTAACTACATTTAAAAGCCCGCATTCTTTCATGGTAAATGTGTACTACGGCAATAGTTACGCGTTGGTTCACATCACAGTTTGGTTTTTCTATTTAAAGTTGAAGAAAGGTTTTTGTTCAATGAATTATTAATATAAATTGTTTGGCGTGCTCTTGTATACTCCACATATTTTAAAAGAAACGTACTTTCAATGAACGGGTTTGTTTTTGTGAATAACTTTACCAAACAATTTTTTTTTCTCGAATAATCGCCACACCCCTACTTTTCAAACTTGATTTTAGAATAAAATGTGCGACGATTATGCGAGAAAACATGGTAATAAGAGTACCAATTTTACCTAAATCAATGGCAGACAATTATTTTGTAAAATGAGTGCTACAAAAGCATGGTGACTGGCATATCAAAACGTTTTAATGCTGTAACTGCATGGAAAAGCGGCATACCACAAGTTCCATCAAGCTCCAAGGTTGGATAACCAGCTGTTGCTTATTTGCCAAATAAAACTATTTTTTTTTGTATGTGGATCCACAGGAAGTGTTGCCATGACTACTAAGGTTTAAAGTTAAGGTCATTTAAGGTTACAGAGATCCTTAAAATTATTAATTAAAAGTGACATATGTGACAAAGAAAAATTAAGATTTGTTTAGAGTAATGTGGTGTTAAAATAAAAATTAATTTGAAAAATGAGAAATTGTAACATATGCTTCTTCAGAAATTGTCCAATTAACATATTTAGTTTGTAGCATTGCACAATGAGGATTTGTTATATACATATATATTTTATGGGTCATAAGAATATTGATTAAGAATAACTTTTATATGAAGGATAATAATTATTTAATATATAGATAAGGATAATTCTTCAGATCTGTTAAGAATTGTTATTAATTACATTGGTTAAATTTCATAGAAAGCCTTGAAATACTTATTTCCTTGAGATACTTAATTATTAATTTGAGGGTTAATTCCAATCCATAATAATTAATTTTGATATTTCATAATTAATTTCAGTAATTGCTTTGTTTAAAGCAGTGTAGACTATAATTTTAAAGGATATCATTTTTAAACTAAAATTTGTAATACGTAGAGACATGCATATTTCGCGATTGCGATAAAACGAATTTTTACGCGAATTTGAGTACATTTTTAAGAATAACGCGAATTTCTCACATTTTGGATAATAACGCGAAATCCTTGAATTTTCGGCGAACAGTCAGAACATTTTCCTCATTCTAACACGGCAATTCAATTTGTAAATACAGTAACCAACGTGAAACAACAAAAAACCAAAGATAACTACCCACACAGTGTATTTTATAACATGAAAAGTTGCTTTTATTTCTAAACATGTAACAATTTAAGCCTAGGCGTGTAAAAGTCCGAGTAATTACAGCAGGAGACAATCTAAAATGTACTAGGGAAAAACGTAAACTCACGAATATAGAAACGTAACGGAAATGTCGGAAATATTACGTGGCTGATCGTAACATTGTAAGTGCTGATACTGTATTTATGTCACAACTTAGCCGAAATACTGGTACGAGACATGAACTTCACAAGATAAAATGAGTGGAATCTTGGTAACTGTTTTATACGTATTATATAATTTCGGAAGTATTATACTGTTGACGCATATTTTTTAAACTAACCATTTATTTGTGGGGATCGTAAATAATTAATTATTGGTATCAAGACATCAAGATGAACGTAAACTTGAACATGTCACGGCAGCGAGTAAGCGGGTGCGTATACCAATAAACTGGTATTAGAACTGGACAAAACTGGTACACGGGAGGTGGAGCTTATATTTTTTTCCGCTAAGCTCGCTTCTATTGGCTGGCTGCTGATGGAAGGTCACGAGTCTGGGCGGAGCATTGAATGAGTTATACTGCGCATGCGCAGCTCAGAGAACAGACGCCGCAGGCCGCACTGTAACAACAGATGATCGAGTACAATGACCTTTCTCCGCGCAAGGCGCGCAATTGACGGTAAATTTTCATCAATTTGCGCCCCTTTTTTATTTATTTTTACTGTGTAATGTAGCCCGTTCTGAACGCTGCAGGATGCGACTGTATTTTAATTAACTTTAACGTATTTCTTACTTTTCCCTTTATTTACACTTTCCCGCTTTTTACACTTTTTTACTTTGTCCCCATGAAAAGTGCAAATAAGGGGTTTTGCTGTATTTTGATATTCGGCTCGCCTGGACAGTCGATTATCACGGTGTTTACAGCAGGTTGTTTCTCGAAGCGTTGTTCTCTTATATAGTCTTTAGCGTTGTTTGTCCATTGCGTCCATTTTTATTAACCAAATACCAAATTTAAAATGCAAACACGGTGACGATTCGTAACATTCTGTTGTGCGCAAGTTAAAGTTTAACGGGTCGAATTTTGTTACAGATAGTTTTCAACGTCTGTGAAATAAATTAAAGGTGTACAATTTAAAGGTCGGCTAAAACATTAGGCCTATTAAAATGCCTAAAGTGCCGGTAACTGCAAAACAGCGAGCCTCTGAATTTTCTCAACACGGACTTTATGCTAGTGATTCAACCACACTTTTTTGTCGTCACTGTAATGTCACCGTCTCTTGGGATAGGAAAGACTCATGTGAAAAACATGTAGGCAGTGAAAAACACAAGAAGCGTCTCTCTTCATTGCAAGGCTCATCTAGTGCGCCTGAACGCCAGTCGTCAATATCTTCAGCGTTTCAGACAGCAAAAAATAATGTCCAAAAAGACAAAAAGTTGGAATTTATAAAGGAAACAGCAGAGACCTTTATAAAGGCAAATATACCCCTTGAAAAGCTTGATGATCCTAATATCAGGGCATGGCTGAACAAATACATCGAAGGTGCTGGAGACATGCCACTTGCGAGAACAGTCCGTGAGAAATATGTAGGGGACATAGCCAAATGCAGAATTGAAGATGCCAAAACTGCATTAAAGGACAAAAAAATTGACATACTGTGCGACGAAACAACAGATAAAATGGGTAGGTGTGTATTTGTTGTTTTATTTAGAATTCTGAATCTTCAACAGGATAAACCAGAAATATTTGTTGCAGGAGTTCACTTTCTTGAAGCTGCTAATGCCACAAACTGTGTGAGGGCAATTTTAGATTCACTCAAAATGTACAATGTACAGTATGGTGATGTGCTCTCAGTAGTAACCGATGCTGCTCGTTATATGACCAAGGCTGTTAGTACTCTCGAAGTAATCCTTGGAGACCAGTTAACGCATGTCCAGTGCTGGGCACATAAGTTAAATCTTGTTGGCAATGTCTGGGTGAAAGAGTTGCCTGAGTTGAACAATGCTATGAGCAAAATAAAAAATGTGTTCAACAACACCAGGAAAAGAAGGCACCTGTATGCTAGCTTTCTTGAAGAAAAGCATGGAGAGAAACGTCCATTGTTCCCACTTCCTGTTGTTACTAGATGGAATTCCTGGTTCAACAGCGTTTTTTATGTAGCAGACTACATACATGACATTGTTGATTTCTGCAAAACAGATGAACTAAAGGCAACACAAAATTCAGGGGTTGAGTTTCTGTGTTCACTCACAGAAAATGACATTTCTCTCATTCTTTGTCAAGCTGTCTTTGTGAAAGATCATGCCAAGAGCCTTGTAGAGCTAATACAGAAACTTGAAGGTTCTTTGTCTCCAACTGCCCATTCACTATATGGGGACTTGCAAGGTATAAAAAAAAATTTGAAAACATCACTCGTGGCATTTATTTTGAGGCAACCAGTAGAGCTTTGTCTAACATGCCCCCCGCTAAAGCTGCTGAAGCTAAAGTGTCCATCACAAGAACAGCAACACAAGCCCTTTCCAAACTGAACTCTCTCATGACAACTGACCCAAGTAGAAAGAGATTTGAAGCAATTCAAATTTTTAGTCAGGAAAGTTTGTTGCTTGCTAAATTAAACCCAGAAATGGTGCAGAAACTGAAAACTGTCCATAGTCTCTACTCCATAAGCACTGAAGAATTAACAGCTGGTTTTGGTCAGCTTCAGGACATTGTTACAAAACAAATGGAAACAGACAATTCAGTGGACGTAGTGAAGTCATTGAATGTAGTAAAGCTGTCACAGCCATTGTTTGCTTCCAGCTGCCTTGAAGCCATCTGGATGCCTTCTGCAAACGTTGACTGAACGATTTTTGTCCTCATATAACACAGTCTTAACAGACCGCAGGACAAATTTAAGTGAGGCTAATTTGTGTATCATGGCTACTTTTGCTTTCGAGAGCTAAAGTTTGAGGATTTTGTTCCATGTGTTTATGTCACTATTTTAGAGACTTCATATTTATTCTTGCTGGTTTAGGTACTAAAATATTTTCAATTACTGTATGTAAAAAGTGATGTGTAAATTCGATTGTAAATTACTGCTGCTAGTGCAACTGTACAATGCAAGAATGTGTCCAAAATTTCAAGGTATGCTTAGCTTAATTTTTTAAACTTATAGTGCTAAAACTATTTAAAAAATAACACCGCTTTTGATGTATGATAACACCACTTTTAAGGGTAAATAACAACGAATTTTGCTATAAAATAAACCCCAAAACTGCATGTCTCTAGTAATACGGTATGAATTTCAACTTTGATTACTAAATTTTGAACATTGTATTTAAATTTGTTGGGTAATTGTAAATTCTATTGGATATTGTTAGTGTAATATTTCGAGAATAGTCTGGAAGGTACAGAAGGAAGAGCGGACAGGCGCGACAACCTGGCGCCAGAAAGTTATGCGTGTTTGGGATTTACGCGTCACGTGGATGCACAGCTGTAGAGACCGTCTGGAAGGGTCTCTGGAGGCTACCACTAGCCAGCCAATCAGGGCGAGCCCTGTAATGGAATGATGCGCCCATCCGAATTTTCTTATATGGTCATGTTTTGGAATTCTGTGCGCTGATTGGTCAGTTGGCCCACGGGATTGCCTCCCTTGTGTTCACCTTTACAAGGGAAGGTAATCTCGTCGACCAAGTCACTTGTTGCTCAATCGTTGCCGAACACGGTCGCGTCGTCGTTAAGTCACAAGACATCATGGAAAGTTACTAAGAGATAATTGAACGCCTATGGGCTGGGGCCAGGCCGTATTTTTTTAACCTAAGTTCATTTTTTTTCGGACTAATTAAGTAGAAATTTAGGCCCTAGGCGTCGGCATCGGCCCGACTTCGTGGGATTACGGTCCGCGATCGACGGTACCTTGAGTTATGTAGTTAACCAAGGGACATTACTAAGTTTTTTTTTCTTTGGCGAGTGACAAGACTCCTCGACCATCAACGGCAAGATGTATGGTGCTGTGGTATGTATTTGGACCTCATCCTATAAAAATTCAAAGACATCATTAAAATTTGTATAAGAAAAGACAAAAAACTGTGCAAGTAACGAAGTTTTCTAACTAAATTCATTTGTAAAATTGTGTACTGAGGCCATGTAATGATGAGAAAAAACATTTTTTTTTGAAAAGAAATAAACAAAGGTAATTTAATAAACTCTTATTTCCAAATAACGTAGAACGCAACCATCGTAATGAAAAATCCCTAAAGAACATTGTTTGTCTTTTGTTACGTTTCTCTGTGTGCGTAGCCGGGCCACACATACAACGTAACAAGTTTATAATCTCAAGGTTTTCATCATTTGCAGCAGATATATCTATCACTGGGGCTTTACTGCTGCAGTCTGCAGCCATTTTACATTCATGATGTTTTTTCCTCACACCAAGGTTAACACAATATTTAAAGTTATCCATTAAGAAATAATTTACTACACCATATCTTGACAAGGGCTGTATTTACATTAATTAAACTACTAGAAGAATTGATACAATTAATAGTACTCTTGCGGCTAGATCAAAGCGTGCTTAAAATATAATTGGCAGAAGGCAGTACCAGTACAAAGAATGCTATTTCATATAAATATTATAATTTTTTATATTATGTCCAGAATAAACATTAAATATTAACTTAAAAATATGGTATCAAATCCTGTTTTCAAAAGTTTATTGTGATGCTTATTCTAACTACAAATATTTTTGGTAATGAACATATTATTAGGGGTGAAAGGTTTTTTCAGAGCGCAGCTTATTCGGGTAAATACGATAAAACCACCTCTCCCATACAATTAATGACAAGACAGCATTCATACACCATACCTATTATACATACCGCCATCAAATGCACACAGTGAACGGGCATTCTCTGCATATGGACAAATATTCTTAGACTTAAGAGTGAATTTAAAACACAGAAACATAGAAATCCTCCTGACTCAGTATTTTGGCAGAAGGCTCGTCTGTTGAGAGCATGTGTTCAAAGACATATCTTTTTGTGGAAAATTGTTTTAAGAACTTACTATATTAATATGTAATTTTCACTTAATTTGTAAATTTGTTACTGCAGTCTTAGTTTTCTTTGCTATTGTTTGCCTATGTGACAAATATTTACAAAGTAGGCATGTGCTTTCATTCCAGGGTAAATGCAGACTTGCCAACTTTTGAAACCCTCAATTAGTAAAATACATAAAAAATAATATAATACGCGTAAACTGCTCGCGGCAAATTGAAAAATTAATAAAATTTCATTATATCACATTTTTTCTAGTAATCGAAATTATGTAATCGTTTTAACATACATTAACATTGCAGACCAACAACAATCATTCTCATTATTCACCATTATGGAAACATTTTTGCTTAGTATCACATCAAAGAAAAAACTTTGTTCCTTGTGGTACCCTACAAATCAACAGTGTGTACCTTTGTTACAATATACACTGATATCAGTTAACTTCCAGTAGAATCTTCCTGGAGTACTGGTAATGAAAGCGACCTTGACACTATCATTATCAAACTTGCATCACAAAATGTTACTACTAGTGAATATAATTTGGATTCAGAGTCATTGCTGCCATCAGCCACGACTGAAAACGCCACAGTTTGTAAATTACAAACAATTTTACAGTTGCATCTGTTGCCATTTCTTTCACGATAGCCGTCGACTTTGTTCTTGCGCAACCAAATTTTTTTTGCTACTTCAGAATTTGAAAACATTTTTCTGAATAACGGACCGGCGTGATCCGAAACATTTAAAGGAATATTATGTTCAACCAAAAAGTTTGTAAACATACATTCTGCGCGTATTACAGCATTGTCTGTGCTGTTATTTTTAGCGAACTAATCACTAACCTTTGAACTGACTGCGACAGTTTTAACATTTGCGAGATGTTTTCAACAGTTCACGTGGAGATTGATGTCATATTTTCCACCGTACCCAATGTTAATGTCGCATCTATACACTGAAAAAAAATGTGAACTGTGTTCCCTTGCATGATTTAAGAATACACGGAAAATCCCGCGTGTATGTATCAAAATGCCTGAGAATAATGTGTATCATTTTTCGGGGGCATTTTCTTCTTCACTTGATTCCACTTCCGTTAATTGTGCACATAACATGATTTTGTTAAAAACATGCAATAAATTTGTTTCCTAACCTGTAATAAACAAAATCAAAATTGGCTCAACTTTAACTGAAGAATCACAACATACGCTTATGCACGACACCATCTTGCCAAACTAAAAATGCTATTTAAACTGGTTCGTGATTGGTTGTAAGCGCATCAATGTAACTCAGGCGGCCAAAAGGAAAGATATATAATCGAACAACAAATTACGTGGTTCTCTGGCCTTCGACCAATAATATAACTCAATTACCGCACTCGTTTCCACAGCAACAACACATGGCAACAGCTTTCACAAACCATACAATAAAAAATTTAAGGCAGACGGAAAATACATGTTTTAATAAACGTCTCGTACTAAAATTCGTAAAAAATGCACACATCCTCGTACAATCGTAAAACGGACGTGATTTTCGTACATTTTACGAAAATATTGTAAAGGTTGGCAAGTCTGTAAATGTATTTAAAGATAATATTCTGTGGACTGCGTAATATTTAGTTTTTAGTGTTTGCCAACTGAGTGCATTTTACGTTTGGTATTTTTAAAAAATTTGAAGCTAAACCCATCTCATTTGTCAATTTCAATTTTAATTTAACATATCTCACCAAAATTTTACACGATTTTTTGCACCGCTTGCTAATTTTTACACCAATTTTTTGCACCGCTTTTGTCATTTTTTTACACCGAAATGAGCCAGTTTTATTTACCATTTTCTGGGGTCCCTAGTTATTGGCAACCAAAACTTTGCTTCGTTGGTGCGAGGAGAGAGAGTTAGATTTTTCAAACATTTTAATGTTAAAAGGGATTCAAGAACAAGCAATGACGGACTGCCTGCGTAAGAAAAAGTAGAAGAAAATCACAGACTTTTTTAACGTGTAAATATGTAGTATGTACTTTTTTTTTTACACATGTACTGTACATTTTACTTTACTTTCTTTCCGTATTTCTTTTAAAAACTTATTAATACCGTAGTTTTGTAGCCTTGTTTTAATGAATTACATGTACATATACTGTTTGCTACTTTTTGTTAACTTCATTGTGTTCAAAAGCATTGAGAAAAAAACATCTTTGATAATACGACATTTTCAGTAATTTGACACGCCCCTGTCGGATTATCGAGGGACAACTGTAGGTCCATTGGATAGAGCTAACTTCAGCACAGTTAGCATTCTTGGTACTGGTGTTACCTCTGCGGTTATGTTTTTGCAGCATTCTTTAATTCTGCTTGAAGGGTATTATATAATTTATATCTAATTTCAGTACAATTCCTTGTCGTAAATACATGTATCTAAATATACAGGGTAATAAATATTTTATTTATGAATTAACTCTGAATAATAACATGTTTACCATGATAGACCGGACAAAAAAAATCATGAATGTAATGGCTAGAGCCAAGATTATATGGTTTTATGCGAAATCGCGAATTTTCACGCGAAATTCATCCCAAACCGCGAAAAATGCAAAATGTTTTCTAACCACAAATAAACACCTCAATATTGATTTAAATCGTTAACTACCGACTATTGGTTGATTGACAAAAATTCCGTATCTGTTTGGAGAAGAAATGGTCGTCATCCAACTGCAGTGTGGTGGTTATTTAATGTGTTAATTATTCATCTTAAAAAATTACAAGATATCACAAAAATTGACGATTTCACGAACAAAAAAAAAGATCGTTATCGGAGTTAGGTTAGGGTTTTTAACGCATCTAGCCACTAGAGATCACGCAATATTAACAACTGACGATCGTAAACAAAAATTAACAAGTTAACAAACACAACAACGTGAAAAATCTCAGCGCCTTGTTTGCTGTATCCTTTGAAAAATACACGTGAACAAAAACTGCATTCATTAAATAAATACATATGAAAATAAAATAAAAGCGAACATTGATATTTAATGATCACTTGAAATTTAATGAAATTTCACTGTAACGCAATTTTGTGTGCTTGTTGAATAAGCAGTTTACCGTGAAGCCTTCATTTTCATTTCACACTTCACAGGCGAGAGAGCCAAAATTGTAACATAACGGCTGAGCGTTCATAGCCGACGGACGTGCGCGCGCGCTCCCCGGCTTCAATGTGCTATTATTTCTTCACCATCGTTAAGTTCGAGTTCCACTCATAATTGATTCATCGCTGCTTAATCTTTCCGACTTTCATGGGTTTTCATTACCCGATAATAATGATACGATCATTGAATTAGTTCCTGACACGGTTACTAAAATGTTCAGATCGCCTACTAAAAAAGTGATTTCTAATTCGCCGGGAATATCTGAAAAAGCAAGTGAAAGTTCATCGAAGCAAAAATCATCTAGTGAAGCTTGGACGGTAAAACTTCTGGATCCCACCATGGAAGACTTAATCTCGGCCGTGAAATCCCTCAGTATGAAATTTGACGAGTTAAAAAGCGAGAATATGGTGTTAAAAACCCTTCTTATCGACTCTCGTAGTGAAACTGCAGAGATAAAAAATGAAATGCAACAGATCAAACAGATCTTATCTTCTAAGACTGATTCTGTTAATTCATACAGTCAAGTAGTAAAAAAAGTCTCCTCAAACAAGAAACCTGTTTGTGTCGAGTCATCCGGTGTATCTGGCAACAGCGCGCCCACCAGTGACCCACTTACAACTCAGCGTGTCTCCAACGACGTCATCAGGAAAAACGGTAAACAGCCCGTCGACGAAGACGGCTTTACCGTAGTACAACATTCACGCAAGTCCACGAATAATGAAAACTCCGATAGAAAATCATCTAACACGGATCGTAAGAAAAATCCCTTGCAAATTGGCATCAGGAATGTTTCAACATTAAGAACAATTGCTAAACCTATTTACAAAAAAACAAAAGCTCTCTTTGTCACGCGTTTTGAGCCGTCTGTCACGGAACAAGAAGTCGTAGATTATATTTCCAACGAACTAAATCTCAAGCAAGTCAAAGTGGCCAAGCTCCGGACAAAGCATAATTCTTACGCCTCCTTCCATGTATCTGTTCTGGAAGAAGATTTTAGTAGAATTAATAATATTGTTTTTTGGCCCAGTGGCTGTTTAATCAGTCCTTTCTTTGGAAAACTGCATCAAGACCAAATTGTTAGTACTAATTCATCTCCTGAAGCTCTCGGCAATTCTACCCAATTACCTCCAAGTTCCTGCAGTACATCGTCACCTTTTACGCCAGCAACTTCTATGCCAGGGCCTGGAGGAGTGCTTCCTACTCACTTTCCAGTGAATGCCCAATCTTAATGAATGGGAAATTGCATATCAGAATGTTAGAGGACTTAGAACAAAATCAGTTGAATTCTTTGATAATCTTATTAATACTCAGTATGACATAATCTGTCTAACAGAAACTTGGTTCAACGAAAGATGTATCAATGCTCATTATTTCACCGATAATTATTCTATTTTTAGAACTGATAGGGATCCGCTACTCTCATCAATGGAACGTGGTGGCGGAGTGTTGATCGCAGTGAATAAACATAAATTCCCTTCTGTTCAGCTAATTCAATTATATGACTATCGTGGAGTAGAAGCCGTATGGATTAATATTAAAATTGCTTTTAATAAGTACTTAACATTGGGTAATATTTATCTTCCTCCAACTACATCACCTAATCTATTCACATTGTATTTTGAAGCTCTTGAACAAAAACTCGTTAATTCTCATGATAATGTGATTATCTTAGGTGACTTCAATGTACCTGGAATAGATTGGAAAGGTAATCACTATTTCAATATTGCCCGTGCACATGTCAGATCCAAGGCTCAGTGCCTACTTGATTTCATATCTAATTTGGATTTAATTCAGCACAACCTAATACAATCTTCCAATAATCTTCTAGATCTTTGTCTTTCTAATCTATCCCATTGTGTGGTTGAAAAAGCTGTTGAATCTCTGGTCAAAGAGGATATCTATCATCCTACCCTACTTATTAAACTACATATTGAGGCGACCTCACACAATTTTACTCCAGATTCTATTTTCAGAAACTACAAAGCTGGTGATTACTTAAGCCTATATAACTCTCTAAAAACCCACAATTGGGATGAATATTATAACACCACTGATGTAGATTCTCTTGTAGATCAACTTACATCTTGTATCTGTGATAAAATCAATACTCACATTCCATTATCCACACGTAAGGCCTCTAAACATCCTTATTGGTTCTCTGGTGATTTAATTCATGCCTTAAAATCTAAAAAACACTTTCATAAACTCTATAAAAGAAACAATAATACTCAGTATTACCTTCTTTTCTCTAAATATAGAGCACTAGTTAAAAATCTTAGTAAGCATGATAAAACTAATTGGAATCGTAGTATCAATAATAAGGTTAAGAATAACCCTAAAAAATTCTGGAGATATGTCAATGTTATGAAAAATGGTTATAGTGAATCCATTCTCTTAATGTCAATGGTGATATCTGTAATGATCCAGGTATTCTTTCTAATGTCTTTGCTAAGTACTTTGCTAGTGTATATGTACCATCCACCAACCACCCTCGTATCATTGATCCCGATATTATTCACGATTCAATTCCTGTATCATTCTTATCAGAAAGCCAGGTCTTATGGGGAATTAAATCATTAAAACCAACTATGTCTACTGGTCCTGACGGTATACCAAATTTCATTATTAAAGGCTGCTCTTTTATTCTAATGCCTCTATTGTTGCATCTATTTAATACAAGTCTAAAATCACAAGTATTTCCCACTAAATGGAAAATAGCTAAGGTTATTCCCATACATAAAAAGGGTAGTAAACTCAGTGTATTTAATTATAGGCCTATATCATTATTAAATGGCTTTACTAAAATCTTTGAAAAAATAATATTTAAACATATTAACTTCCCAATAAACAACAGATTAGCTCCTAATCAGCATGGCTTTAGAAATAGTATGACAACTTCTACTAATCTTCTCTCATTTATTAATCCTATATACAATAAAGTTACAACAAGGGGGCAGGTTGATGCATGTTATTTTGATCTGGCTAAAGCCTTTGATACTGTCAATCACTCCATTTTACTAGCTAAGCTTTCTAACTTCGGTCTCTAATAATTATATAACCTGGTTTACTAGTTACCTTAAAGATAGATGTTTCTTTGTTTCACTTAATAAAAAAACTTCTACTTTATATCATGCTACTTCTGGTGTGCCTCAAGGGGGTACTTTATCTCCCTTACTATTCAATATTTATATCAATGATATTTTTAAAGTTCTTCATCATACTACTGGTTTTCTGTTTGCTGACGATCTTAAAATATCCAGAGAAATTTCCTCCTTAAATGACTGTCTGCTTCTTCAATCTGATATTACTGAAATTGATAATTGGTGTAAAATGAATTTAGTTTCACTTAACAAAGATAAAACAAAAATTATTTCTTTCACAAGGAAAATTCATCCAGTTAAATATGATTATTTTCTTGACAACTCAAAAATTTCCAAATCTCTTAGTATAAAAGATCTTGGTGTTATTCTTGACTCCAAACTATTCTTTCATCAACATGTTAATTCTTTAGTATCCTTTTCCCGTAGAACCTTATATTTAATAAATTATATAACTTACTATGCATCTAATATTGAATCCATTCTTACTCTTTATTTGTCCTTAGTCAGAAGTAAACTCGAATATTGCTCAGTTATCTGGAACAGTATTAACACCACCGATAGTGACAAAATTGAATCCATACAAAATAAATTTTTCAAAATAATTAGTTCTAGACACCATCAATTACCCAAATTAGAATCTCTTTCAAATCGTCGCATCCATCTGGATGCCCTGTTTGTGTTTAAGTGCTATAGTTCAAAAATTAATTGCTTATACTTACTTGATAACTCTGGTATTCGAGTCCCGCAGTTCAAAAGCCGCCTTCGATCCCTATTATGTTCCTTACACAATAATAATGATTTAATTTACAGACTTATCTCAAATTTCAATAAATATGAAAATTTTATTAAAAACTTTAAATTTTAATTTTTATGATTACCCTAATATTTTGAGTAATTTTATAATCCTGTTTATTCTTCCCATTCTAGATCATTTAGTTAAGATTATCTCTGTTGCTGTTTTGTTTTGTTTTGTTTGTTATTGTGTCGTCTTTTATTATCCTGTGTATGTTGTATTTATTCGCTTGTATGTGTCGTCTTTTATTATCCTGTTTATGTTGTATTTATTCGTTTGTATGTGTCGTGTTTTTATTACTTGTTCTGTGCACACCTCCAAAGCTTCGGCTGTTCGTGTGCATGTCACAAATTTAATAAATAAATAAAAAATAAAATAATCGAAGTTTTCCGATCGCTAATGAAAAAGCACCATATTGCAAGGATTTATTTATTTTACGGTCATTTAATATTTTAAATAACGCTTACCTACCCAACCCTCCCGGAAAATAAATAAAAACATTTATTTCACTGACCTGACATAACCTAACCTTTTACTTCGGGTTGAGTATATGGTTCTCTCGCCTGTAAAAAGTAGGCTTCCCGCGGTTTATTTTTTCGCTACAACTTCATTAAATACTAGTTTATGGTACCTCCGGGCTTTGTTTACAAATGACGTGCATAAATGAAAGCTAAATTTCTTAATCATGCCGAAAAATAAAGCTACTGTGGCATCACGTGCTGACGAGTTTAAGAATGAGGGATATGTCAGTGACGGAAAAATACTTTTCTGTAAATATTGTAATTGCCGTTTGGAGCATGAACGTAAGGACACGGTAAACAAGCACATAATTAGCGACAAACAAGTAAAAGCTAAACGATCCCCATGCACTTTGAAACGACAGCTTTCTATCCCAGAAGCAGGAGCAGGGCCGCAACTAGTCTCTGGCACCCGGGGCATGAATGGATTCATGTGCCCCTCCCCCTTCCCCGGCTCTTTTTTTGCACATACCACACCAATGAAGCGGGGAGTCCGGGGGCCCTCCCACGGAAAAATGGTGCTATTTAAGCATTTTCCATACCTACATGTAACAGTTTCTGTGCTACTGTAACTTCCATGCATGAACCCACTATGTCCATAAAGTAGTCCGTATAATCACTAGACTTGTTCATTAAATATGTTGAGACGTTATATTGTAAATCAGATTAGACATTCCTGGCATGCAAGTTAAAAAACTTTTTACCAGTTACCAGTTGTAGTAGGAAGGAATTACAATGCAAGCGATTTCGGCGCACCCACAGCTTTGCGCCCGGGGCGTATGCCCCGCTTGCTCCCCCCTAGTTGCGGCCCTGAGCAGGAGTGGCGCAAATATGCGCAAAAAAATAAAAGGAAGATTTTGTTCTCGAAACTGTTGAAGCCTTTGTAGCTGCAGGTATTCCTCTTGAGAAACTTGGCAACAGCAAGCTGACTGCATGGATGCAGAAGCATGTAAGTGGTGCTGGTGATCTTCCAACAGCGGATTGGATGAGGAAAAAGTACATTCCCCTACTTAGAGAGAAAAAAGAAGTGGAAATCAAGCAGCAGCTCTTGGGGCAAGATGTGGTCATACTCGCAGATGAAACCACTGACAAGAGTAATAATTGTGTTTTCAACATCTTGTTTAAAATTCTGAAACCAGGTGCTGAACAAGATGTTATCTTAGGGGCTTCTTGTGTCCTTGATGCAGCAAATGCTGTTTGTTGTTCTCGGGCAGTGATTGATGTATGCTTCAAATATGAAGTCAAGGAAGAAAACATAATTGTGTATGTTACAGATAGTGCCAGGTACATGACAAAATCTGCTGGCACCCTTGAAGGTGTATTTGGTGACCACATGTACCACATACAATAGTGGGCCCATAAAGTAAACATTGTTGGGCAGATCTGGCAAAACAACTTGGAAGAACTGAACCTCTTCGTTTGTAAGGTAAAGATGGCCTTTCTTAACACCAGAAAGAGGAGGCATGCATACCTTCAATTTCTTCTCCAGAAACATGGAGAAAACAAGGCTCTGGTCAAGTTATTCACCATGCCAGTTGTTACACGGTGGAACACATGGTTTGAATCTGTATCATACCTCGCACTCCATCTGCACGACATTGTGGAATTCTTTGAGCAGCTTAGCGAAGATAACTCTGGTGTTAAATATATCAAGGGACTCCAGAAGGAAGAGTTACAATGTCTTGAGGCCACTCTTACATTTGTGGCTCAAAACTGTAACACCTTTGTAGAGCTAATTAATTTTCTTGAAGGAACAAAGTATCCTACTGCTCATCAGTTGTGCACAAAATTGAGTAAACTGCAAACTACTCTTAATGTCTTGGCTCAGGGAATATTTCCTGAAAATGTTGAAGACATTTTGGCTGAAATGAAAACTGTCAACTCTGCAGCCCTTAAAGAGCAGTTCAAGAACACAGCTAAACTCAGTCTTATAAAACTGATTGATCTGGTGAACACTGATCCATCTCGTCAACTATTTCTGGGAATCAGCGCTCTAATGAATCCTCAAAATGTAGGAAACATTCGTGTGGAGGAAAAAGAATTCCAGAAACATATTGGGAACCTACCTTTCCTTTGCAAGGTGCAGAAGACCTCTGTAGCGACAGGCTACATAACACTCCAAAACCTGGTTTCCCAAGAGCAGAAGAAACCGCATGTGAACTACATAGACATGGTGGACATACTATGTAAAATGAAAGCGGATTATCCTGAATTTGCAGCTGCTGCTTTAAAGTTAATATGGATACCTGCAACGAATGTGGACTTAGAAAGATCTTTTTCTAAGTATTCTGTAGTTGTAAGTGACAAAAGATCTCTAAAACCAGAGAATGCTGAACTGCTGACAATGGTGGCTTTTTCCTGAGTTTAATTATATTGCATTTATAGAACAAAAGTTTAACTGTAGTTTCTATTTTAGTTAATTTAGACTCTCTCCTGAACTCAGGAACAGTACTTACCTGCATAAGAATACTGAATATTTTAGTTGTTAATTTTTTATGTACTCTCAACATAGTATTGTTTAATGTGCATATTTTAAGTCTCTAACCACGAATTATTGAAGCATTTGATCAAGGCAGCTCTGCTAGGTGTGTACATGTTATTACATGTGTTTTAATTTTTTATGACGATAAAGACGAAATCCACAATTCTTAATGACGAAAAGTCCTTTTTCATAACACCATAAAATCTTGGCTCTAGTAATGGCTACTGATCGCGGCCACGAAAGAACTAAATAAATATCATGTTAGAAAGATTATTAACAAAATATATTGAAAATTACTGAGGAAGCACACGCTACAAATTCTCACCTTGAAATAACCTTTTTATTGCAATAACACCATTACTCAAACCCAATTTTTCCCCCCTCCAAGGTATATGTACTATTTTCTGCGACTTTAATTCTACCGAAGAAACAAATTTTCATATCACGAGTTTTTATTAATCATTTAAGATTTTAATTTCAGCAGGCGCAGATGATCGCTACCACAAACCTTCGGCAATCACTGCACCATCTTCTTACATAACACCAAAATCACAAAGCACAATCCACATTCGAGAGGTCTGTCGTTCTTTTAAGCAGCAGGAGGTCTACTGACCTTGGAGCTTGAAGGAACCTGTGCATTATGTAGTTTTGTCATGCAGCATTTTCAAGTTTGAATAAGCATCGTACCATGATATTTCAACACACATTTTACAAAAAATTGTGTAAAATGTACCGGTAAATACGGTATGAGTCCGGCCAAAAATTGAAAAAATAGCAAGCCCAGTAAACTAAAATGTTCATTCTTATGTCAACCATAAAAGTTTTTACTACAGTGCTCAACAAACAATGAAACTGAATTAGCTACTCATATTGATGTACCAGTTGCATCACATGTCACACAATCTGATCAACGAACGGCTAGTTTTGTTGTGTATTCGTCGACGTTATGCCTCGAGTAAGGGAAACGGTTTACAAATGGAACAGCCTCACAAAGGATACGACTGCAAGAAGATGTTATACGTCTGGTGGATCAGCTTGGTGCAAACGGCAAGAACAAGTGTGTGTAAGAGATGAGATTATGCTCACATAGAGATTAACTGAAAATAGTCGGTGGGATTAGAAGGAGGGGGGGGGGGGGAGAGAGAGAGAGAGAATGAAAATATGGTTAACATGTCTACCTAGTGATGTTGATGAATAATCGTGTAAATAAGAGTGGGGGGGAAAAAAATCATAAAAGTTGTAGTATTAAGAGATTCATAAATTATTTTAACAAAAAGAGGACGATTATTTGCAGTCACTAGCGAGCTGTACTTTCTGAAAGTGAACTGCGTTATAAAAAAAGGTATATCCCTTGAAAGCTTTCGAACATGCAATATGGTTTAGTCAGCAGGATCAAAAGGAAGCCGGCAAGTGCCACACAATCGAGGGGGCGGGACTCGGGTGCTCACTTGGGGGAGCTGGGGCGCCGCCGTGTGGACGTCCTGGCCGGAGCTCACCGCGACGCTACTCGACAAGCTCTGTGCCGTGAACGGCTGCACGGCCTCCGCCACGTTTGTGGTCTCCGCGAGCGGCTCCGCGCCCGCCGCGGAGGGCTCCGCCGCCCCGCCGCTCGGCGTGAATACCTTGCTATCCGCCAGCGAGCCGGTGTACTCCTCGTTATCCCATTCCTCGGGCGACGGGAAATCGTCGCGCCATTTGTCTGAAACGTTACCACCACTTATGTTCGGACCACACCTGGCATCGTAGGTGTCGTCGTTCCAGTCTTCTGCCGCGTCCACGCTGTTGCCCAACTTTCCTGAAACCATGCGGAAAAAACAACTGTCAGTTCACACAGCACACTAGGCAAACCAACACACAGAAAAATCAAACACATAACCCTACATATAACACAAAAATAAATGCTCGTAAATTCAGATTATACTCTAAATCATACAATTACTATACAGTATAACCTCGATGATACGTTCCCGTTTCATACATTTTCCCGTGTCATACGCCGATTAATTTTGGTCCCGCCGAAAGTACTATGTTTACAATGGTTTACTTTCCCGGAACATACACTTATAAAATCATTAATTTCCCGTTTCATACATTTTTACGAAGCGTAAAAGCCCAAAATTCACAAATGTTTTTGTTATATTCCTCCTGATAAACTACGTTTTAATGCTTTTATTTTGAAAAACGTTCATTGTTTACATTTGCAAACGTAAGAAAATAACTTTATCCCACCATAGATATTGATAGTATCAGGAAGACTGTGCACTTCGCTAGTAGCATCTATGGCCAGCACCAAGCGAGACTAGTGGCGCAAACTAGCAATGATTATGAAAATGGTGCACGCGCTTTACCAAGGCACGGATTTCATATTTTGTGCATTCATTAATCTTTGAACTGAATATACCCGTTTGTTATTGTTTTCTTACGATCGGAGTGTTTTGTATTTTACGTTTCTCAAGTTAAAAATATTATTGAAAATTGTTCTGTTGCATAAAGTTGTTTGTAAAAAGAAACAAACATGCATAAATTTCTGATTTTCTTTTTACAATAGCCTAATTTTTTTAATTTCTAATTTAGGCTTGGTGACTTTTCCTGCCCTCCAAGAAAGGACTTCATAACATTTTGTAAGGCCACTGTTTCTCATGTCAGCTTTACTTGATTATGGACTGTATTTTACATTTCTGGTGGTTTTATTATATGGATATATAATTATGAATTCATATCTTTCATATAATGCAATTATTTACACATTATGTATTTAAGTTTAATCTGACATTGTGCTTGTATGCTAGATTGAAAAAAAAAATTATTTTTGCCATTCCCTTTTCATACACTTTCCCGCATCATACACCATTTTTGTGCCCTCCGTTGAAAAGTGTATGACAGGGGTTCTACTGTATTAGATAAAGAGAATTGCTTAAAATTGGCATAAACAAATATTTTAGCATTAATTATGAATTAATGAATTGTACTAAACATCATTTAAATATTAACATAGATTAATATTGCATATCAAGTAGGCCTGTACGAATATCAGTTTTTTTTAGGTCAAATCAAAAATTAAAATTAAAAATTATTCTCAAATACAAATATTGAATTCTAACAGTAGGAATGCAAATTTGAATACTACTAATTTTTTCTTCACATAACATAAAAAATACATAGGGAAAGAAGAAGTAAATGTTTAGTGTAGTGGCTTCTGGGAAATTAGACAAATGATACTAAAACGAAAAGTTGGCTAGGTTAGGTTAAGTCACCTACAATAATGATAAATCAAATGTTTGTGATTTAAATTAGGAAATAAAAAATTAGGTTTTTAATTATGCAGCTAACCTACCAACAGTTTTAATTCAGTTCTTATTGACATTTTCCAGAACCTGTTACTCTAACTAAACATGTTGATTCAGAAAATTTTCCCAAAATCACAAAGGTACCATGAAATAAAATGCAATCCTTTTCACAAACAAGATTTTTTTTTAATGCTGTATTTCCAAAATGGTGATTAAATAAGCACATATTTAAACCCTATTTATTCATGAGTTTTCATTGTTAATGGCAGCCAGGTGAACTGTATGTTAGTTTAGCATTATTATAAACACAATTTATCTAATATCATGAGAAATCCGAAACCATTTCCTTTTTTTTTTTTTACATATTTTTTGAGTCTCAACGTCTTTTCTATTTTGAAGTCCCATTAAAACATCAAATAAGGTTATTTACACTACACAAATGACAATCTCAATAGTGAACATTGGATACAACAAATTCATGAAGTATGCTATGTCAAATATTTTTAAGTAATCAACCTTTATTTCAAAATGTTAGTATTCGAGGTTAAATCAAATACCAATAGTTTATTATTAGTATTCCAAAAACTGAATATTCGCACAAACCTAATGTCAAAGCACTTTTACTAACAATAGCATGTAACTACTGAATTAAATTTTTCTTTTTGTTAAATAACTGCAATTTTCATGAAATCATTAGATATTCCTGACTCAAGAAATTCTAGTAAATACTCAAACTACAATTTAATTCTGGACTAGACTCATCTGTATTAAGCAATGCCACCACCTTTGAACATTTAAGTTCAACATGTGGATAAAAACTACTACAGAATGTCCACATAAATCTATAATAGTTTCCCTGACTTCCCATGACAAAAATTTCAAATTTCCTTAATTATTTGTTAAAAATACTTTATCTATTTTGTAATTTTCTGAAAGAATACCAAAAAATAGCACCTCCGCCATTCCCATTGCTGGTTTAGATAATCCAGGAATATTAGAGGTTTCATCTCGGAATGAGAGATGGTCAGCTATAAACATGTATAAGCTTTTATTTTGACACCATAAAAGTTGTCTCAAAACCTACTTATCGTAGGGTGTCCGCGACTACAATTATTCCAAGGTCAAAGGTCAAAAAATCAATTGTTTACACATTTATTGCAAATATCTCGTTTACTATTCGGTGATTGATCACAACACTGTGCGAAATATTTGCACAAGTCAGATAGTGGCATATCATTAAAAAAATTATACTGAAAAATTTAATGACATTTCAACAAAAATTTTCATTATGAATGATACTTGGTGCACCTTAACAATATAATAATTTGTAATAAGCATGTCTTACTACACGGACAAAAACAAGGGCAAGTATTTATTTGAGTGTGTGAAAAATGTAGGTACCAACTAATGCAAAAATAAATTACTAATAACAGTTGCAAGATCAAAGTTAAAATAGTAATAGTAACAATATCTCTGATATTTGATACAAACTTCCTGCTAAATGAAAATACTAGAACAACATTTTTGTGATTTGAATAAATTTTTCATTAAAAATGCTGATTGATTTCATCATCTTGGTTTCATTTAATTGCTTTATGGTGTACAGTCAAACCTCTATCTATCGAACTCGCATGTATCGATTGTCCGTGTTTATCGTATACTTTCTACGGTCCCGGCAAGATTGCCACACAACTAAGGTTAAAAAAGTCCGCTTGTACCGATGTTCGAATTATCATTTTGTCCGCATTGATTGTACAAAATATGTGGTCCCGTCCCTATTAACTATAATAGATGATCGTTTAACTATAAAGATTTTGCAGAAATAACCATTTCTTACAAAGAAACCGTCATAAAAACAGTAACGATAGTATATAGAAATAGTAAAAATCACCTTAAATCTGCAGCCATTATATAATAGCAACGAGTGAACTGTCAACAAACAGTAGATGGCTAACATTGGTGCCATATTTCCATGAAATCGACTAGTCACGAAACGCTGCCACACTATCGACTTGTATTTATGTACGAAACTTTTTCAAGTCGGCTAAAATGGTAACGTAAAAAACAAAACATTTTATACCGTACGTATATAAAATCACTTCAAGAATAAACATGTCCCTTATTATGGCTGAGCATTAACACAAAATATATTTGCTCAAATAAAAAATACCGTGGGTACTTTTAGTGTACATAAGAATAGCTAGGAGGCCTAAAAACATAGTGAAAAACGTAACGTTTATAGTCGGCAATGAACATTTTAAATCGCAAAATAAACATATTTTATAACATGAAAAGTTGCTTTTATTTCTAAACATGTAATAATTTAAGTCAAGGCGTGGAAAAGTCCGAGTAATCATAGCAGGAGACAATCTAAAATGCACGAGGTAAAAACGTAAACTCAGGAATGTATAAACGTAAGGGAAATGTCGGGAATATTAGACGTGGCTGCTTGTAAGTAACTGTATTTATGTCCCAACTTAGCTGAAATACTGGTACGAGACATAAACTTCACAAGATAAAATGAGCGGAGTCTTGTTAACTGTTTTATACGTATTTATAATTTCGGAAGTACGGTATTGTACAGTTGACGCATATTTTTTAAACTAACCATTTATTTCTGGGGATCGTAAATAATTATTGGTATCAAGATATCAAGATGAACGTAAACTTAAACATGTCATGGCAGCGAGAAAACTGGTGCGTATACCAATAAACTGGTATTATAACTGGACAAAACTGGTACACGGGAGGTGGAGCTTGTATTTTTTTTCCGCTAAGCTCGCATCTATTGGCTGGCTGCTGATGGAAGGTCACGAGTATGGGCGGAGCGTTGAGTAAATTATACTGCGCATGCGCAGCTCAGTGAACAACGAGAGCCAGCCGGCTGCTACGCCGCGCCATAACAACAGCTGATTGAGTACAATGACCTTTCTCCGCACACGGCGCGCTATTGACTGCAAATTTCCATCAATTTGCGGCCTTTTTAAAAAAATTTTTTACTGTGGCGCAATGCGTATATGTAATGTAGCCCGTATTTGTTCTGAAAGCTGCATGATGCGACTGTATTTTAATTAGCTTTAACGTATTTCTTACAATTTTTCATATTTTTAAACTTTTTTTTTCGCAAATCTGTACGTACGACCGAGGTGTACGTACGAACCGGGGGCCGTACGAGCGAGGTTTTACTGTAGTTGAGAACACTTGATGGACGAATTAGGATTATTGAAAAAATTGAAATTGAATTGTAGGTCTATTGTGCATAGACTATGTTTTTTTTTTAAGTGTAAATTAAATAAGTACAGTCAAACCTCTCTGAAACGACCCCTCACGGTTCCCAGGAATAGGGTCGTAATAGAGGGGGGGTCGTAATAGATGTTTTCCAAAATTTTCAGTTGATTTCAACCCCCCCCCCCCCCCCCTCCTTTCATAAACCGCTACTCGCTAAGAAACCAGCCGTACAATGGCAGGATGCTGTCACTCACAATGCTTGACGGCTTTGCTTTAAACCCACTTCAACCTTCATGACAAGTCAGTGCCCTACAGGCCACCTCTAAAGAAAATATGTCAATAGACAGTTTATTTTTACTGGTTAGTTTACATGTACGTTTTCTGCTTGCCGTAGTTAAATACACTAGAACCCCGATGTCACGAACCCCGGATTTAACGAAGCAGTGATTTTACGAATACATTCTCGGCAACCGTCAAAAAATTGAACGTTTTGACCAAAATGTGAAAATCAGAAGAAAAAAATTAAAAATAAAAACGAAATGAAAGATCATTAAATCTGTTAATTTTAACACACAGCGTATTTTTGTGTCTGCTTTAATACTTCCAATAATGTTCACGTAAGAATAACAAAAAAATAATGGGACATTTCCTTTAAAAATATGGCAGCAGTAGCTTGTGCAACGTAAGTGGGAGCGCGGGAATCTCGTCTAGACAGGCTGGCGGCAGTACAGGTGGCGGATGCATGACGTCATACGGCTTACCTCTCCTTCCCTTGTCCAGACTTCAAGGTTCATCCCTCCCAGGAATACAAACCATCGTGTCTCTCTCCCCCTCCTCCCTCAACATCCTTTGGCATGTGAAACTGTCAACATCCTTCCTCCCCTTCTCCAAACTGCGTGCAACGAAAGCAAGGTTTGTATAGTCCATTTCTGGTAAAATGAAAATTTTTAAGGGTCCCCGCGGCAGTCATTTAACGTTAATTGTTTTGATACAATTTGTTTGTTAGTTACACAACTTTATTTCTGCTGGAAAATCACTGAAAATTCAAAATTTCTTTAATGGAAAAATTTAGCAGGGCCGTAAAAGTATTCATTTTTGCAACAAATGAACTATACTCGCCCTTCCTGCCGGACAACATTCTCGGCGCGTGACGCATGGCAACTACAGTCGTGTGCTGCGCACAGCCACGAAAAACCTACGCGATTTCCAAACTACACTAGAATCCGACTGGAGTCTGTTTATGAAAAGCATTTAAGAATTTGTTAATGCCCAACTGGTTCTATTGAGATAAAATGGCTAAAAGGCATGTTTTCGAAATTTTAGGTGTAAAAAACCCGTTACAAATTTCTTGAAAGTATCATAGGGAAATGCATTACACCTTTCTCTTTATTTTTCCGCCGTATAATGTTACGGTCACCGCTCAAATTTCACAGTTATCTGACGGGAACGAGATGACTGCGCGCCAGTTCAGAGCCTTGCACTTAGAGGTTTTACCGCGCTAGAACTACCATTGAGCGTCGCTCTTATCATCCCGCTTCACTAACACACACGCTGACCAGACGGCGCCCTAAAGCTGATTAGAGGAAGCATGTAGAAATGCAAGGCAGGAAATTTTTCCATCTTATCAACCAGGACCCAGGCAAGTCTTGACTATCAAGCTTTTCACATTAAAATATGAGAGACTTGTATTGTGTAATTTCAGTGTTATTTAGTGGTTTTTCTTAAAAATCGCTTTTTTCACATTTTCCATATAAATTCGCGGAAAATTTCGCGATTCACCATATAATCGTGGCCCTAGTTATTACTCGCGCGAGAGGCGAGACGTGGAATGTTAGAAGAAAGATAAATGCGGGGTAGACAGACGGCAGCCAGTGTGTTTCCTGCGCGGGGAATAAGTGGCGTAGCCTTTTTTTTTATGCTGGGTAAAGCGACCTTTTTCTATCAACCCACGGGAAAAGATAATTGCTTGAGCTGTCAAAATAAACATCGCTGCGCGGCAGTTAAAACAAGTCGAGGCGGGCGTGCATCCAGTCGGTCGCTGTGTATTGTCAACCGATAGTAATCAAAAACAAGAGAAATCCAGCAGGTAGCTTTGCCTCAACTGCGTACCACACTAGACACTCTCAAAAAGCTAAACGTAAACACGTTGCCACAATAACCTTTATCTGCACCCTGCCGGCAAAGGGACGTGGAATGGGGGTTGTTAAGCGCTGACAGCGGTCGACAGTAAGCATTTGGCAAGAGAAACGCAGTAATACGCTACTCTCCACAAGAAACTTATTTTCTGTCCGATTTTCTTCGGATTTTCTGCAATTTTTTCACGGTTCCTCGAAATTGGGTTGTAATAGAGAGGTGGTCGCAATAAATGGGGTCGCAACAAAAAGGTTTTACTGAAAAATGCTTCCATTTTTATTTTTTTTTTCAATTGATTAAACTTTAATGACAAATATATATTTCTGACACTAATTTTGAGGTTGAAATATTTTTTTCTAAATCTAAGTGTGAAGTCCACATCTACTGAATTTTTTTGTTGGTCCCCTGAAAAACGATAGATAGAGGTTTGACTGTATTAACTTGCATTTCAGTGTTATTTCAGTTTTATCACAACCTACCATATAATCTGGTACCTAGCCATGGTGCCAGGCGTGATGGAAGCTGTTCACCACCGGACTTCTCTGTGTTAATAGCGGAATAAAATATCAATACGTAATATTAATGGGCTAATACTGGTATAAAATGTAAAAATCTGTGAATGTGGCAGTTTTTTCTGCCAATTGTATTTTTACTCTTCGAAATGTGTTAAAAATGGATAAAACCCGTGAAAATGGCAGGTCTGGCATATGCCATTATGTGGTGTTTATGCACTAAAACACCATACGGAAAAAAAAATTTTCACAGTTTTGGTGATGGCAGACTATAAAGCATTAAATTTCCCCCCTCAAATTACTATCACTGGAGAATTCCCATGATTTCAAATAAATGCCCTGACTTTTTCAAAATGTGGACACCCTGCGCTGCAATCAAGGACGGGAGAGGCAAGCAGCGGACGCGGCCACTCACCCATTTTGAGAGCATCCCCGGAACTGTCCTCCGCGCAGGGGTTGTTCCACGTCTCGATGGGGCGGGAGAAGCCGCTCTTGTCGCGGCTCTGGAAGGTCCTGGGCCCCAGGCGGCCGCCCCCCCGGCCCCCGCGGCCGGACCGGCCCGGGCCGTTCATCATGCGGCCCACGCCCCGGCGATAGCCCCCTTCCCGGCTGTCCTCCAGGTTCCTCTCATTCTCCTTGTTCTCCCTGCCCCGCCCTGCAAGCATCCACCCCCTCTGATTACACACGAACTACCGTATTTACCTCACATCTGAAAATATACCAGCATTCACTCAAATTACACTAGAATGTAAACAAAAAATGAAAAACAGAAACACACTTAAACAGAAGTATGAAAAACTCGCAAGACATTAAGTCAAAAATTAAAAATAAATAAATAAATAAGAATAAACACAATTAAATGTTCACTGCAACTTTTATTTCACACTGCCCTTGAGAAATAAATTAATTTAGTATTTTAATTTATCTTGCAACAACATGTTAAATTCGTAAGTTTTCCTCATCACACACACACAAATGATCTGGAGGTGGAATTATTCCTACCTATTACTAGAGGCACAATTATATGGTAATGCGCGATAAAACGAAATAACACCGAAAACTGCTTGAAAACACGAAATAAAACGAAATGTTGCGAAATGTCACGAAATTTCGTCTATCCTAATTATTTACGTTTTTTTTTTCCCCCCCATTCTGTAAGGACAATTCACTATCTTCAGCACAATCAAATATTTCTGACAGTAACTAGCAGCCATATATATTATATGCGACGGTGATTCATTATAGATTTTAAAATGAAGTCTCGGAATTAACGTAATATTTTCTTTAAACGGGTATCTTGTGTACCATAATAATTTAAGATGTTGATAACTATGATACAATGGCCGCCATTCACTTTCTGTAAGTACAAAAATAACAAACGTCCAAAATATGTTTTTCTAAGATTACGTTTTTAATCATTAGAATATTACACACTAAAGCGCATTGCTTTTACTGTTTATTTAAAATAAAGTACGTTGGGTACGAAAATAAAATTAACCCTGCTTAACGTAACGATTGTAAATAATAAATAGTACATGTTTATGTTGGTATTAATTTTCACGTACGTATGTTGGTATTCGGTATGCGTTTGTATTCGCATATATTCTCCATTGTTTTGATCTTTCCAGCACGGCAAGTTTTTGCGTATTAAGAGGTTAAATTCTTCCTATGTGATTAAAAATTTTTGATAATGCCTAAAACAAAGGTTTCTGCCAGTGACCGATCGAAAGAATTTTCCAGCGAAGGATTTATTTCAGTGATAAAATTTTAATGTGCAATTTTTGTAACTGCAGGCTAGACTACGAGAGACGCAATACGCTTGTGAAACATGTCGCGAGTGAGAAACATAAGCGTTTGAGGCAAAACTCATCTGGAAAACAGGGAAAAGTCAGGGAATTCTAAGATTCTATTTCTGTAGCAACCATGTGGTAGTTAGTGACAGAAGACATCATCTCACTCCAGAAAATTCAAAAAATTTAACTATGATAGCATTTCAATAAAACTGTCTTAATAGTAACTTTGGAAGTGCTTAATTGTGTAGTTTTGTAGTGTATGTAATTGTAATTAAGTCGTGAAATTTTTAGTAGTTATTTAAAAGTTTGAATTTATGAATTTGCAAATGAACTTAATTATCTATGAATTTGCAAATGAACTTAATTGTAATTAGATCATGAGGTTTTAGTGTTTATTAATATTTGTTTTAATAAATTTGCAAGTCGTATAGAAAAGCAAGAAAATTTTGCAGTGGGTATTTTGAGCAAAAAAATAAAACCATATAACACCGAAATCTTTATTTCTTTACACCGAAATTTGTCTTAAAATAACACCACAAAATCTTGACTCTACCTATTACTATACCTTCAAGTGAAAATTCGGCTTGAGATAAAAATATTTAGTAAAATTCTTGACTTGAATCTTGCATTTCATAATACAATAGAACCTTGATTTAAATATTTCAAGGGACTAGGACAAAAATATGTAAAAAGCTGGAAACCATAAAAAGAGAGAAGTGTTCAAAAAATTCTATTATTTCACTATAATATCTGAACATTTTTTCAGGTCTCTAGTAATATGGCTAGAAAGAATTTACTATGAACTGTGCAAAGCTTTCCAAAGTGCTAATTCAACCACGAACCAACAATAAAGCAGCAAATTAAAACCTACCAGAAGGGTGCTTCTAGCTACAAAAAAAAATATGAGGGAAAAGCCAAACAAACTTTGTCTCCAACTCTCTCCCACAATACTGTAAAGGCTCTGCTACAATTGGACAGTTATCGGACGCGATGCCGTATTATTTTAACTTTGAAAGCTACAGTTGTGATTGCCAACTTTTATCTTTGGTGCCTTCAGATGACCTTCAGCAAGTCGACGGGGCATGCGTGATTGCCCGTTGTTCAGCAACACCATTAATGAAGTACGCCATTTGACATATCTACCTAACATACGAAGGTGCAATAAACACATTTTAGTTCCATCAAAAATATACCATCTAAAATATATTTTGTTTGTAGTAAGTTTTTATATTGATAAAACAAGCTCACTCACAAATTGATTGAAAATGTCCTTGTTAACATAAAACATTGGTTATGGTCACATTCATTTTCATTATTTTTTTCCTTTTATTACATTATATTTAATATTGGCAACATTTATAGTAATACAGTAGAGCTTCATTATAAAGAACATGAAGGGACCAAAATTATGGCAGTTTGTTATAATGAAGTTCTTTATACCGAAATCACAATGATTGCCTGATTTGGGTTTTTTAACATAACTCGATCTTGTTTAAAAAACAAAGTAGAAAATCTAATACCAATATGAGTGGTACAAGCATCAATAACTTTATAACAGTTATACTTTGGGATCAAGATACATAAGTACTACATAATTACTAGTATAGTACAGAAATACTATGTAGGTAAGTTGTTTGCCAAAACAGTAAGCCTACCTTTGGAATCAAGACAAGCTGTAATAAATCAAAAATATAAAATTTAAAAGTTAGGAAAAATTTTTTACATTTTATTGTCTTCCCAACTGGATCGCTGGGTGAGAATTGTGGATAATATTGATTTGGAGATACAGAACTTTTTAGCCACATCAGTCTTTTTATTTCCTTTATCTACTGCTTTTAACATTTCAAGTTTCACATCAATCGCCTTTCGTTTCCTAGAAGACATGTTCAGTAGTACGGTTTTTTAAATTATAAAAACAAATGGACCCGACACATGTAAAAATAGGGAAGCCTACAACTCACGTAGTTTCGGTTCCCTAGCACGTTCGTGCAACTTCGGATTTCTCTCAAAAATTGAAATTAAAAAAATCGAAGGGTTAGGTTAGGTTAGTCACAACATGCTTGTTTTCATTGGAAACTTCTGATTTAGCGGCTGAAGTGGCGTTAATACCAAAACGCAAAACTTCGGATATTCTTGCAGGGAACCAAAACTATGTGAGTTACAGGCTTCCCGTAAAAATAAGTTATACTCGTAGTATAGCCACGTTTCTCAAAACAATAAACAAGAAAACGACCAGAGATATGTATGTAGCAATACTTTATGATGCAGAACACGTGCGAGCATAGAACAAAGAGTAATGTCAGCGAACACCACAATGCAGCGCTTTAGCCGCTACACCAGTTTTGTGCATTAATTTCAACACTAGTCCACTGCAGTCATCTATGGCGCGTATTAAAATAAATATGATGGCAGTTTGTGGGTGAATGGCGACGATTTTATCCGTTTGTCGTTTACCGTGCCAGGCAGAAAACTGTTCGTTCAAATGAATATTTATAGAATATTTTTAAAATTTGAGCGAGAAAATTCGTACTAGTGAAATTTTTTTACGTTATGTTATATGGACGTCTGACGGGACCAAAGGCATAGTTCGTAGTAATGAATTGTTCGCTCTAATGAAGTTCGTTAAAATGGTGTTTTACTGTACATACAAAACCATTTTATTAATGTATAAAAATGTGCTGCGAATAATAAACAGAACTTACAAAAATATGCAATATTTATTTTAGCACAAAAAATGTACATAGCCAATGTTTACTCTATTTACAGACACGTGATATTGAATAGCAGGGAATCATAAAGAACCTTTGCATAGTTTTAGAGTGTATAAATAATTACGATCACCCTGTCACGTGGACGTGAAAATGGGCTCACCGTCCAAGTGCCGGCATCTATTATAGTACGAAAACACTATGGGACCAGCAGCGTACCGGCAGCATCATAGTCTTATTGTAACAGGCCCTCAATGGTGCAGGGTTGGCATACTTACAACCTCTGTTGTCGAGGGAGCCCCGTCCCCTCATTCTGGGGGGACCGCCCCCTCGCGTCCGCGAGCGCTCCCTCTCGGGATTTGTCTCCCGCTCCACCGACCAGTCTTCCTGATCAGTGTCCCGGTTGTTTCCTGGCGATTCCGACTTCGCTGTGCTTGGCTGCCGTATTTTCTTCTTTTTAACCGACGTCTCCCATTCTCCCTACAAACCATACACCAGCAACTTTACAAAATACATTGGTCACTTTAAGTTACCACACAAGCAATTCAATTATTCACACTAACCTAACATCCTAATTTTCTAAATGATTCATTACATGAACCACAAGCACACTGTATACATGTTCATAGAAACATGTAAAAATGAACAAACCATAAAAAATAATTGAAAAACTATCCAGAGCAACCCTTGCCAAATGAGGCGTTAACTGTCACAGTTCCTAAGGTTCCTTGGTCTAAGGGTTATGATAAAAACCCACACTGGTTCTCTACAAAAACATAGTGGTTAGGCTTTGCAAATAACTGTGGCAATAGGCCTGTGCGGTTCCTAGATTTTTCAGTTTCAATTTCAGTTCCTTTAAAATACCCAACCCGGAACCAACAGACAATTGAAATCTTCAGTTTCAGTTATGCATACTTTTTGGACGTTTCTGTTACCTTGCATAGTGATACGTTTATAATGCAGGAAAGGTAAACATACACATTCTTTAACATGGTTTGTACCCTCTTGTGCAATTAAAAATTAAGGACTATTTTTTTTATTTCATTGCCTGCACAACTATCAAGAAGTAAAAAATTATTTGTAACATCACAATAATTTCTCAAGAAAATAATGTTAAATAGTTAATGAATAAAAATAAATTTTCAGTTAGTTCAATTCTTGCAATTCTGTAAAAAAATCCATCTACACTAAGAATTGTGCATTTGAAATTTGTAGTCTAAAATTTATTTTATCATTGATTTTACTTTTTAAGTTAAAAATTATAAAGAACAACACAGTAAAAAAACATAAAAAAAAACCATTCATGGAAAGTTTGTTTATTTTTTAAAAAGCGGAGTATACAAGAGCACGTCTAACAATTTAAATAAATAAGTAATGAAAAAACAACCTTTCTTCAACTTTAAATAGAAAAACAAAATCAGTTACCCGAATGGGAGCCTGAACTAACTAGAGGTGGGACGATACCACACTTTCGATACTCGATTCTGTGTTGTTTTTTTCAGTTCGATACTTTTGATACTCCAGGAAAAAACATTTCCCATTAAGTAACAATTATTACAAATAACATAAATTAGTTTTAAACTATATAAATTCAATCTAGCATACCAGCACAATGTGTAAATAATTGCATTATATTAATGAAAGATATGAATTCATCATTAATCATTATATATACATATAATAAAATAGGGATGTACCGATATTGAAAAACCGGTTACAGATTACGATTAACGATTCACTAAAAAAAATTCAAATTCAGCCGATGTTCCAAACCGATTAAGAATACCGATTATATTTGCCCGATTATTACATACATAAATTAAAAAAGAAAGCAAAGAGAACAAAATTGTGATTAAAATTGATGTAATGGAGGCATGGACCATAAGTGTATATACATATGTATAGAATGCAGACAAAATCATTTTTATTTACATAAATATTTAAGATTTTGGTAAGCTAGCTAAGGCATTGCACATAACATTAATAGCTATAGTTAATAAATAGCGTTTAGATTTTTGTGAAGAAATACAAGCTGATTGACTGTGTGGCTCCACATATTACTTGTAGTGTAAGACGTTTTGTTTCCATGTACGCCACCACGCGATATTTTTTGAGAACAATATTTACACGCTGCATATTTATCGTCCGGCCCGGATCCTAAAAAAAATATTTCCACACAGCACTGCGACTAGCGTACCCATGATTATTATGCAACATTAAATAGTGAATGCAATGTATAACAGCTCTTAACAAATATTTATATTGGTAAATGTCATCAAATAGAAAACTTAGCAAAATATACTGTAATATTTTATCAAAGAATTCGTCACTCCGTTTACGTAATGTATGGACATGCATTAGCTAAACAATAAAAAAATCTACAGTTGCCGAGTCGTCTTCGCTAACACAGACATTACCAATATTAGAAAAATTAATTTCGGTCGCAAACGGAAATATTCCCACAACCGACCACCAACTATCTATCGCAATCGTGAACTTTTATTCCTGGTTAAATATTTATTGTTGATATACGGTAAAAATAAAAAGTAAAGAAGACTTTCCCGTTATTAAAGTGACTTCAATAATAATAAAAAATAATAGATAAAGGTTCACGTATACAACGGAAATTCCGGTGAAGTGAGATAAGTTGGCCAAATTGTTTTTGTTCATCACATGACGTGCGTAACCTAAACGTAAAATGGAGATCTTGTGATGGTGCTGTTCAAAAAATATTGTGTTTTATGCTGTTTTATGTGTTGTATTTTTTTTTACAAGCGGTACTCAAAGCAATTGTTTGATACATGAGCTAACAATAATGGAAATACTAGCCATACATGATAGAAGAAAATTGTCAATTGAATAAAATAAGAGTAATTTAATTTATTAGACGACTAAGTTTCTGAAACTTTCAGCGCGTGTGTAGGCCTACAGTCTGAACGGAGTTTCATGAATTAATCATAAAAGAGTTTACTATTTACCGTTAAAAGAATATATTAATATCATTGGCATGTTTTTCTTATAATGCTAAGCGATAACTATGATAAATATAATGAGAAAATGTTGACAATTTTGTCTAAATAATCGGTTGAAATATCGCAGATTAAGATTAATTACCGATTCTCTATTATCGGGCGATTACAGTTAATCGGGATTCGAATCGGTACATCCCTATAATAAAACCACCAGAAATGTAAAATAGAGTCCATAATCAAGTAAAGCTGACATGAGAAACAGTGGCCTTACAAAATGTTATGAAGTCCTGTCTTGGAGGGGGGAAAAGTCACCAAGCCTAAATTAGAAATAAAAAAAATTGGCTATTGTAAAAAGAAAATCAGAAATTTTGGTTTTTTTTTTTTTCATTTTACAAACAACTTTATGCAACAGAACAATTTTCAATAAAATTTTAACTTGATAAACTTAAAATATAAAATAATCAGATTGTAAGAAAACAATAACAAACGGGTATATTCAGTTCAAAGATCAATGAATGCACAAAATATGAGATCCGTGCACCATTTTCATAATCATTGCTAGTTTGCGACACTAGTCTCGCTTGGTGCTGGCCATAGATGCTACTAGTGAAGTGCACATCTTTCTGATACTATCCATAAGTATGGTGCGATAAAGTTATTTTCTTACGTTTGCAGAGGTAAACAATTAACGTTTTTCAAAATAAAAGCATTAAAACGTAGTTTATCAGGAGGAATATAACAAAAAAATTTGTGATTTTTAGGACTTTTTCGCTTCGTAAAAACGTATGAAACGGGAAATTAATGATTTTATAAGTGTATGTTCCGGTAAAGTAAACCATTGTAAATATAGTAGTACTTTCGGCGGGATCATAATTAATCGGAGTATGACACGGGAAAATGAAACGGGAATGTATCATCGAGGTTCTACTGTAGTTGTATTTTGTACAATAGCGACTGAAAACTTAATTCAATTCAAATGAACAAGCATTCTGGCATCGAAAAAATGTATCGAACGTACAGTTTCGATACTGGATACTTTGCGATACCGTCAAGTATCGAAGGTATCGAGGTATCGAAGTATTGAAAATCCCATCACTAGAACTAACGCATAACTATCGTAGTAGTACAGACTTACCACGAAAGTGTGCGGACCATCAAATGTAGTTAACACGGCACTCGACAAAGTGTGCGCGTTGCATGCAATCAGCGAGATATCAATATTAATATTTGACTACGTGTACGCGCTCTATACGGGAACCAACATATCCAAACATGAATGATGCCAACTAGCAATGGCTAAATTTTTACAAGCGTTACATTGTGGCGACACAGACGAATAGATAAAGGTTACAACATTTAAAAACGTCTTTAAACGAAAATTTACACATCAGACAACTTTGTATTTCCGTTAATTACCGTATTTATGCAGATATAGGCCGCACCCTAAATTTTTGATTAAAGTCTTAGAACAAATTAATATCTCAAAAAGAGGCCGCACTGAAATGCTGATGAGCGGCAATCACGAAGTACGTACCTATTCACAGAGCGATCGTGGCAACTGCGCGCCATCGATAAGAGCGTGCTGGCAACAGCGGAGTTTGACCTTGTCTGCATCCTGTGTATAGTTTATCCTCCTCCCCCCCCCGCCATGCCTCCATGGCTTTGGTAGCCATACACAGGCAGCGGACTTTGTTGACCTTGTAGTTCCCCCCCCCCCCCAGCCACCCCCCTTGCATTCTTTCAGTTCCGTTATCTGTGTCGCCCACTTCTCCCCTCCCTGTTCATCCTTGTTTCCACGTACCGGTAATTACCACCGTTGTTTACGAGAGTCGTGCTGCATAGCTACCTACGTAAACGTGTACTGGAAATTTCAGTCATATTTTTACAAAGTTTAATATTTATATTTATTTATATTTATTTATATTTATTTTCATTTACATATATTTATTTATATTTTGCGTGTGTCGGAGATGGGAAAAAAGACAGAGCTAGTTACAAGGCTAACTTCAAACTGAAAGTGGTACAGTATGCACAGGAGCACGGTAAGAGAGAGGCGGGAAGGAGATTTGGAGTGGACGAGAAGAACGTGAGAAGATGGGTGATACAGAAAGAGAAGTTGCAAGGCATAAAAAAAAATAAATGTACCTTACGAGAACAGAAGCAGAAATATCCGGACGTGGAAGATGAATTGTACCAGTTCGTCCTCAGCACAAGGCAAAATGGTTTTGCTGTTACTACTGAAATGTTGCTGTTCGAAGGCAGCAGAATCGCAAGAAGACATGGCATACCCGTCACCGAATTCAAGGTTAGTTATGGGTGGGCGAGGCGTTTTATGGACAGAAAAGAACTCAGTTTAAGGAGACGGACATCCATTGCTCAGAAACTTCCAGAAAGCTATGAAGAGAAGTTGATAAGTTTTCAGAGGTTTATTATAAATTTGAGAAAGCAACACAACTACCAACTAGGGCAAATTGGAAACGCTGATCAGACGCCGGTATATTTTGATATGCCGGAAACCACGACAGTCAAGCCTTCGGGTTCTCGCTCGGTGAAGATACTTGGTACTGGAGCAGACAAGCAAAGATGTACTGTCATGTTATGTGTGACGGCAGATGGCAGAAAACTACCACCATATGTAGTATTCAAGCGCAAAACCTTGCCAAGGAGAAATTTCCACCGGGAGTTATAGTGCGGGTCCAGGAAAAAGGGTGGATGTCTGAAGATTTGGTCAAGGACTGGCTCTCGTGTGTGTGGTGTCGACGGCCAGGGGGACTTTTGCGTATGAAATCATTGCTTGTTCTGGACAGCTACAAAGGCCAAAGGTGTAAAGAAGCAGATCCAGGAAGGAAAAACTGATTTGGCCGTTATACCAGGCGGTATGACAAGCATGCTGCAGCCGCTCGACGTGGTCATTAACCACCCCTTCAAAGTGCACATGCGTCGTTTGTACAACGAATGGATCCGGTCCCATCACGAGACAACAAAATCAGGCCGTCCGAAACGAGCTTCGCTGGCAGAAGTGTGTCGGTGGATCCTTGCAGCCTGGCGATCCATTTCTGAAGACTTAGTGAAGAAGAGTTTCAAGGTTACAGGTATCTCGTCGGAAATGGACGGCTCAGAAGATGACGCATTGTAGGATGCGCGAGAAGACGAAGCAGGCGACCCAAATGAACCAGAAGAAGACAATGATGAGGAAAGTGACAGCGAGAATGCGTAAATTGGATTTTTTTAACAAAGAGATGTACGTACGGTATATGTAAAGTGTTTTTTTTCCCCCTAAGATTTACGGTATATGTAGTGTGTTCTTTTTACGGTAAGTAAATTTCATCAGTGTTTGTAGTGTCAGCTTTTTGATTTACTGTTATACATACAGAAAGAAAAGCATGTGCACTGTGCTTTATAGTAGGTATTGTAGTTATTCAACAACTGCAGATTTTAAAAATTATTTACGGCAACACTCACTTGGCAACATCGCAATCACCACCTTACTCCACACTCCGCCTGTTAGAGCCTAGATGCTACCTAGGTAGTTGCGCGCGCATCAGACGCTGGCAACAACATTCGCCTGGCACTCAGTAGCGCACTGTGCACGGCACTTGTAAACAAAGCTGACTTGCAGGTCTGCTTCTATAGCTTATTTACTTTACTTCCAAGTTTATAACGTTTAATGGTTTCTTTTATAAACTCACAGTAGTAATGCATCTCTAGTCAAAATATTTGCATAAAAAAAAACACACGCAAATAATGACGTCTACGTGTAAACACCAGGACCTACTTTATTTTCAGCTCCAAACTTTGTTAAAAAAAAGGTGGGGTATTTACAATTGTAAATACTACTTTACCTAATGTTCAAGAAAACTATTTTGTGAGCGGCAGTTGCCACCCCGCTGCTATGGTGCATCACGAGAGGTTAGGGACGATCGGCAGCGGCCCATTCTTTGATTACATTGTAGGTGAGTCGTGTCTTTATTTTTTATTACATGTAAGTACTTATTTGTTTATACTTTAGACTTTCATGCATTGAAACTTAGTTTAATCAATTGTATATTGACAAATTTAAAAATTTTTTTAGGAAAAAATGTTTTTTTAATTTTTATCTCACTAATAGGCCGCACCCTAATTTTTGGGATCATAATTTTGGAAAAAAGGTGCAGCCTATATCTGCATAAATACGGTAAATAAGTAAGCGGTAATGTCGGAATAAAAATTAGATTTCTAATAAAAATTTTATTGTTTTATACGGAAAGAATACCTACACAAAGTGCTCAGAATGTAATAGCAGGACCAAAAACATCACGTGACATTTATGCGAGTTTTTTTTTAATCCAAAATTTGCCGTCCTAAAATATTGGTGCGACGTTTATGCCATAAAACAGGGTACAAGCACTTTCAAACCACAAGCAAGATGTCTATTGTCATTAAACCAACAGCAGGTTAACCAACATTGGAGCTTGAAGGAACTGTGCTAAGCAGCATTGTCAAGTTTTGAATAAGCACCATGCTTTTAAATACACATTTTAAGAAAAATTATATATGGATTATTAGGTGAATATGGTAACATGCAAACACAATTTCGAAAATGATACAGCTAACTCGCTATTTTTTATAATGAATGGCCACTGAAGAAAACTATTACAATGCTGAAACAAGCTTATCTCAAAAAATTCCCAAACCCATAAAAAAACCAACTTTTCCCCGTTTTCCCTTATGTGTTTCAAATTCCCTGACTTTTCCAGTTTTCCCAGTCTGTGGCCACCCTGTGCTTATGTTTTTTTTCTTCTTCTGGCACCCTTGAAAAAACACTATAACAGGGTTCTGCTGTAGTGACTAAAATCACAAAAGTCGAGCAGTGCTCTCACCTGGGCCATACCCTCCAGCAGCATGTTGACGGCCCGGTCCGGGTCGTTATCACAGTCGTGCAGAGCGGTGCATACCTCGTCCTCAGACTTGCGTGTGGCGTCCATCACCTGCCAAACACAACCAGAGGTCAGCCCCCAACACTCGATCCTGCCGACAATCTGCCGTCTCTGAAGATTAAAAAAATATTTCATATTCATGAATAATTTGATATTTGATTCAATTTTTTTTTAAAAATTGTTTTCCTATTATTTGTTAACAATAGATTCACAAAATAAAAATTTAAAAAGTAAACATGTGCGAAGCTAAGATGATTTGTTGAAAAATTTGGATTTTTCTCCAACATAACACATTCAATAATATATGTAACAAATAATCTGTGATTATGATTAATAATAATTAAAATTACTCTATTATAATAATACATTGCCAATGAGTTGGAATACAAAACATATTTCAAGTGTAAAATTTTACAGATTTGTAAAAAAACCATTGCCTGGTTTTTTTTATTGTGTTGCATTTTAACACTACTCTATTACTGTATTTTGCATCAAATTTTCTTGGACTCCTGTGAAATGTCAAAGAAATAAGTTTCACTATAGCTTTAAATTTAATTCAAAATATATTTGATATTCCATTCAAAATTCAATTCAAATTTTAAAAAAATAGAATTTTCCGAAGCATATCAACTACGCCTGGAGTCCATGACGGTTGGCATTGGTGACACTATTTGCTAGACAACAGAACAAGATGACAACGGTAAAACATCAAGACTCATTAAGGGCCGATATTATGACCTCCGGCTAAATCCTCAGGTTAGCTAGCCTCCAGGTAAGGCTAGCCTCCGGTTAACGAACGAGGGGTGTATTATGACCCATACTTAGCCTGCGGTTGGCTAACCGGAACCTGACGAAGCGTGTGGTGTAATAATGGTTGTGTTGGTAATGAAATAAAACAGAATTTGGTAACTTTTGTTGCAAGACAGTTATTTTTTCTGGTAGAATGTTAGTCAGCTGTTTGTTTGTATTGTGATTCGGAATGTTTACAGCTGCAGTACAGAAATATGCCGCGAACTTTATCTTGCAACAGATATAATTAAATTAACCAAAAATTACTTTGACGTCAAACCTGCTTTGTATTAAACCATAAAATTACAATTTACGATTCAAAACCGTGTGTTTTCAACTTTACTCTTGTATTGAAACACATGATTTTGTTAGGTTATATATTAAGCCAAAACTAACAAAGTAATTCTATACCAACAAATAAATAGGGATGACATTTTTGCTAGAGAACACTTATTTCTTTCATAATCAAATAATATAGACCCCGTTTCGGGAAAATACTTGTCGATTTTCATTTCACTGGTGTAGGTTTCATTTTTGTACTAATAGTTTTGTATCACATATCCAAATTAATCCGATCCTGATGGAATTAGTTTGTGGTATAGGATGCTTGCTGTTTTAATTTAGTAGGTCAAGAGATCCTAGATATATTCACTGGGGAAATAATTATGATTGTAAAATGTATACGAATGAAATATATTTTTACAAGACCTGACATAATTTGTTTGCATCATGATATGTTAGGTATTTTGTGTTATGTACAGGATTTTTCAACATTCTAAATTAAAACAGCAAGTATAATGTAAAACAAGACCAACATATAAAGGGTCATGCCGATAGGATCAAGGGATAAACTTGGATACGGTAAACAGAATAATTCCAGTGCTGTTTTCGTTTTGCACTTGCGTGGCAGGTAGATAATAAGTACCTAATGGTTTGTAAGATAGGGAAGGGATAATTGGGTAACATTTATTTTCACATTCAATTAAATTCATTGAATCAGAGCCACGTCTGAAGTCGTATGAAGTGCATTTCATTCCCGGCATATGTCCACTGTATTACGAATAAAAATTCACAGATACAACTTCCACGAAAACACGCATTTTATAGGTAATAATAACCCTCGTTTTGCAATTATAAAATTCACTTATTTACACATATTCTTAAGCAGGAACATTTAAGTTTATATACATAGCATACGTTTATGTACTTCGTGATAAATTAAAGTCAAATAATAATACACGACTCGACGAAAATAGAAAAGCGTGACTACACTTTCATGCCATGTAATTTTTAATAAAACTTTGACGAATACGGCGAAGCATTTTACATTTAGTAATAAATTATTCCATCGCATCCTGTAAATATTCAATAGAATTCCTCAAATAGTCATCATCACTATCAACAACTAACCTCGCCTGATACATCGCCATTTTATTTTCTGTTGCTTAGCCTCCGGTTAAGCAGCTAGCGGCCGGTTCATCCACCCGCTAGATTAGCCGGAACTTTAGCTGGAAGGTAGACGTTAACAGGGAGTCATAAAACCAAAATAAGAGCTAGCCTGCGGTTAAATTTTAGCTGGAACTTTAGCCAGAGGTCATAAAACCGGCCCTAAGTGATCCCATTTCCTAATGCTTTAGCTACTCTAATTGCTGTTATGAAAAATATATCAGATTCCTTTGGACAGTCTTCTTGTATGTCTCTCATCGCCAATTACTTCAACAATGAGAAGCAGCGACAAAGGAATAATTTTTTTGCTCACTCACACATTGTGTTTAACTTGCAATTACAATTTTCTTTCTTTTTTTTATGACACCAGACTACAGTTAATACACTATCATAGTTCTGACATCAATTAAAAGCACATAATGAACAGTTTGCAGCACTAAGCTGATGTTTTCACTAATAATTCCTTGAATTTGTGGCAACAATACAATTTATATCACAGCTCAGCAATGCATAAAAAATAAACGTTGGCCGTTTATATAAAAATCTGCCATTCAGATACTATGCGTTTAGTTTGAATACTTTAAACAGAAAGCACCATATTTCCAACCTCACACTTAAAATGCAAATTAAAAAAATAAAATAAATTATAAAAAACCTACAAATTATGAGATAGAGTACTTCCCAAGGCTGTTATATGGTTTTAACATTGAAACTGAACAACGTTTCTGCTGTAAACAATAAATATGAAGTATTTCAGCAGAAAAAAATGTATGGATGTTTAATTAAATAAAGTTATAAAACCAGTGCATACTTGTTTTGTCGCTGTTTAAAATTACAAAATAATTGCATCTACATAAATGGAGGTAAAACCATATTATTCATATCTTTTTACAACATTTTATCAACCCCCCCTCTTCGGGCCAAATTATTTTCAACTAATCATTTTGCGATATCAACAAGTGAAAAAACACAGAAAACTAGCCTAGTAACTAGTGGCTAAACTTGAGAAATAAATCTCCAAACACTACATAAAGAAGGAACTGGACTGTGTGACATAAAAGCGAAATACACTGCATAATTTGAGTTAGCTTAAATATACCAAAGTGCTAATAAAAAAAATACCACACTAACAATAATTACAGCACAAATTCTATGAGCACCAAATAATGCTGCGCACATGCACAACTACTGTTTTGCAATTTTCTGGTACAATATAAAATATTTTCAGAATTTTCAAGTTACAAACTTTTCAAGAATGGGAAATTTTTATAAAAAAGTTGGTATGTTCTTTTATTACTTTCATAAGTTTTTTTTTTTCAAATTTCTATTATTTCTGAAATATTATAATGTTACCGACCCAACATAAACCAACATTCCCCATGATTTCACTGTATTTTAAATGTCTCTTGCCTAACCTTAAACAACCTTCTGTGTGATATTTTGATATACTAATTCTTGCTGACTTACAGTAACAGGGTGGCCACCAAACTTTGATTTTGAAATTCATGTCCATTTGAAGGTTTTCAAGGAACAAAATTTAGTCTTTAAAGGAATTTGCTCAATGGTGAAACTATGCATATTTAAGATGTTGATATAAAGTTATGTATTGACACAGGTCCTATATTTATGTTCCAACAAAAGACAGAATAAACAATTTAATTATTGTTTCCGAGTTGCCGGAACTTAAAAAAAAATTGTAATTGAATAAAATAGTTCCCAAACTATATACCCGACCAAAAATGATAAACATACATAGTCATTTGGCAGGTTAAATTTCTTAAGTGCCTCTATTGGCTTATTACTGAAACATAAGCTACTTATTAAAATATCAGAAAATATTCAAACACTGTTTACAGGTACAGGTACTTTACCATTTTAAGATTCATATTTTTATTTTGAAATTATTAAGCTTACATTTCATTATTGTTCGCCATAACACAATTAATTGCAGCGAATAAAAATAATAATGGTAGGCAAAAACAATTCCAAGAAAACTATGCAAAAATTTGTTACGCTCCTGCTCTAGTCAATACAGATCTCAAGTTTGTGCATTAACATTGGCTATGCATATTTTCATGCGCTCATCAAAATACCTGCATATTTTTATTTGTGAACAGAAGCTTTCGTGAAATTCCCATTGCCATTTTATAAATAAACTTTTGATAGGTAGACCTATAAATTCCAACAAAATTAAATACAACATAATAAAAGAATAGAAAAGTGAAAAATATATCATTGTTTATGCTCTCAAACACATCTTCTGCCAGCCAAAGTTTGTGAGTGGGCATGTCCTAACAACATACTTTGCTTGTTAGGATGTTTTATTTCATGTAATATATATTTTCAATGAACCCGAATAGTGTTTACTGCACCTTTGTACATTTGATAAACCTCTGATTTGGCATGTCATTCATGACATCACAAACAATGGTGAATGGAATCCACACACCCTGCCAGCATGCTGATGACCCCATATTATAAAGTTGGCCAACTCCACACGTACAGAGCAACATCACATAGATACAATTCCTGAAACAGGTAGTGACTCACCTTTGAGAAACACCTAATTGTAGAAGGGCTTTAAATTGTTTTGGGCCGGGAAAAAAAAAAAACTTAACTCTTACATGTAAATGGTAAGAAAATTTTGTTTTATCAGTACTGATAGAGCCAATTAAGTATGCAATTAATGATTTATGATAGGAAATAAATTTACTTACATTTTCCCCATGAAACATAACAGACACACAAGTGGGGATAAACGTCCAAATTTTATCATCGTGCACAGAAATAAGAATAACTCTTCTGAACAGCATTTTGGCAAAATTACATTTTTCACTAACTACCAATATAGTAAGTATCTTGTCTGTATGAACTAAAACCGGAAAGATTCTGGGAATCTATTCCATAAAATTGGCCGGGAGCTGTATACAAAATTCAAAAATAGAAAATTGAAAAAAAAACCAAATTAAGCAAAATTAACACCTTGTAAGCAACGTTTCAATACGTTGGACACCTTTTGTATGTATTTAAAATCATATTCACTCTATGTCTAAGCAATAACACCATCGCCATACCGAAGATGGGAATGCCCAAGGACGATAAAGGTATTCAACTGTTTGGTGATCAGCCTCCAATTTTCAATATGGCAGTGGTCAAATTAATCAAAGTTGACGAAACCATGTTAAAGCAGAACTCGAACTGCCACCATTTAGCAAACTGGAAAAATTATTACTTTTTTTTCGTTAATTTGAAATTAAATTGTAATTTCATCAAGAGTGTGGATTTAACATAACCTGTAAAACTAGCAGACACATTGTCTGTGAGAGAGAGATATGAAATTCCCAGCGACAAGTAATTCAAGGATAAATCCAGGTTTTTCTCAGACGACGAAAATTCATGCATGTTTCCAGCTTTTTCCAAAATTCAAGGCTGGTGGCCACTCTGAATAATAAATAACCTCTCTTTCCATTTTAAATGTTCAGTATTACATGCATAACAAACCTACCCTAATTTACAATTAGTGAAATCAAAAAAAGTTTACAAAATATCAATATAAATTTAAAAGAACGAGCTCTTTTTTGGATTATTTTTAAGTTGCTCCACTAGAAAATAACCCTATTTACTAATTGACCATTAGCGAACACTGTAATAGAATAATTTTAGTATTGTAAAAGGTAATAAAAAAAGTAATAATATACATAGTACGTTGCCAATTTTGAATATTCATTGTTAAGGTACCCTGATGCAAAAAGTAGAGGAAATACTGTTCTTGACAGTTCAAGCATCTACAGCCAAAAAAGTAAATATAAAAATAAATTGGTGCAATAAACCCTCAAATAGCAATACAGCAGTGCATTCATAATATCGAAGATGACTACACATGAGCCATGCATGAGAAATTAAACAGTTACATACACAGAACCTCTTAACAGACTACACTTACCTGTTTGATTTTGTCTTTTAAATCGGCATCTTCAAATTTGGTCTCAATAATTTGTGCGATTCTCATCTGTTCAGCTGTAGGCTGTGAAAAGAAACATATTTCACATAAAGGCAAAACAAGATAAAAAAAACATAAACTTAGTTATTTTTAACAAAAAGTCTACAAATATAAGACTAAATTGTATTTACACAATACAAAATAATTACCATATCTAAATTGTTTCAGTTTTATGACTACATATACTTTGAATTATAAACTAAGCATTAAATATAAAACAAAGTTGTACCTTAAAATGATTTAAAGGAGCTGTACAATACAATGGAAAATTTGTTAAACCTGGTTTCAACTATTGAAATATATTTTGTTTCAATGTTTATCTCAATTAATGTCTTTTATTTTAAATTATGGCATATATGTCATTTTTAAACACAAGGCTTCAAAGGGTGACCATGCTACATGATTACATGCTAACAAGGCGAAGCCATATTGGTTTAGATGCCCAAAACATTGGCAGATATGCAGTGTTTTGCATTGTGAAAACAGCTGTAAATGACTTTTCTTCTAAAAGTAACTTTTCAATGAAACATTCCAATTTATAGTACTTACTAACCACCATCAGATTTATCAAGCACTATTTAAACAATGTTTTGGGCAGGACAATATAGCGATGGCGAGGTTAAAAATTATGTCACAGCATGCCATCTGCTGACAATTAACTCAAATCTTATTCCATAGCTTTACAGTTTCTTTTCTACTGTAGTAAAAAAGGCTCCATGAAATGCAATGAATAAGTAAATAAAAAAAACATCTCTTTCAGTAACACTAGTCAATTTTTTTATATACTATTTGCAAGAATGGATTTTTTTTTCCCAATTTTTTTAGTTATGAAGTCAAAAAAGTTTCAGAGATAATAACAAAATCTAAATGGACTGTCTCTAACTAAGGCACCATAAAACAAAAGGCAGGTTAGCAAAAGACTGCTAGAAATTGAATTTTCATTGCCTCCAGCACCATTACTGTTTTATTTCAGGATTTTTTTTTTGTGTGGGTAATGATCTAACACACACCATTTAATTGAGTTTTTAATATAAAGAATACATTTATCTATAAGAAAACACTGGTTCATACAGTTTAGTTTATGCTCTTGAATTCTTTTCAGCTCTGGCCAGTGAATATTACATTGTGCTCATTTATAAACGCCTGCCACACTTTTTTGTTAAAAATTAAATCACAAAGTGTGTGAATCACACACAATTAGGCTAACATCCACACCTGTATCTTTGGATCCAACGATTTTGGCGAGTCTGATTTTGAGTCTGACTTCTGTGTTTTATTTGAAGAGCAAGCGTCCAGCTTAGCACCTTTGCCACCACGAGCAGTGGAGCGGTTAACCGAGCTCATTCTACAAACTCTATTTACAACTGCTATGTACAAAGTGTTGCAACTGGAACAGAAACAAACCACGGTACTTGACACATGCACTGCACGTACTGCTAGCATAAAAACAACATACACCATTGTGCTATAAACATGTACACTGTTTGAAATGCTGTATTGCAAACGTACACACATCTAACAACATCGGGCTAAACATATGAGCATAATTTTACACACACAGGGCTGTAGACATGTGTGTATCCAACAATACTGGATTGTAAGGCGAGGTTTACAAACTAAGCAAGTAATTAATGCAACAACGCAACCAAAACCAAAAAAAATTACGGTTGTTTATAATTACACTAGTCACAAGCCATCACCAACCCTACTACTTGAAATTTCAAAATGTAGAGAACAAATTTCTTCCCTAGGATACCTTTTCATAATTAACTTTTATCACGAAAACATATGAAATTATAAAATTTCTTTCACTGTGCGAAAGATGAACAAGTAAATACATTTTGTATTTAATAATGTATTTGCTTTCTATGCACATTATATCTAAGTCTTCAAACATTTTGCCTTAAAATAAGTAAGACAGAAACTCAACAAGCGGACAGTTGGCAAATGCTTGCATTGTGTTTTTGCGTCTTGCGTATGCATGCATAACGTACACTGTCAAGGTTTTTAATATATGTGATTAATATATAACAAAAAATACTTAAGCTTTCGGCCACTTTGTGATGTAGGTTAGCTAATAAACAACACGTCACATCACTTTCTGCCAGTTTAAAAGTTGACATCCATCGACCGCTTCCAAATTTTGTTTCAATTGGAATTACATGTTGTCTACAAATACCTTACAGGTGAACTTAATTCATGATCTTTTAATAAAACTTTATTTTATCCTTTTTTATATCACAAGGTGATACACATAAATATACGATATGCAATAGTAATCATATGCTAATTTTACACAAAATCAACTATTCACAGGAGCGAGCAACCAATTTTTTAAAGTTACCTATAATTAGGGACCGGAAAAATTCACGGGTTCAATGACCTGTAGGATGAACTCCATAGTTCTACGTACACTGTCAAATGCCACCCACTAATTGGCTGCTGTCTTGTGAGACGTTCCAGCGTAGCAGCCTGTGATTCAATAAAGCTTTGGTGGGGTGTTTCTCATTGGCCCAGAGTCATCCAGGTGAGTTGTGAGCCAATAGCAGAGGCATAACGATTTGTATTTTAGCCTATCGCGAAATGAATTCGCGAATTTTTCCTGTCTCTACCTATAATGCTAAAATTTTTTTCAGAGATAATTTCATGATTTAAGTACACAGAAACCAACTATTTATGTTTGACATGAGGCTGTAAAACGAAGTATTGCACACACAAAACGCAAGGCTGCTGAAAGTTGAAGTTTCGCCACTTCCAGCAACGTTATTACTGTTTATACCAGGGACACAACCTGCAAACACCCTGAATTATTTAAACTGACGCTACGTCGGTGACTTTTCACGCAGCTCTCAAGACTGATACCAACCTACGATCATCTCTCCTCCATATCACGACAAATGCCACTCCTTCCCAAACCTGCTTCAATTTAATATGCTGTCTCACTCGTGCGACCATTTACACTCAACGTGCATATTGCACTATTAAAATATTATATCTCCATTATGTTGTCTCCAGTATTTTGTGACTTAACTGCAAGCACGTTTCTGAAATGATTTTTATAAATATTAAATTACTAAATGAAGTACCCAGCGCTGACCGGGCTAAACACATGGTGTAGAGGCTTATTTTAGTCAAATAATGATTTCCAGATACAAAAATCCAATATCCGCTGCCATGAAATAAAGAAAGCACCATCATTAGGGCACTGATTTTTGAAAAATCCATTCTTAGTGGATGCTTATGTAGCTAAATTTCAAGTCTGTGTATCTTATAGTTCCGGAGAATTTGTGATGAGTGAGGCAGTGAGTGGTATTTTGGTTTTATATACAGGGTGTCTACCAAATCTAATAAATGAAATTCCCTGATTTTTCCAGGTTTTCCAGGTCTAAAACTGAATTTTTCCAGGTTTTCTTTAACACAATTACGACATTCCAAGAAACTGAAAAAAAAAACTGCATAACAATACATTGACGTGTTTCAAAGTATTTCAACTTACTTAAATTAGTGAAAAAATTACCCTCTTCCAGACATGGCCAAAGTGACTCAATTGATGGCAAATAAAACATGCTGCTACAAATATTTCACACAATTACTTTTGCAAAAAAACATTAGTAAAGGGAAGTTCCCGTCAATTTCGCAGTGACTGAACTTTTGCGTCTATTGCACTTGCTTCAGAACGAGCCAAATCCAAAACTCGAGCCTTCTTAAACTGCAATGCCTTGATCTCCTCTTCCACTCTTTTTTCTGCCTTCTTCTTGTCTGCAGCTTCCTTTTCTTTTTGTTTTGTTTGCAGGGCTTCCTTACGCCTACAACTAGCATTTCTTACATACTGAAACATGGACTTGGTGATATCAACATGCTCTACACCTCCAGAACGTTGAACAAAGTCGTACACTTGTCTTTGTGCAATCAGTGTTTCTTTCTGCAAGTTTTCAGTCAGCAGATTAGAATTCACTGAAAAACCTCTTTCCAATGATGCATTTCCATTGAAAGTACCAACATCATCCTCACAAACTTTAGAATGCCTGTTTTAGCAGCTACTGTATGTGCCTTAAGAATGAGCATCCACAGTGCTTCAGAATCTTGCGAGGAACATACTAACAGATATGATCACTCAATGTTATCAGCTTTTTGTCCTGATAGCCACCTGTTTTGAAGACAACATTCTAAACTGTACTTCACACGCTGTTTCCTCACACCCGAATTTAAAGCCACAGACGGACATAAGCAGGAAATTCCCTTGGTATGTTTGTACTTCAGGGGAATTTTGTCTTGAAGTTTTTTTACCATAACCTTTGGACAAATCCTAACATCATTTTTCAGTAACAGGACAGACTTTTCTGGTACTTTCTCTTTCTTGATGGCATGTCGTACTGCATAACCCAACTTGATATTGTTAGCAGTCAATAGATTTTCCTGGTTATCTACATCCAATTGAGATACATTGCGTTTGTCCCTAAAGCTCTTCAGTACCTCTGGTTTCACAAACTTTCCTGCCAAAGTTAATAAAATGTCTACCAGTGAATCATAGAGAAAAAGTGCCATGGGTGCTTCACTTTGGAACATTGTAAGAAACAATTCCAGCTCTGATGCTAAAGAATGGAAGAATGTCAATTTTACTTCTAGAAGACTATCTTCTAGAGCACTTTTCACTACATTGAAAGAGACAGATGAAATAGAAAATTCACTAACAAATTTCTTTGGGTGGGGTAACGTTTTCATGGCACGCTCAGAAACTGCAGTATTTTCTAACCATCTGATTGCACAAAATTTCTTGGGAAAAAGCTCTGATCCAGTTATTCTAATGTAATCTGCCCTCCATGCAGGTACATGCTTAAACAAAAAGTAACTGTGCCTCAAAAAACTAACATCCCATTGTGTAGCAGAAATTCCAGTTTTGAAAGCACCATGGAACGTATGAAGCCCACAGCTACCAATTTCTAGCAATTATGGCGAATCTTCACCAAACGTGTCTGTGATACGTATTTTCAAAGCTAACAAAAATGCCCAGTTTACGATGGGAGCATCCATAGATACTTAAAATTAAATGCACCTGTCCGTATAATCCGAACGTGGGAAGCATATGCCACAGCACGTACGTCAGCAGGATAACAGACCAGCTTGAACCAGTTTGTATCACATGATATGACGCCACTTCCAATTCCGAAAATGGACGTGGGAACTGTTCATTATTTGCCATTCAAAAATAAAAAAATGGGAGGGGATACACTTGATGCTACATTAATGCAACCTGATCAATAAACAAAAAAAAATTGCCAACTACAACCTACCAAACAAAAATTCCCTGATTTTTGAAAAAATTCCCTGATTACAATATTCCCTGATTTTTCCAGGTTTTCCAGGGTCAGTAGACACCCTGTATATAGCTATGTGTATATATATTACATACTATATATATATACATATATATATAAATCAAATAGATTTTTAAAAATTTCACAAATGTCACTGTGCTAAAAAACACTTGAGTGATAGGATTCAACAAAAAAAATTTTTATTTATTTTTCTTATTAACTTAATAGCTCTAATTAACTGGAAAGCACAGAAATTGTTTTGTTACACATCCCTACACTGAAAATTATCATTATTATAACCTACATCACTTTAACTTTTGATTTACAACATTGTTTCCACTTAACGTATTTTAGAAATTATTGTTTTTAATTCAACATTTAACACTAGCTCTACCTGTTTAAAAACTCAGTAAAAAACTAAAATGGAAAAGCTAAAAAAAAAAAAAAACACACTGACAACAAATTAAATTGATAAGACACCTATGAGTAGGGCCCATGGTTTTATCTCAAGTAGGTACTAACAAAATTATTTCATTAAAATGAATGTATTTCCAAATTAGGCTCAGAAATGTATCATTTGTGTCCCTTATCAAAGTAACATATACAATATTTATTATTAGTGAGGAATTATGACTGCTTACTTTACAGTTTAAATGGAAATGATAAGTTGACTTCGGTAACAAATCAAACAAAATGGTACATTGAAAAGTTTCATATATTAGATGGGGTAAATATAAATTAGCATTTGCCATCGTGTGAATAAAAAAATCGTAATAATAATAGTTTTGCTTCAAATCAATAAACCATTGCAAGAAAATTGAAGAATTTTACTATAGTTAAATGTATGAAAACTGCTTTTAATATCATTGTTCACAATTTATCAGCAACATTGAAAAACTATTATTTATAATGTATAGTGTTCCTTAGGTGATTGAAATTAACATTGAGAAATAAAATATACAAAAAAGTATAATTAACAAGTTTAAAATTCAATTTTATCCCCATCTTATAGTCACAGGGAAATATTTTAAAAATTACTTTATCATAAATAAATAAATATATATTTCCAGGAATAAACAAAAATAGTTTTTATTCATATTTATAGTTTTGCGCTACCTCCATCACCCCACACATAACAGTAGCCACTAAGAATAAGAAGTTATTTGATCATCAAATGTCAGTTTTGCACGACGGTTAATGTGATGTATCTTTCCGAGCAGTGACGAGAACTGTGAAGATATCCCGATTTTATTGTCCAAATTAAATGCAAATGGTTAACATTTAGCACATTTGTTTACATTCACTATCTCTTGATAACCCTACACACTTGGCATGGCAAAAGGCCCTTACACATGTTAATTCGACCCAAAAAAGGGTAACCCCCAAGTAGTTTACTCACATTTGAAAATTGATTAAAAAATAGGTAAAATAGACAGCAAGCAAAAAACAAGCAACAGACAATGTAACCATACAAAAACAAAAAAAAGCTGTTTATATGTTTAGCAAAATTATGGACAATATTTACCAATGTTAAACGTTAGTATTGATAAAATAAAATAAATTAGCAAATAAAGATATGTACCCATCATTTTCTTAATTACCTAGTGCACACACAAAGTTACACATTCACTATAAAAGATAGGGTAAGTGGACAATCAGCAGTGGTGTGACAACATACATAACATTTGTAGCATAAAGTGATCAAAATGAATAATGACAACCTGAGACTAGAACAAATGCCGGTAGGAATAAAACACAAAGGTAATAAGTTAGCGTGGAGAACCTAGAATAATGTACACACCACCAGATATATTGTACAAAAAAACTCGAGTTGAGACATGTTTAAAAAGTACCACATGATATATGTCAGGGAGATTTTAACATAAATGTATATATTTAATAAAAGCAGAACTAAAAGTCAAATATATTAACAAGATTATATCAATGTCAGCTAGAAACGATAGTACCAAATAGAGTAAGAGTGTATTCCTAAAAATCATATTAATTTGGTATTTGTAAAAAGAAACACCTAGGTATTATTGTACATAGGACAACATGATTTATTGGAATATATTGACCACAACATTGTTCAAAGGTTCTCATTTCCTAACACCTACTTATGGGTCATAAATGCTCAAGATTAATTCACAAGCAATTAAAACTTCATTTGATGAAAAGGAAGTATTAAATACATGTTTCAACTTTCATTTTATGTTAAACAATTTAATTTAGAGACTAACAAGCCTTAAAACTATTAGTAAATTATTTTATGTCTATGATCGCAGTCCTGATCATATGGCGTGTTGAAGACAATCAAGTGTAACTCATGGAAGTACAAGTATGGTACAATATGGTATGTACAACCTACTGAGTCCCAACCACAAATGACAATAAATTAAATAGTGATTCAACATTTCCCGAAAAATAGAAAATAGCCAAAGTAGGAAAATTAAGAACCCATTATATCATAACCCTTAGACCACTCAACATTTTACCATTACTTTTTTAATTATTACAAAAAGTGAACTACAAACAAAAATGATTTAAACTAGGAAATATAATCGAGCATTCATCCCCAACAGAGCACAAACACTACTCTTAAGATGAGTCACAATGCCACTACGTGTCCGACAAAATATGCAACCTGAAAGCTCGCAATAAGTAGATTCTATTTCTAATTTTGTCGTGTCAAATCGCAATACGGAAAGCATGACAAAAACCTTACAAAACTAAACATAAAAAATAAATACCTACTCAGTTAATCTTTATGCTGAAAATCAAAATTTATTTTTCACTTGTATTTTTACTTTAACATTTGTAGTAAACATTATTCCAAATTTAGTCAAGAATTAATTTTAATTCTTTGCATAGCTAAGAGCAGAATTAATTTTTCTGTCCCTTATACGTTTCTTCCTTGTATCTAAAATCACTTTGTGCCAGAGTTGACTAAATGTTATGTTTTTATGCAAATCAGCTGTCAACAGGGTTCTATAGGCCCTATATAGTTTTTAAGGCATTCTATACAGCACTTGATGGATGCATTTGGCACGGGAAGACATGCCGATAACCACATTAGAGTTTGTTGTGTTAATATCGCCGTGGTATTGTGACACTATGCTATTAACTGTCATGCTAGAATGATGTACGACGTCTAATAGCATTTGTCCTGTGGTGGCATTGTGACTTCAGTTATAGACACAAATATGATATTCACAAAGCACTGGATAAATTTCAAATTCCTAATTATGTTAAACTTTTTGAAAGCTTTCAACACCATTTGCCATAACTTGATGGATAAGTTTGTTGGATCTGTTAACCAGTACTGAATGATCTGACCAGCTGGTATTTCAGTATTTTTTTTTTATGTCAGAAACTTAACCCAGTGAACTGTTCACACATTTCATAGTATTTAAAATGTCTCTAACCTTACCTAACCAACCATTCATTAAGTTATTATCAACTTAACGTGCTAAAACCTAATCTCTAAGGGGCGGAGGATGAGAGGAAACGAGGGGGAGAAACTGAGCAAAAATTTTTTTGCGGAATTTAAATGCTCTAACAACAGTTCATACATAAACTATGTAGATGACAATTAACAAACAATTACTGTAGTTAAGATCAACTAAAAGTACAAAACTCCTAGGCTAGTCTCTTAATAAAAAAAACTATTACCTTCCGTAAAATTACAACTGTTACGACCCCAATGTAACAGATTAAAATACACAACACATATGGTAAAAATATAAAATTGCATCAATTAAAACCCACAAAAAACACACATTTCGAGAACGCTCTGCATTTCTAGTGCACACTTTAAAAATTAGAGGAAAAAAATGCAAATCACAACTTATTCATAGAAATATTGTCAGAACACATCTGCAATATTACACCATTCACATGATAATTGGAGAGTAAAAAAATTGACATGTAGTTTCTCGCCTGAGGCAGGGTCGGCATGGATGGACACTCACAGCAGCCGGCAGCCCTACCCGAGGGACAGACCTGTCGCTCCGGCCAGCCTGGAGAATGTGTGAGGTGAGTTTAGGTGGAGCCAGGGGCATAGCCAGGGGGGGGGTAGGGGTTCTAAACCCCCCCCCCCTTTAGCCACAATTACTTTTACTTAACTGAAATGTTAGCTAAAAGTCTGGGTGTCTTACTGCTATCACCGGCCACTGCACTGGAGGGGAAGAGTAAGCGAGCCCTACCGATTCTCCTTCCCTTCCCCTACCCCTGTCACAAGCAGAAGCTATAAGGTTGTGACGCCGTGACGGGTCCCTAGTTTTCAACTATCTTACACCTATTGTATTTAACCAGCGCTGTAATTATAAGCAGGTGGTGACAGGGTAACTCTTCAAGCTAAAGCAAATTTTCCAGGAATAGGCCAGTTCTGCCGAAACCCAACCATTTTTTTTTCTTTTTTTTTTGTATTGTCGAGCTTCGAGCATGATTTATGATTTGGAGTGGACGTGGGCAAGGCACTTGGATTGATTAAAACATCTTTAATTAATTTCCTACTTCATCACTCAAACAATTTTTTTATTAAAAAATTAATATTGTTACCATTACAATATATAAAGTTAAGTACCGAAAACTGCTCAAATAGCACTCTTTTACACCTTAAAATCCAAATTTTTCCGGGGGAAGACCCACGGACCACCCACTTTATTAGGGGGGGGGGGGGAGGAACCATGCTTCTTAACCCCCCCCCCCCCCCCCGCCATACACAAATCCTGGCTACGCTACTGGGTGGAGTGTGGAGCAACAAAGGAATGAATTGGTGGGGGAAACGGGAGCACTCTGAGAAAACTCAAAGGCCAAGGCCACGCCTGCCGTGTTTCCCACTTGCAGAAAACCCAGGCTCGACCCTGCCGGGAATCGAACCCCCACTGCCTTGGTGCGAGGAGAGTGTTACAAGCATTTAACCACCCCGCGCGCCGCTTAAATGATGTGTAAGATCTTTATATAATAAACCACTGCATACACCACACTATTTCACAACCATGCAAACACACGAGGAATATTATAATGGCTACAACAATTTTAATTCCACTATCTCCTACTTACTAACCACCAAGATTAATATGTCTAACTTTGAAAATACAAATCTACTAACTGAAACAATAAACAACAATAAATAAACAAACAGGGCAATTATCTAAGAATAAACACACACACACACACACAAAAATAAAGCAAATAAAAATCTGAAATTGCCTTTTTTTTAACTTCCTGACAATTTTCCTAATCATTCTGTAAACTGGTAAAGCTAAATTTGTATCATTTAATTACAAGAGAAACAATTATTTTCAAATAGCATTATATAGAATAATAATATCTCTACCATGTTGAATATTTTAAAACATGATGTTTGCATGTAGTGAGCAGATGTGATTGCGAAGGTAAGTTATTTAATGTATTATAATATTTTCAGAGTTGATTTTTCGATTTCATTAATACACGTTTCCAAGATTATACTTTTAAACTGGAAAAAAGAATATTTTATAGAGTTAGGTCAGCTTAAAAAACATGTCAGTTTTTTACAGTATCAAAAATTTAGGTAATTTAAGAATAATTCATATAAATTTATAATATTTTTCAATATACCTAGCTAACTTAACCATTCATTAAAACTGAAAATTACCGGTAAATTACTTGAACTATAGCAATATCATTTTACAGACTGTTTACAAAAATTTCAAGAAGTCAAAATTATTCTGAAGAGCTTTTTTTTTTTTAGATATATATATATAAACTAAAAATTCCAATTTTTTTCTATTTAAAACATATTGTACAAACATTCTTTAAGATGACATTGTGATAATTTTACCATTGTAACAAATTGTTAAGTTAGGGTTACATATCAAATACTGTCTCACGAGAATCGTTGGTTGGAATAGGTTAGCTACATCAAAATAAATACCTTAAAATAGTATGGATGATTGATCAGTTTGATTAACTACATTTCAAAAACAGTTAAATCTTTGTAATAACTGGTTAGGTTAAGTAAACAAGTTTAAAATACTGTAAAATTGAATGGTTGGTTAGGTTATATTAGTGATATTTTAAATGCTGAATGACATTTTTCAAGACTAGTAGTCAGAAATACCATTTCCTGAATTTTTTTTCCCACCTACTCTAGGAAATAACAACAAAAGACTGTAAATCATTTCTTTTGTTGGTTTGGAATTTAAAAGTTCAAAATTTAGTACAGTTAGCCTAACCAATCAATCAATCTTACTATTTCATAGTACATATTTTTAATGTAGCTAAGCTAACCACAGCAACCACAGCAACCATTCTAATGATTTTATGCTATTTTTAATAAACCTAACTTAAACACTCATTAAAATGTTTAACTACTTTGCATGATCATACCCTCTTAGAGAATGATTGTAAAACATGCCTGAAACAAAAAAAAACTGCATTATTATTTTTTTTAAAAAAGAGGCTCTCCTTTATAATAACTGTAAAAACATTAATTTTTTATACTTTCTTTTTTTAATGATGCATACCCCTGCTAGATAATTACCATAAACTATATTTACAACACCTTGAAAACAGCTAAAATACATTGAACTCGCAATTGCTTTTTCTCCCTATGAGTTATAAGAGTTAGGAGCAAATGAACTAAGGTCATAAAGAGTTGGTAACTCATGTATGCAAAGAGACGACTTGGGGTTACTTTATTTTACCTTTTTTTACACTGCAAAATACAATTGCGAAGTAAAATTTGTTTCAAGGTGAGAATGTTGGTACAATACATAATATCGTGCCACAAATGATTAGAGCTAGTTTGATTAGTTTGAGATTAATACATGTTTACAAACAATTACTATTAATTAACCTGAAACTATTGAGTAAAGGCTATCAAACATGGGTGTAAACATGGGTACATTGTTTTGTTGTTGCTCAACTATGTGTTAAAACCAGAGAATTCACGAAAAGGAAAATCAACCAATTTTCTTAATTTTTTGTGTTGTCTAAACATCCACGAAAATGGTATTTTCCATTACACTTTTGTTAGAACAAGAATATATTCCAGAAATATGCAGTAACTTCCCTGACTTTTCCCGAAATTCCCTGTCTTTTCCCAGTTTTCTAGTCCTGTAATAACCATAACTATTTCACAATTAAGATCAAATACAATCCAAATGAATGCCATTTGAACTTTGGGCCAAGTGCATTTTATAAAACTGGATTCCAATTGGTTGAAAATAACAGAGGGGATAACTATGACGTCACTTTAGTAGACCAAAGAGGTTGGATTATAGTACTGAAAAATAGTACGGAAGTGAAGGTGTTGGTAGTACAAGAGGTAAGTGTTTTGATGTTTGTGTTTCAATGTTTGTGATTTTAGGGGTAGTAGGTCTACATACTAGATAAAGAATGTTATAAGAATCGTATTGAACACGTGTGCAAATAAGTGTAATTATATCTACTGAAGAGCAAGGTGTTTATTTGTAACAGATTGTTATAAACGTGCACTGGAAAGAATGTGTGAACTGAGTTCATATTAGTAAATGGACGAACAACGGTTAGCGTTTTGCAAGATATGAAAATTAAATGGAGAACCTGCTATTGGACTTAGAGTGAAATAATGCAACTGTAAGAGAAAAACTGATAGTATAGAATCACTGCAGTAAAAACAAGAAGAAAGGTAAGTGGGGTTGAATGGATGTGAAGTTTTTGTGATTTGTAGTTGTTTTATGTGTATGTCGCGTCGTGTGTTAGGTGACAGCTGTGTATTTAATTTAGGTGAAATATTGGTTTAGGTAATCATAAAGTAGATTTAATTTCAAACTAGGTTCTTTAGGGATACTGGTATTTTATGTGATGAAAGAGAGATACATTTTCCAATTAAATCTTCGCGGTATTGTAAAGCAGACTTTAGTCCCACCTGGTGTAGTATAATTACAGATACAGGTAAATAATGGAAAATAAGAAATTATAAGAACAACTTCACAGTATAATGAAGTACACTGGAGTTTGTGATACCTGTATTTCATTACATATAAATACAATGTTTCAAGATAATATTTCATGGGTATCGTTAAGTAAAATACAGTCCAATGCAGTATAGTCTATCGTTAAATGAAATTTTTAAAAATTACCAGTTATAAAGAAGTACAATACAGTACCACCCAATATATTGTATGTGCTAAAACAGGAAATAATTATTTGAAAGTAAGAGTTTTATAGGAAGAAGAATCACAGAATCATTAAGTAGACTAAAGTTCCACCCGAATGTATTTTGTGATACTGATAATTAATCTATATTAAAACTAAGAATTTATAGGAAATTTATTCGCGGTATTGTGAAGACTGAAGTCCCGAGCTGCCTATAGTATTTTGCGATACCGGAAAATTATTTATTAATAATAATAATAGAAACAAATATTTGCAGTATCATGAAGTACACTAAAGTTCCACCCTAACTATTGTATTTTGCAATACCGGTAAATAAATGAATTATTGAATGTAATAAATAACAGAAAAAATGATCACAGCATTGTGAAGTTAACAGTGAAGTAGTCCCAGCTGATATAGCATATTTTGCAATACCGTTTTATTTCTATACAATTCACGGTCCCAGCAACTTTAAATTTTCAGTATCATGAAGCTCTTTCATAAATAGGGCACACTGTTATATTTCACGATACCACAGCAATTTATAACATCTACAAACACTGATCATTTGGAAATGAAATATTTTCTAGGTATCGAGAAGTAGACTACAGTTGCACCCTGTCTAGTCTATTTTGCGATACCAATAATTAAGTATAGAATGTAAGAATTACATAGAAAATATTTTCTCCATATCGTAAAGTAGACTAGTCTCACTCCATCTAATGTATTTTGTAATACCAGTGATTAATGCAATGAAAGTGAGGCTTTTACAGAAAACATTTAATGACATTATGTAGACTACAGTCCCACCCGTTCTAGTGTATTTTGAGATAACGGTCTTAATCCTTTATAATTCACGTCTCCCGCAACTTTTATTTTTCAGAATCACAAAGTTATCTAATAAATAGGGCACATTGTTATAATTAACGATACCAATGTAATTTATATCATGTAGAGAAATGTGTATTTGATAGGTAATGAAATTTTATTATAGTGTATTTAGAATACTGATAAAACATATTAAAAACATGCAATACCGTGATAAAACAGTGTGTATATAGTTCCCTACCCAAAACCCCCATATTCCAGTGCTTGTCCCATAAGAATGTACATAAGCGACACCATCTAAGTGACGTGACAACATTAGTACTGTTATGGAATGGTAAAATGCACTAGTTCCTGAACATTTCCTTTAGTCTTATCAAACCATAAGCTACTACTTCAACTTGTTTTTTTATATTTGCAACATATATGTTTACTTTTGTCCAACTCTTTTGTATTTACTTGAAATCTATAGAACAGTCAAGGCTTGCGGCAAAAGAAACTATCAAAACTCTTGTTTAACCTGAAAAATTTAAAGATTTCACCATTGATTATTCTGTCAACATTATTCATAAACAGTACAAATCATTTGCATATTACATAATATTTTTAAGAATGAAATGTTATTAGGCTTATTTATATGCTTTTGTTGGATGAATTTTTAATTGTTAGTTATTTTCGTTAAAGTAAAATTAAAACATAACACCGAAATTCATTATTTACATTTTTAACATTCAATATTTCATTCATTCAGAAAATCAATGCAGAAATATAATTATAAAACTTTGAAGTTTTTTTCCTTGATGATCACCATAACCTAACAAAATTACACCACATTAAAACAATTTTTTTTTTCAAATACCTATATACTAACAGCAAAAACTTGCAACTGAGTATTTAAAACCCGTATCACGAGCATGCAAGGCCAAATATTTTTGGACGTTTGCTTCCAAAAGGTCAATCACTGGTCTCGACCTATATTAAAATAATTTTTACATATCGCATGAAATATATCGGCTATAAAGTACTAGGCATGCATTTACTCAACTTCAAACGTAATACTTTACCCCAAAATGTTTGTTTTTAAATCGGATACTTTGCAGCAGTCAATTCGACTACAGCTTCAATACATTATACTAACTGATAAGACAGACGTGAGTATAAAAAATGTCACATTTTTACAAAATATTAAATACGTTATAGCCACTATTTACGATTTCATTCATTGTAAGAACAAATAATTTTAAAACATGTAAGGCAACAAATAAGTACATACAATATAATGACAACGGACTCAGGATAGAAAACTCTTTCAACAGTTTTGACCACCGGTAAATAAAACTAAGTACTAGAAGGTTTAAAACGGGCTAAATTCAATTGCAATTTTAAAATTAACCAATTTAGTGCCGGGTTAGTATTTAACCATGTGGGGAGGACGCCATTTCAAAACCTTCGTTAGGAGACTTACTACTGACAACCATCACAAATGAAGTTTGTATTCTTACGAAAAAATCGCACATACAGACGAATGTCAAACGATTACGGATTAATTTAAAAGTTAGGAATTCCTTACCAAACAATGATTCGTCATGTACCCACAAGGACTTCCACCAAATAATAAGAAAATAGAAATAATACAATACCTGCACAAAAAGCGCTCTAAAAGAAGTCACGTGACTATAAATTCCCAGCCAGTACAATGAAAAGACGCTGCGAACGTGTTCCGGAATTCACCATATAGTTAAATGTTTTACTGTAAGCTCTTCTCTATTTTCTTGATATTATAACAGTAACTTGACAAGACGTCACCAAATGTATTTCTCAGAAATTGAAGTGACCTTTATGGTTTTATATACAGAAAATGTAAATATATATGGGTTACCTTCGTTTATTTAATGTTTTTGACACTGTGAAATATATATTTGAAATTTTACAGCTAATTGTTCGAATTAAATTAAATTTAAGGCCAATTTCACCATGCTGTCGTTAACATAAATTTAACTAAAAGTATTTTTAAGTTACCTAAAATTTGTTAAACTAATGTTAAGCTTTTTCACTTCATCACACATTCTTGTGTTTCCCTAATTTCCGAAAGTAGACAAAGATTTTACTTTTTAAAGTTGGTTAAAAATTCAAGTACAAGCTGTTGACGTCGACCCAAGTGTCTCCCCTGCTCATAAAGAATGTTATGCTGCGCCAACCCCTGATCCACCCCTGCCCCATGCAGTGTGTTAAGTGTTATTGTGTTTATTTGTTTAATAAAACATTTCGACGTGACAACATGAACATACCCATATGTAATGAACTCTAGTGTTATATATGTAATTGAGCCAGCCACCAGTGCTCCCTCTGGGTCGCACAGGCCGTTACGTCCAATCAACACTTACTCGAATTGCGTGTGCAACGATAACGCCCGCGCATGTTGTCCGCCATGTGAGTTAAAGTGTGCCGCGACGAACAGCAAGTCGACTACAGTGCCCGGCCGGGTGTGGCAATGCGCTAGTGTGTAATTAAAATATAATTCCTATTTTCAAAACCAAAATAATTACAATTAAAAGATACTGAAATAATATGAGAATTATGTGCAATAGTTAAATAATCATGAAATATCAAATTTAACAACTAAGTCCAAAACTGTTCGTGGCCGCTCCAGCGTCAGTTGCCGTCGGGAGCTCACAGGGGTCGGTCGCTCTGCGAATGCAGAGCTTACAGTTTTCGCGCCACTTTTTTCCAGTTCATCGCCATAGTCGTAAGTTTACCTAATTTTTTCAATTAGCTCTGCTCCAGACCCCACTTAGCCGTACGTTATTACGTGCGGCTCTTCGCCTAATCATTTAAATCCCAACAGGAATATTTCAGCATATTATGTAAATTTCGTGTTCAAAGTACTCGGACAGCAGATTTGAGCCTTACACATTTTTCCAGGCTTCGATGCCAGTTAATCGTTGTTTGATAAGAGCTTCTGGCAAGCCTTTGGTGTAATGGTGTACTAACATTTTAATATACGTGTCTCCGATTTAGCTAATGTTGACTGTGTGATATATGTATATGCAATCTAACTTAGTAATAGCTTTGTCAACCTTTAAGGAGCTACTGTGACTCACGTATGATTTTCATCTAGCCGAGTTTATGCTAAATTCGTAACATTCGCATTGTAGTGGGTTAGATTGAAATCACGTTTAAGAACGTTTGATCGTAGACTGCTGCCATTGTATGTTTATCTTGCCGTCGTCCAGGGTCTCGGGCTCGAGTCCCGGTACGGCTCCTAGCGGGAATGGCTGTTGTCGATTTAGTGTTTCCGGGTGGGCGCCAGACTAACTCTGTTTCTAGTCGATAGGTGGGTCGTGGGGTCGGATGCCCTCCGTGGCCCACTAGGACCGTCGGCGGTGTTGCGTGGGATATGAGGAATTCCCTACTTGGCAGTGGTTGGGAGTCGTATGGTTAATTAATCATACGCTGAAGTGATGCAACATATGATGTGCATCGTTTATTCATGCGACTGTGGGTTTGGTGTAATACCGTTGATTACACACCACGTCGTACAGAGAGTGACGTCACACAATACAGAAGTTACATAATTACACAAAGTTAGTCTGAAAAGTTACGTAATAAGGCATGGCACAAGTTTACAAAAATGTTACGTGGTGGTGCGTCGCACAAGTTTACTAAAAAACGTTCCAGGTTCAAGGTGTCGCACAAAATTACTAAATGTTACGTATTAGCGTGGCACTAGGCGGCACTGAGCCTGGTTACCCTAAAGAGGGGTGAGGGCGATTGGAGGCGGCCAATCCCGTATATCAATGTCTCGAGGCGGTGTTTGCGTCCACTGTAGTGGAGCGCGGACTGCAGCTAAATTCGTCCAAGTTCCCTTACGGGGTGGTGTCAACGCCAGGGCGACTGGTTTTAGTTCAAGTTCTGTGGTTCAGGAGGCGGCCCGTGCCATATACTGAAACTACCCCGCAGACCAAGTGTGGTGAAGGGGGTTTTAAAAGTTATGCGGCCGGATTAAGTCCTGGACCGAAAATTTGGACTGGGTACGCACGGAGAGATTAGTAAAAAGAGGTTTCGAGGAAGTGACTATAATTACCAGAAGTGAGTTCAATGCAGACAATGGATGATGTCTCTCCGTGGGACGTGCGTCCGTTCCGGTCCACGAGTCGCGCTGTACGGGCGTGATGTCATGGTGTCCGGCCAAGGCTCAGTGTCCCTCACGCCAGGATTGACCTCATTACATTATTTTCTAATGTGACACGTTAATAAGATATTTTAAGGGCGCTGAATTCCTACATTAATTATTAAGGCTAAATTAACATTACTCATCCCTTCTACAATTTAGAGTTAGTATGTTTACGAATTATGTGCTTTAAATTATACCAGAGACTGTTCATCTCTCGCTGGACTGCTCCGGTGGGGGGTAATAACGAAACACAAGGGTTAATAATTATGTCACATGGGTTTATTAACTAATCTAGGCAGAAGGCCGCTAGGGGGACACTCACACAAGTATCGACACTTTCACACACGTGAGTGCCCGGGCACTCCTACGTCGCACTTTTGTTAATCAACTTTTAATTTATACGTAATACTGTTTAATATTCTGTGTGTGTTTTAGCAACGTGGTCGGCTGTAATGTCGGTCTGTTTATTATGGGGCTGGGTTCTACCTTGTCTGCTGGTGGCTCGCCTGACTCGGGTGGGCCATGGCTAGGGGCGCGTTCCGTTAGCAGGGTTGAATACTGGCGGTTGCATGTAGGGCTTTAGGGTGGCCTTTGGTCGGACGACGTCAATCTTCGAATTCCATATAAATAGTTGCAATTTATCAGTTCTACAATAATATGCCACAGCCTTCGCATTGTCAGAATCAGTCTCAGGACAGTACTTTATACACGTGTTTGCAGCCTATCCTGTTCGGGCACAAAGGCAAAGTGTTGAACCAATCGTGAAGCGACGGTCTGACAACAGACTCGGCCAGGCGTTGGACAGGCAAATGTATCAAACCGAAATAAAGGGCAGTGTTTTTCAGTCAGTTTCCTTTTATTTCAAGGTGTCCTGGGTGGCCTGAACAGCCCAGGTGGTTTAAAATCACGACGTGCTCCTGCCTGCAGCCACGAGGTCGAACCCCCCTTTTTGCCCCCTGAGATCATTTTCAATTTAATATTTATTCAAAACTTAATCAGGCAGCAGGAGTGGGTTCATATTATTTTGTTTGTAATAATAATTAAATGTTTTTCATAAATGTAAAATAGATGTATAACATTGTCCACCGGGCGACGAAGCTGAGGCCAACACCTGGAAGCACCTGAGCGCTGCGCGTGTCGTGGGGTGGGGGAAGGACGGGCGGACGAGGTGCGACGCGCAGAGAGGGGAGCAGTAGTCATCTGGCGAGCAAACGACGCGGACGTGCGCAGAGGACCGGGTCGGAGAGCAGAGACTGGTGAGACCAAGCGTGATAAGTGGGAAGTATAGCGAACTGTTTAGGACAATCAGGGACATATTCATTAGGAACAAGAGACTAGTGGCCACAGAGAGAAGTTGAGAACCTGCGAGACGTACGCGAGTAGACTGTGCCGAGGGCGACGTCGAATCAGGGTTATGTATGGTACATCGCGAATCATACCTGTAAATGTTATAATTGTAAATAAGGGTTTTAGTGTCCAGACAATGCATGTACCATCGGTTGTGTCACCAAAGCAGCGGGGTAGACTTAATGACTCAGTCGCCAACACCTTAATTTAACTTCATTCCGACTATCAACAAGAGAGGGCAATAGCTAGCAAATCGTACAAATGTATCACGATATTACGGGGGCAGCCCGCACTAGGCACCTGCCCACCGAAACACGTGCAGCCGAGCTTCACTCCGCGGGTGCACGGGTGTTGTGCCTCAGGTAGCCCCATGTAAAGAGACTGTGTGAGGAGTGTATTAAAAACATTGTACCCGAACTTGCAAACTTTTATTAGTAGTGCGGATAGGAGTTGTTTTTCCTCCTGCCACAAGGCCTGAACCCGACCCTAGTATTGAGACCATACAAGCTTCGCATGGGGGGTGATATCCGCTACTACGACACTGTGACCATTCTATTTTGTTCCTTTTTGGGTGTAATCAAGTTCATAAAAAATAAATAATATTTAAATTACTTAAACAATCGATATATTAATTGCACAAAAAGTTTTTTAAAGCACAACAAATATTATTTTTTTAGGTTAAGATGTTTCTGTTAAATGAAATCATATACCCATCTGAAATAAAGTTATGAAAATGCATTAATGATGTGTTAAATGAGCATATAAAATTGAGATGAAAAAAGTATTTGATTAAAAATTATAATAGGAACTTATTTATTTTAAAACCATCACGTAAAAAAACTTCGAAAAGATTTCTTTGTAAAAATAAAGCGACATTTGTTTGATGAAATTACAAGCAGAAATTTTTTTAACACGTTCTTTATTTAGTTAAAAATACACTTTTTAATCATTAAGGGCAGTATTCCAAGACGTTTGAGTAAGGTAGCGAATATGCACTGCCTTGTTGGGCAACTGCCGTACCCTAACTCTCGGGTCATATTCCAAAACGTGTCCTAACTGAACCCCTGTAAGGTATCAGATCGGCTACTGTTTTAATAAACGAGGACTTGTGCGAGGCTATAAACAGTTGTACTTCATGGAATCCATCATAATTTTAGTTTTTTTTTTAAAACTATGGAATTATAATGTGAAATAAAATATTAAATTTTGGTTGTACAAGAATAAACAATGGATTTTTGGCCGTATTTATGTTCGCTGTTTTTTAAGATATTAGGGGGAAAATTGAAATTGTAAAAGTTCTGTTAAAGTTCATTAAAAAGGAAAAAATATATATAAAGTTGACGTCCATCGGCTTTTAGTCCCTGATTCCCCGTTTGCGTAATTGCCCTGTGTTGCCCGTGCAGCCCTTGTCGGTGAGGTGTGAGTCCAGGCCAACGTGGCCGGGACCGGGAAATGCGGGACCTGGAGGGAGTTTAGGTGGGGAGGAAGAATGGTAGGCAGTTAGAAGGATAACTCGGTGTTGACTGTACCACGAGCCCCTTTTATTGTCGCTTAGAGAGCCTGCCGCAGCCTGGCAGATCCGTCGCAGAATGAGCACCCACCCCGCTACGACCCGGACTCCCGGAGGAAAGTCTCGTCCGTTAACACGTCCCGACACAAACTGAGAAGTTGTTCCCGTAAAAATGGCTCCGATTAAGATTGCTCCGTAACGATGCGCAGCGCGTACGCTGTCCGTCACGTAAGAGTCTCGTACTGACTGCGAGGTTCGGTGGTCCGTAACTGCGCGTACACGGCCTACGACGTTCGTATGGTGACGTCCCAGAAAACTCGTAAAACTCAATACGGTGAGCGATACAACGGATGCAGCTCGGCTGCAGTGACAACCCGTGATGTTACACTGTCGTCGGACTACGATCCGAGAAGACGCGCCTCACGAGCAGCGTGGAGCGGCGTGCACGTCTGCTCTCGATCGCGCCCACAACACCACTGCGCTCTCCCGACCGCCCGCGGACCGAGGCCCGCGGACCTGCGGGGGTGAGGGGGAGAAATCGGCCGGCGAGGGAGAGGCCCGCCCCGCGACGCGCCAGACTGCGATTACATTACTAGCACGGCTAAAGCACTTGAGAAAAATCACAGAATTATTTACACAACTTAGCGAATAATTAATTAAAAAACGAATTTACACATGAATTAATTAGTTACGATTACAAAATATACACAATTGTTAAGGCTCGTGACCATTTAAAAATACATAAAAAACAGAATTATTTATAACACTAAAAGAGGCCCACTGGCATGCTAGGGCGCACGCGGGTGCATCCCTGACCGTAGCCCTTTACAGATGGTGCACTGGGGGACAAAACTCGCTCAGGCCCACAGGTACGGCCTCTGCATCTGGGAGGGTACAACGACTGTCGTCATATACCCCCCCCCCCGAGACCGTCCTGGCCCCCGACATCGACCTAGACCGGCAGCTGCGTCCGCGTCCGGCCACGTGTCTGGTCGTCGGAGTTCGTTATGTCATTATGTATGGGTCGGGCGAACTGGGGCAGGAGCTGCATCACGCTGCAGTGTAGCCCCCCGGCGGCCGTCAGTCGTACGTCTCGGGGCATGTACTGACCCCCCCACTCGTAGTCCCGGAGGTAGTGAGGGGCCATTGTCTCACGCGTGGACCGGCGCAACGCTGGTCCTCTCCCCGCGTGAGTGGTCGTCATCGGCTCCCCGGAAGGCAAGTCCAGGACCACCTGCTGGGCCCTGTCAACATCACCCTCCCCACTGAGGAGCCGGACCGTTACCCCATCTGTCACGTCCTTGTTCACGTCTGTCCTCGTCACCCGCCGTTCCCAGGGGTGGATGAATCTCTGTCCACGTCTCTGGGCAGGCTCCGGCAATGTCACTACTGGTTCACTTGGGGCGATCAGGTCGCCCTGTGCTGTGTTGTCATGCGTCACGTCCTCGATGAGAGGTCTGTCATTAACGTTGGCGTTGGCGTTGTCGTCATCGGGTGGAAGCACCCGGTCCACAACGCGTTCCAGCTCTGCAATGCTCGTGCCACGCAGGCCCCTTCTGCCCCTCCTGTCGGGCGTCCTTGCCCCACCCCCTCTCGCCAGCCGAGAGCCGCCGTCTCCTCCCTGATGTCCCCTCGTAGGAGGCGGAGTCGGTATTGTCGTGCAGGCCCGATTGTGCATCGTGCCCCAAGTGTCATCGTCTCCGTCAACGTCCCCGCTTACCACCCACCGTGACCTGGGGTGGGCGTGTCCCCGTCGACTTCCCTGGTCCAGCTCCGGTGGCATCACCACGGGGTCACCCAGGTCGACCAGTATTCCTACGGCGATGTTGTCATTGGCCCTGTCCTTGGCCACTGGCCCGCTGCCGTCGTGGCCATCCTCGTGCGTCCCGTCCCGTGTGTCATTGTCCTCGTCAACATCCCCGCTTACCACCCGCCGTGACCCGGGGTGGGTGTGTCCCCGTCGACGTCCCTGGTCCACCTCCGGTGGCATCCCCATGGTGTCACCGAGGTCGACCAGTTTTCCTACAGTGACATCATCATTGGCTCCGTCCTCGACCACTGGTCCGCTGTCGTCGTGTTCGTCCTCGTCGTGCGGCTCGTCTATCAATCGGATGTCGTCTCTGTGTACTTTAGTCGTCCGTCCGTCGGCGCGATGTACGACGTACGTGGTGGTCCCCAGTCTGTCAACTACCTCCTGCGGGCCTGACCACTTAGTGGCCAAACTGGCGCAGAAGCCCCTCTCGCCAGACGACAGGTGGTGACACCTGACAAAAACCTGCTGGCCAGGCTCCAATTGTCCTGGGGGCTTGTGCGTCTGCGGCGTGCGTCGGGCCAGGTAGTCAGCCTGGCGACGTCGGGCGTCTTCGCGTAGATCGTCTGTGGTCATGTCGTGCGAGTCGGGGGTGTGTGTGCTTCCCCGGGCAAGGCGAGGTTTCGGCCCTGCACCAGTTCAGCGGGGGAATGGCCCGTGACAGCGTTCATCCGACGGCGCAGGCAAAACAGCAGCATCGGCAGGTGCAGGTCCCACTTAGTGTGGTTCTCGTCCAACCGGATGCGCAGCTCAGTCTTAATGTCCTGATTCCGCCTTTCGGTCAGATTCGCGCGCGGATGGTAGGTGGGCGTCGTGTGATGCTCCACCCCCCATCACGCGCAGGACATTCGCCAGCTTCTCCCCGTGAACTGCACCCCATTGTCCGTCAGCAGGACCGCGGGTACCCGTATCGCGGGAAGAACTCGCGCTCGAGCAGGGCAATCACAGTGCCGGCCTTCACGTTTGGCACTGCGAACGCCTCCGCCCAGCGGGTGACGACGTCCGTGACCACAACAATGAAACGCCGGCCATGGGACGTGCGAGGATACGGCCCCATGATATCCACCGCCACAGTGTGGAAGGGATCCCGGGGCCGTCGCGGGACCTGTTGCTCCTTGCCGTTGAGTCGCCTGGACTTCCACTCCTGGCAACGCAGGCAGGCCCACACGTAGCGTCTCACTTCTGCCACGTCGCCAGGCCAGTGGAACGTCCGTCTGACCTCACGAAGCGTCTGCTCCGCACCTGGGTGTCCCACCAGGGGCTGGTCATGCAGGTAGCCCATGACCCAGCGCCTAGCCTCGGGCGGCACGTGGGTCTGCCACCTGCTCATCCTGTGAGCCCTTCTGGTCTGGAGCACCCTGTTCAGACTTCGGCAGCCCGGTACCACCTTTTCCCCGCACTCCGTCAGTCGAGTCTGGGTTTCGGGGTCCCGGAGCTGCGCAGCATGGACCAACGTGAGCAGTTCATTCATAGTCTCTGGTCGCACGTCAGGCGCAGGGGCAGTGGAGCTGGACAGCGCGTACAACACACATGGTCGCGGCACCGAGTCCTCTACCCCGCGTTCGCACTCAGGGAGGAGCACTTCCTCCCAGCTCTGGTTGTTGCGGAACTCATTCTCAGGATCCGGATTCCGGGACAACTCGTCGGCCAGCTGATTTTCACGTCCAGGAATTTCTTCGGCCGTGAACGAGAATTCCTGGATCAGCATGGCCCACCGAGTGAACTTAGACCTCCGGCCCTGAGCGGAGTCTAGCCAGCGGAGGCATTGGCTGTCGGTTCTCAGCGTGAATGAGCGCCCCTCGACGTGGTGACGGTACCTCTGCAGGGCCCAGACCACCGCAAGACACTCCTGCTCATTCACGTGATACCTCTGCTCAGCCTGCCCAAACTTGGCGCTGGCGTACTCGGTTACGCGCCTCACTCCCTGGTCAGTCATCTGGTACAGTACCGCACCCATCCCCTCCTGACTCGCATCCATCTGGATGAAGATGGGGCGACTGGGCACCAGGCGCGAGAGCGTGTGACAGTTCCTGAACCAGTTCTTCACCTGTCGCAAGGCTTCGTCCGCGACGGGGGTCCACCGGAACTTAGTCTTTGGCGACAGCAGGTCCGTCATCGGGGCCGTGACCGTGGTGAAGTTGGGGACAAAGGACCGCAGCCAGTTGAGCAGCCCCAGCAGCTTCTGGAGCTGCTTCCTGGTCTTCGGTGCCCCCTTTCCCTCGATCAGCTCCAACTGCTCGGGCCGGGGACGGCACCCCTCCGCCATCACAATGTGCCCCAGGAACTCGATCTCAGTGGCCCCAATGTGACATTTCTTTGGGGCATACGTCAGTCCGTGTCTGGCCATACGTTTTAGCACCAGTGCCAGATGGTGCGCGTGCTCCTCCCACGTCCTGGACGAGATGATAACGTCGTCCAGATAGGCACTGGCGAATTCGCCAATGTACCCATCCAGAACACGTACCATCATGGCCTGGAACGTTGCAGGGGCATCCATGAGACCAAACGGCATGGCACAGAACTGGTATCGCCGGTCATCTGGTGATGTGAATGCCATCTTAGGGCGGTCCTCCGGGCATACCGGCACCTGCCAGTAGCCCGATTTCAAGTCAAGTGTCGTGAAGATAGTCGCGTCCCCCAGTCCGGCTAGAGCGTCCGTGATGTTGATCTGCGGGGGCAGGGCTGGAATGGTCAGTTTGTTTACCGCCTTGAAGTTCACGCAAAAGCGTAAACTTCCCTCCTTTTTGGTGGCCAGCACCACCCGCGAGTTGTACGGGGAGGTGCTGGGCTCAAACACTCCGTCACGTAACATCTTGTCAATCTGAGTCTGTATGGCCTACCGCTCTCGGATACCAAATCCATACACCTTCTCAAAGGGAGGGCGGTGCGGTACCATCGGTATCCGGTGTTCAGTCACATTCGTTCATCGTAGCCGGTCCGCGGCCGCAAATACCTGTGCTTGGGAGGCGAGGACACTGTTGATGGCGTCGACGTGCTTCTCGGGGACACCGTGCTGAAGATCCTCCAGGCAGATGACTGACTGAGGGGGACTGGGAGGAACCTGGTGCACGCCGTACACCATCCAGCGCCCCCGGGTGCCGAAGTGCATACGCCGAGCTCGTACTTCCATTGTTGCGTCGACCTCATACAGCCACAGGACTCCCAGGATCAGCCCCTCGCGGAGCTCGGGGACCACCCAGGCCTCGATGCGGCTAACGTGACCAACGATGCTCAATGTTACCTGAGTGATGCCCCCTGCTGCGACGACGGCATCCCTGGTGGCCAGCTGCACCAGCTCCCTCCGCAGGGTTACTGCCTCCGCCCTTACCAGGTGGGCCGCGATGTAGGATCGGCTGGCGGCGGTGTCGACCAGGGCCAGCATTTCCCATCCGTTATCGTGGACGGGGACTCGCAGCAGCTCCTGCTCCCCAGGGCCGACCTGCCCCAGCTGTGCAGTCATCAGTTCTCCACCGCCCCTCGGCCTCCTGGCCGTCCAGGCTTGGGGAACTCGCGGCAAGTTCCTCAGCTTGTCCTGGAGTTGATGCGTTGATGTTACGGTGGTCCACCTTGTCGACGGCAGGTCAACAAGGCGGCTGGTCCGGCCCCGGAATAGCCTCCGTCGGGGCCGCTGCGGTCGTGGTGGTACTCGGTTGTCCCTGAGGTTGTCCCGGCACAGGAACAGCTGACGGGGAGCATTTCTGTTGCCCCTCGCTTCCCGGCGATGGACATGATGCTGGTGTTGTAGGCGTGGGCGGTGGTTGACGAGTCCTGCTGGTTACTGGGTCTGCCGGTGGTTGGCGGGTCGGGGAGCGGCACAAAGTTGTCCCTTCGCCCCCGTTTTCGCATTTCCCGCCTGCGACGTGTTGCCCTCGCCCTCCTCCTCCCACGCGGCTCTGGTGGGGCACAGGCGATGCCAATGGTACGCCTCTGGGCAAAAACGGCATCGCGGCGGACGCTCGTCCCTCTTCAGCGTTCCTGTCCGCAAGTGACGTCCCCCTCCTGCTGCAAACGTCTCTGGGCGCCCCCTGGTGCCACTTCGGTCTGCTGTCTTCCAAGGTCCCACGCCGTCGGCGCAGCTCACCACGGCCATGTCATTGTCCGTGACTTCTGTGACGGTCACTCCCCGCGGTCCTGAGCGGGCCCGGGAAACTCTCGCGCCCCTAAGTGCCATCCTCCACTGCGACATGTCACGCTCAATCACGCGGGTGAGGGCTACGAACTCCTCCGTGTCGCATCCGGCGGCTGTCCTCATGAAGGGGTGGAACTCTGGTAGCATTTGTTCGACGATGGTTGGTAACGCTGCACTCACATTCCCACTTGTCCCCAATTGGCGGAACATGCACAGCTTCTCGTAAATGAACTGTTCTGTGCTCTCGTCCTTGTCCTGGTTCCAGCAGTAGAATGTCCGCAGACACATCGCACGCGCCTGATCGTTATCGAACCTAGTCTCGACTTGGCGTACAAAATGTCCCCATTCGGTATCAAACCTCCTGGCCATTGACCACCAGTTTCTCGCCTCGCCGCGGAGCTGTCCCGCCACTCGCGACGCCCACTCTGCCCGTCGCACTTCTTACAGCTATAGGAGGTGCTCGCACTCCCGCAAAAACTCTCGCGGGTCATCGTTGTCTCTCCCCGCGAACACCGGCAACTCGAACTGCTTGTTTACGTACCGCACTACCAGCCCCTCAACGTCCGCGGGCATGTAGCTCTATTCCCGTTTATAGTTATTATCTGTGCTGTCCATGCCGTCTGCTCTCCCGGCCGCGCCGCCGGACCCGCACACTACGCTTTTCACGTCAACTTTCGCGGAGTCCCCTTCTCCGTACATGTCTGCTTCGAAACTGATCAGATCGTTTCTGTCTTGTCCTGTCTGTTTCCACGCCATCCTTCCCGCCAGCGCTACTGATCCGGGACTTAATCGCAACCTCCCCCAGTAATACAGTCCGATCCTTCCCATCGCTTTATCTTCAGTCGGAGATCCCGCTGCGCCGCCGTCTTGAATTCCCCTCGCTCCCACGCCATGTTATCTCCCGCCAGCGCGCCGGTGCGCCGGCTCGAGTTCGCGTCGCTCTCACGCCACGCGGCTGCACCTGCCTCCGTCCTGTCTGCGTGCACTTACGTGCGCTTACGTGCGTTCGCGTGTGCTTACGGCCACACTAGTTGGGCGCCAAATGACGTCCCACAGCTTTTTGTCCCTGATTCCCCGTTTGCATAATTGCCCTGTCTTGCCCGTGCAGCTCTCGTCGGTGAGGTGTGGGTACAGGCCAACGTGGCCGGGACCGGGAAATGCGGGACCTGGAGGGAGTTTAGGTGAGGAGGAAGAATGGTAAGCAGTTACAAGGATAACTCGGTGTTGACTGTTCCACGAGCCCCTTTTATTGTCGCTTAGAGAGCCTGCCGCAGCCTGGCGGATCCGTCGCGGAATGAGCGCCCTCCCCGCTACGACCCGGACTCCCGGAAGAAAGTCTCGTCCGTTAACACGTCCCGACACAAACTGGGAAGTTGTTCCCGTAACAATGGCTCCGATTAAGATTGCTCCGTAACGATGCGCAGCGCGTACGCTGTCCGTCACGTAAGAGTCTCGTACTGACTGCGAGGTTCGATGGTCCTTAACTGCGCGTACACGGCCTACGACGTTCATATGGTGACGTCCCGGAAAACTCGTAAAACTCAATACGGTGAGCGATACAACGGATGCAGCTCGGCTGCAGTGACAACCCGTGATGTTACACTGTCGTCAGACTACGATCCGAGAAGACGCGCCTCACGAGCAGCGTGGAGCGGCGTGCACGTCTGCTCTCGATCGCGCCCACAACACCACTGCGCTCTCCCGACCGCCCGCGGACCGAGGCCCGCGGACCTGCGGGGGTGAGTGGGAGAAATCGGCCGGCGTGGGAGAGGCCCGCCCCGCGACGCGCCAGACTGCGATTACATTACTAGCATGGCAAAAGCACTTGAGAAAAATCACAGAATTATTTACACAACTTAGCGGATAATTAATCAAAAAGCGGATTTACACATGATTTAATTAGTTACGATTACAAAATATACACAATTGTTAAGGCTCGTGACCATTTAAAAATACATAAAAAGCAGAATTATTTATAACACTAAAAGAGGCCCACTGGCATGCTAGGGCGCACGCGGGTGCGTCCCTGACCGTAGCACTTCACAGATGGTGCACTGGGGGGAAAAAACTCCCTCAGGCCCACGCCGGTGGACAGGTACGGCCTCTGCATCTGGGAGGGTACGATGACTGTCGTCAAAGTTATGGATCAAATCGGCAACAGATAGGACACCATAAATCAGTGCCCTAAAAATAAGGGACTGGCCGTGTCCTATTGTGCACTTGGAATATGGTTAGGGTACAGGAATTGTATATTCAACACCTAAACCCTTATTTTTGTGTCTTGGAATACGGCCCTAATATACCAACCATTATATTTAACCAAATTTTCTTGCTTATATAAAATATGAGGTTATTTATGAGTCTTGTTTTCGTCTCCAAGTATCAGCTGGAACAATTTTGTGGCCATTTTGGTATGTGCTAAACATCTGTTATTTATTTAAACGAACCAATATTTCGTTTTACGTTTTGAATTAAAAAAACTGCATACGGTATATAAATTTTGATAACTTTTAAGTTGCCTCCAGATCTAAATTTTGTGATGCAAATTTAAGTTAAATCAGCAGAAAAGGTATAAGGTGCACTTAAAATGGTCGATGTTTTTTAAATACCACGTAGTATGAATCCGTAACCAAGTTATATTTAGTATTTAAATTTTTACTTAATTAAAGTAATAATTTCCACAATAATTGTAGATTACATTTGTATTGTAACATAGTACTGCCTAAACAGTAAGAAAAACCAAGATTCTAATACCATCCACGATTTTTGCAGCGCACCCAGTCGTGCAACAGCCAGCCACCAACAGTGTTGTATTTTACAGATTTTGCTTTAAAACTTTAATCAGAAAATGGCTGGCATTGTATATTCCAGTGCAAATTATTTGCCCTACAGCCACCCAAATACAGACTGGCAGCAGCTGAGATTTACATTAATGATATTAATGACGCGAATTACACTTCACAGAGTAGAAGCTGCCTCCTTGTAACTTGAGATCCAGTCATATGTGCGACCCACCGGCAGGCTCAGACCTAGTCTCAGGGAGCTCCCATCATTGACTTGTCTTAACTTTTTAGTAAACACTGTGGTTCTTAAAGTACTGTTTTTTATCTCCTTTATTAATTCTGGAGCTTCGCGTGCATCTCACAAAGTGCTTTTTGAGCTGGAGGCCTAGACCATCTCCTAAGTTCTTCGCCTCGCACCATAGGGCACACAGGCAGGCCCCACACTTACAGGACCAGCCAACTACGGTGTGTTCATTCAAGGAATTAATTGAACAGGAGCCAGTACCATTGTAAATAAACAAATTATAGTTTTATCCAGGAGTGTGTAGAATACTGTGCAGTTGTACTTATAAGTACACGCGAGAACTACATTAAATCCGGACATGACTACTGATGTGTGAGTACGTACTGTTTATCGCCGATCATTATTGTGTCCCAGTGAGTGTCCACAGTGTCATTTCTAACTAAGGGCATACCTATTGGCCTACAACAGGTGGGTCAGGGGATGTTCAGTCTAGGCTACATAGCTTTGTTTCTGTTAAGCAGAAGACCTCCCTCGGCAAGTCACCAGGCCAAACAGTCCACAACTCACCTAATTGTGGGAGGGTGCTCTTACTGAGAGAGCTGGTGTCAGGCAACAACATCTAACCACAAAGCTACCCAGAGACGACCGCCTTATCTCCACACTTCATAGGAGACCAGCCTGTGTTGATTACAAATGCAACCTATTTTACTATTTACATCTTTAACTGCAATAACATTGTTTTTGTTTTAATTTACACACACTATTTTAACAGTCATTGAACTGACTAGTACCCAGAGTTGTGACTTATTTGAAATACTTATTGTATTTAAAATGCAAATACAAAACACAAAATACGTATTTTATATTTTGTACTTAAAAACCATTTTTTAAAAAGTATTTTGTATTTTATTTGAAATACTTTTCGAAATGTATTTTATATTTGTCAAAATAAAATACGATTTTACTGCCTATGTGCAAAATTACAGTTAAAACAATATGAACGTTATAATCTGTGAAACATGATGCTACGCTTCGCTTTTTAACGAGATTGACATCGATTTTGTTTCGATTACTTTTTTTATTTTACCCGTTAATAGTGTTTGTTATCAAAAATATAGAGTGACGTCGTACTTCCGGAGGCCATTAAGCCCGGCCTCTACCCGCCAGTATTGGCTCCCGCTGGTGGAACGCACCCATGCAAACTCAACCCGGGTCAAACGCGGAGTAGATACGCAAGTACTCTAGTGTATAAATTTTGTCACGGAACTGCACCTGATGCAAACAACCAATAATAATTCACGGAGTAAGCTCATAAAGCCATCCCCTTAAACTAACACGTGATAAGAAATGTGCATCGTAGAGCACGAGTGTTATCCCCCTCTGGGCACAGTGTTTTGATACGCCCCTCGTGCCCTAAAATTATATTATTTTAATTAAATAAAAAAAGGCCTAGGAAACAGCTGGGGAAAATTATAAAGAAAAATACAAGTATTACCAGAGGGGGCAAGAGGTGGTGAACAAGACAAATTTATACTCCCCACACACAGGCAACTTGGGAGCTAGTGGATCGTTAAATAGTTAAAGGTAAATGATAAATAAATAAACACTTCATAAGTAGATTGGTCTATAGGTTGCCTGTTTTATTTAAAAAAGATAAATTAAGTAAATCTGTTTTCCTTTTGTTTTGGTATCACAATAACATGCTGGTATTAAGTTACAAAAGGAGGGCCGGCCCAAAATTATTAAAACACGTTATACTATACATTAAACAATTAAAAAAATACATTTTATAGCGGGGTAGCTTCGTCCACTCATTGCTGTAACAATTTCACATTTTTTTTTTTTTTTACTGGATAAGTTCTCTATGGCACAGCTCGCTGGTATATAATTTGTTTCGCTGGCGGTAGGGAAAAGTTATATGTTAAATATCACCCGGGGCTTCAAGCTTGACATCTGACCGGGAGGAAGCTCTTCTTAGAGAGAAATGAAACTGGAGGTCCTGGACAACATGATGGGTGCAATTTCGGCGCCCAAATATTGGACCCTGTCAAACAGGGTGTAGCTCCAGGACTCAGGAGATGTCTCACGCTGACATCAGAAAGGCGCAAACCGAGAAATGCGTGGGTGACGTGGCAGAAATCAACATTTAGTAAAAAATAAGAAAATGAAATAAACTTAAACCAAGACATGACTTGTGTTCTAATAGCTATTACTGACTGGCTACTACAGAAATTATAAGCTGGGATCACATCCCTTTTAAGACAGATGACTACATTCTTGATTCGAACGAGTACGTTGTTGCCGAGAAAAGCCTCTTAACACAGAAGACGCCGAGATGACGCATTAAGTAGCCAAAGTCAGAGTCCCAAGTGCCGCAGTGGCGGGAAAATATCCTAAATAAAAACGGGCGGTAGGGCCTAGGGAAAAGAGGGGGAAGGTTCGGCTCTGGGCCGAATATTACCGGAGGTGGCCGAGTAGTCGTAACCACGACTTCAGATGTTTGCGCCGAAGAGGCGACTACTGCGTTCTCTACCGGCAGGCACAGAAAGCAACATACAATCGACTATTACAGGTCGCGAGGAGGAAGCATAGGGCCTTATGGCGTAGCTGGTGTTACACTCTGGCGGCCTAATGGGGTCAGAAAGGGGGAGTTAGCAAGATGGCCCACAGGTGTCGCGGGCGTCCGCTCCAAGAGCTGGCGCCCAGAGCAGACGTTACTGTTTCTGCCGATAGATGTCGTGAGTGGTCCATCCTTGCACATATATTTTTTTATGGCGAGTTGTCATTGGAGTCGGTCACTGCCTGGCGAGTTCACGTCAGGTCAATGGTCCTGGGCTACATTCTCAGAACTGGGGGGGGGGGGGGGATGGGGGTGAGCGGGTACAAAAACGCAATGATGGCTGGGAACGGGGGTTCACGGGATACTCGTTCGTGCCGAGACTCGCTACTCTCAGTGGGTCTCTGAGAAATAGAGCTTGCAGGCCAGAAGCTGTTCTATGCAATTTGAGTCATGTAGGGAATTAATATTACAAACCGGGGACGTGACTGTAAGAGGTAGAAATGTCATACGGGCTGCTAACGTCTACATAAGACTAGCAAAATATCAGATAGGTCCCTGAGAAAAGGTGCTTGGTGCTACTGCCACAAAGTTTAACTAAGGAGAGTACACCAGCCTAACAAAGTGTAAATCACCCTTTTGTAATTAAATGAAATAGAAAATAAAATTTCCAAAAATAATTTAAAATTATAATGATTTAAAAAAACCGTGCTGAAATACCTAATTTCCGGCACAGTTTAATGAACGGCCTTAATTCTCATCGCGGCCATAATTTAAGTAAGAAACAAATTGCTGAAGCAATATCCAGAACAAACCCACAAACATAAACATAACCAGTGGTTTTTACCAACTAGTCAGTAGTCTTTAAGTTGAGTCATCTTTTTAAATAATAATTGTTCAATTTCTTAAACTGAAGCTTTAATCAATATTTCATAATATATTTAATGTCAACATTAATATTCAAACAAGGGTCATGTATAATTAACAAGTACCTAAGTTTTTAATTGAAAATCGAATAACGGTAATATATTTTCTTCACTTGTGGTTCGGCGCGCGGCGGAACTGTTTACCCCCCGCGCGACAGCTCCCTCCGGCAGTCCAGATCAGTTCGCGGCCCGAAGTGGATGTGTTCGTGTGTTCGTTCCGTGGGGAACCTTCAATTTAGTAACTCACCGATTCTTCACTCTGGTAAATATAGTCATGACCAAATCCTTTATAACGTCAATTCCCCACGCGACCCCGGGTCGGTTTTTACGGTGCAGGGCTGAACCCAGCCGTCGTAATTCCTGCCTTAAGGCCACGGGCCACAGGGCCGCCTTTATGGACCTGGCCGACTCAAGGACAACCATCGAACTCCCCCCTCTAACGAACTGCCTTAGTGAGAGACAATCATAATTAATCAAGAATAGTGTCGTGTAATATCGTGTACCCAAATATGTCCGTTAATAAATACGTGTACCACATGTTTTCAGTTCCAGTGCGTGTATTACATCTGTAGTTAGGCACCAGCCACCTTATGCTGAACAGGGAGAGTCTCCATTGTCTACTAGCAGTTAATACCACCCTTAAGATACAGCCACCGAGTCTAGGGAAACACTCTGGGGCCGATCGACCCACCCCATTGGTTAGACGTACATGCTAACCTGGTGCCCTCCCGGGGGAAAAAAAAAACAAACCATAAAACACCACCAGCCCCTTAGACTCGCCGCGGGACTCGAACCCGAGACCCCGGCCGATGACATTTGGCGCCCCTGCGTGTGGCAACGAACAGAAAAATGCAGTAAAATTCAGCAAGAAAAACACCCATCAGGTAAGAAACAACACATTATCAAGGGTCACATATTTTTATGGTATTAATTTACTTTGCCTTTTTTGCTTAGGCACCTGCTCAATCCTTGCATACTGAACGAGATTTAGTGAAAATTTTCCGCGATTTCGTGAGTGAAAAGTGATAAAGTATACTTACTTGTGGGACTGCCGAACTCAAAGTATCATATATGTTTGTTGTATCTCTTTTTCTTGTGACCACGATCCTTTTCGGTATAAAGGAGTACACTTTAACCTTTATAATCAATTGTCGTTTAGGATTAGAAAATGTATGTATTTTAGTGTTGTTCATTTGAATTTCGTTCAGTAGTGATTTGATGGCCGACATATGAAGTGACTGGCCTGCGCGGTGCTCTGATTCAGCCGGAATTTGCAATGGAATCGTGAATGCGAGGCTAAGGCCTCATTGTCAAGCAAGTTATGGTATGCCCTAAGTTCCTGGAAATTTGGCAGGTAGTCCTCCTGGATGAGAGTGTGTTTGTGGGGGGAAGAGGGAAGGCATTACGGACAGTACAGTTGCTCCCAGAAGCTAGAACATTGTAGCCGCCCATAAAGCAGACTTGCTGGCAAGTAATATGGCCTTAAACTGGAACTTACTGAGTCTTTTGTTTCATGAACGAGGTTCTAGCCAGCAGAGCTCCAAACTGTATCAGGCAATGAATACGAGATAAACCTAATCACAGAGTGTCAAATATCTTTACACACGTGGTCTAAAAACAAAGCTGAAATATAACATGTGATCTCTGTACAAGAAAACTTACTACTAATATCTTTCAAAACATTGTTAAAAAAAATTTGTTCTTACTGATATTCTTTTTGCTAAGAAAACGAACTGCCATTACATCACAACATTACATGTTATTGTTATAAGGAAACGTGTGTTAAATCACAAGCCACCTACAAAATGAAGTCTTGAAGTCAGTTACCAGATTCACACTGCATTTATCGCCGCCATAAGACGACAAAATTTATTTAGACACATGTATTAACCCTGGTTGTTTAGTTATCAATCAACAAACCAAAATAAGTTTTATTTTCTATTGAAACAAAATCATGCATTATCTGAAATTAATTCTCAAGCTGTGTCCAAATACGCCTGATGTACATACTTAAATATATGCGTTCCCCCGTCCGAACTGTAAGTGAAGTACACAGGTATGCAGGTAAACGAATGGTGTACTTATTGCGCACTCACAGATTAACTAAAAATTTTTTTTCACCATTTTGAAATTTTTATATTTTAATTGAGAAATGAGTATAATTAAGAGACTCGTAAAATAAATTCACTTTATACTTTACCAGAGTTATAATTTAAACTGAACACAGGTTTGTAACTAAAAAAAATTTTTGTAAACAATTTACAAACCAATAAATACATGCACATGCACCGATCGTAACTGTCACAAAGAACGGTAGAAACTTACGTAGGTTAGTATATCAATTCATTTTCTTGAAGTCTTAGTGCACGGACCTAAACATGTGGTATTTTCAGCTGAAATTTGGTTTTTGAAAATGAAACAGTTTGTTTTTTAACCGGTTAACCTGGCAGATAACCGTTGTGGAGGCGAAGACTCGGAATGCCCTGGCGCACCGCGAGGACAAGTGAAGAGCGCGGTGTGCTGGATGCAAGACGCCCCCTCCCCCCCATCGCGGGGGCAGAGGAAAGGAGACTTTTCCGACACCGAGGAGTGTTGAGCGACGCTGCAGACGCATGCCGTGTGACACGGGAGACTGTGCCCAGAAGGGAACCACACATAACTTAGAAACACACAACTTAGAACAGTCATAACTTAGAAACCTCGAATAAATCCACGTAACTTAGAACTGTCATAAGTTAGAACGATAATCATAACAAACGCAACGCAGAACCACACAACTTAGAAACGTCATAACTTAGAAACACACTACTTAGAACAGGCATAACTTAGAAGATTCTATCTTGTGTGTTTCTAAGTTATGTGTTTCTAAGTTGTGACAGCACCCCTGCCCAGAAGCGGCGGGGGGCAGCCGCCACCAGGACGCACCAACCAGAGGAGGGGAATTCAGACTAGAAGGAGAAAGGAGAGGTGCCTCTAAAGGCCGGTCCACACGCAACGATTTACCTGCGCAGGTCACATCGTTGTAGACAAGACGTAGCGTGCAGACAGGAAAACTGCGCAGTTTTGTAAACTGCGCGGAGACGGAACACGGAGAAGGAAAACTGTGGCCCAGAGCATTTATGTTCGCGCAGTTTAGTCGACCTGCACAGACTTGTCGTAGCGTTATGGACACTTCCTCCGTCTTCTCCGTACACGGGGCTCAGTTCTCCCTCGGTATTTGTGCCGGAACAGTGTAATCTGTTCAACGATGACCGATTTGCGACAGTGTTCACGTGAAATTCTAACAGAGTTCATTGGCCTATACAAGTCCTTTCCATGTTTGTGGCAGGTCAAATCAAAAGAATATAGCGAAAGAGACAAAAAAAGTCAAGCGTATGAAGCACTTGTGCAAAAATACAAAGAGGTTGACATCGCGGCTAACAGAGATAAAATAACAAAAAAAAAAATTAACTTTTTGAGGTCGGTATACTGGAAAGAATTGGCAAAAGTAAGGAATTCTCGCAACTGATAGTATAAAACTTGGCTACAAACTGTGTTGTGTGGACACAGCTAAACTGCAACCTTTTGTTTGCACAGTTTTACCTGCGCAGTCAAAACTGTGTTCAAAACGTTGCCTGTGGACCGGCCTTAAAGGAGATGGAGCACACGGTAAAACCAGGGGGGGGGGGGTGAGAGAGATATAGACATCTGTTCCGCCCCAACTTGAATTGCCGCGAAGTGGTATCACCACAACTTCCCAGCGTTTCAAGTTCGAGCCATAGCTGTCACAAAAGAAAAGGGCAAAACTTTAAATCTCAGAAGTTCAACTCACAATCACTACACACAGTTAGTTACTCAAGGTAAACGCCGACACATCACAAGTACATAAATATTACACCTAGCTAGAAAAGTTTCTCTTTATTTCTCCAGCGCATGAAAAAGTTAGTGTATGTGTCAGAGATGCTTAACGATTAACGATGGCACGCAACACAAGACAAGAGAGCATTAATTCTTGTATGTAGAAGGTTGGCTCAAAACAATGCAAACAAACTGAAGCGGTGTCCCGGTGAACTTTCTTCGTTGTCTCGGAGTTGGGCCGTCTGCTTGTCTGCTCAGGCCTGAAGGATAGGCAACTTGCCAAGTACACGTGTGCGGCGGGCGATAGGACGAGCAGGGAACGGAACCCACTCGGGCGCCGTCAGCAACGGGCGCCGCGGACGTGCAAGGCGAGCGGCCGGCGATCACGTGTCACAGCTCCGCCCAGACCAAGGTTGAATCCCCGCCGTGGAGGACGCTAAAGTCGTAGTCAGCAACGGGACTCAGCATCGGGATGACAGGTCACCCAAAACGATTACAGGCGGATGCCACCTTGGGCGGACCGGGGTGCTGTCACAACTTAGAAACGCACAACTTAAAAACATATGAATTAGAAACACACAATATAAATTATTCTAAGTTATGCCTGTCACAATTGATGTGTTTCTAAGTTATGACCATTCTAACTTACGACAATTCTAAGTTACGAGGATTTTTGACGTGACAACGTCTAATAAATCGATGAACGCCGGCTGCACGCACGAAAAAGTGTCCCGTTACGCACATTGTCCCGTTATGCTGTGTCCCATTACGCTCATTGTACGCTTGCGTCACATCTATCTCTCTTACACTCGATTGGAACAACCAACCATTTGACTTTTTCGAGGCACATTAAACTTGGAACACTCCCATTCGTTTCCTACTTTTCCTATCATCGACCTATCCTTAACAGAATAACACAGATTGGAAGAAGTTAAATAGCAAACATGTATAAAAGTTATAGTTAAAATAATCTCTTCGTTAAAGTAATAAACACATTTGAAATAATGAATGCAAATAAAAGCGAATTTATCAATTAAATTGTAGATTTCATTTCACTCCTTCTTTGTATCCATACAATATAGTGACAATTCAATAAAAATGATTCAATTTTATTCATAAAAGTATGATATCATTTCATCAATGTTTTGTTATTGTTACCACTAGGGTGGTAACGGCGTCACCCGGTTACCTATGCTTTGTTAACGGCATTTATTTGTTATGATTAATTAATTTAGATTTATTTATTTCTAGTAGTAGGTAATATTTTTTATTTTTTTCTTCCGAACTTTCCCGTGTTTGTACGGTCTGGACATACTGACAGTTTGTGAAGTTGGTACCAGTGTGACTGACACCTTCGGGGTTTTTCGGTGGAGTCGAGGATTGCCGAGTGAGGAGTCGACGAGCCGTGTGCGGATTGCGCGACTGAGGACAGTGCTGGTCTGGACGCCGAAGTGGGCACTTCGGGAAGTGGCGGCGAGGCCTTGCAGATTTGCGGCCGAGCACGTATCGTCTTCGGGGCTAGTGGAAGTCCCAGGGTATGGCGAGAGGCATCACGCTGTGCCGGAAATGAGGCATTTCGACAGGTTTTTTAAAATTTTTATTATAATTTTAAATTAATTTTGGAAATTATATTTTTCTTTTTATCTGGTTGCTAAAGGGGGGATTTAATCTTTGTTAGGCTGGTGAACTCCCCTTAGTTATACTTTGTGCCATTAGTCTGAAGCACCTTTCCCAGAGACCTATAGGATCTTTTGCAGATCTAAGACTTTGTTGGCAGCCCGTTTGAAATTTCCCTCGCTTACAGGCATGTCCCAGGCCTGTAACGTTACTTCACTTCATGACTAAAACTGCATACAACAGCTCTGGACGAGTTGTTACCATTTCTCAGAGACGAGCTGACCATAGCCTTTACCGTCACGCAAAAGTCTTAGGTTCTCTCCTCGAAAAGCACGTCATGGAAGCGTGTTCCCAGCGTCGTTGCTATTTATGCCCCCCACTTACTCCACTCGCCCCCTTCAGTTCTGAGAATTCAGGTTCGGAGCATAGCCCTGCTGTTAACCCCGCCAAGTGTTGGCCAGCGTCAAGGACGACTTGCATAAAAAATGTGTGTGCAAAGATGGACCACCCCACGACATCTAGCGGCAGAAACAGTAACTTATTATCTTGGCCGCCAGAGTGCGACTCTTGACTGCGCCCTTTAACCCATGGTTTAAGCAGACACCTTGGGCGAGTCAATTCTTTTTTATTTCAGACACCCCTCAACAGGTAGCGCTATGGTCGGCCAGTGCTACCAACTTCGAGACATCGAAGTCAGAGTTTTTTTTGATGCCCACTCGGGGAACTTAGGAACCTTTCGGTCCGAACCTTCCAGTCCCTTCCCCCCTCCACTTTTGATAGAACATTTACTTTTAATTACGAGACGCGGTTCTTCGCGAGACACTTCGCGTCGCGACTGCAGACGGACCGTGTGTGATTATCGGCGAGTCGACGAGACACTGCAAGACTTCCATCCGGCCGCAAGCGACTATGTAGTCGCTTAAATAAGGGATGCAATCCCTGTAATCTTCATTATGTAGTTTAGCCCATCTGCACAGTAAAAACATAATAGTTTTCTTTTAAATCTTTTTTTGAAATGGGAGAAACATCCGCGCCCAGTCGCGTATTCTCGGGATCCAGTTCCTGGCTGGCAACGCATCGGCAAATAGAAGCCAACTTCCCTGTCTGGTGAGTGACGATCCGCGACTTTCCCCAACCTTCCCTTAACTTTTGTGGGTATTCTCTGCCCAATTTATACTGTCCGTGTTCTAGTTCTAATCAATTTTGATTCGGACTGTTCGCAGACAGTGTCCGAATTTCTGGGGAGAGAAATTGCTCCCCGCATGATCTTCGGGACCTCCAGCTGATTTCCCCCTTTAGAAGAGTTTTCCTCTCGGTCCGACGTCATCCTGGGAAGACCCGGGTGATATGAGCTATATATATTTTCCGCTTGCATAGAAGGAACTTAATTCATTCAAAAGACACCAGCGAGCAGTGTTTTAAGAACGTAATCCTCAAGAACGTGTAAAATCATGGAAACTAATATATATGTAATCGTTGGGAAAATTAAATTTTGGTGCTATACTTGAAATTTTTGTTAATGTAATCCTTTGTTTGTTAAGGTGTAATAGGTGTAATATGCTTAAAAGCCCCACCCGCCATATTAGCTATGACTAAATAAACATAACCTCAAAACCTCGCGCACAGAGAGCGAGATGTTGCCCGCTGGAGCGTCACTCATAAATTGCGCAATTATAATCCCCACATCATATTATAAGCATAATAATGTCTTTAAAATCAACACTATGTGTGGAAATGCTTTAAGTAATAAGCATAGTTAAAAAATATAATATTGTGCAAATAATGTGTTAAGCATAGTTAAAATTTATAATATTGTACAAACACTGTGTTAAGTATTAAGCATAGTGACTATTACTTTTCGTCGAGTTACAAACGCTGTGCTAAGAGCCTCGCTCGTGCGACCAGGAATGTATTAAGCATAGTTAGGACCCCTGCAGTTAACACGTAGCGTTAAGTAATTAAAAATAAAACGTAGATGCGGCACGAACGCCAGAAACATATTACATATGTTACCGAGGTAATAAAAAAATAGCAAATAAGCATACATAAAATAAAAACTCACCAGAACGCACCCTAACCACCCCGGTGACATGTAACAAAATAAATATAAAATAAATGTTGTGTAGGGAGCTGCAAGCATGGTCTCACACCGGTGGCCACGCTGTGTCTGCGGGGATCTGTTGACAAAGAGCCTGACGCTAGTGAAAGTGGTTACCGATGCAGTGCGTGGCCGGAGGGGGGAGGTGAAAGCTCAACTCCCGGACTCGCTCGCGAACGCCGGAGGGGTGAGGATGGGAAAGTTGTTATGCCGGACACAGGTGGCGAGGCCGAAAAACAAAGCTGGAGGGGAAATGACGGGCGACCCACAAACCTAACATCGAATGTCACGGTAAGTAATCCAGGTCTTTACGGATACGGGAAAACCTTTCCACGACACTAGGAAACGTTCGCCACACTTTTTATGAATTTTATTCACTAAATAAGTATCGGGGTACGCCGTTACTTGAATCTCAGGACCATAAAATCCACCTTTAATTTCATTACCCTCCAAATCACTCAAATGAAACACACGTGGAAAATTATTCGTAACTTTGACCACTCTGAAAACCTCGTGCGACCACCTCGGTTTGAATCCCTTCTGAAACACCGTCTTGTGTTTTGATATACGTACGTATGAACCCACGCGAGCCTTTAACGGTCTAGAATCTATTTTCTTAACATATCTGTAAACTGTTTGTAGTAAAGAATTATCCCTCACAGTATTCGGAGCCATGCCTATAGTGCGGTGGAACCTATTATTGTAGACAGAAAGTAATTTTGGTAAAAGTGTAAGCCACTTATAATTTCCTTGTGCCGAGAATTCACGGTAAAGTATATCCTTTAAAGTTCTATTAAAACGTTCTACAACAGACGCCTTGACTTCGCTATAACTAGAGTAATGATTAATTGCATACTTTTGCATTAAGGCTTGAAAATGTTTATTGTAAAATTCCGCTCCAACGTCGCTTTGAATATTCTTAAAACTTCCCGCCTCATTTAAAATACTCTTCATGGCCGCGGTGACTAATATTCCTGTCTTTCGTTTAACTGGAACCGCATAAGCACGTTTGTTATAAACATCTATAGCAGTAAGGATGTACTTGAAACCGCTATTTATCCTGCTGTACGGAATCATCTCCACCAAATCAATCTGTAATAAATCGCGAAGCCCATAGGTCAACACAGGTCTACGTGGAAAAATTCTGCGAACTCCGCGATGCAGTTCATTAGAAATCCCACGTTGTGCGACACTCATTTCGCGATATATCCAGCTTCCATCAACTCTTCAAGAATAGATATCACCTCGTTGCTATGTCCGGTATGGCCAGCAGCTTGCGAGGCCATTAGTAATCTGAGGCGAGCAATAAGCTGGTTCGGGTTGTCCCAATAGATAAATTGCTTTGTGCGTTGCAAATCCAATGTTTTTTGTAACAAACCACTTCCTCGCTGAGATGAGTCAATATTCGGAAACAATCCCCTAATGATATCAAACTTTGCATGTGTTTCGCTTTTATAACATTTTGTCGTAGGATCATTTCTTTTATAATAAGCATTTGTAATATCTAGTAAATGTCCGTATTGTTTTAAGGCAGACTCGGAGTAGGTGTGCGGCACACGGCGGAACAATAATTCGAATAAGCCGGGAGCAGGCTGTATCAATTCTTCGTTGACGCGAATTAAAATATTATCGTGAAAAAAATACTTCCGTATCCCCTAAGAACCAATGGTTGTTGCGTTTATAGAGACCGTAGGTCCCATCACCCGAGCGAAGGTTGTAGCTCCGTAAGTAAGACTGTAATTCACCCAATCAATCATTCATAACATTGCGACATATACTAGTGTCAGAATCATAACCATCACTCATTACCGGTTCCGGCTTCACCTCCGAAGACTCTTGTTTCGGAACAATATCATGTTGTGGGATAGACTGCACGAACGACTGTCCAAGCTTATCCAAACGCGAATTAACAGACTTGAACATTTCCTGATTAATCGCATCCCTCTCCATTCGCGCTCGCTTAGCCAAAATATATTTGGCACGTATGTTCCGTATGACATGATCTAAAGCGTTTGCCTCGGCTGACATGACTGAAGATAACCATACAGCATAAAGCCTTTTTATATACAAAAATGTCTAAGTTTTAGGAGGCGGTCTCTGAGGTGTGGGCTGCTTATCAACAGTCCTCGCAGTCGATGCAGAAACCAGTACATCAACAATATTCTTAACAACACCAATAGTATGAGCCAATTGAGAAACACGTTGCGAAATGTCAGCACCACTAGCGGTAAGTTTCAATACCAATTCCGCCAAGATACAGTTTACCTTTTCTATAATCGTATTCTCAAATAGATCGAGTTTATTCTCCAACAAATTAACATACATATCACCCAACTTTGTTGGCAGTACCGACAGACGAGTACTGATTTGGTCCACAGACCGCTGCTCCTTCACCTCCATATTACGTAAAAACTCGATAATACCAACCTGCACATACCGTACATTGACTAACGACGAATTGAGCTCCGTAAACCGACGCAACAGATCCTCCGTCACCGTGCGAGTGATTACACTCGCGACCAAGTCGATATCATGTTTACTCGCGCCATCCCCAGCATCCTTTGGCATACCCACATGCTTTAAAAGTTTTCAGCCCAAATCGCAATTCCCATCAAGATCGCGAGATATACTCGAGTCAAGCTGACGTTTCAGAGGACCACCTCCAAACTTTGATACGCTGTAGGACATCCTTAAATGACTCGCTACAATAAAATGATCAAAACCACAACGATACCTGCCATTAAGTAAAGGATAATCCTATACGATAACCAGAAAACCATGTTCATTTTTCCAACACAAGAAGCACATATCCTTAAACGTGCGAAACTCCATATCACTTTTTACATGATAATTGTAGGCATGTCGCGAATTAAGCATATCCATGCGGAAAAGCACGATAACATTCGCATTATCACGAAGCAAATGTTTAGGTATTCTGCCATAAGTTTGACCTAAGTAAAAACAATCAACATGTGCGTGTCGACCCATAGAAAAATACTGCTGTATGATTCCTTGTTTCTCACACATTATATCATCAAACACAAACACTGAATTGGCCCTGGCTTCGCTAGGAGGTATCACATCAGCATTTTCCGTATACGGGAAAAATCCCAAACCTTCCACCGCTCTAAGAACCGTAACCAGCCGTTTATACTTTGGTTGGTGCAGCGATTTTAAATATAGATAAACATTCTCGAACCGAAGACAGTTCGGTTCCTCGAGTAAACTAAGTAGGACACACGTTTTTCCGCATTCGGACGGACCTACAATCAAACATCTTATTGTCGAAGGTAATAAAGAACCATGCCGCGACTCGCGAGCACTGGCTTCATCAGTCTGTGTAATCCGCAGAGGCAGCGACTCGCGCTGTGGCACTACTTCCATTACGCAACTAAACAGAAAACTATAAAAGCAGCATACTTATACCAACTCGAATCAGTATAGTGTTATGCGTTGTACACAAAAGAAGGTACAAAGAGGTGGAGGAATAATAAACTCTGTTATTAACAAGCTGCCAGTAGAAGTACATCTGCCAGGATATAATTTCTGCGGACCGGGAACGAAACTCGCCAAGAGGCTAGCACGCGGCGATACAGGAGTCAATTCCCTTGACGAGGTGTGTCGTCTCCACGATATTAGCTATTCTAAAAGTAATAACCTAAGTGACAGACATATAGCCGAGAGTATATTAGCGAACCAAGCCGCACAAATAGCAAAGAATCCAGCAACGAAATTCGGTGAAAAGATTGCAGCGTGGGGAGTCAATAAGATAATGAGAGTAAAACGTAAGATTGGCGGCGACGTCTCAACAAAGAAAAACCGCGCGAAAAAAGGCGGGCTACTACCTTTCATTTTCCCAGCGCTGGCAGTGCTAGGCAGCCTGATTGGCGGAGCGGCGGGTATAGCCAAGACCGTAAACAACGCACAGCACATTAGTAAAATGTGGGCGCTTGCAAAAAACGGTTCGGGCCTATACCTGCGTCCCTACCCAAAGTCAGGGGGAGGGGTCAAGCGGTGAAGAAGGAAGAGGGGCGGGAAAAGGAAATGAGGATACTGAGTAACCTGCCAAAGCGAGCCCTTACCACCACAGACTTAAAGACAGCAATTAGGAAATTAAAAATTCCACATTTTAGAATTGTGTTTATGAAGGATAAATTACCCACGAAACCATATCACAACGAGAGCAGTATTATTAATTTAGATACGAGTAAGGGGCCTGGAATGCATTGGGTAGCGTATGCCAAGACCGGTCGTACGGCTCGGTATTACAATAGTTTTGGAGACCTGCCGCCCCCTTTAGAAATGCAGTGATACCTGAGAGGCTGCAAAATAACATATAATTACGATAGACAGCAAAAGTTAAACTCATTCAACTGCGGACACTTGTGCATAAAGTTTCTCATCTCGGTATATAAGAGAACCCGCTTTGAAAGAACATGTCCATCACGCTAATACTAAGTGGAAACACATCGGAACTGTGTTCAACACACTTCCCACCGATCGATGTAAGTGACGGGTTATGGCAGCTCGCTCTCGTGGATTTTACCGTATACAATTCTATCCCGAACGTGGACGAAAACAACCGGATGTTTAGGTACAAGCTGAAGAACGAAGAGATGACGTTAGAGATTAAATTACCTATAGGTTCCTACTAAGTCTTACACATTGAAACGTATATTAAACAACAGCTACCCACAGACGTAATGTTTTCGTTGAAAGGTAATCCAAACACTCTACAATGCGTATTGCACAGCAATGCACAAATCGACTTCACCGGCGACTGTTCCCTAGCCCCGATGCTTGGATTCGAACCGGAAGTCTACAAGGCGAATAAAATTCACGAGTCGACCCAGCCCGTAAACTTTATGCCGGTAAATGTGATTAGAATCACGGCGAATATCATTGGCCACAGCTTCCTTAATGGAAAACCAAACAGTACGATACATTAATTTCCCCCAAATGTTCCTCCAGGATATAAGCTCAGTGATACGCCTCAAACACTCATTTACAGTCTGGTTACCGTGCAACCAATACGAGAATTGGTTATTAGAGTGGTAGACCAGAACGGTAAAATAATCAACTTTAGAAACGAGGTGATTACACTACGCTTACATTTGAAAAAAGTATGGGGGTAAGATACTTTGGTTTGCATAAAGGGGCGGGGGTGAGCAAGCATAGAGCCAGTACGAAAGCAAACATCAAGCGGTTAACACCTGCCAACGTGAGGTTCCTAGAAAAATTAGGTTTTAAAGTATTTCCAAATGGAATATAGTATACTCGATGTGCAACAATCACCGCAGTTTGACGATGCAGTCTCAAAATGCGAAATCACACATACAAACCATACATTGCGGGACCGTACGAACCAAGTTCCGAGATAGTTATAGCAATACAAAACTCTGACGTGTATACGCACATTGCTAAATCGTTTCTGCGAATTCGCGGTGCATTCACGAAACCAAACGGGCAGAAACCAGACAATGCAAAAATCGTAAACAATGGTATACTACATATGATAAATCGAATATCATTCGAACTTAACGGCGTGACAATCGACGAGGTACGCGAAGTTGGAATTGTGACAACTGTGAAAAACTATTTATCGCGCACGCGTGATGAAAAATCCGTAAGTAAGATGGTGGGATGGTGACCGGACGGCGATTACAGTTTACCACTTACAGCGCAAGGCGAGTTTGAAATATGCGTCCCGTTGAACCAGTTACTAGGCTTTGCAGAAGACTATAAACAAATATTAATAAATTGTAAACAAACGCTCGTTATAATCACCGCAAACAGTTATATTAACGCTATAATGGACACAAGCGATCAGCCACAGCAAGTGACATTAAGATTGCAATCTATCGAATGGCTTGTTCCGCATGTAATGGTAAGCCCCGCCCAGCGCACACGGCTGTTGAAAATGGTTGAAAAAGGCCGCGACATAGATATGGCTTTCAGATTGTGGGGAGTAGAAGTTTACCCGAGATTACCACCATCACAGAGCGTCAGTTGGGCTGTAAAATCTAGCTTCTCCAGCGAACGCCCTCATTATATAATAGTGGCATTTCAAACCGGCAGGCATAATGTTCTAGCCGCAAACAAATCTATATTCGACCATTGTAATCTACAAAATATCAAGGTCTATCTTAATTCCGAGGCGTATCCATATTCGGACCTAGCAATAAACTTTACAAATGGTTACTACCTACTTGCATATAATATGTACTCGGACTTTCAAGCGAGCTACTACGGTAGACTAAATACGCTTCTACTCGACCCGGAGGGATTTAAAGATAAGGCCCCTCTCTTTGTATTCGACGTGTCACGTCAAAACGAAAAACTAACCTCAACCGTCATAGATTGTAAAATAGACATTACCGCAGCAAACAATATACCGCCGCTAACACAGGCATACACAATTATTCTACACGATAGATTAGTATCGTACAACCCGAGGGATCAAAGTATTAAAATAATGAGCTAAACGCGATGTATGTTTAGTCGTGTCTCAGCTGCCATGGCGAACCTCCAAGGCTTCTTCTCACAGCACGGGTTTATCGTTAAGGAAGTTAGCATCGCAGACTCTGAAGGGAACGTGATTACACGCTCGTTTCAACCACCATTTGCGTGGGAACACTTAATTAAAAAGCATCAACAAACAAACACGTGGCTCACCAACAACTTCCACAATCTGAAATGGGAAGATGGAATATTTCCCTACACAAGTCTGCCAAACATATTGGCGGCGCACCTGAGTGGAACTATAATGGTCGCCAGGGCCGAACAGAAATGTTGGCTAGCTAAACATTGTCGCAAACATGTGCGCAGTGGACGTTCAAAGTGAATATGGCTGCCCATCATTAAAAGATATTAGATAAAACGTACAGCAACAACTGCAGAGGCACAAGACCGGTGTCGTCGCGCCACAACGCAGCGCTGCTCAGAGCATGGATGATTGAAAACATTGCCGAGAGCAATGAGAAAGCGAAATGTCAGAGGAGGAGGAGGGGTAGGCCTCAAGGTCGCAGCAAGCGGCGAGAACGTAAAAAAAAGAAGTTGTCGGTATAAATATAGCTCGGTGGTCCAGAGTTAACCAGTAAACGGTAGCCCACACCCGTTGGGAATGACATTTGACCCAACAGCACACTACCTGGAGGTAACGCCGGGCTTCCGCTGCGTGCAGTGTGTCACCCCGGATGGTCATTTTCAGCTACACATATGCAACTTTGATCATCATTGGGTGAGTGACTGTGACGAGGAGAACCCAGACATCCTCGAGACGCCCTGCAAGCTGTCAGACTGTGTCGTACACCATATATGGCCAGACACTACTTTCCCCACAACGCTAGAAGAACTTAAGGCAGCAGCCGACACTGAAACTATAAGTTCAGTCCCCGATTATTCCTCCGTAACATGTGAACTGACACACATCACGAAGTCAGATACTATTGTTCGTTGGGTAGAGAGGTGCGGTGGATTTATTCACTATACCATATATGGTAATCGTAGATGGTACACATCGTGCAGCTTCCTACAGTGTAGACTCTTCCGCTTCAAACCCCTCGTGTAACAATGTTACTTAACCGCAAACCAAGGACTCTGAACGAAGCGATCGCAGCAAGACATAATGTTGGGCGCTGGGATGAAGACTATATACCTGATGCTATAGACATACACGATGATCCTGTATTCTACCCGCTGTGGAATCTACCGCCGGATCCAACACATTGTGAAAGGCAGGCATGCACTATGTTTGACCCTACCGAAAAAAGATACATGCTTACCCATGCGGGTTTGCATAGTATAGAATACAGAATATGCTTCTTTGATACAAACAATCCAAACATTATCAAAGCCTTTACATACCTCGAGTACTGCAGAGACAACACGCATTTCCGATTGAGGTGGGAACCGAAACGGCCATATAATACTGTGCGACGTGTGAGCGTGTTTCAGTGTGAGGATAAAGACTGTATTGTCTATTTGAACCATCCGCATGCACACTTCCCATGCACGTGTCACGACCTCGAAACATACAGAATACCTGATGAAGAATCCGGTTACGTCGTGACGTGTGCCGGATCATCACATTCTCGCTATGACATGCAATTACCAACAGGATGGATACAAACGCATAACACGCATTGTAGTCACCATTTGTGTCCGGTGGGGCGAGCCTACATATTAAAATTAAACAACTTCTCAGTGCCTTCGTACCTAAATACCCAAGTAACAGGTCGTGCACCGAAACGTTGCCGTTTGATGCCACTCTTCCTCATGCAATGAACTGTTCAGAGTGCTGTGATTGCATAATACATTTAATTATTCATCTGGTAAATATTGTCACGCGGTAAAATTTTACGTGTAGGTTTTTTTGAACTTGGCTTTGCGCTTGTAGTGCTTTGTGAGCCCGCGTGAGTTCCTGACACATGTTTGCGACACTCGGGCATTGACTTGTTTTCCTGGCGTGGTAGATTGCTAACGCTCTCTGGTTTTCTGGGACGGTGACGTGATTCGCCGCCCGAGAGCCTGGCCAGCTGCGCGGGCGGTTGCGTCATCCTGTCCTGGAATCTCCGGGAGTGTTGGCTGCCCTGGTTGGTTTCGCTGCGTTGTTGTTTCTCGCGCAGGCGCGCGCCTGACGCGCTGGTGTTTGTGTCACTACCAGGTGGCAGAAGTGCGAGTCTGGAATGACCGGTGGGAGGGGGGGATAGCGTCGGTTGGCGGAATCGCAGTTGTGTTGTGGAATCGCGGCCGGGATTCTTGTTTTCGCGTGGAGTGTTCTCGACGTGATGACGTTGTGAAGTGAATTTAATAAAGGGGGCCACCCTGGGTGCGCCCGGGGTGGTTCTTCTCGGTGAGGTGCTGGAGGTCTGTCGGAGCCCCGGCCTGGCGGGTAGCTGCGTGCTACCGTTCGACGGTGTTGTAAGTAATGGCGAACTCGTAATTTTCTTTCACCTCTTGTAACATCTGGGGGCGTATTTCAAACTGGTATTAGGATGACTTAACGTTTTAATTCTTTCCAGGAGTGCAGGCAAATTGAAGTATTCAGTAATGTAAAATTTCTTTCGTTAATTTTAGCTTAAGGATGGGTCGAGGTGTGTGTTAAGAATAATCATGTTATTTTAAAAAAATAATACTCGTTCTATTTTATTTATTTCAAAAGAGTATTTAATATTTTTTTTTGTTTGTTACCAGAGATATTTTGACATGATTGACTTTATTTATTTATTTAATTAGTTATTTATTTACTTTTGTGTTGGTCATAGTTTACCAGAAATAAAACCTGAAACGATGTGGGATAAATAATACTTTTTTTTCTTTCAGTCAACACCCTACACCCCCCTGTCCTAAGGAGGTTAGACAATCCCTGTACCAGCTCTACTGCTACCCCCCCCCCCCCTAATGTTTATTTTGAAATAATAAGATGTTATCTTATTATTTTTATTTTTGAGTGACATCTTGTAGATCTTGACGGAGACCGAGGGCGATTGCGACAATATTGTTTTAAATTGACACGCAGGTCCGTGCGTGAACAGTCGTGCGGAAACAGTGACGGTGTAAAGATGGCTAGCTTTAATCCCCGGAACACGTATCCAGATGTAACTCCAAGCGGAGGCAGTGTAGAGTATAGCGAGTGGAGTCAGGGCGCGTTGAGACATGTTACGGAAGAATGTGACTCTACCATGCACTCGAAACATATTCACAACCCAAGACCGGAAGACCTGCCTCTAGAAGTGATTCCCTGCCCCGGCTTCGGCGAGTGCTGCGTTAGTATGCTACGCAACGATACAACTCTACCCGCAACAAGTGAAGAGGTCTACGCACACGCCTTCGAGACGCAGCCGCCATTGCCCGCCTGCAGCCAGACCTCGCCGCCGCCGCCGTCGGTAGAGCCGAGACGCCGACGCCGCCCTTCCTCCCGCAGAGTGCGGGGCCGTGATGAGGGCGACCTGGGTCCAGCGGTGAGCAATGACCAATACTAAGCAATAGACGAAAGAGTGTTAGACATTGCCAGAACCACACTGCGCAAATTTCTTACAGACCTTATAAAGAAAATATAAATTATTTTATACGTAAATATTAATTACAATGTAATATCATTTAAATGTAAAAAATGTAATTTTTAATTTCCGTGTAATATCTTTATACGTAAAAATTGTTTTCAGTGTAACTTTAATTTTATTAATTTCAATGTAATGTAACTTTTATACATAAAAAATTGTTTATACGTAAAACTTAATTTCAGTGTAAAAAAACTTTTATTTTATTAATTTCAATGTAATAACATTTAAATGTAAATTGTTTATACGTATTATTGATTTCAATGCAATATCATTTATTCGTAAAATTGTTTATACATAAAAAATTGTTTATACGTAAAATAAAAAAATTATGTTTTCAGTGTAACTTTTATTTTATATGTAAAAGTAATCTAACATAATAAGTTAAAAAAAATACTTGGTTTGTAACTCTATTCCAACGGGTGTGGGCTATTAAAAACAGAAGAAAAAAATGTCTCGATGTTTTTTTTTTCTACTTGACCCTGACAACTACATAAAGAACTAATGTGTTCACACTTGACCATGCAAACCACATAAATATTTTTTTTTAAATGTGTTTACTCTTGACCTTGCAAACCACATAAATATTTTTTGAAAATGTGTTCACACTTGACCTTGCAAACCACATAAATAATTTTTTTTAAATGTGTTCAGACGGAAAACGTCCGTGTGACGTACATGTTTACGGACGTGTGGTGAAAGTGTGTCCAACCCGGACTGACCTAGCTGGGCATGCATAAATACCGCCGGCGGGAGGCGAATGCTTGCATTTGATGTCCGCGCACGCTACGTGAGGTAAGTCTCATCCGCTAGTGTTAATTGTATTACACATTTTCTATTAATCACGTCTCTACGTCTCTACGCAGTCCCCTCCCCGACTGCGGGGCGGGCTCCCCTCCCAAACTGGGGGGCGGGGAAAGGCTCGTTGCCATGACAACACAGCGCGGAGCGGAGGGGAGTGCGCTCAGTCACGTTTACGGTGTTACATGTTCACATAGCTTGGGCTCAGTCACGCTTAAGTAGCTTGGGCTTCACTCAGTATACACAAGACCGTTTCCTTTAATATTTACAAATGTTTATTTTATGTTACCAGAACGTTATTTCTACCGCTGAATGTAACTTCCTGTCTATCCCCTCCTCGCCATGTCTACTCCCCCCGAGGCAAAGCGACCCCGTCCCAGTGAGGCTTCCACGTCAGACACTCGCAACAGTGCGCGGGCGTCCGGGGTGGAGCTGCGTGAAGCTGGCGACTTGCCTCCCCTGGAGAGTGTTATCATGGACTCTGCTTTTGCTAACCGGATAGTGGACTTTCGGATCGGAAATGATGTTGAGCCTATTGATCCCGATTTGGACCGGTTTCTACAGAGATGTAGGGTTCCCTTTCTGGCCTTAACTTCCGTCTTGGTACGCCCCTTTAAAGTCTACATTTCACTCTCGGCTTCATTTGTTAAGGAATCTGTGGAGGGAGGCAAGAGTGAGACATTTCATTTTACATCCCACTCAGCCACGGTAATGCTCTCTGATGAGGTAGGGGAAATCTATGATTCAGTATTCATTCCGGAAATGAATAGGAACGTTAGCGATTTCGCTGCTCGTGGCAGTGGGTGGGCTCTACAGCGATTGATTAACATAGATGTACATGTTTCAAGCTATAGGGCTTTCACCGTTGGTGCGCCGCACACGAAATTACCGACGTTTTTATCCAATAAGAAAGCTTGTGCCAATATTGAATGTCCCGAACAGCATTGCTTTCTGTATGCCGTTATGGCAGGTGTGATGCCGGCGGAAGCCCATGTTAACCGAGCCAGTTCGTATCCGGATCCACTTGTGGCTTTCAATACGTCTGGTTTGAGTTTCCCGTCCACTCTCCATCAGATTAAGACATTCGAGAGGTACAATAATATTTCTGTTAATGTTTATGCTTGCGTAGACAGTAAGGGTAGTATTGTTGATGAATGTTTTAGTGGCAAGTCTGTATCCTCTATCCAGCCTCTTCGCGTATCCTCTGAGCGAAGAGAGAGACATGTAAATGTTTTAGCGATTCGTTCTAGTGGTGCGGCAGAACACCTACACTTTGTAACAATTAAGAGTCTGTCCAGATTATTAAATTCCCAACTGTCAAGGTCTACTCATAAGAAATGGATTTGCGAGCGCTGTCTTCAATACTTTACAAGTGAAGACAGGTTAACTTCACACACTGTTCTCTGCAGCCAGCATCAAGCAGTGCGTTCCTGTTTCCCTACAGAGGAGAACCAATATTTACAGTTTACAAATATTGCAAAACAGGATCGCCTCGGCTTTATTGCGTACTGTGACACCGAGTCATACCTTAAGCCGATATCGACCTGTTTACCCGGTGATAAGACATCTAATACCACACGGGTAAACGAACATGTACCATACACATGCAGCATTTTGTTAGTGTGTAGTTACGATAGCTCTTTGACCAGGTATGTGCATTTCGAGGGTGATAATTGTATCTCTGAAATGGTCGCCGAATTAGTTTCAATGACAAAGTGGGTATGTGATATTTATTCAAAGACCATTCCTATTAAGATGCCGACTCCAGCCATCTCTGCAAGGATTGCGAGTCAAACACATTGCCATATCTGTAAGAAGGTATTGGCTGGGCAGAAGGTGCTCGATCACTGCCATTTGACTGGTGAAATACGTGGTTATGCCCATTCGAAATGCAACCTGGCTTTCAGGATGCAAAAGAAACAGCTTGTCGCGGTATTCCATAATTTGCAAAATTATGATGCCCACTTTTTAATGAAGCATTTAGTTTCGCGGCGGATTGCACAGCCGGACGGCTCCTTTGTCATGGAGAATCCCGGCGAGGTCAAAGTATTAGGCGTAACTCTAGAGAGTTACAAATGTATTACTAAATACATACATGTCTCAGGTAATGCGCAAGGAGGCGTGCGCGCTGTGCGTCTTCTATTTATTGATTCACTTAACTTTTAAAATTCATCTCTGGAAACTCTTGCTGGCAATCTCACGCCGGATCAGTTGAAACTCACCCGTTCAATGTTTCCATATGACGCACAGTTTCAGTTAGCTACGCGTAAAGGAGTGTTTCCCTATGACTTAGTTAAGTCTAGTGAACGTTTGCAGACTGCCTCGCTACCACCAAAGGATGCGTTCCATAACGTATTGAGTGGCACGGACGTGAGTGATCTGGACTATACTCACGCTCAAAGGGCTTGGGACGTCTTCCATTGTGCCACATTGAAAGAGTACGCACTTAGTTACCTTAAGGTGGATACTTGTTTGCTGGCCGATATATTCGAATCTTTTCGTTTCGTTTGCCTACAACATTATTCGCTTGATCCCGCTCATTACATTACCGCTTCCTCGCTCGCATGGGATGCACTTTTAATTAAAACCAGTGTGCGTTTTGAATTTGTGACCGACCCGGACTAATACCTCTTCCTAGAGTTTGCCGTTCGTGGAGGTGTTACAAATGTAAGTCGACGTCACGCGAAAGCTAACAATGTCTACATGTCCAGTCACGATCCGAGCCTTCCATCTTCGTACATCTGTTATTTCGATGTTAACGCACTGTATGCTCACACAATGTTGGATAAGCTTCCTGTGGGTAATTTCCAATGGGTTCCCAGGGATGAGTATACGAGTTGGGATTTCAACACCATTGACACCGATGGTGATACATCATTTTTCGCGGAAGTAGATTTGACCTTTCCCGATGATTGTCACGATCGCCTATCAGATCTGCCTCTGGCCCCTGTGAATGGCGTACCGCCAAACGGGCGTATGAGTAAATTACTGTTAACTCTCGCGCCGCGTACTAAATATGTTGTCCATGCTAAAACACTGCGGCACTACGTTCAGAATGGGGCGGTCATCGGCCAGGTTCACCGCATGCTGCGGTTTGCGCAGGCGGCCTGGATGAGGGACTATATAGCCATTAATGCTGAGCGTCGTGACCAGGCTGCGAACCCCTTCGAGAAATCGTTTTTTAAATTACTGTCGAACTCGGTTTACGGAAAAAGTTTGGAAAATACGCGAAAGCATAAGGATATATGCATTGCTTCACGATACGATTCCATTTATGGGGCGGCTGAGCTGATTGGTCGTCCGACATTCAAGGCTCGGCGAATCATTTATGAGAGTTTAGTCCTCATAGAGATGCAAAAAGGGACGATTACCTTTGATAGACCATTGTACACAGGTGTCGCCATTTTAGATTTATCAAAATTGGTTCTCTAGGATTTTCACTATAATTACATGCAAAAGAAATTCCCTCCACAGTCTCTGCATCTCCTGTACACGGATACGGATTCGTTAATTTACCACGTTGTGTGTGACAACATTTATGATTCGATTCGCCCCGATTTAGCTTCCCATTTCGACACTTCAAATTATGTGCCAGGTAATGAGCAACGCTTCCCCTTGGTTAATAGGGGTGTAACGGGGGTGATGAAGGATGAGGCCGCTGGCAATATCATCACGGAGTTTGTTGGTCTTCGCCCGAAGCTTTACGCATTTAAGATGGAGGACGGTTCTTCTACGCGTAAGGCCAAGGGAATCAAGGCCAGTGCACTGCGTTCACTCCTGTTTCCTCAATACCTGGAATGCTTGCTTCAAAATTCACGGGTTCTCGCGACCCAACACCATTTCCGATCGCGAGGCCACACTGTGTTTACGGAGCGTGTGACCAAGGTAGCATTGTCTTCAGGAGATGATAAGCGTTGGCTTTCTGAAGACGGTGTCAGCACTCTACCTTGGGGACATAAGGACCTACGCCTTTCCCCGGACCACGATTAGCCCTTTCCCATTGTTACGTTCAGCTATGCTGTCGTCTCCGAGAGAGGGGTGGCCTAGTGCTCCGATCCTCCCACCCCCTCGAACCACGCACCATTGCACGTGGAGAATAACCTATTGGTATGTCACAGTACACAAGTAATTTAATTTTCTCTTTTAAAAATAATAGTCATCTCTTTTACAAAGGCTAATGTAATTTATTTTTCTCTTTAAAAAAGAAATGTTAACATAAGTTATATAGTTGTTTACGTTTTTTTTTAAAGCTATAATGATTTTAATGTAATTTATACAAGTTTATATATATTTTTTTAATTTAAAGCTAGAATGGTCTTAACGTAATTTATACACACATAATTTATTTTACAAAAAGAAATGTTAACGTAATTTATACAAACGTTAAGGAATTTTTTTTAAATTTAAAGCTAGAATGTCTTTAACGTAATTTATACAAACGTTAACGTATTTTCTACAAACGTAATTTATTTTATTTTACACAAGTAATTATTTTAACGTAATTTATACAAACGTTAACGAATTTTTTTAATTTAAAGCTAGAATGTTTTTAACGTAATTTATACAAACGTTAACGTATTTTCTGCACTTGTAATTTATTTTATTTTACAAAGTAATTATTTTAAACATTACATTTATTTTACATGTATTTCTTTTCTCTTTAAAACATTCTTAGCGTAATTGTTTTACACACTTGGGTTATGCTGTAGCTACTGCGTATGTATTGTTTTGCAGATCTCCCCAACACAAGATGGCTGTATCCACACGTGATGAATTGTCAACCCTTATTCCGAGAGAGTTAGCCGAGCTGTTTTTTTTATGGAGGAGATGTTGGAGGGTGAACCACAGCCACCGCGGGAACATAAGCCTGAAGATGGCCGCAGCGATGGCTCGACCGCGTGTTCGCTGCGGCCGAGGGTGTTGAAGAGTTGGCGGGGCCTTCGGGGTTGGGGTCGTCCGCCACACATGATTTATACCATAATTAAAATAAAACCAACGTTCTTTTTTACCCGTGTGTTGTCTACATTATTTCTTTTTCCACCTCTGTATATTCCTTGTGCTTGCTCCTTTCCTGTACGCAGCGATGGCCTGACCTTGTTTCTCTGTGGTAAACACTTTCACTGTCACCCAGCAGGTAAACACATTCCTGGTCGCCGGCGCACGAGCCAGGCTCTCAGCACAGCGTTTGTAACTCGACGTAAAGTAATAGTCACTATACTTAACACCTTGCCCGAGAGCCAATTACTACACAGTGTTTGTACAATATTATAAAATTTAACTTTGCTTATTTTCTATATTTATATTTTATAAATTTTAACTATGCTTAACACATTGTTTGCACAGTATTATATATTTTAACCATGCTTATTACTTAAAGCATTTCCACACATAGTGTTGATTTTAAAGACATTATTATGCTTATAATATGATGTGGGGATTATAATTGCGCAGTTTATGAGTGACGCTCCAGCGGGCAACATCTCGCTCTCTGTGCGCGAGGTTTTGAGGTTATGTTTATTTAGTCATAGCTAATATGGCAGGTAGGGCTTTTAAGCATATTTTTTTCGAAATTTGATGGTTGGGAATTAAACATTGCGGTTAAGCATACTCGGAGTGGAGGGGTTTAGTCATAGCTAATATGGCGGCGGGGTTTTATAGACATAGCTAGAATGACTGTATTATTTAAGCATTTTTTTCTTTCGAAATTTAGGCATAGCTAGTATGGCGGGGTCTTTAAGCATATTTTTTAAATTTAAAGACATGGTGGTTAAGCATAATAGCGGGGGTTTTAGGCATACTTAGGGTGGGGGTGGGTTTATAGACATATTTTTTTTCTCGAAATTTAAAACATGACGGTTGCTTCTTTTAAGCTTTTTTTTTTTGAAATTTAAAGACATGGCGGTTGTGGAGTGGTGGGGGTTTATAGACATATTTTATTTTTTTTCGAAATTTAACGGTTTAGGCATAGCTAGTATGGCGGAGCCTTTAAGCATATTTTTTCGAAATTTAAACATAGCTTCTTTTAAGCATAGCTTCTTTTAAGCTTATGTACGTTATTTAATATCCCATACTTCATCTAGTCCCATGGTCTAGTGGTCAAGACGCCTGCCTCGTAACCACGACGTTGGTGCATCCCAGGGATCGAATCCACCCGCCGCCCGCGATTTTTTGTATACAATTCCCGCCTTCGGAGCGACGGTGGCGCGCTCCGGTAACTAAAGGCTGAACTAAGATGGCAGCCTCCATGAAAAAAGATGGCGGCCCCCAGTGGCTGCGACGGTGGCGCGCCCTGGTAGCCAATGTCAACAACAATGGCAGCCCCCACGTGACAAGATTGCGGCCCCCAGGCTCGTTCTGGGGCAATGTTTACATTTCAATGTTTACTTTGGTCCAGTAACGGCTTGTCACTCCTACTTCCCTGTACCGAAGAATGTAAAGGGGGTAATGCGATTTTTAGGAATGTTAGGGTACTTCAGTCGTTTTATTACAAATTACGCGACTCTATGCGCGCCTCTAAATTACCTCAAAAGGAAAGGAGTAAATTTTGAATGGGGGGAAGAACAGGAAAATGCTTTTAAGCAATTAAAGTATGCTATTTGTCACACCCCGGTGTTAGCCTTGCCCGATTTTTGAAGAAATTCATAGTTCAATGCGATGCTAGTAGTCTAGCATTAGGAGCAGTTTTATTACAGGAGGGCGAGAAAGGGCTACAACCCATTATGTTCGCGAGTCGAACCTTTACCACTGCGGAACAACAGTACAGCGTTTACGAGAAGGAGGCGTTGGGGTGTATTTTTGCTTTAGAGAGATTTGAAACCTTTATAGAATTTGATAAATTTGAATTATGGACTGATAATCAGGCCTTAACGTGGCTCTTTTCGTACCCGCGCCAATTAGGCAAGATAGGTAGATGGATTATGAGGTTGACAAAATTCAGATTTGACATAAAACACGTGAAGGGTACCGATAACGCGGTAGCAGATGCGCTGTCCCGCATGTATGACACTCAAGAATTCTACCAAGAAGAATTGGAACAGGAACCTACGGAGGAAAATGGGGAAAAAAGTGAGTTGGGGTGGGGAGAAAATGAGGCAGATATTGAGTTCTGTAATGTTTTAAGAAATTATCCGGAAGCTTTTTGTGACATTAAGGAGTGGCAACGTAAGGATGAGGAAATACAAAAAATCATGAGTGATGCTGACGATATGCGAAGGAAAGGTTTCGATTGTATAAAGGGAGTTTTATATCAAGTTAAGGATAATAAGAAAAAAATCTTTGTACCCAAATAAGTGAGAGACATGGTTCTGAATTATTTTCATGATTCCGTCTTGGGTGCTCATGGGGGCATAGATAAGACCTGGGAAAAAATATCTCATTTTTTTTTGGCCTAAAATGAGAGGGATATCGAGAGTTATGTACGGGAGTGTAGTGCATGTCAGCTGGCCAAACAATCACGGACTAATAAAGTAGGGTTGTATTCCGTGGAACCGATTGTCAGGCCCTGGGCACGAGTTTTTATTGACGTTTTGGCCCCTTACCCCGTTCAGTGAAAGGGAATAATTGTTTGTTGGTCGTTATTGATGGTTTCACGAAATTTTGTTTCTTGTTAGGTATGCGGGATATGAAGAGTAATCACGTTATTAAAACTTTGGAAAATAGAGTGTGGAGTGTATTTGGGGGGCCGGAGCAAATAATATCCAATAATGCTAGTTACTTCGTTAGTGCGAAATTTAACGCAATGTGCTTTGCTTGGGGTATCAAGCACACAAAGACTAGTCCTTACTACCCTTGTCCGAATTTAGTAGAGCGCTTGAACAAGAATATTAAAGTAGCGCTGACAATTTTCCATCAGAAAGATCATCGAAAATGGGACGAACATTTGAATTTTTTAAGTTTAGCATTTAACATGGTTAAGTACGACTCTACCAAATTTTCTCCCGCCGAACCTTTTCTAGGCCGTAGCCTGGGTCACATTCTATTGAATGTGTGGGGCATTTCTCCGGAATGTTTGGCTACTTCGAGTCCACGTTTATTAGAAAAAAGTTGGGTACTGGCTGCTGAGAATCTTGAAAAGTCAAGGGTGAAAAGTAGTGTATAATACAATAAAGACAGAAAGAAAAACAATTATGTGGTAGGAGAGTTGGTGGTATGTAGACAATTTATTTCAAGTCAGAAAATTAAACATAAGAGTGCTAAGTTAGAAAATGCTTACGCGGGTCCGTACCGCATTGTGAAATTTTTAGGACAGTGACAGTTCTTTTGGAAGACTGTGAGAATCCATTTAAGACTAGGAAGGCTCATTTGAGTCATTAAAAAAAGTTTTGTACAAATAAAGATGAAAAAATAGATGATCATACAGATGATATTACAGATGATTAATTTTTTTGATATGTATAATTTTTTGGTGAAGTTGTTCAGTACCGTGTATTATGTGGGTTGATTTTTTTTATTGAATAGTTTGTTTAGTTGCGCAATAGACGTTTGGGTATTGTGGAAGAATGTTTAAGTAGTTGGAAAAGGGGGGTTCAAGCACAGGCGGAGGAGCCAGGAGCCCGCCATCTTGGATGACGTCATCGGCGGCCATCTTGGTTGACGTCATCGGCGGCCATCTTGGATGACGTCATCATTACCTTTGACCTTGACCTTTGACCTTGTCAATCTATGCTAATCTATGCTAATCTATGCTAATCCGTATGCCAATCTATGCTAATCTATGCCAATCTATGCTAATCTATGCCAATATATGCTAATCCGTATGCTAATCTATGCTAATCTGTATGCTAATCCATGCTAATCTGTATGCCAATCCATGCTAATCCATCCGCCATTTTGTATTTCTAGAAATTTCCACCAACTTCGAATCGTGACGTCACCGTTGCACTTTGTGTCACGGACGCCATCTTGGATTTGAATTTTTTTTTCGAACTTTGAAATTCGATGTAAACATCAACCGCCATCTTGTTTTCGTCTGCTGGTGGCCGCCATCTTGTTTTCGTCTGCTGGTGGCCGCCATCTTGTTTCGTCTGCTGGAGGCAGCCATCTTGCGACGTCATATAGTTCTGTTGGTCGCCACCAGATAGCAGCAGGGATTATTTTATTTTTTTTCTTTAACTAAAATAATTTCAGTGCCGAGGCTGGGATTCGATCCATGGGACGTGAAAACGTCCAGGATGTCGTGGTTACGAGGCGGACACCTTGACCACTAGACCACGAGACCAATTGGGATAAAGTGGAATAAATAATCTATATATGCCACGTACTGACGTCAAGTTTTATGATAAAAGGGGGGAGGGTGTCTTTGCCTTCCCAAATGCATGAAATTCAAATTATTATTATACCATCGCCATCTTTAATTCCAGCACAGAATACCTAATGGCGCCAAATTCAAATATTAGTTAGGGAGTCGGCAGGCAGGTGTCGCATGCCGCCATCTTGGTTCTCAAGTTGGCTGGTAGATGTCGCTAGTATCGCGCGCCAAATTCAAAAATTAGTTGCCAGAGACGCCGCCATCTTGGTTCTCAAGTTGGCTGGTAGATGTCGCTAGTATCGCGCGCCAAATTCAAAAATTAGTTGCCAGAGGCGCCGCCATCTTGGTTCTCATGTTGGCTGGTAGATGTCGCTAGTATCGCGCGCCAAATTCAAAAATTAGTTGCCAGAGGCGCCGCCATCTTGGTTCTCAAGTTGGCTGGTAGATGTCGCTAGTATCGCGCGCCAAATTCAAAAATTAGTTGCCAGAGGCGCCGCCATCTTGGTTCTCAAGTTGGCTGGCAGATGTCGCCATATTTTAGTTCATACAATCGATACCAGATGGCGCCACCGTCGCCATATTTTAGTTCATACAATCGATACCAGATGACGCTACCATCGCCATCTTTAGTTCCTAGTGTTGCTACCAGAGTGTGCCACCGCTGCCATCTTTAATTCTTAAAGTTACCGCCGGAGCGCGCCACCATCGCCATCTTTAATTCATAAAGTCGCTACCGGATGGCACCACTGTCGGCCATCTTTAATTCAAGGTATTGTCGCCGGATGGTGCCAAGTTTGAATTTAAAAACCTACAAGTGTTATGCAATGTGTAACCAGTCGAGATAAGTTTGGAACCTGTAGCCATATTATTATTATTATTTATTCATGACGTAGCCTATGGTTGACTGCACAAACACCCTGAGTGGCTCTGCGTGTTTCCTCCTGCTCGAACACGCGCTGCTGTGAAAGCCTCTTCCCGAGCACAGACGTCACTCCCGCAGCAGACAAACAGGCGTATGCTACAGGAGCTAGAACAATTGAATAGCCAAATATATATTTAGACTACCCAACTTCATAAATGACATGAGATAATTCCTGTGCGATAATCATACTTTAAATGTTGTAATGTATGTATAAACAATAATCATGACTAAGTACTTGAAAAAAAAAAGTAAGTGAGGTGTTATTCACCTTTAGCGCTTCTCGATTTATGTATCTGCTACCCACGAATTAAATTGAGATGGGAAACCCCACCATATCACAAAAGACCGGCCATTTCTTCGTTTGAGAACTTTTTCCACCAAATATGTGTTCGGATACATCGTAGGCTGGATCTCTTCAGCATAGAAGCCACCACGAATAGGCTTATGGTCCAAGTCTTCGAGGTAGTAGGTCCTGGGTTCCGATTCGCGAACATGTGTCACACGGAAAAGTTCAGAACTCCAATTCGCTGTGAAACCTTTCTCAAAGACACCTTTCTGCTTGGAGATTCTTACAATGTCACCAACATTAGCTTTATGCTTGCGTGTATCTTTCTTCTTCGTGTTGGTGAATACAGTCCCAAGCAGACGATCATCCTTTACATCTTTAGGCTTCATTTTCGTGGTAGAATGCACTGTGGAATTATATTCACTTATAAGTTTCGACAAAAGATCCAACCATTTGTAATTACCATTAACTGTGAACTGACGCCACATATTGGTGCGCAATGTTCTGTTAAACCTTTCTACTACAGAAGCTTTAACATTACTAAATGTGGAGTAGTGATTGATACCATGCTTTTTCATCAAAGCCTTGAAGGCTGCATTGTAAAATTCCTTGCCAAGATCTGTCTGTAGGTGTGACGGTATGCGTCCATCACGCAGAATGTCTGCCATAGCCTTGGTTACATCGGCTGCATTCTTCGATTGTACAGGTCTGGCCCAGGCAAACTTGCTATACACATCGATGACTGTTAGCATGTACTTGAAGCCCTTGTTTATTCGTGAATATGGAATCATCTCAACAAGGTCTGCCTGAAATAAATCATTAAGACCATACACTATAACCTTACGACGTTTGTAGTTCTGTCTTGCAGGAGCATGAAGCTCTCGGGCAATCCCAGCTTTACTCATGATATGTAACCTGCTTCACGCAGTTCTTCCAGAATAGAGAGTATTTCGTTATCGTGACCACTATGTCCGGCTGATTGTGAAGCCAGTAACAAGCGAAGTCGAGAAACTAACTCGTTTGGATCATCCCAGTAAATATAGTCTCTTTTGCGCTTCAAATCAAATGTTTTTTGCACTAGTCCACTACCTTTCCGCTGCGACCCGATACCTCCAAACATGTGGTATATAATGCCGAATTTTGGATGTTCCAATGTCTTATACTGTCCAGTCAAAGCATTATTATTTTTAAAATATCCATTCGTGATTTCAAGTAAATGTCTATACTGTTTTAAGGCCATGTCGGAGTATACAGATGGATCTCGTGTGAATAGTAGTTCGTATAAGCCAGGTGCAGCCCGAAAAACTTCATCATTCACACGTACCTCACTTTTGGGGAGAAAGAATATTTCTGAATTTCCTATAAACCATCTGTTTTTGCGACGATATACTCCATATATGACATCATTTACTCTAGGGTTAAAATTACTTAGATATGTTTGTGCTTCATCGGTATTGGATTCATCTGATGTAGTAGGTTCAGAATTCTGATGTTTCCTATACCATAGATTCAGTGGTAAATCATCATCGCTACTACTAGATGTAGCCTTAGGTTGAGGGTTTTTAAAAGTAGATTGTAAGGGTTCTTGTTTCACAATGGGCGCAGGTGCTACCTTTTCAAGTCGGGAAGTAATTGGTTGAAAAATAGCTTCATTGATTTCATTACGCTCTAGGCGAGCCCGTTTTGCTAATAAATATTTAGCACGTACATTCTTAATGACGTGGTCTAGCTTATCTGCCTCGAGCGACATAACTGAAGACAAACGAGATAACTGAAGTCTTATATAGCTCTAAACCCGAACCGCTAAAAGTGAGAGCAATCGCACTTGTGTACCCAGCTTTACATCCTACGATGTCTTAGGCTTAGTACGGGGAGCTATTGGTTTAGGAGTCGCAGGCTTCGGTAGAGCTATTGGTTTAGGAGCAGCAGGCTTCGAACCTGTATTGATGAGAGAAAGTAATGTATGTATATCATTCTTCATGCTATCGACAGTGCGAGCCATTTGTGTAAACCGCTGAGTGTTATCTATGCTACTTACACTTATTGTCTGGAAAGCATCTGTTAAGTTTGATGTTAGCACATCTTTAACACTAGTCAAAATCGATTCACGCAACTTTCCTTCAAATGAAAAGAGCTTATTTTCCAACACCGAAGTAAACATGTCACTTAATTTTATTAGCATTTCAGAAAGATTTTTATTCAGTTGATCCACAGAGTGCTGCTTATTCGTTTCCATAGTATGCAAGTAGTTGGTAAGCTCTAATTGTACACTTCTCATGTTAGTGAGTGAGCTATTGAGTCCAGTAAACCATTGCTTCAACTCATCCGAAATGGTTCTTAAGGCATGAGTAATCAATCCGGAAATACCGTCAACATAGTTTTTATTAACAGCATCATCAGGATCTTTAGGTGTAGCCACGCGTTTCAAACGTTTACCATCCGCACTGCATTGTCCATCATATGTAGGAATCAAACACGACTCATACTGACGTTTAAGACTCCCACCACCAAACTTGGAGACGCTATTGTTCATTCTTCAATGATGCACAACTATGAAGTGGTCGAAACCGCAACGATATCGTCCTTTAAGTAGGGGACTGTCCTTTACAATCACCAGAAACCCATGCTCATGTTTCCAGCATAATGAGCACATATCTTTAAAAATATTAAATGTCATGTCTGTGTTTACATGATCATCATAAGCGTGATGTAAATTAAGTTCGTCCATGCGGAAAAGTACTATAAAATTCGCGTTATCGCGGAGCAAATGTTTGGGTATACAGCTATATGTCTGACACAGGTATATGCAGTCTACCTTGGCATGTCTGCCCATGGAAAAGTACTCTTTAATTATGCCTTGCTTCTCGCATGCAACATCGTCGAAAATAATCACCGAATTAGGCTTCGCTTCGTCAGGGGGCACCACATTGGTATTATCGTTAAATGGAAAATACTCCACTCCTTCCACCGAGCGTAGAACATTGGCTAAGCGCAAGTACTTTGGCTGTTGTAGTGATTTCGAGTATAGGTACACGTTTTCGAACCGAAGACCGTTTGGTTCCTCTAGTAAACTCAGTAGTACACACGTTTTTCCGCAGTTGGATGGGCCTGCGATTATGCATCGAACAGTTGAGGGTAATAAAGACCCATGTCGCGAATCACAAGCATCTACTTCATCATCATTAGTGATGCATACTGGTAACGACTCGCTCTGTGCTACGAGCTCCATGACACTGAGTGTAAACCTATAAAACAGGCATACTTATAAAGAATATTATCAGTTCGTTGTTATGACTCGAGCAAGAAGGAAGGTACAGAAAGGTGGAGGGTTAATAAATTCTGTTATTAACAAGCTACCAATTGAACTACACCTGCCAGGATATCAATACTGTGGTCCAGGGACGAAATTATCGAAACGACTAGCACGTGGTGACTCAGGCATAAATTCTCTAGACAAAGCATGCAAACAGCATGATATTAGCTATTCGCAAAGCAATAATCTAAGTGACAGGCACATAGCAGATGGTATATTAGCAGACACAGCTGCGCAAATTGCAAAGAATTCAGGGACGAAATTCGGGGAGAAAGTTGCGGCTTGGGGTGTAAATAAAATCATGCGTGTGAAACGTAAACTTGGATCGGGCATAAGACACAAACCTATGAAGAAAAAACAGAATAGGAAAGCACCCATAAAGAAGGGTGGACTGTTGCCCTTTATTTTCCCAGCATTGGCTGCGCTAGGTAGTTTGATTGGTGGAGCTGCAGGCATAGCCAAATCTGTTAACACTGCTAAGAACCAGGTGAAATTGCTAAGTCAAAATGCTCAGCATAATGCTAAAATGCAGGCACTAGCACACATTTCAAAAAACGGGTCCGGCCTCTTCTTGCAATCTTACCCAGTGATGGGAGGAGGAGGAAGGCAGAAACCAAGAAGCAAGAAGAAGAGAAACAAGAAACAATAATAAATAACTTACCGAAACGACCTCTTACCAATGTAGACTTAAAGATAGCAATAAAAAAATTAAAAATTCCCTACTTTAGAGATGTGTTTATGAGGAACAACCTACCAAGAAAACCATGGCATAACGAATGTGCTATTATTAATTTAGATTCCTCTGAAGGCCCTGGAAGTCATTGGGTTTCCTTTAGCAAGAAGGGTCTGAATGTTACATATTACGATAGTTTTGGAGATTTACCTCCACCCCTGGAACTAAGACAATATTTTAATCCATCAAATATAACCTACAACTATACTAGGCAGCAGAGAATAAACTCATGGAACTGTGGTCATTTATGCATACAGTTTCTGCTCTCTGTATATAAGAAACACAAGTGAGAGTTTAGGCTCACAGTTCAAAAACGAGGGAAAGTGGCACCACATAGAGAGACGTAATCGTATAACCTGAAATGTCGATCACGTTAATACTAACGGGAAACAGTTCGGAACTATGTTCCACACACTTTCCTCCATTGGAACTTAGTGGTGGAGAGTGGGAAATGGCTCTTGTCGACTTTCACAGCTATAATAGCATTCCTAATGTACATGAAACAAACCATTATTTTCGTTATATCTTAAAGGGTGAAGAGCAGTCCCACGAGCTGATTCTACCAACAGGCAGTTATGAAATTGCGGACATTGAGATGTATGTGAAACAAAAGCTACCAGCTAACATCATCTTCACACTAAGAGGCAACCCCAAAACACTACAGTGTGCAATGTATAGTGATGCAGCAATAGATTTCCGTGCTAACGATACTCTACGAGGCATGCTTGGCTTTGAAGCTGGAATCTACAAGGAAGGAATAGTACATGAATCAACACTGGCTGTGAATATCCTTCCAGTGAACGTCATACGTATTACAACCAATATCGTCGGTAACAGTTTTCTCAACGGAAAGGTAAACAGCACGCTACATGAGTTTGCCCCACTTGTACCACCCGGATATAAAATAACGGAACTACCAAAAAGTCTCATTTATACTCCAGTCACCGTCAAGAGAATACAGGAACTGATTGTGCGGGTTGTTGACCAGGACGGTTACCTAATTAACTTTCGAAACGAACAAATCACTTTACGTCTACATCTGAGGAAATATGGGCGTGAAATACTTTAATCTGTATAAAGGTAGGGGAGTGACGAAACCTAGAGTCAGTGGATCACGAGACCTCAAGCGACTAACACGTGTAAACGTACGCTTACTTAAGAATTTGGGGTATAAAGTTAATCAAAATGGCCGATAGTATTTTAGAAATTGAACAGCCGATACAATACGATGATGACATTACCAAAAATGAATACCATTCTTATAGGCCATTCCTACATGGTCCCTATGAAGCAAGCTCTGAGGTAAGAATTTCAATACAAAATGCTGATATCTACACTCTAATCTCCAAGAGCATTCTACGCATACGTGGCACTTTCACCAAGGCCGATGGTACAGCACCGGATAATGCAAAAATTATAAACAATGGAATAATGCATATGATGAGTCGGATAGCATATGAGCTGAATGGTGTTCAGATTGATGAGTGTCGAGATGTGGGGACTGTATCTACCGTGAAAAACTACTTGTCACGCACAATTGATGAAAATGGACTTAGTGAAATGTCAGGGTGGAGTCTCGAAGAGAACTACAGCCTTCCTGTTACTGCAGCTGGACAGTTTGAGATTTGTGTGCCACTAAACCATCTGCTCGGATTCGCAGAAGACTATAAGCATATTATCATAAATGCAAAGCAAGAGCTAGTGATAGTATTGGCAAATACATTTACTAATGCCATTGTAGATGTAAGTGTCCAACCACAACAAGTGTCACTAACTCTAAATAGCTTCGAATGGCTTGTTCCACAGATCACTGTTTCACCATCCCAAAGAACACGGCTTCTTCGACTGGTGGAGAAGGGAAAAAATATCGACCTAGCTTTTAGATCGTGGAGCATAGAATCATATCCTAGTTTACCACATGCTCAAACAATTTCTTGGAATGTGAAATCGAGTTTTTCCACAGAGAAGCCACGGTATACAATCGTAGCATTTCAAACTGCTAGACATAACACCATTAATGCTGATAAATCGAGATTTGATCACTGCGACGTAAAGAATATCAAAGTATACCTCAACTCAGAAAGCTACCCCTACATTGATTTAGAAAACAATTTCACTAATGGATATTACTTACTTGCATATAACATGTATGCAAACTTCCAGTCGAGTTTCTATGGACGGCAATGTGCACCGCTTTTGACTCCTCAAAGTTTCAAAGACAGAGCAACTCTATTTATGTTTGATGTATCTCGCCAGGATGAAAGGATTGCTTCAAATGTAATAGATTGCAAAATTGAAGTTACAACTTCAAGGAACATCCCTGCTTTAACTCAAGCCTTTGCGATTATACTACATGATAGACTTGTATCGTATAACCCAAGAGACAAAACTGTTAAAATACTGACCTAGAAAGGATATTGGCTTAGTCTCGTCTCGACCGCCATGACGAAATGTGTAAACCTCCAAGGCTTCTCTAGTCAGTATGGGTTTATTATCAAGGAACTTAGCATTGCAGATGAAGAAGGAAATGTAATAACACATAACTTTCAACCTCCATTTGAATGGCGATATCTCACCAGGAAGCATCAAAAAACAAATGCTTGGCTCACTAGAAATTTTCATGGTTTACATTGGGAACACGGACTCTTTCCTTATGCTTCAATACCCAACATATTGGCAAGTCATCTGACCGGACCTGTATTGGTTGTAGGAATAGAGCAGAAACGGTGGCTGGCTAGCTATTGTAAGCATCATGTGCTAATATTAGATGTACAAGCAGAATATGACTGTCAATCATTGAAAGAATTAAATAAATTGTACACGTGCAATAATACATGTCCAGGTCCGATCTCAAGACACAATGCGAGCATGCTTAGGGCTTGGATGGTTGATCACCGCGTTGGAATGTTGGAGGCCGTCAGCAAGGTGGTGGGGACAACAACGGAAGCAACGGTACATGTGACTGGACTGGAGGGGGGTCCTAACGGTATAAATTAACGTCAACACCCTAGACACAGCAGTCAACTCATAGTCGAGTGGGTATAGTGCTGCTGCTACAAATCCAAGCAAATGCCGTTCGATCCGTCTGCAAAGTATGCGGAAGTAACGCCAGGATTTCGCCGTGTGAACTACATCACCGAGGATGGATACTTTCAACTAGAGGTCTGCAACTTCGGTCATCACTGGACCAGTGATTGTGACGAGGAGGCTCCGGACATCATCGAGACATCCTGCAACAAGGTAGATTGTGTCGTCCATTATCTAAGACCTGACAGTACATTCCCTACAACATTAGAAGCGCTTAAGGCTGCATCAGCGACTGAAACTATAAGCTCGGAACCAGACTATTCCTCAGTAAGGTGCGAGTTGCGGCGCAACACCGATCCGGAGGCAGTTATTAGTTGGAAGGAACAGTGTGACGGGTTTATTCACAACACCACCTACGTTAACCATCATTGGTACACATCCTGCAGCTTTCTACTGTGTAGACTCTACCGCTTCACACCCTTCAGTTAAATTTGTAAGCTAAGAAGCAATTTGAAGGTTCGTGCGGTTGTTATTATGTCTTCACGCCATGACAATGATTTCAACAGCTTGTGGCGGAATACGTGTGAATGTATTAGGACCATACCCTTAGAGGACATACCAAGTGAAGCAGAGGATGAGGAAACATTTCTACACAATTGGTTTGAAATCGAGTACTGCAGACAACGTGGGCGACGGTGGTCACGTGAAGAGCCGTGGGGACGATCCCCTGAGCTTGATCGTTCACCAATAGAGTCATCACGTCAAGTTTTTAGAGATGTACCTACAATTCAACCTGCTCGTGAACCAATGTTACCACCAAGCATCGTTAGTAACGATGCTGTCGAACCACTGCCAATTGCATCTCGTCAATCACCTCCTACATCAATCAAAGAGAGACCGTCACCTCCATCAATTGTGGGGAGACCAGCACGGACATCGCATCTCATGCTAGGAGCAAATCTAACGTCTAACTTTATAAACGTAAGTGAATCAGCAATTAACATCTCATAGAGTATAGTATACAACTGAAAATAATTTTAACAATGGACTGTTCTAATAAATGCTCTACTCTATGGAATTGCATAACAGACATATTTATCCAAGTGATACATATATTTTTAAATACGACCCTCGCCTCGTGCGATGGCAGTCGAGCTGAAACTGTGGTGGTGTAAGGACCTACAGCAGAAGTAGTTAACCAAGATGTCTAACTTTCAACCGAACATGATATACTCCAGTGTAACGCCCGGTCTAGGTACTGTTGATTACAGTGAGTCTATCGACGGGGTTTTAAAACATTTTTCGGAGAGATGTGACGCTGTGTTTCACGTGAAACAGGTTTTAAACCCAGGACCTCAAGATACACCTCTAGAAGTTATCAACTGCCTGGGCTATGGACATTGTAGTGTGAATATGATGAGAGACGATACAGTTCTCCCTGCAACGCCTGAAGAGGTTTTCGCACATGCATTCAACCTACCAGCTATTCAGTCACCGCCAGCATCTGCATGTGGCCAGACTTCGCCAGTACAGACATCAACTGCCTGTACCCAGATGGGTGCTACATCGCCAGCACCTACTACATCAGTAGCAGTCCAGCCTAAACGCCGGCGTCAGCTTCGCCCTCCTACATCTCGCAAGAGTCGAACCCGAGATCTCAGTCATCTAGGTCCGATCAGTGAAGACACCACTCAAGTATGTTCCACAGAAAACACTAGTGATGAAAGAACTGTTGAGATTGCCCGTGTAGCTGTACGTTCATTACTTCTGGAACTATTGAGCAAAGTATAATGTTATTTATATCAATTTTCTCTTTAATATGTATTTCAGAGTTTATTATACTCTATGTAACTTGTAGTTATGCTTAATATTTAGGTATTGGGTCTCGAGTTAATGTTGCCTTTGTCACTATGATGTGTAGTGTGTGAATATTATGTGATTTTATTACTCGTTATTTACTTCTTTTAAATCATCGATTGTTCTTACCCCTTGCTGTTTGTAATAAGATTTAAATAAATATGTGTTTAACATTTACGTTGTTTGCTTTAATTTCAAAAAACCATTTAATGGTCCCTCTTATTAAAAATTGTAACTATAAGTTATTAACCTCCTCAGCGAGAGTGATTGCTTTAATACATAAATTCTAACACTACCTTCGAGATGTCTTCCGCCACTACGAGAAGAGAGAGAGACTCTACACAACACCAATATTTTATAAATACTCTATCATATTTAATAAACATACATTAATAAATAATAATAATAATATGGCTACAGGTTCCAAACTTATCTCGACTGGTTACACATTGCATAACACTTGTAGGTTTTTAAATTCAAACTTGGCACCATCCGGCGACAATACCTTGAATTAAAGATGGCCGACAGTGGTGCCATCCGGTAGCGACTTTATGAATTAAAGATGGCGATGGTGGCGCGCTCCGGCGGTAACTTTAAGAATTAAAGATGGCAGCGGTGGCACACTCTGGTAGCAACACTAGGAACTAAAGATGGCGATGGTAGCGTCATCTGGTATCGATTGTATGAACTAAAATATGGCGACGGTGGCGCCATCTGGTATCGATTGTATGAACTAAAATATGGCGACATCTGCCAGCCAACTTGAGAACCAAGATGGCGGCGCCTCTGGCAACTAATTTTTGAATTTGGCGCGCGATACTAGCGACATCTACCAGCCAACTTGAGAACCAAGATGGCAGCATGCGACACCTGCCTGCCGACTCCCTAACTAATATTTGAATTTGGCGCCATCTGGTAGTCTGTGCTGGAATTAAAGATGGCGATGGTATAATAATAATTTGAATTTCATGCATTTGGGAAGGCAAAGACACCCTCCCCCCTTTTATCTTAAAACTTGACGTCAGTACGTGGCATATATAGATTATTTATTCCACCATATCCCAATTGGTCTCGTGGTCTAGTGGTCAAGGTGTCCGCCTCGTAACCACGACATCCTGGACGTTTTCACGTCCCATGGATCGAATCCCAGCCTCGGCACTGAAATTATTTTAGTTAAAGAAAAAAAAAATAATCCCTGCTGCTATCTGGTGGCGACCAACAGAACTATATGACGTCGCAAGATGGCTGCCTCCAGCAGACGAAACAAGATGGCGGCCACCAGCGGACGAAAACAAGATGGCGGCCACCAGCAGACGAAAACAAGATGGCGGTTGATGTTTACATCGAATTTCAAAGTTCGAAAAAAAAATTCCAATCCAAGATGGCGTCCGTGACACAAAGTGCAACGGTGACGTCACGATTCGAAGTTGGTGGAAATTTCTAGAAATACAAAATGGCGGATGGATTAGCATGGATTGGCATACAGATTAGCATGGATTAGCATACAGATTAGCATAGATTAGCATACGGATTAGCATATATTGGCATAGATTAGCATAGATTGGCATAGATTAGCATAGATTGGCATACGGATTAGCATAGATTAGCATAGATTAGCATAGATTGACAAGGTCAAAGGTCAAGGTCAAAGGTAATGATGACGTCATCCAAGATGGCCGCCGATGACGTCATCCAAGATGGCCGCCGATGACGTCATCCAAGATGGCGGGCTCCTGGCTCCTCCGCCTGTGCTTGAACCCCCCTTTTCCAACTACTTGTTTATTGAGCTTTTAACTGTTGTGATTTTTTGTGGTTACTTAAGTGTCTTGCGAGTTTTTCCTGAGCTGTTTTCTTTTTCTTCTTGGGATTCTCTTCTGCTCTTGCTCGTGAGTGACGTTTTTGTGGTAGATTCCTAAGAAACCCAAACCTCTGGCGTGCGATTTTTTTTTAAGGGAGGAGGTTGTTACCACTGGGGTGGTAACGGCGTCACCCGGTTACCTATGTTTTGTTAACGGTATTTATTTGTTATGATTAATTAATTTAGATTTATTTATTTCTAGTAGCAGGTAATATTTTTTTTATTTTTTTCTTCCGAACTTTCCCGTGTTGGTGCGGTCTGGACGTACTGACAGTTTGTGAAGTTGGTACCAGTGTGACTGACACCTTCAGGGTTTTTCGGTGGAGTCGAGGATTGCCGAGTGAGGAGCCGACGAGCAGTGTGCGGCTTGCACGACGGAGGAGTGCTGGTCTGGACGCCGAAGTGGGCACTTCGGGAAGTGGCGGCGAGGCCTTGCAGATTTGCGGCCGAGCAAGTATCGTCTTCGGGGCTATAGGTTAGGTTAGTATTTATTTATTTATTTATTTATTTATTTATTCATGCACTCCGTTTAGTCCCAAATTAGGGACATGGAGCAAGTTAAATACAATTTAATACAATAGAAGTTATATAAAAATCAACAATACAATCATACAATCATATTACATATTGTTAAAATAATAAAAAATCTGTGTACATGCCCTTACATTTAATATGTTTTGCTTGTGGGACATTACCTAATATATAACCGAAAATATAAAAACGTGTCTGTTTGTAATTTGCCCGACATCCAAAACAAGAAAGCTGCGAGGAAGGTACTTTTACACTATTTTACAAACACGCCCCAACCTAACGGAACGTTTTCACGCACATACTTTCATAACGTGTTAATTAGTCACTCACTTTTTCACTGTCGTGACGCCCAGATCTAGAAGAAATGCTGTCATTTCTGCGACATCACCCTGTTCCAGTTGACCTGTATTCATTAACATCGTAACTCTTCGTGCCACGTTGATAATATCGTGCTGTCTCCTTCTTTACATTCATTTTAATAACCTAACAAACCGTTATAACTAACACAAAGTTACACTGTAAAAGCAATAGTTCACTACAAGTTACAATTAAGACAACCCTTTAAAATTAGAAAATTAATTAGTACACAAATACACTGGATGTTTTCGGAAAATCAGAAGTCGTTTTGAGCAAACAAGCGTTCAACATGGCTCGGGCCGACACACAGTTACGTAGGTGATTCATCCGCAACAGCTTGCAACGTCATCTGTAAACAAAATAACTTAACTTTCGTATATATTAAACAATATTACTCCAGGATCTGGAAATAAACATATGTGAAGCATTTTAAGCAATATTTATCGTTATTTCAGCTGTTCAAAATTACATACTAAGGAACTATTTCTTCAAGTGTGTAGCCAACATACCGATAAATATCGTTGCCACGCGTGTTTAAAAACTTACATATAAAATTAACAAATACAAATTATTTCAGTAAAAATACACACGTACGGAAACGTAATAGCTTGATAAATTATGTCGTCCTATTTTGTTTATTTATTTGTCAAACAAATTGCACAATAGTAAACCAAATATTCTTAGTTCCATTTTTCAACAGTTCTTCCCAAAAGTACGAACTTACCGATTTTTTTTTTTCCTAACCTAACTAAAACTAAGTGTATTTTGGAGGGGTCCGGGTTAGGGAGGGACCTAGGTGCGTCTCAGGCCGAAGCCTATACGCCTAGTCATGCTGGGATTAGCCATGCAAGGAGAGGGTCGCATGCATCATGTGCTAGGAGGGGATTGGCCAGCCATGGCAGCGATTGGCGCCATGACTAACTCCCCTCACTCTTAAATCTAGACTATAACTAGAGATAGGTTGGGCCCAGGTAAAACCTGCATAGACACAGGGAAAACCCTGGGCACATTCATGCGGGATGCAAATTGGCATGCATTACGTGTAGGAATTTACAGGAGACAGAGGATGGTCTGGATGAAGTGTTGGACAGAGTAGAAAAGAGTCTACCATGCGGGGGTTGGGCACTTGGACTCGTGGTCCGCTTTTCCAGTTTTCCAGAACTGGATTTAGTGACCAGGGACGCAAGCGCCCCTGGTGGTGAGTGGTTGCACTGACCACTCACTCCGCCGCCAGTCAGCACCTAAAAAACTAAGAAACTAAAACAGAAAAAAGATAAATGACTTACAAACTAGGCATTTCGTTACGAAATATGCAAACAGCCAACTCAGGGATGGACGTGCAGTGCTTAAGATAAAACTAAAATAAGAACTAAAAATATTTATTAATTTTTTTTTTTTTTAGTTTTTTTATTATTATTTTAGAAATATATATTTTTGATGTCTATTACTAAGTATCTAGGACTTATTACTAATTTACAAATCTCTAATATCTACTACTATACTACTAGTTAAATATAGAGGAACTGTCGGTGTATAAAGTTACAGGTGAATTAAGTCAAGACCTATTCGCATTCTGGCATTTGTTGCAAGCTTGTAATTCAAAATCCCATGTATTTCAGAAACACAACCGGCACTGGAGGTGAAGCCTGCCAGGCGGGCCATGCCCATCGTACATAGGGAGTCAGCCCTAACACAACAGGCAGTGAACTCCCGGGAGCCGAACCTACACCTGCGTGCTTCGGACCATTTTGAATTAGCTAATTATTCATTAATGTCTATAATTTAAGTTTCAACTCGCGGGAGACTGATTGGCCGATCGCTCAGCCAGCCACAGCACACTACGGAGGTCTGTGAGCCAAGATTGAATTTGGCATTTTATATTTTCCATGCAACTCAGGATCTTGTTCGCCCAGTGATGAAATATATGGGTTTCTGCTTATGGCACATTTATCATAGAATTTTTGCGCAGTTCGGAAATAATAATGTTTTAAAAGTTCGAGTTTGAGCTCTCTGTGCATAGCCCTTACGGGGCAATACACAGGCGCATCTGTCGCAATACGAATACTCTTATTCTGAATTCTCTGTAGCTTGATTAAGTGAGATTCCGCTGCTGTTGCCCACACCGGCGCTGCATACGTGATTATTGGTTTTATTAGTGCGTTATAAATTATTATTCCGTTTTTAACAGAGCTACCTAAACGTCTGCTCATGACGGGGTAGAGGGCCATGAGCCTAGTGAAAGCTGTTTTTCTTTTCGCCTCTATGTGATCGCGCCATAGTAGTTTCCTATCCATGTGCACGCCTAAATATTTAACAACATTTTTGTGAGGAATTTGCTCATTGAAAAGTGTTAGTCGTGGTCTATCTTCGAGTGGCGGGAGATGTTTACGCGTAAAAACTATAGCTTCTGATTTAGTAGGGTTTACCTTAATTCGCCATTTTGTGCACCACTGTTCTATTGAATTTAACGCGGTTTGCAATCTGTCTGCTGCGAGTTCTAGAATACTAGATCTGCTAAACAATACCGTATCGTCCGCGTAGCAGCCAAACTGAACTGATCGGTGTGCGGGCTTAGGCATATCATGGATATAAATATTGAATAAAACCGGCCCCAAACATGCTGCCTTGTGGGACTCCTGCTTTAATTATTTTTAAATCGGACTGTGCTCCTTCTGTCGTGACTCTAAACGATCGATTTTCTAAATACGAGGCCAGTAATTTAATATAACAATCGGGGAAGCCAGTTTTATATAATTTATAAATTAAGCCTTCATGAAGTACTCTATCAAAGGCTTTTTCTATGTCCAAAAACGCTGCGAGATTATAGCTATTCTGATTGAACGCAGTTATTATTTGTTCTGTCAAACGGACCAGTTGATGCGTTGTTGAATGCGCGCTACGGAAACCAAATTGTTCGTCCGGCAGTACGTTATTTTCTTTAATGTGAGCATTTAGTCGCTGCAGAATTATGCATTCGGCTACTTTTGACAATGTACTCAGCAGACTAATGGGCCTATAATTTTGGGGCAGTGTCTTATCTTTTCCGGATTTATGAAAAACTATCACATTCGCTTCTTTCCACTGCAATGGAAAATACTGTAGTTTAAGTATTCCATTTATTAATTGAGCTAGGTATTCCAAAATTTCGTCGGGCAGTTTCTTAAGGACTACTGCCTGAATGCCATCGTTTCCCGGTCCCTTACGTGGTTTCATACGCCTGATAGCCTGTTTAACTTCCTGAGATTGAGTTAAGTAAGGTTTTGAAGTTAAAGGCTGATTAAGTTTAATTGTAAGGTCTCTGTATATTCCGGCATTAAATTGCGGGTCACAGGGTTCGATATTAGGTTGAAAGGCTAATTCAAGGGTATTCGCGAAGGCTTGTGCCTTGTCTGTCGGTGTAAAAGCGAACCCAGTGCGAGTTTGTAGCGGAGGTATTTTATCTATCTTATAAAGGAATCGCTTTGTCATACTCCAGGTGCTACCATCTTGCACCTGTAGCTGAGAGACTTTTGTCTCCCATTGGCTGCTCCTCCATAGAGTTATTTCATCGGAAATTATTTTCTGTAATTCATTAATTCTCGCTTTAATGTCGCGCTGCCTACGTCGAGTATATTCGCGCCTTAATCTATTTTTCTGAGAAATTAAATCCCTAATATACACCGGCAGTACATCTTGCTTAAATCTAACCACCTTTTCTGGGATGCACGAGTTAATTGCAGTTTGAATTTTAACTGTAAGTTCAGTGACTGCTGATTCGATGTTATCTTTCGTTTCGAAGTTGGCAGCATCGGCTGCAGGCAAATTATCGACTAAATACGTCTGAAAGCCTCTCCAGTCGGCTTTCTTGTAGTCTTTAATTTTTCTCGGAGGACTGATGTCAGTGTCCACGTCATCGAATAGTATATGTACTGGAAAGTGGTCAGACGACATTTCGTGAAAAACTCTGAGTTCGAATCCCGTTTGAACTCTCTTATTTAATGCAATATCTAAAATATCGGGGTTGTGCCTTAGTACTCCGCTATCATGAGTGGGCTCTGAGGGAGCATGTACTTGATAATTTTTGTTAGACTCGTGTCTTTGCAGCAGTAGGCCATTGGCTGTATTGCTCCGACAGTTCCAGTCTTTATGCTTGGCATTAATATCGCCGACTGCTAGAAATGTGGGAGCTGAGCCATATAAGATGTCCAGCTCCTTTTCAGTTAGTGACCTCGGTGGTGCATACATCGAAATAAGCACTATTTGTTGTTTATTGACTTTAAAAGTAATTGCAACAGCTTCTAATTTATTAAATTCAGGTAAATGAAATTCACTATGTTGTATACTTCTGTGGATTAGTAGGGCAACCCCTCCACTTCTGGTATCGCGGTCGCGCCTATAAATAGTGTAATTTAAGATAGTTAGACGATCTGTTGGAATTAAGTGTGTTTCGTTTATCGCCGCGATTCTAATATTATGTTTAATTAAATGATCGGTAAATTCGATTATTTTATTTCTAATTCCTCGTGCATTCCAGTAAAGGATGGTACTTAATCTACTGTCTACGGGGGTAGTATTAATGGCAGAACCTAAATTAAGGGTGTGCGGCATTAAAGCTGGCCGCTAATGCTGTCACGAAGCCCGTGGTGGCTTTTATTTTGTCCTCTATTGACTTGGACGGATTACACCAAATAGCCATTAAAATGCACATTGGTTCCAGGACGTGTGCAAGGTTAGGGTCCTGTGCAATGGCATCCGATTGGCCTACGAGCTTCAGAAATTCACTCGCGCCCATCGCTGGATTCTCCAAGGGTTTTAGCTGCGGTGAAGCAGTTGGCAATTCTGTTGGTGAGTCAGTCTGCACCGGGCTGGCTTGTTTCCCAGGCGCGACTTTCTTGGAATCACTGGGGGGAGGGGTGGAGTTGGGTGGCGCCTTAGTACCTAGCTGATCCGTCACCTGACCTTGCACCCGGCCTTTACCGTTTTTGTGCCCCGAATGGTGTTTCTTCGGGGGCCTCTGGGGCAGGGGCTGGCCTCTAGGCCTGGGTGGGTTTGCCAAGACAGGGTACTCCAGTTCATGCCTATGGCTCAACACTGAATATTGATTAGGGCTCTGCCATTGCGGGTGGGCGGGGTAGTTCGGGGCTCGCCACGGCTGCCTTGGGGGCTGGGGGCAGTAGCCTGAGGGGCCGGCTTGTTGTGGGGGCGGGCGGACTTGAGCTGCGGCAGCTGCTCGCTTGTTTTCACGCACTGCGCGTTTGGACTGCAGCTCTCTGTCTTTCCGCTCCTGTTGCGGGAGGTGACGCCAGTTCTCCCTCTTGTAGGCCATGCAGCCTCTGTAATTGGCGCAATGCGGGCCTTCACATCGCGCGCACTTTGCCTTCGTCCTGTCACCTCCCTGGGGGCAAACCTCGGTTTTGTGCCCTTGGCTGCACCATCGGCACACAGGGGAGGCTCTGCAGCCTTTTGCGGGGTGGCCAAACCTCTGACAGTTGCCACATTGGAGGGGGCCTTTGGGGTGTCGATAGTCCTCAACACGAATGCTGAGGCCTCCGAATGACTTCAGGTCGTAAATCCTTTCTGGATTTACGGCCTTCGGGAGCTCTACGACTAACTTATTTATAGGCTGCCTGGTCTGCCTGTTGTACAGAAACCAGAAGTTCTGCACTGGAAGCCCCATTGCGGTGAACTCGGCCTGAATGAATTGTTTGTCGGTGCTGCTATGCACTCGACAAAACACAAACTTGTTCGGGATCTCGTCCCGTTGCAGCAGCACAGAGTGTTGCACTCCGGCCTGCTCCAGTGCACGCACTGCCCTGTGGTACTCCTCCACAGTGGCAGTGTGAATCATGAGCTGGTCATGGCCGCGACTGACGCACGACCAGCGCTCCTGCAGTGCTGCATCCAGCACTGTTTTAATGACCGGGTAGCTGTGGCCAGAATCCACGAATACATACAGGGGTTTCACCTGCATTTTCTTTGCCTGAGGGGCAGGGTTTGGCGGGGCAGGGCTCGAACCTGCGGGCGTGTTGGCGGCCGTTTGACTGGCCGAGTTGTTTGCCCTTCTGACGGGCTGCTTGCGAAGTCGCTCGGCCTGCTGCCTGGCGATCGCGGGGTTCGTCAGTGGGGGGCGCAGTCTTTCGTCCTTTCCTCCCGTTTTTTGTTTTTTTTGAGACGACTGTTGTAAAGCCGTCGTCGCTAGACATTTCAGTTTCGTCGTCGCTCGGCAGGGGCACATCGATGCACTCCTGCATCACCTGCTCGTCGCTTAACTGATCAGTCATGTCGCTAGTTACACCCTACAACGTACTAACACCCACTGACCACGCACCCGGTATTAAGGGGCCTCCCTAGTAGCTTCAGAAGTTAGCGGAACACTATGTTTTTTAAATAATGATGGGACTTTATTGATCGACACTACGAATCTGAAAATTTTTCACCCACGAGAAGATACTACACGAACTGTCTGTATACTTTTACATTTATGTTTTTTTCTATCAAAATATGAAATAAAAAATCACCAACTTGTCCAACTTTGGGGCCATTTTATACTGCTTAGGAGAATGACAGAAAAAAAGTACAAGTCTAGAAAAAAATGTAATTTTTTTCTGAAGAAATTCATGTATTTAAAACATATAGTCATCGCTTTGAATTCCGAGATATCTTTTCCGCAATTTCTGCAAATCTTGAAAGTTTTCCACCGTCTCGTGCTGCCGCTCGGCGAAGCCAGCTCGCAGCCACAGCACAGGTAGCGTGGTGGTGGACCGTTGCCCGGGGGGGAGGCAGGCTACCTGTGTGTGCGTGCGTGCGTGAGAGGGAGACAACCCACAACCGGCACCGGTAAAAGATAATCCCATGACCGAAAGAAATTCTCAGAATTGCTTTTAGTGTGCCTCGCCACAGTACCATGTGCTCGACTTACTCTGTGACTATATTCGTGTATCTCTAAAACATTGCTTTTGTTTAAACTACAAATATCCTAAAGCTTACCATACTAGATCATGTATTACGAAATAAAGTATTGAAACTAATCAATCAACACATTGAAAGTTGTCCTACAAACTATTTATTGGTGGCTTTACAGTCTCGCTAGCTAATTCGACAAAAATTTTATTTAACTTTTAACATGAACATACACTCAGTGTTTTCCTTCTATTTTTAATAAATATTCAAAAAACAATTATTATACTACCCAATATTTTTTTTAATTATTTTAGTTTTCCAAAATGATCTTACACATCTTACAACGCTGAAGAAAAATTTATACTGGTATTAACCAAATGGTTAACTATTTACAAAAGTTTTCATACTTAAAAATGTAGGTTTATATAAAATGTATCTTAAACTAAAAGAAAAATCATATTTTGAAAACTAAATGTTATTTTTCTATGCTTTTTGGTTAGATGGATATCTGATGGTCTTCTCTGTTTTAAAAATGTTCATGGAATGATAAATAAAAAATAAAAACAAGGGAAGATCTATATTAAATAAGCTAGTCAGGAGTATATATATGTTCCTCCTGGCGCAGGAGTCACGAGGAGTATTGAAGATGAGGTCAGTGACCGATCGCTCACATATGTAATTATGGATTGTACGTTATTAATTACAAAATTCAAAAACCATTTGGAAGTTAAAAAGTATAAATAGTGGCAATGTTTAATGAAGATGACGTAAATTTTCAGATAAACTTATTTCTACAGCTCGATTAATTAATAAGGACAGGAAATAAATTTTTTACAGCAATTATACAAAATTATTAAAATTTTACAAACCACAATTAATTTATCCAAAAACAAAAATTAAGTAAATATTGCCCATACATTACAACATCCATGAAAGAACCTTGCAAATTATTTTTTTTAGATGCATTATTTTGCATTCAAGTTCTTTTTGTTTAATACTTCACCTACTTATAATTGTTACATATTTGGCACATGGTCCGTCACGCCCAATTAAAGGGCCTGAATTAATAGAACACGTTTCTAATCAAATTTCACGCCTGTTACTTTACCTGCAACCCGGAGCAGTGTGACATAAATTATTGTACACTCGTGACGTTGGCAATCAACTTAAATATTTATGAGTTAAAACAAAACATAACTATAACGGATAGTAAAAAAAAAATGTAAAATTTTGAAATCTTGTTATGTTTTTATATAGTACACAAAGCAGTTAAACCATAAATTATTTGTTGTTGGAAAAAAAATCCGTAATCTTTCATGCTTTTTTCCTTGATTTTTATTTCCAGATATTTTCGTTCTAGAAAAAAAATTAAGGTAGCCTTATTCCAAATTTGTTATGATAGACGTTTGTTAACTAAGAATATAAATTCGCTTTACAACCACAGCTTGTACACAAGTCGTAAAAAAACATGGGTTCTACTTACAGGCCGTATTGAACTTATTAGGTTTATGACAAACACAACAGCAATAAACATATGGCTGAGTCTGCTTCCATGTACACTTTTTTTTAAGCTATCACTTTTAAAGCGGGTAAAGTGTACCTATCAAGTAGCTTAGCATTACCCAAAGTGAATGTCGTGCTCCAGAAAATGTTCGAACTATGTAATATTTGCATCACTGTTGCGTTACAGACCTGCAACTTTTTTCAGTGCGCGATGTCACTCTTATGTAAAAATATGTCGTGTTTAGCGCAAACGTGTTCGAATGAATCCACATCGAGCTGCCAAAGAATACCTATCGATGTCGGCAACCTACATAAGTATACAAACCATCGTTTACAAGTGTATTCATACGTAAGTATATAACTGGCGGCGGGCCATGATGCAGTTGGTTCTTCGCGTACAGTCCACTGACGGGATAAGAAGCGTCAAAGATCTTATATGGCTATTCTGTAAACTTGTATGTAATTTCACTGCCTGCTTTAGACAAACAACATCCATTTCTTTCAGCTTTGGCTTGAAAAGAATTACTCCGGCCGGCTTTCTTATAAGACTTATTTCAGCTCCTCGTGCGACCAGTGTGTTTAATTTGTCCGCGGCCTTATCTTTGGGTGAAAGTTATTTGGAAGGGAAGTTGTGTTGGTAATGTTATTGTTCATCATGTATTACATAACAATTCGACTTAGATACGCACATGTGTTTTTAAAATATAGGTATGTTTAATAACTTGCAATACAAAGTACCCATGTGTTGAATTTCATGTATTGAATTTTTTATTACATTATGTACGAACATAATAATTACAATATTTCATAAGAAATTTTTAACACTTTTTACAAAGCACTCTCTAATTTCTTCCACACCTCATGGTTAACCTTACTATTTTATTTCATGTTTCAGTTGATTTGAACTGTTTGGAATCATAATATGACGGACAATGAAGAATATTAGTTTCAGTAAATTTTATGAGAGGATTTACTTATTACATTAAATATACCTCAATTTTTACCTCAAAGGAAAAAGTTGCATATCATTAAATGATAAATATTTGTTTCCCTTTAATATAGTTTATGAACATAACTTATTGTGATAATAGGCCTACCTATTAGTTAAATTGTGTTTTTGCAATGCTCTCCTATTGCAGTAAAATTCTTGGGCAAATTGAATAGCATATAGTCGATCTTTAACATAAGCTTTAGAATACATAAACGTAATAAATTATGTTCTCGTGATTTTAACAATTAAATATTTCTTCGCATGAAAAAATTAATTAACTAAAAAAATATTTCAGTAAATTTATACTCAAGGACTAAAACGTTTATTTTAGTTTTAAAAAATATTGTATGTATGTATACTTTTCTGAAAAAAATATATTCAAGAAAACAAATTTTCTTCTTTTTTATTTTGATCTTGAACTTACTTGACAAGCAATATTGAACTTCAACTTTATACTTTCGGTATAGCACTTTTCGATTTATTCTTCTTCAAACGGGAATTAAATGTAATGAATAAATAGCATTTTCCTCTATAATTATTGCAGCCGTATACTGAAAAGTTTAACTTTCCTTTATTTGCATGACGCGGAACTCCTAACTAGACAAAACGTTTGTTATTTATTTTGAACGTAATATTTATGTTTCCTTTCGAACTTAAATGAAACTCTTAACATTTAATTTCATCAAAAGTTATACAATATAAGTATCAAGTTAAAATATTTTTAAGTGAAGTTGTGGCTATTTTGTTGTTGAAAATGACACTCTGAAGTTTGAATGAAAGTGAGAAATGATAAAATTATATTTGTAGTTAAAAACAGATAATTCATTTCAAATTCAATCTTTTGTACATGCATATTGCCAAATAAATTCCAAAATATATTAAATTCTATGCATTTGAATCTATTAGTATATTCTGCAGCATTAATTCCTATAAGCAAATACTTATTACGTACAATGTACTTTTAGTCCTGTCGTATAGTTATACAAAATGTTTTATCAAAATTATTGTTTCGTCTATGCGGTTATGGTTGATAAAGAAAAAAAAGTAATTTATATTATTTTTAAATTCGGTTGTAAGTAAGAACACGTATTTAGTGTAATATGACATACATTACTATCGATAACTCTATTTTAGATTTATCTGTCTATGTTATAGGTATTTCAACTTGATTCTTTTTCTTCGGCTTATGACAGCAGCAAATTTTGTTTTATCGCATATGTAATGTTTTTATGTTTTGCATATTATAATTAATGAGTTAGTATTTGTTAGCGGGTGAGGCTTTTTCACAAATGGACGCGTTCTTGGCGGCTAGCAGGTAGGACGCGTGTATTACGCAGGCTGGATAGGGAAGTACGACTGCGGGCGAGCTCCATGATAGAAGCAACGGGAGTAGTAGCACTCGGCTATTTGTATAGGTTGGGATAGCTGTGCGAATGGTAGAACAGACCACGGGTCTATGGTGAGGAAAAAGGTCCCAAGATCGACATCCCGACGATGAGACCGTTTCCGAACTGTCGATGGATCATCAGGAAAGTCAACAACTTGTTCAGAAACTTGAGTCCCTCTTTCAAAATTCAGTTTAATACCTGGAGATGACTATATTCGATGTTCTACCAAGCGAAGCAAACTCTTAATTCATTACTAGTTGATGTTTAATATTGTGACGCAAAATAAAATTGTGAATTAGCTTACTTTGCTCATGCCAGGTTTTACAAGATTGGTCAAAGTTAATTAAATGAATAAAAATTGTGTCCCTTTGCTGCTGGCTACCCGCAAGAAATTATCATGGTGAATAATAGATAATAATTTTAAGTCGACATGGAATATTATATGATTTTTATGGGATTGTGTTTTGGTAATGGTGTGTGTATTTATAAGAAACTGTCTTGTGTATTTTATTACATTCACTTCACGAAACGAATTGTCTGAACGTAATGTTATTGTTTGTTTGTTTCAATATTTCGTTTTATTGAACAATAATACATAGTTTGCCGCTTCGAGCGACTACAGAAATGACAATACAATTAGTTTACAGTGTTCCAAACATTTTAGTTTCCTCTACTGTACATGGGGCGAATATGTCTTATGTTATGTTTACTGAAACAATATCATTATACATGCTAAGTGAGATGTTGCGATTGAGTAGAAGCGAAAATATGTCTTAAAACCCTGGTAATGCTATGAATTCTATTCATTAGTTTACTCGGTGATCCGCAGGGTCTGTTGTTATGACTGAATGCATGTGCACTTCCTCTATGTAGCGTGGCTTCATTGAGATGAAAGCATAGCTCACGTTGATGAAATACTTATTAATTAAAAAATAAAAATGTTATTTTATGCTTCAATTTCTGTTAGTGTCGTACACAGATTTAAAATGTAATGCAGAGTTCCTTAGTTTTATGTATATCGAAATTTGCTCATGTGTAGAGTAGTTATTAAAAGCATAAAAAACATTTATGACGAATTGTTGTGAGTAGTATACGAATGTATGTCCGACGGCAGGATTCAGGTTGCGGAGCTGTGTGTCCTTTCCGCCATCTTGGATTTTGACGTCACGGCGGCCATCTTGGACGAGCGTAACGTGACAATATGCGTAACGTGACACTTTTTCGTGCATGCAGCCGGCGTAACGGGACACAGCGTAACGGGACATAACGTAACGGGACAAGTATATCACGGCGGCCATTTTGGATCCGACATTTTTATGACGTCATTGTGTTCTCGAAAATTCCGGCGATGTGTTTTCCGCCATTTTGAATCATGACGTCACCGTTGCAATTTTCGTTACGGCAGCCATCTTTAACTTTTTTATTTATTATCCGATTTTAACGAATTTTTTTTTAAAATTTATAAAAAAATTAAATTAATAAAATTTTAATAAATTATTAATAAAAAAATTACATAAACGACACGGAGCTCGGAGTCCTCGGTTCGAACCCGACAGAGGCAAAAAAAATATATAAAATGACGACCAATCCTTCCCCCACGGTGGATGCAAGCAGAATGACCCCCACCACTTATGTCAATGCACATATACCATCAGGTAGTATGACGTCATGTCCGTCATCTTGAAATTTGGACGCCATCTTGGAAATCCGTAATTTTTATGTTAGAAAATCGGGAAAAATTCCAAAATTCATCAAAAAATTAACGTAATAGAATTCTGATTGATTATATCGATGTTCGTCCTTGGTTCGAAACCGGTGAGGGCAAAAAATAAAAAAAATCAGATCCTTCCTCCACAGAAGCCACCTACAGACTGACCTACCACCACCAATAACTAGGTATTTACCATCAGCTGGTATGACATCATGTCCGCCATCTTGTCTTTGTCCGCTGGAGGGAACCATCTTGTTTTCGTCTGCTAGAGTGTGCTGGAGTCATGTTAGTATAATGTTCTGTTCACCATAACTTTGACCTTGACCTTGGACTTTGACCTTGACCTTGAAATTTGACCTTGACCTTGACCTTGAAGTTTGACCTTGACCTTGAAATTTGACCTTGACCTTGAAATTTGACCTTGACCTTGAACTTTGACCTTGACCTTAAACTTTGACCTTGACCTTAATCTTTGACCTTGACCTTGAAAATTGACCTTAGCCTTTGACCTTGACCTTGAACTTTGACCTTGACCTTGAAATTTGACCTTGACCTTGATGTCCATCACGGATCCGTCATTTTATGTTCAGTACATGTTACCAGGAGCTACCACATGCTAGTGGTCATTGCCACCATCATGTTTTCGTCTGCTGGAGGACTCCATATTGTGTGTACTCGTCTTACCATCATGATAATTTTTTAATAACATGCTACAGTGCAGTAATCATTTATTATTACTCAGGTGCCCGACATCTTGAAATTCGGCCGACATCTTGAAATCATGTAATTATTTAGTTAGAAATGCGGGAAAAATTCCAATAGTCTCCGTAAAAATCAATTATTAATTTACAAATTGAATCGATGGATCCCTGTCCACGGTTCGATTCTTGACCAGAGACAGTTGTAACTAATTATTAAATAAATGTTAGGTTCTGTTTTCCATAACCTTTCGCGGAGTTAATTAATCATTCACTCTACGAAAAAAAAAAACTCAAGTCAATATACCGGACCAACGAATTAAATCAGTGCCGATTAGCCTATTATGAAAGTCTAATTTTTCAATAATCTGAATAACATATAAACCGTTCATGTACAAAGCCACACATATAGATCAATTGTCTTCAGTCCATGAGACCGAGTCATGTCATTATCAGACGTATAGGCTAGTCATTTCAGGACCACATGACCTTCGTAATCCATCGTGACATTTTTATACATTCTAAAGGACCAAGTGACCTTGAAAAATATTTTAGTAACACCAAGAGGTGATAAACTAGTATATATTCAATCACTACATTTTGTACTACGTGCAATCAACAAAAAAGGAAGCACCAACAACGAAAAGACAGCACCACCAACGAAAAGGAAGCACATTTGGAAGCACCAACAAAGAAAAGGCAGCACCGCCAACGAAAAGGAAGCACATTTGGAAGCACCGTCAACGAAAAGGCAGCACCGACAACGAAAAGGAAGCACATTTGGAAGCACTGACAACGAAAAGGCAGCACCGACAACGAAAAGGAAGCACATTTGGAAGCACTGACAACGAAAAGGCAGCACCGACAACGAAAAGGAAGCACATTTGGAAGCACCGACAAAGAAAAGGCAGCACCGCCAACGAAAAGGAAGCACATTTGGAAGCACCGACAAAGAAAAGACAGCACTGACAACGAAAAGGAAGCACATTTGGAAGCACCGTCAACGAAAAGGCAGCACCGACAACGAAAAGGAAGCACATTTGGAAGCACCGACAACGAAAAGGCAGCACCGACAACGAAAAGGAAGCACATTTGGAAGCACTGACAACGAAAAGGCAGCACCGACAACGAAAAGGAAGCACATTTGGAAGCACTGACAACGAAAAGGCAGCACCGACAACGAAAAGGAAGCACATTTGGAAGCACCGACAAAGAAAAGGCAGCACCGCCAACGAAAAGGAAGCACATTTGGAAGCACCGACAAAGAAAAGACAGCACTTACAACGAAAAGGAAGCACATTTGGAAGCACCGTCAACGAAAAGGCAGCACCGACAACGAAAAGGAAGCACATTTGGAAGCACTGACAACGAAAAGACAGCACCGACAACGAAAAGGCAGCACATTTGGAAGCACTGACAACGAAAAGGCAGCACAGGCATCGAAAAGGAAGCACATTTGGAAGCACCGACAACGAAAAGGCAGCACCGCCAACGAAAATGCAGCTCATTTGGAAGCACCGACATCGAAAAGGAAGCACCATCAACGAAAAGGCAGCACCATCAACGAAAAGGAAGCACATTTGGAAGCACAAGTTACGAGAACTTAGTCTTAGTTAGAAATCTGAATACAAGAAAAAAAAAAACATTAAATTTTTATAATTGCAATTATTTATTTCTTTACATTATACAAATACAAGTAAAACAAGCCATTATTATATGTAGCCAGCTTTCCTCAGTTCTTTGAGTATGAATGATATTTCTTTGATGCACGAATAATTTCCTGCACAAAGCGAGTCATGTAGAAGTCTTAGCCGGTCAACCAATATGTTTGGATCGTTCCATGAAGTGTAATCAGTCTCTTCTACCACCATCTTACTTGTTTGATTATTATAAATATTATTTTCTCTGGTGTCTTCCGTTTTAACTCCATCCTCAGGGTTACTTTCATTATCGAGACAATGATCATCACAAGCTTGATCCGATTTATTTAATATATCACGTTGTTTCCATCGTTTCGGTCTCAGGACACCACCACAGTCTTCGATCTTGCCTGCTTTAGTTGCTTCATCACAGTCTATACCTTTGTCAACAGCCGCAGAGTCACTGTAGCAACCACCGTAGAAGGCATCATCTTCACCCAGATTACCGTAAGAATTCGATGACGATGATGTCGAAGCGTCTTCATCGTCTTCATGCTTCCTTTTTAGGAGTCCATCATTTTTACAAAGTAGGAAAGATCTTTTTGAATTCGGCTGGAATGTATTCTCACTTTTCACGTTAAAGATTCTTCCATTGTCTTCATTCTTCCATAAATCATAATCGTCCTTCAATTTAAGTTCTTTGTCGAGATCGGAAGAACCGCGATCATAATCTCTCCCAAGACAAGGAATATTATTGTCGTAATGCAGATCACTCTTTCTTAGTCTAGTAGAGCCATCGTTGTCCTCTAGCTTGTACACAGGCTTGACGTTACAAGTTCTGTCATGTCTTTTTAAGCTCTCTCTCCGCGTAAACGACTTGCTACATCGAACACAACTTATCATATTACGTAGTGGATTTTTATCACAGTCATTCTTCTCGTGTTGTCTTCCATTCTTTCTCAAGATAAATTCTTTGCTGCAAAACTTACACCTGTGTCCTTTCGTTACAGCATCAGTCACCGAATCAGGATTCATATTAGTTACTGAGACTATGGTCAGATGCAAACTGAATTAATTAAATTAGATACATTACTTAAATATAATTTTTAATATTTCATCTGCAAGAATTAAGTTACATCATACAAAAGAAATTGTTACATGTGGTCTCGATTATTAGCATGTGATGTCGCCACGTGTTGTGTTGAGTCATAATTTATTTAGTTGTTTTATGTGGTATGCGGGAAGCTCACTAACGATCGCAAAACAAGGATGGCTTCGCTAGACATCTAGGAGAAGGAAGTTCATCTTACATGTTAGTGCTCCACGGATGTCTCATGACATATTATTTGACTGAGTAATGGTTGCTTAATTTTTATTTCCACCTGGTAAAAAAATTATAAGTGCTGATTTAGTAACAGATATTCTCGAATTAAATGTAACTCTAAATAACACGTCATGACTCATTAGGTAAAAAATCCGTCATGCAGAGAGCGGTTTCTCATAATAGACAGAAAATAAAAAAATTCAAAAAAGGAAAAAATTACCAAAATACATAAATAGATTCTGCTAGCTTGTGAACTTCTCATTGTGTAACAAAGATAGAGTTCTAGTACAAGCCAGAATTTTATGTATTTTGGTAATTTTTTCCTTTTTTGAATTTTTTTTATTTATTTTTAAAAAAATTTTTCCCTGTAATTTTATGATATCAAAGAAAACGTGTGGTGGTTTTCTCCGAGTGCATCTGATTATCCATGTCAATATTATGATGGTTTTCTCCGTGTGCTCCTGATTATTCCTGCTTTCAATTTAATTTTTTTTTTCAATTTAAATTTTTTTATTAATTTATTTTATTATTAAATATTTTTTCTGTATTTATATGATAACAAAGAAACGTGTGATGGTTTTCTCCGTGTGCTCCCTATTATTTTTTCAATATTATGATGGATTTCTCCATGAACTCCTGATTATTCCTGTGGATTCTTCAAGTGTTTCTGTCTATTATGAGAAACCGCTCTCTGCATGACGGATTTTTTACCTAATGAGTCATGACGTGTTATTTAGAGTTACATTTAATTCGAGAATATCTGTTACTAAATCAGCACTTGTAATTTTTTTACCAGGTGGAAATAAAAATTAAGCAACCATTACTCAGTCAAATAATATGTCATGAGACATCCGTGGAGCACTAACATGTAAGATGAATTTCCTTCTCCTAGATGTCTAGCGAAGCCATCCTTGTTTTGCGATCGTTAGTGAGCTTCCCGCATACCACATAAAACAACTAAATAAATTATGACTCAACACAACACGTGGCGACATCACATGCTAATAATCGAGACCACATGTAACAATTTCTTTTGTATGATGTAACTTAATTCTTGCAGATGAAATATTAAAAATTATATTTAAGTAATGTATCTAATTTAATTAATTCAGTTTGCATCTGACCATAGTCTCAGTAACTAATATGAATCCTGATTCGGTGACTGATGCTGTAACGAAAGGACACAGGTGTAAGTTTTGCAGCAAAGAATTTATCTTGAGAAAGAATGGAAGACAACACGAGAAGAATGACTGTGATAAAAATCCACTACGTAATATGATAAGTTGTGTTCGATGTAGCAAGTCGTTTACGCGGAGAGAGAGCTTAAAAAGACATGACAGAACTTGTAACGTCAAGCCTGTGTACAAGCTAGAGGACAACGATGGCTCTACTAGACTAAGAAAGAGTGATCTGCATTACGACAATAATATTCCTTGTCTTGGGAGAGATTATGATCGCGGTTCTTCCGATCTCGACAAAGAACTTAAATTGAAGGACGATTATGATTTATGGAAGAATGAAGACAATGGAAGAATCTTTAACGTGAAAAGTGAGAATACATTCCAGCCGAATTCAAAAAGATCTTTCCTACTTTGTAAAAATGATGGACTCCTAAAAAGGAAGCATGAAGACGATGAAGACGCTTCGACATCATCGTCATCGAATTCTTACGGTAATCTGGGTGAAGATGATGCCTTCTACGGTGGTTGCTACAGTGACTCTGCGGCTGTTGACAAAGGTATAGACTGTGATGAAGCAACTAAAGCAGGCAAGATCGAAGACTGTGGTGGTGTCCTGAGACCGAAACGATGGAAACAACGTGATATATTAAATAAATCGGATCAAGCTTGTGATGATCATTGTCTCGATAATGAAAGTAACCCTGAGGATGGAGTTAAAACGGAAGACACCAGAGAAAATAATATTTATAATAATCAAACAAGTAAGATGGTGGTAGAAGAGACTGATTACACTTCATGGAACGATCCAAACATATTGGTTGACCGGCTAAGACTTCTACATGACTCGCTTTGTGCAGGAAATTATTCGTGCATCAAAGAAATATCATTCATACTCAAAGAACTGAGGAAAGCTGGCTACATATAATAATGGCTTGTTTTACTTGTATTTGTATAATGTAAAGAAATAAATAATTGCAATTATAAAAATTTAATGTTTTTTTTTTCTTGTATTCAGATTTCTAACTAAGACTAAGTTCTCGTAACTTGTGCTTCCAAATGTGCTTCCTTTTCGTTGATGGTGCTGCCTTTTCGTTGATGGTGCTTCCTTTTCGATGTCGGTGCTTCCAAATGAGCTGCATTTTCGTTGGCGGTGCTGCCTTTTCGTTGTCGGTGCTTCCAAATGTGCTTCCTTTTCGATGCCTGTGCTGCCTTTTCGTTGTCAGTGCTTCCAAATGTGCTGCCTTTTCGTTGTCGGTGCTGTCTTTTCGTTGTCGGTGCTTCCAAATGTGCTTCCTTTTCGATGCCTGTGCTGCCTTTTCGTTGTCAGTGCTTCCAAATGTGCTGCCTTTTCGTTGTCGGTGCTGTCTTTTCGTTGTCAGTGCTTCCAAATGTGCTTCCTTTTCGTTGTCGGTGCTGCCTTTTCGTTGACGGTGCTTCCAAATGTGCTTCCTTTTCGTTGTAAGTGCTGTCTTTTCTTTGTCGGTGCTTCCAAATGTGCTTCCTTTTCGTTGGCGGTGCTGCCTTTTCTTTGTCGGTGCTTCCAAATGTGCTTCCTTTTCGTTGTCGGTGCTGCCTTTTCGTTGTCAGTGCTTCCAAATGTGCTTCCTTTTCGTTGTCGGTGCTGCCTTTTCGTTGTCAGTGCTTCCAAATGTGCTTCCTTTTCGTTGTCGGTGCTGCCTTTTCGTTGTCGGTGCTTCCAAATGTGCTTCCTTTTCGTTGTCGGTGCTGCCTTTTCGTTGACGGTGCTTCCAAATGTGCTTCCTTTTCGTTGTCAGTGCTGTCTTTTCTTTGTCGGTGCTTCCAAATGTGCTTCCTTTTCGTTGGCGGTGCTGCCTTTTCTTTGTCGGTGCTTCCAAATGTGCTTCCTTTTCGTTGTCGGTGCTGCCTTTTCGTTGTCAGTGCTTCCAAATGTGCTTCCTTTTCGTTGTCGGTGCTGCCTTTTCGTTGACGGTGCTTCCAAATGTGCTTCCTTTTCGTTGGCGGTGCTGCCTTTTCTTTGTTGGTGCTTCCAAATGTGCTTCCTTTTCGTTGGTGGTGCTGTCTTTTCGTTGTTGGTGCTTCCTTTTTTGTTGATTGCACGTAGTACAAAATGTAGTGATTGAATATATACTAGTTTATCACCTCTTGGTGTTACTAAAATATTTTTCAAGGTCACTTGGTCCTTTAGAATGTATAAAAATGTCACGATGGATTACGAAGGTCATGTGGTCCTGAAATGACTAGCCTATACGTCTGATAATGACATGACTCGGTCTCATGGACTGAAGACAATTGATCTATATGTGTGGCTTTGTACATGAACGGTTTATATGTTATTCAGATTATTGAAAAATTAGACTTTCATAATAGGCTAATCGGCACTGATTTAATTCGTTGGTCCGGTATATTGACTTGAGTTTTTTTTTTTCGTAGAGTGAATGATTAATTAACTCCGCGAAAGGTTATGGAAAACAGAACCTAACATTTATTTAATAATTAGTTACAACTGTCTCTGGTCAAGAATCGAACCGTGGACAGGGATCCATCGATTCAATTTGTAAATTAATAATTGATTTTTACGGAGACTATTGGAATTTTTCCCGCATTTCTAACTAAATAATTACATGATTTCAAGATGTCGGCCGAATTTCAAGATGTCGGGCACCTGAGTAATAATAAATGATTATTGCACTGTAGCATGTTATTAAAAAATTATCATGATGGTAAGACGAGTACACACAATATGGAGTCCTCCAGCAGACGAAAACATGATGGTGGCAATGACCACTAGCATGTGGTAGCTCCTGGTAACATGTACTGAACATAAAATGACGGATCCGTGATGGACATCAAGGTCAAGGTCAAATTTCAAGGTCAAGGTCAAAGTTCAAGGTCAAGGTCAAAGGCTAAGGTCAATTTTCAAGGTCAAGGTCAAAGATTAAGGTCAAGGTCAAAGTTTAAGGTCAAGGTCAAAGTTCAAGGTCAAGGTCAAATTTCAAGGTCAAGGTCAAATTTCAAGGTCAAGGTCAAATTTCAAGGTCAAGGTCAAAGTCCAAGGTCAAGGTCAAAGTTATGGTGAACAGAACATTATACTAACATGACTCCAGCACACTCTAGCAGACGAAAACAAGATGGTTCCCTCCAGCGGACAAAGACAAGATGGCGGACATGATGTCATACCAGCTGATGGTAAATACCTAGTTATTGGTGGTGGTAGGTCAGTCTGTAGGTGGCTTCTGTGGAGGAAGGATCTAATTTTTTTTGTTTTTTGCCCTCACCGGTTTCGAACCAAGGACGACCATCGATATAATCAATCAGAATTCTATTACGTTAATTTTTTGATGAATTTTGGAATTTTTCCCGATTTTCTAACATAAAAATTACGGATTTCCAAGATGGCGTCCAAATTTCAAGATGACGGACATGACGTCATACTACCTGATGGTATATGTGCATTGACATAAGTGGTGGGGGTCATTCTGCTTGCATCCACCGTGGGGGAAGGATTGGTCGTCATTTTATATATATTTTTTGCCTCTGTCGGGTTCGAACCGAGGACTCCGAGCTCCGTGTCGTTTATGTAATTTTTTTATTAATAATTTATTAAAATTTTATTAATTTAATTTTTTTATAAATTTAAAAAAAAAATTCGTTAAAATCGGATAATAAATAAAAAAGTTAAAGATGGCTGCCGTAACGAAAATTGCAACGGTGACGTCATGATTCAAAATGGCGGAAAACACATCGCCGGAATTTTCGAGAACACAATGACGTCATAAAAATGTCGGATCCAAAATGGCCGCCGTGATATACTTGTCCCGTTACGTTATGTCCCGTTACGCTGTGTCCCGTTACGCCGGCTGCATGCACGAAAAAGTGTCACGTTACGCATATTGTCACGTTACGCTCGTCCAAGATGGCCGCCGTGACGTCAAAATCCAAGATGGCGGAAAGGACACACAGCTCCGCAACCTGAATCCTGCCGTCGGACATACATTCGTATACTACTGTTGTGTATTATTTCCATTAGGCGTAACCATGAAAATAGATAAGATTTTATCATTATGTGAAACCTACATTTGAAATGTTGGCGTTTAAATATTTATAAAAGCGTGTGAACTCTTAAAGCGCTATTTATCTATTTAGGAAGTAGGTAGTTTCTTTGATTTTAGAAGGGTTTTTTTAACAAACAACAAAATTAATTCAAAAATTTGAACTACTGCAAGCAAAAAATACTTTATTCAATTTTTATTTTAAAATTAGCCTTATATTCTACCTTGCTTACACTTTATTATCGAAAAGGATTTTTTTTGACAGAGATGAATACCGTAAATTAATACACAAAAAAAACATGTTTTCGTATGATACAATAACAGCTAGTGACAGTGACGAAACCAAAATTATTTTGATAGTTTGTATAGAAAATCCCCAACAGTAGTGGTGGTATATGTAGGGATTTCGTTGTAGATGGGTACTATTTCACAATAAAAAGGAGTTATCGTCAATTATCAAAGCAGCCATGTTTCGTATCTTCTTTGACAGCCTAAATACAGCACCAAATGACGTACTTGGCTAAAAATTAATTCCAGCTGCATGTGTACATTCCGAGAGGAGGGGAGAATCTCAGGGTGGCCCGAACCTCCCTGAAATAAAAAAAAAGCCCATCGGAGGGGGCCCGCTTGGATTTGCAAAATCTTCACGTTATCGCGCGGGCCTCAAGGGAATCCTACAGATTTTCGCCCGTGATTCCAGCTATACATTTCACTGACACCTTGAGCACAACAGTCAGTGCACACTGAGTTCTTACATACCACCCGCACTTGTCTTCGATAAAATCTGAACTCAGGTGGATTCAGCATGACTGACTAAGCCTGCAGTCTGAATCCACCTGTAGGCCGCTGTTGCAACAGCTAAGAAATTTACACTGCTCGTAAACAGTCTGTATGTAACTCGGAACGGGATTCCAGTTCATTCGTGTATATTTATTCATCATATTATGCAACGTTAAAGTCATTAAAAAATATTTAAAAAATAAAATGCTAAACATGTAATAAGTGCCAGAAAATAATAATATGCTGTAATATTTAGTGTAACTAAATACGACGTGAACCCTAGAATACAAAGTTGACGATGTGTCGTTGGTGGGATCACTTGTTTGTTCCTGACATTTTTTTCTCTACAGAATTTTAAAGTGAGTTTGACATGCACTTTTTCTTCAGGAAGTAAGTTAAAAATTTGTTTGTCGTTATTGCGATTTCAAAAGTTGATTTGTGTCTAAGAGTAAAAATATTTAATATTATTTTCATCATTTTATTCCCAGTTTTATTACTCAATCTATTAGTAGGACGTGATTTCTCGTCGCGGTGCGGAAGACTTTTATGAATGAAAGCATAATGTTCGTGCAAAACCATTCATCACACAAATGTCAGTTCTAAAGTATAATGTTGTAAATTTTTTTTTAATTATAACAATTTTTACAATTTTTTTTCTGAAAACACAAGCTAACGCATCAATTTTTGGTGACAATTTTTTGTAATGTATGTAAATCTATTAATTATGTAGAACATAATTAAAAAATAAAAATAAATGTTTTAAACAGAATTGACGATTGTTTGCATTTAATGGATATGGACTGGATCGCAACACTAATTTAATGTTTCAAGTTAATAAACACTGTCAGGAAGCAAGCAAGGCAATATGAGAACATTATCTTTTGGTTGAATGTAGCGAAAGGGAAAAACAGTCACCTTTCTTGCCACGATCTTGTTCGCAGATAACGCAGGTATAAGTCCACACAATGACAACCCTCCCATTATTCCACCCCCCTCGCTGAAACGCCCTCTCCCCCCTCCACCGCGGCGCAGGCGACAGGCTCAGGTATATCGCCACGCCCAACCACTGGCAGTAGCACGTGGCCAGTGGCCCACCGCGCTAAACATTTTTACTGGGGAGGCCCCTTAAGCCGGGTTGTGGCTAGGCTGTAGGGTTAGCTACAACCCGGGTTGTTTTGCACGCTTACACTTCTTAGAAAAACCTGGGAATACCACCTGGCCTGTGCGCGAGTAAACAGGCTGTTCCTGGAATCTCGCAGCTCCGCTTGACGCGTCCGTCCTCGGCCAAGGCTCGAAGCGAACTCCTAGTTTCATTACAGGATATAACATAATATTGATGGTAGTGATAATTTATTGCTGAGTTTCGATTTATTTAATATATTTATTTTATTACAGATTCTTAAGTTAAGTTTTTTATGGAAACAATTTCTTTTCTGCATTGTACATACTTAAGTGATATAGTTTTTATATGAGACAAACCACATAAGACACATAAAAATACACACTTACAGAAATGTTTAATGTATAACTTAGAATTTGAATTTAAAATTTATTCTGCTTGATAGAAAATAATGCCTCTAATTACAAAACACATGTTGGTTAGCCATAACCTTTAACCGATACTTGACTCGGTTCGTAGTGCCAGAAAAGTGTTACTAACTTGGGTAAATATGTAGTTGAGCGGTATTTGCGAAAAAAAATGTTAAAAATCCGAAAATATCTTTATTATATGCTCTTCAACTTCCTCTTTTCATTAAAAGCGGCGGAGATAAGAAATTCCAAATACTTTAGGAGATATATAATTTTTTAATTTTGCAATACAAGACCTGTGGAACCATTCGAGCGACGCCATTTTTGTTATTTTGCCGTGTGTTCGTGAATACGCGAATCGTCAATGCGTAATTAATAAAATGGTTGATTAGGTCAGGTCAGTTACATTATTAATACTTTCAAACTAAGCCGACATTAAAAATAATGTGAATTAATTTTAATTATTCTTCAGGTTTAAATTATTTGTAATGTAACTGACCTTACCTAACAAACCCGTAACAAAGGATGCACAGTAATAACTCACGTATTTTTTTTTGTTACTTATTACTTGCACAACAATATCAAAATAACAAATAAGACTTTAAAATTAGAAACGTTAAAAACTCACCTAAGTTGGAGGTGGTAATTAAACACCGTTTTAAACAATAAATGAACTAAATAATCACGTATTGGTTCGTTTGAATTCTGGCCTATCACGAACAATCACGTGACATCATTATCCAATAAAAAAAGTAGATACTCGTACGTAAACAAGAAACAATGATAATCGCCACATCAATGCACTGGTATTGTGATGAAATTTAAAAATTCGGTATCTCCTAAAGTATTTGGAATTTCTTATCTCCGCCGCTTTTAATGAAAAGATGAAGTTGAAGAGCATATAATAAAGGTATTTTCGGATTTTTAACATTTTTTTTTCGCAAATACCGTTCAACTACATATGATGAAATTTTAAAATTCGATATCTTCTAAAGTATTTGGAATTTCTTACCTCCGCCACTTTTAATGAAAAGAGGAAGTTGAAGAGCATACAATAAAGGTATTTTCGGATTTTTAACATTTTTTTTTCGCAAATACGGCCCAACTACATATTTACCCTAACTTGTTATTTTCTATTCACAAATGACCTCTCGATGTAATGGCAGTGATGTGCCTGGCACTCACGGCTTTAGGAAACTAACAGTTTACATAGCTACCTCATACTGAATAATTTATTAAAGTTAAATTCTTCATAAATGATACTGACATAATTTTCATGCTTTCAACCATAGCACTTTGTGATATAGTAATCTCGAAGCAGCAAAATTACTTTAGTAAAACTTAACATTAATTTTTATAGATATTATGTGAAGACACAGCACCACGCTGGGTTTAAACTCTAAACTATAAAAATTTGCTTAGATTTTTTTATATTTAATATTTGAATTATAAAACATGGTGTTATGACATTTTCTACTGACATTTAACCAATTATAAAAATTGCAGTGTAATTTTATTATCCATTAATTACATCCCTATTTGACAGTTACCCAACCAAAACATTGCCATGTGGTAGTCACATGGTTTTCCACATGGCAATGTTATTGTTGATATTTGGCGGAAGGATACATAGTCACCTTGAAAATAGATCCCAGCTTGAAGCAGGGCTTCCTAAAAGTATGAACTTACCGTGCGGCGACTATAGTGCAAGTCCCAGGGTATGGCGAGAGGCATCACGCGACGTGAGCAGAGTCGGCGAGTTCCCGGGCCCGGGCGAGTGCCGAGGTAGCGGCATGACACCACGACGCATCGCAGAGTAAGGCGAACAACTGCATTATTCGCCACCATGAGAGTTTCCCCAACTACAACACATATTGAGAGTTGAATCGGACCTAGTACTGCGATACTCGTGTGCACTCAGTCACGGCGAAGAAACTGTCGTCTTTGGTTAATTATCATTTACTATTCATTAACTTCAAGATAATAATAACTTTTTCGTGGGACAGATGAAAGATAATTAATGGTACCATAAGTATAATCAAGTAGCGCGCTGTGGTAATGTTACGATGGTCAGATGGACTCAATAGTGGACTGTTAGTTTCTTAATATATTATTTTTTTAAATGTATTATAATATTATTACTAGTTGCGTGTATAGGAGTATGAGGATGGTGATATGCTTGTTCATTGATAGAGCTCGTAACGGAAAAGGTGCTCAAGGTATTTACGCAAATTAGGTATGCAAGTAATTTTTTTTAAGTAAATGTTATTTTTATTAAACACGAGTTTTTTTTTGTTAGATGTTGAGCCCCATAGTCTCCCATGCCACCTTATTACTTGTTGATGGTAACTGGATCCTACACCCACGCAACAGGGAAGGGCGACGTTGAATTTTTGGCTTTCCTGTAACAGTGGAGTGTGGAAGGTTTTTTGTAGACCCCCGGTGCTTGAGCTCTAGGCCCGGGGCTACATCGTCCGTAAACCGACTTTACAGACAACCAATTTTTTTCGAGGTTTATAAGTCATGTCTTCTAAGTTGTGTGTTTCTAAGTCATGCGTGGTTCCCGGGCGGGCTGAGCTCGAGGTGGCGGACGAACCGTCACACAGCTGCTCCCCGACTGATGCGGACACCGCACTCACGAGGGTAACCAGGGCATGCCGACACGAGTCTAGCGGCAGCAATGCTACCTTCCTGCAACTGGCCGCAAATGCCGATCCTTTCCGAAGTTAGCCGATCGGGAGCGCCTACCCCCTGGATGTTTTTTATTTTTAAGCGCGCGTTTTTTCTCTCCAGTACAAAAATGCCACATAGACTGTTTAGTGGATGGTTGGTTATATTAGGTAAGTATAGCTACATTAAAAATACTGTAAAATCATTTTATGGTTGCTTGGCAAATAACTTTTTAATATGTAGCTATCCAGCGCTAGGAAACAGTTTACATGATTTCACAGTGGCTGTATCCGAATACTGGCCTAATGGATCCCTTAGCTAAGGGATCCACTAAAAGTGCATCGTAGTGGACGCGGCCATCTTTGTGTTGAATCCGAATTCTCACAAGGGATGCCGATGCATCCCTTCACGCATCCACTAATTCGAGATTTCTAGGGATGCGACACTCGCATCCACTAACGCGTCCCTACATCCATTAGCTTCGGAATCGGGTTTTATTTTGTTTGTGTATAATATTACTTCAGATTTTCAGCATAAGATTTGTTAAAAACATTATAAGCGAAAGTGATAACTTAAACAGAGACAAAAAATGAAGGCGTTAATAAATATAATAAAAATACGAATTTAAACTTAAAGGATAATTCAAAACTCATAAGTATTTTTAAAGTTTACAATTTATAAAATGTATTTTAATTGGTTCGCTAACATGTACCTGTATAACATACACGTTACATTATTTTTTAATTGGTAGGTATTTATTATTTACGTTTTGCTGAATATTCGTGGATATCCCTACACAAAATGGCTGCGTAAACATTAGTACGACTGACAGTCAACAGGTGGTGCTAGCAGTAAAAGTATTCGGATACTATCCATCCATTAGAAATGCGTCCTCTACATTGTGGCTGCATTTGCTAAGGGATGTAGGGATGTGTGTGCTAAGGACGCATCCCTATGTATTCGGATACAGCCAGTATCTTTAATGTAGCTATCCTAACCAAATCAACCGTCCACAAAGTTTCAAAGTATTTATAATGTAGCTAACCTAACCTAATTGACCATTAGTTATCATGTCCTTGCCTGAAAATAACAATTTAATTAATAAATTTACTTTTATTTGCATTCATTATTCAAATATATTTATTACTTTTGAAATGTTACGTGATCGTATTTATTTTTACAAGTACAAAAAAATTCATACCTGCCGGTATTCGAACCGTCAACCTTACGTTTAGATGATAGCGCCGCTGAGCGCTTAGCCACGAGGCCATATTTGACAATTAGAAGTCTCAGATGATATTTATATGATCGTGCCGCCGGCCCCGGAACGAGCCTGAGCGGTGCGGCAGCCGGCCCCGGAACGAGCGTAAGCGGTGCGGCATTGCAGCCAGTTGCAGGAAGGTAGCATTGCTGTCGCTAGACTGTTCTGGCATGCCGTCCCTGCGCGAAGGACACGACAGCCGGGCTGCCGTGCTGACTGACTGGCAGCTGACGTGCGGACACAGAGTTTAAAAGTTTTCAAGGCCAAAGCCTCAACTAAAACCGCACTGAAACGTGTTCTATTTTCCTGCCATACTCACGAGCCGAAGTCATCACGACGGTGGACTCGCGTGTGGTATCACACTCTCTTGAATATTCTCTTTCGTCGATACCAAAAGGGACAAACCAAACGTGTTGGTGTGCCAAAAGAAAATTTTGTGATAGTGGAATCATCGCGTAATACATTTTGTAAACTTTAATTGTGGAGGCTAGAAATAATAACACTTTACCAACAGCCAAGACAACGATCTGTCGGTGGTGTGCGACTGTAGCGCCGAGCAAGATGTCCACAAGGAAAAAAAAATTCGTACCAACTTAGGCAAGGAAAATTTTGAAAAAAAAAGTACTTAATTATAATTTTTTATGGTTTTAACGATTTAGGAAGTTATTATGGCATTGCAATGCTTGAACTTAAAGATCACACCACACACAAATAAATTCCATAGTTTTTAAAAATAATTACGCTTAATAATAAAACATATTGGAGTTACTGTAATATTATTATACCTATTAAAGAATAAAAGTACTAGATCTGAGCGTAAATGTACTAGACCACTAAAAGACTTATAAAAGTACTAGATCTAGTACGAAAGTACTAACTGTGGACGCCCTGGCACCGAGAGCGCGGGCGACAGACGGGGTAACGTCTCTGACGTGAGTTTCAGTCAGTGTCACTCAAAGTGTAAGGTAACCATGTCAAACGTTCGATTCAACACTTCGCGTACAGTCTTTGGCAAAAGGCCGTCTGCCCTTCAAACACACGAGTGTCTAGATACAGTTTCGAATGTGAACGGAAGACCGGATTGGAGGCGTTTCAGCTTGACGGTCGACAAAACTGTACATTCTTGAAATATGTTTCGTCTGGACCACGCGAAGCCGTTTTTGCGTCGCACCCAACGGACTGTCATCATTCATCACTGCAGATCAAGAACGGATCAGCGTCACCATCGAACACGCCACTGACAACTTAAAAATGGTAAGAATCCGTAACTTGCCTATAGACATAGAAAATCATAAAATTCGTACAGAACTAGTGTGATATGGCCGTGTTGAAACCTTGCAAGACGAGGTTTGGAGAAAGAAATACAAGTGTGAAGTAAAAACGGGAGATCGTCTTTCGAAAATGGAAATTAAAAAAATTGGTTGTCTGTAAAGTCGGTTTACGGACGATAGTTTAATGTGACAACGTCATAAAAAAACATTAATGAAATGATTGCATATTTTTATGAATAAAAATGAATAATTTTTATTGAATTATCACTATTTTGTATGGATACAATGGAGTGAAATGTAATCTACAATTTAGTTGATAAATTTACTTTTATTTGCACTCATTAATTCAAATATGTTTATTACTTTAACGAAGAGATTATTTTAAATATAACGTTTATACATGTTTGCTATTTAACTTCTTCCAATCTGTGTTATTCTGTTAAGGATAGGACGATGATAGGAAAAGTAGGAAACGAATGGGAGTGTTTCAAGTTTAATGTGCCTCGGAAAAGTCAAATCGATGTTTGTTCCAATCGAGTGGAAGATAGATAGATGCGGCGCAACGGGACACAGCGTAACGAGACAATGTGCGCAACGGTACAGAGAGTAACGAAACAATGTGCGTAACGGTACACTTTTTCGTGCGTGCCGCCAGCATTCATCGATTTATTAGACGTCGTCACGTCAAAAAGACACACACACACACACACACACACACACACACACACACACACACACACACATATAGGTATAACTCAAAGGTGACTGACTGACATAGTGATCTATCAACGCACAGCCCAAACCACTGGACGGATCGGGATGAAATTTGGCATGCAGGTAGATGTTATGACGTAGGCATCCGCTAAGAAAGGATTTTGATTAATTCTACCCCCAAGGGGATAAAATACCACTCGACTCACTCTTCACGAGATCTCTAAAACTATACACCCGATTGACTTGAGATTTAGCATAGTTACTCATTTTGTGATGTAGACGCTCACTAAGAACGGATTCTGCGGAAATCCGATCCCAAGGGGAGTTTCGGGGGCGTAATATATCAAAATTTCCAGTTTTTGGTAGGAAATCACCATGGCAACGGCTGTTGCTTTGTTGATGCTTCATTCGTCTCTATGGCAACGACAATTTCATTGTTAGTGCAGTCCTCATCACCGTTGAAATTTTGGCGGGTACTTTAAATATCAAAAATTGCCTTTTTTTCAAGTATATATAAGTATTTTACAGACTTGCAACTTCACAGTAATGTTCCTTATGTTACGCAGGATGACATTTTCCGAAAATTAGATTCCATGGGTGGTTAAAACCAGGCAACAGTGGGTACTTTGTCTGCATGAGAACAGGATTTTGCATTGTTCATGCCTTCTGCGTCTCCATGGCAACGGGCATCGCGCGGCAGTGGCGTACCCACAAGGAGGGGCCTGTATAATGAGCGGCGCAAGAGTGATCTGCCTGCAGACTGCCGTAGCGAAGTACGGGTACATCAGTTGTACGTTGCGTGCACGAGTCGGGAAACCATCGGTGCTATTCATTTTCTCTCCGGTACATTATACAGCATTGTAATAAATTTTCACAGAATTTTTTTTTATTTACCATTACTGTAAATGGGAGATGTGGCGTAATTTTTTTTTTCCATTAGTATAGCCGTGCGAAGCCGGGTTGGGTAGCTAGTATATATATATATATTCCGTCCTATGTGACAATTGACGGGTACCCGGGACAACCACGTACGTGCAGCTACTGCCAGTCCACTGCGCACGAGCGCACAGCTTGCCCGAGCCTCCAGGAGAGAGACGCGCGCACCACGGCTGAAGACAGCTCACGCGACCGTGCTAACGTAACTGCCGTGTCCTCCGGAGAAGAGGACCACCCTCCATCACACTCGCCCGACCGAGGAACCACAAGTGCACACGCGGACGGGAAGCCTTCTGTTCACAGACGAGCGAGCCAAACTCCCGATCGTGCATCTTCGGTTTTTTTTTATTTTGGACAACTCATGATAACTAATGGTCAATTAGGTTAGGTTATCTACATTATAAATACTTTAAAACATTGTGGACGGTTGATTTGGTTAGGATAGCTACACTAAAGATACTGTGAAATCATGTAAACGGTTTCCTAGCCCTGGATAGCTACACATTAAAAAGTTATTTGCTAAGCAACCATAAAATGATTTTACAGTATTTTTAATGTAGCTATACTTACCTAATATAACCAACCATCCACAATGTTTTAAAGTATTTATAATGTACCTAGCTAACATATCCTAATCGACCGCAAAATTTAATGCCACGCCGGTTTAAACAATGAGATAGAACGGAAAAAAAATCGAGCATGAACTTCGGGGAACTTCGAGTGCGGCTCTCTCGTCTGTGAAATGAAGGCTTCCCGACGCCGACTGCGGAAACAGTAGAGGAGCGCGCTGTCAACCTAAACTCGCTTTCGACCGATGTGCTGCGTAAGGCGAAGGCGGGAGAAACAACTCGAATCACACTCCACGCGAAAACATAAAATTAGAACACACACAGAGTGGTACGAAAATTGATAACGCATTGCAAACTGGTTTGTGGGCGGAATGGCATTGAAGCAGGTGAAAATGTAAACACGGACACACATAAAGTGAAAAAAAAAAAATAGCGCGCGAGATAAACGACCTAACGAACGAAACAGAAGAACCGGGAGTAAAAGCCCCGCAAGGAAAGTAATGGCACTGTCCCAATCCGAACATCCCGAGCAAACGGACCGACGAGAATCCTTAGAATTTGCCAAATCAGTTATTGAAAAAAATGCGTAGTTCACAAAGACAAGATCGTACGGATAAAATTGTCTCGCAAACAGATGTGAATAAAAAAACATTGCGGAGATAAACAAAAAAATACAACTCTCTCCTCAAGTCTGCCGGACTGGTTAATATCTACTACCTCAGTTGTGAGGTTTTTGTGTGTGTTTGCGGGATTTAGTGTATTTTTCAATCATTCACGATTACAGGCCTCACCATAGATACGTTAAAAATTTGTTAAATATTTATTACCTGCTAAGAACGAAGACCATAATGCGGATCCTTCTACTTTCGCATGGAATTTTAAAGTATTGACAATTATACCACTATAACTATGTGAATAGAATTTAAAATTATAACATTACATACCACAATATAATAGCCTAATGAACCACAGATATAAAACAAAAGATAAAAAAAAATAAAAACAAATACCGTATATTTTAATTGCTTGGTTTTTAATTTATTTTATTTTTCTATTTTTTTAGTTCTAGGTGCTGACTGGCGGTGAAGTGAGTGGCCAGTGTAGGCACTCAGCACCAGGGGCCTCTTATACATAGGAATGACTGCGAACGTAAAGTACAGATATCTTGGTACTGTACAGCAATGCGTACTTCAGAAGATAGTGCATACGGTCCAAGCAGGAAAGGCTGGTACACGTGTAGTTCCATTCTGTCATTAAAAATGACCGGGTATTCCACGTGAAAGTAAGGGACATTACAAGGAGGAGGGACGTAAGAAGATCTGCCCCACTTACCAAAAAATACAAGACTTTTTAATTTATAAATACTTAATAAAAATCTAATAAGGTGTTATAACTTTTTTTCTAAAACATTTGACAAAAAACCCATAAGAGCCAAAGCTTTAGTTGTGCCATTTACGTTAAATGTCATGCACCTGTGGCTGTTATAAAAGTTCTTCCATTCAGAATAAATTATTCATAAGCACTTTCATTCTAGCCATATTCATATGGAGGCTGAGGAAAAATAACAGTATCATTGATGGAGTTGATTCTTCATTTCATCTGGTGTAAAATTGCCCAGTTGTGACTAAGAATGGTTCGGTTCTGTGGTACATAATTTCTCGTGTATATTGAACGGCAGTTTGTTGTTGACCGAGGCCCTGCCTTCTGTAGTATATTACATGTTGTGTTGTGATCACAATCGAGGAGCCATCCTAGTCGATACCGTGGTCGTTCAGTTGAGCTCCTTTGTAAATTCTGTCCAGTTGAGTTTTCTTTAAAATTGATTTCCATATGTTGTGAATTGATGGTTTTGTATGTCACTGGAATATCGCGGACAGTTAAATTTTTTTTTTTGACCTGACAACGTCTAATAAATCGATGAACGCCGGCTGCACGCACGAAAAAGTGTTCCGTAACGCACATCCCATGTGTGTGCCGTGTGTTCCGTTACGCTCATTGTACGCTTGCGCCGCATCTATCTCTCCTCCACTCGATTGGAACAACCATCGACTTGACTTTTTCGAGGCACATTAAACTTGAAACACTCCCATTCGTTTCCTACTTTTCCTATCATCGTCCTATCCTTAGAGACCGGAAAATTTTGTGAAATCATTTCGCGATAGGCTAAAATACAAATAGTTATACCTCAGTTCTGCCTCTGCTATTGGCTCACAACTCACCTGGATGACTCTGGGCCAATTAGAAACACCCGGCCAAAGCTGTATCAAATCACAGGCTGCTACGTTGGGACGTCTCAAAACACAGCAACCAATGAGTGGGTGACATTTGACTGAGTGTACGTAGAACTATGGAGTTCATCTGCCGGTCATTGAACACGCGAATTTTTCCGGTCCCTACCTATCCTTAACAGAATAACACAGATTGGAAGAAGTTAAATAGCAAACATGTATAAAAGTTATAGTTAAAATAATCTGTTCGTTAAAGTAATAAACATATTTGAATAAATGAGTGCAAATAAAAGTAAATTTATCAATTAAATTGTAGATTTCATTTCACTCCTTCTTTGTATCCATACAAAATAGTGATAATTAAATAAAAATTATTCAATTTTATTCATTAAAGTATGCAATCATTTCATCAATGTTTTGTTAAGACGTTTTCACGTTAAACTATCGTCCGTAAACCGACTTTACAGACAACCCATTTTTTTTTAAGTTTACCCTTGCAAAATAAAAAAAGAGCTAGTGTAACTCAGTACACGTGATATAAGTGAAACTTCTTTGGCGATTCATACCTCGACTCGTCAGTGTATCGTAAGGGGTTAAACGGGCGGACGGAGAGGGAGAGAGAGAGAAATAGAAAATGAAGACAAATTTTCTATAAATTTTCTAGTATTAATAGGTTTTAAAGTAAGTATTTGCAGGATCAAACTGAAAAAGAAAATGTTTCCAAAATATCAGTTCTGGGCGTGTTACTGTTTCTTCAAACAATTCTACCATTTAGAACACGCCAAATCTCTGAACGAAATTTGAAATTCATAACAGGTGGCGCTATCTATGCGGGAAATGCAGCGACTGTCTCAGCAGCACCCTCTACGCTGCTGTTTGAACCAAGGAATAACGCGAGCGCACTGGTAGAAATTAAATTCAAGGCATTCACGGCTGACTGTTTAGGATACCTATATCTATTTTCTGAAACAAGTGCATGCGCACACTCTCTCTGTCGCATACTTTTGTTTGCCCGTCTCTCTATTTTTTTTTCTGGTGGAGGTTGAATCATCGCAAAAGAGGAGAACGAAAACGAGCCCAAGTACCTATTCTCTGTTCTTCTCGCGTCAGAAGCGTTTAACAACAATGTTTCACGAAAACGTATTAAAATTTGGCCTTGAAATTTTACCCTCAAAGTAACCACAGAAGTTTTACTTGAAATATCGCAATAATATTAACTCAAAATAAGATATGAAGGGCAGTGTGTGAGGTCCGCGAGTGGAGGCGCAGGGCACTTATAGTGTAGCAATCTCTTCGTGTTCCCTCCCCAACATGAGTCACAGAAACATGAGCTGCCCTACCTGCGACACGTGAGCTTCAGTATGCGCCCTTCCTGAGATGTATAGTCACCGTAGGGTCGTTACCACAACGCCAAAATACCACAACGCCGAATACCATAACGCCGAATGCCAAAATGACCGCAACGCCGACAGCTAGAAAACTGCTGTGTACCACAACGCCGAAATACAGTAACGCCAAAAAATGTTGCTGCTGGAGGGGGGGGGGGGCCCACAGGAGCAAAATGAAAAACAACTGAATGAATTTGTGCGTGTTTCTTAAATGTATCTTAACGCCGAAATACCACAACCTAACCTAACCTAGGCTAGCCTAACCTAACCTAACCTTACCTAACCTAACCTTTGTGGCAGTCCTGCAATGACATTTTTCGGTGTTAATGTATTTCGGCGTTGTGTTATTTCGGCGTTGTGGTGCGTCCCCGTCGCCGTACAACCGAAACCCGCATGTTATTCCAGAACCAGTCACGTTAATTTTTTATTGCAACAGTTTATTAGGCGCATGGACGTGATAAGGCGCCTGTTGTTAAGCATTGTCGTCCCAATGCCCAGCGAACACACAGAACAAGCAAAATATCTCCGGACAGCAGGCACCACTCACAAGATGTGTGTTTCAAGCCATCCACCATTCACTACGGTCTGTGCTAGTTTCAAGACAGATGCGGCTCGAAAGTTGTTTGCTTGTTTTAGACATGGCCATTTTATAATAACATGAACTTGCTATAAATGACAAGCGTAATTATGTAATGACACTTACCGAAGGGAAATCGAAATGATAAAATAGAGTTAAAAAATATAAAACACGTGGACTCAGCTAGTAAGGAAGAGAGGTAATATCGGAAAGGTTAATTTGCAGTCAAGTATAAAAAAAAGTCAAGGCAAACAATTAATAAAATACATTGTGCCGCAAATTCAGGCATTTCTCTCAGCATTTTCATTTTGATCAGTTTATAGAGGCCATTACTTAATTTTTTTTAAACTGACGTATCCTAAGGGGACATTGTACTTTAAATTTTAGCCTGTGGGTCTTAGCATCGCGATTCCTGTTCCTGCCGTCTTCCCACACGTCCCAGAGTGTAGTTGACCCCGTCCCAGACACCAGCAGCGCGCTCCTGCACTTGAGCGCCTTCGACCGACCATGCTCTCGGAGCACGGCTGGGCTCTGCGTAACCTCTGTCGGCCTGCCAGAGCATGTCTGTCGGTGGCAGCATTCTCCCGTCACCCTTTCACCACCTCTGTCTTCAGCTGTGCTTCCCGGAACCCCCTCCTTAGCCTTTCCTTTCCCATGGGCATGGACTGGAAAAATTCGCGGTTTCAATGATCACTAGGATAGACTCCACGATACTCTATGTACTTGGGCAACTATCACCTGGTCATTGGCTACCGACTCGGAACACCTGTTTACTGCGATTCTTATGATTCGATACTTCTTTTGTTGAGTGTTTGCCATTGGCTCAGAGTCCTTCAGGTAAATTTCGGTCCAATCACTGACGCAGCATTAAGCTAAACGAGTTTGGATTCCAGCCTGTCTCGAAAGAAATCCGCGGATTTTTCCGGTCTCTACCCATGGGTCTTCTACCTTTACTCACATCGGCCCTCGACCACAGCGCCATCTTATGCTATCTCCCGGTGCCCTCCGGAACCGAAGTTAAGCCCTTTAACTCCACTTTGTCCCGCCTCGTAATGCCCTCAAACTAGACCACCTCTTCCAGCGGTATGATATACCGCGGCTACTAGGGTTGTTGCTGCTATGTTTAGTTCGTCTTCTCCGCCACTGAGTGCCACTGCATGGGCGGTCCTTTGAACCCCCCCCCAAGAAAAAACCTTGGCACCAAAAATCCCCTCCTTTACCATGGCCGACACCCCTATACCTTTTCGCTATTCGAAAAATCTTCTGAACGGCCTACCTTTATACCTCCGCGGACTACCTTCTTGGTAAAATTGAACCGCCCCCCGTTTTGGTGGCCTATGTTTTGGCAATGCATGTACATCCAGCCCTCCGGCACTACGTTCGCCTCCAGGCGGAATGATACACAAGGCCCGGATCTGAGGGAGACTCCTCCTACCCTTCGCCGTAATCACGTGTGACCGCCGCTATAGTCTGAACTGCCCTTTGGGTATCAGTGCTCAGTGAAAAGTTTCGATAAGAGATGTAGCTAGGAAACTATGGGATTTACTCCCATATGCTCTGTCTCTTTTCGTATACTGGTCTTTGCTAACTTTTTTTAAATTTTTTTTCCTCGATATTCTACCTGCGTTGTGATACCACGCGGCTGAGGAGGGACTTTGTTGTGTTTCACCAACTTCTAATCACGTTTTGATCACTCGTTTGGCTATCCACATCATTGTGGGTCCACATTTCGGCCTAGTTCAACAGTCTCTCCGGCATCCTGAATGTTTGAAGGATTCTCTGGCCGTCGCGTCCTGAGGATGTAGACTACCAGGAGCCTTCCGACACATCTACTGATCGTCCATGTTTAAGGGAAGCATCTACTTTCAGTAATATATATATCGTAGGCTTACAAGGAAAAGGCACTAAGTCCAAAAATGCAGAAAATTATATTTTCATAGTAATAAGTCCAAAAGTATGTGTTTTATGTACAGGGAAAAAGCACTAAGTCATATCTCATAACAACACCTCAACAATGTAAAAACATAAAATCACTAAGTCCGATGTAGACTGGTATTGTCAGAGAAAAAGCACTAAGTGCACTTAATGCTTTTTGTCTGTATACTTTAATTCAAATCTACAATGAATTGTATAAGCAGAATGCATTAAGTCAATAATATATACTATGTCAATAATCGATCACATAGATCAATAGGGATCTAGTAAGCAGTGATCAACAGTTTTAATGTAGGTCAGGTTAATTTACATGGGTGATGAACAATAATGCGTTACTAGAATGAATAGAGGAAGAATTATTGTGGAGTTAGCTTTGCAGCAAGCTAATGAAGTAGCAGGTAAGCAATTCTTTTAATAACATTAATTTGTGGAATTAACATTAAGTTTAGTGATTTCAGGTTATAGTGTAGTAAAAAGCTTAGTGGCAACTGTAAAACAGTTGCCATTTTTACCATTTTCAAAACAATTAGAAAGAGATTATTGTTTTGAATTAGCTCATGTAAATGGGAAATCAAATCTAACTGATCCATCAAAATTTGGCATCGTGTTGGATACAGTCTCAATTGAATTCCCATGTAAACACGCAATGTATTAAAAATGTTTGTAAATAGACCAATGGCTTTGGAGTTTACCTGTTTAGCCAGTAAACCACTGAATTAAAAGTAGATGAAATATTTTATTGATAGTTTCCATTATCAATTCATTAAAACTATTCTTACGTACTGAATTGCAACATTGACAATGTGTGTTGCAAATGAATAGTTTTCGGGCTACTGGAATATAATTTACTGCAACAATTATGTTCCAGGATGCAGCACACAAATAAATTCCCCAGAAAGTTCATCAATTACCAGCGAACAAGAAGCTGTTTCAAACACTTTACGTCATGATGTTCTCGGAAGTGATTTTTCAGATGTGGATCCTGATTACAAGCCTGACTCTGACATGTCAGAAGGTAACTCTATAATGTCAATACATAAGGCGCATGAAAATTATTGTAATATACATTAAAATTAAAAGTAAATTTGATTCCATCAATCCCTTCTGCTTTGTTTTAGATGACAAAACACCGAAGAGATGCGCAGCTCGAGCAGATGTTAGCAGTGGAAGCAGGTGGAGAAAAAGGAACCCTAGCAAATGGAAGCGCAATGTAGAAAAGGAAAAACGCAAGGGTGGTTTGCCTCATAAAATAAAACATTTGCAACGTGCTGCTAAAGTTCCTAAAACTGTAAACTGTTTAATGTGTAGATTTAAATGTGCTCAAACGTTTTCTGAAGAAAAACGAAAGGAGATCTGTTCGACTTACTGGAAGCTAGATGATTATCGAAGACAAAAAGACTTCATTCTTCACTGTGTTACGAGCAGTATACCAGAGAGGAGGAGACTCCGCCAGGACAGTGGCACACATCGTACAGATGCCAAAAAGTATTTCTTTGAACAAGAAGGAGAAAGAATTAGAGTTTGCCAAGCTTTTTTCCTGAAAACCCTATGCATTTAAGCACAAAAGCATGTGTGGCAGTTTTTCAGGTGAGGATTTGCGAGGAAAACATCCACCAGCAAACAAGACAAAACCAGAAGTAATAGAAGATGTTAAATGCCATATTGAGAGTTTTCCTGTTGTAGAATCACATTATTCAAGGAAATCCACAAAGCGTTTATACCTAGATAGCAAACTTAGCATTGCACAAATGTACCATTTATACACAGATAAATGCAAGAACGAAGGGAAAATGCCTGCTTCTCAAATAACATACAGAAGAATTTTCGGTAACGAGTACAACATGTCATTTTATAAGCCGAAAAAGGACCAGTGCAGTTTGTGTGCAAAATATGATAATGCCACACATGAAGAAAAGTCAAGACTTCAAGAACAATACTGTGCACACCAGAAACGGAAAGAAGAATGCAATACGGCCAAGTCCATTGATAAAGAAAGAGCAACAACAGATCCAAGCTTTGTGTCAGCCACATTTGATTTGCAGTCAGTGCTCCAAATTCCATCTTCAGATGTCAGCCAACTGTACTATAGTAGAAAACTCTGTGCCTATAATTTCACAGTTTATGAGTGTAGCACGAACACAAATTCGGCATACTGTTTTGCATGGACAGAAATCAATGGCAAAGGGGGCAGTACAGAAATTGGTACTTGTTTGTTCGATTATTTGACAGGCCTTCCGAAACAGGTAACTGAGGTCTCATTGTTTTCGGACACTTGTGGAGGCCAAAATAGGAACAAACATGTTGCAGCACTCCTTTTGTATGCTGTAAAAACTACGCATCTTCAAGAAATTGAACACAAGTTCTTGGAGAGTGGACACACGTACATGGAAGTAGATTCAATGCACAGTGCCATTGAAAAGGCTAAGAAATACATCCCAGTGTACAGTATGCAGGACTGGTTGGTAATATTCAGAATCGCTCGATCAAAACGACTTCGGAATAAGAGAAATGAGCCATACATCGTAAAGGAATTAAAATATTCTGATTTCTACAACATTTAACAGCTGACTCAGTTGCTGATGAAAAACACAACAAAAGATGTTACTGGTGCTACTGTTAAATGGCTCCAAGTAAAGTGCTTCAAGTACTCTAAAGAAGCTCCTTGGGTTTTACAGTACAAGTACGAACATTCTGGTGAATATCAAGCAATCAGGGTTCTTGGAAAAGGGCGGCCTGCATGTCCAAAGCAGTTGTTAAAAGCATACTCCAACCCATTGCCAATCAGTGTTGCAAAGAAGAACGATCTCCAAAAACTCTGCCGATCTGGTATTATTCCCGAAGAACTACATGGTTGGTACAATAATTTACCAACATCTGACACTATAACTGACATACTTCCAGGACCTGCTGTTGAAGATAGTGGAAGTGATGATTCAGAAGATGATCACTAAGAAGCTGATGAAGAAACTCATCTTTATAAATGACAGTGATTATACTAGGAAGACAGAGTGTGTGCATAAACTTGCCGAGTTAGCCTCGAGTGTGATTGTCGTACTTTAATTAAGGGACAGTTGAAATTGTTAGTTCCAGTGTCTTTAAATTTTAGTAATTTAGCCAGACTTTGTTAAATTCCAAATTTGTATTACAATAACTGCTAAAAAGGGAAGTTTGTGCAATGTTTTGTGAGACTATCAAGTTACACATTTATCAATCAGTGTGACAGTTGTCATTTTCAGATCCTACGTCTTTAAATAGAAGTTAAATAGCCAGATTTTGTTAAACGTAAAAATGTGTATTACCACAATACCAATTAATACAGTAATTTTCAACGTTTTGTGAAGTAACTGTCAAGTGACACATTTTTCAATCAGTGCGACAGTTGTCATTGTTCCTGTGGCTTTAAATTGTTATAAAAGAGCCAGCCTTTGTAACATTTTTGTTATTCCTGTGTCTATGAATTGTAATAAAAAGCCACACTTTGTTACACTTTTAGTTTGTGTCTTTAAAGTGTAGTAAAATAGCTAGACTATGCTAACATGTACAATAATGCTAAGAATGCAGTGAGTGCAAAATTTGAGAAGAACACACCTATCAAGTGACACATTTTTCAATAGTGTGACAGTTGTCATTTTTACTTTCTGTGTGTCTCTTTACTGTATTAGAATGGTCCGATTTTGTTGAACTTAAAAATGAGTATTACGAGGAAGAATAATGTGTGCAATATCGTGTTAAGTTATTATTTAGTAGCATTTAAGTGAGCCAAACAGAGACAGTTACAGTTAGTAAGTCAGTTCCTGTGTACTTAAGATTGAGTTAGTAAGTTCCAACAACATTTTAAAAGGAGTTGAATAAATGCATGTTTAAAATAATTTAAGTTTATTGGTTGGTTTCCAAAATTAGATTTTTGAGAAGAGTTCAAACTTTTAAATACATTTTACTCAAAACATACATTTTGGACTTAGTGCCTTTTCCTCGTAAGCCCACGATATTACCATTGAAGCCATGAAATTCATAAGAATACCTAAAAGACCACAAACCTTATACATTTTTTGTAATGTCATAAAAACATAATGTTAAAAGGGCCCTTTCTTTTTTAATATACTTCTTGTTGTAAATTAACTTTCTTTTCTCTAAAAATATGAAATAATAAATCTCTCTTGATCAGTAAAGTATAGTGTAACAAATGTAATTGGAGTTTCTTTCTTTATTGGCAGACCCCGGTCATAATTAAGGCTCCGATCCGCTGAGTACCGATCATGTTTAACACCTTAATTTTTAATAATTGCCACATGTCTCTCAAACCTCTGAAACTCAGCATGTTTTCCAACACCTTATTAATAAATGAGATTCAAATAATGAGAGACGTGAAAATATTTCATTCATTGTATTGACACCCAGATGTATCGCATAGTGGAAAAACGGAGAAAACCAATATGAAAACATCTTACAAGTTATTTATTTTAAACAATAAACAAATATGCATGCGTCTAAAAAAATTATGTATATTTCTATTTGTTATATTTTTAGAATTCACTTCAAGAATACAACACATGTTAACAATGGTTCACATTCTTTTAATGTCCGATACAAAAGCATACAATTCCTGCACACTAGTCAGATGGTAATACATACCTACATTAGTTCAAAACAGTTACACATATTTAAAAGACCTTTTTGACAATGGTACCTAACGAAAAAAAGTGACTAAACACTAAACAATTATCTTTGAATATTTCACATAAATACTATCTAGTGTCTAACACTCATTAATTAAGGCAAACACAATACAGTACATGTTCTTACGTCATGGACTCAAACCCACGCGTGCACATGTTACAAGTAATATCCCTGCGATTTTGAATGAAGCTAGTGTCACTGGAATAAACGTATAAAACGATGAGCTATTTTACCAATGCAACAGAAGTCTCATTTTAAAAATCATCGGGCTTGGTGTTTGACTCTTTTAACATTGATCAGCTACGGAAATGAAATTATACATGGAACATTAATTATTTTGCGGATTCATTGGGTAGCAACGCGGACTTGATGGCCATATGTATCTGCTTCACAATGATTGTACACCCTGAAAGACCATGAGCAAGTTATAAACGAGGAGAATAAGTGGTTTTCTGATCAGCCTTAGCCTGCCAAAAGCCTTAGCCTGCTTAGCCTACCAATATGTGACCTTGTTATCGATCAATAATCACTCTAAAAAGACTTGATTATGTATAGGGGAGTTTAGCCTAACCTGGAGAGAAATGAATCCGCTAAATAATCATGGATGTAACAAAGTATATGTATAACTGAAAATTAAGAACATGTGGACAATAGATTGGAGCCCATTAAGAATTTGGGTTTTTTCGTCTTAATCACAACAATGTATAGTGTTCAACCACTATCCACTGATAACTGATAACTCACGTTTGTAGTACAAATACTTTTAATAATCTTAAGTAAGTTAGTCTTTAATTCTTGGAGAACTTGGGCTAATCGTTCAATTTACTTCTTACACACACAGGGCACTTTATTTGCACATGATTTTTTTCTTTTGAGGAATTTAAGCATGAAGCTAAGCAAACAAGCTTAGGAAACAAAAGGGGTTTGATTTATTATGTACTCGCGCTAGAAGTTATAACTACTTATTTGGCCTGCCTAAGAAAATTATATTATTAGCATCAAAAGTAAGAGATAATGCGTTCTGCATATTAAAGAGAACCTAAAAAAAAAAAAAAATGGTAAATATCGTTGACACCATTGGATTCCTACACTTTTTTTCTCGGCTTATAAATTATCAATAAACCTGAAGAAAACCAAAATGCATAATCTGTTCGTGGGTTCAGCTTTGCAAAATAGGCACTAGAAGTTGTAGCAAATAGTTCTATATTGAAAATATATCCAAATAGGCCTATATGTTTTTTTTTTTCAGTTAATTTATTACACTAACCGATATACACTTAAAAATAAACGAGCTACGTTGTATTTCTTGCCTTTGAACACAACTGAAGAAAACGCGCATGCGTATTGCAATAATCCTGTTTAATTTCCGTTAAATATTGCGCGTGCATTTCGTTGCAACATGCCCGAAGAAGTGTAACTTCAAAAACTGGTAGACATGTTACTTGGCCATTTTTAAGCTATGGTGTGGTGACGTTAAACTAGCTAGTCCCATGCAAGAATAGAATGCATGTTGGTAAGAAAAATTGAAAACCGCGGTTTTGTCAACGAGGAATAAGATCAATCGGAATATGTTCAGAATACATGTAGGCTAAACATCTACTGAGTACTTCAAATTGCCCTGTATACATGTGTATGGTATGCATTTAAAGACAAATTGTTAAAGTTATAAAACTTTTTTTTTCTTCACTTTGTCAGTCCGAGAGATTAATAGTTTGTGACTAGTAAACAGCTTTAAAGTACAAGTTTGAATTTAAGTGCTTGAACAAAAAGGCTGCCTTTTGGTTTTATGCACTGACCAAACAATTTGGTGGCAAGGACAAACGTTCTGCACCCACGAATCTTCCAGTGTTTTAATACAGGAAGAACGATAACTTGGTTGGAGGTTCCATGATATAACTGTCCCTGCAACACATGAATCTGGTGTGCCGGTGGACAAGGTTCACACACATCGTACTTGATTTCAATCTTCTGAATTTTAAGCCTTGTGTGTTTTCTATAGCTTGTGTACAAACATAGTGAATCCAAATAAACTATAATTCCAAAATTCTAGTACGTATCTTCATGGTGTGAATTTTACAGTCAAAAGGTATCGTAACTATTTAAGTCGTGATATCTCTAAAATCATAACAGTGGAGATGCAATTGTTTTGATATACGCCACGAAGGTTTATGGTGTTATGGACGAGAAGGGTCTGGCGATTGGCGACCAGAGATCGCTAGATCTCATGAGTCCATCTCCTGAAGATCCAAACACTTGGACCTTATATGCTGGTTCTGCAGTTGTTTCATGCGATACACGCAGGGTTCTTAGCGATACTGGCAAGCACGCAGCATGAGAATCACTGAAACATTGACGAGACACACTGTAAAAAAATAAGGTTAACATTTATAAACACGCCATTGAAGTCATTTACACTTATATTAAATAAAGAATATTCTCATGAATTCAAGATGTCTCTCTTGCACGCGGAAGGAAAAAAAATCGTCAAGTGCCAATGTATCATAGGTGGCGGATACAGAAATGTTTTCGACGGTATATTCAAAAAAAAACTTTCATAATTATTTACATACTAACACACTGACATATGGGCCTACAGAAGTAGCATTAGTCTTTGCGGCTTCTCACACAGTTGAAATTCCAGGTTTTGTAACAGGTCACGTTGCATTACCCAAAATAACACACTGCCTTCACTGAGTTTTAAATTTATTTTATTTTTTTTCAACTCCGTTAAGGAGGGGAGGGGCTGGGATATATTACCCCATAATCCCCCATGTGTCCATCACTGTCTATCATATTTGCATGGTGAATTTCACACTGTGTTGGGAATAGTGTACGTTTCCTATGCATTTGGCGTTTACCTAAGCAAAAGGCAGGAGAGATATCATGAATTCATGTACGACAACTTTGTTACAGTGATCAGGTACAGTGAAAGGTCTTAAATTCGGCACTTTCGGAACCTTGGCTAGGTCGAATTGGCGATTGTGCCAAGCTATCAAGCGTCAATATAGTTTTGTGGGGATGCCAAATGCGACCGCGATTGGCTCGATGGGTGCCGGACGACAGAGCGTGCCCGACAGGAGAGTTCCGGATTGGAGACAGTTCACATGAAGTGCTGAGGAACACCGTAGACGGGGCGGGCCAGTGCAGCGCGGAGGCCCGCCATCTGTCCAAAGAGGGATCTCACGACGATGGCTTGGCGCGCCGAAACACCATCTTCTCCAGCGAGCGTATGGGCGACTCCAGCAGCAGCATCAGCAGGAACGAGGCCAGATACGAGAACGTCACGTCGCTCAACAGCTTCCATAACTGTAAGCAGCCACAAACAACCCGCGCCCAGCACGGTACACAGGACTGTTCTCTTTGGGGGACCATGAATTATGGATAAAAGATTTATTTCAGCATTGAAGAGGCCACTCCAGTGTTTCAGGGGCACTATGCAACCCGCGTTAACCTCATAGGATTCAATGCTATTTTAATTTTGCTTATAACTAATTAACTAATATAGATTTCGAAATGATGCTTGCTTGATATGTAAAACAACGATGCTCTTATCAAAGCCCCTTTCTTCAAAAACGTGCATAAATTATGTTTTTATACTAATCTTTACTAATATGCATAAGTGTATTGTCTAGGTTTGAACCATAATTTATGCACATTTTTGAAGAAAGGGGCTTTGATAAGAGCATCGTTGTTTTACATTTCAAGCAAGCATTATTTCGAAATCTATTATAGTTAATTAGTTATAAGCAAAATGAAAATAGCATTGAATCTTATGAGGTTAACGCGGGTTGTGTAGTGCCCCTGAAACACTGGAGTGGCCTCTTAAGCATTGAATTTGGATCTAGATGATCTTCGCTCCAGGTTAGACTTACGTTCCATACTTAAAAGAAACTACTTAAGCGTGGTCACCAGTCAATACCAAGACACATCCTCCTGACATGATCGTTCAGTATGGATTAAGAGTTTTGTAGTAGAATCATAAAAGTAATGCAGATAAGTATATATGTACTATAACTCTACGCTGCTTATTCAATGAATTTCTTTAATCCTGGTGTCCCTAATAATAACTGGACATCAGAAGAATTAGCATGTTTAAAATGCATAAGCAAACTAGCATTAAAAAGTCTCAATAGACTCGGTAGCACAACGGTATAGAGCACGATTGTTAAGCTTAAGGGTTAAATTTTGACGTGGTGCAAATGAGGGGTTGAGAACAAAAACCAGGTAAGTGACATTTATGTAAAAATTTAGGAAAGCACAATTTTTATAAGTAGAGTACGTAAACTGTTAAGGGCACAAATCAGACACGTGTTATAATGTAAATGTGGCACTATCTAAAAAGTATTCACTTGCCCTACTTACAAAGTGACAGTGTGCAATGTTAGATTTCAATAACTATTTAGGTACCATAAATGAGCATTCCGTTACTTACCTGGTGTTTGTTCTCAGCCCCTTAAATATCGTTACTGGATTTTTTAAACTTTTTAATAACATTATAATATAATGTAATAATGATGTTGACTCAGTTCAATAAGGCTAAGGCTTAGTTGAAGGAAGTATGTACAGACCGATTTCAGTCGTTTGAACAAAAAATTTATACTTAGTGTTGTAAGGCATGTTTTAAAAGTCTAAGAATTACATTTTAATAATGCCATAGAAATATAACTTCTTATGTGTGCAATTCATGGTATTAACTGTTTAATGAATATTTACAATATGGGCAGAATTTTGATAAAATTCCTTGAAAATCAATCCCAAAGCCTAGCTTTAGGATTTATTAAATTTTTTTCGTTTTTATTGGAGCCGTTTCTAATAAGTAGATTAAAATTTTACGTTTGTTTCGTGCTGCTATCTGTGCGTAATGGTGGCAAGGAACAGTTACGATTCAGGCAGTGAATTCTAACAGCGGGCGCAGAACCTACGTGTGTGACTCGCATCCAAACATTTTGGTACTTGAAATGGGAATATTTCATTTATCAGTATATTTTTCATCCTCGGCATTATTTCAAATTATTCTACATTGAATTTTGTGTCCATGTTTCGTATTATAAGTTTATTTGCAACATGAGAACACATGAAATGCTCGTTACCGAGGTTAGATGATTACACATTATTGGCAAGTACTGAAAAGTCGATCAATAATTTATTATTATTATTATTCTGGCCCATGCTGCCATTTAATAGTGTTCGCAGTAATACTGGGTTCACATACATACCCGGCATTTATGCTTCGTGTTGTCTCAGTTCCTGCAATAGTTAAAATTATTTATAAACCGTTCCCCAATAGCTATCCGTTATTAACTGCGCTCCTTGATAAGCTTAATAAAGTCAAATGGGTGAATGTCCAGATATATTTTCCGAGGCTTAACAAAACATTATTCTAGAATGGGGGGAAAAAAATCAAATATAAAATGATGTGCCAATTTTTGTAAAGGAATACTCAGTGTTAATAATGTTCGCAGGCTTTCACGGCCATTGTCAGAAGTAGTTTGGCTTCTGGTTTGTAGCTGTTTCCTTGGTGAATAATTCACCAACGTTTCGATCGACATTGCAGTCGCCATCAGCAGGGAGGAGTTGCCTACTGAGTTACCTACTTCAGCCAAAGACACGGCTACAACCCAGAAGCCAAGCTAAAACTCAGTGTTATATAGGAAAACGACGGCGATGTGTTGAACAAAGGCACAATATATTTATTGTAGCGTTACAAACAATTCCTCCACGACTGGTCTCCGGAGAAATCTCGTGTGAAGGTACGAGGATGTTCCCACCGGCGCGACAGGAGACTCACCCCGGCGTACACGGTGGACTGCTGAGACACGCGGCGCGTGCCCTTGTCCAGGAAGTGGCTGATGGTGTGCAGCAGGTAGGCACCATACGTCAGCCGGCTCATCACCCGCAGCGGGCGCCACGAGAACAACCTCTGCGGCAGCTCTGAAGCAAACACATCGCCCCTCGTCGCTCAAGCAGACACATCGCCCCCCGCCTCTGAAGCTAACACATAGCCCCTCACCGCTGAAGCTAACACATCGCCCCTCGTCGCTGAAGCTAACACATTGCCCCTCACCCCTGAAGCTAACACATCGCCCCTCACCGCTGAAGCTAACACATCGCCCTGCACAGCTAAAACTAACACATCGCCCCTCACTGCTGAAGCTAACACATCGCCCCTCACCCCTAAAGCTAACACATCGCTCCTCGTCGCTGAAGCTAACACATCGCCCCTCGTCGCTGAAGCTAACACATCACCCCTCACCGCTGAAGCTAACACATCACCCCACACAGCTAAAACTAACACATCGCCCCTCACCGCTGAAGCTAACACATCACCCCTCACCGCTAAAGCTAACACATCGCCCCGCACCGCTAAAGCTAACACATCGCCCCTCACCGCTCAAGCTAATACATCGTACCTCACCACTGAAGCTAACACATTGCCTCTCGCCGCTCAGGCTAACACATCGCCCCTCACCGCTCAAGCTAAAACATCGCCCCTCACCGCTGAAGCTAACACATCTTCCTTCACCACTGAAACTATCACATCGCCCGCACCGCTAAAGCTAACACATCGCCCCTCGCCGCTGAAGGTAACACATCGCCCCTCACCGCTGAAGATAACACATCGCCCCTCACCACAGAAGCTAACACATCGCCCGCACCGCTAAAGCTAACACATCACCCCTCGCCGCTGAAGCTAACACATCGCCCCTCACCACTGAAGCTAACACATCGCCCGCACCGCTAAAGCTAACACATCGCCCCTCGCTGCTGAAGCTAACACATCGCCCCTCACCACTGAATCTAATACATCGCCCGCACTGCTAAAGCTAACACATCACCCCGCACTGCTAAAGCTAACACACCACCCCTCGCCGCTGAAGCTAACACATCGCCCCTCCCTGCTAGAGCTAACACATCGCCCCTCACCCCTGAAGCTAACACATCGCCCCTCGTCGCTGAAGCTAAGACATCGCCCCTCACCGCTGAAGCTAACACATCGCCCCTCACCGCTGAAGCTAACACATCGCCCTGCACAGCTAAAACTAACACATCGCCCCTCTGTGCTGAAGCTAACACATCGCCCCTCACCCCTAAAGCTAACACATCGCTCCTCGCCGCTGAAGCTAACACATCGCCCCTCACCGCTGAAGCTAACACATCGCCCCTCGTCGCTGAAGCTAACACATCGCCCTTCACTGCTAAAGCTAACACATCGCCCTTCACTGCTAAAGCTAAATCATCACTCATCGTCACTGAAGCTAACACATCGCCCCTCGTCGCTGAAGCTAACACATCGCCCCGCACCTCTAAAGCTAACACATCGCCCCTCACCGCTCAAGCTAACACATCGTACCTAACCACTGAAGCTAACACATCGCCTCTCGCCGCTGAAGGTAACACATCGCCCCTAACCTTTATGATTACACATCGCCCCTCACCGCTGAAGCTAACACATCTTCCCTCGTCGCTGAAGCTAACACATCACCCCGCACCGCTAAAACTAACACATCGCCCCTAACCTCTAAAGCTAACACATTGCTCTGCACCGTTGAAGCTAACAAATCACCCTGCCCCGCATAAGCTAACACATCGCCCCTCGCCACTGAATCTAACACATCGCCTTTCACCGCTAAAGCTAAGACATCGCCCCGCAGCCGCTAAAGCTAACACATCGCCCCTCACCGCTGAAGCAGACACACCGTCCCTCACCGCTGCCTACAAGTCCCCTGTTTTGCATTGTTACCGGCCACGCATCACCACGTGGATACAGCGTGTTGGATTATTAAAAGAATTTCCTTTAATCTCAAACTTTTTGTGATGGGTAATAGGTGATGTACTTCTGACGGACGGTTTGTATTTTTCGGTCCATATGATGGGCTCTAGATCACGTGATTGACGGACGGATGACGGACAGGCTGAGGTGACCAGACATTGTTGTGATTCCGACTTCAAACGACAGGAATACAATTTCATGCTTAACAACCAACGTCAGACTTGGTCGTGCACCATTTCAGGCAATGTTTTTGGAGTTTTAAAAAGGGCGATGGTGAGGTAAAAAGTGACTTTAACTAGCTGAATTCAAGTCATCTTTTGACAATATGAGATGGCTGGGCTGATGAATTAGCATCACTTAAGTTATTATTACTCTCTACTACATTTTCGTTCCAATAGACTTCCTTTTTTATTCAGAACTGAATGCCTTATACCGAGAGATAAAATGTTTACACATCAAAAACTTAAGAAAACTTCACTTAAAAATGTTGTTTTTCTTCCACGTGTGCGCGTGACATAGAACGTGGCGTGACAGAACTGGGAAGTCATAACCCGTCGTAGTTTGTACGGAAAGTCAATTATCCACGATTACGAAGAACTCTACGTTTATTTTGAGGTTAGTTCTTTGCTGAAAAGTCCGAAAATTTTGTGTGATTTATAACTGTGTATAAATTTTATTAACAATAGAAGTGAAGTCCCGATAATCTGAAAGTCCGCTTAGTCCGGAACTTAAAGTAATGACTCTGTAGCTGTCTGTGTGGAAGTGAGCCAGCGTCAAAAAGATACTTGTTCAGTCAGATGTATCCCCTTCTTCCACCTGGCCACCCCTCACAACTGTCGAGCACTGAGGCCTGTTGCTGGGACAACTTACTGTACTAACACACTCTCTTGTCACCTATTTCGTCTCAAAATTTTGTTATGTTTAAACAGAAATTATAAAATAAACTGTGAAATCTGAATAATACACATTTATGTAATCACACGTTATTATATAATTTAAGTTTATTTCAAGAATAAATCCGTAAATCCGAAAAGGGTCAGGTCCCAATCATTATCCCGACTCCACTTTACTTGTGATATTCGTCCTATCGGGGTGAAAAATATTCTGGGCAGGCTGTATCTTGGACCACAGTCGCCAGGGGTTTGTTTCATGAATTCCCATCGCGCTGAATGGGAAAGGTGCATGTGAATTGAATAGAATAATTTAACAAAATTGATGTCGCTTATGTTTTTGACATGAATTCGATGCATTTCTTGCTTGAACATCGTGTCGGGCGGCTACGCCAAAAAAATGGTGACACCAAACCACGACAAACACGGCCCATCGTTCACGGAAACTGGTTCAACTGACTCCATATGAACATCAGAATCATCAGAGAGCATATCCACGTCCATTACCAAACAATTACCTGCATTTCTCGTCGCTTCTCGCGAGGTGGACGGCTGAGGCTCCCTTGAGCACAATTTTAGCGCCTCGTTCGGGGGCTCGTTTTGCCCCAGTGGCTCATTTCTCTCGGCTAAGTTTGGCCTCATTCGATACCTACGTCTTTTCTCTGAATTTTAATTCCTTCTGATAGGGCAATTTTGCTTGTTTTCTTTTCTTTCTCCAACATAACTCGTTGCGAGTATTGGCTCCAAAACCAAAGTTAGTAACTAAACAGTTATTTCACTCAACTAACACCACACAGTGCACATTCACGAGCAAAATAAATTTTGAATCACGCAAATTGGTCTAATACTATTGGAGTTACAGCTTTCACTTACTTCAATTTGACGCTCCCCAACAAAGCTCATCACGTCATCACTGCAAATGTTAACCGGAAAAATCATATGTAACGAACACGAGCAAAGTCTGATCTACTAAGATACATTTACTTCAACCTCTGCAGCTTTCATGGTTTACAATTTCAAGCGGTGTCGAATCCTCAGCTGAAGTGACACCCGAACGTAGATTAAAGACATTAATATTCCTGTCGGCAAATCATATCAAAAAATGGGGTGTGGCTGTGTCACGGACACGGCCGTGTGTTTTCCGTGAATACGTGTACGTAACAGGTAGTTTTTTCTATACAAAATATAAAAAATGCTATTTTATCTTGTCGTTGGGGGGGGGGGGGTGGGGGGTGGTTTGGACAGATTGAAATTGCGTAACTAGGGCGCCACCATGTATAGGGGCACGTGTACCCGGCCGAAGACTCCTCGCTCGGGGCCGCGACGTGACCCGTGTGGGGACTAGGCTCGACTCCTCCTTTGCGCAGTAGCACTAGTGGGCTCTTAAGGCATCCCACACGCCTCGGGACTCAGAAGATTCCGCATGAGGATGCTCAGTGAAACTCACAGAAGTCTAGGGAAAGCTCTTTATTTTTGTCGAGCGGCACAAAGAAATAAAACGGTACATAATTAATAACGTGAAAAGAGTTATTCACTGATACACTTAAATAACATGGCAACAGGAATATTACCCCGGATTAAAGGCTGACCAGGTCACCTCGTGGCCTGGCCTCGAAAGTTCGTTACGTATTAAGAAATAAAATATCCAACTGGATTTAAATAATTACGTTAAAGAGCCATCCTCCCGGGGTAGACCTCGAGTAAAAGAAAAAGGTTTAAGAAATAATTATGGAGCGACGGATCTTAACAGATCAGAGAAACTAAAATATTGAAGTCGACGAGGCGCGCGCAGGCCTTCTACCCCGGGCGGCGAACGGAAGCTGACTGACGAGGCCAGGGCATCATGGCCGCCGGGAAGCGTTAAGTTCCCGTTATGTTACCAGGTGGATACCTGATACATGAAAAACCCTCTTAAATACTAAGAAAAAACTGACCACAGTGATTTACCATCACCAAACTTAACTTATTTTTAATTTATTCGTTAAAGTTCAAAAAAGTAGTTGCGGGTGTTTCCGGGGTTGCCCGCCTGGGGCGCTGCGCCGTCCTTACTAACTACAACTTAAAACATAAACACTTAGGGAATATTATTTAAGAAAAGACAGGTAGCAATTAAGTAAACATGAAAAAACACGCACACACACACACCTGCACACGGGGCGGGATGTTTGAAATAGAGGGTGGGGGTGGGAGGAGAGTGGTGGCGATGGCATGAGGCACATCGGGCTCAGGGAGGGCGTAGCCCTGGTCGACGTCAATGTATGTTATAATCATGTTTGAACACTAAGAAGTCGCGTATAGGCCAACATTATATATATATTTTTTATTTTAACAACATATATATTCACTGTAACTATTTTACACTAATTTTTTTATATGCAATCTATAGATTTCGACGAAAGCTGACGATTGAAACTCAAATGAACGTCGTAGCTTCTCCGAGTCAAAAGTTATACCAAATGGAAATCTCTAAACGCAGCAAAATGACCTCAAATTGGCGGCGCTTCCCACCTCCACCGCCCGCGATGTGTTCGGTCCTCAATTAGCGTAACGAATTCTTTTATCTTTTAGCTGTCCAGGGGTTGTGTATAAATTTTGGATGGAGGTGATAGATATGTAGCTGCATGTATCATTCGTTTTTTGAATTGTCTCCCACTATGGAGACGTATTCACGTGGAAAGCATAAAATAAATGTAGAGACTCTAGAGCCCCGGGTACTCACTCCAGCTGGCGAAGGTGGCGCAGAGGGCGAGCCCGGCGAAGCACAGAGCCAGCCCCACGCGGCTCAGCGAGGCATACAGCCCGGCGTACACTGGGTCGTAGCGCAGTCCTGGCTTGTGGAAGAAGTAGCTGGTCATGAAGGAGGCCGCCATCAGCACGAAGCACGCGGCATAGCTCGCCACCGACTGCCACTGCGAGCACACGCACAGTCCTCAGTCTCCAGTGCCCAGTGCCCAGTGCCCAGTGCCCAGTCCTCAGTTCTCAGTCCCCAGTCCCTAGTGCCCAGTCCCCAGTGCCCATTCCTCAGTGCCCAGTCCCCAGTGCCCAGTCCCCAGTCCCCAGTGCCCAGTCCTCAGTGCCCAGTCCCCAGTGCCCAGTCCCCAGTGCCCAGTGCCCAGTGCCCAGTCCCCAGTGCCCAGTCCTCAGTGCCCAGTCCCCAGTGCCCAGTCCCCAGTGCTCAGTCCTCAGTGCTCAGTCCTCAGTGCCCAGTGCCCAGTGCCCAGTCCCCAGTGCCCGGTCCTCAGTGCCCAGTCCTCAGTGCCCAGTCCCCAGTGCCCAGTCCCCAGTGCTCAGTCCTCAGTGCCCAGTGCCCAGTTCCCAGTGCCCAGTCCCCAGTGCTCAGTCTTCAGTCCTCAGTCCTCAGTCCCCAGTGCCCAGTCCTCAGTGCCCAGTCTCCAGTGCCCAGTCCTCAGTGCCCAGTCCCCAGTGCCCAGTCCCCAGTGCCCAGTCCCCAGTGCCCAGTCCCCAGTGCCCAGTCACCAGTGCCCAGTCCTCAGTGCCCAGTCCCCAGTGCCCAGTCCCCAGTGCCCAGTCCCCAGTGCCCAGTCCTCAGTGCCCAGTCCTCAGTGCCCAGTCCTCAGTGCCCAGTCCCCAGTGGTCAGTCCTCAGTCCCCAGTGCCCAGTCCTCAGTGCCCAGTCCTCAGTGCCCAGTCCTCAGTGCCCAGTCCCCAGTGCTCAGTCCTCAGTGCCCAGTGCCCAGTGCCCAGTCCCCAGTGCCCAGTCCCCAGTGCTCAGTCCTCAGTCCTCAGTGCCCAGTGCCCAGTGGCCAGTGCCCAGTCCCCAGTCCCCAGTCCTCAGTCCTCAGTTCCCAGTCCGTGGACGACACCGGTCCTGCTCCCCGACTGCTCCACCTTGGCGGCCCGAGAGTTTCGGGCGTGGAGTTAGTTTTAACTGACAGTCATCTCTGGACACAGAGCTTTTATGTCGTAAACTGTTAACATTTTAGCCTGTATGCATACAATAAGCAGAAAGCTTTAAAATATCCAGAAGTTTTCCATAAAACATAGTTTTGACGTTTACGCTTATCAACCCTGTTTAACATTCACGATCTTGCAAAGCGTAAGTGGTTAAGGGGCTTTTCAATTTCAGGAGGGGGCGGACACCCATGCTTACAGAATGGAAAAAGAAATGGATTCATGTCATAATATGTTAAAGTCAAATAGTTAAATCTTTCTGGTGCTTTTGATATTTTTTGTTCACTGCTACTCTGATGGGATGTTAGAGATCACTGATCAAAGAAGTATTTAACCACAAGTTATCCAGTTTGAGATGCCTCACAAGTCGGCAGCCAATGAACAGGCCATGTTTGCCCTAATGTGCAGAGGACCGTGGAGTCTATCCGGGAGGTCACTGGACAAGTAAATAATTTCACTATATATAGCGCACGTTGGTTGATAACATGGTTACTTTTTTTTTGGCGGGTTACTGTGATTGGGTTTACCATTACTTCGCCTGGTAATCAACTTACGCAGGGTCGTCAATGTAACATCAAGAACATTGTAATACCTGGAGAAGATGCCACCTAATGAATATTCGCAATCTAATTGTGGCTCCAGCTGTGATTACTGCCGCCGACGATTTGAAATTGCAGTAACAGTAGACGATCATAACCTAGAATTCGTTTCAAGGGCATATCATTTCACAGGCTTTAGGGAAGTGCATGTACATGCAAGTGTATTGTTATGAACCGGGTAGGTGGCAAGGCTGCGATGCGCGCCAGGTTACGTGGGTGGGTGGTCCTGAACGGCCACTGACGTCTCGTCGGGAATTACGCTACATCCCATCCACCCTGCTGATGCTCCCTCCTTCCTCGGCGCTGTTATCCATCCCTGAGCGGCCTGGGAATCCCGCGGGCTCGCCGAGGCCGCCGCGCGGAGTGGCGTGAATGACGCGCTGCTGTCCTGGATGCTTCGAGCATCGGGTCGGCCCGTGATGACGTGACACATCGCAGCTGCTCCAGTCGGTTCCAGAAAGACGGCCAACGGGTATAAAAGCGGCGATGCCGGCCTTAGCGGCAGTTCAGTGTGTTCCAACAGGCGAGTGGAGAGAAGTGCGAGTTCGGCGAGGAGGACATGACACCCCCCCCCCCCACCCTCCCCTGAGTGGCGCGAGACTGTGTACTTGGACAGGTGCATAGTAAGGGGGCGAACCACTTTTGAGCCTAGCTCCACTGAGGAGTACGAACTGTGGAACTTGACAGACATTGAGATACTTGCGAATAAACATTTTTTAAGTGCCAGTGATTTGTATTCAGACAAATTTAAGTGCGATTATATAATTAATAATATAAATATTAGTAGCAGATAACACTGTATAAATATTAATTGGGCCATCCTTACACACCCGTCTTCCCCACTCGTAACAATATTACCAAAAATAAACGCACGCGTTGTTCCCCGCCTATGGTTTGATTGAGATGGTATCCGTAGCAGCCGGCTGCTCACCCAGACAGACAACTTGATGTTCCATCTAATCTGATGATGTGTGAGGTGGGAATGAGATATGTATGAGGCAATTTAAATTTGTTGTCGTTTAGCCTAATATTGAATATAAACATTTGTTAGGGCAGAGAGGAAACAAAAATTATCTAAAACTATTAAATAATGTATATTGGAAGTATTATTGAAACAGTATTCAATCTCCAATAATGACTTCAATACCAAACGTGAACGACTAAACAGGGGGAATCATTTGTAGCAGATAAACACTAGCCTATTTACTTCAAACAGTTCATTAAAAGTTATATTGTGCAGATTATGCTTTAACAAACAAAATGTTCGATCTTATACATTATAGTAGTTGGCATGCCTAAAAAAACAGCTGAAACCAAGATGGCGTCTTTCAATTTCCATCCCTTCGCTTTGAAATTTAGATTACCGTTTGGAGGGGAAGTCTCATACGCTCACAACGGTGGAAAGGTGAGTATGACATTAACAAAAAATTAAGGAAATTGCTAGACAATTTCGAAAAGAACCCTACAAAAGGAAATTCTTACAATGTTAAGTCTAAACGCGGAATCCCTTGTTTTGTTCAAGATAATGCCGAGCATGATGCCAATCAATGAAGGAGCCATCCTGTTCTCTGTCCTGATGTATATCTCCTGGAAGTAGCGGGAGGCGATCACATCGTTCGTGGTGCTGCAAGAAAACACAAGAAGAGTACATTACATCACACCTTTATATCTTATAATATATAATAGTACATATAATACTAGCAGAGCCCGGCAGATGTTATCCTTCCAGTGTTTATTTACCTCTATATATCTAATGTGAATGGTTTGTTTGTAATCTAGAATCTATAATGTGTTTGAAATGGTATTTCATTTTAAACTCACTCACCAAATACTAACCATGGTCGCAATTTGTTATTATTGAGGATTAACGACGGTAAAAAAATCACAATATGCCAATTTTCATGGCGATGGATTGAACGGCGTAGAAGTTGTTGTGCTGCAGCGTCATATAATGTCGAGGTATTCCTAAATGGACACTGTGAAAATATTCTCCGTGTTCAAGTACTGGCGTAGCCAGGGGGGGGTTTAAGGGGTTCAAACCCCCCCCTTAGCACCAAATCTTTAATTAATTTCTTATCCATCACTCAAACAAATTTCATATTAAAATTAATAAAAATTTTACCATTACAATATTTAAATTTAAGTACCGAAAACTGCTAAAATAGCACTATTTTACACCTTAAAATCCAAATTTTCCCGGGGGAGGGCCCCCGAACCCCCCGCTTTAATATGGGGGCGGGGGGGCCCCATGCTTCTTAACACCCCCCATACACAAATCCTGGCTACGCCACTGCCTACATATGCTAATTTTCATGGTGATCGGTGGAATGGTATAGATGTTGGTGTGTGCAGCGCCATCTAGTGGTGAGATATTGCTAAATGGATTTTGTGAAAAGATTCTCCGTGTTCAGATAACACACATATACATATATACACACACAGAGACATAAAAACCAATTTTCAATGATTTGAACGGAAAAGAATTTGATGCGCTGCAGCGCCATCTAGCAGCGAGTTATAGAAAAATGGATAGCATAACCAGTAGCGGATACAGAGGGGGTGCTAAGGGGCTCAAGCCCCCTCCAAAGGTATCTGGGTCCACTATTGTTTTAGTGTTTGCCTTGATAAAGCCTAGCCTCTGCTGTGTCAAGCCCCTCCCAAACCAAAATCCTGGATCCGCCACTGAGCATAACAAGCTACTCCATGAAAAAAAAAAACACTTTGATGTGCCAACTTTCATGGCGATCGGTGAAAGATTGACTGTTAAAAATCTGTCGCAAAATACTATTTTGATACTTTAATTTTAAAACAACATTGGTGGAAGTGGTCGTCATCACAGCTGCGCGCGTGCCCACACTTACTCCGGGTAAGGCACGAGGAATCCGTCAGCGCGCTTCCACCATGTGGTCAGGAAAGGCACTACCACGGAGACGACGCCCAACAGGGCGAGGACTGAGTAGCCCCAGCGAGGCCAGCGCGCGATGCAGTACACCAGCACCAGACACACCACGAACATCTGCGTGTCGACGGAGAGGTACCACGACTGGTACAGGCACTGCGACATGAGAAACAACACACCTGCATCAACAAGCTTCACCAAACCAGTATTCAATCACACACCGAAGTCAGAGAACCTGTAGCGTAACCTGAGCTCGATGCAGTACACCAGCACCATAGACACCACGAACATCTGCATGTCTGTGGAGAGGTACCATGACTGGTACAGGCACTGAGACACGAGAAACAACACACCTGCATCAACAAGCTTCACCAAACCAGTATTCAATCACACACCTAAGACAGAGAACCTGTAGCGTAACCAGAGCTCGATGCAGTACACCAGCACCATAGACACCACGAACATCTGCATGTCTGTGGAGAGGTACCACGACTGGTACAGGCACTGCAACACGAAAAACAACACACCTGCATCAACAAGCTTCACCAAACCAGTATTCAATCACACACCGAAGTTAGAGAACCTGTAGCGTAACCAGAGATCGATGCAGTACACCAGCACCAGAGACACCACGAACATCTGCATGTCTGTGGAGAGGTAGCACAACTGGTACCTGCACTGCACCACACAAACAAAATAGCTGCATCATCAAGACCCACTAAAAACACTTCACATTTACACTGCGTAGGCTGAGTAGACGTAGTAGGATCAAGCTCCATCAATCAACCAGAGGATCACAAAGCTAAGGCTGAGACCCCGTAGTGGGACAAGTGTGTGATGCAGTACACCAACATTAAAAACACCACAAATAAAAAAAAAATGTCCACGAGCACTAAGTCACACACTAAAATTTTCAATTATTTTATTTTTGGTGGATGAAGCTAAGCGACCACATTGACTATTTTGATTTTAGGTAAAGTAGTTAGGATGCACAACACACGTCGACACATGTCGACTCTACACATCTACCCAGGCAAGTGATCAATCAGTAGATAGTTTCGGATACCTCCTTAAGGGGCCCGCCTCGTTAGGGGTGTATGTGTGTTAATGAGGTGGGATGATAAGCGCGATGCTTGCTGGTGTTTCTAGCGCGGTATAGCCTCTAAGCGCAAGGCTCTGAATTGACGCATAGTCTTCTCGTCGTCACAAGATAACTGTGAAATTTTAGCGGTGACTGCAACATTATATGGCCGATAAATGAAGATAAAGGTGTAATGCAAGTCCCTTAAGTGCTTTTAATAATCTGTACTGGTTGTTTTACGCCTAAAAATTACTCTGAATACATGCGTTTTAGCCATTTTAACTCTTCTAGACAGACAGTTTAAAAACATGATCCAAAATTAAAAGTACTTTTAGGGCCTCAGCGAACTTTTAAATGCTTTTCGTAAACATACCCCACTCGGATATCTTGAGTAGTTTTGAAATCGCCTTGTTTTTATTGAAGCTCTGCGCACCGTCTGTGTGACCAGGTAGGCGGAGCCCTTAAAGGACATTAAGTCATTTAATTGACCTACCAAATAGTTTGGAAGATGCGAGCAGAAAGCGGATTCAAATAATGTTAACGACTTACCATCTTGTCGACGTTTATGTAGTTGTTGATATAGAGAAGATTGGTCCACCAACTCTCGGCGCAGCGCTGCTGATCCAGCCCTATCACCTCGTGCCACAGTGGGCCCGAGCCCAGACGATAGAATATCGTCGCATGGAAAAACACCACCAGGATGTAAGAAGGTGTCAACCTGCCGGAACAACCCACATCCTGAACGGTTTTTAACTTACCCCGGGCAACATCCGTGCAAATGAAGAAGTTCCTTAAACAAAGTAAAAACTTCAATGCACCACTGTATTTGGCTGTATGTGCTCTGAAGCAAAAACCCATCAATGAATTGATCTCATTTGGGTCATAATATCGGAGGAAAGTGACGGTGTATGAGTTATTGGATAAATAGTCTAAGAATTGTTGAGAAATCATCATTTAGTTGCTGAAACAACAGCATTTTGAAGACTTCGAGTGCTTAAATTGTTTACGACACACAAACACTACTGTACATTAGCACTTCCGTCTCTTAATGAGCATGATTCGAATTAAGTTATGTATGACCTGCACGGGTTCCTTTGTGTAAGCAATGGAAGCAGGGCATACTTACACTTATCTCAGTTCAACCACGGTATCGTGCTGAGATTAAAAATATTACATGAAATGGTGTTCGTAGTCAAAGTAACTAATTAAAAAGGCTAAAGCTTGCAGCTTTCTTTGAAAGGGCATACTATATAATTTTGGTTCCTTTTTGTAGTCAAATTTATAGGTGAATGTAATGAATATGGCATCTGGATTCGCCAGCATTAAAATATATTAGTTATTTCCTATACTGTAGTTACAGAACGGAAAATGCTAATGAATAAAAGACTGTGCGAGGACTAAAACTTGTAAGATATTATTTATGCCCTTTCAAGCAATTACTTGAATAAATGAATCAAGATTAAAATTTAAAAAAAATTTCACATAGAAGTTAGGAACGACTAATCCCTCTTTGAGGCCATGTAGAGATACACTGATTTCTGGAATGTCCAATTAAGAATAAAAACTACACTGCTGGACCTATTTTCATGGGTTTTGTACTATTTTAAATAGCTGAGAATGGTGATCTAAATATTATAATGGCAGTGTTTGCAGATGATATTGTGGTATGGGTAAATGAAGAGGACGTTCAGGAGTAACTGTAGAGCAGGAAGAAGTACAAATATGTTTATTTAAATTTAGTATAAGAAGAGCAAGTTATTAAATACAACCAAAAACATGGAGATAACAATGGCTAGACTTCAATTAGCGGGGAAAAACTAAGTAAAGTGTGGGATAATTGGTACTCACATTCTAGAGGAATAAAAATAGAATCTGGGTGAGGTCATTCTGATTTAAGTTTAAGAAATTCTTTACAATATCTTTGTTAGATTACTCCCGTGCATTGGTAAATTTATTTCCATCCTTAAGAACCTCACTGTTAGCAATATGTTAAGATCAATCATAATAATAAAAAAAATTACCTTAAGATTCGGATGACCAATATGGCGAAGAGGTTGACCTTGAAAGACTTCTCCATGTAGAGCAGCAGGTGGTAGGTGAGCAGAGCGCCGCTCACCAAGAAGAAGAAGTCCACCAGGAGTGTGCCGTTCAGCAGGAAGCCCGTAGCCACTTTGTGAAAGAACTGCATCACACCAATCACCACTCTCACTCTTGAGCATCGCGTGCAGCACATCACAACTCTCACTATCAAACATCGAAGCCAATATGACACTTCGGAAATCAACACTTTTGGCACAAACTGATGGAATTCAAAACAGATTTACACTCAACCAATGTTTCCTCTTCATAAGAGAACTTGCACATACAAAAATTTATGTTATAGAACTCGTATGTCACAATACAAAACTTTATTTTCCGTGATTTCTGCGTTCACCTAGTCTGAAATTACTGTGAGGGATTTAGGGTTCAGTTGTACAACAAAACATCCATTTCATTGGTTTACTCCAAGTGTCCGCACCAGGAGAATGCACTGCAAATCATGTCGGACGACTCGGGGGTAGCTGTGCTGGAGGACAGAGAACTGCGGGACCCACCTGCTCAAACTGGTTGGCTTCCAGGGTCGGCATGCTGTTGAACATTGACAGCCGGTGGCCGCAGATGACCAGCATCATGAAGTAGAACCTGATTCCGTCGATGGCGTCCAGGCCCTCGTGGTAGGGCACCATCTTGGTCAAGCCGTGCAGGCTCCTCTTGGCCGAGAAGCACAGCAGTGCCCGTTCAAGCGTCACCACGCTATTGGAGCCTGCAAGCACGCACGATATCGCTGTACAGTTGCAAACAGTGACGTAACTGAAATATTGTCGATTTACTTTTTGGCAAACACAGCAGACATTTAAAAAATTTGATGTCCCATGATTAGAGACTGGAAAAATTCGCGAATTCATTTCGCGATAGGCTAAAATACAAATAGTTATACCTTAGTGCTGCCTCTAATACTCACAATTCACCTGGATGACTCTGGGCCAATGAGAAACGCCCGACAAAAGCTTTATCGAATCACAGGCTGCTACGTTGGGACGTCTCACAAGACAGAAGCCAATGAGTGGGCGACATTTGACCGAGTGTACGTAGAACTATGGAGTTCATCCTGAAGGTCATTGAACCCGCGAATTTTTCCGGTCCCTACCCATGATAAATAATTTAGGTAGAATGTGTGATGTGATCTGAGAGGACTGATGACTACATATGCTGTAATTAAAGGGCAATTATCTGTCTTCAGGCACAGTAATGTCTTTCCAAGAAGACCAGAGTCAGATAAGTGTCTCTAGAACACCCCGAGTGTGTTTTGATACTGGAAGGAATGGTTTTGTTCGAAATTTCTTGGATTTTTTGCGGAAACCTCGTTCAGACTGGCCGTCATGGAGGCTTGGATCACTTCGGTGCTGTCAAAAAGGTGTCCTTTAAGGGCTGTCTTAATCTTCGGAAACAAAAAAAGAAGTCAGCCAGAGTCAATTCGGGACTGTAAGGAGGCTGGGACAGCATCGCCAAGTCGTGCTTCACCAGAAACTCACTGGTGCGCAGAGCAGTGTGGCTGGGAGCATTGTCATAACGGAGCACCCAGGTGTGCACAGTGGCTGTGTGAAATTTCTGTGTCTGCGCAATCACCCTAACACTCATTCGATGATCACGGTTCAACGAAATTACGCACCCGAAGTCACAGTTTCGTCAGTGTAGCTGGTTGGTAGCCATCCATAGCGGGGGTTCTAGGTCACCTTTTCGCGGCCCTACTTAAAAATCTTAAACCACCTTTAAACTTGCAAAGACGATAGAGCAGAGTCCCCGATATAACTTTTCCAAAATTTCTGCGCACATCTGTCACATTTAATTAACGCCCCTTGTGCTGAGCACATGCGGTGTGCAGAGCTTCAGGAAAAACAACGCGATTCTAAAACTACTCAAGATATCCGAGTCGGGTCTGCTTACGTACGGAAAGAATTTAAGAATTCGCTGAGGGTAGAAATGTTCTTTTAATTTCGGATTAAGTTTTGAAACTGTATTTTTAGAAGAGTTAAAATGGCTAAAACCCGTGTTTTCAGAGTAATTTTCAGGCGTAAAACAACCAGTACAGATTCTTGAAAGCACTTCAGAGACTTGCATTACACCTTTATCTTCATTTCTCCGCAAAATAATGTTACGGTACCTCGCTCAAATTTCACAGTTATCATGTGACGACGAGAAGACTGCGCGCCAGTTCCGAGCCTTGCGCTTAGAGGCTATACCGCGCTAGAAGCACCAGCGAGCGTCGCGCTTATCATCCCGCCTCTGTAACACACATACACCCCTGACGAGGCGGGCCCCTTAAGATACCACACTATTCGTGAACTATGCCAGGCGTGCCCAAAGTGTCTATGGGTACTGGCACATAAATATTCATTTTCACAGCAGGCTTGCTAAAAAAAAATAATGAAAAGGCATGTTCCAGTGTAAAGAAAATATTTGGAACAGAATTGAGGCCTAAGGTAGTTCAGGCATAACTGCTTATAGATCCGATCAGTTACAAGAAAAGTATCCAACAATTATCATTTCATGTACTAAAAAAAAAAAAAGATATAGTGAGAATAAGACTGCATATTCATTCCATGTTCAACACAAATGTGATTTTGAATCATTCTTATACATCTCATACATTTATCACATTTGGATAAGTTTTAATAACGCGAAGAAATAAGCTTGAAAGAGAATATTCTGAAGATGAACAAAATACTATTTTTATATAATTTTATTTCTAAGACAAAACTGACAACTGGCTCATTTTATAATATGTTGAATTTCAAAGTATTTCAATTATATCAGCAGGAAAGCTGCAAAAAATGAAAATTATTTTCCAGTTCCTCTTTTATTGCTCCCTACACTGGCTATTAAATTGAGATAAGAAATAGCTAAAATTTTATAAGGAAACTGCTTTACAGCCGTAAAGTAAGAAGAGGCGGTGACTCATCAGAGCTAGCAATAAGGGGGCAACTATAAGGATTGGAAATATGATGGCGGTGGGGCTGAGGATGAGGGCTGAAACAAATTAATTAGAGATCAGACAACTGTAATGGTCTTTGCAGGTTTTCAATCACAATGTTACAATTGTGGACTACCATTGTAAATCTTCAATATGTACCTTATTGTTTTTGACGTGATAACGTCTTATAAATCGATGAACGCCGGCTGCACGCACAAAAAAGCATGACTCATTGTCACATTCCTCCTGAGCCGAGCGTGCAAGAACCGGCCAACCACCGTGCGAGAAAAACTTCTATAATATTAAACAGGTTAAGGCGGGTTTTTTAACTAATTGTTCGTGATTGTATTTAAACAAATTATTTAAATTAAATTTGCAAAAACTGTAACTACTATTTGAAAATTAAAACGTATGCAATTTTTTATCATTGTATTCTTATGACGTTATCACGTAAAATTATCGTCCATAAACCGACTTTACAGACAAGCCACTTTATATATATATATATAAATAATCATATTTGAAGTGAATTTTTGTATACTTAGTTTTATCGTTGACGTGGATATTTTTAGGGTGAACTTCCAACCCTTTCGCGCGTGGTGGCAAAGAACCGATACCCCCTTCCACAATTACTGGGGGTGGTGACTGATGCTACCAATTTTCGGGGCATACCTTCACCCGCCTCCGATTCCTTCTCGTCGAGGTAGTAGGTGCAGTCGTAGAACGTGCTGGCGACCACGATGAGCACCAGGACTGCCAACACAGCGCTGGAAACAAACAACCAGGTGGTGGCAACACTGCCTCATCGTGCAGTGAGTGTCTCGGTATCCCTGAACTCACAAATGAAATTCCCCCAAAAGGTAATCCACATTTTCATAAACTTTGGCTTACTTTAGAGTCTGTATTCAATATCACAAGCATTGAAGTTTGTTTTTGTAAATAAAAATGAAACATTCATTTAAAATTACAGATAATTGTAAATTTATACATTTACTTAAAATCAACTCTTTTTACTGCAAAATAGTGTTCGCAGTAATACTGGGTTCGGATTCTTACCCGGGAACTTATGCTTTGTGTTATCCCATTACCTCGAATAGTTAAAGTTATTTTCAAACCTGTACCTAAATAGCTTTCTAGAATCAACTGCGCATATTAATAAGCATTGTAAAACTAAATAAAGTCAAATGATAGAATATTCGATTATCTTTAAAAAAAATAACTATTGTCATGTGTTGTAAAACGTTACAATATCTTTCTTGTAGTACATATTACAAACTATTTTGTTGCAACTGGTTTCCAAAGGATTCTTTTATAAAAGTACAGAATTTTTTGTCATTGTAGATGGAAACAGAGTGATACACTTATGCAGAACAAGCAATTATTATCAATTACAATCAAAATTGCATCACTGATGTGAACTTTCAAATGTTGAAAAAAAAAAAAAAAAAAAAACATCAGACATACACAACAGCTTTCATTTCATGGACAACTAAAAATGGTAGCCTCAATCGGACAATAACACAACACTAACGAGAAAACTGCCTACAAGCAAAAAAAGTAAAGATATCAAAGGCGTTAATCTAGGTAACATTTACATTTAGAACAAAGCAGATGGATCATTGCTCAGAATAATAACTTTTTGTCTGTAAGCTTACTTTCTTTCTGTCATTCTCCCCACCGCACTAAAATGACTCAAAGTTGGACATTTTTTAAATTTTTATTTCATATTTCTAAAGTAATTTTTTTTTTTTTAACCTATGTCCACAATTGTTGTAGTTTCTTCTCGTGGGTGAAAAAATTTAAAATACGTAGTTTTGATAAATAGCGTGTTATCATCATCCAAAAAGTAGTGTGTTCGCTAACCTTTAATGCTACTAGGGAGAGCCCTTGACATGCGTGTTCGGCTAATCAACGCTTTTAAACTGGGCGGCACGGGTTTGACTTCCAACAGACACTGCCACATGCCACAGATGTCTCACACGCGGGAACTCGCTACTGTGGATGGTTGATTTTATTAGGATAGCTACATTAAAGATACTGTGAAATCATGTAAACGGCTGGATAGCTACATACGTATTAAAAAGTTATTTGCTAAGCAACCTTCGGGGAACTTCGTGTGTGGCTCTCTCGTCTGTGAAATGAAGGCTTCCCGTCAGCTGGCGTGTTCGCCTGATTCCTGGGAGATTGCCCCCTCTCACCCACTCGGAGTCCATAGCTGCTCCTTACTACAGGGTCTCTGATTTCTTGAAGTGTTCAGTGATGACAGGCTCCTGCGTATCCCCTTTCATCAAAACATCTACAAGTCGGCGGGCATTAACAACACTGTTGGGTGAAGTAGCTTGGCTTCTGGGTTGTAGTCAGTAGGTAACTGCTCCCTGATGATGGCGACTGCAATGTCGACCGAAACGTCGGTGAATTATTCGCCAAGGACACGGCTACAACCCAGAAGCCAAGCTACTTCAGACACTGTTGGGCATTTTACTGGTTTACTGTTTATTTTTTGACGTGACGTCTAATAAATCGATGAACGCCGGCTGCACGCACGAAAAAGTGTCCCGTTACGCACATTGCTCCTTTACGCTGTGTCCCGTTACGCACATTGTTCCTTTACGCTGTGTCCCGTTACGCACATTGTACGTTACGCTGTGATTATTCTTATATTATTAAAAAAAGTAGCATCTGTCAACGAGTGCAGTAATAATAGGTTATGTTAGATATTTGATTACAGTTTATTTATATGAAAACTTGTTCATAATTATATTTAAACGAAAAGTTAATGTGATTTGCATTGCTTATTACAACAATTTTGGCAATAAAGGTTAATTATTATTGCATTTTAAAAATCTGATTACTAGTATAATTTCAAGTATTTATTCTTTTATTATTAAAATATACCTACATGATTCAATTTTATTCATAAAAGTATGCAATCATATCATCAATGTTTTGTTATAACGTTGTCACGTTAAACTATCGTCCGTAAACCGACTTTACAGACAACCAATTTTTTTTTGGTGACTTCATGGATAAAGCTCGCTCATTCCAAAGGATAAAGTAGTATGAGTTACCTAAAAAAATCTAAATTTAAAAAAAATCTAGCGAGTCTTTCAGTACTCGTCAGTGATGTGTAAACATCTAACCTCGGTAACGAGCGAATTCAATATGTTCTCATGTTGTTCGTGTTGCGAATAAACTTGTAATACGAAACTCGGACGCAACATTTAAATTAGAAAATTTTAAAATAATGCCAAAGGGTGATAAACATACGGATCAAAACAAAATATTAGCTTTTCAAGTTCAAAACCAGAATTTATAGCTGCGAATCACACACACTTACTTTCGGCGCTCGCCGCTAGAATTCGCTGCCTGGATCGTAAACGTTGCTTGCCACCATCACTAGCAGATGGCAGCACGAAGGAAAAAAAAACGGAAATTTTAAACTATTGAAATGGCTCCGATAAAGGCGAAAACATAATTGATATAATTCTAAAACCCGGCTTTGAACTCGATTTTTGACAATGGATGTTATTAAAATACTGCCCACCTTGTTTAAATTGATCAAACAGTACATTACGGACAACCCGGGTGAGACTTCTCATACAGGAGGTTAAAGTCCAGTGGACTAAGTACTCCATAGCAAACTGCACGCGTCTCTGGGTAGTACCCATCAGGGTACACACTCAAAGATTCAAGCAAACAAAAAAAAAAAAAAATAAAGAGGGTTGTCTGTAAAGTCAGTTTACGGATGATAATTTTACGTGATAACGTCATATCAAAACATTGATGAAAAATTGCATACTTTATAATTGTCAAATATTATTTACAAGTTTTTTTGTAAATTAAATTTAAATAATTTGTTTAAAATAATCACGAACAATCAGTTAAAAAGCCCGCCTTAACATGTTTGATATTATAGATTTTTCTCGAACGGTGGTTGGCCGGTTCTTGCACGCTCGGGTCAGGCGGAACGTGACAATGAGTGATGTTTTTTGTGCGTGCAGCCGGCGTTCATCGACTTATAAGACGTTGTCACGTCAATAAAAGAGACGTCTCACGAGTCAGCAGCAGAGTATGCAGAGGACCGTGGAGTCTGTGCTGAAGGGCCCCGGTAACTTGGTTGGGGGGGGGGGGGGGGTCGGTGCGTGTCATTTGACCTAAAATTCATATCTCCTAAACGTCACATGACCTAAAATTTAAAATAATCCTTCAGCCATTTGACCTAAAAGTCATTAGACCTAAAAGTAATTTGCCCTAAAAGTCATTAGACCTAAAAGTCATACTACTAAACGTCACTTGCCCTAAAAGTCAATTCGCCTAAAAGTCATTTCGCCTAAAAGTCATTTGCCCTATTAGTTATTCGACCTAACAGGCATTCAGCCGAAATTCATTTTAGGTCGAATGACTTTAAGGGCAAGTGGAGTGTACTAGGGGGGGGGGGGGGGCAGTGGCGGATCCAGGATATTGGTTTGGGAGGGGCTTGACCCAGACAAACACTAAAACAATAGTGGACCCAGATGCTTTTGGAGGGGGCTTGAGCCCCTTAGCCCCTCCTCTGGATCCGCTACTGGAGAGGGAGGGGGGGTCGACTCACGTGTAGACGGTCTCGCCGATTGTGAAGGGCGGCGGGGGGCGCGCCGTGCTGCAGCGACCAGGGACCGCCCGGGCGGACAGCTGCAGCCCTGTGCGAGCGCCGAAGTCCCGCGCCTCGCCGTCCAGGGCGCGCTGCAGCGAGGCAGTGGCACACGAGGCGGGCAGGCACAGCGCCATGTGCAGCGTGTCGCGGCGCGTCTTGGTGCGGTCCGGCGTCGCCTGCCGTCACACACGCCAGCGCTCCCTCGCCAGTTGCCCGGGAAACCGTCATCTCACAGACGATCGTGCATCTTCGGTTTTTTTTTTATGTTCATTGTAAATAAATATGGCAATGTTGATAAAAGGATACTAATGGTCAATTAGGTTAGGTTAGCTACATTATAAATACTTTAAAACATTGTGGACGGTTGATTTGGTTAGGATAGCTACATAAAAGATACGGAAAAAAAGTATGATCTTCGGGGAACTTCGGGTTTTGGCTCTCTCGTCTGTGAAAAGAAGGCTTCCCTTGTTTCCGCCCGCTCAGTGCTCAGTTGCCAAGTGTACGGCATAGAGCACACGCGTTCTAGACACAACTTCCTAATGTGACAAAATCGTTTTAAAAAAAATTGTATTTTGTGCAGTAGATTTTGGATCACAATTTTCATTTTGTATTTTCATCAAGATAATCATCTGAAAACATGTATTATTTTAAGAAGACGTGATTGAAAAACACTCTCTTGGAATTCAATTGTTATTTGTCAAGATTTTTTTTAAAAACATTATTTAATATTTAAAATGTTGGCTCTGTTTGACCATAGCACATACTTAATGGAAAGTCTTGTTATGAATATTTACCGAATGCTATAAATTGTTTCTCCTGTGAAATTATGATTGTGTATAGCATTGAATTATTATTTTCTATCCGAATACCTACAACGGTAATAATACTGTAAATATAAATATTTTATGAGCTTAGAATAATAAAAAAAAGTAGAAGAATAACATAACATAATAAGACTTTTTATAGTCAACGATGATAAACAAAATAAAATATTTTGTGTTAACAATATTTTCATTTAGCCATCTGCACTGAGGATTTCGACAGGAAAAAAAAAACGGCTGATTCATTTCCGAACTGGAACTGTCTCCAGTCCTTTAATCTACTGCACATTATAAAAAAAAGTTTTTTTTTTAAAACTGAAGATTAATTTGCGAACTACACACTTTTGTACACACCTGTAGCCTTCGGTGAAATATGGACGAAAAAAGGACATCAACCGCTCGTTTTTCGGGCGACTGTGCATCGTAAACATGGAATCGTCAAAACTACTGCAAATCGGTGAAGTTTTCCTGCTTTACTTATGGCTGTCAAAGAAACGGTTTTATTCTATTGGTTGCCAAATGCCACTGATTTGCAATCGATATTGACAGTTTCGTGTTGAGTGTGTGGTGAGTATTCACATGGTCACATTAGAGATTTAAGGATATTTCTTTTTTCCTTTCACAGCCATTTACCTCACGAATTACATCACCGCTTTCCTTGTAGGGTCACAGTAAAACTTCATGAGATGGCGGAAGTCTAAGGACTTCAATTTCAGATTTTCAGTAGTGACTTGCGTCTCATCGACAGCGAGTTAATTAAAAAAAAAAAAACGGAAATACACAACTGAAATAAGGAATGGTAGGAAAGAAAAATGTTACTGCCTAATGATAAGGAACCATAACAACATACGCATGGAGTGTCTTCGGCGCACAGAGATGATAACTTCCGAAGTGGTTTTTTGAAGCCATGTAAGTTTAGCGTCTAGTGTCGTGCACCGACTGCTTTTATAGACCCCACTCTGCATGTCTCAAAGATACACTACATCGAGGAAGAAATGGTGATTGCAAGAACTTAACGAACTAACACCAAATATTTTTGACGTGACAACGTCTAATAAATCAATAAACGCCGGCTGCACGCATGAAAAAGTGTCCTGTTACGCACATTGTCTCGTTACTCTGTGACCCGTTACGCTCATTGTACGCTTGCGCCGCATCTAGCTCTCTTCCACTCGATTGGAACAACCATCGATTTGACTTTTTCGAGGCACATTAAACTTGAAACACTCCCATTCGTTTCCTACTTTTCCTATCATCGTTCTATCCTTAACAGAATAACACAGTTTGGAAGAAGTTAATAGCAAAAACGTATAAAAGTTGTAGTTAATATAATCTGTTCGTTAAAGTAATAAACATATTTGAATTAATGAGAGCAAACAAAAGTAAATTTATCAATTAAATTGTAGATTTAATTTCACTCCTTCTTTGTATCCATACAATATAGTGATAATGCAATAAAAATTATACAATTTTATTCATAAAAGTATGCAATCATTTCATCAATGTTTTGTTATGACGTTTTCACGTTAAAATATCGTCCGTAAACAGACTTTACAGACAACCAATTTTTTTTTTGAAAATTTTTCGGTCCGTGCGATTGTGCAAATAATGACCGACATTGCGTCCATTTATTATTGTCGTGTTGGTCGAAACCTGCTAGACGTGGCAAATGTTGTGGGAGTGTTGTTGTGTTCAGACGGCTCGCTAGGGGAAGCCTAACATGTACCTACATCAAGTTCTGTCCCTGCCCGAACACGCCCGAATATTCACCTTCGGCCAACCTCTGGTTTATTTATATATATATATATATATATTTATATTTCTCTGTTTATTTTAATGTAGCTACACTAACCTAACTAACCGTCCATTATGTTTTAAAGTGTTTTAATGTAGCTAACCTAACCGACCACTTTTAATATTTGAATTCATTTTTCCTGCGCAAAAATAAAACAAATCCCGAGGTTGGCCGAAGGTGAATATTCGGGCGTGTTCGGGCAGGGACAGAACTTGATGTACATCTTAGGCTTCTTTTGCGGGGTCCGGCCAAGCCAAGGCCACTTGAGTCCACTCAGTTGCAGCGCGTAAACCGACTTTACACATGGTATTAGTAGGGACTGGAAGAATTCGCGGTTTCAATGACCACTAGGATAGACTCCACGATTCTCTATGTACTCGGGCAACTATCACCTGGTCATTGGCTACCGACTCGGGACACCTGTTTACTGCGATTCTTATGATTCGATACTTCTTTTGTTGAGTGTTTGCCATTGGCTCAGAGTCCTTCAGGTAAATTGCGGTCCAATCACTGACGCAGCATTAAGATGAACGAGTTTGGATTCCAGCCTGTCTCGAAAGGAATCCGCGAATTTTTCCGGTCTCTAGGTATTAGGAAGAAAGGAGGTAAGGGCATGCGCATCTTCCCTCCCTCCACTCCTAGGCCTCTGACGTCACCTGGCGGCCAGGCCATGCGATGGTTGGTGGGGGGGAAGGTTGATGGGGGGGGGGGGGGGCCGTGGACCGGACGCATGACAACCAATATTTCTTCTTTTTTTTTTTTAAATCCTAGAAAGGAGGGCGGGGTCCACACCTGTCGTACCTTTCCCTTGACTTGCGTCCCTGAGCCGGGTGTGGACAGCAGCGAAGCAACTTTCCTGTGTTCGAGCCAGCACGTGCCGAGTTGCGAGGGTTGTGGGAGGGTGAGGCGGTTGCCGAGTGACATTCCGCCGGACCTGACCGGTCGTGCAGGCGGTTTCTTTGTCTCCGAGGAGAGGCGTCCCTGCCTTTCCCCCGCGCTGCGACCTCGGTTCCCAGCTCACCCGTGTTTCCCTCAGCGGGGCACAAAGGCACGCCCTCGCGATCCCGCCGGCATCGCTCCGTTACTTCGTGCGATGGTTTCGGAAATAGCGACGAGAAGCTACACCAAGCGCCCGACACTTCATCCAGACCATCCTCTGTCTCCTGTAATTTCCTGCACGTAATGCATGCCAATTTGCATCCCGCATGAATGCGCCCAGGGTTTTCCCTGTGTCTGTGCAGGTTTTACCTGGGCCCAACCTATCTCTAGTTATAGTCTTAGATTTAAGAGTGAGGGGAGTTAGTCATGGCGCCAATCGCTGCCATGGCTGGCCAATCCCCTCCTAGCACATGATGCATGCGACCCTCTCCCTGCATGGCTAATCCCAGCATGACTAGGCGTATAGGCTTCGGCCTGAGACGCACCTAGGTCCCTCCCTAACCCGGACCCCTCCAAAATACACTTAGTTTTAGTTAGGTTAGAAAAAAAAATCTACAGTTCACAGGGGCGAGAGCCACACATCGGAGTGCTGTTACGAAAGCGATACAAGCGGGTACCGGACGAATAAGTTTTTAAATCTTCTAGATTACAAATTGCTATTTGCAGGCCGAAAATTTAAACTATTTAACGAAATGGCTACGATAAAAGCGAAAAAGTCTTGAAAAAAAAAATTAATAAATCCCTGCTTCGGACCTGTGTGTTGACAAGGAATTTTATTAAATACTGCCCATATTCTTAAAATGCAGTAAACCGTTAATAATATAAAGTATACCTTTGGCTTAAAGATTTTTTTGTTAGCGCGATCCGCTGCAGATGGCAGCACCGTGGATACACTTTTAAGTTCGATGCAACTACCGTTCCATTCACGAAATTACTCTTACCAAATTTTGTGTACCGTTTTATGCATAAAAAATTATATTTACATCTCGTATGACAACATAATGTAAATTTTAAACTACGAGACAACTGAAAAAGCGAAACGGTAAAACTTTTGACCACGCTCCATCCATTCTGATATCGTTTTTACACGCTTTCCCTAAATCATGCCAAGCAAATGATATCACGAGTCTTCGCAATAGGGCGTGGCCTGTTACCGACTCAGTTTCTTATAAGTGTACAGACTTATTCTGTCAAAAATGCCAAAGGGGTTAATCCATCATTTTTTTTTCGAAGTTTCAATATGATATCCCCCTTTGTCACTTGTGGATTTGAAGTAATGAGTTTCGATATTAATTGCCTTTACTTGCAAGTTCATTTCAATGAATATAATTAAAACTGTATTAAATATAAATAACAAAATAACAAATAAGAATTCTTCAAAATAATTTGCAACCTTGAGATATTTTTTATGTAAATAAGTATTGTTCAACTATATTAACTTAAAAGTGAATATTGATTGATATATTACGAATTTGATTAATTTAAAGGATAAAGAAACAAAATTAGAATTCTTTAAAATGATGTCCAAACGTGTGTCGTTTGCTGTTTTAACGTAAATTGACATTTATACGATTTTAATGTCGATCTTGTTTAATTGAAAGTAAATTTTAATGGTTAAGAATACAATTATGTTGAAAAAAAAATTTCCCTGAATCATGTGTTGGTTTGATTTAAAATCCTATTTAATGAATTATTTATTTCAAATGAAAAAAAATATGTTAATATTTGGCTACATAATTTAACTGATGAAGAGATGGCTTAAGTATTTAAGTAAGTTTTATATATTGTTATAACTTTGTACCTGCACTTTACTTAAAATACTAATTTTTATTTAATTATATTCTCATTTATTCATGTAACAATGTTATTATTTATACGTTTTTTTGTTTATACATAATATTAAATTTTTAATAAATTGCTCTTTTTAACTTTCATCTTTATATAACTAATGTAAAGTTTCTTAGGTTATATTTTATATATTTATTTCTCAGTTACTATACATTTACAAATGTTTACAATCGTCAAAATACCGCATGTAATTTGAAGTGACTAGATGCATTCACATAAGAGCTTGCTTTCGTGAGTGATAAATTTCCTGGTAAATTAAGTGAATATTGTTAACAAAGTTTAAAAAAAAGGGAAATAAATTATTATTATTATTATTAAGTTTTATTTTTGAATTCTGGGTGCCTGTTTCGCGTGCCAACGGGACAGGCCGGGCCGGGTGAAGGGGGGAGGTGTTAATGCAGTAACTCTCCCGGAATCTCCATTAAAGACGAGAACTCGGGCGGGAGTTTTCCCAGACTCTTGTTAAAAACATGCCTCCCTCCCTACCCCTCCCCCCAAAAAAAAGCCTAGAAAGAAACATTGGGAAGGTGGCTTGGTGGGAAAGGGGAGGTAGGTGGAGATGTATTCCTCTCGTGCCGCGTTGCTGGAAACGTTCCTGGGAGACGTCACGAGAGAGAGAGAGAGAGAGGGACGGCTGTACCTTGAGCTTCTCCCAGACGTGCAGGCCCGGGTGGAAGTGCAGGCCGTAGGGGTCGGGCGCATCCCCCGGCCGGGTGTCCCCCGGATACCGCCGCGGCTCGAGGCGCAGCTCCAGCAGGCAGTACTGGCCACGCACCTCGCCCCAGGACACCGCCAGGCACTCGTCGAAGTGGCCCAGCTCGTGTGCGTCCCCGTCCACCAGCCCTCCGGGCAGCTTGGCCGAGGCGTCCAGCACTGCGAGCACACACACGTGGTCCCCCACCGTCTCACCGCCTGGTCCACTGCACAGGGGCGGGGTCCTTCACGCCCTCGCGTGTTCATCAGTACCGCACCAGGGTCAAGTACATTACCTCACTTATATAGTCCTTCCTTGATGAGAGGACATCTAACAATACCGTACCAGGGTCAAGTACATAACCTCACTTATGTAGTCCTTCCTTGATGAGAGGACATCTAACAATACCGTACCAGGGTCAAGTACATTACCTCACTTATATAGTCCTTCCTTGATGAGAGGACATCTAACAATACCGTACCAGGGTCAAGTACATTACCTCACTTATATAGTCCTTCCTTGATGAGAGGACACCTAAAAATACTGTACAGGGGTGAAGTACATTATCTAACTTGTAGTACTACGTTCCCTCTGGTCTGTGAGAAGTGTGGAAACATTACTGAACAAGGGTGAAGGAAAGTACCTGACTTACAGTGCTTCATGCCCTCATGTATTCATGAGAGGACATCTAAAATACTGTTCAAGGGTGAAGTACATTATCTAACTTATAGTCCTACGTTCCCTCTGGTCTGTGATAAGTGTGGAAACATTACTGCACAAGGGTGAAGGAAAGTACCTGACTTACAGTCCTTCATGCCCTCACGTATTCATGATAGGACATCTAAAAATACTGTTCAAGGGTGAAGTACGTTATCTGACTTATAGTCCTACGTTCCCTCTGGTCTGTGAGAAGTGTGGAAATAACACTCCCAGATATATTGTAAGAAAAAAAATACGGAAAAGACATAACTTACAGTCCTGCATTCCTTTAAGTCTGGAAGAAGTATAGACGATTTGAAATCTAGGAATACTGTACAAGGAAATGACTTGACTCATAGACATAAATTCCCTCACATCTAGAAGAAGAATGGACGAAAGACTTCCGGGAATATTGTAAATGGATGATGTAAATGCCATTTCTCCGGGGATTTCGGCGGTGGGTTGTCGCACAACCTGGAATGGCCGGTTCGGTCGCTGCGGGTCTTCGTCGTCGCTTGCCCCACCAGGTGTCCTGGGTCTTGTTCTGCTGCTGACGGTACTGTCCACTGTCCCGGCACGGTGGCACCCCCAGCTGGCTGTGTGGACCTGCTCCGCTTGTTCTCCGCCGCGCTGCCGTGGTTGATAAGAGTGGCGGTGTCTTCTACGACTGGTCGGATCCTGACCCGCGCCTGCTGCTTTAGCCGGTCAAAGAAACTCGGTTATTCTCGAGAAGTTAATTGCCTGTCGGGTGTGCTGGCTTAAGGTTCTTACGTCCCATTGGGTACTCGTCGACCCTGTGGGATAAAGAGCAGACCTATGACGTGTTGGAGCTGTAGTCGGCTCTAGTATCTGAGTGTTGCTCTCAGCAAGATCCAAAAAGGGCGTGTGATGAGATTATATAGCCTCTCCCGCTTACAGCAACCCATAGCCTTCTCGTGGTGCTAGTGTTTAAACAAATATGGGAAATGCCGGGAGTGCCCACTCCTCAGACTTCCTCGGTATGTCGGAATGGGAATTCTGGTGGACCAGTAAGCAGTGGCAGGTGACTACGCCTTTCTCCTGCAGAATATCCACTGGGGGGTTTTGGACCCCCAAACCCTAGATGGTGTCTCAAAGCATCGGATTCAACATGAAGAATCCAAGATGCATATGGAATAGCGAAGGGGGGCAGTGCGGCGGGGGTTCGCTCCCGATCTGGGCACCCGGGCTCTGGCAAAGCTGTAACCTTAGGGCGGTGGATTGTCTAAGGGACGGCAATTAAGGCAATCTTTGGTTTGGTGTTACCTTACCTACCCCGGCTCTGGCACAGCTGTAATCTTCGGGCGGGAGATACGCTGACATTGAAGATCCCAAGGACATCCATGTCCGGTTTCGGGGGTGCTCTGCCGCCGTGAGGCTACCTAGGAAAGCACTATACCTGAAGATGAAGGGTGCCACGGGACTGATCCTTTACTGTGATAGTTCCCTGCTGAGATTTCCTCTAATGGCTCAGGATCAGGATTGGAGTAGGAAAACGTGGTGGTAGTGGTCCTCCTATGCTTGGAGAACACTCCGAAGGGTCCCCGCCCTGTTGACGAGTGGAAGTGTTGAGCTACTTAAGCTCGGGTACTAGCCTGCTGAGCTAGTAGAGGTTGGATAGGCCTCAGCTGGATCACGAGTAACTGGGTGACCGAGGGGTCCCAGGGATGTGAGAGGTATGGTTCCGTGTCGTAGCTACTCTGATCCCACAGAGGGGGCTGGCTTTTTAGGAGGTCTGGGGGTGAACGGCGGAGCTGGGGGTTGATTCGGTGGGGCCGAAATTGGGATGGGTCTCCTCAACCTCTCGACCTAGCCGGGCGCTCTCCAGTAACATGCCGCGATTGTAAATAGCGAATCTATTTCCCTGTTCTCGGAACCCATATCGGGCACTGGTAACAGTGTCTGGCATGTAAAAGATCCATCATTTTCCTAACCAGGACAATGCCCAAACGGGATTAGTCGCCTGGGGGAGTTCTGATGTTTAAAAGAGGTGTGATCCTAATGTACATGCCTGTCGGGTGTGTCGGGTGTGTCGTGATTCGGGGGGACTCAGCCGCCGTAAGGCTGCCCGGGAAAGCACTATACCTGAAAATGAAGGGTGCCATGGGACTGATCCTTTACTGTGATAGTTCCCTGATGAGATATCCTCTAATGGCTCAGGATCAGGATTGGAATAGGAAACATGGTGGTAGTGGTCCTCCTACGCTTGGAGAACACTCTGAGGGGTCCTCACCCTTCTGACGAGTGGAAGTGTTGAGCTACTTAAGCTCGGGTTTTAGCCTGCTGAGCTAGTAGAGATAGGATAGGCCTCAGCTGGATCTCGAGCAACTGGGTTACCGAGGGGTCCCAGGGATGTGAGAGGTGAGGTTCCGTGATGGCTCTACTCAAATTCCACAGAGGGGGCCAGCTATGTAGGTGGTCTGGGGGTTTACGGCGGAGCTGGGGGCCGAAGTTGGGATGGGTCTCCTCAACCTCTCGACCTAGCCATGCGCTCTCCAGCAACATGCGGCGATTGGAAATGGCAAATCTATTTCCCGGTTCTTGGAACCCATGTCAGACACTGGTAACAGTGTCAGGCATGTAAAAGAACCATCTTTTCTCCTAACCAGGATAACACCCTAACGGGATCATATGCCGGGGGGAGTATTGGTGAATTTATGAGGTGTGAACCTAAGTTACATGCCTGTCAGGTGCACCAGATAGCTGGGAGATCACCATGGCGACGAACTCCTCGTCGCCCATCTCCAGGTCGAGGTACCGAGTGCGTGCGAACATCGCCGATAGGTGCGATCCGAGCGACTTGCCCTTCATACAGTCATACCGCTCTCCGCTCAAGCGGGCACGCAGGTTTCCCTGGATCCTCACACTCCTGAATTGCGCCTTCAAGTCCTCATAGCTTGCCATGGAGGGCTGGCGGATCCCCCCACCAATATGATAGGCGTGTTCACGCAGGGCGGTGTTGGGGCACTCCAGTTTTTTTCCTCGTTGGTCAGTCGGAACATCGCATTTGCGGATGAATCGCATGGGATTGTCTTGTTCGCCGGCGGAGTACCGGGGCAAGGGCCGGGTGATGCTTGGCCGTCACGTGGTCTAGCATGGGCGCACATTGGTGCCGTCTGGTTCACGCCATGAGCTGAGGCTGTTGTCGCCTCTGGCTGCCGGGCCGTCACCCGCGGGGGTCACGCCTGAGGCCGTCAGATTGAGCAGCCCGAGCGTCAACGTTCCCAACACGCAGCTCGACCTGGTTACCGAGGTCGTCCTCGCTCGCGTGACAAGTAGTCCAACTGCTCTTCTACTTCGTGACGTGTCATCGCGGCCCGTCGCTGCTCCACGGCTCCTGCTGTTTGCTGCGGTCCACCCAGGCCTGCTCGGTCACCTGCTGCCGGCACTCTGACACGCTGTTCAGCTCCCCGTCCAACCGCTGAGTTGACTACGGACACGTGTCAGCTGCTGTTCCGTGTCGAGCTCCATCGCTGTCATGCGGCTGGTCACAGCTGTCACACCCTCGCTAACCTCATGCAGCTCCTGTTTGAGGCTGTCCTCTAGCTGACCCAGCCAGGGTGTCCACAGTTAGTACTTTCGTACTACATCTAGTACTTTTATGATATTTTTAGTGGTCTAGTACATTTACGCTCCGATATAGTACTTTTTTTCTTTAATATAATAATATTACAGTATCTCCAATATGTTTTATTATTAAGCGTAATTATTTTTTTTTAAACTATGGAATGTATATGTGTGTGTTGTGTGATATTTAAGTTACAGCATTGCAATGTCATAATAACTTCCTAAATTGTTAAAACCATAACAAATTATAATTTAGTACTGTATTTTTTTTAAATCTAGTCCTTTTTTCTCGCCTAAATTGGTACGAAATATTTTTTCCTTGTGGACAATCTGGACCCAACCTGGTAGTGTTGGCAGTCATATTCCAGCTGTATTAGCGTTCCAGCTTCTCAGTCAACTTGGTCGTCAGACACTGACACATGGCACGCAAGTCCGAGGAGCTCACTGTGCAACGGGACAGACTCTATAGCTGCTTGTTCCTCTACTGCTGGCCGCGGCGAGGTCGGGTCGGATTCAGATGGCTGGGCCTCCCCTTCGGTCGACTCGCCACTGTCTCTGTAACCCCGCTGGACCCTCACTGCTTCCCCTGGTATCCACGGCTCGCAAGTAAACACAATAGCAATACACAAACAGAACACTCAACACCCTATCAGTCACACAGTCTGGCTGCCACTCTGAAAAGGTGGTGTGTGTGGCCAAAAAGTAACCTCTTTTCATCAATCTGAAAACACTGAAATATGTGTAATAAGAAAAATTCAACAAAAACTCTGTAATGGTGGGTGGAAAACACAATGACAACAAAAATTATGTCGGAAAATAATTGCCGGATTTTAATTACTGTTAATCCAATAATAATAACACTCAGTTATGCCAAAGAACTATATCTTATTTCTCTCAGAAAATAAAATGGTTAAAACAATTTTTGAAACTATTTTTTTAAATTATTATTTATTTTTAAAAAAGCTGATAAACAAACATTCTGAGACTGTAAATAGAGCACTTATGACGTTGTTGTCGCTAGGCGACGGTAATGCAAAACGTAAACAAATTTGAAAAGCACAGTTTCAGTACCTTGTAAAACAGCGATATTACATAATTTAAGAAAGTGGGGGGTAGGTTTTGTCAGCCATTCAGAGCGGAGAGCATTTAAGTCATACCGCCGCTGCCGAGCAGTAGCTAGACAGAAAAAGAAAAAGATTTTAAAGTAGTGTATTTAGTGATATTTTGTAATATTTTGACATATAAATAGCTAGGCCGGAACTACCATATAATGTTCTTGCATCACAGGCTATGGCGACAGTAAACTAGTTGATCTACGTAGTGCAGTTCGCTTCACCCTGGCTTTCGGTGCAAGGAAATCCAGGTTTGAATACCAGACTAGTAATATGTATTATTTTTATTTGTCTTTCGTAGTCACATCTCTGCAATAAAATTGAGTATAAATTCATGTTTAGAAGTCTCCAAGCCATAAGGATTTTTCTTCGCACTTGTAGTTCTGCCCGACAATTTATGGCATTTTGATCACCTTGTCAAGGCTGTTAGCACCGTCGTGTGGTGAGCAGGGAAGTAATAACCCATTAATAATCATGTCTAAAGTGCAATGAAAAATCTGTATGGCTTGGTGACTTCTACAATTATTCTTATATTCAATGATCATAGTCCAATAACTGTCATATTAAATTTTTTACCTCGTTTATAATTGAATCAGTACTGGTTAGCTAGTTGATAGTTATAAAAAAATTACAAACGAGCAAACATAAAACAAGAGAGGTCACATGACTCGCTTCTAGCCACGAGAGATCGTTTCGATTCCCGGTGGATTCAAACCAGTTGGAAACGTGTCTGACGTTTCCGTGAGTCCGTGGGTTTTCTCTGAGTGTTCCCGATTAAGTCAGGGCTCCATTCTCATCTTGTCACTATACATTAAGGCATATGGAAGATTATACATGACATAAAGCATACATTATGTGAAGAATGAAGGGAAAATAAGAAGAAATAATAATATTGGTTGATGTAATTGAGGAGCGAGGAGGAACAACAGAAATTGATAATATGCTTGCTACAGAACGACGATGTTGGCTTCGATTAAGGATGTTATGATTAAAATATAGACACGAATAACGAAACTGATAAGTACATTGTATAAGATATAGTGGTACATATTATAAACGTTTATCAGGAGTACGAAGTAAACATATATAATATAAAAATATCATTTAATGATATTCTAATACGCTTAAAGGAACGTTTGTAATCCATTTTGTGTTCATATTTATGGTTAGCTTATGTTTATATCATTTATAATGTAAGAAGATAATATAATTATAAAACACCTCGTAGCTCTAATAAGCTTAGTAGATTACCAACATTATGATTAAGAAATAAATTACAGCATGGGACAGAATAATAATAAGATACAAAACTCCTAGTAAGCTCACACCAGGGATAAGATCTAGAAGACAACAGAGTTAGCAGATTATAAACGGAAATATCTGTCTCTAGCGGCTCCGATGATTACATGACATTAAGCAATAGGTTACTGCTCAGCAAACTGTTATTTACCATTTGTGTTGTACGCTAAACTTTTGTGAAATTATAACATTGGTCATCTCTGACATTTGGCTCATTTTGACTTTATTGTCACATAATAATTATTTCTAGCATTAGCAGAGTAAAATATATTTGTGTAGTTGAAATCTGATGGAATTTTAACGGAACTAATTTATTTCCTTAGAAGCTTTACCAAAAATCCTATTTGCTATCGTTGTGCTGGTTTCTGCCTCATGTTGCTATTGGAAATACAGGACAGGGAGAAACATGAGGTAGGGGTTGACTTGATTACCAGTATCCGTTTGTTGATTGTCGTTAAACGAGAAATTTTAGAGACATGAATATGAAATGTTTAAGTAAACTATTTTTACTAATCCTTTAAACGCAAAGCATCCATTCATTCACTGCTACCTCACAAACCCATTACAGGATGGTTTCTTGAAGTTATACTTCTTAAGGCGAGTTATGGAAAAATGATGAGAGTACATTTTTACGATGCGCGCCCACCATGCAACGAAATTTTCAAAGGAAGATGGCGGACCCACGTGTATAAACATAAATCCACACAAAGTCATTTTCATCAAAATTAAGGGGCATACAAAACGTATTTGATGTGCCAAATGAAAATTAGTGTTAGTAAAACTACCCTAGAATATATTTGGTAAACTAAAATAGTCATAGTAAAGAGTAATTTCCAGTTTTAAAAAACCTAATTTATAATGGTATTACAACCATTTAAATACATATCATCCACATTATCTTCCGTTACAATGCGCTGTTAATGAGATTAAGATAAAGAAATAAGGTTCATAAATCGGCAATGGAAAAGTTTCAAAGCTTTTTTCTAATTACAGATTATAAGATTATGCAAATTGTGTTTTAATAAAATATAAATGAATGAATTTTGTTTAGCGTATTGCTATAATATTATAAAATACATACATAATATATAGGTATAATACAGTTCATTGAACTTCTAATTTTTCCTTAAAGTATAATTTAATTAATTATGTTTTTTAATAAATGAACGTCCATGAATACACATAGGTAATAAAAATTAAACTATAATAATGCAACTATTTTTAATATTTAATCATTTATAGTTATCAAACCAGTGCGGACACGATATAGTATTACCTTTTTTATGCATTCTAACAATTTGGCCGGTATTTTAACAAAATTCCTTGTCAAAATCAGGTCCAAGCCGAGGTTTAGTGTTTTTTCAAGTTTTTTAAGTTTTTATTAAAGACGTTTCATTACATAGCTTAATCTTTCGCTCTGCAAATAGAATGATTTTATAGTCGACGTAGCTGCCCCGGTAACGAATTCTAGCGGCGGGCGCGGAAACTATGTGTGATTCGCGTCAAGAAATGTAGTGATTAATATTGAATACTGGACCATATAATTGAAAACACTTATTTCTTGTGATTATTAATGACAGACATTGTGTTTATAAATAGTTTTTAAGTGTATTTTAAAGTGTATTGATATAAGTGAGGTTATATTCCCGTATGTATAATTTATTTGCTTTTATAAATAATAAATAACTACATTATATTTTTTAAAAAAAAATTAAAATTTAAAAAATTATTAGAACAACATTCAGCATATTGATTGATCTTCATTAATAGTTAAATTTATTGCGATTATTTTACTAAATTAAATAATTAATTTTATACAATTGTTTGTATTAATATTGAATACTGAATATTTATTTACTTAATTTTTGTTAACATTAAATTTCAAATTAGTTCAGTGTCTTAAATGAAAAAGACGTATAAGTTTTAACGCGCGTGCATAGGTATACACACTTAGTTTTTTTTGCGTCCAATCAGGAGGGCTTTTACCCACGTCTAGTTGTCTCCTTTAAACCGGCAATGACTGTACCAAAAACAACGGAAACCAGCGCGAATCGACGATATAGTTACTCAGTATGTATTTGATTATTTCGGGGATAAACGGGATCAGTGTTTTAAACATTTTTGAAGTTGAACTTCTTTACAGTCCGTAGAAAGTCTAGGTGACGAAACGTAACGAAAATTTTCAAAGCTTTAATAAGGGGGCGTTAGACGGCGGATAGCGGAAGGGGGGATATTGAGCGCCCCAATCCTCACCCTCAGACAAACGTTGGTGAAGTGAAGCTACAGTGATGCATTTTTCGTTACGCTGGAAACGATAAAGAATTTTCTCTTTAAAAGTAAAAGTGAATTAGAATTGTGAAAATTTGCACAGACATTTTCACGTATGTTCATACTTAGTTTCCACTGAAAACTTTGAAACTAGTGAATAAATAATGTTTTCAACTCACAATAACGTATGTTTCCATTGTTTGTGTACTCTTTAAAAATTTCCTAAATCGTGTGTTAGGTGACATGTCGCACATTTGACAGTTCCAGTACCAGAGGAATAGGTGTACCCATTTATCGACTTTTCACTTGCAAAGCATCAAATTAAGTATGTTTTATTTTGACGTGACAACGTCTAATAAATCGATGAACGCCGGCTGCACGCACGAAAAAGTGTCCCGTTACGCTCATTGTACGCTTGCGCCGCATCTATCTCTCTTCCACTCGACTGTTTATAAAGTGAAGTGAAAAGTTAATGTGGTTTTCATTGCTTATTACAACAACAAATTCGGCAATAAAGGTTAATTATTCTTGCATTTTAAAAATCTGATTACTAGTAAGTATAATTTCAAGTATTTATTCTTTTATAATTAAAATAAAAATGATTCAATTTTATTCATAAAGTATGCAATCATTTCATCAATGTTTTGTTATGACGTTGTCACGTTAAACTATCGTCCGTAAACCGACTTTACAGACAACCAATTTTTTTGTTGCAAACACTGACAGCCTCAGGAAGTTAAAAACACCATTGACAGGATAACGGTGGCAGGAGGATAGGTGTAGAGTGCCAAAGGATTGTCATATTCCAGCCGAGTTACATGGCACCACCTGAGTGACGTCAGCTGGTCCCCAGTAAGGCTCATCTGTCCGAGGCAGTCCAGTGACACGACAACCGGCTGTCCTTCCCTCCAAGGCGGCTCGGCTGATTCCACTGGTTGTCTTCCTGACAGCCCGCCCTACTTCCTGTAGTTATTGTTGTTCACAACACGGAGATGCGTGCGTCGCCGGAGAATCCACCAAGGACTGCGTCACCTCTGCACGCAACCCAACAAGCCAGGAGGCAGAGTAACAAGTGTGCTGCTGCGTGCAAATATGGAACTTTTAAGAGGCTAGTCTGTAATAATTTTACTGTTGGTAAAGGATGGTGCAAATTTGAGGGCAGGACAAATATCTAGCACAACGCCTGGGGAAACTTGTTACAGGGGACGCACCACAACGCCGAAATACCACAACACCGAACGTACAATTACGCTGAAAACCATAACGCCGAATGCCAAATTGACTATAACACCGACAGCTAGAAAACTGCTGTGTACCACATCGCCGAATTACCACAACGCCGAAATACATTAACGCCGAAAAATGTCATTGCAGGACTGCCACAAAGGTTAGGTTAGGTAAGACTAGGTTGGGTTAGACTAGGTTAGGTTAGACTAGGTAATGCCTCAAAGACCAAATCTGATTTGATGATACAGTTGAGAGTTCATCAATTGAAATCCAAAGCATTTTACAGTCACCTTCATGAAACAGAAACTAACAACAGTATTTTATTTTCCTACGATTGCCAAAAAAACAACCTAGTTCTGCCCCGAGTGCAAGATCAGGCAGCATACTACAGTAGACAGTTATACTACTACAATTTTACAGTTTGTCGTGAGCACTCAAAAACACCACAGAATACTGACACAGTTACCATGTATACCTGGCTGGAAAATGAGAGACGTAAGGGTTCCAATGAAATCGCTTCAGCCTTACTTGATAATTTCAGAAATGCACCACTAGAAGACAGAAAATTACGATTGTGTTCGACGCTGTTCAGATGGCTGTCCTGGACAGAATAAAAACTCCACTGTGATTGGGGTAGTGGTGAAGTGGCTTAAAGATGAATCACCAAAAATAGTACAGATGGTTGAATTTGTGTTCACTGTTGTAGGACATTATTTCCTACCTCCCGACAGGGTTTTTGGGAGAGTAGAAAAAGTAATTAGGAGTGTGGGGACAAACGAAACACCTAGCAAATACACAGCTATTTTGAAGTATTTCGGGACTGGGTGCAGAAGTGCCTGTCCATGACTGGAAGTTTTCTGTTAAAGAAGTAATCAAGCCTACCGGAAAATAGAATTTCAAGTTATCCTTGTGTAAAAGAATTATCTTAACTGCGAACACCAAGGGAAACATTAGTGTGCAAGGCAAACAACACTACAGATGTGACTTAGGCGTTTCCAGATCAATAATAAAGAAAAAAACAAATCGATAAGCAGCATTAAACCTATTCAACTTGACAACATGGTTCCTGTTAACCATGAAAAGTTAATTGATGTTGCTAATCTTCTAGCTAAACATTTTGGAGCCGACTGGAGGGAGAATGAAGACCTCGTCTATTACAAAAACATAATTGATGGTCAAGAAGACTTCATAGATGATGAAGTCCCAGATGAAGATGACAATACGGATGAAGAAACTGTCGATGAATTGCCTGACCTTGTTATTTAAAATGTTTAAATTTCCTGCAAGTGTGCAGAATTAATTTTCATTCAGTCATATATGTTAAATGTTTTATACATTCATTTTCATAGAATATAGAAGTTAACATACAAGGTATTTCAAACAAAATTCTTTCAAAACTTTCTATTTCCCGAATTAATTTCAAAACTTTCTTAATCCGATGGCATTTTTCGAATCTGCCCTTATCCGTCCTATTATATATATTTTTTTTAGCGACACCATGGGACTGACATCTGCCAAATTGGATTTTTAATGACAACTACTTATGATCAATATCTGAAATTAAATATACTTCAATATATTAATAATTACACTTTGCATACGGTTTTCGTGATTTTCCTAAAATCGATTGGAGTGAATAAAGGCAGTTTTGCAGTTCACCTACTTATATATATATATATATATATATATATATATATATATATATATAGATATATATATACAATATTGGCGTAGTGGATTTATTACTGACTGGTTACAGACTGTTATCAATTGTTACTATAAGTTGAGTAAATATTCAATTGCAAAGTTTTATAATTTTATTTTTTTTTTCAGTATGTAGCTCGGTGCAGATTGATCAGTATGTTTAGTGCAGGATAATCCATCTTTGAAGGAGCATCACGACAGGTTGATTTAAAGAATGTGGGAGGAAGTAACGTAAAGAAGATAAGGTGTTAAGAGAAGAGACAGTGTTAAGGGCTCCGCCTACCCGGGCACACACACGGTGCGCAGAGCTTCAGGAAAAACAACGCGATTCCAAAACAACTCGAGATATCCGTGTGGGGTCTGCTTACGAAAAGCATTTAAGAGTTCGCTGAGGGTCAAAAAGTACTTTTGATTTCGGATTAAGTTTTTAAACAATATTTTTAGAAGATTTAAAAAGGCAAAAACGGATGTTTTCAGAGTAATTTTTATTCGTAAAACATCCTGTACAGATTTTGAAAGCACTTAAGGGATTTGCATTACACCATTATCTTTATTTCTCGGTTAATATAATGTTACGGTCACCGCTCAAATATCACAGTTGTCCTGTGACGACGAAGAGACTGCGCGCCAGTCCAGAGGAGACACCGCGCTAGAAGCACCAGCGAGCGTCGCGCTTATCACACCGCCTCAGTTACACAGATACACACCTGACGAGGCTTGAAATTTCTGTCACACGCTCAAAGTTGGACTAAGCATGTTAAAAAAAAAATATTCATTTCCTCTCTGCTGCTGTATGTATCTGGCTCTAACCAGACTCTGATCCCTGAAGAGCTGCGGAACTGTTAACATGTATGTGTGTCGACACAACAGCGTGGAGTATCATTCTTCCTTTTTTCCCTATTGGGTCCTGCCCAAGCAGCCCACCCGCTGACCCTGGTTTGCCCATTACAGAATATTGTGCAGGGTCACCCCCCTTCCCTTTCCCCACTAAGTACTTAAAATCGTCGGCCTCCTGTATATCTCGCCGTTCCCAGCTGTACACTTTCCTCGTTACCTTCCTTTTCCTCGTGAACATGACCACCTTGCACTTTTCAAAATTCAGCGATACCCCATTCTCCTGTGTCCACAGCTCCGGGCATGTCTATTAGGATGTTTCAGATTGACATTAAATTTTTTTTTTTTTTTTTTCGCTGCTTACTTACATACTTTCCACGTAAAAAGGGTTTTATCCGAATCCATGGCAGATGCATTTGAACTATTAAAAATTGTCTGTAAAGTCGGTTTACGGACGATAGTTTAACGTGACAACGTCATAACAAAACATTGATTAAATGATTGCATACTTTTATGAATAAAATTGAATCATTTTTATTTTAATAATAAAAAAATAAATACTTGAAATTATACTAGTAATCAGGTTTTTAAAATTCAAGAATAATCAACCTTTATTGCCGAAATTGTTTTTGTAATAAGCAATGAAAACCACATTAACTTTTCACTTCACTTTATAAACAGTAGACGAAACAGTTCATGTGTAGATGACTTGTAATTAATTTTAAAAACTGGCGTTTAGCTCTAAAGTTTAAATATAATTATGAACAAGTTTTCATATAAATAAAGTGTAATCAAATATCTATCATCAATTATATGACTCACCATAATTTTTTAGTCAATTGTAACATTACCTATTATTACTGCACTCGCCGACAGATGCTACTTTTTTTAATAATAAAAGAATAAATACTTGAAATTATACTGGTAATCAGATTCATTTTCTTACGTACAATTGACGTAGAAATTATTTCATATTACACATTTATTAACAAAGTTTTAAGTTTTCACTTCTGTCGTTGCGGCGCAAGCCTACAATGAGCGTAACGGGACACAGCGTAACGGAACAATGGGTGTAACGGGACACTTGTTCGTGCGTGCAGCCGGCGTTCATCGATTTATTAGACGTTGTCACGTCAAAAAAGCGAGCATGAACTTGGGGTAACTTCGGGTGTGGCTCTCTCGTCTGTGAAATGAAGGCTTCCCGGCTCGTGCCAGCTCCTCCCCCTCCCCTCTGGCTCGGTATCGTCGCGTGAAGGCGACTGCCCCACATTGCGACGTGGAGCGAATGGGCTCGCCCTTCACCGACGCGGTGCTGGGGAGTGTCGTCAGCTCTCGAGCCAATCAGAGAGGCGGGACCACCACGAGACGTCACACTCGGCCAAGCTTTGGCTGTCCACAACTCGCTGGCTGATCGGTAGCGTACATATATCGACGGTAATGTTCTAGGGCAAATCTTCTCGTCGGAGGAAAACCCGATACTCTCTGCAAATCTTCTCACGTGTTTTCCCTCGCCATACCTCAGTTCAACTACAGCTTAGTCCTTTACGGCAGCTTTTGTCACATAACCTCGTGCAAGCCTCTTTTTTGTAACTCTAAACATAAATACTTTTTACACAGAATATGCTATCCAGGTATTAAAACTTGTACATCAGAACATTGAATGTTATACTAAATAAAAAATTATCACGATTACAATACAAGAAATGCAGAAAAACTTAGAATAATGGAACATTCAAGTACTTTATTTAGTAGAAGCACCTTTTATATAGGCTTACAAATGTATGATAGATTACCTAAGCATGTAACTGCTGAAGTAAATTTGGAAATATATAACAAAAAAATTCATAATATGTTTGAAAATAAATGCTTTTATATCATACAAGAATATACGATTACTTGTAATTTTGTTTCTTTTTTTAATTATAAAAATAATGTTTGAATTATAGTCTTGTGTGTTTCAAGTAAAGCCTGAAACAATGTATCCTTTATGGTAAATAAGTCCTTTTAAGATTAACTTATCAATTTTTTAGATGTATATTGAATTGTGTTAGTTTTATATACATTTATATATTGTATATGTTTTAAGTGTTATTTACTTATTGTAATGTATATAAAACTGACAAGCCCTATATTCTGTTAACATACTCTTCAAAAATTGAATCTATTGGGTGCAAATAAAATAAATAAATAAATAAATAAACATCAATAGGTAGGCCCGCAGCTCAAACCGTGCCGAAAAATCAGCTTGTGACGTTTTCCTACGTCAAAGACATACCCTTCGTTCAGGCTATCTCTTGCAAGGTGGTCAATGGGGCGGGATTTGGGAAGGATTGGAAAGCCAGGTGTGTTTTAACCTTTTTTTTTTGTTCCGACAGACCCTAAAAGTTTGGTTTTGTATGTCAAAAGATTTTTTTTTGACGCGCAAGAAATTTTTCCCGTTGGCAACAAATCGATATTAATCGAGAGCGCAGAACCTGCCCAAGGTCAGCTGAGGTGCGGTTAGCGGGCGGCGTTAAGCACACGAGGCCGTGTTTATCCCGATTATGAAACATGTTTGCGATGTAAGGCGCCTATTTAGGGTAATAAGTTCAATTATCTCACGAATGTCGATAATGGAATTTAACTTACAACGTGGAAAATTTTCACTGGGTAATATTTATGATTGACGCGGTGAAAAAAATAAGTAAGTTACCCCAGGTATGACGTCATCTTAACTAGCACTGTATTTGCTGTTCCAGTAACTTATTTGCACTATATTTTTTTCTATGCAAATAAGTAACTGACAACTAACAAGAAGAGGGGGCAAACTTTGGATTGCCGATTTTGACAATAGCCACTCAAAAAAACGAGGCACTGCTTTTATAAAGGTAACTTTGCATCTGCAATCGCAAAGGCAGCGTGGGCAAGCAGATAAAACGTGTGGCTACCAATCTGGCGTCTCGGGTGCGATACCAGTATAGATGATTTATTCATCATTTTTCTAAATCGATCTTCCATCGATAACGTAAAAACTCATGTTTATTATATATATATATATATATATATATATATATATATATATATATTACCACAAACGTTCAACTGCTCGGGTGAAGGTAATATATTATAATAAGCAAAACGCTTTGTTGAATGCACAAAACAATTTATTTATTTTTCAAACACACGCCAAAGTGCATTAATGTTAAACATCGCTGTCACAGTCATTTTCTATGGAGTTGCTTGGCTTCTGGGTTGTAGTCCCGTCAAACGGCGACCGAAACGTCGGTGAAATCATCGCCTTCATCCTGGCTACAACCCAGAAGCCAAGCAACTCCAGACAATGACCGCGAAAGCCTGCGATATTTACATTTTCTATAGATTTGGTACACACTTGATGTGATCATAAAAACACGTAAAGCTTATGATCTGTTCGCACCACGCACGTTGTATAAATGCGGCAGTGTTGCATGGCCATGTTTTTTGACGCGACAACGTCTAATAAATCGATGAACGCCGGCTGCACGCACAGAAAAAATGTCCCGTTACGCACATTGTCCCGTTACGCTGTGTCCCGTTGCGCTCATTGTACGCTTGCGCCGCATCTATCTCTCTTACACTCGATTGGAACAACCATCGATTTGAATTTTTCGAGGCACATTCAATTTGGAACACTCCCATTCGTTTCCTACGTTTCCTATCATCGTCCTATCCTTAACAGAATAACACAGATTGGAAGAAGTTAAATAGCAAACATGTATAAAAGTTATAGTTAAAAAAATCTCTTCGTTAGAGTAATAAACATATTTGAATTAATGAGTGCAAATATAAGTAAATTTATCAATTAAATTGTAGACCTCATTTCACTCCTTTGTATCCATACAAAATAGTGATAATTTAATAAAAATGATTCAATTTTATTCATATGCAATCATTTCATCAATGTTTTGTTATGACGTCACGTTAAACTATCGTCCGTAAACCGACTTTACAGACAACCAATTTTTTTTATAAGAAAAATATAGGGAAGCAGATTTCATTTATATTTGGAATGTGACTCGAGGTTCTTTCAGTTTTGCGGTATACCAAGCGTATTTCAACATGTTAGTAAAATATGGACAGCTCAATTGGTTAAGAACTAATGAATGAATTTTGATGGCACCTTTGTACGATCTATGTTCTTGTAATAAATAGTGTACTTGGAGAAATTTTCAGTTTTAAATAACCTACAGTGAAAGATTACAATGCGTAAAATTTCATACTGACGGTAAGTATTGTCTTAATTTATTTTTTATTTCTTGTATTTTCAATAAATAAACTGGAAACTTCACGTAACCTATGACAAATCCGAATCGTCAGCATCGAGTCGGACGCTCTAATTTGAGCGTCTTTCGATTACAACGTTACGGATAGATAAGTTGTGCCTCGTTTTTAGATCGGTTATTTATTGTGAACGATTGAGAGTTTTTTTTTTTTTTTTTTTTCTCGTTTACAGGTAAGGGACGTCAAAGTTGGCGACCCAAATTTCGCGCCCTCTCCTTGTTAAATATTGCTTACCACTAGCGTATAAAATTCTAATGCATTTGTTTTGTTTTCGATGTTGTATAATCGTTTTTTTTCTCTCAAACACGTGAAACCACTCACTGCTCGTGATCAGTGTGTCCACAAGTAAAAAATATTTCGTACCAATTTAGGCTAGAAAAAAGGACTAGATTTTAAAAAAAAGTACTAAATTATAATTTGTTAAGGTTTTAACATATTAGAAAGTTAATATGATATTGCAATGCTCTAACTTAAATATCACATCACACACACATATACATTCTATGGTTTTTAAAAATTATTACGCTTAATAATAAAACATACTGGAGTTACTGCAATATTATTATATTAAAGAAAAAAGTACTATATCTGAGCGTAAATGTACTAGACCACTAAAAAACTTGTAAAAGTACTAGATCTAGTACGAAAGTACTAACTGTGGACACCCTGCTTGTGATATGAACTTCGAAGACCACATTTTCCTCGTCAATATGATTGCCAAGTTCGTAAACGTTTCATTGTCAATTTTTATAAAAATAACACTATGTACTTTAACAACCATACTAACGGGAAGAAAAGTAATTGTTTCCGAATACCTCATTCAAATAACCGTTAACACAAATTATGTTTTAAAAGTACATCTTAAAATGTGTCAGCCATATTTCTTAACCTTTGAACAGTGGTAAGGATCTTTACAATCGCCGACGCAGTCTATCGTGTAACTAAGAGTCGCTTGCGCCCTATAATGCAGCCTTGTGGCCATCATGGTTTGAGACGCTATATTTGAATAAACATATTACGATATCCAGTTAATTACCAGTCAATTGATGTCTTCACATTTTATGATTATCATTGACTGTCAAATGATTAACTGCAAAAATTAAGGACTGCCTGAAAATAGAGTTCGACAAATGTGAAAAATGAAAAAAAAAAAAAAGAAAAAAAAATGACTGCCGCAAAAGTATTTTTTTTGTCGATACATAGGCTGTGCTAGCGTCGAAAGAATTCGGACATTATTTCACGGCTAGTTGATCGCTGAATGCAGCCTTGGAATTCTTGTATTCTTTAACTAAGGCTGCGCCGGTTAAGGACACCTACTTACCATTCGGAAACCGCAATAAGAAACTAGCTATTTTCTATTCATAGCGATGACTACGAATAGCTCTCATAGAAATGTGCTTTAAAGTGTTCTGGTGACAAACAATAATTTTGTTTCCCCATATTGATATGGTTGATATAAACATAATTCTGTGTTTGAAAAGTGGTGAATGAAACATCACAGGTCCAGAATTTTTTTTTTTGAGTTCCTGTGCATTTTGGGGATTGACAGATTCTTGTAGGCTTTCGTAAAAGCTTACTTAAAAATAGCTGGTTTTTGTACGCAAGGTTCTCATTGTCTATGGCGTACACCTTGCTGTATGAATAAAACCTGACCGTTAGATATTTTTGCGAACCCGGAAGGTGAATTTGCGAAAGACGAAACATGTTTGTGATCATTCAGGTTCGAATTCAGGGAAAAGGTTTGATCCCCAAACCTTTTATTTTCTATCTGAATGTAAAACAATTTATTGCTCGCAATGAACAGTATGATGTGGTATATTTATGATGTGATACCATATTTGTCTAATATTAGGTACTCACTTCGTGATGGGATACTTTCTTACGTGTTCCTTTCAAGATATCAAACAAAATATTCAGCATTTACTTTCATGCGACTACTTTGCCAACCAACTACCAATCAGAGCGACAGAAACCTACCCAACTGACTGCAGCCAATTGATTACGCACATAAGATATGGAAAAGGGGGGGGGGGGAGAATATGACAGCCCATGTAACATAAATAAAATAAAATGGACGCGAGGCTACCACGTGTGTTTGAAGTGATACTTCACATACAAGGAGGATAGTGAATTTGTACGGTGCACAGATATTTGGATCACGTATACGAATGTTGAATGAAGTACATGAGTGTACAGACAAGTGACTTGATGTAAGCTTTTGGACATACGACATTGCTAAGCACATGTATGTCTGTAGAAGAAAACTACAAAAAACACAAATTACAAAAACACAAATAAAGCAAAAAATTGCTGTTGTCAGGATATAAACACCACACAATACTCTACAAAAGGAGTTTTTCTTTGTTTTGTTGACCATATTCCTGTTGTGGAGTAATGTGTGGTGTTTATATCCTGACAACAGCAATTTTTTGCTTTATTTGTGTGTTTGTCATTTGTGTTTTTTGTAGTTTTCTTCTACAGACATACATGTGCTTAGCAATGGCATATGTTAAAAAGCTTACATCAAGTCATGCACTCCCATTGCACAAATCTTTCGAAGATAATATACAGACAAGTGTGAAGGTATCCGAGTGCGGAAGTATTCAAGTGAGTAAGTGTGCAAGTGTGCTATAATTATATATATATATATATATATATATATATATATATATATATATATATACACCGAGCGCTGCTGTCATATAATTTTTTTTTTTTTTTTTTTTTTAGTGAGTAGTTTGGCAGTAAATGAGGTACAAAACGGAGGTTCACGCTTTGGATGTTCACAACTACAGCCTAAAAAAAAAAATACGAACACGACAAAAAACCGCGGAAAATAGTTTTACAGCAGTCTGAATCTCTATTTTAACCGGTCTAGCGATACGATCTTTTTTTCTTTAAGTTTTTTTTTACCTTACCGGTTGTAAAAAATATATATATATATATATATATATATATATATATATAGCGTAAAAAAAATAGTAGCCGTCGTTAAGGCAGTAGCGGCAGCGCGACGATCCCACGAGAGTGGAAGTGATCACGCGTAGAGCCAAGGTCGCCGGACCGCCCCAACTGGCTGTCGCCCAAGGACGCAGCAGCCTGCTCCCGAGTCGCGGAAATCTCCCGGCACAAACAACCAGCACGCAAACACTCCAGCCTATATAATAATATGATAAATGCCTCAAAATAACTAAAAAAATCTGCACACCGATATCTCACTGCGCAGATAGCTAAAGATCAAGGCCCACAAATTAAAAAAAAAGTTTGCGTGTAAAAATAAAATTCCATAGATAAATGGATAAACTGGACGAACTCTACTATATATTTATCCGTTTACACGGATACGAATAAAGCAGCCACAAGGCAAATACATATATATTTGTATCATTTAATTAAATGTATTTGTAACATATTGTTACGAACGCAGACAGGACCGCGACGCGCGCCAGGTTCGGCCACTGACGTCACGCGCCATCGACTTACGTAAGGCATGCCACGCGTGCCTGGCCGGATTACAAGGGTCCTCGCTACCCCCTTCCCCCTCCGCTAACCCGCGCACCGTCCCGCCTTTAGCGGCCTGGTAATTCCGGGGCTTACAGAGGCCGCCGCGGGGAGTGGCGTGAATAAGCGTCGCTGTTTCTGGGAGTTTCGGGCGTCGGGTCGGCTCGGGATCATGCAACTCGTCACAGCCGCTCTCGTCCCTTCGAGAAGGACGCCGCGGGTATATAAGCCGCGATGCCGGCCACCGCGGGAGTTTCGAGAGTTCCGAGAGATCCACGAGCGAAGGGAAGTGCGACATCGGCGAAGAGGGTGAGAGACCCCGAGAGTGGCTCGACGCGGAGTTAGACTGGATCGTGTGAGAGTGCGACTGAGTGGCGCGAGACTGTGTGTGTGGACAGGAGCGAGGTGAGGGGTGAACCACTGTCGAGCCTAGCTCCAGCGAGGAGTGCGAACTGCGGTACTTGACAGACATCGAGCGACTTGAGAATAAACATTTTTTTAAGTTAAAGTTATTGGTGATAAGAAATTTTAAGTATAATTATTTATCAGTAATAAAAATATTAGTAATTAATAAAATAGAATTAGGCTGTCTCCAACGAAACCAGTTCCACCACATTTTACTCATAACAATATTATAAACCAATTTCATCATTCTGCACTCCTTATAAACTTTAACTTGGCAAAAATCTCACATTCCTCCGTGCATGAAATTTGCTTTAAAAAGGGGTACAAAGTTTTTTCCTTCAACTATTCACATAGAGATGTACAGATTAAGCGTAGATGCTGTAGCCACGGCACTGCAATGACAGGTTTGATAATTTCGCTAACTGCAGACAGCCTTTTACTGGCCACGTTCGACCGGCCGCTGTGTCCCTTCTGGGGCGAGACCCGACGCGCCAGTTCGCGATTAAATAACGTAGTTTAACTGACAACGAGTATTGTTAATGTGCGCTCGGCAGAGCAGTTCTATGCGCACGCGCTGACAGGCAGCCGCAGACCAGCGAATGAGGTCTGGAAGCCTTCTTTTCACAGACGAGAGAGCCAAACGCCCGATCGTACATCTTCGTTTTTTTTTGTTCATTGTAACTCATGATAACTAATGGTCAATTAGGTTAGGTTAGCTACATTATAAATACTTTAAAACATTGTGGACGGTTGATTTGGTTAGGATAGCTACATTAAAGATACTGTGAAATCATGTAAACAGTTTCCTAGCCCTGGATATAGCTACATATTAAAAAGTTATTTGCTAAGCAACCATAAAATGATTTTACAGTATTTTTAATGTAGCTATACTTACCTAATATAACCAACCATCCACAATGTTTTAAAGTTTTTTTAATGTAGTTAAACTATCCTAATCGATCGCAAAATTTAATGCCACACCGGTTTATACAATGAGATAGAACGAAAAAAAAAGCGAGCATGAACTTCGGGGAACTTCGGGTGTGGCTCTCTCGTCTGTGAAATGAAGGCTTCCCGAATTAGTTCGCTCACTGCCAGCTTTGAATATATATACTGTATAGAAGTCGCCAGCCCAGGTTAAAAATTCTAATACGGTTTTGAGGTAGTTGGTTAATTCACCGCCGCAATCGCCACCATCTCTAGGGCATCGACTTGTGGTGGTCCCTAGCGGACAAGTGTCGTACTCTTCAAGCACCCCTTCCCCCTCCTGTTGAACGACGTTGAGCTGCAGTGAATGATGGATGAGGGGTGCGGGGAATGACAGCGGGCGACAGCGCTGCACTCTAACGTGTAAATAACAACTAAGACGATACAGGGCGTTACGGCAGCGCACTGCAGCGGTGAAGTTCCCAAGCTGCTCATTATACGCTTATGAAAAACGTAGAGTAAATCCTATCCACTCGCGACTTCTATACAGTATATATATATTCAAAGCTGCCAGGGATACCAACCCAGACACGCACACACACCAGTAGCTCCCGACCCCAGCATGGCCAACTCTTCCTTCCCCGACCAACTATTCTTCATGACCATGCTTCTTGTCCTGTTATGTACTGAACCTGCCTGCTCAGTGTGTCTCATCCTCTGATCGCAATGGGCATTCTAATGGGCTTTAACTATCTCTTTCAAACGAACGATATCTGCTTTGAGTAGGGACTGGAAAAATTCGCGGTTTCAATGACCACTAGGATAGACTCCACGATTCTCTATGTACTCGCCCGAGTATCACTATCACCTGGTCATTGGCTACCGACTCGGGACACCTGTTTACTGCGATTTTTATGATTCGATACTTCTTTTGTTGAGTGTTTATGCCATTGGCTCAGAGTCCTTCAGGTAAACTGCGGTCCAATCACTGACGCAGCACTAAGCTAAACGAGTTTGGATTCCAGCCTGTCTCGAAAGGAATCCGCGAATTTTCCCGGTCTCTAGCGCTATTAGCGCTGTCCCTGTCTAGGTGTGCTCCGTTTCCAGATGCACTTAGACAAGCACGAAAGTTTCAGTCACAACTGTATAATGTGGGCAGGTCACGGGTGAGGTCAGGTGACCTTCCGCGCCCACGGGACTGGGTGACGTCACTGGGCAGCAGAGCGAAACAAGAACTGGCCAGTTTTCCCTTTCGCGAGCGGCCTCCACGCCTTCTCGACAATACACGCTGGACTTGAGCGTTTCTTTGGGAAGAGAAGTAATACGCCGTGCACCTTCGAGCTCGTACGGGGATTCATGAACACTATTCATTTTCATTTTACACGCTTTATATTAGCTTCACCTGTGTGTTTGTATGTTTGTAACCGACTCCTTTGGCTGCGATTTTTGACCCACTTTAAACAACCAGATTTCATTCAAACTTTGTAGATTTATCGAGGACCGATGACAATACACTAATTTGATAAGATAAATCCATTATTCAATTTGCAGAATAAGATTTTGGTCAATTTATATAATTTCACAATATTTAGTAGACTTTGTTTATATCGCGCCAAAGCAAAATTGAAAGAAAAGAGTTCGCACATTGTAAAGAAAACCATTTCGCTCATATGCGAACTCTTTTCTTTCAGTTTGTCTTTGGCGCGATATAAACAAAGCCTACTAAATATTGTGACATTTAATTAAATGAAAAGTGAGAGTGGGTTATGATTATTTATTTTATGGTCTTAAATGGTTACCAAGTCCAGAACCACGATAAAACAAAACGTATGTTAACTAACGCTAAATTAAATAAATATGAAAACATCTCTCAGATAGGGGAGGCCCGGGCAAAGTGAATAGCCTGGGCAAAGTGAAAAACGGTTAGTTTACCAATATGGCCAGAGATGGCACCTCGATACAGTGCCTACACGTAGTGACATCTGCAGTGCTTTCGAGGAACTCAGAGGCGTGTCTGAGAATCCATTGTGTGCTACGCTATGCAACAAATTGTGTTTTTCATATTTTCGATGAAATATTTTCGCTGTAAGTATTTAGATATATAAATTTGATAAAAATAACTTTCATGTACTGTTATATTTGATGTAAAATGCAATTTTTTGTGCTTCATTTACTACTAGGCACATATTTCATTGCATTTGTTTACAGATTCAAAATTTTTTTTTCAGTTTATGATGCGTAAACGGGCAAAGCGAACAGGGCAAAGTGGATAGTTGTTCACTTTGCCCGGATTCTTGGATCGAACGTTAAAATCATACAAGTAACTTTTAAAGGAATATTGTTATGTTATGTCATAAATAATTTGATTGTGTATATTTAAAAGCTTACACATAAGTTAATAGAAAGCTGAAATTTGTTCTGAACAGGCCATTGTTTGAACAATTAAAAATTTGGAAATATTTGGTTTTTTCTCGCATAACACATTCTAATTAAGTGTTAATTAGGTACCTATTGGAAACATTTAGTAGCTTACCTAGCTGAAAGGAAGACATTTATTTTGTTTGCCTAAATGTTTATGTACCGTTACAAATTCACCTGGTTTATTGAGAAGTACTGTCTTTTTGGTAAAAAAGCTACAACCTGTAACCATAAAGAATGAATATCATATTTTAAATTTTAATATTCAAATACTAGTGAGGGATAAATTTTGTTTTTACTTATTCTTAATAAATTTTAGGCCAATGATTCTAGGGAATACTTTTTCTTTTTTTCTTTTAATAACAAAGAGTTCTTATAGTTTATTTCAATATTGCCACTGCACCATTTGCATATCAATAAACTCGCCGAATACAAAAAAATTAACAAAAATGTTTTGTTAGACCAACATAGGTATTTATAGAAATTTGGTTAGGCCTACAGCTATAGTTATGAATGATCCTATAATTTAATTTCAATTTAAACACATATATCTCTATTTTATTAATTCATGATTTATATCTTTATTGTTTAATTTTATTTTAATATTGCAATTTAAAGAGTCAAATGCTATAACAACTAATTTTACAGGAAATCTATTATTTTTAATATGTAGACTACAGGTGCCTAAGCTGCCCTTATATTATTTATATTGTTATTTCAGATGGTCTATAAATATTCAAGAAAAACCAACCAGGGTAGCTGGAATGAAGCTGATATGAAGAAAGCTATTCAAGAAGCTGCACATGGTTCTTTGAACTCTATAGCTTCTAAGTACAGCATTCCTTATGCAACTTTGTACAGGCATGTAAAATCAGGTTCATCTGAAAACAAATTAGGAAGATTTAGAACTGTGTTTAGTAAAGAACAAGAAGATCTGCTCGTCGAATACCTACAAACCATGGATAGTTTGTTCTATGGTCTAACGAGAGATGAGTTCAAGAAACTTGCTTTCGATTTTGCCGAGAAAAATGCAGTTTCTCATCCTTTTCAAAATGGAAGAGCGGGCGATGAATGGCTGGTAGGGTTTATGAAGAGGCATTCAAATCTATCTCTTCGTTCTCCAGAACCAACTTCGATTGCTAGAGCTAGGGGATTTAATCGTCAGCAGGTAACTCGATTGTATGATCTCTTGTGGCAACTCATACAGAAGCATCAGCTTGAGGCATATCGTATTTTCAATATGGACGAAACGGGAATACAAACTTCAACTAACAAACCACCCAAAATTATGTCAACTACAGGCAAAAAACAAGTGGGCATAATAGCTAGCACTGAAAGGGGAAGACTGACAACTGCTGTTTGTTGCTGCAATGCGGCTGGCTCTTTTATTCCACCATTTCTCATATTTGCGCGAAAACGCATGCAGGAAAGATTACTTGATGGTGCTCCTCCAGGCTGTCAGGCTTCTTGTACAGACAATGGCTGGATCAATGGAGATGTATTTCATCAGTGGATTCAGTTCTTTGTTGAACAAGTTCGTCCTACTCAAGAGAGGAATGTTCTGTTAGTTCTTGATAATCATGAATCACACAAAAACATAAGAGCTTTAGATTTTGCCAAAGAAAATCATGTTGTGTTACTCTCATTTGCACCTCACACAACACACAAACTGCAGCCGCTAGATATCGCAGTCTATGAGCCTTTGAAATCGTGTTTTGAACAAGCGATATGCACCTTTCAAAAAAACCATCCAGGAAGGATTGTAAATCAATATGATATTGGTAAACTGTTTTCGTCTGCTTATCTGCGAGTGGCTTCTGCTCAAAATGCAATTAGTGGATTTCGATCCTCAGGAATTTGGCCCTATAATCCTGATATTTTTTCTGATGTTGATTATGCTCCAGCTTCTGTTAAAGATAACTCAGAACCTACATGTGTTTCAGATCTTCGGAATAGTCATTCTGAAACAGTTTGCTTCTCAGCTCCTGAGCCAGTTTGCCAATTTCGTGATTCTGCTCCTGATGTTCGCTGTGGTCAGTCAGACACTGCTAGTCTTCTTGTCGCTTTACCCACTCCTTGTTCATCTGCACTTTCTTCTTCTCTTCAGTCTGAAACAGCAAAACTTGGGACTAGTTCTGATGTTAGATCACCATGTCAGAAAAATAAATCACAATCTAGTTACAGTCCGCATGACGTTCGACCGCTGCCAGTTGTTTGCAGGCCTGAAGGTAATAAACCCAGACGCAAAAGAAAGTGCCAACGGTCTGAAATTCTAACTAGCACCCCTATACGATATGAGCAACGAGAAATATTTGACAAAAAGGGAAGGAAAGGTACTGGAAAGGTAAAAATTAAACTTAATAATCGCCTTTCTGAAGAACCAGCAAGAAAGACAAGAAGAGTTTCTACACCAAAGTTTTCCTGCCAAGTGTGTGAGGAACCCTACACCGAGCCACCAGAAGAGGACTGGATACAATGCTCCCAGTGTACCATGTGGAGCCACGAATCATGCACAAGTTACAGTGGACATGGCTCATATTTTTGTGTGGATTGTTTTGACTAAGTTTTTTAAATATTTTATTTGTTCATTTTGCCCGGGTCAGTAATCCACTTTGCCCGGGCATAGCGGGCAAAGTGACTAAAGTGAACTTATTGAAGTTAACATTTTTAATGTGTTGCTGTTACTTTCTTATGAACTCTTAACTTGTTTACAGTAAGCACCAAACAGTAAAATAATATACCCAGTTAAAGATTTTTAGCTACATGGATATTTATTTTAACTGTATTGCTCTTAAGTTAAGTTCTCCACTTTGCCCGGGCCTCCCCTACTGCAATGATATTAAAAATAAGTGAACGAATATTAGCAAGTTAACATAATACTTTTGTAACTAACACAGTAAAAAAAAAAAAATTGTTCTAATTGCCATTGTGAATAAAAACAAACTTGTTTTTCCGAACTTTTACAGGAAAAATATGTTTAAAAAACCTGCCTAAAACTATAATTTTATAATTGATAAAAATCATGTTAGGTCATTGTAAATGTAATACAAATTAACAAATAAATAATATCAGAAGCCTCTCCTGTTAGTTTTGACATTTCGTCTTCTGTAAAGACTCGTGTCTTGCGCCGAGCTGGTTAGTTCATTTTACGGTTATTACTTATATTTACTTATATTACTTATATTTGTATTATAATTAGTTCCTCAAGAACTGTCGCATTTTTGTAGGGTCACGTTTTTTTCATATGAGATTTTTACCGCCTGCTAAACTTATTTTCGTGTTGTGAAATGTCACCCAAGTGAAGATAATTATGAACACTTCGTGAATTTTTACCCCTATAAGATAACATCTATTAAACACCTTTTGAGATTACTTGAGTCACAGCATAACATGCAAGCGAGCTATTGCTATAAAGTTTCAAAAACAATGTCCTGATCAGAATATGTAATAACCAAAGTATTACTAAACACCAAGCTTTAAATATTTGCTTTTAAAAAAACCTATAGCTCTGATAATGGATTTTAAATCATTCTTTGTGACCGAATTAAGTTCACGCAGTATCTCTTAAAAGATTTCGTTTCCACGGTAATTTTTTTTTCGTCGTGTGTATGAGCGTGATCACTAGTTGATATAGAGAGAAAAGTGTAAGCAATGGGAGGATTGGTGTTAAGGGGCCCGCCTCGTCAGGTGTGTATGTGTTAGTGAGGCGGGATGATAAGCGCGACGCTCGCTGGTGCTTCTAGCGCAGTGTCTCCTCTGGACTGGCGCGCAGTCTTCTCGTCGAAACAGGATAACTGTGAATTTTGAGCGGTGACCCTAACACTATACTGCGGAGAAATGAAGATAAAGGTGTAATGCAAGTCCTTTGAGTGCTTTCAAGAATCTTTACTGGTTGTTTTAGGCCTAATAATTACTCCGAAAACATGCGATCTAGCTATTTTAACTATTCTAAAAATATGGTTTAGAAACTTAATTCGGAATCAAAAGTACTTTTAGGCCCTCAGCGAACTCTTAAATGCTTTTCGCAAACAGATCCCACTAGGATATCTCGAGTAGTTTTGAAATCGATGTGTTTTCCCTGAAGCTCTGCGCACCGTGTGTGTGTCCGGGCAGGTAACCAGCTTTCTGCGTAAAACTGAAGATGAGAAATTTCAACAGATTTTTAACAGTGTAGTGTACACGTGTTGTCGCACGATTGGAAGTTACAGTAAATATACGGAAATTTTATCAGAGAACGCCTGTCGAATAAACGAAGCGATAATTTATAGCTTCAGAAAATTGGATCTTGTTGGAAACTACGTCGGCCTCTGACTGCTAGTTGTGTGTTCCATATTAAACTGAAGGAATGAGAGTATGTTTGCAGTGTATTTAACAATTTTCTCAAGTTGGTCGCTGTTATGGACGTGTGTCGTGAGCTAATGATCTATGCAAGAAAACCAATAGCCTGTAATAATTTTACAAAGATATCAGTAAATCTACGAACGTTCTCGGATAATTTGTAACCACTTCTAAACGTATGATTTTTATGGGGAAAATATGTAGTTTGTGCAATCGAATTTTAACCGTTGGCGAAGGCTTCGCATAAAGAAATGAAACTGCCAGCCTCGTATTAAAATACTGCTTTGACATTCTTCATAAGTACTTAATGTCTGAAACTTGGTGTGTAGCTCAGTTTTGTGTACGAGGTGTACATGCGCGGCAAGAACTGCTGTACAGCTCTGCTCTGCGCTCCCCTCCCAGACATGAGCCACAGGAACAGAGCCACAGGAACATGAGTGTCGATGTTCGATGCACGCCCTGCCTTAGGGCCCGCTCCACAACGATGAGGGATCGTTAAAAATAAAAAAACGGATCACGCTTGTACGATGCACGAAAACGTGACAAATGACAACAGATTTTACATTTACGAGAAAAAAATTTAGTTCAAGAAAACAAAAACAAAAAAAAAACCAAATGAGATAGAGAACATAACACGCTAAGGATTTACAATTATTTTTGACGCGATAACGTCTTATAAATCGATGAACGCCGTCTGCACGCACGAAAAAAGCATGACTCATTGTCACGTTCCGCCTGAGCCGAGCGTGCAAGAACCGGCCAACTACCGTGCGAGAAAATCTTCTATAATATCAAACAGGTTAAGGCGGGCTTTTTTAACTAATTGTTCGTGATTATATTTAAACAAATTATTTAAATTAAATTTGCAAAAACTGTAAATACTATTTGAAAATTAAGACGTATGCGATTTTTCATCAATGTTTTCTTATGACGTTATCACGTAAAATTGTCGTCCGTAAACCGACTTTACAGACAATCCCCCCCTCCTTTTTTAAAATAAACCACACACATTACTAGCGTTCTTAAAAGTATCTTAATTATTTTTTTCAATGTATTTTAAACGTAAACTAACATGGCTTCTTCTTTGGTGGCACGGAGTAACGTAAATGAAGAGCTGGGCATCGCTGAGCTAATCCGTGTGGGGGGCCTGGTTGGCAGGCTTGCCATTGTAGTTAACCTGTTCCGTGAGATCCGTCCACGGGGGAGACACTCTAATTACCGAGACTGAGACCTAGTTTTTTGAAGTAGTTATGGGCCCGTCCGCCAGACAGTAGTTTTCATAATATATTGCTGACATAACTACATTAATTTATTAGGAGAAGTAATGTACAAGCTATTATCAGGCAAACAAACCAGTGAAAATTCACTCTATTTAGGTAGCCACTAATTTTGTGGTGTGTAATACAATTAGTTTTTGCACCTCCTACTCCTTTATTTATTACATGAGGGTTTATTACAAAACAGCATTCAGTATTTTCGCATCGATTTGCGCCGCCAATGAGATAACTTAATATAACCAAAAAAACGTATTAACTAAAAAAAAAACTTTGTATGAGAACCTCTATTCCGATTTTTTTTATTTTCTTGAAGTTCTGGGTCCGCCCAACAGATATCGACACATGTCGCGTGAAACGTGGTTTCAGTTTCCACTGTAAGAGTCGCACTTCTTTATTTCCCTCCTTGTTCTGTGAGATCCGTCTCCGCTCCCGTGCCATGGTGGAACGGGTCTCTGTGATGACGGACGCCCGAGCAGGCCATAGGACACCCAGCACACGGGCAGCCTTCTTTTCACAGACGAGAGAGCCAAAACCCGAAGTTCCCCGAAGTTCATGCTTTTTTTTTTTCCGTATCTTTAATGTAGCTATATTAACCAAATCAACCGTCCACAATGTTTTAAAGTATTTGTTATGTAGCTACCCTAACTTAATTGACTATTGGTATCCTTTTATCAACACCGCCATATTTATTTACAATGAACAAAAAAAACAACCGAAGATGGCTCTCTCGTCAATGAAAAGAAGGCTGCCATCAGCACACGGGCCAGGCACCAGAGTTGGGCGGTGGGGCGACAGGCCTCCAGTGACAGAGAGGTACATTTTTTGTTGACGTGCAACACCTCAGCTCCCAGTTCGCGGCGTTTGGTGCGAGTAATTAGGCGAGAATGGAACGGAAGTCGCATGCAACGGAAATGTTTAACAACCACGGTGCCGCTATCTGTGGCGGATGGCGCGGACCAAAGTTGACAAAACCAAAGGTAAAACTTTGTAGTATTAACTTTTTAACTAATTTTAACATGATGGGACGTATTTTAATAAAATTCCTTGTCGAAAATCAGGTCCAAAACCGGGGTTTAGTATTCGTCCAAAGCTTTTTTTTTTTTTCGTTTTTATCGGAAAAAATTGTTTATATATTAAAAATATTTTCGTTCTGCAAAACGAATGATTCCAGCCGACGTAGTTGCTTCGGCAGCGAATTACAGAGTAAACTACGTGTGATACGTGTCGAGAAAATTTAGATGAAAAAAATTTGCGTACATTTTTTTTTTAACATTTGACATTATTTCAAAGCATTTCACGTAAAATTTCGAGTCCAGAGTTTCGTATTATAAGTGTATGTATTCGCAACAGGAGAACACATTAATTTGCTCGTTAGCGAGGTTAGACGGTGCACATTTCTGGTGAATACTGAGAGACTCGCTCACATTATTATTTTTTATTCGAGAGAGTATATCTATGTTTTCGTGTGTTAGAAATTTTATTCAATAGTCAATAGTCAATGTTGCTGCTCTGGCAGCGAATTCTAGCGGCTGGTGCGGAAACTATACGCGTGATTCACGTCAAAACACAATTTTTCGTTTTATTTATCACGACATTATTATATAGAATTATACGTTAAATTCCGCGTCCGAGTTTCGTATTATAGGTAAGTGTAAACGCAGCTTGAGAACACGTGAATTTGCTTGCTACCAAGGTTAGATGGTACACATTTCTGGTTAGTACTGAAAGATACCCGCAAACAATTTTTTATTATTATTCGCAGGGGGGAGGAGCGTGTTAATTTTTTTTATCTCTCATTTAAAGTTGTATTAACACATAAAAAGTTCAGTATTATTCGAGAACACGAAACTTTAGACAATATTTGATGGCATGGTTAACAAAAAAAATGCAAAGCCCGTGCCACATTTATTCCTTCTATTCGTGAGGGTATATATCCTATGTTTTCGTGTGTTAAATTCTTTTTCTTCTTCTTTCATTAAAAGTTTTATGAAAACAAACAACAGTGTTTGAGAATATGAAGATGTGGACAATAGTTGACGGTGTGGTTTACGAAGGAGGTTGCCCTGGGGACACCCCGAGAAGGGTTTATTATTTTTATTTTTCCTGACCTAACTTAAAGCTACGAGCGTGCGGGAGAGATCTGGGTTAGGGTAGACTCTAAGTAGCCTTCAAATAATTGTATTCGGCTACTTGAACTCTAGTTTCAAATAGCCTACTTACTATTGCTTCTTTATTTGGAATGAACTGTTAGTATGAACATAACTCGAGACCGTACCAAAAAAAAAATTTGTAAATGTCCGAGGCAGCGGTGGACTCGTGGCGAGTTCGAACGAGGAGTGCTAGTTATAAAATCAAATTTGAAAAAAAAAAAAGAATAAAAAAAAGGTTGAATTTTGAAAAGTAAAAAAATTTAACATGGCGGCCGGGGTCAATTCAAAAGTCATCCAAGATGGCATTCGTGATGTCTCAGGCCAGAGGCATAGCCAGGGGGGGAGGGGGTTTAGGGGTTCAAAACCCCCATCCCCCCCTTAAGCACCAAATGTTTAATTAATTTCTTATTCATCACTCAAACAAATTTCATATTAAAATTAATAAAAATTTTACCATTACAATATTTAAATTTAAGTACCGAAAACAGCTAAAATAGCACTATTTTACACCCTTAAAATCCAAATTTTCACGCCCCCCCATCTTTAATACGGGAGGGGGGGGGGGCATGCTTCTTAACCACCCCCCCATACACAAATCCCGGCTACGCCACTGTCTCAGGCCGAAGCCCACACGCTCTGGTCACGCGGGAGAGGCAGCATGCATCACGTGCCAGGAGGGGGATCGGCCCAGCCACTCGGCCACTCACTCTGCACGGCCCACAGCGTGAGGTTGTCCAGGTGCCGCACGAAGAGGCGCGAGTGGTTGCGGCACTGGCCGGCGGGCATGTGCGGCGAGGCCGCCACCAGCACGGGCAGCAGCGGCGGGTCGGCGTACCACGGCGCCACCGCCGCCACCGGCGCCACCAGCGCCACCAGCGCCACCAGCCACGTGGCACCCCGCATGGTCTCCGGGCCGGTCGTCGCGAGACTGAAGCGCGCTCCCAGGGCGGAGCAGGTCTCCGGAGCGCGAGGTCGCCGGCCTTCCAGCCGTCAGCCTTGGGCCGCGGCGACGTCCAACATAACCTCCACCCCTCCTAGCGCCCCACTCCTCTTCCGGAACCATCCCGCATGTCTTACCTGGGCCCAACCTATCTAGTTTTAAAACAGGCGGGTACTGGAAAAAAATACCCACTAGGACAGACTCCACGATTCTCTATATGTACCTACTCGGGCAACTAACACCTGGTCATTGGCTACCGACTCGGGAGACACCTGTTTAACTGCGATTCTTATGACTCGATACTTCTTTAGTTGAGTGTTTATGCCATCGGCTCAAGAGTCCTTCAGGTAAAATTGCGGTCCAATCACTGACGCAGCATTAAGCTAAAAATGAGTTTGTGATCCCAGCCTGTCTCGAAAGGAATCCGCGAATTTTTCCTGTCTCTAAATACAGGATGGTCAGTGAGGGGAGTTATTAAAGGCTGGCCAATCCCCCTACTAGCACGTGATGCGTGCTACCCCTCCTGCATGGTTCACAAACTGCATGATTAGAGCGTGTAGGCTTCGGCCTGAGACGCACTTAGTCTTCCTTACCCAGACCTCTCCCTCACACTCGTTCGGACCTTTAAGTTAGGTTAGGAAAAAATTAAAAAAAAAAAACCTCCTCGGGGTCTTCTCAGGGCAACCAGAACCCCCCTGGCGCGGCTTTTTTTTAATTTCTCTTCAGTAAAGCTTATTATGAATTTAGTGGAATTAACCAATAATGGGAATACGAAAGGGCAAGAAAAAAAATAAACCTGACGTCTGAAATCGAGCTTTAAGACATACAGGATATTATCCCAAAATATTAGTTGGGATGTACATGTACACAGTTTATCTTGTGGCGGACTCAGAAACAGGTTCCCCCCAATCAGCGCAGCCGGTGTGTGATGAAGATCACAGTAGTAATGCAGTAGTGATCCATGCTTCCCGGAGGCAGTTCCCAGAAGAGTCCAGGCCGGCGATACGGCGGACACGCAGCCACGCTGGAATTCATTTTTTGACGTGACAACGTCTAATAAATCGATGAACGCCGGCTGCACGTACGAAAAAGGATGACTCATTGTCCCGTTACGCTCATTGTACGCTTGCGCCGCATCTATCTCTCTTCCACTCGATTGGAACAACCATCGATTTGATCTTTTTGAGGCACATTAAACTTGAAATACTCCCATTCGTTTCCTACTTTTCCTATCATCGTCCTATCCTTAACAGAATAACGCAGATTGGAAGAAGTTAAATAGCAAACACGTATAAAAATTATAGTTAAAATAATCTGTTCGTTAAAGTAATAAATATATTTGAATTAATGAGGGCAAATAAAAGTAAATTTATCAATTAAATTGTAGATTTCATTTCACTCCTTCTTTGTATCCATAAAAAATAGTGATATTCAATAAAAATGATTCATTTTATTCATAAAATCATGCAATCATTTCATCAATGTTTTGTTATGACGTTGGCACGTTAAACTATCGTCCGTAAACCGACTTTACAGACAACCAATTTTTTTTGTATACGGAACAGAAATATTAATGTAAAATAATAGATATTTGTACATTTGTACAATTGTGTCTCTAAAAAATAGTGTCCTCGGTAATACAGGGATCGGATTCTTAAACAAGCATTTATGCTTTGATTTTTGTCCCAGTACCTCTAATAATTAAAAAAAAAAAATACGTCGCGTGAATGGCTTTCCAGTATCAACTGCGCACAATTATATAAGCATTAAAAACAAAATAAATTCTAGTTGTTGTATATTCGATTATATTTTCCATGTTTTTAAAAAAAGTTAAGCCTGAATATAGCATTAATAAGAATATGAAATTATGCGCCAATTTTCGTAAGAAATACTCAGTATTATTTCGAAAGAAAAAAAAAAGGGGTGGTCTGTAAAGTCGGTTAACGGACGGTAATTTTACATGATAACGTCATAAGAAAACATTAACGAAAAATTGCATACTTCTTAATATCCAAATATTATTTACAGTTTTTGCAAATTTTTATTCAAATGATTTGTTTAAATATAATCACGAACAATTAGTTATAGAAATAAACTGAAATCAAATCAATGTCAATAAATTGTTAATTTAAAATGACGAAATTGGACAAATATATCAAAATTTTTTAAATTGCTGCTTTTAAAAAGCCCACCTTAACCTGTTTGATATCATAGAAGATTTTCTCGCACCGTGGTTGGTCGGTTAATGCACGCTCGGCTCAGGCAGAACGTGACAATGAGTCATGCTTTTTCATGCGTGCAGCCGGCGTTCATCGATTTATAAGACGTTGTAACGACAAAAAACGCATTTCATAAATGAAAAAAAATAACTATAGGCATTTGTTGTAAAAATGTTACAATATATTTCTTGTAATATTACAAGCTATTTCTTGGCAACTGGTTTCAAAAGGAATCTTTTGTAAAAGTATAGAAAATATTTTTTTCTACGTGGACATGATGACCGGGCTAACTGAAGTCATGTTAACACCCTCCCGGCTAGCAGGATCGGCATGGGTGGTTGTCTAACCCCCAGGGGTAGACAAAGGTTAGGATTGGAGGGGATAATGGGTTGCAAATGACAGGAGAATATATTTGGTATAAAAGAGGGGCGTCTTAATAGGTCGTAATAAGAAATTTTGACGTCTATGCCAAGTTCCCAAGTGCCATGATGATCTACAGCTGATGAAATAATAATATAGTCTTCTTTGTTATAATAACTACCAGCACTTAAGTATTTGATTAGACTCAAATATTTGTAAGCGACCATATAAAATTTAAAACGCTAATTAAATTAAGTTCACACGTTATAGTACTATTCATAAATTTAATTTATTCTGTATAATTATTTCTGTTGCATAATAACCTTTTTTATAAATATGTCTTGAATTTTTTAATGTTCGACTAGTAAAATAAAAAAATTAACTTTATTTTGTTATTTCTTAAAAACTGATGTCATAGATTAAATCTTCCTACAAGTTGTTTCTGAAGGAAATTAATAAATTTTAAGTTAGGATTTTAAACACCTTCTCGGACTCTGATTTTATGCTAATAGTAAGTGTTTTTCCACGACGCGTCCAAACATTTGTATCAAATCATAAATAAGTCCATTATTGCAAGAAGGATGTTGTACAAGTGGTTACGGAACGGAAAATCGCCTTATCTAGGACCACCGTTGTCACCCCCCGTCCTCAAAAGGACGAAGTTATTCCGAGCAGTAAGCAATAATTGGGTATCAGACCAGTTGTATACAAGTTCTACGTGTTTTTTCAACGCTGCAATTATGAAACACACTTTTTTAACTGCAAATCACGAGTTAGCGGCTAGCTCAAGGGTGACAACATCAATGAAACAAAAAGGGGAGGGGGGAACAGCTCCCCTCTTCGAGTTGAAAAATAATAATAGGTGTGGTAACTTATGTAGGGGCGTTAAAAATTATACTTATTTTTTTATTTATCCGTTAAACTATTTTATATTAATCCGCTAAACTATTTTATATTAATCGCTACGAGAATAATTTTAAAGTGATTACATAACAATTGTAACAGAAAAATATTTTACAGCACAGTGGATATAGAGTATTTCATATGTACGTGTTTTCCGTAATCCTTACAGAGAAAAATAGTACTTCGTTTAAAGGAAAGGGAATAGATTTTTTCTTTCGAAATCAGACGCAGATATTAATTTTGCTTTAAGTTTGATTATGAAATGTGCAAAAAAAATTTAAAAAGTAGAACAATTATGTTTTAAGGAGTGGGATAGAAATATGCAGATAGTTTTTTGAAATAAGATCTAAACAATAATTTTACCCTTTTTTTCAACAACAAGAATGCATAATTTTACCAAGCAAGCCTAATACTAAAATTCTGCTTTAAAATGTGGGAAATGTGTTCGATTTGGTTTTCATTCTCATGTAAACAGAGGAATAGGTGTAGTTTTTTTTCTTTCTCGAAATCAGATAAGGATAGTTACTTTCTTATTATTTTTAATTTTAAGTGTACAAAAATATCCTTCAAATATTACAACAATTAGTTTTAAGGTAAGGGAAATGTGTAGACAGGTGGATGGATTTTTTTTAAACTAATTTGTAAAAGGAAGATGGCGTTATGCCGGGTGAACGCAAGCGAAAAATAGATCTGTCGTCTCGACCATTACGACCAATCCAACGGCCAGGGACTTGGACGTTCAACCACTCTCGTACAAAGAAATTCAAATGGGGTGCGGCTCCATCCTGTTTCCAAACAAAGTTAACTGGTTCACCTTCTACTAATTGAGGAAAAAGTCTTTCTTTAGCGGCGCTGCAGGCGAGTAAACAAAAAAAGCAGTACTCGCGCATGCGCTTATCTAAAACTGTTCGAGTTACTAATTAATTCTGACCTTGAAACAGCACTCTACAGCGCTTACAATTGATACTATCAAAATTTATAACTCGGACATTCTTTTATGGACATAACAGTCCAGGATAGTTTTTGCTGTCACGATTTATTCGGAATTTTGGAGCTGGCTGGCAGCCCTGCGCGCATCACGTGGCCGCCAATGACGCAAGACATGCCACACGCGTGCCTGGCCGGATTACAAGGGTCGTCGCTACCCCCCTCACCCCCTCCACTCCTCGTGCATGGTCCTGCCTCGGCGCCGTCAGCTGTCGCTGAGCGGCCTTGAGAATTCCGCGGGCCGTCGCGTGAGCTGACGACCCCCTTCTCGACCGTTCGGGCGTCGAGTCGTCATCAGCCCCTCTCGACCTTTCCAGAAGGACGCCCCTAGGTGGTTAAGGCCCCCGCCTACCCGGGCACACACACGGTCCGCAGAGCTTCAGGAAAAACAACGCGATTCCAAAACAACTCAAGATATCCGAGTGGAGTCTGCTTACTTACGGAAAGAATTTAAGAGTTCGCTGAGGGACGAAAAGTACTTCTGATTTCGGATTAAGTTTCTAAACCGTATTTGTAGAAGAGTTAAAATGGCTAAAACACATGTTTTCAGAGCAATTTTTAGGCGTAAAACTACCGGTACAGATTCCTGAAAGCACTTAAGGGACTTGCATTACACCTTTATCTTCATTTCTCGGCCATGTAATGTTACGATCACCGCTCATATGCACGACGAGAAGACTGCGCGCCAGTCCAGAGGAGACACCGCGCTAGAAGCACCAGCGAGCGTCGCGCTTATCATCCCGCCTCGCCGACACACACACACACCCCTGACGAGGCGGGGGCCTTAAACCGCGACGCCGGCCTCCGCGGGGGTTCCGAGCGAAGGGAAGTGCGACATCGGCGAAGAGGGCGAGAGACCCCTCCAGAGAGCGGCGCGACCCGGAGTTTGACTTGGCGACGGACTCGACGGAGTCTCGCGACGGTGAGTGCCGTGAGGAGTGCGAACTTCGGGAACTTGCAAACATTGAGTGACTTTACAAACATCTTTAAGAGTCAGTGATTTCTGTTTAGTGTAAATTTTTTAGTGATCGATAAAACTGTAATAATTCTCAATTGGGCTATCCATTACGAACCCAGTTCTCCCCACATCAATAAATCGTTAACAGTACACAGGTTCGTGCCACACCATGCTGTCCGCTGTCTGGAGGGTTTTCTGCTGGTGGGCTCATGCATATTGTGTAAACTTCATGTTAAACTTCCGTGATTGGTGCGCTTGCAGGTCATTCCATTCCCGTCGCAAGCTGAAATTTTACCTTCAACGCACCTAAAGAAGCATAATTTAAAATAATAAAACAAGAAACAAGACCCTGTAGTTAGAGAAATATTGTAACTGATTCTCTCAAACTACTGTCAAAATAATTTATTTCAATATTTTGTTTATTGTTTCGTTTTGCATGGCTCCATGGAAACTTCTCCCCGATGAACGAAAATGAATTCCGTAAAATGGTTAGGAAGAACTCGGTTTCAATATATATGGCACTTAGGCATTGTAGAGCGTTGAAAATACTCTCTCTATGCACAAAAACTAATACACTGTAAACTGTTCTTTGGTGAGAATAAAAAAAAAGCTTTAGAACGAAATAAAACTCAATCATTATCTACTATACATTAGAAAATAAAATAATACTATTTCAAACAAATAATTTTTGATGAAGTCTTTTTATTGAAACTTAATATTTACTTTTAGTTACAGAAGTTTACAAAGGTTGCAGGATAAGCCATATATACATACAATACTAATTATAACTCTGAAAAGGTAGTTTCACTATTTTAATGACATTGTAACCGGGCTTTTACTGCTCGTAAAGTTTATTTCATGTTACTTTGATGAAATTTTTAGTTCTCGAAAGTAGTAGCATTGGTACCCATTTTCCAACTAACACTTGCAAAGCAACATAATGATGTTTGTACACGAAAACTTATACAATTTAAATAACAACAGTGCCAGAAAGATAAGTAGACCATTGGTGATTCTATTGAGAAGTGTGAAATTTAAGATAATTTACATGGTAAGTTTATATACGTATCAAACAATAATTTAATTTGCAGAAAGTAGTTATTTATATGGTTTTTTCTTTGTATTTTTGTCTTAATATATTGTTGTTGTTTTTTTTAGTGGTAAAGGAACATTTTTAAAGTGGGAACATAATTTTAATACATTTTATAACGAAAAAAATTTCAAGCTTGAAATTAACTTAAAAAAAATAATTATTGACCTTTTGCAATTATTGAGCTTCACGTTAATAACGCACTGCGAACTTCACACTACTCATAAGTTATGTTCAAACCGTAGATTTGAGATCTCCTCGACCCTCGACACTCAAGCGCGAGACACAGCGATCAAGGCCTGATATGTCTCCAGGAAGTAACCTTCGAGACGTGTATCGCCCGGAAAACACATTCGCGTCCTCAGTCAAAACCGAACGAACGAGTTCTCAAACTGCTTAATCTATAAATCTCCTAACTCACTGCCTGTTTTCGACTAAATAAGACGTGTATTTTACCTATGTAGCCATAAACAAATGATCCTTCATAGCTTCAAGGCTGCATCCTGTGAGATACTAGCCGAGAAAGGATATCCGAACCCTACACTACCTGGTCTGTCTAAACTATACAGGATGTCCCATAGCTCAATTTCAAGCTGAGAAAAGTTTATAGGTCAGTAAAATACTGCCTTGCATAAAAGAAAATTCAAACAGTGTCGTAGTTATCGTGCAATAGACATTTTTTTCCAAACATTTTTAAATCCTCACCCTGCACCAAATTATTAGACACTGTGAATAAAATATTTGCTACACAATCATAAATTATCCTGCTACATATAAGATAACCATTCAAAATTTAACAGAACATACTATCCTTTCGGGGGAAAATAATTCGCTACACGACTTACGCGTTAACTATTTTAAAAACGGTAATTTTGACTATTCACGCTCTAATACAAAAAATTTCTAACTTAGCAAGTTATTTGCACTCTATTACTTTCCATACTAAGGGAGTTAAAGTGATTATTCGTTTTCTTATATACTTTCCTCTTTCCAAAGCCTTTATACCGATTAAGTAACTTGACAAATATATATGTATGCATTATATAATATGTATGCATTATATACGTATACATACTTTCGCAACTCCTAATTCACAACTCTAAACTCTCAATCTGAAGTAGGATCCTGAGTTAGCATTAGAATTTTGACTATTTGTATAGACATTTCCTTTAGGGTCATGTATCATATTTAAGCAATCATTAACCAAATAATTAATTCTTAGATTCCATTGAAGATATTGACAGACACTAGTAAATAAAGGTCTATTTTCAACGCATGATTATGCATGTTTCAGATATTAGAGTTTCCTAAAACTGTTATTATCCTTCCTATCTGTGTAGTTTTTTTCTTTTAACGCGCGCGTCTTTTGTGTATATTTCTGGAAGTAATTTGTGAAAAAAAATTATGAAAGTTTTCTAGCCTATAAAAAGGTAAGACAGTTTAGTTAATCATTGTTCATTGTTTTAGTGTGTAGGGACCATGAAAATAAAAAAAAATTATTGGAAATCACACCTTGGTAACGTCTGCAAAAGGTAGTCTTTATCCGGAATATAGGTACACAGAAAAAAAAAAAGTGAATTTTTACAAAAGATACCTTTGGAAACCAGTTGCCTATAAATGGTTTGTAACACTACAAGAAAAATATTTCAATTTTGTACAACACATGGCTATGGTTATTTTAGCATATATGAAATAGGTTTCTCGAGAGAACAATGAGTATTTATTACGAAAATTGGAGCGCAATTTTATATTTTAATTTATGTTTCATTCAAGCATAATTTTTTTTAACCATGGAAAAGATATTCCGATATTCAACAATTTGACTTTATTTTGTTGTGTCGTGCTTATTAATGCGCGCAGTTTATACTGTAAAGCTGTTCAGGGAACGGTTCACAGATAACTTAAACTATTTGAGGTTATGTGCCAACATAAAGCATAAATTCCCTGGTAAGAATCCGAACCTATCATTACTGCCAACACTATTATTTTGTAGTGGTACAGTTTCATTTGCGTAGATGTAGCTGTAATTTTACATGATTTTCCTGTTCCGTTCACAAGGAAAAGTGTACCCAATAACCGCCGACAGGCAGGTGTGTTGGAAAGCCTTCTTTTCACAGACGAGACAGCCAAACGCCATATTGTGCATCTTCGGGTTTTTTTGCTTGTTAATTGTAAATAAATATGGCGGTGTTGATAAAAGGATACTAATGGTAAATTAGGTTAGGTTAGCTACATTATAAATACTTTAAAACATTGTGGACGGTCGATTTGGTTAGGATAGCTACATTAAAGATACTGAAAAAAAAAAGCGAGCATGAACTTTGGGGAACTTCGGGACGTGGCTCTCTCGTCTGTGAAATGAAGGCTTCCCCATGTGTGTCGGTGCCCAGCAGCTGTGTGATTCAGTGACGAGGAAACAAGTTTTGAGGATCTCTCCTCCTATTTGATAACCCAGCCTTCATGCCTAAAAGGATTTTTAAGGCTGGGGCCCCTATGGACATGGATGCGGACGAGGAAACATGTTTTCGGAGGCCCGAAGGCCAACGCACCCGCCTTCCGCCCCTCCCAAATGTGCGCCCTTTAAGGGTAGATTGGGAGTCTGCTTACATATCTGTATAGTCCAGGGCCCCTTCCTACTGAACTATCAGATCCAGAAAACATGTCCCCTCCACCACTATGGAACCCATAGTGGCTTCTTAGGAATCTGTAGACTGAAATCCCCACATGGGGCAATATGCAGGTAAGGGTTCAAGTCAGGCGCATTCACAGTCCAGCAAAACCAACACCATAGTATATATATATATATAAGTCCATTACATGTCCTTTATATGCCATATATTGATTATGTATCCATTACATGTTATGTATATTGATTATATTCCTTATTTAGATTATATATTATTATACACCCCTATACAAATTACCAGACATGCTTCAGCGCCTGCTACCCATCAGCCATCCAGGTTTTGCCATAATTTGAGGACCATCCACTGGGGCCAGGTCCCATTAGGGCCCTGACTAACCAGTAGGTAGTCAATAATCCTGTGCGTGCTTTATCCAGGAGTACATAGTCCAAGTACCTCAGTAGTAGTTGAATACTACTCCGCTGACAGTTGCAAGGGAGAATGCTCACGGAGCCAGTGGCTCAGTTTCGTCTGCCACTTGAAGTCTCACTATGACTCTCCGAGCAAATTCACGGAAGAGAACCCAACTCTCTTTCCGTGCCACCACATTTGCAAGGTCGTAGTCACACCCAATCAGACCCAGGTGGAACTTCAGCTGTTCACGAAGATCCTCAACTTTTTCACAATCATGCAGCACATGCCTGACATCATCCACTGTGTGGCAGTGCCCACACAGCGGATTCTCTGCTAAACCAAATTGGTGTAGTTTGGCCTTGAAGTTACCATGCCCAGTTAGAAGTTGAACCGTGGCCCGCGTCAGTTCTATATGTTTGCACTGAATTCGATCTTGTACATTCGGGAAGATCTCATAGGTATGCCTACCTTTTTCACTGGCTTCCCACTTGCGCTGCCACTGCCCCATGGTCCCTTCTCTGAGCCTTATGTGGTCCTCCGGCCTGAGGGTGCCCGCAGCTTTCAGGGCAGCAAGCTGCCCTTTTTCAGCCACAAGCAGATCCAGTGGGATCACCCCAGCGAGAACCTGCAGAGCGTCATTGGATACGGTACGGTAGGCCCCGGTAACCGCAAGAAGGGCAGCACGCTGCGCCGACTGCAGTTTCCTCCTCATGTGTACCAGTCCTGAACGATGCCACCATGCAACTGCACCGTAAGTCATGATTGGGATGAACACCCCCCTATACAGACATGCCAGCGTGGGCGACGATAGGCCCCGGTTGGTCGGGGACAATCCTCGGAGGCGATGAAACATCACCACAGCCTTTTGGGAAACGTACTCTAAATGCTTAGCAAATAAGAGCCGATCATCCAGTAAGACTCCCAGGTACTTATGAGTGGTGGTAAATTTCAGGCGCTCACCCCCAAGGCTCACTTGTGGGTAGTGTGCCCAGGCTCCGCTAAACTTGCCCTTTAACATCATACATCTGGACTTTCCCGATGAGAACCGAAGTTTCACCGAGTCAGCCCAGGACGAAATCTGCACCAAGATCTCATTACACCGCCACTCTAGAGCAGCCCTGGAACAACCTGAGACGAGAATAAGTCCATCATCAGAGGAAATGTCTATACAAATAGTCAAAATTCTAATGCTAACTCAGGATCCTACTTCAGATTGAGAGTTTAGAGTTGTGAATTAGGAGTTGCGAAAGTATGTATACGTATATAATGCATACATATTATATAATGCATACATATATATTTGTCAAGTTACTTAATCGGTATAAAGGCTTTGGAAAGAGGAAAGTATATAAGAAAACGAATAATCACTTTAACTCCCTTAGTATGGAAAGTAATAGAGTGCAAATAACTTGCTAAGTTAGAAATTTTTTGTATTAGAGCGTGAATAGTCAAAATTACCGTTTTTAAAATAGTTAACGCGTAAGTCGTGTAGCGAATTATTTTCCCCCGAAAGGATAGTATGTTCTGTTAAATTTTGAATGGTTATCTTATATGTAGCAGGATAATTTATGATTGTGTAGCAAATATTTTATTCACAGTGTCTAATAATTTGGTGCAGGGTGAGGATTTAAAAATGTTTGGAAAAAAATGTCTATTGCACGATAACTACGACACTGTTTGAATTTTCTTTTATGCAAGGCAGTATTTTACTGACCTATAAACTTTTCTCAGCTTGAAATTGAGCTATGGGACATCCTGTATAGTTTAGACAGACCAGGTAGTGTAGGGTTCGGATATCCTTTCTCGGCTAGTATCTCACAGGATGCAGCCTTGAAGCTATGAAGGATCATTTGTTTATGGCTACATAGGTAAAATACACGTCTTATTTAGTCGAAAACAGGCAGTGAGTTAGGAGATTTATAGATTAAGCAGTTTGAGAACTCGTTCGTTCGCGACCTCGTGGTAGAGTGTAGTTGAGTGCCAAGTCTGCTGCTCGCTACCGGATTGGTCCCGCGTTAATGACGGGGCTGTGATCAAACAGGTGGGAAGTTAAGTGGCCCTCGTCCGGCAATCTTAGGGGCCACGCGTTTTTAACCTTAAGCACCGTGTACGTGGCGGTGAACACGTGTCACACGAGGTACATTCTAAATGAGCAGCACTGTTAACAACATGTGTTTTGACAATAAATTAATGTATGTAATGAAACGTCTCTAATAAAAGCTTTTTTTTTTTAAAAAAAAATATACAGTATAGACATGGCGATAAACATATTTCATAAAAGGAGGATTGTCTGTAAAGACGGTTTACGGACGATAATTTTACGTGATAACGTCATAAGGAAACATCGATGAAAAATTGCATACTTTAGAAATTTTCAAATATTATTTACAGTTTTTTTTGCAAATTTAATTTAAATAATTTGTTTAAATATAATCACGAACAATTAGTTAAAAAGCCCGCCTTAACCTGTTTGATATTATAGAAGATTTTCTCGCACGGTGGTCGGCCGGTTCTTGCACGCTCGGCTCAGACGGAACGTGACAATTTTTCGTGCGTGCAGCCGGCGTTCATCGATTTATAAGACGTTATCACGTCAAAAAAAATTACTCGAATAAAAACAATACCTCAGCTTTGGACTTTTATTTCAGACAAGGAATTTTACTAAACGCTGCCCATCTTATAAAAATTCATTAAACAGTTAATAACATCAAGTTTCCCTTTGGCTTTTGTGAACTATGATTCGTGTTATCCGCCATAGATATCAGCACCGTCTGTTACACATTATAATTACTTGATTCCAACAAAATGACGTATACCGAGAGCTAAGATGTTACACATCAATCATTTCTATGGAACTGTCGACGCCCTGAATCTTATGTGGCACTGCGAAATCATCCTGCTGAAAGGGCAGTATCAGTCCCTGGGTAGAATTTTGATTCTTTTCTTGAAGCTCTACGTATGCGTACAGTCCTTCCAACCGGTTGGTTGAGTGGTCAGGATATGTGGTCGGGAGTGCGTCGTTTTGCCTAAAATCGTTTTGCCTAATCGTGTTTCCTCACCTTCGTTTTGCCTAAAGTCTATTTGCCTAAAGTTGTTTGGCCTAAAGTCATTTTACCTAAAGTCGTTTTGCCTAAAGTTAGTTTGCCTAAAGTCGTATTGCCTAAAGTTGTTTTTACTCAAGTCGTTTTGCCTAAAGTCGTTGTGCCTAAAGTCGTTTTGCCTAAAATTATAATCGCCTGCTTAAGTTCCCTTAAAGTCGTTTTGTCTAAAATCGTAATGCCTAAAATTCGTTTTGCCTAAAGTCGTTTTGCCTAAAGTCATTTGGCCTAAAGTTAGTTTGCCTAAAGTCGTTTTGCCTAAAAGACATTTTGCCTAAAGTCATTCCGCCTAAAGTCGTTTTGCCTAAAGTCATTTTGCCTGAAGAACATTTTAGGCTAAATGACTTCAGGAAAAACGACGTGTACTCATGTGGTCGGTGTGACAATAGTCCTGGGTTATATTCCCGGTCGGGTTGGATGTTCCTCGTTCGTGTTCAGGCCCGGGTTTACTTCCGGGTCGCGGAAGGCAGTGTTGCGCCACCGCGGGATCATGGCAACGTCTGAACATTGGGTTGGGTGCCAGAACCAATTCGTTATCTAGAGCCTGTATCCCACGATAGCATGGTTTCGCTCATGCTCCACTAGAAGCTTTCAGCAAAACTGCTAGCCAGGCCTCCAAGGTAGCAGGCATGGACGTTCCTACTGAACAACTTATCCCACGTGTTTCACCCATAGCATCTACAATAAACAAGTTAACGTCATTTATTGTGGAAATAAGTAGGCACTTTTGTTTATACGAAAACAGAAATATTTTCGAAAATATTACAGGTTCACTTATTTAGTTATTTACAAACACTCGTATAATTTTTAATTTTTTTTTGACGTGAAAACGTCTTATAAATCGATGAACGCCGGCTGCACGCACGAAAAAGCATGACTCATTGTTACGTTCCGCCTGATCCGAGCGTGCAAGAACCGGCCAAACACCGTGCGAGAAAATCTTCTATAATATCAAACAGGTTAAAGCGGGCTTTTTAAAAACAGCAATTTAATAATTTTGATTAATTTGTCCAATTTCGTCATTTAAAATTCACAATTTATTGACATTGATTTGATTTCATTTTATTTCTATAAATAATTGTTCGTGATTATATTTAAACAAATTATTTAAATTAAATTCGCAAAAACTGTAAATAATATTTGAAAATTAAAAAGTATGTAATTTTTCATCAATGTTTCCTTATGACGTTATAACGTAAAATGATCGTCCGTAAACCGACTTTAAAGACAACCCCCTTTTTTTTTACCCTACTGTTTCTGCTTGTTAAGATCAATATGTATTTACATTTTTGTGTTCTATGTGTAAAAAATAATTTTAGTGTAGTATCTGTTCATTCAAAAAGTAAATTATAGATTTGTGCATTACCTTCTATAATCACTGTAGTTCATAACAAAATTATACATTTAAATGGAACATATACTTGGGAAATATTGGGGGATAAAATAAATGGGTTATTTATAGTTTGGAGGGTTCTGAGGAATAATCCCCATATTCACAAATAAACATTATTTCAACAAATATAATGTCGTATTGTTTACATAATACTGGTGTGGATGTTTTGGTGATTTTCACATGGCCTCCATGGCAGGAACACAGGAATGAACTTAAGGGGAGGGGAGAAGGGTACGTTTTATGTTCACATTCATTAATAATTGTAAACTAGCAATTCACCCTGGCTTCGCACGGGTAGCAGAGCATAAACCCCCACGTTTTTGTTTCTGTCGTAGTGTCGTATCAGCCTGCTGCGTCGAGAATGTGGGTAATATTAACATTAATAACTTCTGCCGGGGTATGTGTAAAAACGAACATATTATGTTTATATGTTACGCGTGACTGGGAAAAATACAATTGGCCTGTGAAAAGCATTGAGTGTTTAAGTCAATTCCAGCAACTTTCAAAGTTTTAATTTGTACTTTGTTAATAGTCATTCCAAATGCTAGTTTGATTGGGAATTGGAGCCGTTTGAACTGAAAAGGCAATTCTGTGGATATCGTCGGGATTCTTGGTATCAAAACAGTTCTATCAGTACCATAGCCAGTTAATATTGTACATTCGATCAAAAATTTCATAAATTAACTGTTAACTACTATCGCTGAAAGAAAAAAATGAAACAATATAAACTTAAAACGTAATACCACTACAATTTTATTAAGTAAGAAATAAACAAAGATAACAAACAAATGTTTTGAAAGAATTACCTGAACTACAGGTCCCCCCCCCCTTTTTTACTCCAGGCATCATGTCAGTAGGCCGAGTTTTTGGTGGCCATAGAGAAGTGACACAGATTGTATGTCTACCAGACGGCAATCTTGCATTAAATACATTCCCACGTTCACAGCCAATTTACACAAAACCATGAATTACATACTCAAATCTTCTTCGTGAATCACGCCGTCCTTGGGTGGAAACCGTGTGAAAATCCGTTCGGTAGTTTCTGAGTTTATTGCGTTCAGACAGACCGATAGACGCGACGGGAGGTCGTTATTATTTCTATTGTTAGACAAACATTTATGTGTATATGGAGTTATTTTAAGTGCATTTCAATCCAAAAATAGGTGCTTTATTACGAATAAGTGTGCGTATGTAACCTTCCAATAGTTCTGATGCGGTGAAAACCCTAAAACATGTTTGCAATACGTTTTATGAAAAATGATTTGGATTATGCAGAATGGACAAAATACCTAGTATTTACAAATAGTCCTATGTGTCAAAATTCTAAACATCGAAAATTTCGCACTGATTTTGAAGTAAAATGTAAAGTTTCGAGACAAAAGAAAAATTACTAATTCTCACAAACACACGAATTTTGTATGTTGGAATCACACTCGTGGTGCAATTAAATTCCAATGCAGGAAACAATATTTGTTCATAAGCCAACACATATAAAACTACATAAACTTGGTTTTACCTTTTTGTGGACTATAAGCCTACCTAAAACATATCGTGTAATTTTAATCGAAATATATGCCTAAGTCAGCATTATTTCACTATATGCACGTACAAATGGTCCAGCCAGAAGATTATATTAAAATTCGCTGAAAATACCCTAATTCGCCTCCAAATAACGATCGAAAATGGACGAGCATTTACATCACAAGTTTCAACAGCATGACGTCAGCCATCAACTTTTCGCATCTGACGGCATAATGCTTCCTGGAAGTGCTTCAACATGAATGCGTGTTCACCAATTTTCGAAACATTAATCAAAACATCTAAATACATCCATAATAAATTACCGTTTTTAACATTAGGTGCGCACTACTACTTCATTCTGATTGGATAAAATTGGAAACCTTCGTGTTAGTCAGTGCTATCGTCGTTTTTCCATAGTACTCGTTTATCTTCATCGTTGTGTTTATGTGTTTGCTGCATTGTCCAGGTTTGTTTGTCCGCCCGAATTCAATCTGTCTCGTCGTTGCTATCCCACTGTGTTCGTCCTTGTTGTCATATTATTTTTCGTGACTAAGTTCCTTCAACGAAATTCTAATGCTGTCTGATATTTAGAGGTTGTCGTCGTTGTGTTGTAAATAATTTTATTTTTTCGTTTCATCGTTGGTTCCGTTTGTCCAACATCAGCTGATTCAGTCTTGTTTTTTTCGACCTTTTGCGAAACCCTCCACAGAAATTCGAGCACGAACGATTACAAGCACTTCCATGAAAACGGCCAGCGCTCTGCTAGTTATTGCACACCTGCTGCCATGGAAGAACTTCCAAGGAAACTTCCATCGTGTGACTGGTGATCAAGCGTCCATCGTGTGACAGGGGATCAAGCGTCCATCGTGTGACAGGGGATCAAGCGTCAATCGTGTGACAGGGGATCAAGCGTCCATCGTGTGACAGGGTATCAAGCGTCCATCGTGTGACAGGGGATCAAGCGTCCATCGTGTGACAGGGGATTAAGCGTCCATCGTGTGACAGGGGATCAAGCGTCCATCGTGTGACAAGGGATCAAGCTTTCACAGTGTGACAGGGGATCAAGCGTCCATCGTGTGACTGGTGATCAAGCGTCCATCGTGTGACAAGGGATCAAGCGTCCATCGTGTGACAGGGGATCAAGCGTCCATCGTGTGACAGGGGATCAAGCGTCCATCGTGTGACAGGGGATCAAGCGTCCATCGTGTGACAAGGGATCAAGCGTCCATCGTGTGACAGGGGATCAAGCGTCCATCGTGTGACAGGGGATTAAGCGTCCATCGTGTGACAGGGGATCAAGCGTCCATCGTGTGACAAGGGATCAAGCTTTCACAGTGTGACAGGGGATCAAGCGTCCATCATGTGACAGCGGATCAAGCGTCCATCGTGTGACAGGGGATCAGCGTCCATCGTGTGACAGGGGATCAAGCGTCCATCGTGTGACAAGGGATCAAGCGTCCATCGTGTGACAGGGGATCAAGCGTCCATCGTGTGACAGGGGATTAAGCGTCCATCGTGTGACAGGGGATCAAGCGTCCATCGTGTGACAAGGGATCAAGCTTTCACAGTGTGACAGGGGATCAAGCGTCCATCGTGTGACAGCGGATCAAGCGTCTATCGTGTGACAAGGGATCAAGCGTCCATCGTGTGACAAGGGATCAAGCGTCCATCGTGTGACAGGGGATCAAGCGTCCATCGTGTGACAGCGGATCAAGCGTCCATCGTGTGACAAGGGATCAAGCGTCCATCGTGTGACAGGGGATCAAGCGTGAATCGTGTGACAGGGTATCAAGCGTCCATCGTGTGACAGGTGATCAAGCGTCCATCGTGTGACAGGGGATTAAGCGTCCATCGTGTGACAGGGGATCAAGCGTCCATCGTGTGACAAGTGATCAAGCTTTCACAGTGTGACAGGGGATCAAGCGTCCATCGTGTGACAGCGGATCAAGCGTCCATCGTGTGACAGGGGATCAAGCGTCCATCGTGTGACAGGGGATCAAGCGTCCATCGTGTGACAGGGGATCAAGCGTCCATCGTGTGACAGGGGATCAAGCATCCATCGTGTGACAGGGGATCAAGCGTCCATCGTGTGACAGGGGATCAAGCGTCTATCGTGTGACAGGGGATCAAGCGTCCATCGTGTGACAGCGGATCAAGCGTCCATCGTGTGACAGGGGATCAAGCGTCCATCGTGTGACAGGGGATCAAGCGTCCATCGTGTGACAGGGGATCAAGCGTCCATCGTGTGACAGGGGATCTAGCGTCCATCGTGTGACAGCGGATCAAGCGTCCATCGTGTGACAGGGGATCAAGCGTCCATCGTGTGACAGGGGATCTAGCGTCCATCGTGTGACAGCGGATCAAGCGTCCATCGTGTGACAGGGGATCAAGCGTCCATCGTGTGACGGGGGATCAAGCGTGGGGCGTGTGACAGGGGATCAAGCGTCCATCGTGTGACAGGGGATCAAGCGTCCATCGTGTGACGGGGGATCAAGCGTGGGGCGTGTGACACTCCGCGCTCTGCCCTGAAGGGAGATGGTCAGGTGGCTAGAGCCTTGAACGTAGTGCCTGAGACACTCTCTGCCCGGGAGGAAACACGGGTGGCCATGCCGTCAAACCCGTTTCCTCCTCCAGTTCGCCCGTCGACCGGGTTTTGGTCACGAAGGTCTCCCGGCGAGTGTTAAGGTTAGTTATGTGGCCGGCGAGGCGGTAACTCATGACTTAGACCAGAAACCGGTTTGGGTTTGGGTGTCCTTCGAAGCGCTTCAAATCTATTTCTGCGTGTAAATTCCTCCTTTGTAAAAAAAACACACACACACACACATGCGCAGACACACACATGGACCTGTAGCCGCTGCGTCCGTTAGAAGTGAAAGGCATAGGAAAATGTGCGAGCGAGCGGGAATTTATTGGAGTAAGCTATTAATCAAGCGCGCATTTACGTAAGTATGCAATAGCGTAAATATGTAATCGTGCCATAAAAAGCAAACTTGGTAAGTTTATGTGGGCATTTTGCTGTTAACTGCGCAATTCTGCGTAAAACAATCGTAAGTTAATAAAATAATATCATGTGAACAAGTTTTTTTAATTTACTTACATAACTATAAATGCCTAATAGATTCATTATGATGTAAGGAATGCCTTATTCGGAATTTTTTTCTGGCAAAGTGTTTTAACACATTTGCTTTTTTAAAAATGGAAATGTGTACAGGTGGTTGAAAGTTTTTTTTTTTTTGGTACGAACATAATGATTATGTTCAGCCAACTCCAGAAACAAGGCATTAAACAACGTTTCCGTAGAGAAGAAGAAAATATTACGACGTGATGTTAGAACATTATGAATAAAAAATTTATTACATGGCTGGCCCTTTCAAAATTAGATAATTCCATTATAATTACATTGTTTTCAGTAACACAGTGTACATTTTAGTGATATGAAATAAAAATCCGTTTTATTTAATATCAATGTTACATAATTTTTTTCATTTAATTTAATCTGTATTTCTAATGAAAAATATCATAACATAATTGTTCAGACATTGATAACTTCTACAAATTCCAATCGTGAGTAATTTCCATGGGCTGTTAGAACTAATAATGTGAATGGCTACTTATTTTAAATCCTCATCAGTAGATGAAAAATAAACGAAACTGTGTTGAACAAAAAAAATATATAAAAATGATCAAGTTATAGTTTGTCAAATATATTTTCAAAATTTCTGATTAGGGGTTATCTGTTTTAATGCAGTTTTTGTACACCGCCATGGCAGTTTTTGCACTGTTTGTCATGGAAACATTCCGAAAGTAAAAAAATTTAAAAATAAAATAATATACAGAAAACAATACTGAATCTGCTAATGTCGGACAAACGGAACCAACTATGAAACTAAAAATTATTATGAACAACACAACGACGACAGCAAGGACAAAAAATATTCAACCTCTAAATATCAAACAGCACAAGAATTCCGTAGTCATAAAAATAATATAACAACGCAGACGAACACAGTGGGCTAGCAACGACTAGACAGATTAAATGCCGGCAGACAACAAACCTGGACAACGCAGCAAACATAAACACAACGATGAAGATAAACAAGTACTATGGACAACACAACGACGATAGCACTGACGAAAACAGGAGGTTTCCAGTGACAACAGTTGCGACGTTTCGGGAACTGACATCTGTTCCCATCATCAGGCACAATCAGACTGATACTGGACACTGCCGCCGATCCATCATATTGCCATCCGGGGCAGTTAGTGTGTGCGAGACCAGAAACCGAAGTTTCTATAACTCGCTAAGTGCATAGTAAATCAGGTGCACCCCACACTTTTGTAGAATCACTTGGATCAACGGGCGGGGAGCGTGTCTTGTGGGATAAGTTTGGCACACGGGCCTGTGTGTGCGCTGGTATGTTGTGTAATGCTAGAAAAGTTACGTTTACCTAATTCGGCGGGGGAGAGAAGCTCCCCACCAGCTATATCGGCTAACTGGCGTGTTGTAGTGTCGTGTTGGTGTGCAATAGAGGCTTGTCGGTGTGCTGTACTGGACATTGGAAAACACTGGGTTTATATATGTTAAGCTCCTCTCCTTCCACAGCCAATGGCAGGCGAGGGATATCTTGACTGGGGTGATATAGACGAGCCCTAGCTGTGGAGCGAAGTGCCCCTGCATGGCTAACATCCCGCATGTTTAGAGCGTATGGGCTTCGGCCTGAGATACACTTAGTCTCCCTCCCTAACCCGGAACCCTCCCAAATACACTTAGTTATTAGTCAGGTAAGGGGAAAGAAATGAGCGAAGTGTATGTGTTTTACCACCCTGCCGAACAACCACCAGAAAGAGAAAACAATGAAGCACCGAGCTGCGGAGATCCAGGCCACGCTCGACTCTAGTCTTGAGCTGGTCTCCCCGCCGAGCGACACACAGAAACAGCGCGGGACGCCACATGACAGCTAATACCTCACAAGTCGCTACGAGGATCGCGCCCCAGCTGATGCAGAAGCAGGGGCGCAACAACAAGAGGGGGGGGGGCAAGGGTATTTTGTCCCCCCCCCCTTTGAAACCTTGAAGTGAGGGCAAACGGGGGCAAAGAAAGTACTAAGTAATCAATTTTTAGATAATAAAACTGCTTAAATAGCACCATTTTCCACCTTGAAATACAAATTTACCCCCCGCTTCAATAGGGGGGATCGATGATTCTTTATAAAAAGGTATATTGCCCCCCCCCCCCTTTGGAAATTTAGTTGTTGCGCCCCTGTGCAGAAGCACCATTATTTACAAAGGCAGAGCTGGGTCTTTCAAGAACTACTTGCTCACAATGCTCGGTCGCTGGCCAGAAACAGCGTCGCTGCCCTGCAGTCCCAACCCCACCGTGGCCGAACGCAGCCACCACGAGGATCAAAAAGTGCAGCTCGCCAAAGACCACAAATTAGTGCAAGTCGAAGAGTTGGCCAGCGCAAACCCTGGACCACTGCCGCGGAAGCCCAACCCAACCCCAGTCTTCAAGCCTGCCCCCAGGACAGCAAGAGGGCATCGCACCACGAACCCACCCAAGCTCTCGCACTCCCACGCCGAGCAGCGCAGTGGGGGAATCCAAGCTGCAGTTCCCTCTGCAACTGAAGGGCTTATGACGTGCTGACGTGATGAGCGACGAGAATTGCTCCGGTTACCAGCCTGGTCAGCTGGAAGAGGTTGGATAGGCCTCCACCGGACCGCGGGTTCGCTGGGTGATTGAGGAGTCCCAGTGTGAGGCGGGAGACTGGGGTAGGCGCCAGAAGTGATGACTCCAGAGGGCTAAGGGAGCATCCAACTTACTGGTCAGCCAAGTGGGGTAGGGGGCCGATGGTGGTACATATGCTGGGATGGGTAGCCTCAGCCCCTGTGTATAGCCAAAGATCTAACGCCCTTCCTGGTTGCGTGTGCGGCGTGATCCGCATCCACGCCCGTGGGGGGGGGGGGGGGCCGGGGTGGCAGGGCCGTGAGGCTAAGAGAGCCGAGTTAATAAAGAAAAAAGGGGGGGAGGAACCCCCTGTGCAGTGGCGTAGCCAGGATTTGTGTATGGGAGGTGTTAAGAAGCTGGCCCCCCCCCCCCGTATTAAAGTGGGGGTTCCGGGGGTCTTCCCCCGGGAAAATTTTGAAAATAGTGCTATTTTAGCAGTTTTCGGTAAAAATTGTAATGGTAAAAATTTTATTAATTTTAATATGAAATTTGTTTGAGTGATGAATAAGAAATTAATTAAAGATTTAATGCTAAGGGGGGGGGGTTGAACCCCTAAACCCCCCCCTGGCTACGCCCCTGCCCCTGTGACATATGCATGTGTGCAACTGCAGATACCACCGCGGCCTTCCTTGTCGCCGCTGCCACCCGCGGTTGCCCGCGTGACGGCAAAGACCGCTCCCTGTCCGGAGGAGCGAGGCGTCAGTTCACCAGCCCGCTGCGTGATTCCCTGGAGCTCCGTCGTCCTCCGGGGCGTCAGAGGGGCTGGAGGGGAGGCCACGCACCGACCGAGGTCTGCCACCGGCCCCTACAGGGTGGCCTTCGAAACAGACCTGGAGGCCAGTCGACATTTTCGAGGCTGGGCAGGAAACCCGGGGCGCCCACTGCTGTGTACGAGCCGGCCCACGGCAAACAACAATCCCCCCCCCCCCTGCCACTCCACCCGGAGACTGACGCCGACCTGGGCTGTTGCACCACCAGCGGTGCTGCATGCAGCTGGCAGAGAGATGGCAGTGCTGCACCGAGCCAGGGTCGAGGGGACTAGCCCCGTCCGCCGGCCTGGCCCCTACTCCCGTGTTTGTCAGGGGCCCACGGTCTCGGGAATCTCGATCGCCCTACAACACCTGGTCGCGCAGTATTGTAACGTCACACTAGCTGATGATATATACCTTGGTATTAGTGGTGGGAGGTCAGTCTGCCGGCGGCTTCCGTGGAGGAAGGATCTATCGACATTTTAATTTTATTTTAAACCTCACCGGGTTCGAACCGAGGACATGAGTGATTTTAAAACAATATTTTATTACATTTTGATTAATACAATTTTTATTATAAATTTTAAAATTTTTCCCGAATTTCTAGCACATGAATTACAGATTTTCAAGATGGCGACCATAAAGAAAAGTGCAACTATCTAGAATCCAATATGGTGGACATAACGTAAAGTGTAACGATAACATCAAACTCATCCAAAATGGCGGAACATAATGTAACAAGCATCATTTCTATAATCTAATATTTCGGACGTAACTATATGTGCATCGGTAATTTTAAATATTTTTACTTAAAATTAATTATTTTTTTATAAATTTAAAAAAAAAATTTCCGAATATCTAGCATTAAAATTACGGATTTTCTAGATGGCGGCCGTAAAGGAAATTACTACAGTGATGTCATAATTCAAAATGGTGGGTGTGGTGTAATACATTTTTATTACATTTTACTGAGGTTTTTTAAAATATATTAATAAATTACTGGTTTACTCTCGTCGGGAATCGAACCGAGGACCGAAATCTATTAAGTAATTAAATATTTGAAATAGGAAATTTATATAATTTTTTTGGATTTTTTTCGGAATTTCTGGTATTAAAATTACAGATTTTCAAGATCGCGGCCGTAACAAAAATTGCAACGGTGACGTCATAATCCTAGATGACGCCAGAGGCTCATCGGAGGCTGTATAAATGGATGCTTAAGTTTCAATAAGGATTTCATGTTCTTTCTAAGGCAAAAGTCTTTTGAGGTTTTTCAAATTCCTAATTCTTGAATTTTTGTGAAAGAAACGAGAATTTTTCCGAGAAAAAAAGAAGTTTTATGGTATTTTGATTAAATATGATTCATTTTCAGTCAATTTTGAGGATTATTGATTCCAAGAAGGCTGCCCTAAAATCATAGGTCGGTCGGTCATTTAACCCCACCACCCACCACAGCCTGAAGCCTGTCCCAGGACCGGCTATACTACACTACTATAGATACATGACCAGGCGACGATGCAATTGTTTGCTGCACTTTTTTTTCTTTCTTTTTTTGGTGCTTGTACGCACATGAGTCTCAGACCTAAACTGAGACGTTGAAACGTGCAGCTTGACATTTTCGTTTTGTGTAAACCGGATTGCGAGTAAATGCGGTCCCACCCCACACATTCCACGCGAGGTCTGGTCCCGTCGGCCTTGGGTATTTGGTGTTCGCCTCCGTCTACCACCAGCCCGTCCAGACACACATGTCACCATAGAGCAGTGGTTGCATAGAGACACTAACTTCCTACGCATGTTGCCGTCAGACTTGGGCGCCTGGTGTTCGCCTCCGTCTACCACCAGCCCGTCCAGACACACATGTCACCATAGAGCAGTGGTTGCATAGAGACACTAACTTCCTACGCATGTTGCCGTCAGACTTGGGCGCCTGGTGTTCGCCACCGTCTACCACCAGTCCGTCCAGTCACACATGTGACCATAGAGCAGTGGTTGCATAGAGACACGAACTTCCTGCGCATGTTGCCGTCAGACTTGGGCGCATGGTGTTCGCCTCCGTCTACCACCAGCCCGTCCAGTCACACATGTCACCATAGAGCAGTGGTTGCATAGAGACACTAACTTCCTACGCATGTTGCCGTCAGACTTGGGCGCATGGTGTTCGCCTCCGTCTACCACCAGCCCGTCCAGACACACATGTCACCATAGAGCAGTGGTTGCATAGAGACACTAACTTCCTACGCATGTTGCCGTCAGACTTGGGCGCATGGTGTTCGCCTCCGTCTACCACCAGCCCGTCCAGACACACATGTCACCATAGAGCAGTGGTTGCATAGAGACACTAACTTCCTACGCATGTTGCCGTCAGACTTGGGCGCCTGGTGTTCGCCACCGTCTACCACCAGTCCGTCCAGTCACACATGTGACCATAGAGCAGTGGTTGCATAGAGACACGAACTTCCTGCGCATGTTGCCGTCAGACTTGGGCGCATGGTGTTCGCCTCCGTCTACCACCAGCCCGTCCAGTCACACATGTCACCATAGAGCAGTGGTTGCATAGAGACACTAACTTCCTACGCATGTTGCCGTCAGACTTGGGCGCCTGGTGTTCGCCACCGTCTACCACCAGTCCGTCCAGTCACACATGTGACCATAGAGCAGTGGTTGCATAGAGACACGAACTTCCTGCGCATGTTGCCGTCAGACTTGGGCGCATGGTGTTCGCCTCCGTCTACCACCAGCCCGTCCAGTCACACATGTCACCATAGAGCAGTGGTTGCATAGAGACACTAACTTCCTACGCATGTTGCCGTCAGACTTGGGCGCCTGGTGTTCGCCACCGTCTACCACCAGTCCGTCCAGTCACACATGTGACCATAGAGCAGTGGTTGCATAGAGACACGAACTTCCTGCGCATGTTGCCGTCAGACTTGGGCGCATGGTGTTCGCCTCCGTCTACCACCAGCCCGTCCAGTCACACATGTGACCATAGAGCAGTGGTTGCATAGAGACACTAACTTCCTACGCATGTTCCCGTCAGACTTGGGCGCCTGGTGTTCGCCACCGTCTACCACCAGTCCGTCCAGTCACACATGTCACCATAGAGCAGTGGTTGCATAGAGACACGAACTTCCTGCGCATGTTGCCGTCAGACTTGGGCGCATGGTGTTCGCCTCCGTCTACCACCAGCCCGTCCAGTCACACATGTGACCATAGAGCAGTGGTTGCATAGAGACACTAACTTCCTACGCATGTTCCCGTCAGACTTGGGCGCCTGGTGTTCGCCACCGTCTACCACCAGTCCGTCCAGTCACACATGTCACCATAGAGCAGTGGTTGCATAGAGACACGAACTTCCTGCGCATGTTGCCGTCAGACTTGGGCGCCTGGTGTTCGCCTCCGTCTACCATCAGCCCGTCCAGTCACACATGTGACCATAGAGCACTCGGAGAACATAAACAGATGTCTAGACAGGAATAATCAGCACACGAAGAATACCATCTTAATACTAGCTAGATTAATCAGGAGCACACGGAGAAAACAAAAGCACATTTCCTTAACCCATATCAACAAATCATAGAAAATAAAATAAAAATAAAAATTTAATATTTGAAAATAATAAAATTAATCATAAACATACTAAAAATAAAAAATGAAAAAAATTGCAAAAACAGCTTTTGTCTGCCTGTGAACTTCTCCTTTGTGGAGTAAGGATACAGTTCTAGTACAAGCCAGAATTTTTACAAAGACAAAACAGTAGCGACTTTTCGGCCTGTCTGTTTGTGCCCGATGACCCGAAACATCGCTACTGTTTTGTCTTGGGGGAGACTTCTGTGTTCGTTTGTGCAGTAATTTTCTCTTGCTTAGTCTTTCTCATTGGGCTCTACGCATCTAACATTTGTCATCGGCTGATTATAGCTGGTATTCAGTGTGTTTGTGCAATAATCTTTCTTTGTCCATTCTTCGTGTTTTTTTCCATGTCACCCAGTGATAATTAGCAATGATTAGGGTCATGCAGATTTCGCGAAAAGATTCCGAGATTAGTTATAAGTTAAAACACTGTAGCATCGCCTGTGTTTCGTGATTGGGTGAATTTCTTTCAGGCGCATGTCGATTGTTACAACACCAATCACAGTAATTAAGTGCGGGAGCAAACGCATCCTGAGTGGCTCGGTCAAAATAAAAGAAACGATTTCTCTCGCAGACGGCCGCCAATCACAAGGGAGAAACCTCTGGTGCGGGCATACCTTGTTGCAATCTGATAGGCGTTCAGATTTATTCGCGAAAATTGCCTGCCCCTAGCAATGACGTGTGTCAAAAGTAATAATTTAAATCAATCTTTCACAGTGCAGAAAGCTTTGAAAGAGCGATACAGACCTCTGAGGCAAGGATGGGCCCTCTGGAGACACCAGTTTGTCTGCGCCACGGAGGAAGGGACTATGTACTTGCTGCTAGAGACAGGACTTTGTAGTTCTATTATTAGTCCTATTTCATTTTTTAAAGCAGATGATTTCGGTGTTATTGTTTTCATTTTTATAAAAAGTTGTTTTGCAATACTTTTCCCACCAATATATGGATAAAATTTGTATGCTGAATTTTCGTGGTAAATATATTTTTTTAATAAATTGGTATAAACAGATACATTAAGAACAATAAAAATAGATAAGCAAGCATTTGTTATTTAATAGTGATCAATAAGAGATGTCACAAAAAAATATTAAATTATTTTTTTTTTCTGATCAGTGCACTTTGATACAACCTTTTTGTCCAGGAATAATGACGTCCCATGAATTTCAAACATTAGAAATTTTTGTTTGTGATTTGTATTAAGTTTTGGTGAAATGCTACTTAATTTCAGGATATAACTTGCATTTCGGTGCTATAGGGTGTGTTAACTCGCATTTCGTTGTTACTCGGCGTTTGGCATGCTTTGCGGTGTTACTTTTGGTGTTGTCGCAATTCACCGTATAATATTGTCCATATTTATTGCTCATTAGAAGGTCGGGGAAGGGGGCGCTTCCTGAAACATGATTACTCATGAATGTGCTGATGTCTACTCTTTCCTTAGTCAAATTTTGAGTCGCGATGGACATCTCAATCTTAGAATTTAATCGGTTTTAGATCATCGGGAAAATTCAGAGTCTGCTATTTTTTTTTTCGGCCAAGGTCAGGAACGCCTTTGATCGGCTCGCAAGTGTCACGCAACTGTTCGCTCGTGCGTTGCGATCCGCTCCACCGGACAGCGACATGCATCACTCGCGCTGAACTCCGCAGGCACTGTGCGCCCTGCTCCTACGGCAACCTGCACAGCACGCGCACCCGGCGGCACAACAAACCTCGTAGGCGCATATCCGGCAATTAGGTTCTGCGATAATTCAATTCAATTCAAAAGTTTTTATTAACACATATTTTACACTTTACAGGTTTGGTATTTACAATGAGACATCCCAGCACACAGTGTTCTTTTGCCTAAACTAATTAATATATGTATAAAAAATTATTTAAATAAACATGTTATGCATGAAAGGAAAATTTAAAAAAAAACCTTTACGTATTGCCTTTTGGAGCCTTGGCTCAATGTCTTGGTTTTGATATTATACCTAAAAACACATTTACACGACATTGCGACGGTGGATTCTGTTTCGGTTGCCCGTGCAGCCTCCACACACGTCGCTCGCTAGGTTCGATCCTACCCTCTGCACCTGCTCCGGTCATGTCTCTGTGTCATGTCAGCTGTTTCTGTCTTCACTTCGTGCAACACTGCCGCTCTCCCGCCACGAGTTCCACGCCCTTCGAGAGCTGACACGTCGCACACGTGGCTAACAGTCCGTGTGGCAGCTTTGTACACCAGCCACGCCGTCTGCGCTACCTGCCCGAAGCCTGTACGCCCCGTCATGCTGGCGTTAGCCATGCATCGTGAGCTCTGTGCGGGGACGCACCACAACGCCGGACGTACAATAACGCCGAATGCCAAATTGACTACAACGCCGACAGCTAGAAAACTGCTGTGTACCACAACGCCGAATTACCACAACGCCGAAATACATTAACGCCGAAAAATGTCATTGCAGGACTGTCAAAAAGGTTAGGTTAGGTAAGGTTAGATTAGGTTAGGCTAGGTTGGGCTAGCCTAGGTTAGGTTAGGTTGTGGTACATTTTTCGGCGTTACTGTATTTCGGCGTTTTGGTAACGACCCGCTCTGTGCGGGGATTGGCCAGCCATGGCAGAGATGGGCGCAATGACTAACTCTACTTATCTTAAATTAGCTTAAAACTATGCTGAGTTGGGCCCAGGTAAAACCTGCACAGACACAGGGAAATACCCTGGGCACTGTCACGCGGGTTGCTAGTTCGCACGCATCAAGTGTAGGAGAACACAGGAGACAGAGGATGGTCTGGATGAACAGTTGGACAGAATAGAAGATGCGGAAGAGTTGAGTACTTGGACTCGTGGCCCGTTTTTGTAATTTATCCAGTACTGGATTTATGACCAGCGACGCAAGCGCCCCTGGTGGTGAGTGGCTACACTAACCAATCACTCCGCTGCCAGTCAGCATCTGAAACTAGAGAAGAAAGATGAGCACACAAACTTTCACACTAGACACTTGAATAACTAGTTTCTATGATATGCACAAATCACAGCCGAGGCATGGGCGCACACTGCTTGGAATTAGGCGTAATATAACCTAAAACTAATAATTTTTTTTTGTTTGGTTTTATAATTTCTGTAAATTTTTCTTGAGGCTGTTACTTAGTAACAAGGGCTTAGATACTAATTAAGATACACTACTTAAATTGCTACTATCACAAGCGCGGCTCCAGAGGAAGGGCGCGGGGGGTGATAGCCCCATCCGAACCCAAATTTTACTTCTTATTTCTTTGTAGGGAATATCAATGTTAACTTAAATACTTTCGTCAATGTGCTAAACTCTTCTTTCAATCAAAATTTGTATAAAAATACTAAATTTCAGTATTTGAGACCATATTCGCAAGGGAAATGTCATGATTATTAACTGCATCCTCCTGTGTGTGAGAGCCCTGCGCGAGAGGTCTTCCTGGAGCCGCCATTGTTGATGATAATAGTTATAGAGGAACTGTCGGCTTATAGAAGTCACAGGCAAATGAGGAAACAAGCATTCCTAATTAACTGATAAAGGTTTTAAAGTGCAATTCGAAATACTATACCTTTCAGCCACACAGCCGGCACTGGAGGTGAAACCTGACAGGCGGGTCATGCCTATCAGCCCCAACACGATAGGCAGAGAGCCCCCGGGCGCCGAACATACAGCTAGCTGCGTGCTTCGGACCACTATGTCAATTTGGCCGCCCGACAAAAGGCCCATTGTGCACCCGGGAAGGGGGAGGTGGGAAGCGACATCACGATGGACGAGGGGAGGTGAATCCACGGGAAAATATGATGATGCGTCATCAGCGGAACCAAAAAACTGATAGGTGTCGGGAATGTGGGAAAGTAATAATTGTGGGATTCCTCGCGTTAAGGTCCCCGCCTACCCGGGCACACACACGGTGCGCAGAGCTTCAGGAAAAACAACGCGATTTCAAAACTACTCAAGATATCCGAGTGGGATCTGCTTACGAAAAGCATTTAAGAGTTCGCTGAGGGCCGAAAAATAGTTTTAATTTTGGATTAAGTATTTAAAATGTATTTCTAGAAGAGTTAAAATGGCTGAAATGGATGCTTTCAGAGTAATTTTTAGGAGTAAAAACAACCAGTACAGATTCCTGAAAGCACTTAAAGGGACTTGTTGTGCTGAAACATGACTGTCATACGCACAGAAAGTGTTTTCTTTTATTTAAATAACACTTTTTAATTATTATTATTATTTATTGACATTTTATGTTTTTGTTCTGTGTTCACGTCTTTGGACGTATCTGCAACTACCATTCTCTATGGTGTAATATAAGTGACGCCGAAGCTCAATTGACAAGACCCCTCTAGGGAACATTGGACCTAAAACGGCAAATTGAACTTTTTATTTAATAATTACATAAGAGATTTTCCATTGTTGTAAAAACCTATTTTAAATTTAAGGAGTTGTGATGTATTAATTTGTTTTGCTAATTGTCTGTGAGTGATTTTGAACGTGTAATTAAGTCAACAATTTTAATGATTCAGCCAATCAGCGACGTTGTTACTTAAGATAAGCGTCACTACAGAATTAACAGTAAAGAGTCTGAAATTAACGGCGATGATGGCTGCATAGGCCGGGTTGAAATTCCCTTAAAAACCAATGAAGATGAATAGCTGGATAGGTCATCCTACAACCAGGATGTTTTGAAACGTCGTTTACATCTTAAGTATATGTTATTTAATTAGGGCACGTCATAACTGACGTGTACTGAGGTGTGTTTTACCGTGAGTAACCAGCGACTCATGATGCAATGCTAACTTAAATGGTTTCTACTTACCTACATCGTGATTTTGCCGACGGACTATCAAATATTACGTTTCATTGTTGAGCTATTCTAAAATCATATTGAGATAAACATTTTTATTAAAACAATCACGCATCCTGTGTTTTCCATACTTGACTTTTGTTCAATCACCCAGAGGTGAACTGAGACAGATGTCTCGAGATGCTCTACCGCAAATATTCAATGAGTTCAGCCGCGGAAAATAAAAACTAATTTTAATAACGAACATTTTAAATAAATATTATTTTCTCACGTAAATAATTTATTATAAATCGAGATTTTCAACAAGCATTATTATTCTGAACCATATGAACTTTTGGTTTCATGTTACCATGTGTGCAACCTAACTCCTGTAATTTTATTAAATATAAAACAACATACCACTGGATTGATTAGAAATAAAACATACTTTTATTTAATTAAAGAATATTTATATTAATCGTATGTTTATATGTTGTTATTTTACAGTGTATGTGTATGTGTCCTTCATAATTCTAATTGATTTGTTTGTCTATTCCCATGCCTTGTGAAGGTTTTTATAGTGAGAGAATATTTAATATTTCCCTTGTGTATCATACTACATGATCTTTAAACTATTAAGGAATTTACATAGTGCATAAGGGTGGCGCCCATATCTGAATTCTGAGAATTAGTTAAAGAATATATTTATTTTCCAGAGCCATAACCCAGTGGCGTAGCGTGCCATCTCGGCGCCTGGGGCGGGAAACCCATTTTGCCGCCCCCATTCTATAGGTGCTTAATTAAAATTAAATTTCACATACAATGAGGTACCTTTTATTGAAGTTAAAATAGGATGAGCGGTTTTAAAAGCGGATTCTACGGGCCTTATGAGCAGCGAAGTCAGAAATAACTTTGTCAAAATCAATATTAGCAGCCAATTCTTGTTCAATCGACAATATAGTCAAGTTTGATAGTCTAGCGGAGTTATGTTCTTATATATTTTTAATGCCTTTTTGGTAATTATATTTAATTTTCGGAGCTCCGAAGTATATGATCAAATTATAATTTTTCGGGGGAGTTGTTAAAGTATTTTTTTAGTATTATTATATAGCTATTTTTTATAAAAAGTAATAGGTGATGTATTTTATGATGGATGCACCGATTTGTGATGAAACGATTTTATGATATATATATATATATATATATATATTAAATGTTGTCATATAAATTTTGTGTCTTTTTAACTTGCTGCCTCCTCTCACTGTTCGCAACCTTATTAGTATTTTTTAAGCCTGCTATTAGTTTGGGTTTTAATATTTTTTTGGGTTTACCTGCGCTCGCGGTACGGGGAAATATATGAGTTTTACTGTGTCCCGGTTTGCGGAAGTTGTTTGGTTTGCCCTGGATTAAGGTCAAACTTTACAGTACAATGCGTAGTACTAAATTCAATGAGTGCGAAAGAGAGGCATCGACACGGGCCGACGCGTGAAACAAAATATTTTGTATGAGTAATGAACATAATAAGGAGTGCCGCTCAACTCGGCACGCGCGCGCCGGGCGGCGCGGCGCGATGCGATGTTGCCGTTCCTATGTAAACAAACAAACGTTATAAAGAGCTCTGTCAGTGATTTCGCAGTTTTTCTTTTAAATAAATATTAAAAAATAGTTGGTGCGCAAAATTTTAGATAAAAATGGAACATTATAGTGTGTCTGACACATGTAATGAATGAATTATAGATCAGATCTCAACCCGCTTCACCGGCGACCCGCCCCCGCGGGCTGCCGCCCGGGGCGGGCCGCCCCCTCCGCCCCACCCACGCTACGCCACTGCCATAACCATCCATAGATAATTATTTATTATTTAAACTTCAATATCTAAATGACAAGTATATATTGTTGTTACTTAACAATACCACACACTATCTGTGTATTTGTGTATATTTATATAACGAACACACCACAGATAAGTGGCTACTACTACGTGTAGCCCAACACACACTGATTCTGTCACTTGTCTAAGTACAGAAGAGTGGTTCCACAACGTGGGGCCAAACACACCGAAGAAATTTAGTATAGCAGCCACACAGCCGGCACTGGAGGTGAAACCTGACAGGCGGGTCATGCCTATCAGCCCCAACACGATAGGCAGAGAGCCCCCGGGCGCCGAACATACAGCTAGCTGCGTGCTTCGGACCACTATGTCAATTTGGCCGCCCGACAAAAGGCCCATTGTGCACCCGGGAAGGGGGAGGTGGGAAGCGACATCACGATGGACGAGGGGAGGTGAATCCACGGGAAAATATGATGATGCGTCATCAGCGGAACCAAAAAACTGATAGGTGTCGGGAATGTGGGAAAGGAATAATTGTGGGATTCCTCGCGTTAAGGTCCCCGCCTACCCGGGCACACACACGGTGCGCAGAGCTTCAGGAAAAACAACGCGATTTCAAAACTACTCAAGATATCCGAGTGGGGGTCTGCTTACGAAAAGCATTTAAGAGTTCGCTGAGGGCCGAAAAATAGTTTTGATTTCGGATTAAGTTTTTAAAATGTATTTCTAGAAGAGTTAAAATGGCTGAAACGGATGTTTTCAGAGTAATTTTTAGGAGTAAAAACAACCAGTACAGATTCCTGAAAGCACTTAAAGGGACTTCTGTTACACCTTTATCTTCGTTTCTCGGCCATATAATGTTACGGTCACCGCTCAAATTTCACAGCTGTCCTGTGACGACGAGAAGACTGCGCGCCAGTCCAGAGGAGACACCGCGCTAGAAGCACCAGCGAGCGTCGCGCTTATCATCCCGCCTCACCAACACACATAAACCCCTGACGAGGCGGGATACTGCCTGAAGGGGTGCCTCAGTTGTCCCGGGTGGCTATTCACGCTGTCCGACCAATGAACCTGTAACTACTAACATCGAAATCTCACGCAAGGAAAATTTGTGTGTATTTTTGAACAAGCAGATAATAAAAAAATAGTACCTTAAAATAATTATATTTGTTACGTGAAGTATTAAATATACATTGATTATAATCTCGTTCAGAGTTAGAAATACGATATTTACCACGAACGCTCGCCTGCTACACAACCTACCAGCGCACACACAGGCCCGTGTGCCAAACCAATCCCATAAGACACGCACCCCCGTCGTCGATTCAAATGATTCTTCACCAGTGTGGGGTGCACCTGAATTACTATGCACTTAGCGAGTTGTAGAAACTCCTGTTTCTGGCCTCGCCCACGCTTACTGCCCCGGATGGCAATATGATGAATCGGCGGCGGCTCGCCTGCGGACTCGATGTAGAATGTTGTCCCACGTCGGGCGCCAGACGTCTCGGGGCCCGTCTCCGCAGGCAGTGTGGAGACGTGGCGGACGTCTCCGGTAGTGTTACCGGTCAGTGGTGTCCAACCAGCACCAGCCCTCTCGAGAAGTGCCCTGAAGCAGTCCACGTGTCAGAACACGTGGACACGCCCCTACGCCCGTCTTATGGCAGGCGACTTGAGTCACAGTTCACAGGCGCTGCGGTTAAATCTTTCGTTCGAGTGCAGGCCACCCAAGTATATCCGGTACAAAACAAATACTGACGGAAGGGTAGCTTGCGGGTCGTTACTACAACGCCGAATGTCAAAATTGACCACAACGCCGAAATACCATAACGCTGAATGTCAAAATTGACCACAACACCGACAGCTAGAAAACTGCTGTGTACCACAACGCCGAAATACCACAATCAAACCTAACCTTACCTTAGCTAACCTAGCCTAATATAACCTAACCTAACCTAGCCTAACCTAGTCTAACCTAACCTAGTCTAACCTAACCTAACCTTTGGGGCAGTCCTGCAATGACATTATTCGGCGTTAGTGTATTTAGGCGTTGTGGTGCGTCCCCGTAGCTTGCGTGTCACTTGCTCTCAGTCCGTGACGCAAGGACAGTGTAAAAAAACACAAACAATTAACGAAAATAACAAAAAAACATAAAACAGAAATTAAAAAAAAAATAAAAAAATAAAGGAGAGATGGGTGAGCGACTCATGACCGCGTCTGGTCTCGCCGGTGTCTCGCGTGGGACTGGAGACCCGGATGCCAGTGATGCCAACTCCTACAGAGTGTTTTCCCTAGGACCAACTTCAAATAGGTACCCCTAGATTTAGATTAAAAACCCCTAAAGTTTTCATTGTACACCCTGTTTGAGAGCTAAAATTATTTTCTCTTGAATCTTACATTTCCTTGTTTTTCTGCCCAAACAAAGCATAACCATTGTGAAAAAAAAAAACATTCAGTATCTACAATTTTTTTATATATTTACAAATTTAATTTCGGTTTAAAGAATACATGTTTACTAACCTTGAAGTTCTGTATCGGTCTCCCAACATTTCGAATATTTTTGCTGATAATTTTTTTTTTTTGGCATTCTGGGAAAGATTTAAACACAAATAATTAATTATTATTATGGTTTTTTTTAATTCCTTGGCATTACAGAAAAACATAAACGACTTACTCTGCAATCCAATAAAACTCGCGTGTACACAACAAACTAAAGGACATAACCTCAACCAGACAACTTACAATGTGAAAACGTTGAACGGTAAAAGTAGAAACGGAATTCTCTTAAACAGCAAGTTGTTGTTGGTCGTAGTGCGAAATTCAGCCACTAGCGCCATTTGTGTTGCTGTTATTTTTTTTTCACTTTGTTTTCAAGATATACACATTAATTTCACAACATCAAAACATTTCTTAAAAAGATGTACTCCCTAAAAAAAACCCATTACATCTTGTTTCCCTTAAATTTGGGGGAAAATTCCCCAAGTTGGCGCCGTGTCACGTGCTGTACACTGACGTAAGGCATGCCATGCGTGCCTGGCCGGGTTACAAGGGTCGTCGCTACCCACCCCCCTACGCTCCCCTCGCATCGTCCTGCCCCGGCGCTGTTGTCTATCACTGAGCGGCCTTGGGAATTCAGCGGGCCACCGCGCAGAGTGGCGCGAATAAACGCCGTCCTTCTGGACTGTTCGGGCGTCGGGTCGGCTCGGGATTACGCGACCTGTCACACCCGCTCTCGTCGGTTCGAGAAGAACGTCTCAAGTACTTAAGCAGCGACGCCGGCCTCCGCGGGGGTTCCGAGCCGATTCCGAGCGATGGGAAGCGCGACATCGGCGAAGAGGGTGAGACACAAACCCCCCTTCCCCCCTTCCCACTGAAAGTGGCGTGACGCGGAGTTCGACTGGACCGTGAGAGTGCAGTGACCGAGTGGCGCGAGAATGTGTGTGTGTGGACAGGCGCGAGGTAAGGGGCGAACCACTGTTGAGCCTAGCTACAGTGAGGAGTGTGAACTGTGTACTGGACAGACATTGAGTGACTTGATAATAAACATTTTTAAGTGCTAATGATTTGTGATAGGGCATTAAGTTAAATTATTTATTATTAATGAAAATATTAGTAAATAATAAAACTGTAATAAAACTTAATTGGTATATCCCTTACGAACCCAGATCTCCTCACATTATAAATCGTAACAATAAAATGAACGAAAAAGTAAAAGCGTGTTGAGTATGAGGACACGCTACGGTAAAACTCAGGAAATTCCCTGTCTACATTAATGGGTTCGTGTAAATATTTCTGCTTCTCCAGACGACTTCAGGGCTGTGCAAGCAGGCTAGCGAGGCCCCACACCACCTTTTCCACTACCCATGTAGGCCTAACGTCAAATGTTTTCCATACAATTGGAAACCCCCATTAATATTATGATGTAAATGCAATCTATTCAAATTTTAATAACAATAATATTAAATACTTATGATAAATTAATAAAACCCTTGTTAGCTTAAAATGCAGTTTTAAAGAGTTTACTCAAGTATTCTGGGGGAATGCCCCCCAGTAGAGAAAGCCTTCTCCAAAAGATCAGACCATGCAAAATTAAATGGCCAAGTCTAAAGACGCCACCGCAGGTAACTACGATGTAACCAGGCTGGGAGGCGGAGTTGGGGCCACCAAAATGAGGCATTAGTGAAGTGACTGGTGTAGTCCGTTGCCTGGGCTGTACTTAAGAATTTGTTGTCATCTCTTTATTTTGTTTTCAAATAATTGTTATTGTTTTGGTTTTGTTGGGTAACACGTGTTATCAAAATTTACAGCTGTAAGATAGGATGTGCAGTGTGAAAGTATAATCCTTACAAACAAGCCGATGCCTAGGTCTGGGAGGGTAACTATTCAATAATTTTATTCACGATACATTGAATCACATCATATCAGTAAAGTTATATCAATCGTGCAACTGCAATTTGAATTTAAACATAGCACCTTTCCACCGATTCTTAATAGTCCGTGATGTCAAACCATGAGATAAAAAAAAAATTTAATGCTGCTACACAGTTTAAAACCGGTTAGATAGTATTTTACAATGCAAATAATACAGAACCTTCTCCTTCATGGCGTGCTTTCAGCAGAAACATCGGAAAGGCACCAATAAAACAGCTTAGCTAATTTCTCTTACCCTTATCTATTACTGTAAGTCTATCCACTGCTGAATCTGGCAGATATTCACACTGCTGAGTTTGCTTATATTACAAACCCAGAGAGAGAAAGAGATAATGTCTGTGAGACCAGAAACAACAGTGGCTTGCGATTACAGCGTAGCTCTTCTGCAACAACGCAAACTATTTGCCTCAATCCAGTGAGTTGCCTACACAAAAGTTCGCTAGATGCCGGGATGTTAGATTCTTAAGCTAATAGCATAAAACTGTTCTGGATGTAAGCCCAACATCAAAATAAGTGATATTTAATTTTGTACATAATTTTATTACTAGATAATATCAGAATAACTGCAAATTTAAAAATATGAAATTGAAATCCATAATGTATACAACAAAGTAATATGAATGTGACTAAACAAAAGTCTTATTTAGAGTTCTGCACCTGAAAATATTTTTTCATGGATTACTTTCTCAATAGGCATCTGTACTGAGTCAAGTGGCAAGATAAACTGATATGTTTAGTGACCAGTACCTTGTCTCATAATTTAGTGTTTCATTATATTATATGAAAAGGTTATTGTAAAAATGTTACCTGAGCAACAAGCAGGAAGTTGTCAGAAAAAAGTGAGAAACTGATTTCCAAGAAATCTGTTTTGATTCTTGGTAGTGACTTATTGAATTGACAATAGAATGGCCTACAGTTTTGTTGGAATTCAGTTCACAGCTTCCTCAATGGCACTCATATAACTTTCACAATGACTAGGTCTGAAATCATTAAATCAACATTAAATTTTTTACAGTGTCAGTCTCTTTATTTAATAGCCACACCTTGTATATAGACAATATTTAACCGGTAGTAATTGTAACAGACTAGTGATGGGATATTCGATACTTCGATACCTTGATACCTTCGATATTTGACGGTATCGCAAAGTATCGAGTATCGAAACTGTAAGTTCGATACATTTTTTTGATACCGGAATGCTTGTTCATTTGTATTGAATTAAGTTTTGAGTCGCCATCGTACAAAATACAACTACGTACTAGAACAGCTTATTAGCCATAATTATGATAACCAATATAGGCTTAAATCAGAATAAATTATAATTATATAAGTCGTTACAGCAATTTGCCAACAGTAAACAAACAGTAAAGAAAGGTTAAGGTTTTTGTTTCGTGTTCAAGAAGTTACGTTTTTCATACGTAACACTTCTGACATTGAATTCACAGGAAATTTGAAAAAACAATTGTAGAAACATCGAGCACTTAAAATTCACATTAATTGACTCCACTCGCAATCCGTCGCAATAGTAAGAATAACACGCCTAGTAATAACAGTCAACATCATAGAGTAAGTACATGTCTCGTCTCTCGTGTATGGTAAGTACCAGAGATTTGTATCGATATTATGAATGTTTTCAATTGCTGCGGTCGTATAGTGACGTAAATTGGCGCCACCAGCGCGAACTATCATTGTTTGCGACAATTTTAATTAGGAGAGCGCTATCTTTATTTACATTTGTTTGCTATAAAAAAAAGTGTATGGAAAATAAAGGGCTAACTCTCTTGAATATAGTATGTATTTTGCTTCTATTTTTTATATTGATTTTTATACTCAAGTCTTTGAAGTTGTTTGCAGTTTATATTTTTGTAATAAAGAGGGAATTTATATAATTTAAAACTAATTTATGTTATTTGTAATAATTGTTACTTAATGGGAAAATATTTTTCCTTGGAGTATCGAAAGAATCTAAAGTATCGAACTGAAAAAAACAATACAGAATCGAGTATCGAAAGTGTGGTATCGTCCCACCTCTATAACTGACTTAACCTAACCAATCTTTCACTTTAGTATTATCTAATTTTCTAGAAGCCACTACACTACAAATTTACTTTTCCTTTCATAATGTATATGTCATATGTGAAAAAAATTTTTAGTGGGATTTTATTTCTTACTATTTGAATTCAATGTTTGTATTCGAGAATAATTGATATTCATATTCGATTCGAACCAAAAAAAAAAACTGATATTTGCTCAGGCCTCATTGATATCTATTTGATGTGAGTGTTGAATTCTTTCAGTAAATAACCCAATATTGAAAAGAAAAAAAAAAGTAAAATTAAATAATAAAGGTGATTATCAGTTAATGAAAACTAAATAAAAATCGTGATTTAGTGAGGAAAGTGTATTTACAAAACAAAGTAAAGCCGGCTACAGACAGGGCTCTAGGTCTTGGGGCGCCTGATCTCCGGCGGGATGTAATCCTCCCCGTCCTCCTTCGCCGTGTGGCCGACGCCGGTGGCCACGTCGGCGGCGGCCCGCTCGTGCTGCTCGGCCGCCAGCTCCCACCGCTCCTGGTGGTCGAAGAAGAAGATGGTCCTCTCGCGCCGCTCCAGCCGCTCGCGGGCCTCCGCGATCTCCGCGCGGCGCTGCTGCTTCCGCGTCTCCAGCAGCTCCGCACGGAGGCGCTCCTGCCGCAGCCGCTCCCAGGCCTCGTACGTGCGGCGCTGCTCTTCCACCTTGGCGGGCTCATCCCGCGCGGCCGCGCGCCGCACCTCGCCCGCCAGCGCCTCGGTGAGGTCATCGCGCGTCACCCGCCCGCCGCCCGCCACGTCACGCAGCTGCCGGGCCAGCCGCTCGAGCGTCGCGCCGTCCGCTCCCTCCTGCTGGGCGGCCCGCTCCACCAGCGCATGCAGACGCTCCACCTGCCGCACACACGCACGGCTCCCGTGGCTGGCTTCCATGATGCAGTTACGGCACGTTCAAAACCTCTGTCACGTGGGACCATCAGTATAACCAAAGTAAAATTAATACACAGTACAATGGTGTTTGGAACAAGTTGTAAATAAGCTGCTCTATAGAAAGAAAAAAAAATACCGACGAGCTTCGGGTCTTATTTAAAAAAAATCGTTACATAAATAACAATATATAGATGAATTCTGAGATAACTGAAAATGCCAGCAGCGCAGTAATGCCACCTGGCAGTCAAGTTCAACAGCCGGATCCACCCACGAAATTCTGTACGCGAGCAACTCGATTGGCGCTGGTTCTCAGAACGTGCCAAACCCGATAAAACAGCTTTCGCTGTAAGATGTACTGTATATTTGCCTGTATTTAACCCTGAAAATAATGTGACCCTAAAACTTTTTGATGGTTTTATGAAAAAGATTCTATGGATTGGAAAGTGCAATTAAAGTACAAATCACTTGAAAAATATTTAAATTCCTTTCTGGTGCTACTTTCATCAGTAGAGTGATTAACATACATAGTCTCTTTTGAAATGCCGAGCTGCAGAATTATGTTTTAAGACTGTGGTTCAGAGAGAAAAGAATGCGGTAAAATATGGTGATTGTCCGAGAGGGTGAAATAAGAGGGGGTACCTTCTCTAGCAGCCATAGTAAAGAGAAGCAGAGAGAACCCAGTGACAAACTCAAATCGCACCCTCCCCTTCATCCTGCGTCTCTCATCTGTCAGCCTGTGCAGGAGTCCAGGAAGTTCCAGACTAAAGTGCCAGAATAAAGTAATGCAGTTTACAAGCAGAGTGTGTAGTTCAACTAAGCTGTCCTAATAGCGAGATAAGTTTGCAATTATAATGGGACCCCCCACTTTAAGTTTTCACAGTTTTGGTAATAATCATAGCATTGTAGGTAAGTGTAGTAATTCTCAATTGCGTGGCCTCTATGTGTGTGGATGTACACAATCTGAGAAGAAAATCATTTATGGCCCCTGGAAGGATGGTCAGCAAACATTTATTCTAATCAATAAGGTGACAACCTTCAACAAATTTAAAAAAAAGAAAAAAAAAAGATATGTTTAATGATGTGTCTAAATCTAACAACTTAAATAAAATACTGTACAGTCATAAAAAATGTTATCACTGGATGAGAACTAATGTCAAAATGACACTAAAAAGTTATTACACCCACAAAGCCATTACAAAAATTAAGACAGCTTTTTTTTTTAAATTAAAAAAAAAAAAACTACAATAAGGGAAATAAAACACAACAATATTACCGGCTTTGATTAAAAGTACCTAATACGCATGACATTATATTACAATGCAAAAATTATTTGAAGTTACTGTATTAAAATAAAAGCTAAATAACCTCCTACTAGATAGTATTGATTTTATTTAGCAAAGCAACTTTAGTGAGTAGTTAGTGTTAACAGAAGTTCTTAAGTAAACAACAAACAAAGCTATGTGACTTTGTTTGAATGCAGCAGGCTAAAGAATTTGAAGCTCATCAACATAATACAGTATTTATTTTTAGGAACAATATTTTATAGCGACAAAACCAAGATAACACTTAAACGTGTATTAGTACACCATTTAACTCCGAAATACGAGTTAATATACTGCTTAAAACTGTGATGCCAGTAAATTTGTGAAATTAATAATATTTAAACTATATTTTCAAAATTTGCTAAATTTTAATTTTTTTGAGTCATAAAATCTATTAAGATTATTTTTACCAATTTTGATATGTACCATATTTAGTAACTAAATACACAGACCAAGTGAATTATTAAAATTGTGTTTTCCAATTTTAATAAATCACCTCTTGTTAACTTATTTTTACCTTCAAGTTTCTTATGTCTACTTAAAACACACCAACAGACCTGCCAACATTCAAATTTAAAAAATCATGAGGTCCTCGATAAAAATTTTCAGGCCCATAAATACAGATTAGATATAAAAAACAACAAATGAGAATCTTTAAATTTAAGTGACATACCTGTACACATGTTACATGGTCTCTGCTTCAAAATTTATTTAAACAAATTATAGGTTGCAGATTTAATTTAGTTGAACATAATTTAGCGCTGTCGTGTAGTGATCATGCAGGGCCGCAACTAAAAAACATGTAAAATAACATTCTGCTCGTGTAACACTATTATCACTGTTCACAGCCAAATTATTTTTTTTATTGGAAGCAATACACTTCATGTGTTAGTTGTGTTTTTTTGTAGCGACATGTTTCACAATGTCTCCTCTTCCACTATGCGAGATAGAAAAATCAGCACGGCACACGCTACAAAACGCAAAATTGTTTCCTTTACGTGACTCGAGTATTGATGGAAATTCGTTACTGTAAGCTTTCGTATAACTTGTTTTGAAACTTTTACAAACAAAATCTTGGGGCCCGAAAAATCATGAGGAAACACTATTTTGGCGTGAGGGTGTGAGATGGACCTTAAAATCGTGAGCCTCACACCAAAATCGTGAGAGTTGGCAGGTCTGCACCAATATATGCCAATTTGTTGTTTTTTTTTTTTACACGTAAAATGTAAATTTTAACATTATAATGTATCAAAATTACACCATTTTTTGAAGGAAAAAAAGTTTTTAACATAACAGTACATCTATCTTGCGTTAAATATGCAATACACATAAAATACACATAATTAAAAAATATGTTAAATTTACAATTTTAAAAACCACAATTAATTTTAAAAAAGAAGAAAAACCAAAATTAATTTAAAAAAAGTTATGTAGTTTAGATTTATTTGTACCAATGTTTGAACTGATATTCCAGAACTAGTCTTCAACCAACACAATTGCTACCTTGAAAACTGTAATAGCAATACCGATAAAAATAAATGAATTGCATAACTGACCAGGTTAAAATCCAATACTATATTTAAACAAACCTACCTAAATGATAGAATGGTATGAGGGCATTCGTTTTTATTAGTCTCAAATTGAAATGCTTTATCTTTAAGTATTATGAAGTACTTTCCAAGAATTTCACATGAGATGAAAGCACCACCAAGCCCTATGATATTTACAGTAGAACCTAATTTTTTAGTACCCAGGAATTATGAATTCCTGTATTTAACAAATTTTTTTTATTTGAACGGTTATTTTCTGTGTAGTATTATTATTAACGCAATATTCTTCCACTCTATACAGCATTTCCCACAATTAACATTGCATAAAAGCTCTGCATTTAATAGCAAACCATTAGAAAAAATACGAAAAGTATGCTTATTTACTATATACTACGTGCCACACCTGCAGCTTCGTCTGCCATCCATTGTAAACAACCTTCATTTCCAATTTATTACATATGTGTTGTGTCATATGACACTGTCCATAAGCCTAAACTTAGGTGATGCAAGCACCAATATTAAGTTGAAACAGAAGGGTGTCTTTTGGTTTTATATCACTATCCTTCAAACTAAAATTTATTACCATGCATGAAATTACTCGTAACTGCTGTTGTTACATATATAAAATATTAGAGATGGACGAGTTGAGGTTTTTTGGCTTCGAGTCGAGTCGAGCCGAGTTTAGCAATTCATATTTCGAGTCGAGTCGAGTTCGAGCCACAAAATTTTTGAAGAGATCGAGTCAGTTCGAGTTTCATAATTTTATATTTTTTTTTGCATAATATGATAAATAAAATATTACTACACATCCATTGATATAAGAATTGTGTATCCAAAATGCATATCTGCATTATTTAAAAAAAAACTAAGTGATTAATTAGCAAATCATTATGATATTTAAATATAAAAAACTAAGCTTATGTGGTCTACCATGTTCAGATTTTTTCTCCATGTAAAATCATCCACTTAATATTTGTATCAGTTTTTACTTTTGCCGAAATTCGTATGCCGTTTTTGGCTAGTGTTGCAAACGTCGAGATACGTAACTTCTCAATGTAAATACACTTTCCGAGGCAAGCTTATTCGCCCGGAACTGTTACAACTACAAGAATATCAATATGTTTAATAAATAAATATTTCATGCATGCATGAACATTGTTGTTATTATATTTTATTCAAACAAAAAGAAAGTAAATTTATCTTAAACGTTATTGACACGCAGCGCTGCGTAGCGGAACACAGCTAAATTTAGTTCCAAAATGCAAGGCTGGCTGGCCTAACAAGCAGTCATTTTCACGCTTCACGACTTGGATGTTATTTACAAAATATTATAATATAATTATTAAGTGTTTTTATTTTAAGGTTTCGGAAATTTCTTGTTTATACGAGTTATTATAAACGGGGCATGATAAACATGATTATTAATACATGAGCGTTTTGGTACAAATTTTTCTTCAGTGAAAATCCATTGACGTATCTTGTAAACAAATGCGGTACCGTATTTGAAGTAAACACAGGATGTAAAAAACAATGAAAACAGTGCACGCTGTTTTCCAAGTTTTTTTTATATAAAATGGTCATGTGACATAATTTTGTCCTATAAACTGTCGCCACTATCAACAAAATCACGTTACGACATCATGTTCATAAATGAAAATAGGCCTAGGTTTGGTTGCACTTGTACCTATTATAGCGCCGTAGCACGGTAGCGGGCAAGGTTAGGTTTGCACGGGATTTGTTTTGTTTGAAGGTCATTATCAATTCTTGCTGTATTAATGACTTGGCGAAAATGTTAAGACAACCTATTATAAAGTGCTAGAATGTCACGATGCCGGTACTTAACTCGAAACGTATTTTGAGTCTCGAACTTGATAAAATATGTGACTCGGTTTTCGAGTCGAGTCAATCTGACCCAACTCGGCTCGGCTCGACTCGATAAATCAGGACTCGACCCATCTCTATAAAATATGGATTACTAGACCCTTATTAAAGAAGTTTAGGTTTCAACAAAATACATTTCTAACTGATCTTTGTGCACGTTCAACGATGCTCAATTTACTACATTACAAATGTTTTGAAATGGCAGTTTGCAGCACTGAATTTCCCAACATTGCAAGGGGCACCTTTGTAACTTTTCCTGTTTCCAAACGTAACATGTCTGAATGTCATGTTTGTTTAATAGAATTGTTTCAGACTAAAATATCTCATTAATTAAACGTTAACATGTGAGTATACACACAGTCCAAAAACAAATTGTGTAAGAAAATTTCGCCATAAAAAAAATTTTACTTTTTGAGATTAGGGATGGGGCGAATCCTGATTTCCTCGAATCCGAATCCTAACTCGAATCCTCGACTGGAATTGCCGAATCTCGAACCCAAACCCGAATCTTTGAATAGATGATGTCCACATATCTAATGTAAGTGAGATGTATTCTACTAGCACTAAAAGTCCCTTGACTTTATCACATGTAGTTTGGTACATTTATGGTATAAGTGTATATAAAGACAACAATTTTTTCTTGAGAAATTTCAGTTTTAGTACAGATTAGCGGTTAGGTTTTTTTCTATAAATAAGCTAGAGATCTGCGAGCCTAAGAATTTTACTTCGAGCCTAGCTCGAGCTTTTGTGGTACAGTTACACTTTTGGGAAATTATTTTTATCTTAAACTTAGTATAATGTTTGAATAAAGTATTAAAATGAAGTGGGCTTATTAATTTTGGGTAACTATTTACATTGTGTGTTTACATTTTGCACTGCCATAAAAAAAATAACATTTTTTTCCATTGAATTTACATGTTTCCATTGGTTCATTAGTAACTGATATCATCCAACTAACATAACCAAGTATATGTTTGTGTAAATGTAACAAATCTTTGGGAAAATTTCATCCTTGTCAATTTTTCTGGAGGCCTTACTGAGCTTCAACAAACTTAGCACCAAAAATCATGTTGTTTGAAAAGTACATTCACATTGTTTCAACATTTCCACTTTTCAGCACAATAATTCTGAGAGAGATTTTCACAGAGTCTTATTAAATTATGTTCTTTAATCTATCATGCAGAACAATAATTTGTTCTGCACGTTCAGGAGTTAAATTAGCTCTACGATTGGAGATAGTGTTTCCAGCAGAAGAGAAGCGTCTCTCGCTGGCAACCTGCTTGGCTGGAATGCTTTAGTAAAATTGCTTAACCTCAAAATTAGTGTCATAAATATCTGTAACTGGTCATTAAAGTTTAATCAATTGAAAGTAATAAAAATAAAAGCATTTTACTTCATTCAATTTACACTTGCAAAAAAAACACACACACATAAACCTACATGGAAATTAAAGTCTTTTTCAATATCCTGAAGTCTGAAATATGTTTACTCATGTCATTAAATGTAGAGCTGTATTGAAGAAGCCGATTTTGCCAATATTTAGTTGAATCGGCATTTCTGCCGACTTCCGATACAGTACGCTTGTTAATTTTCGGCCGATATTACTGAAAAACGAAAGAGACTGCCATAACCTAAAAATCCACGAGTACCATTTTCACTTTTCGTAGTAGTACTGCATTCTTTCACATCGCATTATTTCTTAGCAACATGTGCCAACCATACATATCAAAGTTTAACATCCTTTTTTTTTTTTTCAACAATGTTCTTTAATATGTCATAAATAAATAATACATTACTATTACGGTAAATATACATCTCGGTTGTTACGGTAACTATAGTGCAAATATGGTAGCTATCATGCTTCTGTAGTAATTATGGTATTCTACAAAGAATCTTTAGTTCTTATTACGGTAATTACCTTAAAATAACTTTCGGGTTTGTACTGTAGTTATGGTACATCATCCATATTTCTTCGTATGTTGTTGTTCATTTGTCTTTGTCTTTTCTTCATATTTACGTGAGCCATTATTTGATACAGGAAGTTTCAGAAAAAATTTTAACGGACTTTATATCACACATTTAATGGCGTAAATGATAAGACCTCGGGCAATTTAAACGCTTTATACGGAAAAACCTACCATGCGGAACCTCGTAAGCGAGTTTTACTGTATTTTTTTCCCGTAAATAGTAAAAAACCGAATCCTTTGACGAATCCTATATCAGACCCTACGAATCTTCGAATCCCTAGGATTCGGCGGGTTCGGCGGATATTGGATTCGGTCGCCCCATCCCTATTTGAGATCCTTCAATATGCACATCTCTCGTCCAAGAACCGAAGATTCCATGTTCAACTTTGAAAACAATTATGAAGAATTGCAAGACTGGATGAATTTATTTTCACAGTGTGAGATAATGAAGTTCTAGTTATGTTAATAAAAACGTAAGCATCTCTCATGAAATTTTATTAAGTGTGGTGTAAATATGGTTCTTATTGTTCCAACATAGTGAGATAAAAATTTTTTTATGACACATTTTTTTTTAGATTATTGTGCCTTTTTTTTTCTACATATTTTTGTCCTGGTCCCTTCAAATATGTAAAAAAAGGGGGGGTTCTACCGTATTTCTTACTTAGGTGGCATTCGCACACATGTGTCATTCAGTTACAAAATGATGATGGTGTTTGATGACTGCGCTTGAATATTGGTGAAGATATTTTGAGAAATAAAAAAAAAATTTAAAAAAATTATAATTTACTTAATTTCTTAACTATGTTTTGCGACTTAATGACTGTCTCCAGTGTGAAAGTGTTTCGATAACCCTGCCCTGCGACTTAATGACAGTCTTCAGTGAGAAAGTGTTTCCATAACCCTGCCTTGCGACTTAATGACTGTCTCCAGTGAGAAAGTGTTTCGATAATCCTGCCATGCGACTTAATGACTGTCTCCAGTGAGAAAGTGTTTCGATAACCCTGCCCTGCGACTTAATGACTGTCTCCAGTGAGATAGTGTTTCGATAACCCTGCCCTGCGACTTAATGACAGTCTTCAGTGAGAAAGTGTTTCCATAACCCTGCCTTGCGACTTAATGACTGTCTCCAGTGAGAAAGTGTTTCGATAATCCTGCCATGCGACTTAATGACTGTCTCCAGTGAGGAAGTTTTTCGATAACCCTGCCCTGCGACTTAATGACTGTCTCCAGTGAGAAAGTGTTTCGATAACCCTGCCCTGCAACTTAATTACTGTCTCCAGTGAGAAAGTGTTTCGATAACCCTGCCCTGCGACTTAATTACTGTCTCCAGTGTGATAACCCTGCCCCGGCACGTCCACAGTATAAGTATAAGTACGAGAGTGCACTGACGCCCTCCTGGTAGAAGAGCGGCTCCTCCCGGCTGGCCGCGAGCTGCTCCAGCGCGGCCAGCGCGCGGCCCCACTTCCCGTACAAGGCCCAGCCGACCAGCTGGTAGGTGCGCCCCGTCGCGCCCCCGCACCGCTCCCCCGCGGCCGCCAGCGTCTTCCCCACCAGCAGGTCCGGGTCCCGCAGGTCGAAGTGGTCGTCGAAGTAGGGGTTGCGCAGGTACTTCACCCTCACCTTCACCTGCAGAGGAGTCCACACGTCACCCTCTCCCCCTCCCGTCGCCACTCCACGCAACACTGCCATCTTGTTCCCTATTTTGCCATGTGTAGTATTCATGAAGCACTTTTACGAACCATACATCGTTATTAGCCATGGGAATCAAAATAATTTTTTTTTATTACACTACATATTTGGCAACACAATATGACTAAATTCCTACTGCACTGGATTTTCAGAGTCCCGCATGTGACTAATATGTACCATATGTGACAAGAACTTTCATTTTCTTTTACAGCTGATAAAATAACTATTACTCTGAATATTATAAATAAAAAAAATACATACCTAAGCTGACAAATCTTATTTTATTTTTTTATTACTGACTGCGTTAGAACCTTAAAGTTTTAAGAGTGAATAAATGGTAGCAGGTAAAATGCTAAGTGTCACACATCAAAGCAAGTATGTATTTCTTCCTCCCATTATACTAGGAGAGAAATTGAAAGTTACTAACGTAACAATATCTGAAATAAATGATGTTATAAAATGCTCTCACACGAGAAGGTAACATTTATAAAATATTCCCACTGTAATTTAACGCACTATATAAAATGTAACAGAAAAAAAAATGAGTTCAACTGTCCCTCAAATGACATGATGATGGTACAGAGGGCCGAAGAATCAACAAATCTTTTCACTCCTTCATTGTCACCGAACACACCAGCCCTCCCACATCGTCTGAATATCAATCCTGTGAGGAGCAACTTGGAAGAAGGAGAAACGATGAGAAACAATCGACACATTAAGAAGATTAAACTGGGAGTATTTCAAATGGATGATTTCTGAATACTAAAACAATTTTAGAAGGAACAAAGCATAATAATAATAATAATGGACAAAAATAAAAAACAACACCTTATTGTTGGCAAGAAACTGTACACCATTCACTATCTACACTAATAATAAAACTGTTCAAGGTAAAAGGTCTGTACACAGGATAAAACTTTGGAAAAAAAAAAATTTATTCGAAATGCTACTAAAATGATTTAAAACTTAAAATTTAGTTTTTAGATTTTTCATCTGTTTGTCTGTCTTACTGGTGTTTATTACTTTAAAAATATTGTATAATAATCTACTTGAAATTGCCAGTGGCGTAGCCAGGATTTGTGTATGGGGGGTGTTAAAAGCATGGCACCCCCCCCCCCCCCCCCATATTAAAGGGTCCTCCCCCGGGAAAATTTGGATTTTAAGGTGTAAAATACAGCTATTTTAGCAGTTTTCGGTACTTAAATTGAAATATTGTAATTGTAACAATTTTATTAATTTTAATATGAAATTTGTTTGAGTGATGAATAAGAAATGAATTAAAGATTTGGAGCTAAGGGGGAGGGGGGGGGGGTTTGAACCCCTAAACCCCCCCCCCCCCCTGGCTACGCCCCTTTCGCACAGAACAAGCCATATTTATTATGCCAGTATTTAGCCACTCACCGTACAGACCATTATAAAAAGAAACTTCGCCACAAATAGAGATTGCTACTGACTGTAATGAGAATGCAGCACTCCACACATATGTAAGGCACGGCAGCGACCTCACCTCCTCCCCGTCGTCGGGCGGCTCCGGCACCTCCTCGGGCAGCCAGCGGCCCGGCTGCCGCAGGTGCATGTGGCAGGCGTACAGGCCCAGCCGCGCGGCCAGCTCGTCCTCCCAGTCCTCCTGCAGCATCTGCAGCACTGCCACCTGCGCCGCCGCTGCGCGACCACACACAACCACACACGCCCGCGTCACCCCACCGGCCGCCTGTCACATCGCCTGCACAACGTCTAATACCTAGAGACCGGAAAAATTCGCGAATTCATTATTTCGCGATAGGCTAAAACACGAATCGTCATACCTCGGTGCTGCCTCTGCCATTGGCTCGCAACTCACACCTGGGTGACTCCGGGCCGATGAGGAACACCCCATCACCAAAGCTTTATCGAATCACAGGCTGCTATACGCTGGAATGTCTCACAAGACAGCAGCCAATCAGTGGGTGGCTTTTGACCGAGTGTACGTAGAACTGTGGAGTTCTTCCCACAGGTCATTGAACCCGCGAATTTTTCCGGTCCCTACTAATACCTCACAACAGTGTGGTTTTACTTCTAAGCTCATTTCGTTTTTAAAAACAAATTTCCGTGTTACTACTACTGAAGTGAATCTTCTTTGGGCGCGATGGGAGTAAAAATTTCAAGGCACAATTTGAATGCAACGTTTTTCGTGAAATATTAATGGGAAATGATCAAATGATACATGACACACATGACACTGGTAGGCTGTGGACACTGCAGAGAACTCGTCGGACTCCACGCAGTGGCATGAGGTTCATGTTAAAGCCTGGTATATATGCTTCAGGGATAGGCGGGTCGCGCCTGACGCTACACCGACTTGCTGGCATCTAGTACGGGAGTATTTGGGCAGAAGGCAACACCACGGGGTTTCAACTTGTTGCGTGCGCCGTGCCAGGGACCATATTTGCAAGAAAATTGTGTTCTTTGAAGTACGTATTATTTTTTTTTTACTTATGTAAATCAGTATTGTTGAACAGTGTTGTATGAGTATTGTTTCAGCTGGGTAACTAAATATTTTTTGCTGGTATAGTGCGAGCAGGCAAGCGATAAAAAAACAGTGAGGCATTCTACAGGACTGTCTTGTCGTAAGCTTCCTCTTGCCTTCCTTGACGCTGCTATCTGTAGTTGGGTTCAATGCACATTGGGCACACGGATGTAAAAGTGCATAACGCAGATTACGACATGGATGCGCTGGCAGGTGGTGAAATACCACTGGAACTTGAGAGTCTGTGGCTGCACAAGTTATATATAGACTTCAGTAGCGCAGTCAGATGCATACCAGCTTTCAGTGCAAGGAGTTCTGGATGTAAGTGCAGAGTAACACCTGAGTGTAATATTTGTACTGATAATAAAAGATATTCAGAAAAGTATAATAATAATAACAACAACAACAACAATAATAATAATAATAATAATAATAATGAAAACCAACTTATTGTTGGCGAAAAACTGTAGACCATTCAATATATAATAATAATAATAATAATAATAATAATAATAATAATAATAATAAAAATAAAACTGTTTGAGGTAAAAGGTCTGTATATTGGATAAAACTTTGAAAAAAAAAAGACTATTCAAAAAAACTACTAAAATTATTCAAAACTTTAAATTAAGTTTTTAGATTTTTCATCTGTTTGTCTGTTTGTTCTAGCATCACTCGAAAACTACTTGACAGATTTTGATGATACGTATTTGTTCATTAGTAAGATCTTTGACTAACTTACACACTAGGTTAAAGAATTTCACCCCTAAAAAGGGTGAAAATGGGGTGAATATGGCTTTAAAACAATTAATTATATCTGCAAAGATAACCAAACACAAAAACGATATCAGGTATGTACCAATAAAAAAACATACTAACACAACCAACCACAATTTTACTACTATTCAAAACTCAGCGGGTAAGAAATTAAGACTGAACCACAAGCATATAGTAGTTATGAATTGTATTTATTCATTTTTCCAGAATTCGAAAGTTAAGGGAATGAAAAGGAAGGAAATTATGTTTTATCATAAAAAAATCATATCTCCATAGCAAATAAAATTGATTGTAAGAAACTGAAAATGAATACTTGAATAATTATTTAGTAGGCTGAATTTACCATTTTTTAAATTAAACTCCGAAGGCAGTGAAACGGGGTTACATTAGTTTTAATAGCAATAAATCATATATCCAAGTAAATTAAGCTGCTGGTAAGAAACTTAGCAAGAATAATGTAAATTATATGAGTCCCTAGAATGATTTTTACATTTAGGATTTTTCTAGATTCTACTGCAAAAGAGGTGAAAAAAAATGTAAATTTTCTTTAATTTTAAAAGTCATATATCTAAAGCTAATCTCGTGGGATGTACAGTATAATTTATAGAAATGCAAAATCTTATAGGTAACTCATTTTTACTACTTGCTGAAATTATATTTTTTGTGAGGTGAAGGATTGTAAGTATAGTTGTGACATTAAAAATCAATATCTTCTGATTAAATGAAGCTAAATTTAAGATACTGGCAATGATTAATAAACATACCTTAAACTACATTTTCTTATACATAGTACTTTCTGTAAAATAATACCTCTTAAGTTGTAGCATTAAAATAAATAAATAAATAAATAAATAAACAATACAGATCCACTGAATAAATTTTGGCAGGATAAATATAATTTATATTTATATATAAATGTAAGTTATTTCACATCTGCGGTAAAAGATAGGGATGAGTTTGGTTTTATTTGGTGAACGGATATATGTACTTTTGAATTTTCAAAAAAGGAAAGTTTCACCCAAAACTTGAGTAAAATATTTAAGATAGAACACTGATTTTTAATAAATCAAATTTTTACAACCACCGCAAAAAAAAAAAAGGATGCTGTTAAAAAATTTTATTTGAAATAATTGGGAGTAAAAAAAAAAAAAACGGTGATTGATAGCGACACGTTTTGGGATAGTTGCAGGACATTATTTAAAATCAAGACGCTTTGTGTTTTATTTTATATACTAAATTACTTGCAATAAGAAGTGTTTTAGCTCCAACTTCAAAGGCACATACCACCCTTGGAAAGCAGTTCAGACATAAGTCATAAGTAGAGACCTGTAAAATTTGCGGATTCATTGACCTCTAGGATAGACCCCACAGTCCTTTAAATACTCGCGGAAATGACACCTGTCCATTGGCTACTAACGCGTGAGACGTCTCAACTAGGCTGTCCGTAATTTGGCACTTTCTTGGTTTAGTGTTTCCCATCGGCTCACAGTTCCCCGGATGAAATGTGGGCCAATCGCAGAAGCGGTACGAAGGTATAGTTAGTTGTTTTGATGCTAGCCTATCGCAAAATGAATCCGGGAATTTTGCACGTCTCTAGTCATAAGTAATGATGAACCGTAGCCCATGTTCCTGCCTCGCCGGCCTGAATGTCTCACCGGTGTGGTTGCGCTGCTCCAGGAAGGAGTCCATGAGCAGGCAGGCGGAGTAGCAGTCGGGGAAGACACCGTAGTTGAGCCGGTCACCGAGGATGCGCAGCAGCTCGTCGCCGCGCCCCGCCGCCAGGAACAGGCGGATGAGCGCGTGCGGCGTCGAGGGCAGCGTGTCGGCCGTGCTGGGGCTGAGGCGGAGCTTGTGCACCAGGTCCTCCACCTCGTCCAGGTGGTCCACGCCCCGCGCCGCGTTCGCAAACTGCCACACGCACACACACGCACTCCGGGACACTCTAACATAACACTGTGCTGTACGTTCGCAAACTGGCACACACACACACTCCATTGTGACGTGCTTCGCTCTCCGAGACACTCTAACAAAACACTGTGCTGTACGTTCGCAAACTGCCACACGCACACACACGCACTCCGGGACACTCTAACATAACACTGTGCTGTACGTTCGCAAACTGGCACACACACACACTCCATTGTGACGTGCTTCGCTCTCCGAGACACTCTAACAAAACACTGTGCTGTACGTTTGCAAACTGACACACACGCACTCCGGGACACTCTAACAAAACACTGTTTTGTACGTTCGCAACCTGAGACACACAAAAATAACACCGTGCTGTACGTTCACACACACAAACATAACACCGTACTGTACGTTCACACACACAAACAAAACTCTGTGCTGTACGTTCACACACACAAACAAAACACTGTGCTGTACGTTTGCAAACTGACACACCCACACACCACTGTGATGTGCTTCGCTCTCCGAGACACTCTAACAAAACACTGTTTTGTACGTTCGCAACCTGAGACACACAAAAATAACACTGTGCTGTAAGTTCACACACACAAACATAACTCTGTGCTGTATGTTTGCACACAGAGGGATACAAAAAAAATCTGTGCTGTACATTCTCACACTGAGAAACACAAAAACACAAGTCTGTGCTGCACTATATAGTAAATTGAGATCCAAAAACATAACTATGTGCTGTATATCGCAAACTGAGACACACAAAAAAAACAAACAACTATGATGTATATTTTTAACTGACATACGCAAACACAACTCTGTGCTGTACGTTCATACACTGAGACACACAAACCTAACACGGTGCTGTACTATCACAAACTGACACACACAAACATAACATGTGCAGTATGTTTGCACACAGAGACATGTAAACAGCCAAAATTGTACATAATGTTTACAAACAATGCTCTAAATACATACAATACTCTGCAGTAAGCTAAGAAATGTTACTCAATGAGCCAGCAATTGAGGCGAAGAACACTATCATCTCACGGCGATACAAAACTCAATATGTCCAAGTCATTTACAAGTATTATGTACGGGTTTTTGTGCAAAAAAAAGGGTCGGTCTCAAAACATGTGAAACACATTTTTACTGGGGATGGATGTGTCGAGTTTTGCACGAAAGCTCCTCAGTTCAACTGCGATCGTTCATCCCGCGCGCAACTCACCAGGTCCACGTCTATGGCGCTGATCTTCTGTTGGCTCTGGAACTTAGCTTCCACCTCATAGTGGAACTCCTCTGGGAAACAAAGGAAACAGTCGCGATTCATCAGAGCCACACCAAGTTCTTCTATTTTCAAGGAGATTTAAGTGTTACTGTGTTTATTATTAGTGAAATATATTTATTGAAAAAAGATACCATGTTTCTGAACAAATATGGTACTTGAATGTTCAGTGATACTAAATTCTCCAAATCAGTGTCATACATAATAATGTTCGCAGGCTTTCACGGCCATTGTCCGAAGTAGCTTGGCTTCTGGGTTGTAGCTGTGCCTAGGCGAATAATTTACCGACGTTTCGGTCAACATTGCAGTCGCCGTTATCAGGGAGCAGTTACCTACCGAAGGTAGTACCCATCATCAAGGAGATACTGAAGATAGTAGGTAACTGCTCCTTGATGATGGCGACTGCAATGTCGACCGAAACGTCGGTGAATTATTCGCCTAGGATACGGCTACAACCCAGAAGCCAAGCCACTTCAGTGTCACACATGATGCAACTTTTCAATATAATGATTTGTAATAAGCATGCCTAACTTTATGGAACAAATAAAATTAATCTGTTAAGTATTTCTATATTTGAAAAATGTTCTAAGGTACCTAATTTTGTAAAATTGAGTAACTAATAACAATTTCACGAATTAAAAAAAAGTGAACTTTTTACAATTTTTTTTATTCAATTGTGGTACAAATTTCATGCTAAATAAATAACTTTCATTGAATTTAATATTTAAAAGATTAGGTATTTATCATTGGAGTACAGTTTTGATTGAAAATGTTTATGAGTATCATGTTGGTGCTTTGTGGTGTACTAACTTGAAATTCGGAGCTATATGGTGTATTGAAAAGCTATTCGTTGTTATTTACATTTTTATCACAATTCACTATGTAGCCAAGCCATATAAAAACATATTCAATACTAAAATGATAGGTCAAGTGTAATTTGGGGCCTGTTACTCCTCTTTGTGTTCAATTAAATTAATTAACAAAGAATCATGAACTTAACCATGTATAAATTTAATACCGTTTGATTAGGCAATTTTTGTTTTATTTAACTCACAGCCATCGAGCACAGATTTTTGTACGACACTCGTAAGACCAAGTTCATAAACTACAGCAGAAAAGCCAGATGTGGCAAATTTCATAAAAATATTTCCGAAAAAAAAAATTATGTACACAAAGCGCAAAAATGCAAAAGCATCTTCCAATTTTCTACTTCTTGCATTTCTACTTGCATTTCCACATTCTACAGTTGGAGTAAAGTGATCCAAAAACTTTTAATCATAAAGATGTGCATAAGGCTTTGATTACCTTTTTTAACACTTGTATAATGTTTTCATTTGATAAATACTGTACAGTGAAAAAAAAAATGGTTTTATATCACATTAATAAAAATTTCACATTTACGTGAAATTTATAACACTAAACAAATTCCAGTGATAAAAATTATTTCTGTAATTTTAAAGTTTCGTTGTATGATTGGTAAAGTTTAACAATTTGCATTTTTTTTTATATACATTCATTGTTTTCTTATGTGTTGCACGGCATATTTGCAATGTTTAGAAATCAATGGTTAAAACTACGCATAAAAGAGTAACTGGTCTACTGGGGGCATTCCTAGAGAACAGGTCATTAAAGGAAAGTGTTGCTCACCTAGTTTCACTTGCTGAAGTAGCGGACTCTCCAGTCTCTTGTCCCACGCATCCTCGCATCTGTACGCCTGTGACAGAAACCATCTTCTGCCTGCAACACACAAACGCTGGTTAAAAGAATTAAAAAAAAAAAAAAAAAAAAAATCCTTCGAAAACATTTGCCTGCAGAGTGCAGCCTTCTATAAAATTGATACCTAAACTAATGACATCCACGGCTTTGAGTACTTTCTCTTAGCTAAATTAATCTTAAAAGTACCTCTTTCAAAAAGGTAAAGTTTATGACATACAGTTTTAATGTCTGTGTCAATTCTGTGAAAAGGTGATTTTAAGTTCATCAACCATTAAACAACAAATTTTACCTTTTTTTTAAATAATGTATAATATTCCAATTTTGAGTGAATTTATAGCAATATTCACATCCAGTGCAGTTCTTGCTCCACTGAATCTTACAGAATCTACCGAAACTGGGTTTACAGATGAGAGGGTGAGAGGCAGCATGTGTTTACAAGGGGCCACTCATGCAAAACACACCTGACGGGCTTGCTGGAGGATTTGGTACAGGGGGTCGACATGTTTCATCGACTTTGCAAAAGCATTTGTTAACGTGCCACAGTTGATAAATACATGGGAAGTGGTGAAAAGGGATAGGACGTTTGTTAGGTGGATAGCAAATTTCCTCATTGACCTAAAACAGATGGTAGGCCTGCCTACGAGTAAAATATATAAGTTGTCAGAGAAGGGCAGAGTTACTTCAGGGGTGCCGCAGGGCAGTACTCGTAACATCATTATCAATGAAATGAGATGGCATAAACGGGGACTTGTGCCTTTCCGCGGAGGATTGTGTGGTACCTGTACAGAGAAGCAGATGTGAAAGGCTTGCAGGAAGATACAGATGGATCAGTAGAGTGGGTGGAAAGGAATAACATGATGAATGTGGGCCAGATAAAGGTAGCCAGGTTTTCAAGAAAGAAAACAGTGATTATCGAGGGTTTATGATATTGAGGGGGAATAGAATAATCAGGCCTAGAGTAACAAATACCAAGGAAACCTGGAAGGCAGAGGGGAGCAAGTGAAGATTAGGTAAGCCTTGGGAATGCTGGGCAACAGGGCTGTCAAGCAGGAGGGGCAAGCCCCCTTGGGCCCCAAGGTAAGCCTAGTTGAGTTTTGAGTTTGTAAATAGAATTCACAGGAAACTTTACAAGTTAAGTGTTGCATGCAGATCACACATGGCCATGGTAACATTACGTTTTTAAAATACTTTCTTTAAATTTTGGGTTTTAAAAAGTTTTACATTAAGAGTAATAGCGGGAGAGGCCTGACAAAATTATTTTCTCCCAGGCCCCCTTAGTTGCTCTCGATGGCCCTCCCTGCTGGGCAAGATACTAATGGGAGGAAGTAGCGTACTTGAGGTGGACTCACAATGATCTGTAGCGCCCATCCTTCACCCGTCTATCCTTCCGTCGACAAGCCGAGCGATTCACATTGATCCGCACATCCGTCAAATACTTTTCCTTTAGATGCTGCCAACTGACTAGAAGGCTTTAACAGCGTTGGAAATGTTTCTTGCAATAACATATTAGATTGACAATTATGGAAATTAAGCATTTAATAAATAATTAAACTATATTTATTTTGCTTTGATATTTTTTAAAAATATTTTCAGTTGTTAAAGATGAGTTCAAATGTAATTTTAAAACATTTAATGGAAGCAGCTGGACAAATTAAAAAACTTTAAAATCTTTTGAGATATGATAAAGGTTGCCGGCAATAGATAGCTTGCAAACATTTTGAAGGTTATTTCATCCGACCGTCAAAGGTTAAAGCTTGATAAGGTTTGGACAGACGGACGAATAGAATTTCCCGGGCCAACTGATTGGCTGCAGGTCATGTGATTAAAGGATGGACGTGTGAGACTGATCATTGTGAGTCCGGCTTAAAAGAGAAGGTTTACATCACAATGGTGCGCCCCATGCTGGAGTATGTATAGGAAGCAGAGGTTGTACAGGACATCTGAGTGGATTGGGGAAAGGTGGGTCAATGGATAGAGAAAGGGGAATATAGATACATGTAATTAGGTTCACACCTAATGAATACACCAATACTCCCCCAGGCAACTGATCCCGTTAGGGTGTAGTCCTGGTTAGGAGAAAAAATGGATCTTTTACATGCCTGACACCATTGCCAGTGTCTAACATGGGTTCCAAGAACCAGGAAATAGATTTGCCATTTCCAATCGCGGCATTTTACTGGCGAGCGCACGGCTAGGTCGAGAGGTTGAGACCCATCCCAACTTCGGCCCCACCGACCCGCCCCCAGCTCCGCCGTGAACCCCCAGACCACCTACAAAGCTAGCCCCCTCTGAGGGATCTGAGTAGAACCGTCACGGAACCATACCTCTCACATCCCTGGGACCCCTCGGTCACCCAGTTGCTCGTGATCCAGCCGAGGCCTATCCAACCTCTACTAGCTCAGCAGGCTAGTACCCGAGCTTAAGTAGCTCAACACTTCCACTCATCAACAGGGCGGGGACCCTTCGGAGTGTTCTCCAAGCATAGGAGGACTACTACCACCACGTTTCCTACTCCAATCCTGATCCGGAGCCATTAGAGGAAACCTCAGCAGCGAACAATCACAGTAAAGGATCAGTCCCATGGTACCATTCATTTTCAGGTATAGTGCTTTCCCGGGCAGCCTCACGGCAGCCGAGCTCCCCCGAATCAGGACATGGATGTCCTTGGGTACTTCAATATCAGCATGTCTTCCGCCCGAAGGTTACAGCTGTGCCGAAGCCCGGGTAGGAATATAGATTCAGGAGGAAGAGCTCCATAATTCATGTTTTAAGAGAGAAAAACGTAAAATTTAAAAAAAAAAAAAAAAACTCGCTGCTTAAAAGAACATTCGGGAACTGCAATAGTTTAGATGAGTGTGTGTTGTCACGGCATGTAGTAGATGTCAGTAAAACAACAAAGAGGGGGGAAGGTAAAGAGAAATGTAGGGTAGAGACTTGCAAACGGGCTCCTGCCCATCAGCAGCAGGTTTCAATTTCAAAGTTCATATGTTTCTGATTTTTACCTTGCACTCGCGACTTCAACGCATTTGAAAAGTTTCCTCTGCGGCAAATATTTGCAACTGTTTTCAGCATTTTCACTTACATTGAAAGCAACACTGTAATTACAAAAAAAAAAAAACACCGCACTGGCGTTTTGTTTACTAAATAAGAGCGGAATCCAAAATGGTACATTATTACTGTTCAGAGCTCAAAGTGTAGATGTAGAGTACTATTTTGGAACCTGGTCTTTTTGGGATATCTCATGGTCACAGAGCATAAAACAAGAAGATGATCGAAATTCTCCATATACTCTATGGTCACAGGTATGTTTGTTTACGAGTTTTAAATTTTGGTTATGTTCGTCCAGATGTATCAGAGACTAGAGATCTCTAGGATAAGCTAGAAGGCTGTCATTAATACATTACGTATCTGAAATTGTCAATCTTTTCTTCGCAGTGGTGTTTTAGATAACGAAAGCAGTAAGTACGTGTTAGGTACTCTATGAAGATTTATTAGTGGCACCGGGGTGGTAACCTGGGTATCAATAGAAGCTGAGTTCGAATCCTAGGCGAGGGCCTTTTTTATTTGGCGTGATGCTAACGGGAACGTCGGGACGGGCATTTCCAGTGGTATGTTAGATTTTTTAGGGTCCCGTTTTCATAATTTTTCATGAAAATAGATAAAATGTGAGCTGTCATCTCGAAAACGCTCAAATTGGACGAGACTTAGCAACAGTAACATAGCTCAGGGTAATACTCGGCTATCACGGCTTTTTATAATAAAAAAAGAATCGGAAACTCATGGTTTTCACACACGTCCCTAAATTTACTCCGAATGAATGGTTTTGTAATTCCTAATAATTTGTTTTTAAATTAAATTTTTATATTTTACATTATCATACCTTTTGTTTTACGCTGCGGCCATTCAATTGTTTACCCGTGATAAATATGAATATATGTTTTACGTATACTTGAGATGTTCCTGAATTAATCCTGAAAGGAAGGTTTCTTAATTCTTACTGGTTTGTTAAAAAAGATAACAGTTTACAGCTTACATTACAATACCCATGTATTCACACTATTACAGACATTAATTGTTTAACCATATGGATTTTTATAAAAAATTTTTGGAGAACTTTATTCGATGTAGATGTTGTAATAATGAAAATTGTTTAAATAATGACTGTATTGCAGTTGTAAGGAATTTTTAATTCCTTTATTACATGTAGTTGTATTACAAAATGGTTGTTTTGTCATATTAAAGTATGTACTATTTTGAGTTACATCGTAACGGACGAGTCTAATGGAAGGCAAAAATTAAATAGAATTGTTAACATCGTTCATTTTCTGTGAGGAATACGTGCTGTGCACTGAAGTAGCGGACACATTGAATTTTGCATTCTTTCCAGGGAATTCTTTGAATACAGCCGTCATATATTCTGTGTTTGATATGACTGTTGTTTCATGTAGGGTATCCAAGTTTATCCTTGGATCCTGAAGGCTTGATTCTGATTGCATGATCCTGTTGGCTTGATACTGTAGTACATGATGCTTGTTGTTTTAGTTCAGTATGTCAAAAGATCCTGCACATGAAAGAAATTGCGAAATAAGAAAGACTTATGATTGTAAGTTCAAAAAAAAACTTCTTTATTCAACTTATGAATACATTATTATATGACAATATTTTTTTTTTAAGTACAGGATATCTCTATATATTAATTTATCTCCCTCTCTCTATACCTGTATACCTCTCTATATCTCTACATATTCCTGTCTATATGTTTATCTTTACAAAACAGGAGATGAACACACATTTATCTACACACATACACATAACCCTATCTATATTTTTATCCATCAATTTACCTGTCGCAAGTGTGACATAAGTTACATAAAAACATGCACGTATTTGAATGTAACGTTGTTTCAAAATTTCAAAGCAATCGGTGAAGAACTTTTGGAGATTTAAGATTTTGAACGAACGAACATTTACATTCCATTTTATATAGATTTTGCATTTTTGAGTTTTTTTATGACAAGCAGTTCAAAACTGCAATGGCATGTGTCCAAAAAATTGTATTAAATAACTTAAATGTTGTTAGGTATTAATGTCAGAAACATTAACAACATATTGGGTAAACCCTTTCACATTTGTACTATTGGCCCTAATTTCCAGAAGCCATGGATATACAACCTTGACAAGTAAAAAATAATATGCAGTATGTATTTTGATTACCGTTTCAGAAAAATAACATGGCATTCAACTTAGTTAGGTACCTATAAAATTTAAATGTCTTGTTCATTTATCTACTTGGTCCAGTACGCCATGACTGTCAACGTATACCTAAAGCATTTGGTATGGGTTTTTAGCTACACCTAGCCTATATGAGTTTGTTACCAGGAAACATACTCCTACCTAGTCTATATTTGTGAATCTCAGGTGACAAATAGTAGCTAATGTTTAGATTATTAAATTGGAGAATTTTTAAAAAATAAAAATAAAGTCAACTATAATTTCAAGAATGGTTATTTTGGATGCCGCTGTTCTCTGTTAAACAGCCAGCAGTGTGGTCAGTAGACGGGGCACCCACAATCTGAAGTCAGGGAAGCTAGAATTGGTCAGGGAAAATCAGGAAATTTACTTGGAACCTGGGAGAAGTCCTGGGAACGCTCTAGTGATAGTTATCTGAGGGGGAAATGTCACACCCTAGTCTGCCATCACCTAGACTAAGAAAGCATTTTTTTTTCCAGATTGTGTTTTATTGTATACCTATTCATAAAAATTTTATAGAATGGTGTGTGCAAGGTTCTGTTTTAAATACATAAAATGTATTAGTGGGAACTAAGCCAGCTGTGGAGATGGTGGAAGCCAGATTTGCTTTCTTTAGTTTATAAAATGGCATGAATATGCAAATAAAAAAAAATGATCTGGTAAATTTGAAGCATATTTCAGGGAGAGTGAGGGATATTTTATTAAATGTTTGTGTGAAGACCTCGTTAGAGATGATGGTAACACACTACGTGGGGCCGAGACCACGAAGATTGAGGAAGCAGTTTGGCTGGGGCGATTGTGAGTTATGGAAACAATGGGAAAACCAAAGCGAGAATGGCCGAACTGGGATCTGCACCCGGCTTCTCCGAAACGGAGTCCTGTGCATTACCCCTGCTCTCCGGCAAATTGTTTTGTGTGAGCCAGGTGGCAACCCTACGAAGACCGTACACTGAGCCTGAATGGCTGTGAGAGGTTGGACAGGTGTCCACCAGACCACGGGGCCTATGGGTGACAGGGGTCCCTGATGAAGTGGTACATCGGGGCGGGTGCCAGCAGTCATAAGGGCCACGGACACAGTCAACCGTCTGGTTAGCTGAGTGAGCTAGGGAGTCTCTGGCGGTGATGATGCCGGTGAAGGTTTGCCCCAGCCTCTCGTCATAGCCGGGTCTTTAATGGCTTTCCCAATTGCAATTAAATGGCATTTCCATTTACAGCTACTATGGGTGCACCCAAGGTGTCAAGGGGTTATGCCTAAGAGTGCTGGGTTAGCAAAAAAATTTGTTGTCTGTAAAGTTGGTTTGCGGACGATAGTTTAACGTGACGTCATAACAAAACATTGATGAAATGATTGCATACTTTTATGAATAAAATTGAATAATTTTTATTGAATTATCACTATTTTGTATGGATACAAAGAAGGAGTGAATGGAAATCTACAATTTAATTAATAAACTTACTTTTATTTGCACTCATTCATTCAAATACATATGTTTATTACTTTAACGAAGAGATTATTTTAACTATAACTTTTATACATGTTTGCTATTTAACTTCATCCAACCTGTGTTATTCTGTTAAGGATAGGACGATGATATGAAAAGTAGGAAACGAATGGGAGTGTTTCAAGTTGAATGTGCCTCGAAAAAGTCAAATCGATGGTTGTTCCAATCGAGTGGGAGAGAGATAGATGCGGCGCAAGCGTACAATGAGCGTAATGAGACACAGTGTAATGGGACAATGTGCGTTATGGGACACTTTTTCGTGCGTGCAGCCGGAGTTCATCGATTTATTAGACGTTGTCACGTCAAAAAGGGGAGGTGGTTTGGGGTCCAGGCTTCTACGGTCGAGACACCGCGTGCGTGTGTTGCAGGCGATGGCGGCGGTCCCGGCTGTTCCCCAGGACTACCTGGACTTCCCCCCGGAGCTGGTGGCCCGGCCGCTGGCGCTGGTGGGGCTCACGGGCCTGGACGCGCTCCACAACGCCGTGCACCGCGCCATCTGGGAGGCCTTCAGCGGCGGCCGGCGCGCCGAGCGTGCCTCCGTGCTCTTCAAGCTGCTTGACCCCGCGCACGACTTCCCGCCCGTCAAGCCCAGGGTGCGTTAGCTTTAGACCTCGCCGCGGTGGCTCCCGGGTCAGTCCTTGGCCTCTACTGCTCTTTACAGTACTTGGCTTATAGACATTTCCTTTTTTTTTTTCCTATCATTTCCACTCCTTTTGAATGTTGTCGTGAATTTATTCTGCGTTTTCTTTCCACCCTGTGCTATTTTCATTCCAGCTTCCTTGATATTCCGTGCGCTCAATCTTACTTGTATATTCACAAGTATTATTTTTATCGGTGGACTTCGTACAACATTTGAAAACAGCCAAAAATTTTGCATGACTGCATTTTTTTTTTTCATATATATAAATCTTTTGGCTGTGTCTATGTTTTGCAGTCCCGGTAAGGAAGATGAGGAATTTAAATGCTCTGAAGGCTTACAAAACTATTTTTATTTTATGACAGGGTGGAATTTATATTCCTATACAAAATCAGGATGGTTATTTTGTTTGTTGGCTGCTGCCACAATCTACCCTGTATTCTGGTTTGCACATAACGGTGTAATACTTTTATCACAAGTTTTTCATTGTTTTTTTTGGAAGTTATAGAGGCCACTAAAATGTATAACTGTTTGAAGTCTAGTCTGTTGCTGAAAAAAAATATTGTTGGTACTAAAATGTATAACAGTTGAAGTCTAGTCTGTTGCTGAAAAAAATATTGTTGCTGCTGCAACAATCTAGCCTGTATTCTGGTTTGCACATAACGGTGCAATACTTTTATCACAAGTTTTTCATTGTTTAGGAAGTGATAGAGGCCACTAAAATGTATAACAGTTTGATATATTGTTGGTACTGCAGGGCCCTGGCTATCAGTATGGGTTCACAAGTGTTGTGTGGGGACCGGGCGCTGAGGGGGCAGGACCGGCCTTGTTGCAGAGGAGCTCGTACGACTGGTACATACCCAAGGGCATCCTGAAGCGCAACTGGATGGCCAAGCACCTGGACCAGGTCCCGGCGGTCGTCGTGGTTTTCTACGAGCTGGACTGGGACGACGCCCAGTGGAACGAGAAGAAGATAGAGTGTGCCTCGCGGGTGCAGTCCATCAGGTGCGTGCGACCTCGACAACTCGCTTAGCAATCACAGCAGTGGGTCTCAGCGGGTACACTTGTGGCAAGCTGGTAGAGATTATGACTTGATGTAAGTTTTTGGACATACGCCATTGCTAAGAACTTTTTCTGTTGAAGAAAAAACAAAAAATAAATAAATAAATAAAACCCAAAAAATACAAAAAAACGCAAAATTAAGCAAAAAAATTGCTGTTGTCAACAAGGATATAAACACCACAAAATATTCCGTAACAGGAATATGGTCAACAAAACAAAGAAAAACAAAATGTACTAAGAGAACGAAAGAAAAAACCCACAAATGATGATAACACAGAAATATTAAACCCAAAATAATCCAGCACAACAGTTGAAACGAGACAAAAACACGACAAAACGAAAAGACGAAACGAACACAATAGTTTTACCAAAACAGAAACATGCGACGTTTCGGGAACTGCAAGGTAGAGATTATGTATTTTATATATATATATATATATATATATATATATATATATATATATATGTATATATATATATATATATTTAAAAAAATGCAAAAATTAATTTTGTTTACTTTCTCGGACATTTCAACAAAGGAAATGCTTGCACAATCTAAGCATGTAAGTGAAAGTTCAAATTCTGGGATCCAGGGACTTTTTTTTTTGCATAATGTGTTAACTATTTGGCTGAGTTAAACGCGTAAACACTTTACTTGTGTTGGTCCTTCGTGTAGTCATAGTTCACTGCGGCAAATCAACTATACAAATATTATAAAAAGCTTAAATTTGTTACTCTAAGACTTCAAATAAAATTATGAATTTAAAAAAAATTATTTTAATATCGTGGAATATTGGCCGCTTCAAATACCCAGGGCAGCAGATAAGTGTGAGCCGTATCGACGCCAGTAAAATAAAATCTTTTACAATATAATGTATAAAATCTCCTAAAAGCACATGTATTCAGGACTAGCATTCCTGTCTTTTATATATATATATATGAACTAGAAATTAATTTTAAAAATTTATTAAGATAATAGGACACAATTTAAAAAATCTATTAACACAATAGGACACAATTTTACAATCCTAATATGTCATTCAAACCAACAGTCACTCCCAAATCATGCCAGAACACTTAAATTATTACATCTTGATTTCAAGTCAAAAAAAAAATTTGAATGCTGAAAAATATGTGCAGGAACTCTTGCAATGTGTCAACTTTTTCATCAGTGTTCTCCAGGAAATCACTTGATTTATGTGTGTGCTTAAATTGAGCCAATTTTGAAATTGTGGTTTCCTTGAACTGTTAGTCAGCTTTAATAGCAAGTCTGGATGAATGGATTGTGTTGTGAACAATATGTTAAGGCTATTTATCCTATTTGAAAACTAAAATTTTCAGAGATTTCTTCAACTCATGTAATTTTTGCTGGAAATGAGAATGTAGTTATTCAGAAAATGTGTCCACATCTATGACTGTTCAAGCAGAAAAGCTTCACACAAATGTTATTATTTATTAGTTTTAGATGATTTAGTTTCTGCTTGTATTCTTTAATTTTATTTATTACTTAACACAGTTTAGATATTTAATGCTTTATTTTCTATTAAAAAAAAATTCTAATAATACTTTCAGCCTTATTAATTCTTCAGTGATGCATTTGTAGTCTCCCCATGATGATTTGTATATTCACAATAGGGAAGTTGGCAAACGTGGGCTCTTCACTAGAGGTACGGACTTGTACCCAGCCCGCCTGGGGACCGAGTGTGTTGCGGTGCAAGCAGGGTGACTGGTGTTAAGCATGGTGGGAGCGTCCTCAAAATGTAGGCCAAGTATTCCACTTGAAAAAATATTGGTTCTGAATCTGCCAGGATCCAAACTTCTCATCATCATGGGGAGAGAGAGTAGTATTACCACTTCACTACCATGTCTCCTTTGGAGGGGAACAGGTTCTTTCCAAAGGTTTATACGTATTTATTCATAACTCTACTCGAGGGTTTAGTGTTGAAAACCTGGGTTCTCATTTGAACACAAATTATGTCCTGAAATTCCCTGGAAAATGTTTCACATTTAGCTTTCAATTTTGTAAAATTTTAACAATATTCAAATGTAATTAATGGTTTATTTATTTATTTATTTATTTGGAATTTGTCACATGCCCACCAACAGTCATAGACTTTAGTGGTGGGCACTACATGTAATAACAGGAACACAGTTATCACTACCAGTGTATGGACTCTCACCTCCATCTGTTTACTTAGTTTTGAAGTGAAACTTCTTTACAGGTGGTAGGGTTGTCGCGGCAATGACACGTCATCAGAGCGTAACAAATAGTGCAACGCTCAGGAATGGGGCTGTTGATGGCAGAGAGCAGGATGGGGAGGGAGAGTAATAAATCAATTACAATCAAACAACTTACAGACTTTTCTAACCATGTTTGTTAAAATTGTGAACCTCCATTGTGTAAGGGGGGCTACCTAATTTTTTTAATTCTTATGCTCACGCAAATTATTGAATTATTTTTGTTTTATTCGAGAGGATTATTGAAGTGTGAATTTTCACTCCAAACATACTGTATCAGCAATGAACGAATTTGATTTTCCTCAGGAGGAATAAAGTCCGTCACTCTATCAGTATCAGTATTGGAAATCCATCAAGTGATTCTTCACACCATGATTAGCTTTATTTTTAGGGTTGTATCTGATCGTCTGGGAAGTAAAGCGAAGTGTCTGGGCCGAAGGCAGGTAAACACAGTCTGTAAAGGTTGGCACCAAACAGCGACCGCTTGGCCGGCAGGGCGGCGCTGGAGGGGCGCGGCACGCGCACGGCGGTGATCCTGATCCAGCGGGTGGCGACCCTGCCCACGGGGGAGGACATGCTGACGGCGGAGCGGGCGGCATCCCTCTGCTCCAGCTGCGACCTCAACCCCAAGTCGCTGTTCGTGCTGCCCATGGGCGACCACCTGCACGGCTACACTCTCAGGTGCGTGGCCCCCGTGGGGTCATCTTCGTATTGTAAAACAGAGTTGCACTTTCCTACAGCACGTGAGGTCATTTGGCGTTCAGCCCGGAAGCAGCCCTTGCTAATACACATCTCTGTGGGTTTTTTTTTTTTGGGGGGGGGGGGGAAGTGGTAAATGTAGACAGCGCTGCTACGTTTTATGGATTTTACGTAATTATTACCGATTAAGTCACTCTTGTCGCCAAATTACGAAGGCTGGCAGAGTCCCCGTGTTATAAATATTACGTCGTTCTGAGTTGGTCACCTTCGAATATATATATAGTTGCTTGCTGCACAGTTCAATATATCTCAAACGTATTTTTTACAGAGCCAAACTTTTTTTTAATTTACGAACGCCACACGTGCGATAAGTTGCTCTTTGTACTGTTTCTGTACGTTTTTGTATGTTCGTATCTTTGGTTAATTAGTGAACTGGGTGTCGGTGTGGTTGTCCCAGGCTGGAGAACGCGTTCTTCGACCTGGCGCAGAACTACTACCACCACGAGGCGAGGAACGTGCGGTCCCACCGCGACCACCTCAACAAGACCACGCACCAGTACCTGTTCGTGCGCCACCTCTTCAAGATGGGCTTCCTCTGCGAGCTGAAGCAGGACCACCACACGGCGCACAAGTGGGTCCTTAAGGGTGTGCGCAGGGGCGCAACAACAAGGGGGGGCAAGGGTATTTTGCCCCTACCCCCCCTCCCTGAAACCTTGAAGTGGGGGCAAACGGGGGGCAAGGAAAGTGCTGTGTAATCAATTTTTAGATAATAAAACTGCTTAAATTAGCACCATTTTCCACCTTGAAATATAATATTTCCCGGGGAAGGACCCCCTGACCCCCCCCGCTTCAATAGGGGGGATTGATGATTCTTTATAAAAAGGTATATTGCCCCCTCCCCTTTGGAAATTTAGTTGTTGCGCCCCTGGGTGTGCGTGCGTGCATTAAAAAAAAAATGTTCTTCATATCTGAATCTTTTGTTGTTCGATAATCGTGAGTATCATACTTGATTCAAAATTATATTCAAATTAAAACATCAGGATTCGCAGAAGCCTGGGAGTGGTAGAGGAAGCCATGTGCATGGCTGCTAGGCTTCTGGAAATGCTGTTTTTTTTTATATCCAAATAACATATAAAATTATTCGTGAATATTGAATATCTTTTGAATCGAATTCAAACACACAGAGAAACACTTTTTTTTTTTCACACCCACCAGTTGTCCAAGAAATATTTATGCATAGTACAGTATAATGGAAAAGATATATAAATATACATGGTACCAAAATAGAGTGGTGTAAATTACAAGAAAATAAAAAAAAAAAAACATTGAAATGTGTAGTCTTAAACCTTTAAAATTGTAAGTTTAAGAATTTTTTTTATCTTACTGATAAAAAAAAGTGTTTTAATTATTTTTTAATTGTAATCATGGATTATTTGTTATGCAATAAAAAGGATAAATGGTTAATGTTGTAGGAAAACCGATCCAAATTTCTCATAAAATCTTATTAACTTCATACATGTTTGTACATTTTTTTTTTCATAAATTATTTTTTGATGAGTTCACGTTTTCTATCTATCGGAAAGGATTGATAAAAAAAATAATTTTATTTGAAATATAAAATTGAATAGAAAGTTATTCATGAAGAAAAAATTAGTGTGTTGCAGTAGCTTCTATATTGTCGCAGGATTGCGTTCGAAAATGTGCCAGGATTGAGAGACTGTAGGTTTATAGACAGTCAAAGCTTTGTTTGAACATTACAATGGCTGGAGAAAATATATCTCCCTTGTGCAAATTTAATTTGGGCATACTGTAAAAGACAGCCAAGTTATACGGATGAAAAATGTTCAGTGGTTCGCGAGGGAGAGAGAGAGAGAGAGGACGGGGCTTGTCGCAGGCACTACTCGCATACCTTGGCCTTGAAGCCAGCCAGTGATGCTGTGACTGTGAAGTCGCAGGCACAGATAACTAACGGAAGTTTGATGAAAGAAAGGACGGGATTCTATTTTTAAAGCCACGCACTTAGGTGGCGACTGCACGGCTGAAGAATGCGACAGGCGTCAACGGCAAGATGTCTAGTGGCGAGCGAGAGGGGTGGAGATAAAGCAGACAAATCACCAAAGCGCGCTTCACGCGATCACGTCGTAAATTCCTCAAAAAGACCTCGTTATAGCCGTGCTCTCGCTATTACTGTGCTCGCTATAACAGGATTCTACTGTAAATATACATGTTACCAAAATAGAGTGGTGTAAAATGCAAGAAAATAAAAAAAACATGGAAATGTGTAGTCTTAAACCTATAAAATTGTAAGTTTAAGAATTTTCTTTTATCTTACTGATGAAACAAAAAAAATATGTGTTATAATTATTTTTTAATTGTAATCACGTATTATTTGTTATGCAATAAGGATAAATGGTTAATGTTGTATGAAACCGATCCAAATTTCTCATCAAATCATCTGAACTTCATACATGTTACATTTATATCATTAATTTTTTTGTTGAGTCACTCTCTCTACCTATTGGAAATGAATGATAAGAAAAAAATATATATATATATGTATATTGGAAATGTCAAATCAAATAGAAAGTTATTCATGAATATTGAATATTTTTGGCCTCCTCGTGGACTCTTAATGCCTGCTAGTGGTTCGTGAGGGGGGGGGGGGAGAGAGAGATAGAGAGGGAGGGAGAGAGAGGGAGGGAGAGAGAGAGAGAGAGAGAGTGTTAGAGAGCTAGAGAGAGAGAGAGAGAGAGAGAGTGTTAGAGAGCTAGAGAGAGAGAGAGTTAGAGAGAGATAGAGTTGAGATAGAGTTAGAGAGAGATAGAGTTGAGATAGAGTTAGAGAGAGATAGAGTTAGAGAGAGATAGAGTTAATAGTGAGAGAGAGAGAGATAGAGTTAGAGAGAGATAGAGTTAAGAGATAGAGTTAAGAGTTAGAGAGAGATAGAGTTAGAGATAGAGTTAGAGAGAGAGTTAGAGAGAGATAGGGTTAGAGTTAGAGAGAGATAGAGTTTGAGTTAGAGAGAGTTAGAGTTTGAGTTAGAGAGAGTCAGAGTTAGAGAGAGAGAGAGAGGGAGAAAGAGTGAGTGTGTGCGATGACGGGGCTCGTCGCAGGCACTACTCGCAGGCGTACTCCGCCCTGCTGGACCTGCGGCTGGTGGACACCAACGCCCTCGAGATCAAGACGGTGGCCGGCTTCCTCAACTACAAGCTGTGCAGCCTCATGTTCCAGCTGAACCTGCCGCGCGACGCCATCGCGCAGTTCAAGAAGCACGTGGACCTGTTCCGCCCGCGCACCGGCGTGCCGGACCTGGCCTTTGAGCACGCCGCCTGGCTCTCCAAGCAGTTGAGTGCTAGCAACGGCTCTGGGCCGGCACAGGTAGCTTGGCTGTCGGATATGTGACATGTGACATGCCCACCGACAGTCGTTAGACTTGGGTGGTGGGCACGATAATTATACATGGACAAACACAACGTTATCACCACAAACGTACTGACTCTCTCCCCGGCGGTACCGTAGCAGGTAAGAACAACACACGGCCAACACACGAAAGAAGAGTACCACATGTTGGTGGTGATAACAAATACACAAACACAACAGACACGAAAAATGCAACACTACAGTAAACACTGATAACTACAGACAACACAGTTTTTAAATACTTGCCATGTTTATTCGTCAACAATTTCAATAATATTTTTAATTTTTTTTAATATTTAAAATAAACATTTTTAACTTAAGCACTATTTAACTGCAAGTAAATAGAAATGAAGATGGTTACCAAGTAAATAAATATGCACAGTGTTCAATAAACTTGCTTAGAATCAAGGATTAAAAAAAAACTTCTGAAACATATTTATTTACAATTATTTATCAATAATTTATTCATATAGTGTGGCCAGTAATCATAAATGTTGATTTTCATATCAGGTATCGCGGAATCTGTACTGGCATCGAGGTATTGTGATTTGGTTTGGGAACAGTCCTCTTTCCCTGACTTAAAAATAATATAAACTGGTTTGCTCATTATATTTCATACCAGCAAAAAAAAAGTTATTGCATAATTGTTGCACCGATAATTTAGGGCATCAAAATTTGGATTAAAAAGATCTCTCGCGTAAACGCCACATGATTTTTTTGGTCCCGCTATTATATTCCAAGCGCTTTGTAGAGGCATTTTTTCCGTATAAAACAATGTATTTTAAAGTAGAAATCTAATATTTGTTCGGACATTACCACTTATCTAATTAACAGAAATACAAAATTGTGTGATGTGTAAATTTTCTTTTAAAGACGTTTTCAAACATTATTACCTTTATCTGTTTGTCTGCGTCACTGCGGTTTATGGCTTATAAAAATGTAGCCAGCTATAGTTGCATCATTCATGTTTGGTTATTTTGCTTCCCGTATAGAGCGCGTGCACGTAGTCGAATATCAATATCGATATCTCGCCGATTGCATGCAACGCGTGCTCTCTTTCGAGTGCCGAGTTAACTACATTTGATATTCAATTTGAAAGATTTTTATATTTAAAAATTGGTTGTCTGTAAAGTCGGTTTACGGACGATAGTTTAACATCACAACGTTGATGAAATGATTGCATACTTTTATGAATAAAATTGAATAATTTTTGTTGAATCATCACTGTTTTGTATGGATACAAAGAAGGAGTGAAATGAAATCTACAATTTAACTTATAAATTTACTTTTATTTGCACTCATTAATTCAATCATGTTTATTACTTTGAGGAGATTATTTTAACTATAACTTTTATACTTGTTTGCTATTTAACGTCTTCCAATCTGTGTTATTCTGTTAAGGATAGGACGATGATAGGAAAAGTAGGAAACGAATGGGAGTGTTTCAAGTTTAATGTGCCTCGAAAAAGTCAAATCGTAAGCATACAATGAGTGTAACGGGGCACAGCGAAACGGGGCAATGTGCGTTACGGGACACTTTTTCGTGTGTGCAGCCGGCATTCATCGATTTATTAGATGTCGCGTAAAAAAAAAAAAAAACATTTTTTTCATAGAGGTCTTCGGGTAGTGGATTTTTAAGCCGGGTCGGGTCGGGTCGGGTCGGATAATTGCACAAAAAATTCGGGGTCGGGTCGGGTCGGGTATTGTCTTTCTAACATACCTGATGAAACTGGAAATTGTTATTGCAAAATGTTTTCACTGTATCTTAAATACACTTTAAAAAATTAATAAATATAAGTTAAAACATTACATCAAATTACAAAATAAGCATTGCTCAACATGAATTTTTTTTTGCAATTCAAATAAAAAACAACCCTATCAATTTTTTACTGAGCCTAATTTTTGATTTTGATGCAAAAAAAAAGCCCAGTTCTTCTACATGTTCTGCTGACAGCCGTTCCCGCCTGTGTGTCACAACATTGCTAGCACTTGAGAACACACGCTCACTGCATACTTCTGTGGCAGGTATTCCCAAATAATGATTTGCTGTTTTGGCGATGCTTGGAAAACGGCTTATTGTAGTTAAAATGTTAAAACATTATTTTAGCATTTAAAAACGTGTTCAAATCAGCATTACAGTAAAACCTCGCTCGTACGGCCCCCAGATTTTCGAGAAAAAAAAAAAAGAAAAAAAATTGAATATGAAAAATTGTAAGAACGTTAAAGTTAGGTAATTAAAATACAGTCGCATCCTGCAGCGTTCAGAACAAATACGGGCTACTTTAGACATACGCATTGCGCCACACTGAAAATATTAAAAATTTAAAAAAAAAGGGGCGGCAAATCGATGTAAATTACCGTCAATAGCGCGCCGTGCGCGGAGAAAGGTCATTGTACTGATCAGCTGTTACTACGGCGCGGCGTGGCCGCCGGCTGGCTCTCTCTGTTCTCTGAGCTGCGCATGCGCAGTACGCTCCGCCCAGACTCGTGACCTTCCATCAGCAGCCAGCCAATAGATGCGAGGTTAGCGGAAAAAAATATAAGCTCCACCTCCCGTGTACCAGTTATGTCCAGTTCTAATACCAGTTTATTGGAATACGCACCAGTTTTCTCACTGCTGTGACGTGTTCAAGTTTACGTTCATCTTGATGTCTTGATACCAATAATTAATTATTTACCATCCCCATAAATAAATGGTTAGTATAAAAAATATGCGTCAACTGTACAATACTTCTGAAATTATAAAATACGTATAAAACAGTTACCAAGACTCCGCTCATTTTATCTTGTGAAGTTTATGTCTCGTACCAGTATTTTTCGGCTAAGTTGTGACATAAAAACAGTATCAGACAAGCAGCCACGTAATATTCCCGACATTCCTGTTACGTTTATACATTCGTGAGTTTACGTTTTTCCCTCGTGCATTTTAGATTGTCTGCTGCTATAATTACTAGGACTTTTACACAGCTAGACTTAAATTATTACATGTTTAGAAATAACTTTCCATGTTATAAAATATGTATATTTTGCGATTTAAAATGTTCATTGCCGACTATAAACGTTACGTTTTTCACGATGTTTTTAGGCCTACTAGCTAAATTTATCTAGACTTAAAAGTACCCACGGTATTTTTTTTTTTTTATTTGAGCAAATATATTGTGTGTTCAGCATAATATATAGACACGGCAGGTCATTTCCCGGGGCAGCAGAACACGGCAACGGCAAGTTAACCAAGATTTTTTTTTTTCTTTATTAGACGTCTGACCCGAAAATTTTCGGGTATAAAAAGTGCCCGACCCGAGCCACGGGTAATTTAACTACCCGAAAAATACCCGGAAAGACGGGTACCCGCCGACCTCTAGTTTTTCAGTAACCTTGTGCTGATGGCGTGAGTGTTTCTGTGTCGACTGCACGCAGGTTCGGTGCGTTTGGGGACGTGTTCGACGAGACGATCAGGCAGGGACTGCCGGCGCTCCAGACGCAGCACCCCGGCTTCTACTACCAGCAGGCCGCCCAGCACGCCTCGGAGAGGAAGCAGCTGTGCGCCCGCCTCTGCCAGGTGTGCCAGCTGCCCGCAAGCAACACTAGCACTGCTGGACTCCGTGCATTACACGGCCCAGCACATTTTGTAATCCGTTCAGAATTATTTTGGATGGATTCCAGTTGTTCACCTTGGCTGCCAAGGTGACAAAACCAAACCATCACTTAAATTTTGGTATTATATACCTACATCACAGAAACCTGGTTCAATGAATATAGTATAAATTCCCATTACTTTACAGAACAATATTTGATCTTTAGAAAAGATAAAAATGCACAACTCACTAAAAAAAAAAAAAAGAGAGAGATGGTGTTGTGTTAGTTGCAGTTAAAAAACACGAGTTTATTCCAATTCATCCCATTGAACACCATAATTTCCCACAAATTGAATGTGTTTGGTTACAAATTAAAATTTTGAATAACAAGTATTTAATATTAGGTAACATCTATCTACCCCCTGCCCCCTCCCCGATAACACTCCAAATACATTCCAAGCTTTTTTTGAGTCTTTTGAAAAAAAATTATATTATCAAGATAAATTATTAATTCTGTGCTTTTGATGTTCCTGATATTGATTGGCTAATCAAATCCACTACTAGTATCCTGAACCTTCACTCTAAAGCTAATTATTTACTTAGTTGTATCTAGCCTATACCTTTATTAATTTAACAAAACTCAACCTTCAAAAAATCTACACCAATGTTCTGTGACCAACGCGGAAGATGTTCTTATCAAAGAAGACGTATATCATCCACTGTTAAAAGTTGTCTTAACAATTGACACTACACCACATAATATTAACGTAGCCTCTGTTATTATAAATTTTAAAGATGGCAATTATCTTGGTCTTTATAATAAGAATTAAAAATAATGAGTGGACAAATTTCTATAAATCTTCCAATGATAATGAACTTGTTGACCAGCTCTAAATGTATAATTGATAAAATTGATACTTTCATTCCACTATTTACAAAAAATTTATCTACGTAAATATCCTGTTTAGTTTACTTAATCAATTCTTTAAAATCCAAGAAACGCTATCACAAACTGTACAAGAGGAATAATAACTTTTTATGATAATTGTTTTTCGTATTACCGTTGTAATGTTGCAAGACCCTGCCCTCCTAATTAAATAATTTTTCTTTTAAACTATTTTCATGAATGTAAATATTTCTTAAAAAGTCTTTCTAATGATATTTTACCGTTTGTTATATATTTTAGGGTTGATATTTTTTACTTGCTATGTTTTTAAGAAGGTATTTATTATTTTACTAGACATTTTCAATCAGTACTATTTTTTATGTAATTATTCACAAAGAAGCCGCTGTTCTAGATTTTTACCTATTTAGGCCTACTTTTTCAGGTTATTTCTAAATGATTTGTATTATAATTATTGTTCTTAAATTTTATTAACGTGTTGTAATATAATTATAAATCACGGGACTGTGTCTGGGCTTGTGTGATGGTTAGAAAGAGAGGCATGAGAGGCCTGTAAGTGGGAGTGAGAGAGGAACAGTGCTTCCCCGCCAACCGAGATAAAGACGGTAATTCCCCCCCTGCATGGGAACCGAGTGATAACTGCTGTCTCACGGTGTGGGAGAGAGAACGAGAATGGGAGTCCCCGATTTCGATGTGAAATTGAAAAGAGACTGATCAGGGGAAGCCCAGAGTTCTGTGTGTAAAAGATTTTTTCATGTAGTGTAACTTGTTCTGTGATTGGCTTGTATCTGTAAGAGTGAATGAAGTGTGCGTGTGATTGGTCGGTGAGGTCATGTGACGTCTACTCCTGCGTGGAGGAGAGTGTGGCAGGACTTCACCAGTCGTCTGTCGAACGCTGGACAAGTAGGTCGCGTTCGATGGCTTCTCGCTAAATTATAATGTAATTTATGAAGAGATAATTTCACGTTGGTGGTCGGAGCCAGGCCTATTATTAAATCAACCTAATTTTTTATATATTTTGTTTTGGGTATAACTTAACTAGAAATTGCGGCCACCTTCGTAGGCGTTTTGGCTCGGGGCGAGATTCGTTTTCGCTGGGTGCGGCCCTGTTCCAGGTCGCACCATCTTCGTGTACTTGCAGTAAAACATTACTGAAGGACTTCATCTACGCTATTATTTTTCATTAATTTCTCATCATGCGAGCTACCAGCAGTATTCTCGACAGTTAGATATACATGTGGAACGAGTGAATGAACAATTGTAAGTGTTTGGATTCGTCGGGGCATTTTTGTTGTTTTTTTTAATTTTTTTCCAAAACAGAATGCCCCGACGAATCCAAACACTTACAATTGTTCATTCACTCGTTCCACATGTATATCTAACTGTCGAGAATACTGCTGGTAGCTCGCATGATGAGAAATTAATGAAAAATAATAGCGTAGATGAAGTCCTTCAGTAATGTTTTACTGCAAGTACACGAAGATGGTGCGACCTGGAACAGGGCCGCACCCAGCGAAAACGAATCTCGCCCCGAGCCAAAACGCCTACGAAGGTGGCCGCAATTTCTAGTTAAGTTATACCCGAAACAAAATATATAAAAAATTAGGTTGATTTAATAATAGGCCTGGCTCCGACCACCAACGTGAAATTATCTCTTCATAAATTACATTATAATTTAGCGAGAAGCCATCGAACGCGACCTACTTGTCCAGCGTTCGACAGACGACTGGTGAAGTCCTGCCACACTCTCCTCCACGCAGGAGTAGACGTCACATGACCTCACCGACCAATCACACGCACACTTCATTCACTCTTACAGATACAAGCCAATCACAGAACAAGTTACACTACATGAAAAAATCTTTTACACACAGAACTCTGGGCTTCCCCTGATCAGTCTCTTTTCAATTTCACCTCGAAATCGGGGACTCCCATTCTCGTTCTCTCTCCCACACCGTGAGACAGCAGTTATCACTCGGTTCCCATGCAGGGGGGGAATTACCGTCTTTATCTCGGTTGGCGGGGAAGCACTGTTCCTTTCTCACTCCCACTTACAGGCCTCACATGCCTCTCTTTCTAACCATCACACAAGCCCAGACACAGTCCCGTGATTTATAATTATATTACAACACGTTAATAAAATTTAAGAACAATAATTATAATACAAATCATTTAGAAATAACCTGAAAAAGTAGGCCTAAATAGGTAAAAATCTAGAACAGCGGCTTCTTTGTGAATAATTACATAAAAAATAGTACTGATTGAAAATGTCTAGTAAAATAATAAATACCTTCTTAAAAACATAGCAAGTAAAAAATATCAACCCTAAAATATATAACAAACGGTAAAATATCATTAGAAAGACTTTTTAAGAAATATTTACATTCATGAAAATAGTTTAAAAGAAAAATTATTTAATTAGGAGGGCAGGGTTCTGCAACATTACACCGTAAACAAATGAAAATTCTGATAAAACAGAATAAAATTAACTGGTCGAGAGTAACAAATACATAATAACATTAAGAAGAGTAATCCCAAAAAGTTTTGGTACTATGTAAAATTAATGAATGATGGTTATTATGATCAATACTCCTTAAAAATCAATGTTCTTATGTGTAGGGATCATTCTGTGTTGTCCAATGTTTTTGATGAATATTTTACTAGGGTCTGTGTGTCTTCCGTTTGTAACTCTCAGATTCCTAATATTGAAATGGGTCTTGATTCTATACCTGTACCATTTTTGAAAGTCTTGTTCTTTGGTTCACAAGACGTCAAGATCAACAGGACCTGATGGCATTCCGAACTTTATTTTGAATGGTTGTACCCATTTGTTAGCACCATTACTACAACATTTTTTTAATACAAGTTTGTAATCACAAGTGTTTCCCAATAAATGGAAAATAGCCAAGGTAATACTAGTCCATAAAACCAGTTCGAAATTTAATGTTTCCAATTATCGTCCAATGGTAATGTTTTGTCCAGAATTTTTGAAAAACATTATGTCCAAATTTCAAAAATTTCATTTCAGTAATAGATTATCTAGTAGTCAACATGGCTTTAGAAAAAGAATGGCTACTAACTTAATTACATTTCACAATCCCACATATGATGATGATGAAGTAGTTAGTAGGCGACAGGTAGTTGCCTGCTATTTTATTTTGCCAAAGCCTTTGACATTGTTAAACACACTATTACTTGATAAGTTATCTCAGTTTGGTGTATGTGATAACTGTATAAATTGGTTTTACAGTATTTTGATCAACAGAAGTTTTTTTTTGTAACTATAAATAATAATTCCTCTCTCTTCAATGCTAGTTCTGGAGTTTCTCATGGTGGTGTCTTATCCCCTCTTCTTTTTAATATCACAAGTGTCTTAAAGTACTCCACCGGAATCCTTTTTGCAGATGATTGGAAAATTTATAGGAAAATTAGTATTCCCTATGACTGCTTATTATTGCAACATGATATCAATAAAATTAGTAATTGGTGCATTGCATACACAATTTAGTTAGGCTTAACAAGGATAAAACTAAAATGATATTCTTTACGTGGTAATATTACCCAGTTAAGTACAACTATATTTTGTTGAACTCTCATATCATTAGAACAACCTTAATAAAAGTTTTTGAAATCTTCTTATACTCTATGTTATTTTTTCATAAGCATGTTAACTATCTATATTCTACCACCCAAAGAACTTTGGTCCTTATTAAATTTATCACTTTTTATGCTACACATGCAGATTCTGTTCTTTCCCTCTATTTTTTCTTAATTAGATCTAAATTAGAATATTTCTATATCATTTGGAACTACATAAATTTATTTACTGGTGGTTATAAGATTGAAAACATTCAAAACAAAATAATTGAATTACATAATTAATCTAAAGAGATTCCCTTATTCTATCCTTACACCTCTCTCAGTTCGTTGAGACTAATTGATGCACTCTTTATTAAATTGTACAATTGTAAAATTCAATGTAATTCTATCCTTGAAAATTCTGGCTTGAGAGTATTATAATTCAATAGTCGTTCAAGATCTACTTTTTACACAATTAATAATAAAAATGACCTTATCTATAGACTTATTTCTAATTACAACAAGTTAGATTTATAATATTATCAGTTGAATAATTTAAAATTTGTAATTTTGAAGTCATGCAAAATGTTAATTACTTAGTTAAAAACATAGTACAGTAGAACCTCATTTTTACATATTTCAAGGGACCAGGAAAGAAATATGTAAAAACCGGGAAAACGCAAAATGAGGGAAATGTTCAAATTTTTTTATCATCTCACTGTATGGGAAACAATAACAAAATATATACCACACTAAATAATATGTCAGAGACGGTTACGTTTTTATATATTAACTACAACTTCACTATCTCACATAATTAAAATTATAAATATGTCCAATATCGCCGTTCTTCATTATTGCCGAAAGTTAAACATGAAATTTGCTGTTCTTGTGTAAGAGATGAGAATGTTGAAGCATCTTGATATAGCCACTTGGTGCTGAAATTTTGTAACACAATTGATTTTTGAACTTTGTATTTAATTACGTGTTAAAGTTTTATTAATTTCAGATTTTTTGAGAAATAATACTATAAAACGATAGCTACCACCATCAATATAATTGTTTACTTTGAGGAATAGAAGTTAAATTGCCATTGCATTGTTTGGATATTCATTGCAGCCATTTGACTTTTCAGAATGTTTCTAATGTGTTAAAATGAACATCGCCAAATATGCACGAAGACGCCATATTTATAGGAAACTCGTACGTTGCTTAAAACATATTTTAATAATGGAACAGTTATCCGCTCTTTTGTGTATTTAAAATGCGAGTTTGACTTTTATTTTCATGCAAAATTAGGGATGGTGATTTTTCGTTTTCGCGAAATAGATGCGAAAATATGCTAAATTATATTTTTTCCGCTATAAAATGCGAAATCTAGACTATTCCGAGATAAATGCGAAATCAAGGTACAAATCGTAGATTCGTCTTCACTCTACACAATTTATTTACAGATTGTATTTTGTTTCAGTTCAGTATCAAAAGAAACCATCATTTTATGGCGTATTCAGCACAAGTATCTTATTGTCATGTCATTCGCAACACTTGTTCGTAAATATTGAATGAAAAATGGCCATCCGTGCCTCGCGATTGTAAACAAAGCAAAGAAAAACTAGCTGGAAGAGTGTCCGTCATCTTGCAGAGTACAAGTTTTTAGGCCGCCATATTGCGACATCTCTGCTTCGCCGCGCTAATAATTCCCATTTTCTGGCTGTGTTTCACGTGAAATCCGCGTTCTTGTGTAGTCTGTGGAAGGTGGTGTGTTTACAAATATGTGCATACTCGTGAATGTGTTGTATACTGTTATTTCTCGTGGTAGCCGACCTCCGTAGCGTAGTCGGATGCACACCGGCTTACGGTGCGAGGGGTCCAGGGTTCGAGTCCTGGGTAAGGCATGGGTGTTAATTTACGTACAGAGAATTGATTGCTGATGATATGATAAGGTCTCGGATAAGGACAAAGTACCCTCTGGCTGTTGGTGTAATACTGTAGGCCACCCTAATTCACATAAAACATAAAAATTTATCGTGGTAAAAATGGGACGAAACGTAATTTCCATTCGCGATCGCATAAATGAATACAAAGTGAACAGTTCTACGAAAGTGATACGAATATTTTAATGCACAATTTATTTATTTAATCGCCATCTGGAGTGGAAAAAAAAAAAAAAGATTCACAGAGAAATCAGATGAAAAAAAAAAGTCGGTAAAACGGCAAGAAACGGTTTCTGGCATGATTGAAAACCAAAAGAAGGCAAAAATTGAAAAAAAAACCGAAAAAAACGAGTTTCAATAACATTATTTGTGCACTCTACATCAACTATGGCCATAACACGGCTAAAAGATATTTATTGCAATTTTAAGTATTCAATTTATTGCACTCATAAGTGCTAAAAAGTTGTTTGGAAACCTGCCAAGATAGGTTATCTTTGTATTTGTGCTAGATCTTTATTTCTGTGGTTGTTGATAATTGATATGTGTATTATTTAATGCTTTTTAAAAATATACTTTTCTTCAGTAATGTAAAATGAGAGAATTGGCTAAATCTTGTTTTTAAAAATGCTACAAAATGCTAAATTTTAAATTCAAAATGCTAAATGTTATTATTTAAAATGCTATAAATCACCATCTCTATGCATAATACATTTAAGATTAAAGGGGAACGCTAAGAAAAGTATTATTAATTTTCATGTTTATGTCACCACACGTTTGGTTCATGGCCGTATGGTGTACAATAGCACGTGGCACAAAAAAAAAGTAAGTTGTTTACAATGGCGAACGAAGCTGTGGTGACCATACACTCATGCAGTAACGCTTAATAACTAAACTTCACGCTATTCATTTTGAGAATTTATTGTTTTCTCTAAATTTTCCGATGGTTTGCCACGAAATACAGCACTAATTCTACGTAAACAGTGGGAAATGCTTTTGCACAAGGCGGGAAAAGAATGCATTATTAGTATAGGGAAATTGACAGTGCATGTAAAAAAATACTATGTTAATCGCGGGAATTCGTATATCGCGGGTACGTAAAAATGAGGTTCTACTGTAAAATTTATAACAGAGATTTGTTCTTCTGTTTTTTCCCCCCCTTGTTTATTATTTGTTGTATGTATTTAATAATGTTTGTGGTAGTATTGTATTTGTTGTGGTTGTTGTATGTGTTGTCTCTGCTAACATGTGGTACTTTTGCCTTTTTACGTTAGCCATGTACAGTTATCTTGCCTACTATGGTGCTGATGGGGGTGGGAGTCCGTATGTTGCGGTGATAACCTAGTGTTTCTATTGTATATTTGTTGTGCCCACTATTCGAGTCTAACGACTGTCGGTGGGCATGTTACAATTTTAAATAAATACGTAAATAAATAATAAAAATTATTAATAAAAAATGCTGAAATCTTTTTTTTTTTTAATATCTTTGCTACATAAAAAGGAAATGCAATTTTTTATCCAGAAAGTGTAGCAGTCAGCACAGAGCAGCTAGCGGTTGCTGACAAGAATGATAACCCAATAAAAACCACATACAACACGTACATATGCATTTCTATGAAGGAAAAAAGCCACACAGCTTCAGCCTATTGACTTGACAAATGGCGGCACAGAATATACTGGGTTCTGCTGCAGACAAGCATCGCAGCTCGGTGAAAGTCGCACGCCCCAGTTGAGCGTTGTTTCGGACGACACGCCGGTAAAGAGCCTTGCCGGAGCGTCCTGAGGGACAGTGGAAGTGTGGGCGTAACGGGACGCGGTGCCGCAGGGCGTGACGGAGTACCCGGAGCCCGACCCGCTCGCCGGCTGGGAGCAGCTGGAGTTCTACGGGCAGCGGCCGTGGCGGCCGGGCAAGCTGAGCGCGGAGCCGCCCGACCCCGCCAAGGAGCGCAGCGCCTTCCAGGCCCTGCAGTTCCTCGAGCGGTTCCGCACCGACCACTCCGTGAGTACCGGCGTCCGCACCCCGGCTCCGCAGGCTACACACCTGGAGAATGGGGATGTTATTTTTCTTTTGTAGCTGTGTTATTTTTTTGACGTGACAACGTCTAATAAATCGATAAACGCCGGCTGCATGCAAGAAAAATGGTCCCGTTACGCACATTGTCCCGTTTCACTGTGTCCCGTTACACTCATTTTAAATTGCTCTTTGCTAACCTGAACCTCCTAGCATTGCGACCGAGTCCGTGGCGTAATTCTGTTTCCATGCATTTCAATGTAACATTTTCATTGCTCTTTGCTAACCCGTTCCTCCTAGTATTGCTGCAGAGTCCGTGGCGCAAATATATTATTTTTGACTGCATTTTGGTGTTGGGTAAGTCATTTTCCTTCACATCATCCTTGAAACACTCCTATTCGTTTCCTACTTTTCCTATCATCGTCCTATCCTTAACAGAATAACACATATTGGAAGAAGTTAGATAGCAAACATGTATAAAAGTTATAGTTAAAATAATCTCTGTTTAAAGTAATAAACATATTTGAATTAATGAGTGCAAAGAAAAGTAAATTTATCAATTAAATTGTATATTTCATTTCACTCCTTCTTTGTATCCATACAAAATAGTGATAATTCAATAAAAAGATTCAATTTTATTCATAAAAGTATGCAATCATTTCATCAATGTTTTGTTATGACATTGTCACGTTAAACTATCGTCCGTAATCCGACTTTACAGACAACCAATTTTTTTTTGTTAATGAATTTGAATCATAACCTATTAAATAACTTCACAGAAATTCTGTTTCCTAAATGCCTAAATTTAATCTTCGAAAGACAGCGTAAGTGAACACCTCAACACTTGACGTTTTTTAGCCGGTATTCACAAGAACTTTCCTGGTACAACTTTCGTCAGTATGATTGATTTACACTGCTTCTTTTAAAAACAGGAAAGGCCAGTATATGAATTTAAAATATTTGGTTGCTTCTGCAGAAGAAAAACCATCTTTCAAGGAAGAAGCTTTAAAAAAAACTAGAAGTAAATAATGTGGTGATAGACAATGTCTCCAGGTGTGTGAAAGAAGAGGGAGAGTCCCAAAAGGGAGTAGAGAGATGACGTGGGAGGGAATCTTTCACAAACACCATTAGCTTGCTCTCTCGCCCACTCCCCCATCCATTCCAAAGTTTTATCTTGTCTCATCTTTCACACCTACACCAGTTCACAAGCCAGTCTAAAGTGGTGTTAGTGATTCAGTTTAGATGTAGAGTGTGTAGTTTTCCAAATAAGATTTTCCCCGTAGCTGAGAGTAGTGAAAAGGGCTTTGAGTTACAGCAAAAAAAGTACAATACAGCCACACAGCAGGACATATGAAAATTTTCCAATAAAATAAAAATAGTTAAAGGTTAAAAATTTGGTAGATACTTTTTTTTGTTCATAAACATAAATACATTTCAACATGATTTGTTCCATGCAATATTTCTCCACTACGATGCACCATTTCGAAAATACTTTTGCTGGAAAAGTCGTGAAAACCAAAAATAAGAGCCTATTTTTGTATGAATTTGTGAAAAAATGAAGAAAAATTAGAAAATAGCATTTCAACATCAAAGTATCAGGAATTGTATTATTTTTCAAGTTCATTGTGATACAAAAAAATTTCATGTCTCTAAGGATAGGGATATAAAAAAGTCATGCTAAACTCAAAAAATATCATGAATTGTAATGTAAAGTTAAATAGCAATTTTCAAATTTTTTATGTTTTTTTATACAATATATTCAATAATATTAGAAATTAGGGTTTTATTTTAATTTACAATGTTGAAAAACCTAATTACATAAACATTAAGAGCCTGCCATAAAAATCACTTAAATAAACGTTTTTACTTATTTCTTAAGCTTTAAATTTTTATATTTGTTGAGAGTCTGGAAAAAATGATATGGTTACTGAAGCGTTTTGAGCATGGTAGTGTGTACTGTACTGTGGCGGAGTTGAAGTAGCTCGGGCCGAGACGATTTTCGCTCCTAAGAAACAATTATTACAAAACTTAACTTTGTACAGTGGTATTATAAACTAGTCTTAGTAATATATAAAACGTTTACCACCACAAACCTTGTACGTCAGACCAAAAATGTGTAGTTAAGTCTTAAATGATAATTTCTTGCAACAATCCACAAGAATGCATTTCATAAATGCATTTTCTATAGTAGACTCTCAATATTGAACCAAAATAATCAAAAAAAATTACTATAAATAGTAATAGTAAGAAATTACAATATTTTAACATTTTATCATTAATAGACAATTTAATTAATTAAAGTTGAGGGAAAACTATTTATTCAAATTTATGGAAATAAAAATACAAATTACATAAGTATGAAGAGTATGAAGTTGAAAATTGCTTAAGCGAACATTGTTGCATGTTTCCTAAGCTTTAAGCTGGTATATTTTTTGAGAGTGATATAATCGATCTGATCTATGAAGCGTTTCTAGAGGCATAGTGTAAACTGGTACTGGAGTGGTGCTGAAGTCTCTCTAGCGGGGACAAAGTTCGCTCTTAGAAAAAACCAAGTTTTTTAATGTATGGAAAATTATCCCAAAGCTGACCTTCGAACAGTGGCAGGATCAACGTTTCTTAGTGACATACCTGAAGTTTACTGCCCAAAACCTTGTGCGTCACACCGAAAACATGTAATTAAGTCCTAAATGATAATTTCTTGCAATGATACATTAAATTCATTTCATAAATGCAATTTCTACATTAGACTCTCAGTATGGACACCAAAATAATCTTGATTCATTATTCTAAAAGGTGATATCAAAAAATGTTATAAAATTAGATATTTTTTTAAATTTACGGAAATCAAAATACAAAATTACTTATATAAACATGAATGGTCAAACCTGCAAATCACTTTTTTTTAAAAATTTTGTTGCATATTTCTTAAGCTTTAAAATTATATTTGTTAACAGTCTACAATAATCTATTGATTCACTACAGCGGTCGGGGCATCGCAGTGTGTAACGTACTAGAGGTCATGATACAGTCGTTTGGGTTGGGGTGTTCAAATCCCAGGAAGCAAAGATTTGACTACATAGGTCAAGAGTCACTAGTAAATTGCTTTAATTAAGTATTTTAAGTAGATGGAAAAGCATTTTTGATTTTATCACATCGCACCAGAATAAAAATATATCCTTATTATTAGAATATACATCCATGAAAACTAGTATTTGTGTTTTGTTTTCTAACTAACTATGTAGCCTGGGTAAATTACATATTGACTGCCTACAATACGAAAATGATATTATGAGACAGTTACTTTCAGATTATGCCATTTTGTTTATTAGTATGTGTATTTATTTAAGTAATTAATTTTTTTTTAGATTATGGCTTCATTTTCTTGTTATTTACATACTGAAAACATGTTTTCATATGATATCATGCTTTATCCAAAATATGGCATCATGTTTGATCCCTAGACTTTAAACCTTTTATTAGTGATTCCATTCTCCATTCTAAACTAACAGATACATACCACCCAAATTAAAGATGAATACTTAAATTCTGTTTTATGAGAAAGAAATCCACCCTGAGTTTTTTTTATATATATTTACACATATAATTATTTAACTTGAATTTTAGGGTGTTCCTGTTGACCATTTCTAAAAAAATAAGTTCATTTCAATTTTATTAAGCCATATTAAAAACCCTTCACAAGAGAAAATTGAATAAAATATTATCTTACATGCGTTAATTTAACACAAATATACTAAATCTAAATCAAGTAAAGTATACAAATCTGCAGAATTTCCTAAACAAAATTAGTTCACCAACTTCTGAACCATCAAGGTGGTGAGTAACGCACGTCACACAGGCTTGCTACGATCGTAGCCCCTCCACAGGACGGAACACACTCTGTTGCTTAGGCTACTCTAGCGATTCAACTGATTGTGGTAGACTCTTTATAATTATACCGTCTTAAAGCTTAAGGAATAGGCAAAAACATTTAGGTATGTTGGGCCCTTCATTTGCATGTGAATCATAATTTTATTTCCTGGACTGGTTTAAAAAAAAAATCAATAATTTTATCCATTGTTGTTTCATCTTGAGTATTCAAGTTTGAAATATTTTTTTGCGTGGTTTTGTAGAATAACTTTTCTGTATTATTTTGATGGCCTAATCGAGAGTCTACGGTAGAAATTGCTTTTACGGGAAACATTTTACTGGATGGTTGTAAGATGCTGTCATTAAGTCCTTGAGTGCATGTTTCCGGTGTACGGCGGTAAACTTTCGGTATTTTACTAAGCATAGTCGACTCTTAACACTGTACGGAAATTCAGCTTTGGACAAATTTTTTGGAGGTTTGTGCCTCTTTTTTTTTTTTTTTTTTTTTTTTTTTTTTTTTTTTTTTTTTTTTTTTTTTTTTTTTTTTTTTTTTTTTTTTCTGGAGTAAGTGAGGAACTCCTGCGGGAGCTGGAGGAATGTAAAAGGCATTGCTCGAAGTGCGGCTTTCCAAGCACTAACGAAGGATGGTTGCAGTTTTGTCCTGGAATGTTGAATTTGAAAGCTGAGAAATCTCACGTGAAAAACGATATGTTGCGTCACAGTAGGAAGGGAGGGAGAACTGTCAACACCGCTACTCACAGGACGCGCACACCCAAACATTCTGGTTTGTTTTTAGATTTCCCCCTCCTCCAGCCGAATGCCAGGCCAGCAAGTCACAGTCTCTTGCCAGCGCCGCCTGGCTGGCAGACGAGCTCAATGGTGTCATTCATAGTGCTTTTCACGCACTGCTCAGATGTATTAACTGAACAGTTTACACTTAATCTTAACACATTTATTTAAAAATCAAATACAAAGGAGAGTTATTTACACACAAACTAACTCCATACTGCAATTATAAATATTTTTGCCCAAAGTTATAAATTTTCATAGGAGATGCACTACATTTAAAAAAAAATCTGGTTAAAATGTGCGATCCATACGCAGGTAAATTAGGTAAAACAGAGCCTACAAAAATTTTTTTGAAATTAAAAATTCTAATAATGTTTAAAATAAAACACCATAGTATTGTTTGAACAAAATTAAATTCATTATTTTAGTTATTCACAAAAGCAAGTATTACTAGTATAAGCGTTGATTATTCCAGTACTCTAAGTGTACCTAATGAAAATTGGGAATGGTGTTCTGTTTGTTTTCTGTTTTTTCCTTGCGTGTATCAAGATAATTTAGTATGAGTTGTATTTGACATGATTGGTTTTAAACGACTTTGTTTTTTTTTTTCAAGTGAAAAATGCATAAGCAATTTATAAAGCATAGTTTCTTTAATATTGAATGTGTGGTTGGTTATACAATAATCTAATTTATTGATATTGGTATAAGTATTATTAAAATGTTTTTTAATATTTCAACAGCAGCAATCCTGATTTTCACTGTCAATCATGTTGCTCTTACATTGTTCGCTCTTTTTGGATTTAAAGAGAAATTTTACATTCTGCAGATGCTGATAATTGGACTGTTGGGGAATGCTATATCGCAGTTCAAAACATACCGCTGTCCACGTATGAGACGGCATCTTGGTGAGTTCACGGTATCTAAGTATGTCGTATGTTTAAGTACTGTTTTGAAAATTTGTCTTTTTTTTAATGGCTGGTAAAAGAGATGGTAAGTATTGAATGACAAAAACTTTAATGGCACCAGACAAACATTTATCCACTTTTGGCAATAACTTAGAATTTATAATTAACCATATAGCTTCATTTCTTTCAATACCAAAGTCATTCACTGATCTTTCAACTTGTGCTGTTTTACTTTTTTACATGCAAGATCTTGATCATCTGTTTAATAATTGCAAATTGTATGAAATTATATATTTTTTTCAGACACTTAGTTTTTCTCGTAGTACTGTAAATTCTAAACTGTTCCTAATGTAAGTTTATATGATGCATGTGAAATGTTTATTAGTGTTAGGGTGCAATTCAAAACTGACAGTATGTAGTTAGTGGGAAAAGAGGGTTTTTTTTTCAGACTACTACAACACACCACTTGTTCTGTTGTCTGGAAGTGTTCCTAAGTTTATTTTATTCGTTCTGTCCTTTGATAAGATGGGAGTGGACTACAGCTGGCAACAGCTCCGAAACCTCAGCTGTTGCCAGCTGTAGTTATCCCGAGATAGGTCCGACAGGCCTGCGGAAAAGGTGTATGAAGCGCCTCAGAGCGCTCTACACCCATGGCAACCCTCTGCCTCCTCGTGGCACCAGGTATTCTTATAAAAGAGGGCTCTGCCGTGGTGCACCTCAGCCTCCAGATATCCTCAGTTGTCTGGAAGAGGTACCGGAAACTGTGAATGGGCTGAATCTGCGGGCACTGAAACCTTTCTGGGGGGGGTAAGGACTCCCGAGCTCCTGGGCTGAGTGTAGTAGCTACATGGAGTGATGTCTGTTTGTTGTGTCCCGATCCAGGCAAATAGCTGTAAGTCCCCGCGATTGGTCCAGGCTCGTGCTTTGTGATTCTGCGCTCGGACTCGGGCCAGAAGGCTGTGAGAGTGCCGGGACTGGTGATTTTACCGAGACTATGTCATATTCGTGGGGGCGTGATCACTGGCCACCTGACCAGGCTCTCATAATGGAGGCTGTAATGTAAACCCAAGAAAGTTGGTCGGTGGAGATGCACAGCGTGGGAGACATTCCCTAGGAATCCCGTGTGGTGGTGTTCCACGAAGCTTGCTGCTGCGCACAGGGTAATGAGCTGACTGGGGAGTGTTTGATCTAGCCGGGCTGATAATACGGCTGTAAGCTGTTAGCCGGGGGAGGATCTGAGGGGGCCGACCCACTTTTCCAAGGTGATCGCGTGTTCGCACTCTTAACCTACAATACAGCGCTCTCCCCTTAAAGCCATCCTTGGTAGTCGCCTAGATGAGCTAGTGCATCCTTAACAGGCGGGGAACTGCCCACAAGTGGCCTGGAACTTGGGAGTACCTTGGGACGATCCGGACATTGAGAAAAATATCCGTGCAGCCCTGGATCGAACTGGAGTTGGACTCGTGGTGGCAGTGGTTGCTCGTATTCTGAGCACGCCTGAGCACGGGATCCCCGTCCTCCTGGTGGGCAGATGTGGCGAGCGATGACACAGCTCTAGTGCTAGCGTGACCAAGCTAGTAGGGGCTAGGTAGGCCCCGGTCCTACCGCTGTATCTCTGGGTCACTCAGGGCTTACAGAGTGATGGTCAGTGGGATGAGAGCTAAGTCATGTTCAGACCAAGGCTTAGAGTCTGAACTAATGTCTCGGTCAGCAAAATGGCCCACTAGAAATGAACATGGGAAACCTGTTCAAGGACAGCTACACAAAGATAGGACTTACCCTGACAAGGACTAGACCAAGAGAAGTCAAAGAATTATCATCTTATGTTTGTGTCCTTTGATATGTTAAGTAGGTTAGAAAAATTCTCCCATGAGTTAAAGAATTTGCACATTTTGCAAATATATGTTTGTACAAATGTAAACTAATTGTTGTTTACCTATATTTCAGTTGTTCAAATGGCTGAAGAATACTTTAGTTCCAAGGATTACACCAAGTCTTTAACGTAAGTTTTGGTTAAATATTGTGCATGGTTATTTCAGTTTACATACACACACACACACACACACACACACATACATACATACATACACACATATATATATATATATATATATATATATATATATATATATATATATATCATACACCTTATTCTGTTATTTAAATGTGGAACATAAACTCTAAAGTAAAAGACCTGGTTTTTATTTGATTAACACTTGTCATTAGCTAATTTGCACCAAAAATAAAGATTTTAACACTGCTCTTATCAAACAGTGGGGATTTTGTATCAGTAGGAAGGTGGCCCAAGTAAGTTAGTAGCAAAACTTAAAATCTTCATTATTCTTACTGATTTTCATAATGACTTTTTAAATACTTTTTAGTGATGGATAAAATTCATTTTTTTTTTATCAAATTTATTCTTAAAGTGTGCCTCTAAAGTGAAATCCAAATCTTAAAGCTCTAAGGTCAAGAATAAAATAATAGTACTTATATGAGTAAAACCAAACAAACTTAAGATGTAAATAAAAAAATTAACCATTAATCTTTTTCCATTTTAAAAAATATTTTTACATCTTGAAAATGCTAGCAATCAATTTTTTTTCTATTACAAATTTTCTCTTTTTAAGTTAAACAAACATTTTAAAAGCTATGTTTATGTATCTAGTGACAAATAGTATAATTGTATAATCATTTCTTAATTCTAAGATAGTTTTTATAGAATGTTTGAACATTTTATTTTTCTTTCCATATATATTTTTCTTCGACTCTCTTCTTTAAGTAATAAATATTGTTACATTCCAGGTTGGCCCAGTAGAACAACTCATAATTCATAAAAATAACAAGACACTTTAAAACTTAATGTCGTAGGCAGTGACTTAAAGATTGTTTTTAAATTACGTCTTTCAACCAAAGTTAGTTATTTGGTAAAGTTTTTATTTTTAAAAATAAAACAGTTTTTAAACTTCCTTTTGTTTATTACTTTCTTCAAAAACAAAACACAACTAGAACTTACACACAGTACCAACAACAGTTTGGTCTTCTGATTAAAATTCATTAATTGGAAATAAATTTTAAATTTGTCTGATGATTTTCTGACAGAACCAATTTACAATACAGACCAATCATAGTCCCGGTAAAATAGTAGCTTTATGTCGCTCGAAATAAAAAAAAATATTAGGTCCCTTAGTTAAGTTTACTTAACATGGTACATCAGCTCGCAGAATTTTCGGTGGGGGGGGGGGGGGGGGTGTATGACGGTCACCATGGGTTGATGCTGATGCCTGGGGTCAAATTTATAATTAATTATTGTCCCAAAAATATTTTTAAAAAAAGGTTGCAACTTGTCCTGGCCCTAACCAGAAGGCATTACATTGTCACTTTATAAATTCTCGTCAGAATTTCCTGATTTGCCGACGCGACAGCACGCGGCGACAATTGAGTGACAACTGCCTTGCACCATTCAATTATCTTCCTTTACAAAGTTAAAAAAAAAGAGGGAGGTAACGCAGCGAGCCAACTGACCAATCACAGGACAGGATTCAGGTAAATGACCATAAATGGAATATTATGTTGCGAGAATATTTTTTCTGAATGTCTGGAGAGACACATCACACCACCACGTGGCTCGCTCTGATTGGCTGGCGAGGCAGCACCCAGCGAAAGTTCTAGTCCATTGCTGCACAGCCGTGTGCCTACGTGCTGGGTTTTTCCAACAGCACACTAACTTGAGGTGTGAAAAATAACTTACTGGCGACACAGTGTCGCACCATGGTCTTCCTTTCTTTTTAAACCTTCTAGAATGTTCTAAATGTTGCAGTCTTACTGCCCAGAGTGTGCTTTATAATTGTAAAAATATAATTTATAGCTTTATTAATTTTAACTGACTAAACAAATTAGAGTGAAAAAGTAATAATTAAAAAGTACCACATTCAGCTTTATGGAAAACCTAAACCAAATTAATAATAATATTAAAACACAAGCAAAATACTTCAAATGCCTATGCAGAATAAAAGAATAAAAAAAAACATGAGTATAACGAATTAGAAACAAATAAAAATGCAAATTACTTAAAATATTGTTAGCAGAGGGCAGGAGTTATGCTACGTCAAAATATTTTAGACGTAAAGTTTTGATGGTATTTCAGGTTTTCAGGATTTGATTGGCCCATCCCTAATAAAATTTTCTTTTAAGGGTTTTCAAATTTAACTTTTTTTTAGTTACTGCAATACCAAAAGTATCTTTATATAAGAATCTAAAAGAAAGTACAGTGATTGGTGTTTTATTTGGCACAGTCGCAACCTCGACCTTTCAGAATTAGCATATTGCTGGATTATCAACGTCTTTATAGTTTCAACTTGAATATGAAATGTAAAATGTAACTTGCTAGACAACGTGAAACACTGTATTGAAATTAAAACAGACAGTAACAATAAACACTAGAGTCAACTAAGAATGCCAGCAATGCAGCAATGTGACATAATAGTGTTTTTTGACAGTACTATTTCACAAGAGAAACTTTTTATAGCAATTGGTCATTTTTAAGTACTAGACATTCCATTAATTATGTACTATGGTCAAACAAGGCCAAAATTTTTATTATTAAATGTTATTAAAAAAATGTGATGGCAAAAGTGTTTGAAACCAATATAGAATATGTCATTTACATTTTATTTAAAGTAAAAATCGAATACTATAAGATGATACTCTTGAAGTAATACAAAAAAGGAAATATATTTCCAAAATTCTCATTTCAAAAATTTTCCTTTTAAAAAAAAATTTTTGATTACGTGATACGGTTGTGTCCATAATTTTTGTGGTTTTTCAGGTATATATGTATGTGGAAACAGAGCACTCTGAAATAAGCATAGCACTGATCAGGGGCGCAACATCTAAATTTCCAAGGGGGGGGGGGGGGTCAAAATACCTTTTTATAAAGAATCATCTATCCCTCCTATTGAAGCGGGGGGGTCCGGGGGTCCTTCCCCCGGGGAAAATTTGTATTTCAAGGTGGAAAAAGGGTGCTATTTAAGCAGTTTTATTATATAAAAATTTGATTACACAGCACTTTCTTTGCCCCCGTTTACCCCCCCACTTCATGGTTTCCGAGGTAGGGGGAGGGGGGGGCAAAATACCCTTGAGCATTAGAACTGACACAGTTTATTATAGCTGAAATGATTTGTGAAGATATGCAACCTTATGTGATAGTCGATAATAATGCTAGTTTTCCGCAACAAAATCTTACCCATTGTAAATTACAATCATCAGACTGTAGTTCAAGTTGTTTACAATAACAAATACCCTTGCATCCCCCCCCCCTTCCCCACTCCCCTGTTGTTGCGCCTCTGGAACTGATGGTTTACGTCGTGTTGTTGCGCACTGGAAAGAGAGGAAACGCGCGGGACGGGCTGTGACGCGGAAGGTCTCGCGTGTGCCCGAAGGCTGCTGACGCACATGCTGTGGGACTACCGCAGCGAGCGGTGGTGGGCGCTGCTGTCCAACATCCTGTCCCGCGCCCTGTTGTGCGCCTACCTGTCGGCCAGCGTGCAGGACTACGTGGCGCTGGCGCTCGAGGCGCTGGGCTCAGCCGTGCAGCTCGCCGCGCAGCACAAGACCCACCTCTACGACAACCTGGCGCGGATCCTGAAGGTGCGCTTCGCTCCGTTCCCCCTCTCTCCCCCTCCCGCGCCGGGCCGGGATCGCTTGCAACCTCGTGTGCTACTGGCTCGCTGTGGGAAATGTTTCGATGGAGATTAAAAACTGACGAAAACTAGCTTCTGCTGCGCAGCTTAGGTTCCCCCCCTTCCTTCTTTGCGACAGAGAGGGGAGTGACGGAAATTCTCTGTCGCAAAGAAGGGAGGGGGGAAACCTAAGCTGCGCGGTAGAAGCTAGTTTTAGTCAGTTTTTAATCCCCATCAAAACCTTTCCTACAGCGAGCTAGTAGTATTACCACCTAATGTGTAGGGACAGGCATTTTTCGCGAATAAATCTGAACGCCTGTTAGACTGCGACAAGGTACGCCCGCGCCGCCGGTTTCTCCCTTTCGATTGGCCGCCGTCTGCGAGAGAAGTCGTAGGCCTTGTTGTGACCGAGCCGCTCAGGACGCAGTTTGCTTCCACACTGAATTACTGTGATTGGTTGTTGTAACTATCGACATGCGCCTGAAAGTAATTCACCCGATCACGAAACACAAACGGTGCTACAGTGTTTTAACTTATATCTAGTCTCGGTATCTTTTCGCGAAAATTGCATGGCCCTACTAATGTGTTATATTCAAATTTTCTCTAGTCCTATATATCAAATTTGAATCGCAAAGAGTAACATGTCAACCCCTTGGGTTTCAATGTAAAAAGTGAGATTATGCACAAGAAATAATGAATACTAACCCCGGTCTTGAAGCTTTAATTTCTTCGAATGCTTGTTTCATGAACTACGTTTCCCAAATCAATTGGTTCGTATAATTTTATTTACATACTTGAATGGTAAAATTACAAAATTTTATTTCCAAACACTAACAGGACTTAAAAGAGTGGTTATTGTTGAATTTATTAATCGCTGATATGTTTCCTCCAAATTTTTTTCTTTTTCTTTACAAAACTGTTTTCTCCCATCATCAAATTATTTAGAATACTAAAAATCTGATGGTATTTTAATATTTCTTTGGCCTATCTTTATATGTTTATTGTTTTATGTGTTGGGTACATTATAATTATTTCTTTTCATCAGCATAGAGAAACCAGGTAGATTAAGCCATTTTACCAGAACAGCTTTTTTGCTTCTGTACAGCATCTGTATTATTTTCTTTTAAATAGTTTACAAAATTAACAAACTTGCGTAATAAAATAAAAAGTTTACAAAAGTCTTTTTTATCTTATAGAATGGAATCATGGCCAAATTTCACATCAGCATATGGGATTTTAATTTAATATTTGTGTAGCTGCTGTGATTTGACGCCTGCCCGCCCTTCCTATATTAAATATCACGTTACTTTACGTGATAATCAAACCCAAAACGAGTTTTAATAAGTTCAGAAGCAATTCAGGGAAAATGTATTTCGGCAATAGGCCTACTAACGTAATATGCGGCGACGAATCTGTGCGACGTCGTAGGTTATAAACAAAGCAACGAACAATAGAATAATTCATTAAAGCAACCAACCATCTTCGCCCTTTATTTTTCACGTCGCTATAACCACACATATTAATGCACTTCAAAATATAATAGTAAATATGGACGAGTTGTGTAAACAAATCTATATTTTTCTCTTGCCACAGCTAAACATGTACATTGTGACGCCATCTTGTGACCGGCGATCTACCAACTGTATTTATCTTTTATAATAGTATAAATTTAACTAATTAAGTTGTGAAAGAAAGTTTAAATACTTTTTAATACATAGGATTGAATATATATGTATGTACATATAATTATTTATGCCACATTTATCTTTTCTTTTTAATTATTAATATCTAGTTTATACTTCCACCACCAGGGCAGGGAAATTTCAGCGAGATTCATGCGCGCGCATCTCATCCCTTCCAAAGAGGAGTTAGTTCGCCCCTCCCTTCATTTCTTCGTTCCCGCGCATTTCTCCCTATATAAAGGCGAGGTCATCCACCTGAAAGTCAGTTGATCGGCCCGACGGCCAGTGAGGCTGGATTCTGCCCACTGGCCATAGGACGGTCATAGGGGGAGCAGCAGAACGACTGGCTATCCGTTTTCTGCTGCTCGCACCCCTCCTTCGCGAGTTAGGCCATCCGAGGACCTATCTCGGCCTAGGGAATTTGTCTCCCTTCCCCCCCTCCTTACTGGACGATAGAGTGTACCGTGTATCAATCCAGTGTATGTTGTGAAAGCGACGCAGGCGACCAATTGAACTGTTTGGACAATTCAGGTCAATAAAAGTTCCGTGTAAAATACCGACATTATTTTCAATGAATAGTTTAGTCCCTATCTCTCACCCCACTAGCTATTCGCCTACACCAGCCGAGTGTGAATCCTGCCGCAAGACCAGCAGCTTGGACCTTCTCCACCCGATACCTGGCTCTCACCCAAGAGAGACATAGGTGAGAGAAGAAGAGGAGACGGATCATCACGTCAAGTTTGGCGCCCAACGTGGGGCCAGACCAGCAGTTCGACCTCCTCCACCCCTGCTGGCTCTCTGTCAAGAGAGGCAACGCCATCAACAATATTCTGGCGCCCAACGTGGGGCCAGACCAGCAGTTCGACCTCCTCCACCCCTGCTGGCTCTCTGTCAAGAGAGGCAACGCCATCAACAATATTCTGGCGCCCAACGTGGGGCCAGACCAGCAGTTCGACCTCCTCCACCCCTGCTGGCTCTCTGTCAAGAGAGGCAACGCCATCAACAATATTCTGGCGCCCAACGTGGGGCCAGACCAGCAGTTCGACCTCCTCCACCCCTGCTGGCTCTCTGTCAAGAGAGGCAACGCCATCAACAATATTCTGGCGCCCAACGTGGGGCCAGACCAGCAGTTCGACCTCCTCCACCCCTGCTGGCTCTCTGTCAAGAGAGGCAACGCCATCAACAATATTCTGGCGCCCAACGTGGGGCCAGACCAGCAGTTCGACCTCCTCCACCCCTGCTGGCTCTCTGTCAAGAGAGGCAACGCCATCAACAATATTCTGGCGCCCAACGTGGGGCCAGACCAGCAGTTCGACCTCCTCCACCCCTGCTGGCTCTCTGTCAAGAGAGGCAACGCCATCAACAATATTCTGGCGCCCAACGTGGGGCCAGACCAGCAGTTCGACCTCCTCCACCCCTGCTGGCTCTCTGTCAAGAGAGGCAACGCCATCAACAATATTCTGGCGCCCAACGTGGGGCCAGACCAGCAGTTCGACCTCCTCCACCCCTGCTGGCTCTCTGTCAAGAGAGGCAACGCCATCAACAATATTCTGGCGCCCAACGTGGGGCCAGACCAGCAGTTCGACCTCCTCCACCCCTGCTGGCTCTCTGTCAAGAGAGGCAACGCCATCAACAATATTCTGGCGCCCAACGTGGGGCCAGACCAGCAGTTCGACCTCCTCCACCCCTGCTGGCTCTCTGTCGAGAGGGCTCGGTGTGAGGAGGCAACGCCATCAACAGATTCATAAACGTAAATAGTTAATAACGATGCTTTAAGGAGGCTTTGAAGAGTTTAGGATATTTAATAAGCTACCTAAATGGCTTAGTTATAATTAGGCCTGTGCTAATATTCAAATTTTTGAATATCAAAATATCAAACGTATAGTTTTTTTCTTATTCGATTCAATTTTGAATACTTACACTTATATATATACAATATTCAGTCGTTTACGAATAGGTTGCGCAGGATCTCAAAAGTGTGGAAACATTTCAGGAACACAGAAGACTTTTTGATTGGCGGGGGAGGGGAGGACAAGATTTTCACAGGATATTCATAACGTTTTAGGCTTATTTGTGTGAAGTGTTTTGCTACATCTGGCCACGTAAATTTTGAAAAGATTAATACAGTAAAGCTGTATTTAACACAGTAATTTGGAACCATTACTAACAACCACATTATCAGCTAAAGTAGGTATTTTATGGAGAATAGAGTCCAGCAGGTCGATTTTTAAAACTAGATTAGAACTGACAGCATACTGATTTCCATTGAAATCAAAACACTGCTAAAGTTAACAGTGTTATAGTGGACAGTTTTCAGATCACAGGGTAGAAAGATGGCATTCCAGATCTGTGATTTAGTTTCCTTCAGATCAGGACGGCGAAGAGAAAAAAAACTTGTACAGATCTCGTGGAAAACATTTGGTCGCATACTCGCAGCAAAGACTCCTAAATCCTAACAACGTACAATGTTTGTCTGTGAACAGAGAACGATGATCCAGGCCCACGTTCACACTCCCAGCTTACTTAGTGACAGCTCAGGCTATTAACTTGTCCTCACCCATAGCCTGAAAAAAAGGTCACACTATGAGGGTGGGAACTTTGCGCCTCTTACCAAGCGCACCTACACTGGACAGAAAAAAAAAGAGAGGAACATTCTGAGCATCTACTGTGTTCTTACAGTTTAGTTAAAACAAGCCAAAAAAATATGATCCATAAATGTTAATACATATATGTTTATATGAATAAAGATTTATTTTCACATAGTGAAAAATTTAAACAAACAAGTTTAAAATTTAATTTATATCTACATCGTATTTAACTATATATTAAAACTGTTCACAGTATATTCTTTTAAAACCCACCCTCTTGAAGTTTCTTCACACATACTGCAATTGCCCCACATATTCGCTTTGCACTGTTTATTAAAATTTTTTTTGTAGATTTAGTTTTGATTATCATGAAAAATATTTATATTTTCCTTTCATAATTGGATTATTTCAATAAAATTTTACCCATAGTAATTGAAGCTGACTTATCCTAATTACCCTTTCACTTTAGTATAATTATTTAATTTCCCAGAAGCCACTACACTACTCATTTACTTTTTCTTTCAATGTGTATTTGTTATATATGAAAAAAAAAATTATTGGGATTCTATTTCTTACTATGTATTTGAATTCAATATTAGTATTCGAGAATAATTTGTTGTTTGTATTTGTTTTCAATTCGAATGAATTCATTTTTGACGATGCCTGAGTACAACCAACATCTATATTCCACCATCCCACATGTCAGCGGCAGCTCTGGAGAGGAAAGCCAGTAGCTTTCACGGCTAGTTTACCTCGCGCCTACTAGGATGCACTAGTAGCAAATCATGGTTGACATAGGTACATTTAGTAATGCCCAAGCCCTATTATGTAAACAACGTGTTACGTGAAATTTTTTTAAAATTGAATTTTAGGTTGTTTAAATTCAGAATGTTATTCAACATTTGTTTTTAATGCACTTCAAATGTATTCAGACACATATTAGTACTGTATATTAATTTTAATGGGAGTCATGTCGTGATTCGAATGGCAGTCAGCAAGCACACGTACCTGATTGGAAAAAAAAATATAATAATTTTATTAACATACACTCTTATAGAAAGAAAGAAAGAAAGAAAGAAAGAAAAAAGTTTTTATTTTTGACGATGCCCGAGTGTACAGCCAACAACTATGTTACGCCATCCCGCATATGTCAGCAGCAGCTCTGGAGAGGAAAGCTTTCACGGCTAGTTCACCTCGTGCCTACTAGGATGCACTAGTAGCAAATCATGGTTGACTTACATTTAGTAATGCCGAAGCCCTATTATATTAAAACCAGTTGAAATCAACGATGGTATACAAACCAGGGGCGTAGCAATGGGGGGGTTTTAGGGGTTCAACCCCCCCCCCCCCCCTCCTCCCTTAACATCAAATCTTTAATTAATTTCTTATTCATCACTCGAACAAATTTCATATTAAATGTAATCAAATTTTTACCATTACAATATTTAAATTTATGTACCGAAAACTGCTAAAATAGCACTATTTTACACCTTAAAATCCAAATTTTCCCTGGGGAGGCCCCCCCGGAGCCCCCGCTTTAATACGGGGGAGACCATGATTCTTAACACCTCCCCATACACAAATCCTGGCTACGCCACTGATACAAACTAAGGTGGGTAAGGCTGACCGGCCAGTTTGTACCAGTACTGCTAGCAGTTGCAGCAGCGACAGAAGGGAGAGACGTGTTGGCACTGCTGCAGAAGGTGGCCCCCGAGCCGGAGCCAGGGGTGCCGGCCGACGAGGCGGCGCGGGTGGCGGGGCTGTGGGCGGTCGCCAGCGGGGCGGAGCCCCTGGTGGTGTCGGTGGACATGAGCAACATCACCGCGTGCGTGGAGTGCAGGGCTGGGTTCTGCCAGCCCAGCTACAAGGCCGATCAGCCGGTGGACGTCGAGGTCTACATCAGGTGGGGAGCGTCGCTGTCCGTTGGTCGGGTTCCTACCATCCTGTCATCCTGCAACTGCCAAGGAACTTCTTTCCTTCTACAGTCACTCTTCAGTAACTAAGTTTTGCAATTCTTGTTTTTTTTTTTTTTTCCTGTATATTTTTTTACATATTTTTTTATTGAATGTATAAAATAAAATATGTACACTCCTTAAGGCTATAATTTCTATTCTTTCAGTGCTTGTAATGTAAATTTAACCCTCCCCGCTTTCCATTAAACTTCTACCAGTATTATATTATGCATGGTTATTTTATAATTATTATTGAATTATGGTATATATAGGGCCATATTGGTTAATCACTTAATCAGTTCAACAAATTACAAATCTTAAATGATTATTTTTTTAAAAATTAAATCTTATATTTGGTTAAATAAGGGTGCACAGCTTTGCCAAGAACAATATTCACAGTTCAGTTTGATTTAGCAAATATTTTAAAAATTTGATTTGATATTCGCTTTGCATCAAAACTAGTATTTCCACAGGTCTACATTTAACAGCTTGAAAATAATGTGTAGTAAGTATCTAAGGGGAAAATTTGTGAAATAAAAACAAGTGCAAGTGAGATATGGGCAAATCCCACAAATAGTAATGATAACTAAAAAATTAAATACCCAACCAAAATAAGACAGAGCCTTATAGTGATTAACTGATATTGCAATATAACCCTGTTATAATGTTCCTGCTTATAACATCATAATTTTTAAGACCCAGCATTTCTCCCATAAGATTAATTTCCTGTTTATAACTTTTCCTGAATGGTTCATTTCGTACTTATAATGTTTGTTTTCATAAATTCAATAAATGTAAAAAAAAATGTTTTTATAAAACTAACTATACCAATCCCTCACTTAGCACGTCTTCAAATTGCGTGAATTCATTTACTAGTGCGATGTTAATTTTCCTGCCCCAGTCTTGAAAAGCACATCTGTAAATTTCAGTTAGCACACGAAATCACCACAGGCAAAAAAAAAGTAAGGCATGACGCCACGAAGTCTGCTTAAACTCGGTAAACAACAGATTTACAGTTGCATACAATTAGCCATATGAGGGGGGAAGAGATGCGCGCGCAGGTCTGACTACGCTATTGGCTGTTGTACAAACTTCAGCTATGGCGAGTTCAGTTGTGGCTATAGAGTGTAAAGGACCAAATGTTTTTATGTCCGCACAACTGGGTCATGATGACCTTCAGTCTAGCCAATGGCAGGGAACTCGCACACACAAACACAACACGTCTGCTCATTCGTCTGCCGGTAACTGTACACGCGCAAGCACCTGCAGTTGGAATCATATTGGTATCATGGCATCCAACTAAGAGCGGACTGCATCATGTTCAAGTATTTGAGACAAAACTAGAAGTATTACGGCGTGCAGAATGTCACGAAGGCCATACTTAAGTTGGTCGCACTTTAGTTTTAAGCGAGTCAACTGTGACACAATCATATGAAATAATGACTCTGTCAAATGTTTATGTAAGTCTGATGCTGTTGGTTATACTAGCAGGAATGTATTCGACATTAGATACCGGAACAGAAATCAACAGATGATTCACATGTAAAAAAAAGGTTATTAAATGAATGGTGAAATGAAAAATAAATCACAGGCCTGACAGGATTGGTGTGAACCAAGCGCTGATATACGAATAAGCACTTTAATTTTTGAAAAATTAAAATGTAAATAGCCGGACAGTAATATCAGTTTCACTGTCAGTAAAGGATGGTTCGGAAAGTTCGTGGAAAAATATGTGATGTGAGTTAAAGCTTCACGATCAGGCGGGCCAAGTCAGCCAGCCGACTGACGATAAAGTACATGACCATGTATCTCCTGTTACGCTGTGTCGTATTTGTCATACAATGTATTCTACACTAGGCTTATAAATATAAATGGTGTGACCCATAATTGGTTGAGTGTTACTCTACACGTTTATATTACGTAAAGAATATTTCCCTGCACATTCTGTAACACATTAAGTAAATTAGCCTTGCAATTTATGGAGACTAATGCTTCAGCATACATGATTTTGAACATTTTTAGGAGACATTAGTTGTGCTAAGTGAGGAATTGGTGTATTCCAACATCTATCCCATCTGTGAAGTTTAACATGAAAATCTTTTACTTTACAATTTACATATATATGTTCATATATGTAGATTGTTCAAATATAATTGTATGCAGAAACAAAATGTAACTGTGCCAGAACTCTAGCACTACACATTAGTGCTGGCTAATGATGTGTATTTGATGTATAAAAGGTACATAACTTTTGCAGTTACGTGTCTGTTGGCAACCTTGTCAACCTTGGTAAAAAAAAATTTTGTATTGCTGATAGGAGTTGATTTAATTTATAGCTAGGAATTTTACAAAAACAGTTTTCAAGTGGCAAAGGAATTGATCAAAGGCATTCCACTTCCATTCATTCCACATTCATTGTCACGAATCATGAGGCAATTTTACTTAAATGTGGCAGTGTGTCTTTAAAGACAAATAAAATAGAAGCTGGAAGCCAGACTAATTTTTAGAAAATTTGTTGGCTTGGTTAAGCAAATTCGAGCATCAAGTGTACCTGTCAGTGGTTTTAATGTTAAATTTATTAACCTAGCTTGAAGAGTCCATTGGTAATAGGTTCTAACACTGACAAGTGCTAGATTGATATTGCCAGCTTATAATTTTTTTTTCCTTTTGCCCCCTCGAAATACATTATGACAGGGTTCTACTGTATAAACTATTGGCAGGCAATGGCCAATAAATTTACCTTCTCTCCTCTCTATATAAAATTCTGGCTATAACCCCATTTTCCTTACATTTGCAACTTACATTGGATAAAATGGCATTTTCCGAAGCTGAAACTCCTGGTCATCAGACCACTTGCTCCCCACAATGTGATGAAACCTGGCTCTCTGCACTTGAGAAACGTAACGAATGCTGATGTTGTTTTACGTGGCGTTGTCGAGTGATCGTCCAATTCCTCCCTTGAGTGTATTCTCGGCCTGCACTGTCGTTGGGCCTTGTTTAATGTGAACCAGAGGGTATCGCAGATGCAAATCTGATCTGCCCCCCTTTGAAAAGTCTGCGATTCGCTCGGTGCTGCCCTGGGATTTCAGTTTCATTTAGAAGTAACATCGTTTTTTGTGCAACATTAAATTTTCTGTATACTCGTTAATTGTGAGTCTATGTGGGATTAATTGTCGCTGCGGCAGAGGAGGAATTGCAGAACATCCAACTCTCACCAAGGCAGTCCAAGTCGAGATCTCGTGGATATAGGATGTGTATCTTAAGGCTCAGTCATGCATGCCAAGTTGGTTATAACATTTCCTTCTCATTACTATTAATTTAACTATGACTATACTTGTAAATTTATCACAGTAGCTCTGTTGCATTTGTTTATGAGTCGGAAATTTTCTCACCAAATATTTACCTAACTTTATTTTCGAAATGTGATATGCAAGTGACCATAATTGTTATGAACACTTGCATGACTTTTATTGCAATTGGATAAAACATACTCAGCAAATATCTGGTGATAAAATTTGAGACCAAACAATATTCATGAGAGCTTTCATTAGATGCAGAAAATTAGCGTCTTCCTATAAATGCTAATTTTTTTGCTAATTTATGCTTTAAATACTTTTTTTTTTTTGCTAATTTCTGACATAGATGCTATTTTAACTCATTTTAAAAATATATGCTTTTTTCTGCTAAATTAGTTTAAAATGTCATTGATTTTGTAAAATACCCTCTATAAAATGCTCAAACTACTACATTCTCAATGAATGTTTTCAAAATGGTTTTTGACTAATTCCTTACATGGACTTTTCTTGTCTGTCTGTGTTAATTTTTTGACATCGGCTCCATTTGGCATTTTTTGTTCGGTAGGTTTGCATATTTATCTTTGTTGTCCATTATGTATTAAGGTTTCTTATGATACACAATACAGTGTAGCCATCAATGGTGTATGTCCAAGAAAACATTTTATAGGTAGTCAAATTTTCATGATATGTATGTATGGCATGATATGTATGTTACTTTTAATGGTAATTTTTATTTTATTTATTATTTATTTATTTATTACATTTGTGACATGCACACAAACACCTCATAAAGAGGGTACTAGGGTGTGCACGGGGATATAAAAAAGAAACGAAAAGTACATATACTGGGTGTATCAAAATTCATGTTACAACGCTTGAGGGTAGAAAGCTCTTATTATTTACAACCATTTTTGCCAATAAACATGTTGCCGGAAACGCGTAGTTAAGCCCCTGTAGCCCCAGAAAGAGTCAGCGTAGGCAACCCGTTGTAGAGTGTTATGTTGTGGATGTGCGGGCGTTCGAGTAGAGAAATAACCTTTTTAATCGTGGCACTGATTTTAATTTCACCCTGAAATCAATCACAGCTTCGGCTTTGTTTCACAACATTGAAATTGTTGCATACGTTTTAACAACGTGACAGCCTATAGCAACGGCTCAAAAATACACCCACCTTGAGCGACACAGAGGTGGCAACTGCGAATCATGTTTTCACGGATACGCTGGAGCATGTGTGGAGTCGACTTTATGATTTCGAACGCTTCAATGATTCGCTGTGTAAGATCTTCTACCGTTTCATTGGCGTAGCATAGATAAGCCCTTTTACGTAACCCCACAGAAAGAAATCTAACGGGGTTAGGTCCGGTGACCTTGGCGGCCATTCGACAGGGCCCGCTCGTCCAATCCATCGGTTTGGAAATGTTTGGTTTGAATACTCTCGCACTTGCAGGGAAAAATGAGGTGGTGCCCCATCATGTTGGTACCACATCACACATCGAACATGCAATGGAACCTCTTCAAGAAGACCTGGTAGTTCGTTCTGAAGGAAGTGGAGGGAGGTATCCGGCGCCGGTAAGTCGTGGCGGAAGAAAAAAAGGCCCGATGAGTACGCCGTCAACAATACCGGCCCACACATTAACTGAAAAACATTCCTGGCGAGCTGTAACACACGTTGCATGCGGATTGACATCATTCCAAACATGACTGTTGTGCGAATTGAGAATAGCGTCTTGAGTGAACTTGGCTTCATCGCTGAATAAAACCGCTAACTCGGGGTTCCTCAATACTCTCCGAATGTACCAACGAGAAAAGGTCATGCGAAGATGATAGTCCGCCGGACCCATGTGTTGCACTTTTTGAAGGTGGTACGGGTATAAGAGTTGCTCATGAAGAACTCGCCAAACAGCCATTTTGTCAGCGTCCATATCGGAACCTTCTGCCCTTGTGCTTGTATCCGGACTCTCCTCAAATCTCTGAAGTACATCTTTTTCAAAACTGGGAGTACGAACCCTGCGTGGAGCACCAGCATTTGGCCTCGTGACGGCACATGTACCAGTATCATGCATTCGCTGAGTAAGTCTTGCAAACATGGTGTGAGCTGGAATCCTACGACCCGGATATCGTTCTTCGTACAGACGACGGGCGGTTCGTCCATTTTGTCTAGCTTCCCTGTAAACAAGCAGCATGTTCATGTACTCCATTGAGCTCCACTAACACGTCGCCCTTTTCAGAACCACAGCGAAAGAAATGAAACCACGAGTTTGCTTGTACGACAGAACAGACAACGACAGACCACCAGTGATATCAAAACACACTGCGACACTGCGATGTCACGCTGCGCAGTGCTATGGCACGGCACGACCGGAAGAAAAGATGTGAGGGTGCCACCAATGGAAGTAAAAAGGGGCGGGGGTCAGCATTCGACATCGTACAGTCCTCTCGAACGCTGCCCGGCGTCATAAACACGTAATTCACCACAGTATCGTCTGTCTCGCGCAAAGCCCAACGGGTTGCCTACGCTGACTCTGGGGATACAGGGGCTTAACTACGTGTTTCCGGCAACATGATTATTGGCAAAAATGGTTTCAACTTTCAAATAATAAGAGCTTTCTATCCTCAAGCATTGTAACATGAATTTTGAAACCTCCTGTATGTATGTGTTTTTTGCCAGATGATCGGATGAGACAGGGAAGACGTGTCATATCAGTCAGGGACAGCTGGGACGTGCAGGGAAACGAACTGAAGTAGGAGTGTGTGGCACAGGAGCACCTGCCCACACCCCCTGCAGCTGACGTGCTGCACGCTCGTGCTGGCGAGCCCCGGCCGCAGCGAGGAGCTGCAGGTGTGCGCGGACCCGGCCGCGCTGCTGCTGCGCCGCGGGGAGGCGCGGCGCCTGCGCTGCACGGCGGCGCCGCGCGCCCGCGACGCCGGCCGCGAGCTGCAGGTGGGCGCCGTGCAGCTGCGCCTGGGCTCTGCGCGCGAGAGGGCCGTCCTGCTGTGTTTCCGCGCCGACCAGCCGGGCGGCTGCGCGGCCGCGCCCGCCTGCCCCGAGCTGCAGCACTTCAGGTGCCAGCCGCGCCTTCACGTGTCTGGTTTTCATTTACACCAGCAATATTGTCTTCTCGTGCTATTTATTTCCCATGCTTCTTGTAACTGCAAAATTTCATGGCGAACACTGAGCACATATTGCTGCATCCAACTTTCATTTATGTGCATTACTTTTTGTGTTGGTTTGTACGGTGAATGGCTCGATGACGCGACTTGACAGCCGATTCTGTTCAGCCACCGATTCTCCATACAAACCAATAAAAATTTGGCCATGTGTGGCCGGTCACATCTGTGGGTTCAGGGTCTTAGATCTAAAAAATAAATGAAACAAACACACCATTGCAGACCGCATCTGAAATTAGTTAAAAAAAATTTTTTTAAAAGTTATAGTTTACAATTTGTACTGCATGTAAAAAATTTGTTTTTTTTTAACTTTTGTAATCTAAAACATCATAGATAACTTTAGTTTTGGTAATGACGTTTCGAGACATCAGAAATGCGTTAAAAAATATTAGTTTGAACTGTTGAAGATATTTCTATTTATGTTTAAAAATTTCAGTCCCTCTGCTATAATAAATCCAGAATAAAAAGAAACCTCCCATCTTCTGCCCCTCCTAGTATATGAAATGTGAGCCCGAGTCCACTGCTGGCTGCCGCAGGTACCCGCCGCGAGGCGAGCCGGACATGGACGCATGCCGGCTCCTGGCGAGCACGCAGATCGCCCCGCAGGACTCGCGGCTGCGCCTGGAGGTGTCCCAGGAGAGCCCGGCCCTGATCGGGGAGTGGTACCGGGTGGACGTGGCCGTGGGGAACGGCGAGGAGCTGCCGGCGGCCGCGGCCTGCCTGGAGGTCGGCCTGCGCCCCGGGGACGACGACCCCGGCATCGAGCAGTCCAGTCAGTGTGACCTCCTCCCCGCTGTCGCCAGATTGTCTCTTGTCTACATTCATAATATTATTTTGTATTTACCATCTTCTTCTACTATAGTAAGTTTTATTTTATTTTTTTAATATTACAAGTTCTTAATTATTTCTAGATTGTAACGGCTGTTCTTCCATGCCGTTGTCGGGTCCTGGTCACTGTGCCTCAACACAATGCTACCTGCCCCTGGTTTGCCGCCCGCCACCAACTTCACTCTGGAAAAGGGAGGGGGTTGTGCTAGTTATCGGGAGCTACCGAAACGAATGGAATCATAGATGAACGGCGCGTTTCCAATCCCTCTATTCACTTCGCTACTGTACAGTGAGCATCGCGTGTCTCCTGCCACCGTGGGTCCACCGCGCGTCCTCCTCTCTCGGCTCTCTCCTTCACCCTCCCCTACACTCTCTCCACAAGGACCCACCTCCCCCGCCACTTCGCCCGACGGCCACGGCTATGCGTCGCCAGCCAATGGCGTGCAGGGACCTACCGGGAGGGGCTTCACAACCGAACCACTAGGTCCACACAAGACCTTACAAGATCATAAATTTGTGTCTGTTGATAGTATTATTGCAGTTGTAGTCATCCTGGAAAAAAATAATATTTTGTGAGGCCTTATGGCTCTGGATGGGTTACACCTTTATTGTTCACGTATTTTTGTGAATTATTTCAATGAAATAATTTTGTGACAGCTACGAAATTTGCTGTGTTTATAAAACTTCATTCTATTTAACATAATCCAAATGCTCAATGTTCCATCTTGCATACTTTTTTTTTTATTGTTATTTGCAAAAAATGTTTCTTCAGTTTCAACTTGAAAGACATGTACCGGGCTTGGGAAGCATTGTAGACCATGAGTCAGTTAGATGTTTTCAACCTGTAGCAGAATTCGTTGTTGTAATGCCGACTCACGATCCGGCTGGTGGCTTGCAGCTCAGCTGTGCGAGGACCTCGGCGGGGAGCTGCTGTCGCTGCCCATGAGGCTGCCGCTCGGAGACCTGGCCCCGGGCGACACCGGCCGCCGCCAGTTCTACCTGAGGGCTCACCGCGTGGGCACGCGCGCCCTCTCGCTCAAGGTGGGGTGCTCACAGCCACGGTGTGGGCAGTGGTGGATCCAGGATTTTGGTTTGGGAGGGCTTGACCCAGCTGAGGCTAGGCTTTATCAAGGCAAACACTAAAACAATAGTGGACCCAGATGCTTGTGGAGGGGGCTTGAGCCCCTTAGCCCCCCCTCTGGATCCGCTACTGGGTGTGGGTGGTATTGCTGTGGACACTGTGTCTACTGCATCGGAGGGGTTTGGAACCATGCACATGTCTGATTGTTTTACGTCAATATAGTTTTAAAAAGATTACCAAAGAATAATTAATCAATACACCAAAATCACATTATTACATACTTGAAAAACCTACATCCCACATTTTGGATTAGTAATCAATTTAAACAGTAACTGGTCAGTCCCGGTTCTGGTCATCGGTTCCGCTGGTTCTCGGCCAATTAACTGGCACCGAGAACCGTAACTGTAATTTCGGTACCAATAGCGGCACCACGAAGAGCATTTGATGCCGTAAACTCTCAGTTTTCCGGTTTTTTGGTTAAATTTAGTTTAATTATTAGTTCATTGTATTCAGAAACTGTAAAAAAAATGATGGCATATCTCCGGCGCACTTTTTCGCTTGACTGTTCTTTATTTTTGAACCACCCTGTTACCATGTCAGGAAGCGGTTTGGTGCAATTTTTCTTATCGCCCACCTCCTCAGCTGTAACATTTGTCACTCTTGTAACCAGGGGGGGATGCCCTGCCACTGCTTTACCCTCCAGTCTTCATGTTGTTACTTTCTCATGCCGTTACGCTACTTCACCGGCAGGCACCCAGTGAGTGACGTGACTGGTTGGCATTCAGCTGGAGGGACGCCAAGAAAATCTTAAAACAAACTAGCCTGAATTTGCATGTGCACGGTTTGTGCGACATTATCTCGAGCAGTGTTGATTCAACTTTCCATTTTCAGCCGTTGTAAATGATCGTGAACTAACAATCTTCTCGTGTCTGATTTTCATTACACCAGAAATATTGTTTTCTCTTGCTATTTATTTCCCATGTTTGTAACTACAAAATTTCATGGCGAACACTGAGCACATATTGCTGCATCCAACTTTCATTTATGGAAACTTTCCTTTGTTACGTCTGTGAAAACACTGCTTCAGGGAATTTGTGTATTGAAATGCTACTTATATATTCCTTCAGAGTGACACAAGTTTCTCTGCTTGCTATTTTTATGAAAGGACAAGAACTGAGAAGGAGGAATGACTTGCCGCAGCCGGGGGGGCGGGGGGAGAAATGAAATACAAGGAAGGAGGGGGGGGGGGGGGGGAGCCTAGGAGTGGGTGATTTCCGCCTCTGCCACAGACAGAGAAAGACCGCATGGCGACGTGGAGCTATACTGTTTACGTCCCAATAAACTGAGACGAAGTACACAAAGACTTCACTTGTGCTCAGAATTATACCGAAGATAAATTGGAGAGAGGGCTCTACTGCAAAACAGATTATGAAGTTTTTTTTTATATATAAGATTTCAATCATCCGGTCATCGGTAGGTATCAATTAACACGGATATTTGAGAGTTTACTGTCTTGGGAAGAATGTCTTGAATTATGTAATGCATTATATCTAAATACAGGGTGTCCATAAAGTCCCGTTACCATTACATGCTGTTACTACAACCAAACGGGAAGAGATAAACGGTTGTGGTTTTTACTAAAATGCTGGGGAAGGTCCGTAGTTTTTGTGTGTAACAGCTTTTCTTTTGTTTGAGGAATGACACATTATGGCAACACCACAACAGAAAGCTCAGTGTGTGATATGGTATGCGGAGACCCAGTCGCCGATCAGACTGCAAAGACGTTATCGGCGTCAATATGGGACTGCATCCCCTAGCAAGCCAAGCATCCTGAGATGGGTTAAAAACTTTGCAGAGACGGGTAGTGTTCATGACTTACCTCGTAGTGGACGACCTGGTGTTTCATAAGAAACAATCAAACATGTTCGAACCACATTTGTTCGAAGCCCCCGCAAATCTGTTCGTCGTGCATGACGGGAACTGCAAATGCCACATTCAACAGTGCACAATGTGCTTCATAAACATTTAAGACTTTTCGCCTACAAAGTCCAACTTACCCAGGCTCTGCAGCCAGATGACCCCTGTCGGCATTATGACTTTGCCTGCTACATGCTTAACGCACTTGATGAAGACAGAGGCTATCTTTTAAGAAAGTTCTTTTTTCTGACGAATCAACCTTCCATGTAAGCGGCCACGTCAACCGCCACAATGTTCGAATATGGGGGTCAGAACACCCACACCAAATCCGTGAAATCATTCGTGACAGTCCATAGGTCAATGTTTAGTGTGGACTCATGCACGACAGAGTGATCGGACCTTCTTTTTTCTCAGAAAAAACCATCTGGACATGCTGCAATTGTTCATTTTTCCTCAGATTGAGGAGTTGCAACCAAACATCATTTTCCATCAAGATGGGGTACCACCTCATTGGAGCCATAATGTTAGAAGTGCTCTTGATGAAATGTTTCCAAACAGATGGATCGGCCGTGACGGACCAGTTGCATGGCCTCTTCGCTCCCCAGATGTAACACCGTTAGACTTTTTTTTGTGGGGTTACGTCAAAGATTACGTGTACATTACTCCAGTACCTAACATAAGGACACTGAAATTACGGATCACAGAACGTATCGAAAGCGTCAATGCTGCTATCCTTGGTCGTACTTGGGCGGAGATCGAGTATCGTCTGGACATCATGAGGGCAAAAAAAGGGGCTCACATTGAGACGGTGTGATTAGAAAACAAACTTTGGGACGCGTGGATTATAATGGTGAAAACCGCCACCGTTCATCTCTTCCCGTTTGGTTGTAGTAACAGTATGTAATGGTAACGGGACTTTATGGACATCCTGTATATTGTTTCTTAAAAATGTGACATAACGTAGTGAACGCGGGGACGTGCGGTCACGACTGTGGCATCGTCTTGACGCAGGTCTCGTACACCTTGACCACAGAGCTGGAAGGAGAGCAGGTTGAGAGTGCGTGCGTGAAGGAGGAAGAGGTGGACGTCCCGGTGTCGAAGCCGTTCGACGTCACCGCCAAGTTCTACTCCCTCAAGTTCGAGCCGGTGGCGAAGGCGTTCGCCAAGGAGGCGTTCATCGTGATGCCGTACGTCAACTGCACTTCCCCCTTCCCCCTGGTGGTCGAGGACTCGTCTGTGGAGCTGGTGAGTGGCGGGAACTCGCTTGTTCCTTGCCAGCGACGGACGCACTGTGCTGGCGTGCTGGACCTGTAGTTAGTCTGTAGTTTAACACTTCACACGTGTTTTTTTTTTCCAAACTTCTGTGCTGCTAGCTAGCAGCGCCAAGTTATCAAGTTGGCTGCCAGTTAAGGTGGGTAGCCCTGTAGAATCTGGTAAAGAGACATTGTTGTTTGATCATCATGGCAGTTAGTTGTTCTATCTTGCTCGCTTGCTGCTAATAGAAATGATCACGATGTAAGTAAGTGCACAATATCGGGAATTTATCAAGAGCTTTGGTTGTTTATAATTTATAAACATTGGCACTGAAGAAAGGGGCAGCTAAAGTTACGCACTTACTGCACACTAGATCACAGCAGTAATCACGTAATGAGTAAATGAGAACATGGATGCTTTTTACATGTAATAAATACATATTGAAAGGAAAAGTAAATGTGTAGTATCCGCATTAAAATGTAACTTGAACGTTAAACGTGAGAACCTCGTATAAGAAGTATAATTCCAATAATAGTTTAACATTTTGTAATGTTCACTGATAAAGTGATTAATCAATTTGGCCTTTACCATAAAATTATACAGTAAAAATTATAAAATAACCATGTATTGATAATATTAATATTAAGCTTTCATGAAAGCCTGCTTTGAATTTTTTTTTTAGTAGTGACCTACTTTATTCAAGCAAAACATATACAACAAAAAAAAAAATTATTGTCATGAGTGAATTTTATGATCCCTGTGTTTTAAAGCTTTGCGACAAACATGAAGCTTCACATCACAACCGAAGCTTCAGGTCAAACGAATGGAAAATTTCCTGGTGAAGTCGAATTGTGTATAAAAAAAAGAGCGTCGATTGGTTCGCGTAGTCGGAGCTTCGCCAGGGTGTCCACAGTTAGTATTGTCGTACTAGATCTAGTACTTTCCTAAGTTTTTTTTAATGGGTCTAGTACATTTACGCTCAGATCTGGTACTTTTTTCCTTTTAACATAATAATATTACAGTATCTCCAATATGTTTTATTATTAAGCGTAATTATTTTTAAAAAAAACTATTGAAGGTATGTGTGTGTGTGGTGTGATATTTAAGTTGGAGCATTGCAATGTCGTAATAACTTCCTGAATTGTTAAAACCATAAAAAAAATTTATAATTTAGTACTTTTTTTTTTTCAAATGTAGTACTTTTTTCTCGCCTAAATTGGTACGAGGAATTTTTTTCCATGTGGACACCCTGAGTTTCACACCTAGGCCTACAGAATGTTCAGTACAAATGAGTTGTTGTCTGGTGGGTGGTGGGTCCCCGTGAGACACGCGGTGCCCTCCTTGTCGCAGAGGCAGCAGGTGGGGCTGGTGGACGGGCAGCTCCGCTCGCAGGTGAAGGGCCTGCGACTGGAGGGCGGCGACGTGGGCTCCGAGGCCTTCTGCGTGGCCGTGGAGCGTCCCAGCGAGCAGCCCGTGGCGCTCGGCGTGTACACCCTGCAGTGGCACAGGTCGGTCTGGTGGCCCCCCTCCCGTGCTGTTAGTTCGGAGCATTGGCTCTCTCCTTGACCCCTCTTAGCCTTCAGCCCTCAGGGGTTTCTCATGTCCTTTACTTGAGGTACTTGATTTGTGGTCATTTCTACCGTCAAATCGGGGAAGATTCATTTGACAACCTGGCACTTTTGTAAGCCCCGGGGCCCCCACGGGCGTGGGTGACGGATCACGCCGTACGTGCAATCGGAAATTGGCTAACCAGACAGTCGGCCGTGTCTTTACGTTTAGCCTTAGACCTTATCGGCACTGCTGGCGCCGCATTGCCGATCTCCCACGTCACTCTCGGACCCTTCAGAGCACTCAGAATACCAGAGCACCGGTCCAGTTTGAACTCTGTGATTTGGTATTCTTCGGCACAGAGTGAGTTGCTCATGTTCAGAATTTTTTTGATTGGATTTTCAGGCATTTTGTTCAGACACATTGTGAAGTCAAAGATTTTTGAACAGGAATGCCCTTCTGTATTTTTCTTGCCATAGAGCAGCTATTTTTAATACCATTTTACTGTATATTATTGTTCTTTATGCACACCCTTTTAAACTACATTAGCCTCCCAATTATCTTGGTGCTTGTTATCCGGTTTGTGGGTTTACCGTGCCATATTTCACTTCCACAAACCATGAACCAAAAATGACACAGGCCAACAAGATTAAAAAATTTGTTGCCTAGGATTTTGGAACTGATTTTTGCTATATTTGGTGCGCTGATTCTGAATTTGAAATTAGTTTTTTTTTTTCTATCAGCTGTACTTTTTGAGATAAGTGTGAAAAAAGAAGTAAATCCGCCTGCTTGACTCGAGTCACTTCGTTACAGGGATACCCCAGGATGGGAATCCCATCCTTAATTTCAACACTTCAACTAAATTTGAGGTCAGTTTGTGAGTTTTAGCCATGCTGGATAGATCAAAGTTGATAAATAAAATGAGTTCCAGTAGAAGATGTGTAAATCATCCTGATGTGTTTTGCTTCATATGTGGAGAATACACATTAAAAGATAATAGAAAGATGGTTAGTGACCTTGTAAAGAGAGCTTATCATGGATACTTTGGTTTTAAGCTCGGTGATCAGGATAAAACCTGGGCACCGCATCAGGTTTGTAAAACTTGTACAGAACATTTACGTCAGTGGACTAGCAGGAAAATAAAAAGTTTGAAATTCGGCGTACCGGTGGTTAGGAGAGCTCCCTGAAACCACATTGATGACTGTTATTTCTGTCTAGTAAATATTACTGCCATCAATCGAAACAACCGTAGCAAGTGGACTTATCCTGATTTAGTCTCTGCAAGAAGCCCGGTCCCTCACTCAGAGTAAGTACCGAGCGAAAATCCTGGACTTCATTTGTTGCAGTTGTCAGAACTTTTCTGGGCCAACGAAAAGCAGAAAACCATGTTGAACTGGTAAACGATACGCTTAAAAATTTCAAATCCCTTGGTTACGACATGAGTATTAGGTGCATTATTTACACAGCTACTGGACCGTTTTCCTGAAAATTTAGGAGACAGCAGTAATGAGCAAGGTGAAAGATTTCATCAAGATATTAAAATTATGGAGGACCGCTATCAAGGAAGATGAAAAATGCACATGATGGCAGATTATTGCTGGAGTTTAAAAAGCGACTGTTCATAGATATATTCAAGAAGTTCACGAAAAAGAAGCTTCCAAAGTGTAGAGTAACTATTTGGTTCCATCTATGTCTTGGTACTATCTTTGTGTATAAAATAATATTTGTGTAATTTAATAATAAGAATTTCATATTTAATTTTTAGATTTGAATCATGGATTTAACCTAAAAATAACGTAAAGCGTACATTTCACTAAAGCATTATATCTTAGAAATTTGACCTTCTAGGCAAAAACTAATGCCATATTTGAATTCAGGGCACCAAATTCATACGAAATCAGCTCCAAATACCTTGGCACCAAAACTATTGTTGGCTTATGTAATGTTTTACTTTTTTTTTTTTACTTTTTTTATTTATTGATTTAAGACGAAAAATGCTGCTGAATATAGTGCATACATAGTTGGTAAGTGTTAGTATTCATCATGAACTTCAAAACCCCTAGTGTAAATTATAAACGCACCCGTGTAAGCCATGCGTGCTTTTGTTACTTGTGCCCTTGTGAGCCGTGCTGAATTGTCGCGGTCACAACACCGCTGTTCCGTGACTCGCGCTAGCGATAACTGGCCTGCATAGTTTCAAAGCAACAGTCGCAATGCAGCAGTAGTTTTTTTCTGTTGTCATAATCTTTAAACAGTTATGTCCAATAATAAACACAAACGAGTGGTACCTGACATTCAACGAAAATTTAAAATTATCAACCAACTAGATGTAAAATATGGCTATGTAAAATATGCCTATGTTTCAGTAATAGGTACTGCAACATTTTCTGTAAATTACGTCTAACACTTTAGTACCTATAATGTATAACCATATACAGTGTAACCTAGATAGTCGTGATGAAAAAAATTTTAACCAACCGTTTTTTTTTTAATTTTGCTTTAACCGTGTTTTTCAGTTATCCATGTACCCTTTGCCAGTCATTACCCCAGATAATCGAGAGACTAAACAATCTAGCAAAATCGCTTGTCGACCACAGCCATGGTCCCAAACATGCTGGATTTATGTGCCTTTACTGTAAAGGATTTTCAAGGTTAAGGGTTTTGCACAGCCACGAAAATACATATACATTTTATAAATGCAACCCTGAAAACAAAACACCAATTCATACTTGTTTGTTCTTTGTTGCTGCTCCGTTTTCACTGTTATTCCTTTTATTCAACTGGTGATACCTTAGTGTCTCAGAGCCTTTACACCTTATTGCATTAATTTATTCTTTCATTCATTTGTTCATTAATTCAATTTTTTATAATTATTAGTGACAAGTCAAATCCCAGTTTTCTTGAATCCAAACAGAAATTTAAATCACAAAGAGTACTTTTAATCTGCCTGTGTCTCAAGGGTTAAAAATAAAAGAATGTACGAGAAATAGAAATATTAACTATGGTTTTCAAATATTCGTTTCAAGAACCAAGTTTCCAGAAAATGTTAGTACTGTAATTTTATTTAAATTTAAAAGTAAAGTATCCATCTTAAAGGTAGTAGTTTAGTTTAAAAGTTTTTATTAATACATATTTTGCACTTTCCAGTTTTGGTATATACAACAGGACACTCCAGCACTCAGTGCTCTTTTGCCTTAATATAATTTTTAATTTATTTACAGTTTCTATTTGAATAGTTGGGAAAAAAACATGATTTAAATAAAAGAAAAAATTTAAAAAATACCTTTTGCTTTGTCTTTTGGAGTCTTTTTTGGATTCTATGTCTTCGGTATGATGCTGTACCTAAATAACAATTTACACAATTATATTCACACATTCGTAGAAAAAGAAAAAAAAGGTACGTAGTAAGTTAATAGACTTTTTAAATTTCACAGATCTCAGTGTTAAAATTTTTTAATTTAATATATTTTGTCCCATTATTTTTCTTTGAATCTCTTCCCTTGAATAATGTATGTACCGAAGGATTACTGAAGATTGGAGGATCTAAACAGCCCAATGCTAATGTTTGCTTGTCGAGTGGTGGTGCTTGTAGAGTGCGCAGGAGGGTGGTGGGGAGGTGAGCGTGCGCCTGGGTCGCAGGGAGGGGGCGAGGGGCGTGGCCACCAGCAGCAGCGTCACGCTGCCCGCCGTGCAGGTGGAGGACGCCCCCCTCCAGGTGCAGATGGTGCTGCCCGCGCACGGCTGGGTGCGCACGCCCATGGCCGTCTCCTACCGCCTCACCAACCACACGTCGCAGCTGCTGCAGCTGTCGCTCAGCCTGGAGGCCAGCGACGCCTTCATGTTCGCCGGCCACAAGCAGGTGCGGCACGCCACCTCGAGTGTCTCTGCCGCTCAGGCTGCCGGCCATCTCCTGGCCATCTCCTTCAGAACAGTTTTGCGAGAAATCGAGGAAAACTGTCTACTCAATTCCATGATGTGGCATTCAAGACGGTTCATTAAATGAATATGGCCGCTTTTGTAATTTAACTGCTCCTTATTCACTGCGGGTTACCATGGAATTTGATTTTCTAGAAGAACAAAACCATTTTTTTATTTTTTTTTATTTTTTTTTGGAGATGGCCGGTTTTGGAAATGCACGACTCAAATACCCTCTGTTAACCCCCCCCCCCCCCCCCCCCCCCCCCGGAGATACTGCAGCACGACTATTACCAGGCCTGTGCAAATATTCAAGTTTTCAAATATAAAATCAAACACATTTTACTATCCATATGCAATTTGATTTCAAATACTTGCACTACAAAGTAAAAAAAGTACTCAAATATATTGTATTTATTATTGTGAAGTGGTTGCATATCACGTTATACTTACGTGTCATATTTTCCAAAACATTCCCTAATTCATAAAAAAGTATTGAGAGAAAATATTTTTATTGAAAATTTTTCATTTCAAATTTTTTTTTTAATAATAAAACATTTTAATATATGTTGATTAAAAAGTGATGGAATCCCTTTAAATAATATTTTTTTTGTTTGTTTTCAATTCTTGATATTAGTATTTTGCAACCAGACTGTTCTTGCATACTTCAGCTGAATTATTTTTTTTCCTTCACATTTTGTTTTTGTACGGAATTTTGCTTGGAAATTTTAAACACATCAAGGATTTATTATTTTTGAAAAATTCAAAATTTACATACAATTATACTTTTGTAACTTACATTCTAAAGAGTCATGAGGATTCAATTGTCTCATCACCAGGACTTTGCTTTATGGCAGTCACAAAGTTAACTGTGTGGCTCAGAATAAAAGCAGTGGATTTTCACGTAAGCTAAAGAGTGTATAGAGAAACTATGGTTTTTCCCTAACCCCACCCTCTTGCTGCTACCCAACCATCACAGCGTGTCATTTTATTCAGGAAAAATGAGCAAACGGGTCAGTGTCGACATGTCGCACAGTCGCGCCCCCGATGCAGGTGTTCTCCGTAGAATGCCGTTCTTGTCACGTCTCATCTGCTTCTAGCCGGCTTCAGGCAGGATAGGGATTGTCCATTAATCACGTGAGGCTCGAAAGGGGGGGAGGGGGGGGGGAGGGTGTCGGGAAAAATCACGAAATATCACAAGGGGGGAGGGGGTGTATAGAGAGATATCACGTGTATTTATTTTTTCGAACCGCCCGGCTCGGCTTGCCAGTCGCCAGTAAAACTGTGATTTTGGCGCCGAATACTACATGTGTAAATCACATATAAGCCTTTCCTTTATTATTTTTATGCCAGTGAGAATAAACCTGCAACCTTAATGTGTGTCTGGACATTTTTATCACTGTGCTTAATTTTCCAGAATTAAATTAGATTATACCTATATTTAATGATAATATTCTGAAATTTTTAAAAATATTTTGTAACAAAAAAATACACGTGATTTATTGGGGGGGGGGGGGGGGAAGTCTAAAACCTCACCACAAATCACTAGGGGGAAGGGGGCTTAAAAATTTGCTAAAAAAACATCACTTGATTAATGGACGACCCCATTTAACCATAGGGACGTTCGTAAGGTTCTGCGTGTGTTTGCCAGGAGTCTTATTCGGACTAGTTCCGCCGGGACCACGCCTGCCCGGGTGTGCATCCGTGTTTCACAGCGCGACGTGTTCGTGTTCCAGCTGCGACTGCGCATCCTGCCGCAGAGTGAGCGCGCGCTGGACTACAACCTGTACCCGCTGCTGTCGGGCCTGGTGGCGCTGCCCCGCCTGCAGCTGGCCGTGCCCGAGGGCGCGGACTGCCCCGTGCGGCCCGCGCAGCTGGCCGAGATCCTGGAGCGCACCCTGCCCGCGCACGTCTACGTCATGGTGAGTAGCCGCTCCCGCTCGCCCCGCTTCTCCAGTCCGGGTCCCAACACTTGTCGGGAGTAACATGGTGTGTGAGCAGAAACCGAGATATTCAACCCATAATATTAGTATCATTATTATTTTGAAAATAAATAAAACGTTTGTTTACATGTTTAGGATATGAGTTGCTCCCGCCCCTCCTCTCCACTTGCCTCGCTTCTCGAGTCTGGGTCCGAACCCATGTCTTAACACTTGTCAGGAATAACATAATGTGTGAGCAAAAACCAAAAAATTTAAGTTTTGACAAGTTTTCAACCCATAGTCTTATTATTATTATTATTTTGAAAAAAAAAAAACATTTGTTTACATGTTTAGGATATAAAAAGGTTTTTGTCTGAAAAATTTGCCTGAAGTGCTAAACAAACATTCCCAGGGTATTGTAACTGTTGGCAGATATGTACAAACATTCATTCGATAGCTTCTGTAGGCATTAATATTGTACTCCTTGTACGTAGGTGCTTGGGGTTTAAAATTGTAGATTTTCATTACTCGAATATATATTCTTCTAATATTTTTTTTTTTCTTTGAATATTGAATATTTGTAACACTAAATATTTTATGGTATTTGATTGGTGCATCCTTAGTTAAGTAATTCTCACAGACATGTAACAATTTTTAAATCCCTACAATATTGTCTTTAGTTATAACAAAGTTTATGGTACGTACTTTTGTTATGAGGTACTAAAATAAAGTAGTTATGTTACTGATTTCACCTAGATTTCACTCTACCCATACAGCATGTTACTCCATATATATAGAGAGAGATATTGTGTTTGCTTATGAATTTTTTTTTTGTGAATACATTTTTCACACATGAGGGTGTTGGATGTTGGTATGTATGGATAACGTTGATAAACTCCAACACCATTTGACCGATCGCCATGAAAGTTGGCACATCAAAGTGTTTTTTCATGGAGAAGAATTTTATGATATCCATTTTTTAATAACTCTTCACTTGATGGTACTGCAGCGCATCAACTTCTAAATCACAGATTATTTATTATTTGTTACATCAAAAAGTTAATCTGTATTGCAGTAAACAAAACCAAATTATAAGTAAATCTTTCTGGTTTTATACACGGTAAACTGTTGTTTGATATTTTTGTGAATGAGTTACACTTGCTGTATCTATTTGTTCTGAAAAAAAAAAACATTTTTCAAATGTCGAATCAAATATCAAATTATTCATGAATATTGAAAATGTTTCAAATACTCACAGAACCCTACAAGATAGCCAGGTTTTTCGTGGAATAGATTAGGAACACAGATTGGATGGTTGCCTAGCAGGGGAAGCCGTTTTATGCAAATACATACCTATATCATAAGTGAATAAGATAAATACATATGAGTTACCTATGTTGTTTATGTTCCAAAACAACACAGTCTTTATTTACACAAATTAATGTAAGCAGCTGTCTTTTGTTGTTGCATTGCCACTTGTCATGTACTTTATCTTCTCATTAAATTATTTCAGCTACAAACTATACCATAAAACTTGTTGCATGTATGTGCAGCATTATGCACCTAGTTTATATTTAACACTATCATAACTACAGCACACCAAAGAAGATATTAATTAAAACATACTGCAGCCTGTCATACACAACCATTATTGAATTCACGCTTGTGTCGATAAGTACATAGTGTTAAACCAGAATTCATTTCTTTATTTTTCGTCTGGAAGAATATTTACACATAATGAATAGTTAAAAGTATATGGGTGGGAGTAGTTTGTGTTATGTGAGTAACTGAGGCTAAAGTTATGTACATTAAAATGTGAGATTGGTCTGAGTAAAACACGTGAGGCCAGCATCATTGTGGTTGACACCAGCATCTTTGTGGTTGACACCAGCATCTTTGTGGTTGACAGAGAGGCACCATCTTGTGGTGAAGGTGACGTGTACTGGATAAGAAGTCAAGACAGGATGTCCTGTGGAGATACGTAGCATACTGCAGGCAACTTCTCTGATGGAAAACAAACATTTTCATCAACTACCAACCAGTCGCTTAGAACAAAATTAAATTTTTCTTTAAGTCAATTTTTATTAATTTAACCCTCAAGCCATTTTAGAACTAGAAGAGAAAAACGTACATATAGTGATTTTTTTTTATCAAATTAGCTTTTATAATTTTTTTATGACGGACATTTATTACATTTCTTAAGTGAAAAAGAATGATTGACTGTAACATATTTAAATACTAACAATATTAAAACCTATGAGTTATTTTGGAATGTTTTATATTTAGTATATTCTAATATAAGTAACAATTACCAAAGTATTAGACATTTATGGAGATGGCAAGAAATGTATACACGTCCAAATAAATCAAATACGTGTAAGAAATTTTTTTTTTTACGGATAAGTTCTAGCGGTTTTATTCTGCCAACTGTGTTGTGTCCTAATTTTTTTTTTGTTCTCAGCCACAATGCAAAGGAAACCCCACTTCAGTTCCAGTTTTATCACCCTATTGATGACTGATGATCAAGAACTAGAACATAATGGTATGTGCAGATACATGTCATTTCCCTATAATATAGACATTTTTACTCAACAGATACTTTTCAAGGCTCATTCTCATTTTATAATTTGATGATTTAATTTGTTGTCATTTTTATTTATTTTTTTTGTCATTCCTGTGTTTTAAGATCTGTACCTATAAATCTTTCATGATAGTTCTCTTGCATTTGTTTGGTCGCGTATTTCCTCCACAGATGTTCACTAATTTCTTCATAATTATTAAGGCCCCTACCTACCTGGGCACACATAAGGTGTGCAGAGCTTCAGAAAAAACTATGTAATTTTATAACTACACCAATCCCTCACTTAGTGCATTTAATGTGTTCCTAAAAATGTTTGTGTTATCCTAAATCATGTATTTTGATGCATTTTTCTTCATAAATAGCAAGTCTAATTTATTTAATGTGTTTCAAAATGTGTAGGGAAAAATAATATACGTAAAATGCATAGAATAACGCTTAACGATTAATGTGTCACCCATTTATCTTTATAAGCCTACCATCAAATACTTTGTATGTCCAATACGAAACCACGTAATGGGAAATAGTTACTGCCCGCCCGGGCGTGACCTTCAACTCACATTGCGTACGTTCCATGAAGTTTCCAAACCATCATTTACTGGCAGTGAAACCGATATTACTGTCCGGTATTTACATTTTAATTTTTAAAAAATTAAATTAGGGGTGTGCGGGAAAGGAAATTTAGCCTCGGGAAAATTTCGGGAGGGAAAATCAAATTTCACTCGGGAAAATCAAATTTCACTCGGGAAATCGGGAAAAATCGGGGGGAAAAAAATCATAAACTATATAGGATGCCAGTAGGTATATTTAAAAGTCTTCAATGCGTAGCCTTCATTTCACAGACGAGAGAGCCACACTCAAAGTTCATGCTCGCTTTTTTTTTCGTACCACAACAGGTGTATTTATTTGGGATGTAGCTTACTCATACGTCATGCGCTGTTCTATCTCATTGTATAAACCGGTGTGGCAATAAATTTTGCGGTCGATTAGGATAGGTTAGCTACATTATAAATACTTTAAAACATTGTGGATGGTTGGTTATATTAGGTAAGTATAGCTACATTAAAAATACTGTAAAATCATTTTATGGTTGCTTAGCAAATAACTTTTTAATATGTAGCTATCCAGCGCTAGGAAACCGTTTACATGATTTAAGAGTATCTTTAATGTAGCTATCCTAACCAAATAAACCGTCCAAAATTGTTTAAAGTATTTATAATGTAGCTAACCTAACCTAATTGACCATTAGTTATCATGAGTTGTCCAAAATAAACATTCACGGACACACGGCAAACGAGAAATATGGCGGCGTACAAATAAATACCGTTGCCTTGTTTATGGTCTTTCCTTTTATCAACACCGCCATATTTATTTACAAATAACAAAAAAAAAAAACCGAAGTAGCGCGATCGGGCGTTTGGCTCTCTTGTCTTTGAAAAGAAGGCTTCTGTGAAGAATTTGCCGTAACCGGCCGTGAATTTAACAATTCTTGCCGTGTCTCATATTCCAAACTTTACAGTTGGATGTTGAGTTAAGTGCCTTATGAGACCCGATGTGCTGCCGTAGCTTGTTTTCAGAGTTTTATTGCATGTCTTGCATTTAGCACTAAGTTTATCATTGCTTCTAGCAAAGTAGTTCCAAATACGCGTATTTTCTTCAGCCATGTTTACTAAACAAAACAACCAACATGTAACGTGAACTAAATGACAAAATATATAACCATAATTTTGTATTACTACGTGCCCATGTAAAATTCCCCTATTATTGTGGACCTCAAATAAGCATCAGAAAAGTAAATTATTCAATTTAATCTTATTTTCACCATTTACGTGTCACAAGAAAAAAAAAACTGATGGTGCTTCCATCTCCTGTGGGCTGTAGCGTAACCCCGCCTCTAAGTGACGCACTGGCCAATTGCAGCTGTCCCTGATAAGTACGTCACTGTTTTTTTTTGTCTTGATTTTTTGATGAAACGATTTTAGACGTTGTAATACGATTTCATTCCGGTAAACAGAAACATTAATACAAATATAAAATTACGAAATGTGCAATATACACGGGATTTGCCAATAATGCGGCAAACTATTAAAGTAATGTCTTGTTCAGCGTTGCGTTTCAGTCCGACTGCTTATTTAAGTAAGTTATGTAAGTTTAGAAGATCGTGATGTATATCATTTTCCGGGATTTTTTTTTTCCCCATGGATATACGTTGGCATTAAAAAATAATTTCTTTAATAAACGTGTTATCTTTATTAAACCGTAAAGCAATCTCTTTATTTTTCCTTTTATTGTAGGCCAAACGGGCCGTTGTCACAAACATAATTTTTTTCCCGAAAATACCGGGAAAAATATTATTCCCTCCCAAAGGGAAAAAAAGCAATGCCCTCCCGAAACTTTTCCTGAAATTCGGGATCCCGCACACCACTAAATTAAATGCTTATTCGTGTATCACTGCTTGGGTCACATTGATCCTGTCAGGCCCTTTTTTTCTTCTTCTTCTTTTCATTGCAGCATTCATTCAACAACCTTTTCCATGTAAATCATGAGTTTATTCTGTTCCTAATGACAAATATATTCCCGCTAGTACAACCAACAGCATCATACTTATACAAATGGTTGCTAGAGTCCTTATTTCGTACGATTGTGTCACAGTTGACTTGCTTAAAACTGAAGCGGGACCAACATAAGTGTGGCCTTCATGACATTCTGCCCGCTGTAATACTTCTAGTTTTGTCTCAAATACCTGAACACGATGCATTACAATCTCACTTGGAAGCCATGCTTCCACTATGATTCCAACTGCAGGTGCTTGCGCATGTACAGTCACCTGCAGATGAATGGGCGGACATTGCTTTGTGTTTGTGCGAGTTCCCTGCCACTGCTAGACTTGAGGTTTATCACTGCCCGGTCTGTGGCCGGGTATACAACGGTACAGTACAGCGGCATATGCGCGGACATAAAAACATTTGCTCCTTTACACTTGCCATAGCTGATGTTTGTACAACGGGAGATAGCGTAGCAAGACATGCACGCGCATATCTTTCCCCCTCGTATAGCTAACTGTACGGCACATGTGTTGTTTAGCGAGTTGAAACAAACTTCGTGACTTCATGCTCGACTTTTTTTTTTGCCTGTAGCGATTTCGTGCTAACTGAATTTTACAGACGTGCCATTTAAGACTGGAGGAGTAAAATTAACATCTAGCTAAATGAATTCTTGCTAAGTGAGGTATTGATGTACTCAAGATATTTAATTGGGTACTTTTTATAGAAAGCATTTGAGAATACGTTGAGGGCAGACAAGTCATGTTTTCAAATTTTGTTTTCCAAAAATTTTGTTTCAGAAGAGTGAAATTGGCTAAAACGTGTTCAGAGTAATTTGTAAGCATGAAACATCTAGTAGATATTCTTAAGAGCATTCAAGGGACTTGCATCACACATTAAAATTCATTTCTTCGCCATATAATGTTATGGTTGCCGCTCGAATTTCATTGTTTCCCTTTGCACGACGAGAAGACTGTGGGCCAGTCCACAGCCTTGCGGTTAGTGGGCGATGCCGCACCAGGAACACCGAGCATCATGCTTATCATTCCGTCTAACACAAATACCCATGAATAGACAGGCCCCTTAGTACTTGATTCTTGGGTGTCCTTTTACTATTATAAGAAACCACTTGTTAAATACAGTAAAACCCTGTTAAGAAGTTTTTCAAGGGACTGGATGCTTAAAACTTCTTAACAGGGAAAACTTCTTAAAAGGGAAAAGTAATTTCCAACGTAAAAATCTATTTTATTCAAATGACATGTACTGTATTCACACAAAATTTCACTTACTATCATTGGCATGCTGGAATAACGGAATAACTAATGACATATTTTTTATCAGTAAATTGAATTATTAAAACTGCATTTAATTTAATAAGCACATTAAAATTAGTATTATCAAAACACTAGAAAAAAAAAAGCAATAACTAATATTTATTGTTTAATAAAATATACTCAAATAATTCAAAGAAAGTAATAGCTGGCGGTATATGGTTTACTTTGTTTTCGTCACGTGACTTGAATTGGAAAATTGGTGTACTGATGGAACAGCCTCTAGTCCCTGAGAATGCAAGCAGGTGATTGGTCGTGCGGCATGCGGCACAGGTTTCGAAGATAGTTGGCGTTTCTCATTCGTCAGTAAGCCAAGAATGGGGAAAATGTTCTGCAGGTGGAACAGCCTCTCAGTCCAAACAAACGCAGGCATATGATTCGTCGAAATACACACAAGAAACAGCGTGCGGCGCAGGTTTCGACGATCGTGCGCGTTTCTCATTCGTCACTCGAAACGGCGCACAGATACAACAGCGTGTTGCGTGCGGCGCAGGTTTATCGACGGTCTTGTTCTGTTAAAATTAACTACCGTATTGGCCCGAATATAAGGCGACCTGCAGTTTCAGGAGGCCAAACAAATGTAAAAATTATTTTGGTAGAAATTAATCTGAAAATTCATTAGACATACGTTTTGTGTTGATAAATCCTTTTTGCATTTATGTATATCGCATTTAACTTTCCGTTTCACTTAAGCTACGTATTACTGTTTAGTAGTGTGTTAAACGTAACAAAATAAATAAAGAATGCAGTTTGCCGGAACAAAACAAGTGGCTAGGTGCCATGGTGAAGCATACGGCCATGAATAACTTCGGTGACGTGACCGCGAATATTTGTCCATATTACTCTCTGACAGAGAGTCTCTGTCCTATGAATTTTAAAGAATAATCTATAATAATTATGTTGTTTGAAAGGTTTTTACATAAATAAAGCGTGGATTACTGTGAAATTATTAAAATAGCTTTTGAAGAAACGTACCAAATTCCTGTAAATATGGCGTCTTCGTGCGTATTCGGCAATGTTCGTTTTACAACAAAGAAATATTGTGGAAAGACAGTTGGCAGCCGTGAATTTCCAAACATTACATCTGAAATGTTCTTAACATTCTCTGTTTATAAACGTAAACAATCGTTCTGAAAATAGCTGTGATATTTTAGTACAAATATTTCCGTTAAAAATCTGAAATTAAATTACCGTAAATGTTAACACGCGATTGTACACAAAGTACAAATATGAATTGTGTAATAAAAGGTTGCCATTTTTAGATGCTCCAACATTCATTTTTTACTCAAAAACAAATTTTTTAATTTTCAACTTTAAACAATTGTGAATTACTGCAATATTGGTGGATTTATCGTTTTCCCCATGTGAGGTAACAATCTTTTAGTTAATATAAAAAATCGTGAACATTTTGTCAAGCAATGTTTCTACTGTAGCTTTCAGCTTTGAACTAATGTTAGCGGTGTTGACGTCTTGGGTGCGAAAATAAGGCGTCTTCCAATTTTCGCATATCTCGTTTATGTAAAAATGGCCGCCTTATATTCGGTCCAATACGGTATTAAACGTTTGGAAATATGTAAATTTTTAAAATTATCCTTAAAAATTGTTCAAAAGCTTAAAGATAAACAATATTTTATTTTTTCCCACAAATGATGAACGTTATATGCGGGAAGCATATATAAAGACAAACGTTATGAAAGGGAAATATTAACATAGGGTTATATGGAAGTGATCAAGGGAATAATTTTTTGAACTTAATAAACGGGAAAACGTGTTACACGGGAACGTCTTAAGCGAGTTTTACTACCTAGCGCAGAATTTTTATGAAACATAAAATTCAAGAATTGGAATGGTTGAATGTGTCATCAACATTGAGGTCATTAAATCATTAGAGACGGCAACATCAAATGCAAGGAAGCTGTCGTAATCGGTTTAGAGGATTAATACTAAGGACAAGTAAATTCAGTAATGAACATAACTCGTGAGAGTGAGCCTTAGGATCCTGTCTCTTAATGGATGAGTGACTGTGTGCGTGTGGATCAGCGGTCAGGCAGTGCCACCCCCAGCTGCATGTTTTGGGTGGTATGGAATACCTCCCAATTTTCAACATTCAAAAATTTTAAAAACTCTTGGTGAATTTTTAATATCATAAAAACAGAAGTTAAATTAATAAGTATTATTTTTTTATCACTCCATTTTCATGTTTTAGTTCTGTGGTTATGAGGAAGGAGTTGAGAGTTTTAGTTCTGTTGTTATGAGGAAGGAGTTGAGGGTTTTAATTCCGTTGTTATGAGGAAGGAGTTGAGGGTTTTAGTTCTGTGGTTATGAGGAAGGAGTTGAGAGTTTTAGTTCTGTTGTTATGAGGAAGGAGTTGATGGTTTTAGTTCTGTGGTTATGAGGAAGGAGTTGATGGTTTTAGTTCCGTTGTTATGAGGAAGGAGTTGAGGGTTTTAGTTCTGTGGTTATGAGGAAGGAGTTGAGGGTTTTAGTTCTGTTGTTATGAGGAAGGAGTTGAGGGTTTTAGTTCCGTTTTTATGAGGAAGGAGTTGAGGGTGATCACTTCCATCATGCCTTCCACTGTTGTCAGGTCAACAGCCTCCCACCAAGGTGATCCGCGTTTTGATTCATGGTGGGGTTCCCCTTTGAAGTGATCAAAATTGGGAAACGTAGCAAACTTGCTGTTAGCCAGTGGGTTGTGTCAGAGTACTCTTGTCATTGCTCTATCATCATCATCTCACATGGTAATAGCAGAAGCACCTAAGCTACGACAACTGGTTACTAGTTCTTCGATTCTGCTACCGCCAGTCCTGAGATTGCAAGCAAGATTTTCATTTTCATTTATTAACTGCTCAAAGGCAATTAAATGATTCACAAGTCCAAGTTCGTAGCAACCCAGTTAGTTGTTCATGCTTAAGACATGTTGAACAGAAACGATGAGGAAGTTAAGGTTGAGTGGAACCTTTCTGCATTTCGAACGAGCATGGTCGTAACCGGCTAGTCCGAGGAGACCACGATGGTTGACCAGAGCAATTCAGGTTCAATCTAACCCACGTTTTATTTTTCAAAAGTTGGTAAACATGACTGACGTTGCGGTGAGCTGGTGTATTTTCTCGTGAATTGCCACTTTTTTTTCCTCCAGTGCATTGAATTGTGGCTCTACCTCACCCATTTAGCCTTCATCCTTCTTTGACGAACTTGATGTCGCAGATACGTTAAACCCATTATTCGTTGATTCGTTCATCCAGCCAGCCTGTGGAGAGAGAGGGGGGATAGAGCAGTGGCAGAATGACAACAGTCGAGCGAACTGGCGATTACCGTAAAAGAATCCCCGCATGCCATATCAGTCCATCTAGAAAGTGAAAACCAGCTTCTGGAAATGAATCTGTCCCCTATTACTTGGCAGTGCCTTGGCATTGTGTCAAGATTATTTGTTTTTATTTTTAGCTTAATTTGGTTTTAAAACATTGGTTTAATTTTAACAATGATGTTTATGAGTATGGTGGATTACTAAACATGTAATACTACAGTGTGTTTGTTTATACTAGTGTTTTTACAAAACTGATCTCATTTTGATTGTAATACAAGATAAATTATTTAAAGGAAATCATCTAATATGATTGTCAGCAGTAGATACAATCAGAACAAGACATAAATTCGGGGGGAAAATCTGTTTTCGAGTACCTGTCAAAGTTTGTAATGAATAAATGAGGTAATAAATTTTGAATTATCAATTGGGAAATATAACTAGTCTTTATAACCCAGTTAATTTAAACATTTTGTTACAACTCACGTTAAAACTGTAATGTTTCTTTAATTTTAGATGTTAAGGAATAAAATTTCCAAGGTATGAATTTTGTTGGTAATATATTTTAGTTTATTATATATGAATGTATTTTTTATATTATATGTACTTTATTTTAAGACTTGATTAGTACGTATCTCAGTGTTAGTTTCACATAATGCATTTCAGTGTGGTATGGTATATTGACACACATTTTGGGTGGTATTTCAGTTTTATTGCAATTAACCATAAATTCTCATCACAACCTGGTAAGCCCAAAATTGTTAGGTTAATTGAATAGCCCTTGATTAGTTTGTGCACACCCGTAGTTAAAAAAAAATTATCATAAAAAATTGTTGTCTTCAAATTGTGTAGGTCTGAAAATTATGTATCAATGTTTGGCCTTGCTTTGACTGTCATGGTATATCCATGTATTCCCTTGTTTTTTTGCCTGTATTGTGGTCGCGGTACTGACAACATTTCTTGTTTAATAGGTTTCACCTATGGTTTCCATCGCCAGCTGAACAGAGCTTCCTGGATAAGGTGTATCAACCATCATGTTTTGCATTTAGTATAATTTTTTTCTATTCAGGTTGTAGATTGTTAGTCAATCCGCTGTAATGAAAACTACAGAAGGAATACACAGAGGTACAAGCCAATGTGTAAGTAATGCCTACATATGTATCTGTATATATATTTGTTTATCAGCATGAAATATGTTTAAGGTTATTAAATTTCTAACTTTTTTGTTATTTCATGTGGTGCTATTATTCATCATGTAATGTTATTTTCAGTATTATGAAGAAAAACTATATGAATATGTAAATAACTAAATATTGGTATAATATTGTTATTTATTAACTTTTTTTCCCCACTGTGTGTGCATTGAAATGTATTATGATATATTTTCACTTTACTGTAAATAAAATAATTTTTGTATAGTGTACAATAAATATTATCTTTGAATAAATATGTATGACTGCTGATTACATAAGAGCACAAATTTTCGTAGCAATATTAAATTTACAAGCATATTTTTTCGTAAGTTTCAAGTAAATGCTGGGTGGGTGACAGCTGACAGTCACTGCGACTCAAAGGAAAGCTTATTTTGACTTGCGATGGAAGGACTCGCCATTAAGAGCCACCAAAAATCAGGGAAAATTCAGGGAAGTTATAAGTAGCCTAGAAGAGTTATGGAAAAGTCATGAAAATTCTTCAGTGATAATAATTTGGAGGAAAAAATATATATGCTCCATTTTGCTATCAATCAAACTCTGAAAGCTTTTTCTCCCAGGTGGTGATATAGTGCATAGTGTGGTGTGTCCCTTCAACAGTCCAGAGCACACACCAAAAACTGAGCACCCGCTAAGGGTTATCCAAAAAAAAAAAAATTAAATTAAATTTTTGCTAAAAAAAAAAAATTGTCATTAATATACTTTTTGTTCCAACCTCTGGTTTCTGAGAAACCTGTACTCTGAATTTGTCATTTCTGTGTTTATAAGTTTATATGTTGCGACCACCAAACTGTCTGTGGGCATGTTACAAATGTTAATAAATAATAAATGTTATTCTACTAAAATGTTAATGTGATCGGAACCAGGGGCGCAACAACAGGGGGGGGGGGGAAGGGTATTTTACTCCCCCTCTGAAACTTTGAAGTGGGGGCAAACGGGGGCAAAGAAAGTACTGTGTAATCAATTTTTAGATAATAAAACTGCTTAAATAGCACCATTTTCCACCTTGAAATACAAATTTTCCCGGGGGAGGACCCCCGGACCCCCCACTTGATGATTCTTTATAAAAAGGTATACTGCCCCCCCTTTGGAAATTTAGTTGTTGCGCCCCTGATCGGAACATATAACAAATTTACGGCAGCAGTCCTGGACAAAATATTGATAAATTTAAAATGGCGCAGGCAATTAGGGGCATGAACGAGTAACCTTGCAGTCTCTTGTGACACGGCTTCGTGATGCCCGTGGTTCTTGTGCCCGCACTGTTCCGCACAGCTGGGTTGACCGGCCGCGAAGCATCGCCGGCCGCTGTGCGGGTCCCGAGCTCCGTCCCCCGGGTGTAGCTCAACTCTCTCCCGAGTCTGCCAGATCCCTCGCCAAGTGCCACCAGCAGTTGCTGTGGTCGCCACGGGAAACATAGCCCGCCCCACATAGATAACCGTAGCGTCGCTCAGAAAACTACCAAACAAAATACTTAGTGAGTCTATTTCAAATGTAAAAAAAATTGGTTGTCTGTAAAGTTGGTTTACAGACGATAGTTTAACGTGACAACGTCATAACAAAACATTGATGAAATGATTGCATACTTTTATAAATAAAATTTAATCATTTTTATTGAATTATCACTATTTTGTATGTATGAATACAAAGAAGGAGTGAAATTAAATCTACAATTTAATTGATAAATTTACTTTTATTTGCACTCATTAATTCAAATATGTTTATTACTTTAACGAAGAAATGATTTTAACTATAACTTTTATACATGTTTGCTATTTAACTTCTTCCAATCTGTGTTATTCTGTTAAGGATAGGACGATGATAGGAAAAGTAGGAAACGAATGGGATTTTTTCAAGTTTAATGTGCCTCAAAAAAGTAAAATCAGTGGTTGTTCCAATCGAGTGAAGGAGAGATAGATGCGGCGCAAGCGTACAATGAGCGCAACGGGACACAGCCTAACGGGACAATGTGCGCAACGGGACACTTATTCGTGCGTACAGCCGGCGTTCATTTATTCATTAGACGTTGTCACATCAAAAACCAAAGTTTGAAAATGACAAAAATTATAATTTATGTGGAACTGATAAAAGAACATCTGATGTACTTTTGACCGCATTTTAAAAGCCACAAGAGCTTAAACAACTTTACTATAAAAAAAAGCAGTCAGGGTGGTGTTCCAAGACATTTGGGTGAGGTAGTGAATGAGCGCTGCCATGTTGGGATACAACCGTAACCTAACTCGCGGGCCGTATTTCAGAACGTTACCAAACAGAATCACAGATAGGGAACAGATCGGCAGCTGTTTTAATAAATGTTTTCCTGAGCGAGGCTAGAAACTGTTGCACATCGCGGAACGAGCACACTACCTGTCTCGTTTCTACACATCATTTGTTTATTAAATTTACACGACAGAAATAGAACACAGCAAAACAGTTTACCTGATGAATTGGTTCTATTGATTCTTAACATTTGGTAACAGTTTTTGTAACTGAAAAATATTTACAGCATAGAAAATACAAATATTATTATTATTATTATTATTATTATTATTTATGTACACACACTCATACATCATGCTATATAAAATGAGTTTATAAATTTTTTTATTTGTATTAAGTAAAAACTAAGGGCCTATATACCTACCTTAAATTAAATAAACCAACAGACCAAGATATGTAGTATAACATATAGCAATTATTCAAACAAATAATATTAAAATTATTTTACTTGTCATAGTGTACATAATGCAATAATAGATTATATAAAGAAAAAAATTATTTGCCGTTGGATTTTGAATTTACAACTAACCAAGTTTTTATTTTTGTGGGCCTCTCACTTTGCCACTCTGTTACAGAGACACGTAAAAAGTGTGGTAGAAACAATGGGTATTCAAGACTTTCATTCTAATTTTCTCAAGTATTTTTTTTTTTTTAAGTTAGGATTATTTCCTGTTCAGACCATTAAAGTGTACAAACTTTATCCCAGGATAGTTTCGCTATAATAAAGTTTCATTTGGCACACCAGTACGCTTGGTACATCCCCAGATGTTCACGAAAGTGGATGTACATGAGTTAATGGCGCCAGACGCTGGTTGGCTATCTAGACGAAACCACAGGAAAAGTGAGCATTGTGCAAGCACAGAAGTTTGGCAACTGATAGGTCATGGATAGAATACCAAAATCAGTTCCCCAAAAATAAGGTACCGACCATGACCTATCTAAGAGTTTAGGAACGGTAATGTGCATGAAGAATACGATTAGGGTACGATTAGGTGTAACATATTTTTATTTTATTTATTTATACATTTATTAAGCGCCAGCTAACAGACAGTCCAAAATGGGCTGGTGCTATACAAATATAAAACTAATACAAATACAAACAAAATAAACATGGAAAAAAAGGAAAAACAAAAAAAAATTGAAAAGGAAAAATAAAATGTGAAGTGTAGATGTGAATTTCCGAGCAATCATACACAACACTTTTAAAATACTACGACTAAAAAAATTAACACAAATGAATTCACTATTAAATTCACATTTAAGATACATGTACTCACAAAATACCATGTGTGAAAATTAATGATTTATATTACTACAAGTGAATTACAGTATTTTTTTTACATGCTACTGTATTATTAAGTTGTTAATACTAATTTTGTGAGGATTTATAAAAGTATAAATTGATTTACTACTAGCCACACAATGCATCTGCAATTTACATGACAGTGGTGAGGTAAATATATCTGTTTCTGTGACTGTAAGCTGGAACTTTCAGGGATGTATGGTCATTTACCTTTATACAGTCGTATATTGAAGGAAAAAAAACTCTGTATGATAAAGTTTGCATCGAGGGAAGAACGTCTAGCTTTAAGAATGTGTGTTATATTTTTGAAACATTTCATGATAGTTAAATGGTGCATCTTTTGAAAGAAACCTTCTGAAGATTATTTGAAAAACTTTAATTGTTTCCGTGATAAGAGTTCCAAACTATAGAACCATATAATAATTTTGATCTTATTAGGACATAATAAAAACATAATAGTTATGAACCTGATAAAGCCCAGATAATGTGATGTTTTACTAATTAGACTGTCACTATGGTGATGAAAAAGTAGATCACATAAACCCTATTTTTTGAATCTTGGGCCCGACTGCCAAAGTTAAACTAAATTATATTTGCAAAATGGAAAAAAAAAATGTGGTGCTAGTCAAAACACACTATACAATGACTGTAAATAAAAATAAATAAAGTGGCGAGAGTATTAGGCCAGCTAGGGGAATGGTGGAGGATGGGTTTTATTCACATATTTATTTATTTTATTGCTATTGCACAGTGCATAAATTATTTTGAAATTATTCAGGGAAATTTTGATTACAGATTAGTGTGTACACCGTGGTGTTCTTAATCTGCTGTGTGCCAGAGGTCTAGTGGAAACATGTTGCTTCAACAAATTTGTCGATGGGGCAGTTAGTTCCCTTCGGGGCCCACTCACAGAGCAGAGTCCGGGCTATTGCTGGCCGGAGCCACTGGTGTTGACCCGCGACCCACAGAGGTCGGACGGTGGAGTGGATGCTGACCGCGGCTGACCCTGAACTTGGCTCTGTGTAGTGCATGTTATAGTCATCGCTATTGTTAGTAGCGGAGCTTTGACAGCTCGACAGCGCATTTCAGCAAACTGACTTGTGGTGTGACCAGCAGGTTTCCACATCTATGTTACCTAATAATGAAATGGAAATGTACCTTTATTCTGAACAGTTAATAAATGTAAGACATATTTTAGTATCTGAAAATATGTACCTACTTTAAAAAGATACATCATTTAAAGTGAAGTACTTATTTTATAATGAGCTGCTACTTTAAAATTCTTCATAAAACTTTTCGACATGGGTGCTAGTGATGTCATCAACTAGAACGAAAAGCACTGTTCCCAATACTCAACACAACGCAAAGCAACACTGTCTCAAGAATGTTTTACGCAGTGATACGACTTAAGGAACCCTCCTGCCTGGGCACAAATGTGCGGAGCTTCAGGAAAAATCACACGATTTGAAAACTTTTCAGGATATCAGAGTGGGGCGTGTTTACACGAAAAATGTTCAAGAGCACGCTGAGGGTGGATAGGTAGTTAGTTCTGTTTTCATATTTTGTTTTTTGAACTGTATTTTTAGAAGAATGAATTGGGCAAAAAAAATGTGTGTTTTCAGATTATATGTTTGGCATGTAACACTGTACAGATTCTTGAAAGCACTGAAGTGACTTGCCTCACACTTTTGTATCTTCATTTCTTTGCAATATGATGTTACAGTTACCCCTGAAATCTCATAGGTTGCCCATGCAAATCAAGAAGACTACATGCCAGTCCACAGTGTTTAGCACGGATGAGGGGGAGGGGGGAAACACCCGAGAGTTTAACGCATGGGTTTTAACAGACACAAGTCATCTCTGGATAGCATGCTTGTGTGTTCTATACTGTTCATATTTTACCCCTAATTACATGCAATAAGCAAAAAAACTTCAAAAATTTACAAAACGTTTTCCATAAAACATAGTTTTGACGTTTAAGTTTATCAACCCCGTTTCGCAGCCTCGGGTTTTGCAAGGCAAGCGGGCTCCCTCAGTGATAGGCTTCTTAATTCCAGGGGGGAAGGTGAGGCTCAATCCCCCCTCCCCCACCCTGGGGAGCTACACCTATGTGTTTAAGCATGGCAAATAATTTAATGGAATGCTTTTTTATTGATACTGACTGGCAGCTACATATATGTAGTTACTCCTGTGAAATAATTTGTGTTTAGCATTGAACTATTTTTTTTCCAGTATTACTTTAAATATAATAACACTGTCAGTATACACTAGTATACGAAAAATCAATAAATAGTCAAATAATATATATATATATATTAATATAGTGAAAAATGTATACAAAATAATATTTTTAATATTAACAGCCAGGTGTTATCAATTTGGCAAAATGGGTGCCATTTACTCTGCTATGTAATCAAAGCATGAGACAGACTGTAGTAAATTCTATTATCCCATAACCTATGTATCATTGATTTTGAAACATCCAATATATGCCTTCTTTAATTCTTCACACAGTGCCAAAAATCCCTTTGGTGAAACTAAGTTCTGTTTTAAAAAAAATATATTTTTATCAAAATAAACTTAAAAACAAAACCTTGCTCATATTTAATGTTTATTCACTCCAACTCCTGTAACTACTATAAAACTAAAATATAATTAATGGGCATGAATAAATTAGTATTAGATACTTCACATATATTTATTTTTGTTCTGCAATAAATTTATATTGCCACTAAGTTAAGATATAATTAACTTTTAATTTTCATTTAAACTGATCCTTAAGGTACTACATATTATCATAGCGTACATTGTTATTGCGTCTTAACTCCTCTTGCAACATTATTTTTTCAGGTTAAAATCGTGGTTGCAATATTCTGCATTGGCCATGCGATTAGAAACTGCCCGACGTATTGTCTGTGTTCTCATTCATTTCCGGTGGTGCGTTAGGAGGTTGGGACAAAGGGCGCGTGAATAAGCACGGGAAGATGTTGAGTCACGCACATCGACGAACAGCCGCAAGTCACCGCCAGAGTTCTGGGAAGTGATGTGGCGTCATTACCCGCCGATTGTAGCTGGAAGCGGAGAGAGTTGTCTTACTCTGCGGTATTTCATTCAATCTCAGCACCGACCAGTTCAGGCAAAGAATAGCTCTCGTGGAGATACTCCACTCGTGCCACGTTCAACCTTCACACGGGTACAGTCGGCGGCACGGCCACTGATCCCACGCCCGCTGGTACTAAGTGCCTGGCATCACGACGGTGTGACGCAATGAATGCTACGTGAAAATTGATTGTCTGTAAAGTCGGTTTACGGACGATAGTTTAACGTGACGTCATAACAAAACATTGATGAAATGATTGCATACTTTTATGAATAAAATTGAATCATTTTTATTGAATTATCACTATTTTGTTTGGATGCAAAGAAGGAGTAAAATGAAATCTACAATTTAATTGATAAATGTACTTTTATTTGCACTCATTAATTTAAATATGTTTATTACTTTAACGAAGAGATTATTTTAACTATAACTTTTATACATGTTTGCTATTAAAATTCTTCCAATCTGTGTTATTCTGTTAAGGATAGGACGATGATAGGGAAAGTAGGAAATGAATGGGAGTGTTATAAGTTTAATGTGTCTCGAAAAAGTCAAATCGATGGTTGTTCCAATCGAGTGGAAGAGAGATAGATGCGTACAATGAGCGTAACGGGACACAGCGTAACGGGAAAATGTGAGTTACGGGACACTTTTTCGTTCGTGCAGCCGGCGTTCATCGATTTATTAGACGGCACGCCAAAAAAATTGTGAGCCAGTATTTTAGTACTCGCCAGTGATGTGTAAACGGTAACGAGCAAACTCATGTGTTTTCATGTTGTTCATGTTGCAAATAAACTTACAATATGAAACACGGACACGAAATTTTAAGTATAAATCTTTAAAATAATGCCGAGCGTGATAAACATCAATAAAACATTCGCTTTTTCAAGAACACCAATCCTCTTCAAACTGTGCAAAGTTATGTAGCGCGATGTTAATTGTACAGCCCCGTTCTTGAATAGCACGTCTGAAAATTTCAGTTAGTGCGAAATCGCTACAGGCAAAAAAAAATGTTGGGCATTAAGCCACGAAGTTTGTTTCAACTCGATAAACAACAGATGTACCGTGGCGTACAGTTAGCTATACGCAGGTCTGACTACGCTATCGGCTGTTGTACAAACATCAGCTATGGCAAGTTCAGTTGCGGCTTTGAATATTTATATACTGTCTATCGCCCGGAACCTCCGCCGCGGGAAAACTCCCGCCTGAACTCTCTCTGAACTCTCCCCCAAGGCCGCCGTTCTCGTTTTATATCAGCCGCAATTTCCAGAACTCACGAGCGCGGCCGGGGCCAGTCGCGTCATTCCGCGCCGACCCGACGGCAGAAATCTCTCGAAACACGTGTCGGCGGCTCGCGTAACTCCGTAGCTGTCATGTGTCAGATACGTGTCAAAGGCCGGGTGCCGCGCGGGGAAGGAGGGGGCAAAGCGACAATCCTTGTAATCTTCCAGGCGCGCGCGGCGCATATCATGTTGCGGCAGCCGCCAGCCAGCTCTGCACCTGCACGTGTCGCGGCCTTGCTCACGTTCGTCACAATATTTTCATATTTATGTAAGTTATATCTTACACGTCTATGCCCCGAGCAAATATATTTTATAAAACATCAAACTGAAAGCTGTGTTCAAACGTAAGTTAAAAACATCGAATGGAAGCAGCTAAACAAACAAAACCCATTTAATATTGTGTATATTGCGTGCCTTGCTAACATTTTGGAGGTTATATTTTTATCCGTCCGTTGTCGAAAGGTAAAGCTTGGTAAGGTTTAGACGGACAGACGGATGGAATTATCCGGGCCATCTGATTGGCTGCAGGTCACGAGACAGACGGATTATTGTGAGTCCAGCTTTATTCGCCGATGAGACGTGGCTGGCTGCTTCGGCCCGAGAGCACGTCATGCAACCAGCAGAGATACCCGAAACCACGTGATTCTTCGTGCACTTTCAAAATTAACTACTCAAGATAACAATCAATTTCTGAAAATAAAATTATTCACAGCCGGAAGTAAGTCGAGGCGATGATTCATCGTAGCGTAACGAAAAGTGCAACGTTCAGAGAGTGGAGCGGTTGATTGGTTAAGTAGAGAGTAAGACGACTGTAGTACACGTACATGTTTGTTACAATTATTGTGAACCTGCACTTATGAACCTTCCATTATGTACTAAATTGTTTATAGTTTTATCGTTCAAGTCTCATACTGAATGAAGTGGACTATTGAAGTGTGAAGTTTCACTTATAACACATAATGGTGGCCACGGACTGATTGTTGTGGTTGTCTGCTCTTGTTGGACAGTCTTCAAGTATGCGGGTCACAGCTCTGATTAGTTCTGCCCGCACGAATTTTGCCTACGGCCTTGATGCAATCATTAGTCGTGAAACTTTTGCATGTGTTTTGCAAAGAAAAGCTCATACTACGGAGTTGCAACATGGGAAATTTTGTTCAGTAGATCATACGTCACAATTAGGCAGCATCTAACATCATAACACTGGAACGCACACACATTGTACTGGTGTGCAATAGTATTTATGAACTCAGTAGCATAAACTTTAGTTTACTTTTCAATATATGTATATTTTCCTCAATTAATATTTATAATTTCGATTTTCACAGGTAAATTACAGCTTTGGGCATTAAGCTGAGCTTTTAAGTAACAACTAAATTTCCTTAAACATATCCAAAACATTTGGGATGATACTCCAAATAAGCTGTAGGTACAATCTAGGTTGCAAGATAATAAATAAAACAATTTTAGATATTTGGTCGTTCTACGTTTTTCGACATTATAGATTTTTTTAAATTCCAAATGTAAACGTTCTCTTAGAACACGAAATAAAATATCTCCAATTATTTTCGTGGACAATCAGCTATGTGGCCTGTACGACACGACACTCGCAAGGTGAACTGTTGGCGGAAGTGTTCGTTCCCGTACACTCACGTCTCGTGACGCTGGGACCGAGTGCAGGGTCCCGCCAGCGAGCGACGACGGCCCACGAACTGCGGGCGGAGTGGAGTGTCTTCGAGGCTGATGTGCGCGAGATGTGTTTATTTAAACGGGAAGACAGCTGAAGACTCCAGTAGTAGTTGTCCGAGTGTGACAGCTGTCTTTCGTGTAGTCGCTGATAAACGAGGTGAGTGACAGTATATTGTACGTGGTATCTTTACAGCATCCAGCTGAAACCACATTGTTTAAAACAGCTGTTGCTCTGAACACGCTGTTCTTTTTAGCACGCAAGTTTTCGTTCAATAATTTTGAAACATACTTTTAAGTTGTAGGTGCTGTAGGAAATATAACCTTGGCAAATGACAAACAGGTGCCTAATATAGTTGGTTAACGCGTGTTAATATTTATAATGTTAGAATTAAACGCAAACGTTTGTAGTAATATTATGTAACTTACATAAGTGAAATTTACCGAATTACTTGGAAATAAAGTGATAAGTTGAATATTGAAAAAAATGAAACTGTGACTGGGATCCAAATGTGGTATATTTCGTGATTGTTGGCTGTTGATAACAATAAACTATCTTAGTTTTTTTTTTTTTTTTACCGTATATGTAACTGGTTTGAAGTCCAACCGCAATAAGTTTATTTAATACAAGAGATATCAGTATGGGCTGGGCTTTAAGGTGTCATAACTAATTTACTAAGGTCTAGGCTATATTATATTATAACTATTAGGAATTTTCTACCAAATTTCTAGGAGCAGAAGATTTAAAAAAAAGCTAGCATAACTTTATCACTTACATTTAAATACGCTGTAAGTTACGAAATTACATTCAAAACCGCTTTGTTATTATCTAGCGTCCAACATTTATCTTGCTGAAACTGGTTTTGTTGTCCTTGAATATAAAGGCTCGGTCGCAACCTTAAAAGTTAGGGAGTTGCATTTCCATGTCATTAGTTTCATTTAAGAACATTATTTAATTTTTTTTTTTTCACCATACAAACATTACGTTTTATTTTGCAAATTTGGTTACCAAATGTATGCTTCACGCTACTTGCTATTTTTTATAAAGTCTTGCAAATTAGTCTTAATTAACACTTTTTGTCTGGTAATTGTGTTATAAGAGTCTCAAGAAATTCTTTTTCGTTTTTTCCACAGCAAGACAATGCATTAAATTGTATCGAAAAAACATACTTTTACTATATTTAAGAAACTTACAACTCCAAAAACAACCCCCAAATCTAACATAATATGTGGAGCTAGGCGCCTAGTTTGACTCTCGCACATAGTTTCGGCTGATAATTTACCCAAAATAAGAATTAGCACCTCTATATAGCACAAACGTTTCATACTCGAACGTAGTGTTGCAGAAATGTTGCTCTGCTTCATTACGTTGATATTGCACTGAGGAGTATCCTAAAAAAGATGTTACATGTGGAATATATTCAGCCCGAAGCCTTCATATTAAAATAATTCAAAGACCATTATGCTTAGGTAAACTTGTAAGCCATATCAAGGTCAAATGGTGATAGTATGCTCGTACATAGAAAATTACCCTGATTTTTTAATATAAGCATAAGTATAGTATAAAAACTATTGTAGCATAAATGTACCTCCAGCCAATGACCCTAGTAACCATTATTTATAACTACTTTGAACGTTATTGCAGACGTTCGATTGAAACTTAATTTATAACTAAGTTATATTTTTGTTATTAGAGATTAAATTTGCATATTAAAAACACTAATATTCAATGGGAGCGCAGAATAGTGTCACTCTGAATAAGGCACTTCGCTCGTCAAATATACTTCAATTTTTGCATCCTTGTTGACTAGAAGTGTACAGAAACGATGGCGCCTGAAATTGTTCCGACCCGCAAATTGAAAACCTAAGGAAAACCATAGGCGTGCCTACAGGGGGGGCCAGGTGGGCCATGGCCCCCCCTAATGGAATCACTCAGATCGGCATTTTCTCTAATGCGTTTCTTTAATATTCGTATATTCCTGGCACTGTGACACAAAAACTGTTTTTCAGTGTTGCAGCATGCTAATTAACAATATTTTTAAACATTTTATCGTTCTGGAAATACAGCCGCCTTAGTTTATTTAAAACACGAGGTCATGGCCAAGCAAAAAAAAAAAAAAAAAAAAAAAAAAAAAAAAAAAATTAGAGGTTTGTTAAAGTTCTTTTGTCTGAATTGCTGTGTTTGCATTCACTAAAAAGAAGTTCATTTCAAGGTAGATCTGGACCAAGCTATTGGACAATTCGAGGGGGAAAAATGTGTAAGTACCCTTTAAACATTGTCTATGGAAAAAAAGAAACATATTTTCAATATTGTTAAAATTATACGGATATAAATATTAACTAATAAACATATCTCGTTGATACTGCACAAAAATATAAACACGGCAAAGAGTGAATGTATTTAGGCTATTTAACATTCTAAATTCAGCTTCTGATTTAAAAATTTAGCAGGGGCCCCCCCCTAATGGAAATGTCTGGGCACGCCTATGAGGAAAACCTATTCCAATTAAAAAAAAATGTAGGTGTGTCCATGATTGATATTTTTAATTTTTTTTCCTTCGTGTTTTTAAAACTGGTATGAATATAATGACATATACGGGTCGAACCTAATGGCCGGGCTTCACTCACTCACTCACTCACTCATTCACTCACTCCCGTAGTTGTCTGGGACATAAAGTGAGGCATTAATAAGGGAACATTGTCGGGATGCACAGGTGCGAATGACCGAAGCACCCGGAATAAACCCGTCACGTTCAGCCGTTGAGAAACCCAGGATCACCCCTCGGGGCAGGGGTGGACGAAGGGAGTTGTGGTGGGGGGATATAAGTTGTAGGTGCTGTAGGAAATATAACCTTGGCAAATGACAAACAGGTGCCTAATATAGTTGGTTAACGCGTGTTAATATTTATAATGTTAGAATTAAACGCAAACGTTTGTAGTAATATTATGTAACTTACATAAGTGAAATTTACCGAATTACTTGGAAATAAAGTGATAAGTTGAATATTGAAAAAAATGAAACTGTGACTGGGATCCAAATGTGGTATATTTCGTGATAAAAATTTAAAAAAAACTGTAAAATATATCATTCCCACCAACAGGAGGACAGAATCTGAAAGCATAAACAGGAAATTGCAAATCTGTGTTCGCTTCTGTATCAATATAAGTATCCAGGATCCTTGCCTTCAAACCGACAAAAGGTCCAATTCATTACGCCTTTTAATTCTTTTTTACTGTACGCATCAAAAACGTTAAAAATGTAACCTAACTGTTTAAAGAAAGTACGATATAATGACCTTGAACGGGTACACCTTTAAGGCCAAGTTTATAAACTACGCAAGGAACACAAGAGCTCAACACGCAGTTGATGCAAGATGGTCATGGTCGTTGTACGAGATGCGGAAGTAGCAAGACATCGTCAGGGCTACAGCTTTGAAACCGTTAAAACAGTAGAAAAACGTCTTCTACGGATTGCTTCTAATACCGTGTGGTATTATAGATATCTATTTTGAAAGGTGTCATTATCTTTCACCTAGAAAGTGCGGGAAGCCTTCATTTCACAGACGAGAGAACACACCCGAAGTTCCCCGAAGTTCTTGATCGCTTTTTTATTTTTTATTTCACAGTATCTTTAATGTAGCTATCCTAACCAAATCAACCGTCCACAATGTTTTAAAGTATTTATAATGTAGCTAACCTAACCTAATTGACCATTAGTTATCATGAGTTATAATGAACAAAAAAACAACCGAAGATGCATGATCGAGCGTTTGGCTTTCTCGTCTGTGAAAAGGTTTCCCAGAAATCGCTGTCGCCATGGCTGGCAAGTCTACGGCGCGAAGAGACACCGCTAGTTCTCCACACGAGCCGCGGTTTCTCTCTGGGGAACAGGAACTGTTCGCCAGCCGGCCCACTTACAGCGCGAACAGACTCTCGAACAATTATCACCAGGCGGCGGCGCACCGCTTGGCTGGAGACTGGCTGGCGGGGATTTTACACAGCCCCCTGAGTCTGGGACATAGGTAGCGTGTCATTTTGAATCTTCTTCGCCTCGCTCGGGACTCCGCCGCACCCGCGGCACTATCGCCCCGGAAACTCCGCCGCGGGAGAACTCCCGACTGAACTCTCACTGACTCCGAGGCCGGCGTCCTCGTCTTATATATTACAGACGCCATTTCTAGAATGCACGAGCGCGGCTGGGGCCAGTCGCGTCATTCCGCGCCGACCCGACGGCAGAAATCTCTCGAAACACGTGTCGGCGGCTCGCGTAACTCCGCAGCTGTCAGGTTTCGGATGTCAAACTAACAGCGCCGAGCGGGGAGCTGAGGGCTGGAGGGAGGGGAAGCGGCGACCCAGGTGCGCGCGGAACGTCTCATGTTGCGCGGCCACATGATGTCAGCTAGCTGTGCACCTGCACGTGTCGCAGCCTTGCTCACGGTCGTTTCAATACGTGTATTTTGAAGAACACAACGATGTCGGCGCAGACGAACACAGTAAGCTTCCAACACAACAGTTGCCACGTTTTTTTTATATCATTGTTCGGTTCGTATTTTTTGTCACTGTTTTGGCCAAAGTTGGTTTTTTTTATCTGTATTATCTGTCCTTGTCACACCTGCCTCGTCGTTTTCAACCCGTGTTCGACTGTGCTGTGATATTTTTTTAAGACTTATTTCTTCCATGGAATTCCCTGCTCTGTATGCATTCATTCGACATGGGGGTTTTTGGGCTTGTTTTTATGTAAATGTTTTTGTCCATTCTCGTAATTTGTCTGTGGCATACAGTGGAAACCAGCAACGGCGTTATGGCCTTTGAATTGTTTTAATTCAATCTTTCCTATTGCGAGAATCATTTAAAGAGGTGAGCATACCGCACCGGGCCTGCTGCAGCCCAGATGCGGACTCAAATGTTGGCCTCGAGAGACAGATGTGTACCAGACCACGTCTGCCCAAGCCACTTGGCCGACACCGTGCAGACGAAGCCGTCCCATCCCTTGTCGCCTCCTCGTCGGAAACTCACCGCTAGGATCATCCAAAATTTCTCGTTATTACCGAGCGGCAGCCTGGACTGAAAATGTTCGTACGCGTCACTGGGCTATATCATTGGATGGCCAGTAGGGGCAGGCAATCTTCGCGAATAAATCTGAACGCCTGTTAGATTGCAACAAGGTATACCCGCACCAGAGGTTTCTTCCTTGTGATTGGCGGCCGTCTGAGAGAGAAGTCGTTTCTTTTTTTAACCGAGCCACTCAGGATGAGTTTGCTTCCGCACTGAATTACTGTGATTGGTGTTGTAACAATCGACATGCGCCTCAAAGAAATTCACGCAATCACGAAACACAGGCGATGCTACAGTGTTTTAACTTATAACTAATCTCGGAATCTTTTCGCGAAATCTGCATGGCCCTAATGTCCAGGTTACTTGACACGCCCTGATTGTCCGGAAGCCAATGGCGAACCACATAATGATGTCTGGTCCCGTCATGTGCGACCCGGAGAGGGAAGTCAAACGTGGTAACAGTCGATGAACAGATGACGGTGAACATCGATAAAGCACAAGTTTGTGGAACTTGGTCTAGCCTGGCACCATAAAATAACGTAAATGCAGCAGGTCTAATTCAATTTTTTTTTGTAATTGGATTAATTATCGCTTTGCGCGGAACGCTAACTATTAAAGTGTGCAGCGAACTAGGAAAATATTTACTAGACTCTATCACATTCTGGTCAAACCAAACAATAAAATAGGTTAAAAAATTAATGAATTGTTTTAAAAATGCGTTTCTGAGTTGATGACTACGTATTGTTAATATGCCTTTTCTTGTTTCGGCAACCTTGAAGCGGTTGCGTAACCGAGTATGTAAACTATAGGTATTTAAAGTACTGAGAGAGGGACAGTCAGTGTCTTGCAACCAGTCTCAGAATACGACATTTATCGATAGTAGTACCACTGGTAACCTTTTCCTGTCACGTGGAAAACATCACTACTATTGCCTCATTTGACGCAAGGAACCTGATGCAAGCTGCATTTAAACAGTAGGTACCAGGTGACGTTTGCTCGTCCGTGAATGGGGCTGCTGTGGGGTATCACATGCCAATTTTATTGTATGATTTTTTTCTCTTCGGGGCTATTTCTGTAAATTTAACTCTACGCCTGTCTTGCATTTGTTGTTCTGTCACTAATATTGTCAAACTGAAGTTCTCTAAGTGTAATATAAAGGGTGTAAAAATTTGCCCAATTGTTCCTAATTAATAATACTATTTGTGACAGAATAACAAAAGAAAATGCAAAAGAGTACTTTTATTAAAATCTACAGTAATTGCCCAGAGAGCCAATTCATGGCATAAAAATAAAATTACACGTTAACTTAACGTGCGAGGCTGATTGTTAATGTCAACGAGTGAGGCCGATTGTTAATGTCAACAATAGACTTGTAATGTCCGTCATACTCTGTGGGTGAACTGGAGGCGCGGTGGTTTGAGTGGTCAGAACGCTCGCCTCCCACGGGTTCGATTCCCGGCGGGGTCCAACCCGGGATGTTTCGCAAGTGGGGAAACGTGGCTGACGTTTGCCGTGGCCCGTGGGTTTTCTCGGGGCGCTCCAGTTTCTTCCGCCAATCCATGCCGTCGCTGCTCCACGCCTTACCTCCCCAGCTGATCTTGAGCATTCTCCAGGCTGGCTGGAACAACGGGTGTGACTCTCCGGAAAGCCTAAGATGTCCATCAAGTTCTGTCCCTGCCCGATTACACCCGAACAATTCACCTTCGACCAACCTCGGGTTTATTTATATATATATTTATTTATATATTTATATTTCTCTGTTTATTTTAATGTAGCTATACCGACCACTTTTAATATTTGAATTCATTTTTCTTGCGCAAAAATTAAACAAATCCCGAGGTTGGCCGAAGGTGAATTGTTCGGGTGTAATCGGGAATGGCAGAACTTAATGTGCATCTTAGGTCTCCCGTGACCCTCCTGCTCCTAGTAGTGCCATCCATGTAGACCCCGCGTCACTCAGGGTAAACTCTAGCACTCCCCAAGTGGAGGGGATCTGTGGCTGGCGTGAGTGTGTGGCTCGATGAGGCTCTTCCTTCCTCCAGCCCGCTGATTGGATGATGGCCGCGGCGAGCAGCTTGGTGCGCGCCCTGGCGGCGCTGCTATTGGCCGGCTCCGTGGCGGGACACTCCTACCACCTGGGCGGCTGCCCCAGCGTCGACCCCATGCCGGACTTCGACATGTCCAGGGTGAGTGACTGCTCCAGGTGAACATAGCAGTCGTTAGAGGCAACGAGGCCATTTCTCAATCATAGGGACCAGAAAAATTCGCGGGTTCAATGAACTGTAGGATGAACTCCACAGTTCTACGTACACTCGGTCAAACGCCACCCACTGATTGGCTGCTGTCTTGTGAGACGTCCCAGCGTAGCAGCCTGTGATTCGATAAAGCTTTGGTTGGGTGTTTCTCATTGGCCCAGAGTCATCCAGGTGAGTTGTGAGCCAATAGAAGAGGCAGCACTGAGGTATAACTATTTGTATTTTAGCCTATCTCGAAATCAATTCGCGAATGTTTCCGGTCTCTACTTATCATTCAGCCCAAAACAGGTTGGAAAAATAGTTCAAAACGACATCTCTTTTACGTAAGCCTCTGATTGGCTGTTGAGTTTTGAGAGTATAAAACAGTCCTTTGCAATGCACCTGGCACAAATTCGTGTAATATTTTACCGACTGCATCACTTGGTTTTTGCAAATCATGTCTTGACACGAATCATTTTAGTATCGAAGCATATTTTGTTTGACGACGTCTTAACTGTTTCGTCAGTTGTTTCTGCCTTGTAAAGTGCCTAATATAATCAAATAAAAACAACTGAAATTTCATTTTAAGTCTCTACTTGCATTGTCATACAAAAAAAAGATAGTTTTTCTAGATACGAAATAAAGAGGTGCCACAACACATTCATTCGATGACACAATGGGTTTTGGACTTGAATATACTTTTTACAAACTGCCGTGTGACCGTAGACTTTCGCGTTTGAAAACATGTTTACTTAAACCTGTTGTTGTATTTCGGCGTTCCATGAAACGTACGTGGATACGTAAGTCACGGAAAAGAGTTGGTGTATCTACAATTGGCACGCATGAAGACTTGGAAGTACGGATTATCTAGGCAAATGGAAGCAGAGTATTTGGCCGTTGTGATAGCCATGTTTGTTTACGTTGTAAACACTTTGTTTTCAATTACAAGAATAAAAAAAAAGTGTTTTCTCATCAACTTGTGATTTATTTTTATTGTGGACTGTCAAAATGAACCATTGTATGTCAGCTTTGTCAAACCTGAGTCATGAAATAGGGTTTGGTTGGCTTGGTAATAAAAAATAGGGGAAAAAAAAGTGAGGGAGTCTTTCAGTGCTCGCTAAGTAATATAAGTGTAACACCTAAGCTCGGTAACTAGCAAATTAATGTGTTCTCATGTTGAAAATGCACTTGTATTATGAAATTCGGGCCTCCGAAACGAAATTTAACGTAGAATTCTTTAAAAAATAATGTCGAGCGTGATAAATATACGCAAAATGGGTAAAGTGCATTTCTGGACTCTAAATCACACGTAGTTCCAGCACCCGCCGCTAGAATTCACTGCCTGAATCGTATAAGTGGCTGCCGCCACTTCGCGCAGAGTAGCACGTACACTATTTCGAGTATCGAACCATTCGCTTAGCAGACAAAATTTTTCAACTATCATGAACGGCTCCGATAAAAGCGAGAAGGATTTGAAAAAAATTGGTTGTCTGTAAAGTCGGTTTACGGACGATAGTTTAACGTGACGTCATAACAAAACATTGATGAAATGATTGCATACTTTTATGAATAAAAATGGAATCATTTTTATTGAATTATCACTATTTTGTATGGATACAAAGGAGTGAAATGAAATCTACAATTTAATTGATAAATTTACTTTTATTTGCACTCACTAATTTAAATATGCTTATTACTTTAACGAAGAGATGATTTTAACTATAACTTTTATACATGTTTGCTCTTTAACTTCTTCCAATCTGTGTTATTCTGTTAAGGATAGGACGACGATAGGAAAAGTAGGAAACGAATGGGAGTGTTTCAAGTTTAATGTGCCTCGAAAAAGTCAAATCGATGGTTACTCCAATCGAGTGGAAGAAAGATAGATGCGGCGCAAGCGTACAATGAGCGTAACGGGACAATGTGCGTTACGGGACACTTTTTCGTGCGTGCAGCTTGCGTTCACCGATTTATTAGACGTTGTCACGTCAAAAAAGTTTAAATCCAGAAAACAATTTGGGAAGTGGCAAGCCGAAAAAATATAATTTTACTCTGTAAACCTCAAGGCTAGAAGTTACCGGTACGGTCACACGCACCAGCACAAAGCTAACGTTATTGTCACGCCTGCGTCTCGGATGCGTGATGCGCTGCGGAAATAACCGAAGCTAACGATTCGCAAGGAACTTCGTGCGAATGTCAAAAACATCGCTAGCAAAGTGACCTCGCCCACGAGATAGCAATTGAAGAGGCTGGAATCATGCCAGCTGTTGCCTGATTGCCCTGCGGATGTGCCGTAGCGCGCCTGCGCAGTGCACAAGAGGGAAGGAAACTCTCACACACCCCTGGACCAGCTAGGAAACAATACTGTTTGTTCTCTCACTACATCTGTGTTCGGGATTTTGCTCGTTGGAGGTTGCCGCGGTTCACAGTAACTCTTGTTAATAGGGAATCCTTCTTTTCATAGACGAGAGAGCCAAACCTCCGATCGTGCATCTTGGTTTTTTTTTGTTGTTCATTATAAATAAATATGGCGGTGTTGATAAAAGGATACTAATGGTCAATTGGGTTAGGTTAGCTACATTATAAATACTTTAAAACATTGTGGACGGTTGATTTGGTTAGGATAGCTACATTAAAGATACGGGAAAAAAGCATGAACTTCGGGTTTTAGCTCTCTCGTCTGTGAAAAGAAGGCTTCCCCTTGTTAATAGAGACACTACTGTGATCTGCTCTAGTCTTGCCATGTTACTCTTAACAAATTTGACAGTTTCGAAGGTGGTACCAATGGTCTTGGTGACCTTGTGCAACTGATTTGAAGAATGTGAGCAGCTTCATGACGGTGTTTGTTGCAAGAGACAGTTGGGAAGTGGTTACGTCCTGTACCGCCTTCGGGACAAAGTTAGATAACACGGACTATTAAGCCTAGGGATGGCAAAAAATTTTTACACAAGTCCATATACCGGTCGGTCTTGCAATATATCGTTTCAATTATATCGACGCCAATAAAATATCGGCTTGATAATATCCACGTATCAGGTTTTCAAGACATCAAAACTTTTACCCTTTATTTTCTTACCATGAAATTAATATTTAGGCCGAAAATATTTTCCTGCAATTATTTCCTAAATAATAATAGTACAAAGAAATTTTTTTTTCCTTGACTAAGTCAATGTTAGTGTGTTGCCTATTGTGGAGTATTTATACTGCAAGGGTGTACAATCGATTTGTATGTATTTTTACAAACTGGAGGGGGAAGTGTAAAATTTAATTTTCATCCAGTCAAGCGCTGCTCCAGAGAAAGGGCGCAGGGAGCGATAGCCCCTTCCGAGCCCAAATTTTACTGCTTATAACTTAAATACTTTCGTTAGTGTGCTAAACTCTTCTTTCAATCAAAATTTGTACGAAATTACTAAATGTCAGTATTAGAGACCACATATTTTGTGAATATCCCAAGGGCAATGTCATGATTATTAACTGCATCCTCCTGTGCGTGAGCCCTGCGCGAGAGGTCTTCCTGGAGCCGCCATTGGTTCCAGGAAGGGCCGGCGCGTCCACACAGGCGAACTAGGCAACCGCCCAGGGCGCCAAGTAGCTGGGGGCGGCGCAGCACGACACACAACAGCTCATATCATATGTTTAACGATTATTGAAACTAGATGAAAATGGATTTTTGTAACAGTTCGGAATGTTTATATTGGCATAAGTAATTATTTAAAGTCCACGGTGACCTGTTTATGATTTGTAGTAAGTAAAGAAGTAAAAACAAAACACAAGCCTGCTTACATTTGATTGTTGACAAAATCTTAGGCTTACTACGTGATGTATTTTGAGGCAAGGCAAATTTTTTTTTTGGGGTGTCCGGCTGGTTGGGTGGGGGGGGGGGGGGGCAAAAAGGTGGTTCACCTAGGGCGCCAATTTACCTTGCACCGGCCCTGGTTCCAGGTTGATGTTCAATGAGTAGACGTGATACATGTAGTTTGCGCGTGTACTGGCCGGCTGACGGGAGGGTGTGTGTGTGTGTGCAGTTCCTCGGCAGGTGGTACGTGGTGCAGAAGACGTCGACGGGCAGCCGCTGCCTGGTGAACCAGTACTCGCGCGGCCTGGGCGAGCGCAACTACACGCTGGAGCAGGACAGCGAGCACTTCCTGCTGGGGCTGACGAGCGTGGACCACGTGTACCGCTACACGGGGCTGCTGACTGCTCCAGCGGCCTCGTCGCCCGCCGCCATGCGCGTGCGCTTCCCGCTCAGTGAGTCGCCCGCGCTCAGCTCATGCGACAAACACGTCTTTATTCATTTCATATCGCTGGACCCCATTTCAGGGTATGATGCATTTCAATCAAGGGCGCCCATACCTATGGGCAGGGTGGGTCCGTGGCTCCCCCTAGCTTTCAGGCAAACAAAAAAATTAGCTGTTCTTGAGCATTTTGGGCAAATTTTGAGTCCTTTAAGGCCATTTTTGGCCATTTTTTTTTGTTGTAATTTTTGATGGTTTGCCCCCCTCCCCCTACAAATTCTGCCCCCCTTACAAACTTTCATATGGGCGCCCTTGATTTCAATGTTACACATAATATATATAAAAAAAACAGTAAATAAGATACATATTGATATTTACTCTGTTTCTTGTGTGCCTCTCTGTTCAGTGCAAATTTGGCATCTATTTTAAACTAACTTCCCGAAACTTTGAACATAGCCCAGCACTGGATGACAATGCAATTGTTACTCTTATTTTTTTGTGTCTGTCTGTCTGGTTAAATTTTGTTTTGTTTTGTTTTGTTTTGCAATGCCCCCAGATTCTTGGTATTAGGCTACGAGTAAAACAATACAGTGTTGCGGGATGCACGAAGCAAAATTAGGCAGCATCACAAACTGCTCCAGTCAAAATTGTTAAAATCTATTGCAAAAATTTCATAAACAAGACTAAAAGGCAGAATATAATTTTTTTTGATATACCAAGTTTTTAAAGCAAAGTAAAAAGTATTAAATAAATTATCCTAGCCCCACACAAATTTATAACCTCATACAGATAGTCCTGAAAATTTGGGATTGTAAATTTTTAAAGGCTATGAAAATACTTGTAAGGTTAAAAACGATAATGCTGGCGCATGCCATAGATAATAGTAAGGAGCATAGGGAGTAGCGGTCATTGAGAAAACTATTACAACATTTCATATCATTTGCAGTGCAATCAGTTTGTTAGTGACTTAGGTAAACTATTCATCTATCAATTATATATTTCATACGACTCATGTTTTTCGTTTTAATAAAAGTATTTTCGCAGCTATTAAAAATTTATGATCACAAATTTTCAGGACAATCTATAATGGGGTTAGGAATCTGTATGCGGTTATAAATTTGTGAGAGGCTTGGAGAAATTATTTTATACTTTTAAGTCAGTTTTAAAAACACGGGATATTAAAAAAAATATTGAATTATTATTTCTGTTTGGAAATTGTCATGCGTGCGATGTTGCTGAATGAGCATCAGAAATGGTTCTTAAAAAAGTGTTTAGGGTGCATTGCTGATACAATCATTATTCATCTAGTTGTATTGTTTCATTTACTAAATTCGGTTGTCAAATAAGTTTACATAACAATGATTTTTCATAATAATATATATTTTAAAATTTTTCTTAAACATGCAAATTTCAAGTATAAAATTCTAATATAAGCGGCTATATTATAGGTATTGTTAATGTAGTGACTAGATAAATTTTGTACCTAGCTGTTGTTTCTTTCTATTTGCCACGCAGTTAAAAATATTGGTTGTCTGTAAAGTCGGTTTATGGACGATAGTTTAACGTGACAACGTCATAACAAAACATTGATGAAATGATTGCATACTTTTATGAATAAAATTGAATCATTTTTATTGAATTATGACTATTTTGTATGGATACAAAGGAGGAGTGAAATGAAATCAACAATTTTATAGATAAATTTACTTTTAATTGCACTAATTAATTCAAATATGTTTATTACTTTAACGAACAAATTATTTTAACTATAACTTTTATAAATGTTTGCTATTTAACTTCTTCCAATCTGTGTTATTCTGTTAAGGATATGACGATGATAGGAAAAGTAGGAAACGAATGGGAGTGTTTCAAGTTTAATGTGCGTCGAAAAAGTCAAATCGATGGTTGTTCCAATCGAGTGTAAGAGAGATGATGGGGCGCAAGCGTACAATGAGCATAACGGGACACTGAGTAACGGGACAATGTGCGTAACGGGACACTTTTTCGTGCGTGCAGCCGGCGTTCATAGATTTATTAGACGTTGTCACGTCAAAAAAGCATGTCCACAATATTGTGATTGCAGTATGTCACAAATGAATGCTGGCGTGGGTGGCTTTAAGCTGGCGCGTAGTGTCCGTTGTGGTCCGTGATGAGCCGGACACAGAGACCCTTGAGTCCTTTTATTAATCTATTAAAAAAAAAATCTAGGTACCTTTTTTGACTTTGGAAAGCGTACAAGTATACTTAGAAGTTAAATAGAAAAGCATCAACTATAATTTTTACACATAAATTAAATTTTTTATTAATTACAATGACAAAATTACAGTGTCCATATGTACCACTTAGTCCCATTTTCCAGGTTAAGTCCTGCGTTTGCCTAATTTAGCTGGACATAAGTTCGCATCTGCTAACAGGTTTTCTAGGCAGCCTTTAACTTAGCTGAATTGAATTCTAGGTTACATCTTTATTTATTTTTATACTAAAGGCATTACCTAGGTAGGTACTACATGTATGAAACTACTCTGAACAGTTATGTCATGTTCATTACACCAGTTCTTGATTGGCCAGCGCAAGTTCAGTTTGGTTGATGATAGGAGTAGGTAATTTTATTTTGCACCAACACCAGCTACCACACTAACGTAGACCAATGACATTTGTGTGTATGTATGTGTATGTGTGTATATATACATACATACATATATGTATATATGACACACATGTTTTTTTTATATATTCCTGAACAAACAGGTTTCATAAATGTAATGTGCTACTAATGTTATTTAATACATGAAACACGCACACATCGAGTTAACATGAAAGACATGCTCCCAACTAACACATAATGCAAACCGGAACTAAACACAGACTTCTTGCGAACAATTCCTGCCGCTTGTGTGCATGAGGCATGTTGTGCCAGATGTGGCCCAATATTACGAGTACGATAATCATCCCAAATAAAGCTCTCTGTAACCAGGGGCCTAACCAGGTGGGGGGGGGGGGTTAGGGGTTCAAACCCCCCCCCCCCCCCGACCTTAGCACCAAATCTTTAATAATTAATTTCTTATTCATCACTCAAACAAATTTCATATTAAAATTAATAAAAATTTTATCATTACAATATTTAAATTTAAGTATCGAAAACTGCGAAAATAGCACTATTTTACACCTTAAAATCCAAATTTTCCCGGGGAAGAACCCCCGGACCCACCGCTTTAATACGAGGGGAGGGGGGGGGGCATGCTTCTTAACTTCCCCCCCATACACAAATCCTGGCTACGCCACTGTCTGTAACGTTATGTAGCTAAGTGGCTTAAATTTTGTTGTTCTTTCTTCACTAGTTTTTTTTATTTTTTCATTTTTATCCTTGAGGAGAGAGGTCAGGACCCCACGGACCTTCCCCCTGGCTCCGTCTCCGAGTTGTATGCATGTTTTAAACTTATTTTGCTGTGTTGGACCTGCGGCCGATCAAGGGAAGCCTACAACTCACGTAGTATCGGTTCCCTACCACGTTCGTGCAAGTTCGGATTTCTCTCAAAAATTGAAATTAAAAAAATGGAAGGGTTAGGTTAGGTTTGGTCAGTCTCAACATGCTTGTTTTCATTGGAAATTTCTGATTTAGCGGCTGAAGTGGCTTTAATACCAAAACGCAAAACTTCGGTAATCTTCGGAAATTCTTGCAGGGAACCGAAACTACGTGAGTTGTAGGCTTCCCGCCGATCGAACCGAGACTCGTCCTGCATGTTGGTTGGTCGCCTGCGCAGGCGTGGCCGGCAGCGCCTCCTACACGGTCTTCATGACGGACTACGAGAACTACGCCGGGGTGTTCACGTGCCAGAAGATGACCTTCGCGCACCGCCAGTCCGCCTCCATCCTGTCGCGCAGGCCCACCCTCAGCAAGGTCATCGTGGACAAGGTGGGTTTACTGTCCGCGGTACTTGTGAGGACCGTGCGAAACATGCAGGTGGTGTAGCTGTCGCTTTCGAAGAGCTGTTTAAGAAACAAAAAAATTAGTTGTCTGTAAAGTCGGTTTACGGACGATAGTTTAACGTGACAACGTCATAACAAAACATTGATCAAATGATTGCATACTTTTATGAATAAAATTGAATTATTCTTATTGCATTATCACTATTTTGTATGGATACAAAGAAGGAGTGAAATGAAATCTACAATTTAATTGATAAATTTACTTTTATTTGCACTTATTAATTCAAATTATGTTTATTACTTTAACGAAGAGAATATTTTAACTATAACTTTTATACATGTTTGCTATTTAACTTCTTCCAATCTGTGTTATTCTGTTAAGGATAGGACGATTATAGGAAAAGTAGGAAACGAATGGGAGTGTTTCAAGTTTAATGTGCCTCGAAAAAGTCAAATCGATGGTTGTTCCAATCGAGTGGAAGAGAGATAGATGCGGCGCAAGCGTACAATGAACGTAACGGGACAATGTGCGTAACGGGATACTTTTTCGTGCGTGCAGCCGGCGTTCATCGATTTATTAGACATTGTCACGTCAAAAAAGAATGTTGCAACTTACAGAAATGAGATTTATTTTATTGTATTCACTATACATCCCCAATTTGTTTGTCAAGTTCTGAAGATCACATCAGGAAGATTGTGGCAGTCAGCAGCGATGCATTGATGCAGGAGATTTCAGAACTCTTCGGCAGCTTTTCGAGGTGTACAGTGGTGATTTCCTCCCGAATTTGCATATTTAGTTCTTCCATGTTGTGAGAAATATGTTTGAAAACCTTTTTTTCTTCTTGAGGTAAACTCACAAGATGAAGTCACAATTGCTCAAATCTGTTCAGCGTGAGCCTTGGATTTGAGCGTTGACTTCTGCCAGTAGGGTTACCTCGAGGAAAAGGTTTTCCAACAGCATCCTCACACCTTGCAAGGATTGAAAATGCATATTCGGGAGGAAATTATGTGCAGAAAAGCGGTTGGAGAGTTCCTAAATCGCCTCCATCAATGTATCGCCGCTGATGGCAACCATCTTCCTGATGTGATCTCCAGAACTTGATTAAAAAGTTGATGTATACTGATTCCAATAAAATAAACTTCATTCCTGTAAGTTGCTATGTTTTTTTAATACTTTAAAACCGATACACACCTTTTGCCCCATTCTGTATAAAAGAGTCTTAGTTTACGATTACAGTAACGTATAATGGAATTGGTACATTCCTAATATCCGTAATATAATCAATCCCGTAAGATAATGATCTCCAGATTGTACAGGAATCATGTTTAACAGCATGGCACTACCATGAGACTGATAGCTTGAGGAAAGTAGTTTTGGCATGCAGAGAGGGTTGCAGACATTGATATCAGGTGATCATATTCGAGTTATGTACGTAATATGCTTTTGACACAGCATAACATGTTAGTTTCAAGTTTGGCAGTTTCCCATTATAGTACCATTTCCCAAATGTCACTGGCAAAGCAACACGTGATGTTAGTTGGCCTCAGGATACTTTGACCATTCATGTTACTTTTGAGAAGTCACATTCGAGGCAAGTTATATGATACAGATTATAGTTTGTCCAAACGTGGTGAAGTATGGCTTGTAGCAGGACGGTACGTTTCGGACATGGGTTGCGATGCAAGATTTGTTTGGCTTTATTACAAAACACGCATGCACTATACATCGATGTTACATGTGATATATGAGGCGTACACTACATGAGTGCTAACTAAGCTTGTTTTTGTACGTCTTAGCCTCAATCTCTTTAGAAATGATTGCTTTGCTGGAGACCGGTACCGTAATTTTTTAATGTAAACTTAGTGGTCGCCACCGTGACTCGACATTAGCAGTTGATAAAGAGCGTGGCTGATCCAGGGAGACGCATGTGCGTTTGTATTAACTAGAACAAGTCCAGAGTCAGTCGCACGTTGCTCGCGAGAGGCCCTACAACAGCTCCCTAGCGGCAAAACTGGTGCCACAAGTACATGATGCGCAGCATTACGATTCCCTTGGACCCTACCCTCTCATGCTGGTCTGCGTGACAGACATGGATCTAGGAATTGTGAGGAGAATGCATCTGTGATGCAGTTGAAGTAACCTTCTACCCCACTATCGACATGTTGCCACACCCACATCACTGCAGAAAAATGGTGATCGACCACGCCCCATAACGGTTAATCATTATAGAGTTACAATTAAACACACAAGTGTGTGGACAGCAGTTTGGCTGGCTCAGCAACAGACTATTACTAAAAAATCGTGCAACAGACCCTTCAAAAGCCAAGGACACGAGTGACTCTTCATTTCACAAAAAGCTGCATCTGCAGTTGTGTGTGTAAGTCCTTTCAACTTTTCGGAAGGTAAATAATAATCACTGCCACTCTTAAGATACACTTTTCAATAATTCTTTAGGTGAAATGCTCCTTAAAATTGTATTCGGTAACAGTCATAAATTCTTGTGACCAAGAACTTACTTGCATCTTTGCCATAAAATAATTTTACCGACTTGTATGGACAATTTTTTCGAAAAATTTAAATATAGATGTTAGTCCAGGTTTTTTGAAATAAGAAGTATTTATTAATGCTTGATGTATTTCTGTTGTTCCAGATCCGTAACCGCCTGTCCAGCTACAACGTGGACCCGTACGACCTGAGCATCATCAACCAGACGGAGTGCCACCTGAACACCACGGACGGCTACGACATCAACATCAACCCCAACACGCTGACGGCCGGCAGCGTGGCCAGCGTGGTGCGCAAGGCGGGCGAGAAGATCGGCGACGGCATCGAGGTGGTGGCGGATGGCGCGACGCGGCTGTACCACCACGTCAGGGGCGACGGCGACGATGCGACCAGCCACGGGCGCGACCGGGAGGAGCTGAGCGACGCGCCGGGCGGCTACGAGGCCGAGTGGCTGCCGTGAGCGGGACCCCAGTGCACGTCGCCGCGACACTCCCCGTTGCAACCTTCCTCTCGTGAAGGTCAACCTTCTAGCAATAGTTATCCACGACTACTTCTCTCCTGCCTAGACACTGCAGTTCTGGCTGCCGTGAGCGGGGCCCCAGTGCACGTCGCCGCGACACTCCCCGTTGCAACCTTCCTCTCGTGAAGGTCAACCTTCTAGCAATAGTTATCCACGACTACTTCTCTCCTGCCTAGACACTGCAGTTCTGGCTGCCGTGAGCGGGGCCCCAGTGCACGTCGCCGCGACACTCCCCGTTGCAACCTTCCTCTCGTGAAGGTCAACCTTCTAGCAATAGTTATCCACGAATACTTCTCTCCTGCCTAGACACTGCAGTTCTGGCTGCCGTGAGCGGGGCCCCAGTGCACGTCGCCGCGACACTCCCCGTTGCAACCTTCCTCTCGTGAAGGTCAACCTTCTAGCAATAGTTATCCACGACTACTTCTCTCCTGCCTAGACACTGCAGTTCTGGCTGCCGTGAGTGGGACCCCAGTGCACGTTGCTGCCACATCGCGGTCTAGCGACTGTCGTCTGCTGCAGCGACACTCCCCGTTGCAACCTTCTTCTTGTGAAGGTCAACCATCCACCAATAGCTAGCCACGACTACTTTCCTCCCGACTGGATTCGTGTGTTTTACACACATGCAGGCCACTTGTGTGTGCAACCGGGTGAATTACCTTTCTAACTGACAGCGCCGAGGTTAATATAAAGTAGAATTCCACTAAAGAACGTCATAAGCAAGTAGGTGAAATACAATGTAAAATGATCTTTATCAGTGCCAGCTGGAAGAATAATGGTGTTCGCTTTGGCTAACCAACCGATGTTACATCGTAACTTATTAAAAGGGAATTTATTTTCAAAATAATACTTGGTTCTAAGCTTCTAATTAAAGTTTTGGGCTCATCTTCAAAATAAGAGGTCTGTGTGCTAAAAGTTATCGTTACTACCTACTGACTACACAATAGCCTTGTGCCTCAATTCATTTATTATATAAAAGGTCTTTTCAGTTACAAATGACATTGCTAGTGATGTTATTCTTTTTTGTAACACAGCTGGACTGCATGAGTATATAACACACATTCAAGCAATTTTTTTTTTTTAAACATCTCATGTTCAAAAATTATTTTTTACTGCACACAATGTGGAAGTGCTGTTAATTTTTTGATTCCATTACTCATTCAAGAAGACTGTAAAGTATCAAATGATTTCAATGTGAAATAAAGTGCCATATTTGTAATTTTGTTTGTGTTTGTCATTTATTTGACAGTGTATATGGAAATGACCTGAATTTTATGTGATATTTTATGTAAATGCAATGCAAATTTTTCTCTTCAGAAGAATGTGTCACAGTTAAGGCTAGATTTTGAGGCGTCAAATACCTTAACTAATCTGTGTTGAAATATTCATAACAATTGTCCATACAAATTTCTTTGTTTACTATAATTTCACTTGAGATTGACTCAAATGACCAAAAATTTCATTTTTTCACTCGGTTATTCCTTTCTAGGGAAAATTTAACTTTTAAATAAGAAATCATAAAAAGTTGTCACAAAAATCTGGAGATGCCAAAGACATTTGGAGAGGCAAAGTTCCTCAATAAATGTCATCTGAGGCCAAGTGTAGCGTAAGTACTGTGTTTGGATTTCATAATACAGTAGTACTAACCTATATATTATTTTCTTCAAAAATTAGAAAATAAATCAAATATAAAAATAAAAATACATATAAAATATAGATATCTTACTTCCAAGGTTTATTATTTCTTAGGTTGAATCCCAATTGATGCACTTGCAACCAAATTCAGAGTAATCTGTCACTACAATATTACGAAGACTTGCCAAAACCATGGAGACATAAGATACTACATCACAAAAAAATATTATTCAGATATTCAGAACAGTTTAATGGTTTCTTCCCAGCTTACATGTGAACTAATCATAAATTTGCTATTGAAAAGGTTTAAAAATTAATTTTATTTTGAAATCAATTTTTTAATTGCAAGTGTTTTGTGCAGTCATTTTATTTGGAAATGGCCTAAGTGTTCTAAGGCTTTTCTTCATAACGAAAATGTAATCTTGGGGTCTCTAGATCAGCAGTTCCCAAAAGGTGTTCCGCGGAACCCTGTGGTTCTGCGAGTCAAGACGAATGTCATATAAAGGAGGCACAATTGTTGCCAAATATTTTTCTCGGGGTTCTGCTTAAAGAAAAGTATCATGGGGTTCCCTGGCAAAAAAAAAAAAAAATTGACACCGCTGCTCTAGACTGTTGTTTACCACTAGAAAGTGTGTAGGATGTTTGTTTAAATTATTGTTAATAAAGTTCATTTCAACAAAATTAAATAGGGAAATGGTGTCTAATGCCTCTGAAATCCAGAGTTGGATTGCCTGCCCCAGTATAAATAATGTATAATTTTCCTAATAATTCAGATTCTCTGGTGAGAACCAGTGGGGAATCAAAGGGATGGTGATTGCTGACAGCAAGAGACTAAAAAAACCCAATAATACACCAAAACTTTTTCTAACTCAAAGTGTAAAGGGCCGGAATGAAAAGTTTGCTTCATGGAATCTTCTATATTCCTGCCATTTTTCAACTAGTCAAAAAATTAGAAATAAGTTATTTTTTTATTAAGTGCAGGAAAAGGCCTTTACCCTTCACGTTTACATTACGTGTACTGTGTATTATTGTGTAATGTATCGTATATATATTTTTTGTGTTGATCAGGAATCCAAAAAATCACAAGGGTAGAGCCTTGTTGCAGTAAGGAATTCCACTAAGTCTCCCCACGTGGGAAGACTCCAGTTTTACTTGAGGAAGGCAGTATCTAGGCGATATTTTTTGCGTCAGTACCTGAGCACCTATACTCGTAGGGACATGGTTGAAAAACCACAAAAAAGTCACCAGGGCAGCTTGTACGTGACCCATGAGTCACTACTGGAATCAAGACCCCTAGGGCCTGCCTGAAACAGATAAACAGTTTCTGAAAGTAAGGAAAAGACAACTACAACAACATTGTAACAAAAAGTTTTGAAATCCCCTACAAACCATAAGAAACAAATGAAACCGTACTACAGATAGAAGACTACCATTCAGAAAGAGAGTTTTTGTAGCCATCCAAACCTTTCAGAATGGTTGCCATTATTTCAGTTTTTCTCCAGCAACTAAAAAAATGGTAGAAAACCTAACTGATGGTAGTACATTTCAAATTTTATCTCTTCGACATCTCAAAGTGGTCCTAACACCACTGTTGCTAATGACATACATATCCAATAGAAACAAAAAAAAATCCTTTTCAGCACAGCCTTTAGGCTTAGATAGGTTTCGAAGTAGGTAAGATTTCTTTTGGAAACTTCTATAAAATTCTGGAACATTTTAAGAACTTAATTTACATAACATATTTATGTTCTTCGATATTACAAATTGATTGATTTAACATTTTCTCATTTTCCATGCAAAGAAAATATGATCAATATTTTTAACTGGATGCATCCAGCACTGAATAGCTTAGAACGAATTACATACGTATTATGCCAAATAAGGTAATTATTCTATTTTTTACCTTCAAAACTATGTTTTATCCCTTGCGCTAATAACATGGTCTTATAAAAATTTTCTTTGCACCAAGGTTTAAGATAAGTTGGTTCAAACTAGTGATAGGTCAATTCCTGTTTTTTCTCGGTTCAGTACCGGTTATTAAAAATCGGTTCTTGGTCCTCTGTTATCACTTAAAAAATAAAATAAGCATTATTTACACATTTTTATGAGTATGTTTAAAGTAATAAACTATTTATGGTTTCAGTTATAAGAATAAAGCACTAAAAAGCTTGTATCCAGACTTGGATCTTCAACAATTTACTGTTTATAACACTGAAAATGATTTGTTTGTTTTATTCTGTCATCAATGTTTTTATTGTATGCCTACAAAGAAATGCATTAGCCTAATGTTTCAGTCTTTAAATAGGCTATCAAAAGAAATTAAAAGGTTTAGTATAGTTTTCAATCAACAGCAAACAAACCAACCTGCTACAAATGTAATATGTATGAGTGAAAAATAATTCTCAAAATATAGAGAACACTTAATAAAACTGAAATTTACAATATTAATCTAGCAATTACCTCAAGAAATTTACATACACTCTCCTTTAAAACATAGTAATAAAAAAAATACAATAATGGAAATAAATAAAATGATGGTGAACCATCAAAGTATTAAAATAAGAAATTGTCCATCAGACTTATTGTCTACATCAAATTCTTGTGACAAAAAACCAACATCTTGACCCTTTCAGTCTTAGTCTGTTCCTCTTCACATCGCAAATGGCACCTGCAGTGCTGAAGGTACGCTCACTAGACACAGTGGTTGAAGGAGTACAGAGGTATTTAAGGGGCCCGCCTCGTCAGGGGTGTATGTGTGTCAGTGAGGCGGGATGATAAGTGTGACACTCGCTGGTATTAGCCTCTAAGCGCAAGGCTCTGAACTGGCACATAGTCTTCTCGTAGTCACAATATAACTGTGAAATTGGAGCAGTGACCGTAACATTATACGGCCAAGAAAAGAAGATAAAGGTGTAATGCAAGTCAGCTTAAGTGCTTTCAAGAATCTTTACTGGTTGTTTTAGGCCTAAAAATTGCTCTGAAAACATTCACTTGAGCCATTTTAACTCTTTTAAAAATACAGTTTAAAAACTTAATCTGAAATCAAAAAGTACGTTTTGACCCTCAGCAAACTCTTAAATTATTTTCGTTATCAGACCACACTCGGATATTTTGGGTAGTTTTTAAATCGCGTTGTTTTTCCTGAAGCTCTGCACACCGTATGAGTACCCGGGTAGGCAGGGCCCTTAAAGGTAAGTTGTTTGAATCTCTTATGCTGAGAGTCATGCCAGTATTGACCTATTGCCTTCAGATCAGTCTCTAGGTTCAAAGTTGGTTCATGCAAATAGAGCTTCATTTAATCTTCAGCACTAGTAGATAACTGAGGTCCTGAGCTGCTAGAAGCAAGCACGTGCTTGTATCTGGTCCAAATAGTGACTACTGCCCGTTTGAACATCACTTGTAAAAGTAGAAGCTACTTTCTGAGGGATTAGACTAGCTTCCTTAAGCATCTTCATTTCACAAATAATTGATTATTTAACTGAATTCAAAATTTTATCCTTTTTTCCATCTTGAAACAGGAATCCAACAAAGTAACCTTTACTACTAGGTCACATGTATGGATGAAGCCAAATGCTTGTTTCAGTCAAGCCAATAAATAATTTTTTAAGCCCTGCAGCCCAATGCCTTTAGGGACAGGAATTTCCAAATGGTGATGGATGACACAAATTAATGGCATCACCTGAAAAATAATAGCACAGCATTGTTAGTGTGTTGTCAGCTAGAGCAGTCAATTTCTTAAAGCTACTTAATGATAATAAAGGTTGTTCCTCAGTTAATTATCATCAGTTACAAGAGCTGTAAATGTAAACCAGTGGCATGACTACTGTTTCCAACTCCACAAAGTGCACTGCTAGACAACCTCCGAGAGTGAAGAAGTTCTTTTTAGCTCAGCTGCAAAGTCGCAGTGTCAAATATTTACATTATCTCGATCAACTGCTCCAGTTTCTTCCACTCCTCCGCAGCTATAGTTGCGTCTTTTCTACTACTAGCCATAATGATAGCATTTTTCTGCTCAGAAAGTCGCTTTATCATGTGAAGTGTACTGTTCCAGTGGGTGGATACTTTGTTTGTCGGGGGAGATCAAGCTGTTGTTGGCTCTGTTTCAATATTTTTGTATTTTTGTAGGAAAGTTTGAAACTATAGAGTATCATTTTGCATTTGGGAACTAACTGGTTCTTTACGATAGGATTATAAATGCCTTTCTCACTACAACTTGGAGAAGATGTGCAGCACATGGTATCGGAACAAACATGGAATCATCCAGTGCCTTGGTGAAGTCAGTTCCACCATACCTCACAACTGCTACCACTTTTGTTGCCAAGCCCCATTCATTAAGTAAATATAAAAGAGAGCGGTGAATGTTGTCTCCAGTACGGCTAAATTCTTTGAATGGTTCTTGAAGTATTTCTTTCTGACAGAGTTACAATGTGCCATTTCTATTTTGATAAAAATGAACAATCAGTGATAGATAATAAACATTGATAGCACAGGAAGTCCAAAAGTCTGTGGTTAGAGCAACTTGCTTTACTTCTCTAAGCTCTTTCCACGACACCTTTATGAAGCTCTATGTACATTTATTCCAGATGTTTATTTGATAGCACTTTTCTTGTAGGAAGAGTGTACCTGGGCTCTAAATGATTAATAAGTATTTTAAAATCTTTGTTTTCAACTACTGAAAGTGGCTGCATATCCAAGCAAACCATTTCAGTTATGAAACTCGTTATCTTTTGGGCCCTACAGTCACCAGGTTTGAACTTGGAAATTTTGTCGTATGCTTGAACTAATGTTGGCTGGTTTGCAGCATATGAAGTATATTTGATTTATTTTGGCTTGGTACCAGAAATTTCACTGCTTGGAGACAAACCTGTTGATACTCTAATTTTGCTTGAACCACTAGCCTCCGAGTCCGAATAGATAGCGCTATCCGCCAGCTCTATCCGCCGGCTCTCTCCGGCCACCCGGGGCAGAGAGCTTGGGACAATAACAGCCTGAGTCATTCCACGCAACTACAGCAATTTCCAACCGAGTTTTTATATTTTTACAACAAAATGTGCAAACATATAACGTTATAGCAGTTACATGGCGACCTTCATACATGTGTGTACTATCAGTAACAATTAAATTTTTTTTTTTTAATTTTTTTAAAATTTTTTTTATATTTTTAAATATATTTTTTTTCCTGGAATTTTATGATATCAAAGAAAACTTGTTTCGTTTTTCTCCGTGTGCTTCTGATTATTTTTGTCAATATTATAGTGGTTTTCTCCGTGTGCTCCCGATTATTCTTGTTAATATTTTGGTGGTTAATCCGTGTGCTTGCGATGATTCCTGCGGTTTCGGTCAAAGTTCAAGGTCACACTCATCGAAGATGGCCACCGTGACGTCGCAATACAAGATGGCGGAGCATGAGAAATCTGAGAAGCACTAGCAGGAAGGACGAACTTCCTTCTCCTTGGAGACTATCGAAGCCATCCTTCTTATGCGATCGATAGTGAGCATCCCGCATCCTGCATAAAAGAAATAAATATTATTTACCTGCAAGCAACACGTGACGTCATCTGATGTTGAAAAGCGGAACTACTTGCAGCAAGTACCTTTGCATAAGATAAATTAACTCTCACCACTGAATAGTGCTAATGTAGTCAGAGACATGAAGAATCGTAGCCACGCGGCCAATTAGTCATGCAGTCTCGTAACCATGCGTTCTGGAAGCTTCGTAGTCCTTTAGCCTCGCGATCACGTAACCTTGAAGACTTGTAATCGCATAGTCTCGTAACCTCATGGTTCGTAGTCTCGTAGTCATGATGCATTGGAGTCTCGCAGACTTGAAGCTACCTAAGCAAGTAGCCTTGTAATCTTATAACATAATGCTGGTGGTGCAGTTGGAGCAAAAGAGAAAATTCCGACGAAGACAGATGCGTCAATTGGAGCCTTGTAGACGAGTAGCTTCGTAGTCAAGTACTCATGCAAACTTGTAGACCTCTATCCTCGCAGTCACATAAACTCGTTTTCTATAGGCTTCGTAGCTCTGTAGCCTCGCAGTCTCGTAAACTTGAAGATTCGTAGTCACGTAGTCTTGTAACCACTTGGCTCGTAGTCGCGTAGACATGATGTCTTGGGACCTCCTAGAATTGTAGCTACGTATCCAAGTAGCCTCGTAGACTTGAAGCTTCGTAGTCCTATAGTTTCGCGATCACGTAACCTTGAAGACTCGCAATCGCATGGACTCGTAACCTCATGGCTCGTAGTCTCGTAGACTTGAAGCTACGTACGCAAGCAGCCTTGTAATCTTATAACATAATGCTGATGGAGCAGTTGGAGCAAAAGAGAAAATTCCTTCGAAGACAGATGCGACAACTGGAGCCTTGTAGACGAGTAGCTTCGTAGTCAAGTACTCATGCAGACTTGTAGACCTCTATCCTCGCAGTCTCGTAAACTTGAAGATTCGTAGTCACGTAGGCTCGTAACCACTTGGCTCGTAGTCGCGTAGACATGATGTCTTGGGACCTCCTAGAATTGAAGCTACGTATCCAAGTAGCCTCGTAGACTTGAAGCTTCGTAGTCCTATAGTTTCGCGATCACGTAACCTTGAAGACTCGCAATCGCATAGACTCGTAACCTCATGGCTCGTAGTATCGTAGACTTGAAGCTACGTACGCAAGCACCCTTGTAATCTTATAACATAATGCTGATGGAGCAGTTGGAGCAAAAGAGAAAATTCCTTCGAAGACAGATGCGACAACTGGAGCCTTGTAGACGAGTAGCTTCGTAGTCAAGTACCCATGCAGACTTGTAGTCCTGTATCCTCGCAGTCACGTAAACTCGTTTTCTAGAGGCTTCGTAGCTCTGTAGTCTCGCAAGCCATGTATAACTCGTAACTAGCTAGATCATTATAGACTCGTAGCCATGTGGCCTCATAGTCTCTTAGACTCGAAGAATTCTAGGCAAATATATTTGGAGCCAAAAGACTTTTGGAACCAAAATACTGTTGGTGTCAATGACTGTTGGTGTCAATGACTGATGAAGCCAATGAATATTGGAGCCAATGAATATTGGAGCCAATGAATATTGGAGACGATGACTATTGGAGCCAATGAATATTGGAGCCAATGAATATTGGAGCCAACGAATATTGTAGCCAATGACTATTGGAGCCAATGACTATAGGAGCCAAAAGACTGTTGGAGCCAAAAGACTGATGGAGGCTTTTGGAGCCTGTTGGAGCATTTGGAGCAATTGGAGTCAATTGATTTTGGAGCTCATTAATATTGAAGCCAATGAATATTGGAGCCAATGAATATTGGAGCCAAAGACTATTGAAGCCAATGACTATAGGAGCCAACAGACTGTTGGAGCCAAAAGACTGATGGGGCCTCTTGAAAAGACTTTTGGAACCAAAAGACTGATGTTGTCAATAACTGATGGAGCCAATGAATATTGGAGTCGATGACTATTGGAGCCAATGAATATTGGAGTCAATGAATATCGGAGCCAATGATAAATGACCTGCCTTTTCGATGGCGGTGCTACCTTTTCGTTGTCGGTGCTTCCAAATGAGTTACCTTTTCGATGGCAGCGCTGCCTTTTAGTTGTCGATGCTTCCAAATGAGCTGTCTTTTTGTTGGCGGAGCTGCCTTTTCGTTGTCGGTGCTGCCTTTATGTTGTCGGTGCTTCCAAATGAGCTGCCTTTTCGTTGGCGGTGCTGTCTTTTCGTTGTCGGTGCTTCCAAATGAGCTGCCTTTTCGTTGACGGTGCTTCCAAATGAGCTGCCTTTTCGTTGACGGTGCTGCCTTTTCGTTGTCGGTGCTTCTATTTTTAATGTTGTTTTTACTCTAGTATTATTGTAAATGATTCTTGATTTGACTAGTGTATTATTCCATCCGGTGCATGTATTTAAGAGAGTCCTAGACAGCAGGTCGCTCAGTTTTTTACTGTCGTCGACGGTGTAAGGATCACCTAGTTTGATTCATCTGGTGGATAAGTCGTGTCAAATACCTGTTCTTGAGAACTCGATGGCATCTTTACCGTCTTTAACGACGAACTCGATGGACGTTGTACCATCGTCTACGGGAACCTTGACGTCGGCGACGACGATACTGGAGGAGACTTCGACAGACATGATACCACCAGCAGAAGAGACTTTAATACCGGTAGTGCTGTCTGTACAGGAAACCTCAACGAACGCTGTTTCGCCCTTGATGGAGACTTCAATGGATGACGAATCCTCAACAACTAATGAACACCGATGTCGTTACTGTGACAAGATTTTCTCAAACATCAGCAATGCTCGTCGACATGAGAAGAGAGAATGTGCTAAGAACCCTTATCGTAAAATGTTTGGCTGTATTAAGTGTCGCAAGCAATTTACAAGAAATGCTAATTTGAAGCAACACTTGGAGACATGTAAAGGTCCTGCAGAGCGGCCGAAAGTAAAGGTATCGGTGCAACAACGATGCATCGATGTGCATAAGAGTATGCCTGGAAATGGTACATCGCCAACTGGTTCGGGTTTGTCTTCAACTAGGCATCCTTGCAGCTTCTGTGATACGTCGTTCGCATTTTCCCATGATGCACGAAGACATGAGAGTAGTAGATGTACGAAGAATCCTTCTCGCATGAAGTTTCGCTGTGATGAGTGCCTTAAATGGTTTAGTCGAATTGATAATTTGCGCCGACATTCGAAAAAATGTAAAGGTGAAGTCCGTGCGCCTACTGCTGAACTACTTGCCGACATTTCGACTCCACGCTTTAGATTGGAGACACGGAAGCGTACAACCAAAAAAACAGATGCGCAGCAACCGACTGCTATGACGTAGGAACATGGAACTAAACCTAAGACTGTGTTCGGGGCATTACAAGTAAACGATAATGGCTTCTACTTGGCGCAGTCTGCATTTCGTGGAACGTTGAAGACTACTATTATTTAAATACGTTAGGTGAGACGAAGGACATTTGTAATTTTCTTGATGATATCAGACAGGACATAATCAATCAGCTTACTGATGACGTAGCAACAAACGGACCTTTGAAATATAACTTGTGGTTGGACTGTATATATGGAAAGCCATATCCGATTTTTTTGGTGAATTTTGGAATTTTTGCCGGATTTCTAGCTAAATAATTACTCGATTCGAAGATGGCATCCAAATTCCAATATGGCGGATGCCTCCATAAAATATATTATTACTGCACTCTAGCGGGTAAGAATTCAACTAACATGGCGTGAGCGCACTCTAGCAGACGATAACAAGATGGAGTCTTCCAGCAGACGAAGACAAGATGGCGGACATGACATCATACTAGTTGATATATACCTTGTTATTGGTGGTAGGTTAGTCTGTAGGTGGCTTCTGTGGAGGAAGGAACTTTCGCCATTTTTTTTTACCCTCACCGGGTTCGAACCGTGGACTCCGAGATCCGTGCCGTAAAAGTTTGTTTATTAAATATTTTTATTAAATATTTATTAATTGAATTTTCTTATAAATTTTAATATTTTTTCATTAAAATCGGATAATAAATTTAAATATGGCGGGCGTAACGGAAACTGCAACGGTGACGTCATCCATGATGACGTCAGAGGCTTATCGGAGGCTGTAGACATGGTTGCTTAAGCCTACATATGGACATTTCTAGCTGCTGGGATTTTTAAGGACTAAAACGGGAGATTTTCCCTCGAAACGGGAATTTTTCCCTCGAAAACGGGAATTTTCTTCTTAAAACGGGAAATTTTTCCCTCGAAAACGGAAATTTTCAATTTATCAAATTTTTTGAGATTTTTTTGCGGAATTTTTTTCCACAAAAATTGAAATTTTGGCGATTTTTGAGGAATTTTGGGCAATTTTTGCCCAATTTTGGCAAGTTTTGAGGATCAAATTCAAGGTCAAGGTCAAAGGTCAAGGTCAAGGTCATACAAGATGGCCGCCGTGACGTCACAATCCAAGATGGCGGACCGACAATCACAATCCACAGCCAGAAGCCAGTTTCAGAACCGGCCAACCTATACTACTTAAATAAATATATATATTACCATATATAATATATATTGAAACTTAATTCACAAATTGGCACCTACAGTACTTACTTTTCAAACAATGTTTCATTGACGGCTGACCCATCCATGAAAGGTGGGTAGACATCAATTAGACGTAACTCTTTGTTTTCTGGAAACAGTAACATACTGCCAATTCAGAACTATAAAGTTGTCATAAAAATAATTTTACCCAGCTTTAGTTAAATTAACAATAAAAAGAATTTCAATTTGCATGATTGTTAAATTCCCATACATGAACTATTGAAATTTCCAAATATATTAACTTTTAGGATGACACATCAAGAACCTTTCCAGAAGTACAGCCACGTTGAAGGGTTTTAGTTCACAAATGGAATACGCGTATTAATTTGCAATGCCCATGCAGGGGCCGCTCTAGGAAGACTTTGCAGGAGGGGCTATTGTACAAAGAAAGATTTCAGTCTCAAAACATTACATTAAATGTGTCAGCGATTGGCCTCTGAATATTTACAAATTCATGGTCTCAGATGCTGAACTTTAGTTTAACACACGAATTAAAGTATTTAAGTAAACATGAATATACACTCAGAAATTAACATAAACAGTATTTGAGCAATGCATCTGCCTGCTCTGAAGCTATGCCTGTGCCCATGGCAAACTTACTTGTACACTGACCCATTCATTTTCTGTCCTCAATGCATAACTGGTTACACTGACAGTCATAAGATAAGAAAATGAGGCAAGCTATATATAGTTTTGTAGTAGCAGATTGCTATAATGGGTTTAAAGTTTCCTAGAGATGGCCTATTTGAAACTTGTGCATTCATCCCATGCCAATAACACACAGTGGATTCTTTAACAAAAATTGTGTTCCATAATTGTTACGTTACTTCCATCTTTTGCTCTATTTTTGATGGTAAATAAACTTCCAACAATATTCAAGTTTTCAGCCAGCAATGAAACCAAATGTACGCGTAGTGTTATACAGAGCTTGCCCCACTTGTCTAAATTGGGTTTATTTTATAGTTAATTTGTTTATTTTTAGTGCTATATCATTGCTATAAATGTAATTGCTCTTTGACTATACTGTATTTGTAAATTGCTGAAGTTACCAACGTCTTTCTCTATAAAATTTCATTTCAGCTCTTGTTTTAATTGGAATATGTTGATGGATATTTTTTTCTGAATGTAAATAATGTTTTAATATTTTATTATATAATTATACCTGTCAACCTTTAGATTTTTATATGAGGATTCCTAAATATGTCTCGCAAAAAAAACATACTAAGTTTTTGGCCGCCATGATTAAAAAAAACCTTTTAGGTATCAATAAATACTGTTTAAAAATGATTGGAACCTTTAGAAAAAAATTGTAGCTGGAAGTTATCTCTTGATGATTGCAAGAAGTTTTTTTTTATTTTGGTGAAGGGCTCTTTCTATTCATGTTGGCTTAGGAGATTGTACAAGTTAAAATAATCCTGCCGAAATAGCTATTGGTCAGCACAGATTTTGTGCATGTTAGCCCTGACATCAGACTGATAAGATTGGCAAGGTGTGTAGATACATTACACAAGATAGTTATGTGGTTAACTATCATGAGCATGGCATAGACTGCTATAACTTTGAGCCTTATGATGAGTGAGTGAATCAGATTCAAATATTTTATCAAAGACTTACCCCAGAATAAATTCCGAAGTTCTAATTATAGAAGTTGATTTGACACTATAGTTTTGTCTGATAGTATCTCCTGAGTCCCGAAGTGAGAGAATCACATGTAAAATGATAACCTAGCTAGCCAGCAAACTTTTCATAAGTGATACTAGATATTTTCACCAAGAACTTCAGATTTATGTAATTGAAAATATAACAATACTTAAGTTTAAGTAAGAACTTTTGTACTACTCATGCCCTACCTATCCTTTAGTTAGTACGTAGACAAAGTATTTCATCTGTTGCTATTGGAAAAGGTATCCTTATGATTTTGGTATAATTTCAGGTCATATGTGTTTATTAGAGCCATATGTAAGGGTATTGATATTTAGGGTCCAGTATATAGCATGGTACATAATTTTAAACGAGTCAAGTAATTATTTGATTACTGACACCATACGGCAAGTAATTGGATTACTAACACCATACAAATTGTACTCTATGCAGATGAACATTTTTTTTTCTATTCTGAAACCTGTTGCAGGAATAACAGATGTTTACTAATAATGCTGGCATGATTGCAAGTTACACTTGACACATACCTGCGGTGTGCCTGATAAGTTGATTGAACTTCAACAGAAGGCCAGTTCTCTTGTCTTCCTCACAAGCAACTGGGATTGGAGGCAGTGTCATAAACACTACCTCACAATCAATACTCTCCAGGAACTGTACTAAGTTTATAAATTTTAAATACATCCATTTATACCGGTTGTTTGTCTGAAAAGTAAACAAGTTTAGTAATTACCATCGCGGGAGCATACTGGTGTTGTAAGCAAAACAATTATGTGAATCTAAATTTCTCTGAAATAAATAACATTTTTTGTTATCAAAAAGTAACTTCAACCAGGCTTGAAAGTACACAAGGGTTAATACCTGTTGGGAATTCTAGAATTTTATCACTCTTAACAAATATTTATGATTGATTCACTCTCTCTACTTACCGTTAACTTACATCATTCGATCCTGCAAGAAGAATTATCTTCGTAGCTAGGAACTTCTCCTTCCGGTTTCTAACAGTCTTTAACTGATTGAAAATCTTTCTTCCCGAAACACTAGACCCCAAAACTCCTTTACTATTCCCTAAATAAACAAAATAAATTAAAATAAAATAACTTAATGTGTGTATTAATATGTAACTAAACTAGTTTCGCTATAAATAATACAAGTGTACTGTTTCAACTCACCCTTCCTTTCCCACTTCAAGCTAGTTCCATTCCTTGTTCGCGCTATGTGCTATGTGGTGTCCTAAGCGCACCACCAGAGAATCTAAGAGCATGCGTCCTCTTATTTCCTGTAAACAATCATAAATGTAACACCCATAACGTGAAATTAACACACGATGCATTTGCATACACGGATTCTGCTCTGACTTAGCTCTGCAATAGTAACTTATGGTCTGTTTAGAGTAGTACTTCTTGTATCATCACAATTGTAATTTATGTTTATGACATTCTTAAACATTTTCCTGAGGAATATTGAAGTGTGCCGGGTTCAGTCCCGACCCAGCAACCTTCAACTGTGAGTTGTATCAACGCAAACGCAAAAAAAAAAAAAAATTGGTTGTCTGTAAAGTTGGTTTACGGACGATAGTTCGATAGTTTAACGAGACAACGTCATAACAAAACATTGATGAAATGATTGCATACTTTTATGAATAAAATTGAATCATTTTTATTGAATTATCACTATTTTGTATGTATACAAAGAAGGAGTGAAATTAAATCTACAATTTAATTGATAAATTTACTTTTATTTGCACTTATTAATTCAAATATGTTTTTTACTTTAACGAACAGATCATTTTAACTATAACTTATATACATGTTTTCTATTTAACTTCTTCCAATCTGTGTTATTCTGTTAAGTATAGGACGATGATAGGAAAAGTAGGAAACGAATGGGAGTGTTTCAAGTTTAATGTGCCTCGAAAAAGTCAAATCGACGGTTGTTTCCAATCGAGTGGAAGAGAGATAGATGCGGCGCAAGCGTACAATGAGCGTAACGGGACACAGCAACGGGACAATGTGCGTTACGGGACACTTTTACGTGCGTGCAGCCGGCGTTCATCGATTTATTAGACGTTGTCACGTCAAAAAAAAAAACTAAGTTGGGAGCGCCGCGGTCTCCCAGTAGAATGCAGTCGTCCGCTCTCGAGTCGACCAAAAGCCAAGTCCAGAACACGCGCATGCGCGCGCCACCCCGTCATCAACACCCGTGCCTCTTTTGCACGTCACTTCCCCATCCCCCCCTCAGCAACACACGGTATCGTTCTTGCACACACAAATCTAATAGTGCCATCTGTCTGTCTAGCCTCGTAACTAACTTTTCGTGACTCCCCGCGCGATTCCCAATTATTATATAATTTTTACTTGCATTATAAATCATCTTTAACTGTTACATTTTTTTGCACTGGCCACACTTCTTCACTCTGTACCATTCTTATCCTCTATCCTGCACTACTTAAACTGTCTACTTTTGGCTACCTCCTCCTTGGTCTTCCTTGAGACCTTCTGTCAGCGTACTTCAGCTCCATTTTCTTAAGCTGCCTCTCTTCCCATTCTCTGCTTTTCCAATGATCTCATTCAAGTCCTGTTCTCCTGCTCTTGCTTGTACAATCTCATTCCTGATCCTGTTTCGCCACATAACTGCCAACACACTCCTCATAAAATAAACTGCTGTGCTCTGATCTTCCCAGCATCTCTCTTATCTACAGTCAAATTGTTTGCCCCGTTAACGTCTATGGGAAAACAGTTCGTGTTGTATAGCAATTGTTTGAAACTTAATGGCACCTTCCTCTTCCATACCAAATCTACTATACACCTGAAGAATGTCTTCCCTTGTTGTTTTCTCCTTACTATTTCCTCCTGTTTGGCCCCTCCCTCCAATACACTTCCTGGATACTTGAAGATTTCTCATTGTTTCAACACAACCCCATTTGATTCAGTGCATCTCCCTACTCTTTGTTTTTGTTGTTCATCGACATGATCACTTCACTCTCTTTAGTGCTGAATATCATACCACATTTCCTCACTTATTCACTCCATGACGTTAGCTGCTAATGCACACCGCTTTTATTTTCTCCTCGCGCCATTACATCGTCAGAAAATAGCATTGTCTACATCTTTCCTTCTCCGATATTTCCTTCCAATCTCTTCATTATCCTCTCCAACACTATAGTAAATAGCAGCGGGGAAAATGTACTACCCTGCTTAACTCCGTTGGCTTGTTTAAACCACTTTGTCATGAGCAAAATCAAAATATTTGAACATGTTTTTTTACCTATTTTTCCTACCCGCCTTTTATTCTACACTTTTTGTATTCAACCAAAATGTTTTGTCGCTCCCTCCTGGGCCTCTCTAGCCTGGTGAAGGGAGATCTGCACCAACCACCCTACTCACCAGCTAGATCTGTCCCTGTGAGTAGACACTCAGGGAGGTCGGACAGAAATACTAAGCAAGCTGTTTAATGGCGAAGGAAATAGCCCAAGGTGCTTGTATTTTCTCTACCCATCCACAACCCACACCACTACTTTGTGACATACTCCAATAACCATTAACACGTCTATGCTGCAACATAAGTGTTCAATCAAAAATTAAATTAATTTTAATAATATCAACTACGTATTTAATTGAAGTATTAAGAGATTTCTAATGCATTATACTTCATAACGCAAAGGCTGTTAGACAAATATCCAAAACTATGTTAGTAAAGGAACGCAAAATATGACTAAAACTTTTGATATAGTAGTTAATGACATAAAAATTAAAGACACAGCTTCATCTATATTGCCAAAACTTCTCTTTGAGGTCAACATCAAACAGCACCGACGGACATACACCACAGTGTAAACAATAATAAGTAAATCAGCACAATGCAAATCTAATAATGTAACTAAAAATTGTTGTCATTTGATTATAAAAAACCAGTAATAATTGTGTACAATTACAAAAAGCATTTTAGAAAACCAAATTTTAATCCAGGACTTTGTTATATTGCACAAGTAAACCCGCAAAAACATAAATATAATTAAATTTTTTAATGTATATGTAAATATAAACATGTACGTATGTTTATTTGATAAAGATACTTTTTTGTTACTTCGCTGTAGTTCCGTTTTAAAATTGCATGGCAGAATAAATTTACAAAGACTAAAGGGAAGCACATATAAGTTTATTTGTTCAAATTGGATTTCACAAAATAATTTTCAAAATCGGATAATTTTTAAGATTCTTCGTACCTCATAGTGTCATATGTGGGAGTAGTACATACATGTCGGATCGACCACCGGAGTAGAAGTTGGTTTTGGTGTCGGGTTCTGCCATCTTGGGTCGTGACATTATGGTGGCTATCTTGGGTGACCTTGGCTTGACAGAATACTACTAGTTTGCGGTTGCCTTAAGGCGGCAAAGAATAAGTTGCAGCCAACAGTTGTAAAACACATTTATGTTTGCTAACGAAGCAAGGCGGTGCATTGGATCCATATTTCGGACGACATGTGTTCGCATCTGGGCTCTGGCATCCAACCTTTCCAATGATTTCCGAGATAACTCCATAACGAAGCAACTTTAATGATTTCTTAAGTATATATAGACCATGGCCAAACTTTTCCCTAGTTTACCTGAACTTCAATGTTTTCTCCAACCGTCTCAAATAACTATGTTGTCTTAAATGTCCAAACACCAATACATTTCAATTGATAATTTTATCCTGAAGAGTCTGTGTATTTTGATATATTGTATACAAATCATAAACAACAATTTTTGTATATTTAGAATGATATATGAGCACAGAAGATGTTGATTTCGATCAATAGGTCAAGATATTTTGCCCAAGATTGCAAGAATGTGTTTATCTGACAACGAAAGACCTGTCTCGTGGAATACACATTGCATTGATTTTGAAAGGTTCGGAATTAATGCAGACAAAGAGTGCTTGGTTCCACTGATTATGGATAGATCTATCACAGTTTATGTACTTGAAGGGTAATTACAAAGTGTTCATGGTCCAACCGTGTGCTCAAACGTGAAGTATTCATGTTCCAACCATGTGCTCAGACGTAAAGTATGTGCAGTTTATCATAATTTTTGGGCACAAGTTATGAATTTAAAGTTTAATTTTAAAGAAGGAAACCAAAAAATAAAGTTGCATTATTAATTTCATTTAATTTTGATTCCATTACTGTACTCTCCGATGTAATCTTGTGCAACCCAGTGCCTGGTATGCATATAGAAAAAACCACGCTCTGCTACCACTTTGTAACTGACTCTGTGCTATTAACAAAATAAATGTCCAAGTGGCTGTAAAAGAAACGGAAGTGTGTGAGCAAAAGGAGAGCCAAGTAAATAACAAAAATAACATCAGAGGGAACAACGAGAGGCCAGACAAACTAATTTAGATTTTCCCCTAAAATAAGTGGGGGGAAAGAGGATCGTTATTTGTTTTAAATAAATACTGTAAAAATGTCTATTGGCATACTTAGTTTATTAAAAAAGGAACTTTCTTAGTTATGATGTTACTCTAGATGCATAGCATCATGGTGAGAAATAAAAAAATTCATATAGATAGTTTAAGTAGCGCAGTTACATATAATAACCATTACATTAATTTAGGTTAAACTAGGGCCGGCCCGCCAATCACTATGACAAGCATAATACTAAATTACAATAATAAAAATGTTATAATAAATTAAACATTTGACAAAACAAGTATTCATGGCCCAACTGTGTGCTCAAATGTGAAGTATTCATGTTCCAACCATGTGCTCAGACGTAATGTGCAGTTTATCATATTTTTTGGGCACAAGTTATGAATTTAAAGTTTAATTTTTAAAGAAGGAAACCAAAAAATAAAGTTGCATTATTAATTTCATTTAATTTTGATTCCATTACTGTACTCCCCGATGTAATCTTGTGCAACACAGTGCCTGGTATGCATATAGACAAAACCACGCTTTGCTACCACTTTGTAACTGACTCTGTGCTATTAACAAAATAAATGCCCAAGTGGCTGTAAAAGAAACGGAAGTGTGTGAGCAAAAGGAGAGCCAAGTAAATAACAAAAATAACATCAGAGGGAACAACGAGAGGCCAGACAAACTAATTTAGATTTTCCCCTAAAACAAGTGGGGGGAAAGATGATCGTTATTTGTTTTAAATAAATACTGTAAAAATGTCTATTGGCATACTTAGTTTATTAAAAAAGGAACTTTCTTAGTTATGATGTTACTCTAGATGCATAGCATCGTGGCGAGAAAAAAATTTTTTCACATAGATAGTTTAAGTAGCGCAGTTACATATAATAACTATTACATTAATTTAGGTTAAACTAGGGCCGGCCCACCAATCACTATGACAAAGCATAATACTAAATTACAATAATAAAAATGTTATAATAAATTAAACATTTGACAAAACAAGTATTCATGGCCCAACCGTGTGCTCAGACGTAAAGTATTCATGGTTCAACCGTGTGATCAGTCGTAAAGTATTCATAGTCCAACCGTGTGCTCAGACGTAAAGTATTCATGGTCCAACCGTATTCTCAGACGTAGCTTTAGCAGGCGTTAAGAAGCGGATGATAAAGATATGCCGGGTATGTTTCTGAATGTGGAACTTGAAACTGGACCTCAGATACTTGGATAGCAGCTGGCATTCAACCGATAAGTGAATCCTATTTCGAGAAACAACACGTGCAGCTAACCGCAAAGCTACGAAGTAGCGACGTACTATAGTAGTCCAGTCATCTTAGTAAGTTGAACTCGGAATTTGAGATACACCTATAAACTCGTATAAACTTATATTATGACATCCTAAAAGTTGTCTCAAAACCTACATATGGTAGGGTGTACGTGACGATTAAAATTTAAGGTCAAAGTTCACAAAATTTTTTTTTTGCACCCTACCATATGTAGGTTTTGAGACAACTTTTAGGATGTCATAATACAAGTTTATACGAGTTTATAGCTGGGTATTTCAAGTTCCGAGGTGAACTTACTAAGATGACTGGACTATTTACTGTAATTTCTAAAAGTGGTATTACTTTGGGGAGTTGTCAGAACGGAGACAAGTTGCACGGGACAGACTGTAGCGGAGGAGGGTCCTAAAGGTTATCACCACCGTTGTCTGCACCGGCGAAAGGCAGGGAAGACCACGCTTCACTCCGCCGCTGACAGATGATCTGCGGCCTTACGTCATGTCGGGCGCAGGCCTGCTCGTGACGACCATGTTCCTGGCTTCGCTGCTGCTGAGTGCCGGCTCCCTCCACCGGCTCAATCAAGAAGCCTACCTCACCGTGGTGAGCGGATCGGGGCGACTGAAATGCTGCCCCTTGGAAGGGCAGCTCTTCAGGATTTTTCTGGCAATGGTTTGCTTGTACAGCGACCGGAAGGGCAGCCCATACAATTTCTGAAAAAATGTTTCTTTAAGTGTTTAAATAATCCTGAAAACTTGCCCCTTGGATGGGCAGCCCTTCAGGATTTTTCTGACAGTGGTTAGGGCTGCCCATCCAAGGGGCAACAATTCAGACAACCTTTCAAAAACACTACTGTCAGAAAAATCTTGGAGGGCTGCCCATCCAAGGGGCAACAATTCAGACAACCTTTCAAAAACACAACTGTCAGAAAAATCCTGATGGGCTGCCCTTCCAAGGGGCAACAATTCAAGATTTTAAAATTACGAAAATAGACACATTTTAGATACTGGAAGTGCTGCCCTTCCAGTCGCTTTACAAACTAACCACTATCAGAAAAAATCCTGATGGGCTGCCCTTCCAAGGGGCAACAATTCAGCTCCCCCAGAGGATCGACGTTCTTTCCCCGGTTCGTGTCTATTTCATGCCCCACTCATCACAAAAGAATTCGGAAGAAGATCACGCTCCTTCATATCGCAGTGAAGGTCGTGTAACACCCCACTTCGCCACCCAGTGGCGACCCAGTGGTGGGGCTGATGCCACCCCCACGGTTAGTGTTATTGCCACAAGTACGTCCCTACCCGCCCGGGCACTCATTCAGTTTGTAAAGCTTCAGGAAAGACCATCCGATTAAAAAAAAAAATCCTCAAGGTATCAAGAGTGGTGGCTGTTTACGGGAAGCCCTCAAGGGACTTGCATCACATATTGCATCTCCATTTCTCCCGCCATGTAATGTTACGGTTACCACTCATATTTCACAGTTGTCCTGTGATGACGAGAAGACTGCGCGCCAGTCCAGAGGAGACACCGCGCTAATCATCCCGCCTCACTGACTCAGATGTTATGGTAGATACCCCTAACTAACGATTTTGCCCCTAAACGGCAGGACATCTGCGAAACGTTCAAGTCAAGAGGGTTGTATAACACTCAGGTATTGACAACTCCTATAGCTATAAGAGAATAGCTGATGGCCACGTGCTTGGTAACAGCTAAGCGAACGGCTATTGGGCGCTGATGCGGTCATCCGCCGAGGTCCGCGATTGGATACTAATGATGTCATTTTCATTTCGCCGAGTATAAGTAGGGGTCGCCTGATAAGAATCAAGCAGAGTGGCGCATTTAATTTTATTTCTCTTTTGTTTTGGCATCTCTTGACGAGCTGCTACTGCAGAGATAACACAGATCCGCCCCTGACGAGGCGGGCCCCGTGAGGGTTCACCGCACTTGGCCTCCCACGAGACAAGGGGCACCCAGCGAAGGGCAACCAAGGCCAAGACCACAGGTGTGCCTCTCACCTGACAGTGCCTGGCCATACCCCGCTCCTGCCACTGAGGCAAGCACGCAGTCTTTGCGTCAGCCCTTTGCCGGGATGGAAGCAGCCCTTGGCCCTCCACCACTGCCACCACGAGTCCCGGGCTTACTTCAGGAAACCCTTCACACGCTGGTTTTTTTTGTTTATGCTATACGTCTTTAGGTGCGTTATGAAAAAATAATGAGAGTAAATTTATACGATGCGCGCGAAATATTCACAAGATAAAAAAAAAGGCTACATACAAGTTTTATATATACTTTTAAATCTTATACTTTAGTGATTGAAATTGAATGCTGGTCCATATAATTTAAATACATTTATTTATTGTGAATAGTAGGTACAGTAATTGTGTTTATAAAATCTTTCAAGTGTATTTTCAATTCAATTTATGTAAGTTAGGTTATGTATAATTTATTTGTATTACAAATTATTACATTAGTATAAACATTTCGCATATTTATTGATTTTCATTGTAAATTAAAATTTATTTATATTATTTTACAAAATTAAGTAATTAAGTTTATATTATTATTGAATGAGTTTTTTTTATTGAATTTTGTTATTTTGATTGAGTTTATACTTTAACAACAGTACTCCCGTCCGTCTGTACGACTTATAGTAAATCGTCTTACTTTACAGTACATGGCTCTTTTGAATAAATAGCCACCAAGACTGGAAGACTACTTTTACTTTAGGCAGCAAATAAGAGAATAGATTCTTTTTTCTAAGGGCACGTTGCATAGTAAGTTTTCTGATCAGAATTTATCATGCAGTTGTCTCTTGTATCAATATGAGACTAATTACTAAATTTTAAATGTTATTTTTGCGAAACAACAATTCGCACAGACCGCGAGTTAGTTTGATGATTTCTCTGCCACAAGCTATATTGTCCGCAGGCCAAAAAAATTGACTTCCTTCGAACCAAGGACCCATTTATCCCTGCGTTCACGAACTCCATAAGTCGTGTCGCTTGTTCCAGGCGCATAAGAGGCGAGGTATTCGCCGACTAGAGGCCCGAGTTCAGGTCCCGTGTCACGCACTCTCTTCAGACAATATTTGTAAAGTTAATAATAAATAAGAATGGATTTGATAGTGCACATAGTACGGAAATTTTATTTATTTATATTCAAACGCCTGGTATTTCAACCTATTGCAGTAATGGTCGAACTTATCAAACATTATTTGAAACTATAATAATGTACAATTTTTATAGATTTTGTAGCTGATGTAATAAGTGAGTTATGGAATTTTTTGTCTTTCAACCCCTGTTTATTTCACCCTAAGAATCAATACTTGGTTGTATAAAAAGTTTTAGATGATATTAATAAGGTTTACGAACAATTCGAACGAATTTTAGGTGTGCTTTACTAAGGGAGTAATTAACTTTTTTCGTCCTTCAACCCTTGTTTTTTTTTCCATCCCTTATAGTTATGGTTAGTCGAATAAAAATTTTATTTAGACAAAAGATTTTTGTATTTCTATTATGAATTAGAATACGTTCAAATTGATGCGATATTCAACATATTATGGGTGTAATAGCGAATTTTGGTTTTTCAAAAGACCTTCCATATTTATACTCGTTTGGTTGGATTTTGCCCATTAACGAACTCGACCGAGTTTTCCCATTACTATGTTTTATGTATCAGTTTGGAAGTGATTCGTGAAAAATTACGACAGTTCTCGACTCGACAAAAACGTTATAACTTTTGAGTTAACGATGGTTTTAGGGGTCTATGGAACATGAAACGAAAAACTATTTGAAGATTTTCTGAAAGTCACACCATGGAAACGGTTACGAAATCTACCGAATATGTGTATAATAGAATACCTCGTTACCTTCTATGAACTTTAGCCATTTTTGAAATAGTTTTTAATAATAGTTGTTTATTTTAACTTACTTGTGTTTGTACACTTTGATTTAGACATCATTTGAAAGCAGCTTTTTTTACCTTTGTACCGTACTTAAGTTTCTTAATTACTGAAAAGAGTTTCGAAGGGATTTTCCCTTATGTAACATCTTGGAGATACTTAGGCAGTTTCACAGAAAACGAAAAGCCATGCAAACGCGCCGTAAATTGCACGCCGAACTCGAGTTCGCTTAAATGTTTAAAACTGAAAAAAAATTCTCGATATTAGTTGATATTAAAAATATATATTCTGACTACTCACTGAACACTTTATGCATTAACCAATGTTAAAATTGGTCTTTATTAGAACTAATTCTCTACATACTGCCAGATTTTTTTTTAAAATTTACTTTATTGCTTTTTTTTTTGCTCAGTTTTGTTCTTTTGATGGTATCTGTGCAACCATTCATCACACACTTTAACCTTCTGTAATTTCATATTAGCATATTATATCTAACATAATCATTGTCTCATTTGTATTACTGTTTGTACCTCTAAATGTTTATATTTGGATTTGTTTTCAATGCAAAGCATATATAGGCTATGTAGCATGCCTAATACTTGTTTACAACGATATTTGTATTATTGTATCTAATTTATCTTGAAAAGGCTATATTTGTATCTGTAAACATATTATTATTACTATTATTTTAATTTCTGTACTTGTATACTGTGCATGTATATCTAATATTTGACTGATATTTCTCGACGTGTCCCACACCAAAGTGTAGAATCATTTACATGGTCAAACGGACATACAAACGACCATTTAAACCCATGCTGGATCAGCGCCGATGTTTTCTGCACTGGCTTCAACGTGACGTATGGGCGCAGAAACGTCAGAACTGAGATAAATTTAGATCGGGCAGGCATGTCTGCACAGTTTGGTAACAACGGAGTGCTCAGCGAAAGGAAGGGAGGGGGCGAACCCCGTTAATTTCTGGGAATTTGCCGTGAACATGGGTGACTTGTTGTCAACATGAAATAAAAGCCATTGCATCGGAGGGTGGTAGGGGGGAGGTGAGTTTATAGGATTCAGGAGTAAAATGACCTGGCTGCAGGCGTGCGATTGCAAATGTCATCCTACGGGTATCCGCTGTACGTTTTCTTCATTCTTGCCCCATGTTTCTGCAAACGACAGACAGATGTGTTAGCATTGCAGTGAGTGAAGGCCTAATAAGTAGAGACCTGTAAAATTCGCGAATTCATTCGGTGATAGGCTAGAATTCAAACACATATACCTCTTAGATAATTTTGCTATTGGCTTACTGTTCATCTGGACGAATCTCAACCAGTTATAAACCCTCAACCAAAGAAGGATCGAATCACAGAAAAACCAGCTGAGACGACTTACAAGTAGGCAGCCAATGAACTTGCGTTATTTGCCCGAGTGTACAGGGGTGTGTGCAGTCTATCCTGAAGGCCATCGAAACCGCGAATTTTGCAGGTCTCTACTAATAAACCTTAAAGCTGGCCCAAGGTCTGGAGAAACTAGTTAGCAAAGGGGCCAAAAAGATGGCGGGTCGAGTCGTGGATTTATGGCTTCTGAGAGATGGCCCAGCACAGACCTGTGGCCAGGCCGTGTTGCACTGCGCAGTGTTCTTGGAACAGCAGCACGTGGGATGGGGAGAGCCGGCGCCGCGCTACGCCGGCTGTGTCGTAGCGCTACGCCGGGGGTTTATAGCAGGCGTGCCCAACGGCACCGGAGGAAGGCACGGCGGCGTGACTGAAAGCGCAGTGCCTGCACGGGTCACCTGAAGCTGTACGTGAGGACATGCTGACCCAGCGAGGGTCAAGTGTAGCGTGTCCGGCCTATCAGCGCTGGCTTGTTCTAGAACTACATCCTTGCTCAACAGCGGAGAATTTCACAGGCTGGCAGAAACTGTTTTTGTAATTTTTCATCCATTTTTTGTTTTTACTTTAAATATTGATTTTTTTCATTATTTAAAAAAAACTTTTTATTTTTTATCTCAGTTTTTTTCTGATATTAAGAAAAACGTGATTTAGTTTTCTCCGTGTGCTTCTGATTATTTCTGATAATATTTTGATGGTTTTATCCATGTGCTCCTGATTATTCCTTTGGTTTCTCCAAGTGCTTCTGGTCATTCCTGAGAGATCGATTTCTGCATGAAAAAGTTTTAACTTAATGAAGCATGCAATTTAATTTTTGAGTTGCATTTAAATTGTGAATATGCGCTACCAAATTACCTATCTAAATTTTTTTTTTATTCAGATAGAATTCAAAAAAGAAACATCCATTACTCAGTCTAATAATTTGCCTTGACATCAGAGAAGCACTAACATGCAATACGAATTTCCTTCGCCTTGATGTCTAGCGAAGCCTTCCTTCTTTTGCGATCGTTAGTGAGCATCCCAACGTTTCTTTTGACGTATGCAGTTTAAATTACAGAAAGTACTTTAAACATTTTTGACGTGACGTCTAATAAATCGATGAACGCCGGCTGAACGCACGAAAAAGTGTCCCGTAACGCACATTGTCCCGTTACGCTCATTGTATGCTTGCGCCGCATCTATCTCTCTTCCTCTCGATTGGAACAACCATCGATTTGACTTTTTCGAGGCACATTAAACTTGAAACACTCCCATTCGTTTCCTACTTTTCCTATCATCGTCCTATCCTTAACAGAATAACACAGATTAGAAGAAGTTAAATAGCAAACATGTATAAATGTTATAGTTAAAATAATCTGTTCATTAAAGTAATAAAAATATTTGAATGAGTACAAATAAAAGTAAATTTATCAATTAAATTGTATATTTAATTTCACTCCTTTGTATCTATACAAAATAGTGCTAATTCAATAAATATGATTCAATTTTATATATAAAAATATGCAATCATTTCATCAATGTTTTGTTATGACGTTGTCACGTTAAACTATCGTCCGTAAACCTACTTTACAGACAACTATTTTTTAATATGAAGGTTTCGGTTGGGAGTAGCGAATGGTATTATTTTACTCATGATCCTTATGGCAACGAGGCTTTGGGCACTAAATAATTAATTTATAGCATTGGTTAGTAATCTGAGAAGCTTGGGTGTTATGACGATGTGCTGTTGATGACTCGTGTTTGGAATATAGTCTTGTTGAGGAAAACGTCCTCCCCTGCGAGTGAGCCACGCAGCTCTGTGGACCGTTACATGCTGTCTCCGAAGGCCCCGTTCTGTTACGTCCTTAATGTGAGGTGCTCGGAATGGAAGTTATTTCGTCCTCTGGGTCAGACGCACCAGCGCACGGCATACACTGTTCCTCTGGGCGGATCTCGCGCGCTTTGGCAGGTTTATTTCTCTAAAAACAGGCATTCAGAGGTCAATCTGATTGGCGCGTGGGATACGCGTTCGAAGTACAGGTTACCGGAACAAAACTGCAAGAGTAGGTTTCGGCAGCACTAACTAGGGCACACATCTTTTAACGTTTGTATGAGAGTGGTTGAACGTCGAAGTCCTGATGTCGAGACGACAGAGCGCTTTTTCGCTGGCCCCAAAGTTCACCTGACATAACTACCATCCGATTTTTTTTTCCTTTGGGGCTTTATAAAAGATCGTGTATTGTTATACCATTGAAACTAGGACACTCTTTTATGGACATCCTGTATTCCTGAAGGATGTCAGGTTATCATTATTACGGTGGGTGGGGTTGGGGGAAGGGTTAGTGAGGACCCTTGTAATCTGACCAGGCACGCGTGGAATGCCTTAGGCCAGTAGACGGCGCGTGACGTCAGTGGCCATGTGGGGCCGCCAGACAGCTCCAAACCTGGCGCACTTCGCGGTCCTCTGTGTTCGGATCTGTTCCTATTTTTTTTTTAATTTGCGTTTAAAATAAAGACGAAAAGAACATTAGTAGCTAATGCTAATACACACCCGAACAGAACAGAAATTCTGTAAATAATTAACCCATGGGCTTTAGATAGGAATCATACCAGCATTTGCCAGTAGTACTTACAGAAAACATAAAAGGAACGGTGAGACTGGTATTTTAAACCTGGGTCCCCTACGATGAGCAGCAACACTGCTAAAAGGTTCCGGTCGCAACGCCCAGCGCACTACTGGCTGTGTTGCAGCCGGAGCTAGTGGCGAGCCGCGGCTACCCGTCAGAGTCGCACGACGTGGTGACGGAGGACGGCTACATCCTGACGATGCACCGCATCCCGCACGGCAGGCACGGGCCGTCAGTTGACCGGCCACCTGTGCTGGTGCAGCACGGGATACTGTGCAGCTCCGCCTGCTGGGTGCTGTCCACCTCCGAGAAGGCGCTGGGTAAACACTTCAGTGCAAGATTCTAGTTGGTGTATTAACTACCACTGCTTTCTGGCCCGAAGGCCGGCTCACCTACCACCTCCCCTCCTATGTCTGCGCCCTTTTAGGGTAGAATAGGAGTCGACACAGATCTTATTTAATCCAGAGCCCAACATCGGAATTAGACTAGGAAATCCTGTAACCTCCGCTCTGTCCAACTTGCGGACCGCCAAATGCCTACGCAAGCCAATGGACAGATTTTCACAGGAAGTTAGACTCAGGTTTCCGCTGCCAGGCAGGCACATACCCAAACAGTACGTACTGACTTCGGAAACTGATGACCTCCTAGGTCTACCAGCAGACAGGCTTCAATCCAACTAACTTTGTCATCGAACTGAGAAAATCCGGGTAGGAAATCAGAACCGAGTCCCAGAGATGAATGGCACTACACCCCCCTCCAAGTAAACCATTTAAAGTGGAGGACAAGGATGGTTCTTCAGCCAGGGTAATCGGTACAGACACTCCAGAAGCCAGGCATGGTTCCCAATGGCAGTCAAAAATGGAGCACTCCTGGATAGAGCTATAGCTACCAAGACCCAGGCACTACACACCCTTTCCTGGTACACCATTTAAAGCGGAGGACCAGGAAGATCTTTCAATCAGGATGATTGACACTGAAGTTCCAGGTAACATCTGTACCAGTCAAGGCCTGTCACCAGGCACAACTCTCACATTAGCATAAGCACATGGGATCCCCGGAGAACAACGCTGAGTCAATCAGGAGTAAGTCCATGATCAAGCTGGTAGAAGCAGTTGGTCCGCCGCCTCCAGCCGACCTATGACCCCCCTCGCAAACTCTCGAAAGAGTAGCCAGCTTTCCCTCCGAGTCAACAAGTTCGCAAGGGTTAAGTCACACCCAATCAGACCCACCTTCCATCTCAGCTGTTCGCGAAATTACTCAACCTTATTGCAATGGAACAGTACATGATTCACATAGTCCAGCATGCGGCAGTACCCACACTCCGGATTCTCTACTAGACCAAATTGGTAGAGCCGATCTTCCACTCTCGGAAATACCGAGTGAGTTAACCTTCCCTTTTCAGAGGTATCCGAATTACGCTGCCACTGCTCCAAGGTTAGCTCCCTCTGCAACTTATACATAGTGCTCAGGTCTGAGACCGCCAGAAGCCTTGAGGGCCGCCAGCCTACCCTTCTCGGCAACCAGAAATTCCAAGGGTATGGCCCCAGCGAGAGCCTGTAGAGCGTATTTAGACACAGTGCGATAAGCTTTGGTCACCGCAAGAAGGGCAGCACGCTGCGCCGACTGCAGCTTCCTCTTCAAATGCACCAGTCCAGAACGATGGTGTCATGCAACTGCACCATAGGTCATAACCAGGATGAACACCCCACGATACAGACTCAGCAAAGTGCCCGAAGATAATCCCCTGGTGGTCGGGGAACGTCCATGTAATCGATAAAAAAAATTCTACTGCCTTCCGAGACACGTAAACCAAATTGCGAACGAAAAGGAGCCGGTCATTGAGAAGGACACCCAGGTACTTGATACTAGTGACAAATTCAAGGCGTTCACCCCTAGGTACACGTGTGGATAGTGAACCCAGGCTCCCTTAAACCAGCCCTTCAATACCATACACCTGGACTTGCTCGATGAGAACCGAAGCTTCACCGAAGCAGCCCAAGATGTCATCCGCTGGGTGGTAACCTCGCATTACCGCTCTAAGTTGGCACGTGAGTTACCCGGAACCAGAATTAATCCATCGTCAGAAAACCCAAAAGTTGCACATCCCTCTGAGTTCGGAGAAATCCATCGAACAGGATGTTCCAGAGCAAGTGATCGAGAACAGAGCCTTGGGCGCAGCCTTAGACAAAATATTTTCAACTTTCGTGTTTCGCAACTCAAACACACCTTTGTGTTCACGAAAGTAATCCAGCACCATATAATAGAGGTTCCGAAGACACTCCAGTTCGCACAATCGGCTGAGAATACCCAGCCACCAGGCATCTTCAACTGCACCAGCGAAGTCCAGAAATATCCCCACTAGGTATTTTTCCCTAACTGCACCCATACTCTGAGGTGATCGTGAAGGACAGTTTCGGTTCAAACACCTGTCCGAAAGCTGTACTGATGGACATGTCATCCCCTTTTGCTTCAAGGTGATCCACAAGCCTAGCATGGATGAGTTTTTCTAATATCTTACCCAGGACCGAAAGGAGAGTGAGAGGCCAGTAGGACTTAACCTTACCCGGATCCTCCCCCTCCCCTTTTTTAAAGGGTTCTAAGTAACCCTTTCTTCCAGATCTAAAGGAATATACCCTCAGCGAGGACCTTGTTGCGCAAGTGCAACAAGTACTTACTTAGCAGTAATTTTATCGTGATCAGGGGCTTTTCTGTTCTTTAATTTGTATACAATGTCCATAAGATTCTCCCTCTTAAAGGGTTGAGTGTCCTCTGCATCATATGGATTGGTCACATTCATCCTTGTGTGCTGATGCAGAGGTTCATCTCCCACAAGAGAGTCGTCGGGAAGAAGAACTCTCAACAGCTCAGCCGCACTTTCCACCACATCGGTGCTGAAACCCATATCCAAGCTCAGGGAATGTAAGGGATTTACCATTCTCTGTTTATTAGCAGCAATCTTGTAGACTAGACCCCAAGGATCCCTGTTACTCTTGGTTTCCACGAAGCGCCTCGTTGATTACAGTTTCACTTCACGAACTCGCTGGTGATACTCACGGCACCGAGCTCGGTAGAGCCGGGCCCCCTCGGCTCGGTCAGGACCTCGCAGAGAGAATACTCGATGCAGAGACACCATGAGCTTTTTACGAACACCATCTAACTCATCCGTCCACCAAATGTTTCCTTTCTTAGTACTTCCGTGCTTCTTAAGCACAGCTACTTAACTTGAATTACCTTCGTGATCGCCTGTGCTTGGACTCCAACAGAGTCAGTCGTCAACAAATTCTGGTAATCTGCTATGGACTGTTCGAGTTTTTCATCAAACCTCCACCAGTCAGTCCATTTGTGGATATAACAGGTCCTTGGTGTCGTCTCCATACCAATATCAGTCACCCTAACCCTGAAGGCATTGACTGTGAACTGAATAAGCTGGTGATCACTCGAGTATTTTTCAGTTACCATCGAGTCCTAAACCAGACCAACTCCATTTTTGTACAGACATTAACATCCAGAAAATACTCACCGCCTTGTGCTGCTGAAGTCCACGAATGAGCAGAAACCTACCAACCTCCTCACCCTTATGATCTGTAATGGGTGAATGCCACAGTTCCTATTTGTCATTGATATTAGCACAAAAGAGTACCCTCTTACGGCCAATTTCTCGCAATATTTGATCCCTGTGCTCCATATGTACACGTACATCATCTGCAAACTGGAAGTAGGAGGAGACAAGGTAACTGTCATCACGACTATTACCTGCAACTTGCACTACTACATGGTGAGGACCACAGAGGTGGCCACACACCAGCAAGGCTAGTGACTCATTCCTTACCATAAACACTGTCATAGGATGATCCCCAAAGGACACTTTACGCCCAGATAGTCCGGGGAAATGGCCACTAAGAGAGTGAGGTTCCTGCATCAATGCTATGTCGATCTCATTTTCACAGCACATGGATTCCAGCTCAGCCAAAACCGCCGAAGATATACGAAAACGAGGCATTAGCACGTGTTTATGATGTAGAGAGGGTTCAACATTATACAGAACGTGACTAGTTCAAATTATTGTCAGATAACCAAGATCGGTTATTTTCCTATCCAAAACAATAAGGGAAATTGGGATGATTGTAATGCGATTGACTTACACTACACTTTTAAAAGAAGAAAACAGGGCAATTTGTGCTGTATTCTTGGTCATAAAACAAATATTTACAAAAATTTACATATATATATCATGAGATACATACTTTGGAACACGTCACAAAATATTTTTGAAAATTCGGAAAGTTCGATTTTTACTATCCCCAAATGGTTGCATATTGGTTTGAGCTTCCACATATACTTTTGATACTCTTAATTATTAATACAATATTCAGGTATCTAATTGGACAGAGCCAAAATTTCCCTGTAATTTTAATCGGTGTGTGTAGTGTAGTGTAATCCGTCAAGGATCTACCAGATATCGTTATATTACTGTTGTGATTAATGAACAAACGATGTATTTACAACTCATTCAAGGCCATTATGAACCATGTGAGATTATACGATGAGCATAAAGTATTTTCAGAATGTATTTGGTCGGGGAAACAGAGAGCATCTCTGGAAATCTCACCAGCTCAAAGCCACTTTCTTCACTTTTACGACTTGCGAAAAGTCTTGGTTTACGACTTAATAAAGATCCCCAATCGCATTGTTAAGATGCCATTGGCGCACTACTATAGATATTCATATTAAATTTTACTCGAAAATGTGAAAACGTATGTACCTCGTATCAGTTGTTACAGTTTTGAAAATTTGCACTCTGTACTACCAAGAAGAAAAGAGCCAGTCCGATCTGTTCATAAAATCTTGTTTCATATCATGAAACTTGTATTCTGTTTGAGATCCTAAAGGACTTGAAACCACCGCCTTCTTTGACCACACATTTCTGCCGACTCAACTTCGAGAATTGCACTTTTAACACGCTCGTACACGGAAAATGTCACGAAAAGACGATTCCCCATTATTAAATCGTCTTCGGAAAAAAAACTTTACTTTTGGCCATTGATATCTAGCAGGAACTGTTAGTTGTTCATGCCAGAAGTTCAGCAGATCTTTCCTGGGAGATCAGATCTGTCCTCCACACCACGTGACTTGACTCTCAGCGTGATGTATCTCTCATGCGAGCTAGTGTCGGGTCAGCAGACGACCCAGGGTCGTGTGTTGCTCCGCAGGGTTCGTGCTGGCCGACGCGGGCTACGATGTGTGGCTGGGCAACTTCAGGGGCACCAACTACGCGAAGAAGCACGTCTCCCTCAATCTCACGGACAAGCAATTCTGGGATTTCAGGTGAGCCAACTGACTCCCTTTTAAAATTAAAAAAAGAGTTTACTTTTGTATTTTCAGCCCGGTAAAATTTGCAATGATTGTGTCACTGGCCGAATTTCGTGTACAACATGGTAAAAAAAAATGACAGTTATCCCACTTCATCTAAGCTAGGGCAAAACTTTAATATCATTCGTATTGCAATCATCGTCGTGTAGCAACCAAATTATTAACTGAAGATCTCCCCTTACGATGGGCATGGTCACTGAGGTGTTATGCATACCTTTAATCCCTTCATGATAACGAATGTCTTGTCATTTATTTTTAACCCTAGAAACTCCTAAGGTGACACACGTTCGTCAAATTTAAATTCATGTTTCAAACATTAGTTAAGTCCAGTTATTAATTAATGACATTGAATACAGCAATATGAAATGTTTTCAAGGATCGGAAAGTCAGATTCAACATAGGACTATATCCGGATTTAATGGCAGCAAACATGGATCGAAATACAGCAGTGTCTTGATTTAACCAAGGTTCCATTTTACCCTAGCCGTACTAAAGTGTCATTCCTAGCAAAGACATTTAGAAACATTTTCTTGAGGACATAGAATATGATCTAACAATAACGAGATTCTTAATAAAATAAGCAACATTTATGCAATTTACTAGTTAAGCGAATCATGAAGTAACATGAAAGAATTTACACCGAAGGAAAGCTGTAAAATTGTTACCCCGAAACATAATACCTCTGGTCCAACTGAAAACCAAGACGATTTACGAATTAATTATATTCGTGTTATAAGAGATTTTACTTAATCGAACTTGTTAAACTCCACATTACTTCAGTTAATCGAAACTTTAATGTAGTCTAGACTACACCAAAGATTTCGGAGATGAAAAAAATTTAAGAGAGTCTTTCAGTACTCCTCAATGACGTGTAATATTAAATATCGGTAACGAGCAATTTCACATGTTCTCATGTTGCAAACACACTTATAAATCGAAACTGAGAACAGGAAAATTAATGTATAATTATTTAAAATAGTGCCGAGCGCGATAAATACATATGCAAATTGTGTTTTAAACTACATTTGTGGACGAGAATCACACCCAGTTTCCATACCCGTCGCTAGAATTCACTGCCAGAGCAGCTATGTAGACTATTGAATCATTTGATTAGCAGAACGAAATTTTAAAATATATAATGAAACTGCTCCGTTAAAAGCGAAATAAGACTTGAAAAGAAACTCTGGCCTGATTTTAGAAAATGAATTTTTATTAACATACTGCCCATTTTGTTAAAATTCACTAAACAGTTAACACTACAAAGTTTCCCTTTGTATTTCTGAACTTTAGTTCCCACCATTCACCACAGATGATAGCACCTTGGTTTTCACACATTTCCGAAACTTCACTTTTGTCGCATTCACGAAATTACTCCCACCAAAAGCCGTACACCGAGGACGAAGATGTTACACACCAAAAACGAGTAACACATGTCACAGCTACTGAGTAAGGCATCTGCCAGAGCCCACGGTAAGAGACTATTCCAAATTTAACTCTAGTGTGTTAGGGGGACTATGGATGCTATAGGTAATTAGGAGGGCTGGACTGGGGTTCAAACCATGCTTCTCTAGAAGCGAGAACAGTGCCTCACCACAGCGCTGGTTCCGTAGTCTTGAGCTAGTGTGCGTAATCGTGTGACATAAAATCGCCATCTTTGCAACACTGCACCTCGTACTTATGGTGAATCGTTTTGATGGTTAGGGGCTGTGGTGATTATTCATGGCCTCCCACTGAGTTGACCCGGGTCTGACTGCCGGAATCGATAGACACCATCTTAGTCTGAACAAATTTTAGGGTGTAAATTAATATTTCTATCGTTTTATTTGGAAATATTGGCTTCTTTCGAAAACAGTACATAATAATTTATTAGAAAACTTAAAGTCATTAGTAACAGGCTGCTACAAATAGTTACACTAGCGGGTTCATTGGCGTTAAAAATTTAGTTCATTTTTGGCAATGATTAAAACCAAAATAATGCGGTAGATTGACGCCATTACATGACTTTTGAAAATCTCCTTCCCTAATGCAAATTTACAGTACTACACATAAAAAATATTTATGGCATTACAAACAGTTGGTAAACATTATGGCATCTTTCGTTTCCTCTTTATTCCCATCAAAACTGAAATACATTGTGAACGTAAGCAGTTTGTTTGAGAGTGGTTCTACCCCAATCACCAAATGCTTTACGTCACTGCCCTATCTCACAATTTCAACCGTCACGCGTATCTGATTACCTGGTTGTTGACAAATGAAAAATCTGTCCAAACGGTTAAACTTTTGATGCATTCGGAGGAACTTGGCTTCGAACCCCGGGCCAAACATCATGGCTTTGTTTTATCTGGTGTTCCCGAGTCTCTCCAGGAAAATGCTGGAAGAGGAACTTACACCAAGCCCAGGCAGTCCCTCCCTAAATTTGTTCTGGATCGTGTTTGTTTTCTCTCTCTCTAATTTTCTCTTTGAGGATAAGATGATGAATCGGGTGGCAGGCGCTAGAACGTAAGTCATTTGACTGAAATTTTGTAGAAATGTCTTTCAGTCTATTGCATGTTCGTTCTAGCACCTTTCGTTTAAGATCCTTTTGGTCTAGTTAGTGCCTTTCGGTCTAGTGCCTTTTGGTCAAATGCCTGTTTCCAGAGTTAAAGACATATTCACAGCGAGATAAATTCTCAGGTGCCTTCCGATCTAGTGTTATAGTGACTTTCGGCTTAACGACTTGGGTCAAGTGCCTTTCATGGGCTAGTGATTTTTTGGCCTACTGCCACGTCCATATTTAAACATTCAGGTCGCAGTCTTTCGTGGCCGTCACAAACTAACTACTTCTTCACTTACGTGTTAATGCCATTTCAGTGTAAATGGCCATCAATCTGAGCCTTTATTCTTGTCCCTTCAAACTATTCCTTTGTCTTCCCTGGACTTTTCTTCCTATATATTAAACTCAATCCTGTTTTCCTAGGCAGCCTCTTTATTCCCATTCTCTGAACATGGCCATTTTTTGCATTCTCCACGGTCTCATTAAAGTCCCATACTCTTGCTCTTGCTTGCACCATCTCATTTCTCATCCTGTCTCACCTAGTAACCACCATATATATTGCTCGGGTGTTCCCAGTCACTGACTCTCTTGTTCACGGTCCAGGTCTCAGCTCGTACGAGTGTCACGTGAGCGGAGATGTGACTGGGAACGTTTGTCGCGCAGCTGGCACGAGTTGGGGGTGTACGACCTGCCGGCCATGGTGGACTACGTGCTGAGTCGGACCGGCCGGGAGGGGCTCTTCTACGTGGCCCACTCCATGGGCACCACGAGCTTCTTCGTGCTGCTCTCCATGCGGCCCGAGTACAACTCCAAGATACTGGCGCAGTTCAGCCTCGCGCCGGTCGCCTTCTTGAGCCACGTGCGGAGCCCCGTCATCCGGCTAATTATCCCGTTCCTGACGAGCCTCCATGTGAGCTCCTACCTCGAGCCCACTTCCCACCCGCCATGTTGCAACCACTCCTACAGTCGAAACTGAAAACATGTTCCGCACGACACGTGACATTGTTGAGCCCATAACTACCAGCAAAAACCTCGGGCTACAGGTGAAAATCCACAGTTTTTAGGTTTACATTGTTAATCTGACTACCCGACGACTGATTGCTTAGTAAAAGAGATCCAAATGGTGCGAAAAATATAAATGATGCAAAACTTTCTGGCATACCACACCAAAAACCATGTAGCTACATAAAAAAAAGTAAACAAAGTTTCACTGTCTTTTTTTCCACTGATAATAGCTCATGCATTACTTCTCACGATCAATGTAGCTGTGCTAGTAATAGGTTGTGAAAACTAGTATCTAGCGGGTTGGCCAAAAACTACTACAAAACCTAAGCCCTGTCCTAGTTAATTTTTGAGTTTATCACCAAACTGTCACTAGTATCATGGGGAGAAAATATATTTGTCGATTCTAAGATCTAGTTTTAGAAGTAGTTTTGGGCCCACTCACTGGTTAGTAGCGTTCATAATACAGTACTTACATAGCTACATCGATTTGTGAAAAATAATGCGTTAGCTCTTATGAGACAACAAACCAGTGAGAATTAGTTCACTTAATTTTTGTAATCACATATTTTGTGGTGTGGCATACAATAAATTCTGCATTTCATACTCATTTACACAGAATATGCTTTTTTTTATTACAAAACCGCGTTAGTTGTTCTTTTTATAGAGTTTAAATCTCTTCTGCTGGGAACTTAGTCGATAAGTTAAAATATAATACCAAGTATTTTTTTTTGCAAGAAGTAATGGGTCCACCTAACAGATAGCATCTCATGTCGCGCAAAAAATGGTTTCAGTTTCCACTGCAAGAGACACACTTCTATATATTACCTCCATGTTCTATGACTTATTATCATCGGAGGCTTTCCTGTTAATTTATATAAATACCTCTCTGGCAGAGATTTGGAAAGGATACAGATGGAGCATTAGCCGTCAGACGTGAAGCTGTTATTTCCCCCCATCTTTGTCTGATTTTCACATATAAAAATTCCGGAGTTTGTTTATATTTGTATCAGCTGTTCTAGCCTGCTTTTATTAATGACTGCAGTTAAGCTGTTTGGAAGAAAATTAAATCAAAATATCATTGAATAATACGTTTAATATATTAAAAGTACAAAAAGAATCTTCATAATTCAAATGTAATGATACGAGTTACCATTTTTCACCAATTTAACCTCCAATACAGGTACAGCTGATACATTTGTAAACCAACGGCCGCCGTATTGGTACGTGAAGTAGACTGAAATACCCCCCCCCCCCCACCTTTTGGCTTCACCCCCTAATCAAAGCTCTGGAACTTTCCAAATTTTCTCCACATACATTTGTATGTCACGCATGTGCTAATAGTTTACAAGATCAGTAAAATTCTGATATTTTTTTTGACCAAACAACAAATTCACGTTATCTATAGGAATGAATTTACAGGAAAATTCCTTACTTAACTGTAATGACAAGAAATTAATGACCAAATCTGTTTGTGAGACTGAGCCTTAAGGGGTGGGGATAGAAACAGAATCACATTCATTTTGACTTCGACAGTTTTTATGCCATACATATTTACATGGTTTGGTGTTTAAAATTTGGCATCGTGAAAGCATAACATGGTGGAATGCTGGAGTTAAAAGTGACTGCTTGCTACAAATAGTTTCTCCAGTGAAATAGGCGATTTCGTTTCTTTTTTTTGGGAATGTCTACAATTTTTAATATAAATGTCAATAACCACCTAATCACTTCTTAAATCTCTAACAACTAAATCTCTATCAACTTTCTTATTAATCATTTTTTTTTCAATTTTAAACAGTAAAAATTTGCTATATACAAAAAATGGCTGAAATATACATGTGTGTGTTTCGGTTCCTTGCTCCCTCCCTGAATTTAACTTATTTACGTTTATAAAACAAAAAATCCCCCCATGTTTGACCTAAGCCATGCCGCACGATTTACGAAACACATTTTGAGAACTATTTGTTTCTGGGATTTCAGAGGAAAAATAAAACCCCTTCATTTAGGCTGAAAAAAGACATGTCAAAAAGTTTGGCACGCCATCATTTATACCGACGTGTCCTCAACTTAGAAGCCAAGAAGTAAAAATAAAATATTAGAGTTTTAAAGCAGTAAGGGTGGTATTCCAAGACATTCAGGTAAAAATAGCGAATAAGGACTTTCTTGTTGGGATACAACCATAACCTAACTCACGAGCCGGATTCCAGAACGTGTCCACACCGAATCCCAGCAAGGAAACAAATCGGCAACCGTTTTAATAAACGGTGCGCTGCGCGAGGCTATAAACTGGTTTCAATGCATTATAGGGAACGTTTCGCAACCATCGACACATTTGTAAAGGCAAAAATACAAGAGAGATGGCAGCACCATCGCACAAAAATAGAACCGCCTTTCTAACTTTCTCAAGTATTTTTAAGTTGCGGTTATTTCTTATGACCATTGAAGTGTACATAATATATTTTAGGATAGTTTCGCTATCATTAAGATTCATTTGGCACACCAAGACGCTGATTATCACATACGTGACCATATATGAGGCGGGGCCACAATCTGGACGAAATCAGCCAAAAAGTGAGCTTGCACACGTGCGGAATTGAGAAAAACGATTGGCAAAGGCTAGGACACGAAAATCCGTTCCCTAAAAATAAGGGACTGGCCGTGTCATATCGTGAACTTTGAATGTGGTTAGGGCACAGGTGTAGCATATTCAACACCTAAACCCATATTTTTGCATCTTAGAATACCAGCCTATGTACTTAGTATTTCACGAATTTTACATTAAATTATGACTGTGTGCAAACTGAACGAAAATATTAACTACTTCATTTTTTAAAAATCTCGAATTTCTATTGGAATTATACATGCAAACCATAAAATTTGTTATGCGTTTACCTAAGCTATTTCTGACCTTTATACTGGAAACTTTTATACCAAAGATGGACCCATGCTCACAAGACCAGAATTGTCCCATCACAGGCGTACAATCCATGGTCCGCTGATTATTTTTTGTCCTAACATAATTAAAACTAAGTGTATTTGGGAGGGGTCCGGGTTAGGGAGGGACCTAGGTGCGTCTCAGGCCGAAGCCTATACGCCTAGTCATGCTGGGATTAGCCATGCAGGGAGAGGGTCTCATGCATCGTGTGCTTAGGAGGGGATTGGCCAGCCATGGCAGCGATTGGCGCCATGTCTAACTCCCCAAACTCTTAAATCTAGACTATAACTACTAGATAGCTTGGGCCCAGGTAAAACATGCATAGACACAGGGAAAACCCTGGGCACATTCATGCGGAATGCCAAATTTCATGCATTAATTTCAGGCAGGTTAAATACGGGAGAAACGGTCCGCTGACAGTTGTTGGTACGCCGAGAGTCGTTCAGTATCCCATCACACTAACAGGAAACTACTTCTCTACTTCTTAATAAACTGAAGTTTATTGGAATGCCATTTGAAAAAAGAAGAAGCGTTTTCAGTAGCTATATTTGGAAAATTCTGATGACCGATTATAAGCTAATGTTGGAGGCATGCGCAGATCACAAGAATCTGTAACGATTTTTAAAAGCCTATAGTTGTTCTTGGGTTCTTGGGTGCTTGAGTGTTTGAGGTTTTGGGCGCCTGAGTGTGCGACATCTTCCTCCCCCGTCCGCGACCCGTGTTGCAGCAGCTGCAGATGGTCGACCCGTGTTGCAGCAGCTGCAGATGGTCGGCCCGTGTTGCAGCAGCTGCAGATGGTCGACCCGTGTTGCAGCAGCTGCAGATGGTCGACCCGTGTTGCAGCAGCTGCAGATGGTCGACCCGTGTTGCAGCAGCTGCAGATGGTCGGCCCGTGTTGCAGCAGCTGCAGATGGTCGGTCCGTGTTGCAGCAGCTGCAGATGGTCGGTCCGGGAGAGTTCCTGCCCAACAGCCAGTTCTTGTCGGCGGTCGCCTCGCTGGCGTGCCCTGACGGCGCGCTCACCCCTCCCGTCTGCACGGACATCTCCTTCCTGCTGACCGGCTTCAACCAGCGGCAGTTCAACATGGTGTGTCCTTCTCCTCTGCCCGGGTGTCGAACCGAACACGCCGGACAGCTCCGTGATCTCTGTTGCCACGCCAGCCCGCTAGGTGGCTGACTTCATTCCTACCTCCGTGGTACACTGCGACTTTTATTGTACTTCCACAAGAAATGTGTCTTTACAATGTGGCTGCATTTGATAGGGGCTGTATATATATGTATATATATATATGCATGCAATGGACGCTTCCCTATGTATTCGGATACAGCTTACCTGTTTCTGTAAATTGAAAACTTAAAAAAATGGCTCTCATTTACTAAGTTTTTCTTGTGATTATTACCTAATATTAGTTGAAAACGGTGTTATTGTTTGTTTTCAATCTCCAATATATTACAATTTTAGAATTAAACTAAATACATTAGTAAAAAATTGCAATTTTTTGTCAGTGTTTAATTTATTTTAACATTTCAGTGGATACTCAAAAAAAGGAATTAATGTAATACAGAAATGAAAATGTTACTAGCTATAGTGCATTCCACGAAACTTTGCTAAGTATCTTTTTTTTTCAGTTGAGAAACCGTTAGTATGAGAATGATTTTTCCTAATTAGTGGTCGGTTGAAACATTTAGCAGTTGTTAAGAATTGACTCACGGTTGTAGATTGTAAAGAGTGCACGTTATTTATCTACAATGAATTGAGGATGAGGGGCTTAACTGCTTGTCTAGGTCGAGCTCGCATGGAGACGATGAGGTGTGATGACGTAAGAAGGTAGCATTTATGCAGTTGGTTGGCGGGGGGGATGGTAGTCACCCGAAATCATCCCCCGGCCCAAGACAGATTATCTTGTAGCTTTATAGAAAATAATCATATTATAGATTATGTATGTTTACTTAAAGACTACTCTGGATATAATCCTTTTTATAAGGTTTGCAAGAGTAGTTTATTTATATTTATTGCACACATGATTATATTTTTAACACACATATATATATATATTATATAATATAATACAGTTTATATTATATAATAATTCATATCCTTTTAGCTTGCTTATACAGGTTTCCAGGGCGTTATTCTGTCATAATTCTTATTCTTATTTTCAAAGAGAGATCTGGTGTATATTTTTAATTCTCTTATTCTTAATTAATTCTTTTCAGTTCATTTATCTAATTTGATATAATATTCCGGCTGTTCGATTACACTATACACAAGAAGAACAGCCAAAGAAACTTGTGTAGGAGATTCAAAGAGTTATTTTATTTTTCTGTAGTAAGTTATTCCGTATCGGAAAGCAGATCTTCCATCAGAGATTGTTCGTGCATCCAACTATCGAAACGCTCCAGTCTCTTGGATACTTCAAAGGTGTAATTTCTCCATATGTCATAAGTCTTCTTATCTCTCACAATTTGATTAATATCCTTAATATCAACATCCTCCATAGCCATCTTCCTTGTGTACTTGTTTCGTATGTCTTCTATTTTAACGCAATCATTTAGAACATGCTCTACTGTGTCTTCTTCCATGCACACAGGGCACATAGGGCTTTCCACTAAGTTAAAAGAGTTTAATTTGTGTTTAAAATTCCCGTGACCTGTTAGGAATTGTGAAGTGTAGTGGTCAGTACTTATCCATGAAAATTTCATCCGTTCTTCTATTGAAGGGAATATATTGTGTGTATGCCTTCCCTTGTCAGAGTTTCGCCACCTTTCTTGCCAGATTTCAATATTTTCTATGTGAATTCTGCGATATTTTGAAGCAGTGTATTCCTTGTTCATCTTTAATATCACAACTTTTGCTCTTTCTTGTATTAGTAGGTCTATAGGTAAGGCTCCAGCGATAACCTGCAGTGCTTCTAAAGACGTAGTTCTGTAGCTTTTTGTTACAGCAATTAGAGCTGTTCGTTGGGATGAGTTTAACCTTCTTCTTACATGTGAATTGCGTAGTAGTTCATACCAGACTGAGCAAGCATAGGTAAGTATGCCCAGGTATACTCCATTGTACAGTGTTGTCATAGTATTAGTGCTCAATCCTACATTTGTAGGTTTATGACTCCTTATTTTTTGCATTAACAGTAGGGCCTTTTGTGATGCTTCTTGTATGTGTTCTTGGTATCCTGTTCCCGTTGTGATTTGTACCCCTAGATACTTAACTTTTTGTTTTATCTTCACTATTCGTTCTTGAAATCTTATTAAAGGTGGTCTGTCTTTATGTAATTTTCCCTTTAGTAATACGCCTTCAGTTTTTTCAGATGATATAAGAAGTCGGACACTGCTTGCCCAGGTGTTGATAGAGCGTAGAATAATTTCTGCTGTCTGCTCTAATTCGTAGCGTGAAGTAGCGGGTATAATGAGCAAGCCATCATCTGCATAGCCATATATAATGTTATTTACTGGTAACTCAATTTTCAGAAGCTCATCAAATATTATATTCCATAGTAGCGGACCAAGGACTGAACCCTGAGGACAGCCCATGGAGAGCTTCTTTTCCACAACTATGTGGCCCAATCGACATTCACACTTTCTATCTTGCAGAAAGCCCCTTATGGCGGCATACAGGTTCTTAGGTGTGTTAAGATTCTTTAAGCGCCATAATACTTGAGGCCACCAAGCGTGGTCGAATGCTCCTGCTATATCTATCGTCACTCCAAGCACATATTTTTCTTGTAGGTTTTTAATATATTGATTTACATCGTATAGCGCTTTTTCTGTACTATACCCTCTTCTGAAGCCATACTGCTGTTTATCTATTCCCTGTATTACTTCCAAATAAGCTGTTAGTCTTGCATTAATGAGCCGCTCATAAATTTTTCCCATGTTAGGCAGCATAGTTAAAGGCCGGTATGACTTAGTTAATTTCGGGTCCTTAGCATTTCCCTTGTATATGATTTTGAGAACTCCTTCCTTCCATATTTTTGGAAATGTTCCTGAAGATAAGCATAAATTATACAGATGTAACAGTACTTCCTTGATTCGAGGGTAAGCTCGCCAAATTAACTCAGTTGTTATATTATCTTTACCTGGTGCTTTTCGTGGTTTTAACTCTTTAATGATCTTGTCAAGCTCTTGGATGGTGAAAGAAACTGTGTCTTCTGTATCAGGCAGTTCTTTCATCGCTTCTCTCTTCATCTTTTGAATATTCGTATCTTCATCTGGGTTGTCATTAGGTAGTAAATCATGTAGAATAGTTTCCAAATTTTCTGTAATGTCAGTAATTTGTCTATTTGCCATCATCATCCCAGGGATTTCAAAAGAACTTCGTACTTTGCCAGCCATCACCTTGTACACATATCCCCAAGGGTCCATATTCCCCTTGTTAAGGACAAGTTTTTCCCAGTATACCTTCTTCTTTAATAAAATATCTTTCTTATATTTCTTTCTCCTTATTCTGTACTGTTGTAAAATTAAAAGTTTATAAAATCCATTTGCCGCTCTCTTCATGATTCTTCTTAGTCTTTCCAGATCTCTTCTAGTTTCTTCTAATTCAACATCCCACCAGGGATTTCCAGGAATAATTTTCGTTTGTTTCCTAAAGCATTTCTCACAGATATTCTGTAATATAATTGTTAATCTCATGGCGAGTGCTTCTGCGGAGTTATATACATCTTCTTCATGTGATAATTCATTTATTTTGCTTGTTATTAATTCATCAAACTTCTTCCAATCCGCGTTCTTATGTATGTACCGTGGACTTATTATTATGGGAGGCATCTCAGTTCTTTGCAATTGGATTTCATAAGTCATCAATCTGTGGTCACTTGAACTGTCCAGATGAATCTTCCATTCATTGACTCTTTCTTTCATGTTGTTATCAGTCAATGTCACATCAATGAAAGTCTCAGTATTAGTTGCTGGTGATAGATATGTTCCTGTTAATGGATCATCATTAATAACATATAGATCTCTTTCCATGATAAAATCGTTCATGATCTCACCTTTTTCGTCATTCACTGGTGAATTCCAAAAAGAAGATTTTGCATTTGTGTCTGCACCAATTATTATATTTTCATGTCCAATTGTATCCAATATTGAATTAAGCTTATCAATATGTACTTCAATAGGATCTGAGAATTGAAAATAGGATGAGATAACGTATATTTTCATCATCCTCATCTGCATGATCATGCAAACATGATGTTCATTAGAAATGCCGGAGAGTAACATCGTAGTTAGAGTTTCATTTCTAATCCAAATTGCCGATTTCGGATTATCTCCTATTGCATATATTAAACCATGGATTCCTGCAACTTGCCCACGTAATACATAGGGTTCTTGTAATAAGATCACATCAAGCTTCATTTTTTCTGCAATCTTATTTAATTCAGCACTGACAACAGCTGAACGTTGTGCGTTTAGTTGCCCTATTTTTATGTTATTTTCATATTTCACCATAATTAGTTCTTTCTATTTCTCTTTCGTAAGCTCTCTTATAGGCAGGGCAATCAGTGCTATCTACCCTATGCTCGTGTGGTTTATTCTCTCGTCTGCAATTTGCACACTTATTTCCTTCATTTTTCTTACTACATTCTGTATACTTATGCCCATCAAGTCCACATATAGAGCAGATAGTTTTGCTTTTACATTTATGTGCGGGGTGTCCGTAATTCTGACAGTTGAAACATCTAGTTATTGACACAAAATCCCTAATTTTACATGCAGAAAAACCAATATACATATGTGTTCTGCTTAGCAAGATATTCCTTATTTTAGGTGTGCATTCAATGACAAGGTGCACTGTTTCTTTATTATCCTTTCTGCCGCGTCTTGTTCGCACCATGAAACCAGCTCTGAACTCCTCCAGTGAGACTTCATCTGCGCTCAGATTCTGAGCAAATATTGTGCCAGCTATATCAGGGTTATCGAACTCCCTAGGCACGTCGTACATAATAACTTTCGGGCCCTGCTTTGTAGGGCGCTCAGTACGTAGTCCTAGTTTAGATATTTTCTCATCTTTTTGCAGTTTTTCAATCGTGCTGGAGTCTTGTGCTTCGATTATAATTCCTCCTTTCGAAATTTTCCTTATTCCTTTGAATTTCAGCCCATTCTTTATTGGATCAATGTTCTTTAAGATCTCTCTTTTGGTGGTGTCACTTGTTTGAGTTTCGTCACTTGGCAGGACAATCAGCAACTCCTTCTTCTGTTTAGGTATGATCTGTTGACGAGTAGTCCCTCCAATTTCAGCTGCACTTGTTACTTCCGCATACGTCTTCCTTATCACAGGGCCTTTACTTAATTCTATCCCCTTTATCACTCCGTTAAGCCGGGAATTGTCTATCAGAACCTTATCTAATAGGCCTTTTAGCTGTGTTACTCTGGGCAGAATATAGTTTGTAGATGCTTTGTTAACCTTAGATATCTCTGTGGTCGTGTAGGTGGTTAGCTCAATTATTAATTTTTCAGCACATGAAAGCACCTCCTGTTCATCCCATTTAGGGTTTATCACAAACTCTTCAGTCGATTCTTCCTTCTCAGCCGTAGTTTTGTCTTTCCTGAAGATTTCCCTTATCATCATTTTAACTATAGTAGGGTCTTGTTCACATATTATGGGACCAACAGATAGCAGCCATTTTCTTTCAGTTAAATTTGGTACTGGTTCCTTAGCCCAGTTTACTTTCTTATCCAGCAATTTGTCAACCAGTATGGTCACTCTCTTCAAGTCCAATCCTCTGTCCTTAGTGTAATCCGTCAAAAGGGTTTTCCTTTCGGACCAGTCTCCTTCTATTGGATGTTTAACTGCCTCTTGCAAATCTTCATGCCAATGCTTTCGATCCATCGTAGAACCAGCGGGCTCACACTGTCTAATCAGTACTATTGACTGTCTGGCATGCGTTAAAGCAGGAGGCTATCACCCCAAGCCAGCTGCCCTCTTAGCCGCTGTTGGTCTTATAGCAGCACACAGAAAAAAACCCGGCTGACTGATAGCCAACAGTCGTTGCCACCCACGGACCAACTTTGAGGTGGGGCAGTGCCCGATACCCTTTAACCTCTCTCCAAGAAAATTTCAATTCCAATTACAATTCAATGCTCCCATTCACACCAAATCAGCAAAACAGAACGCAGTTGATTATGCAAACCTTTGCGTAAACAACCACGAACGCCCACTCAAGACAAGGTGCAAAATGGGGGGTTTAGCTCGAGGTATAGAGTATGAGCCCAGTGGGAGATACCCCGAGAAAACCCGGCCCAAGACAGCGTCCGTCACTTTCCCAAACTCGCCCCTTTAACTCGCCCCTATAACTCGCCCCTTTAACTCGCCCCTTTAATTCGCTTGACTCGCTGTTTGTCGCAGACTCTGCTGCCGGTCATAACTGGCCACGTGCCTGCTGGCTCGTCCATCCATCAGTTCCTGCACTACGCCCAGGAAGTGCATTCAGGTAACCACCACTTGCACGTCGTCCATTCACTACTCAGCACTACTTCTACAACTATACAACCCAGTGAAATTATTTCACATAATTATGGTTACGCGCTTTTCGTCGCAAAGAAAATGTTGAACTCTTTACGAAGAAAAACCTTGGAAACTCAGTTGCCGACGAAATGACTTGTAAAACGGCAAGGCAGAGCTTTGTAAAATTGAAAATGACTCAAGGCTCTGCATTGCAACTTTACAAGTGAGTTTCCAAGAACTAGCGTTGTAAAAGTACGAAAAAATGTTTTACATTGTACATGCTGTGCTTTTTTTTTTAAATTAATTTACGTTGTGCCGCCAACTAACATTTTTTGGCACAATTTTAAATTTGAATGTTGAACAACTAATTTTACCAGTATTTTTGCAGCTAAAACTTAAAATTTTTCCGCTCTCTGTGCACACCCCTTTAATATTTGTTCGGCTAGCCTCCCCAATCTGTTCCAAGCACCAGATCTGATTTTTGCCGAGTCTTTGCGAGCTAGCAGGTGCGCTCGTGTTATCCCCGCTTTGACGCACGGCCATCGCTTGTAATTCTCCTTCGATCCATGACAATAACTGCTGTGCCCTGCAAGCTATCAAAGCATCTCTGTTCTAAGAACCCTCCCGACGCGAGCACCCTAAGACATGACTGCGAGTCGTTTTCTCAACCTCCCGGCACATCTCCGGACTCTGTCGAGTGAGTTTCCCACTACCCTAGCACATTTCCACCCCCTCCTCGCCAGCCTTTCCTGGGAACGCTGCCCAGAGCACTGACCGACCACTAACCCCAGCCGAACCCAAGGACACCCATCGGTCTTCGAATGTACCACCTCTGCCCTCTAGTGGCAGAGTTGCGAGTTATATCCCCTGAATGCCCACTAAAGGCCTGCCCCCTGGCACCTCATGTAACAAGCAGTGCCCTGTAATTCATCTCCAAGCCTCCAGAGCGCTGCACTAGTTCCCTCCATAAGCTCCATGGTTTCGAAGTCGCCACGTGCGAGAGATGCGCGAGTCGATCTCTCATTGTTTCGGCCCCTCCTCAGTAGGTCGTGCTGCGATCGGCCACTAACACCAACTTCGAGATATCGAGGTCAGTATTTCTCGATCACCCCCTCGGAAATCTTCGGCACCTTTCGGTCTGGAAGCCGAAGTCCCCCCTTTTCTTTCGAACGCCATCGCCTATTTTAATTACGAGTCACTACCGCCATGCAGGGACGCCGCGCCGCGCTAGCAGACTGACCACCTCGGATCATCGCCCAGCAATCCGCAAGACTTCAGTCGGTCGTCGTACGAAAATGTAGTCGGCTAGTCAAGGGATGTTGTCCCTAAACTCTATTCTTAACCAGTAATTAGTCAGTCTGTATGCCTAGTACAAATAGTTATAATTTGCTGAATTTCATAATTATTTTTCACAGTAAGATAATATTTTATAAATTGATTGACACACACACACACACACATATATATATATATATATATATATAACATGGATTTAAAACTACATTATTTAAAGAATGGGCCAGCCCTCATTAAGAAATTACCCTTAACAACAATAAACATGTTCATGAGTAGCAATCTCAAAATACTGGCTGTCCGACATGTTCAACATTGTGGTTCAATGCTAGTCCGAAAATATTAAAAAAAAAAAACTGAAGGGCTGGCAGTTTGACGATTGTTGGGCGAAGTGGAACAGCTGATTGGATGTCAGAGGGCCTTAGTCATCCGGACCTTGGAAACTGATCTGGTCCTTGGAAACTCATCCTTTCCTTGGAAACTCATCCTTTCCTTGGAAACTATCTGGTACTTGGCCTCTGTCAGTGAACAGATACGAAACACATGTTCAGGACTGGTTCACAGACAGTTGGAAAAATAGGCAGAATATGCCTTCTAATCACGATGATGGTCGGGGAGTAAAGGTTGTCAAAACTCACCAAACAGGGAGATGGCTACCAGGATCAGCCCGGGTGTGGAGCTCGTGAACTCGCAGTTGTCGCAGATGTTTCCATGATTAAAAAAAATAATTAATTATCATGAACAAAACATGACTACTCCTACGAGGTAGACCTACACGGACTGACTAAATGCTAATCACTAAAGTTGTGGGAATCATATCCCTTGCCAAGCTGATTACCTCTTAAAAAAACGGAGTGTTATCTTGAAGCCGGAGATACAGTGTGGTCAGTCCGGAGTTGCGGCACGCTGTAAATTTAGGGCGGCAGCGACTCGTAATTAAAAGGCGAAGTTAAACAAAAGAAAGGGGGATGGCTTCGGCTTCCGGACCGAAAGGTTACGAAGATTACCGAGGGGCTTGTCGAGAAATACTGACTTCGATATATCGAAGTTGGTGGTACTGGCCGATGTCAGCGCGACCTACAGAGGTGTGTGTGAACCAAGTAGAGGTCGACACACACGAGGCGACAGTTAAAGCACGGGGCTTATGGAGTGGACTAGGCCAGCTCTCTGGTGGCCTAGGAAGGAATTATGGGGTACTGGTTGTTACAAGAGATGCCAGAGGGCAGGTGTTTAGCGGGCGCTCTAACACCCAGGGGAAGTGATTCGCAATACTGCTGCTACGTGGCATAAGCATGTACTTTTAGGGACTGGAGTCGTGGCATTGGGACAGGCCGACCCTGGCAGGGGTTATTGGCCAGTCAGTGCTCTGGCCAGTGTTCACAGGAAAGACTGGAGAGGGGGTGGGGTGTGGAAACTGCGATGACAGTGGGAATGGGGCTCTACTGAGCAGGGAGGCGTGACTGGACTTTGGTGAAAATGACTTGAGATCATGCCCTGGAGTGCTCATGACAGGCGAGGTCTTACAAACAGCTTGCCATGATAGATTGCAGGGCATATCCGTTCTTGTCACGGCTCGGAGGCGAATTACAGGCGACGTTCGTGCTCCAAGGCGGGAATAAAAGGATACTCAGACTGACTGGCAAAAGACTCTGCAAAGCTAGATCTAGGGCTGGGAAAATTTGGGGAGACAGGTCTGACAAAGATTAAACGGGAGTATACAGACAGCGGAAAAAGTTTAGGTTCTTGCAGCAAACAAATAAAATGACTGGCGACAGAAATTTTCAAAAATTCAAATCTAGAATTGTGCCAAAATACTAATTGGCTGCACAAAATTAAACAAAGAACATTCTTTTGGAATCATGTTAAAAGTTAGTGAAGCCAGTGACTGTAAATTCAGGAAGATACCTGTACAATTTGCAACCAGTGTTCTTCGTAATCTGAAGGTGGAGACTGTTGACAGTTGCACATGCGCGGCCGGTGAATTGCAGGGAGGTTTCGGCAGTTCGACCGGGGCGTGGTGGGGAACCTGCTGGCCTACGGCTCCGTAGAGCCGCCCGACTACGACCTTAGCAAGGTCACGGCGCCGGTCTACCTCTACTGGGGCGAGAACGACTGGCTGGCCGACGCCGAGGCGAGTCTAGCGACTGCACTGTCAGATATCATAGTAGATTGACGAATTTTCTAGCGATGACTTCACCTCAAATGAGCGAAGAGTGCTCCTTCGTAATTTCAAATAACTAAATATTCGTAGAAACCACACCGTTGTTTCGTCTTCGGAGTTGTAGGTCCCGTTCCTAGCGAAGGTAAACACGTGGACAATTTTTTTTTACTGCACACGTAAACAGTTATTGAATGGTTTATTAATAAATGGATTCATCTCCAAAGTATGTTAAATCAGTGCTCGTAAATTTACGAAGACAACCGGAAAAAAATTATGGAGATCCTTGGATAATTTGTAACCAGCGTTCTTGGTCAATTGGAGTTGAAAATTTTTGACAGAGTAGCAGCTCTACTTACCAATGTCCTGCTAAATTTTTGGGACAGAAACTTTTTGCAGCGGGACTCCTTTACAGCCGGTAGAGAGAAAGGCCTGCCACAGGCGCGGCATCGCGTGTCCTAGTCGATGGTGCAGATGCGGAAACGAGGCGTTTCATTGGTTACCGCGACCTGTGACGTCAGGCACTGTCGCGCTGAGCTCACTTGTCTTGAGTGGAACTGGCGAACTTGAACTTTGGAGATCAGACTGGCCAGACTGCACCACCATCATCATCATCTGACGTCACGAAAAACAGTCGCCGGTTAGAAGCATGAGTGCAAACAAAGTGTAAAATCGCGCAAATTTTTTTTTAAACCGTACAAGTCAAATTCCACACAAGCTTGCCCTTCCAAGAGCCATTACAGCTCTCTTGAGTCCATTCAAGAGTAAAAATTGCGCACTGTTGCCAGGTTGATACTCCCCGGCTTGTTTGCATTTACAATTTTATTTTGCACACCATCGTTTGTTATAAAAAAACAATGGATTTATTAATAAATATTGCAGGCTTTCACAGCCATTGTCTGGAGTTGCTTTGTTTCTGGGTTGTGGCCGCGCCGAAGGCGAACACATCACCTACGTTTCGGTCGACGTTGCAGTCGCCATCATCAGGGAGCATTTACCGGGGAACCCTTCATTTCACAGACGAGAGAGCCACACCCGAAGTTCCCCAAACTTCATGCTCGCTTTTTTTTCCGTATCTTTAATGTAGCTATCCTAACCAAATCAACCGTCCACAATGTTTTAAAGTATTTATAATGTAGCTAACCTAACCTAATTGACCATTGGTATCCTTTTATCAACACCGCCATATTTATTTACATTGAACTACAACAAAAAAAAAACATATGCACGATCGGTCGTTTGGCTCTCTCGTCTGTGAAAAGAAGGCTTCCCCATTTACCTACTGAGGTTACTGTTAAGTTCTCCTGCCTTTTAAAAAGGATCTGATTGGCTCACAACTGCAGCCAGTCGGGAAACACGCTCCACTCAGGCGAGGGTATTATAATTTAGCAAGGGCAGTTTTATAATTTACCATATTAAGCGTATAGGTCCTACCTGGCACGCATAACTTCCCTCAGTCAAATAATTCCCATTTGGTTAGCAGGGCTCACAAACACTTCGGCTGTGTGAGACTGACTTCAGTGTGGAGGGGCTGTAGTCTAATAAAATAACCTCAGTTGGTAACTGCTCCCTGATGATGGCGACTGCAACGTCGACCGAAACGTCGGTGATATCTTCGCCTTCGACGCGGCTACAACACAGAAAACAAGTGACAATTGATTTACTGATTTGATTAAACTATTCATTGATTTTCTAAGACCATAAAATAGTTGTTACTGACATGACAGTATTTACAGTTTTAGACATTCAGTAAAAAAATTCAATTCTTAACACTAATTACAATTTTAAAATATAAATAATTTGTGGCAGAAAAAACACAATTAATAACAAGGTATAATATTAAACAATTTGCAATGTTGAAGCAGAGGCACACAGTTTAATTATAAAATATAGAAAACACATTGTCAGCAATATAGACTATGGTAGAAACCGGGTTGGCGCCTTCAATTACGTATCCTAATAAACAAAAAATGATTATCATCAGATGATAGTGTTGATGAAATAGAACATAAATTTGTATTTACAAACTTATCATTGACTATTTTCCTTCACATAACACAAGTTTCCAATAAATTAACAAAAAAAATTCATTACATTAAAATTTTTGCCAAAATGTTTGAGTTCTATAGTGTATATCTATCTACAGAGTACACCCAAACAAGAACAAATTATTATAGGCGTTCTTCGTAAATTAGAGGCGATATTTTCTAACTGTGCAAAAAGAACACAACGGACATGTTGCTTGAGTGAGGTATCATTCAGAGGCGAGAGACTAGTGCTATAATCACAGCAGCGCAACGGCGCGATGTGACAAAAATATCGCGTTATTGTGAAACATGCGTTTTTTCCCGCGTGACGACCAAAAATAAAAATTTATATAATTTTCTTGTTGGTTCATACCCATGTAAACATACATCCACCAATGCTTGCAGGTTCCTTTAATCGATATGTTTGAGAAAAACTATTTTTTTTGACGTGACAACGTCTAATAAATCGATGAACGCTGGCTGCACGCACGAAAAATTGTCCCACTACGGATGTCCCACTACTGATGTCCCACTACGGATGTCCCACTACGTATGTGTCCTGTTTTGCTCATTGTACGCATGCGTGGCATCTCTCTTCCACTCCATTGGAACAACAATCGATTTGACTTTTCAATCATATTTTAGTCGTTTGAATTATTAATATTATATAATTTAACGATCGTCCACCGATTTGCAGCCGACAATATATTTTTAATTTCCCGCCTACCACTATAAGAAATAAATATGGCGGACTACATACGTTTTTAAAACTCCCACAACACAAAATTTATAAAAATTTATATATATAACATCTGAAACAGATATTTACAATATGGCCTCGTGGCTGTGTGGTCAGCGTCGCAGAATACGTATTCGATGGTTGACGGTTCGTATCTCGGCCGAAGCAAATTTTTTTGTACTTGTAAAAATAAATACCGCGTGCGACATTTCAACAGTAATAAATATATTTGTATTAATGAATGCAAATAAAAGTAAATTTATTAATTAAATTGTACATTTCATTTCACTCTTTGTATCCATACCAAATAGTGATAATTCAATAAAAGTGATCCAATTTTATTTATAAAAGTATGCAGAGGTAGATTTTATCATACAAAAGATAGAAAAAAATTCTTCCTCAAAGAATATAATATTTTTAATGCCTTAATGGTTTGGTTGCAAAAACCTATTACGGCTCAGTCTCAGGCCGAATATGATATTTCCTTTTCTTCTGGATCAATCATTTCATCAATGTTTTGTTATGACGTTGGCACGTTAAACTATCGTCCGTAAACAGACTTTACAGACAAACAATTTTTTTTATTTAAAATTCAATTGTTAACATCAATGGGTGTAAAAATATTGAAGTAATTTCACAGATATTTCAGTTAAAAATCCCTCAAAAAATAAAAATGAAATAAAATTATCAGTTTAACCATTATTCGGAAAATAAAATATGACACTTGTCTCAGTAATGCTGTCCCAGCGACACGATTAGGATAGAAAATATTTCTAATCGGCGAAACTATCGCATCCGCCATTGGTGTCTCGCTGTCACCATGGAAATGTCGTGTGTGGTAGAATGACAATCCTAACCATGCTGGTGTCGCGTTAAAGCAATGGAAGTGTCGTGTGTGGTTGGATGGCGATCCTTGTCTCGCTGGTGTCGCGCTTATGCCATGAAGTGTATAGCGTAATTGGGTGGCGAACCTTGCCTCATTGGTGTCGCGCTGACGCCATGGAAGTGTGATGTGTGGTCGGGTGGAGATCCCTGCCACGCTGGTGACCCCGGACTCACTTGAACGTGTCCCACAGGACGTGCGCGAGCTGGAGAGCAAGCTGCCGTGCGTGCGCGCCTCTACACGCGTGCCGCACCCCTGTTTCAACCACCAGGACTTCATGTGGGCCGTGGACGTGGAGGCGCTGCTGTACCGCGACGTGCTGGCCCGCATGGCCGCCCTCCGCCCGCCGCGCTGAGCGCTGCCTCGCTCCTCAACTTGCAACTGCGCGCGGACGTGCGAGAAGAGCAGTGCTCTCCACCGATGTGCAACATTCCACCTAATAAATTATCAAATTCGGGTTTTCTCATGTTGCAGATACATTAGTGCACTTAATTTTAGTTTTGATCTAAATTTTTTGACTAGAATCACATACAGTTTTCTCGCCCGCCGCTAGAATTCGCCACAGGAGGAGCTTACGTCAACTACTCAATTATCCCATTTTCTGAGTGAAATTTGAAACTGTAAAACGAAACGGCTCCGATAAAAACGAATATATATATATATATATATTCATAAAAATATTCTACCCCGGCTTTGGAACTGATTTTCGACAAGGATTTTTTTTTAAAATACAGCCCATCTTGTTATACTTCATCAAACGGTTAAGACCAATCCACACGATGCCCAATTCCTACTATAAATTCGTTTATACCCAAGGGTGTAATAGCGGGCGTTAACTTTTTTTTTAAGCACAAGAGAAGAATTAATTTCTCCATGCACACCCCTAGAATGCTAACAGAAAACCAGCTAGCGCAGTTGCAGACCAGAAACAAGATTATCCGGGCAGGATAAACACGTGGTTGTTCAGTTAACAAAATATTAAAATGGCATATGTTTATTTTGAAAATTAAAAAACCTGGCGAGTAATTTTAGATATTATATCGTATACACTTCAATTAAAAAATATATAACAAAGTTGATCTGGTATATAAACAAAAAAAAAGAGCAATTTTGAAATTAACGAGATTGAATTTTTCATTGGTAGATTAAATTCAAATTCTAGTAATATAAAATTTAATATATTTAAGTGAAGTTTGGTTTGCTTTAATGTAGTTCATTTATGATATATTTATATTATTACATTAAACAGACTGTTCATCTAGCTAATTTAAGTATTAGTTGTAATAGTTTTAGTTGTAATAGTTTAAATTGATTCCTATTTACATAGTGTATATATGTAATTTTATTTCTTAATTAGTATATTACCTATTTTAAAAAAAAAATTATGTAGTTAATGTTTTTATCTAGTGAGATAAAGAAACACGCATAGTTTCCCATGATAAACTTAAATCTAAAGTGAAGGAAAACCTTTCCTAATTTTCATTTATGCCAACAATTGGCGTTTTTATGAAGTGTTAGTTTATTCATTAATAATTCATGACAAATCATTTCCTAATAAACATAAGTGTTTTAATTAGACAATTATTAATTGTTTTCTGTAAATTACTCGTGAACATATAAAATATATTTTTTTTTAGATAAAAATAAAGAAAATAAAGGATACTTTTTATTATGACTATTTTAGATTACCAAATTTAATCCAGGGTTGTTTCACTATAATAAAAGTTTCATTTGGCACACAAGTACGTTCAGTATGTCCCCTAATGTTTACGAGTTTATGTTGCTACATGCGCGATCGCCATCTTGATGACTTCGGAACCATTTTCAAACATTTACGTTCCATACGTCTTCTATTCCAGACACGAAATTACTCCTGTGAAATGCCGTGTGCTGGGAGCTAGGATGTCGCACATCTCAAACACCGTGTGCATGGTCACCACGCGCCTCAGAATTAAACTTAAGTAGGGACCGGAAAAATTCGCGGGTTCAATGACCTGCAGGATGAACTCCATAGTTCTACGTACACTCGGTCAAATGCCACCCACTGATCGGCTGCTGTCTTGTGAGACGTCCCAGCGTAGCAGCCAGTGATTCGATAAAGCTTTGGTTGGGTGTTTCTCATTGGCCCAGAGTCATCCAGGTGAGTTGTGAGCCAATAGCAGAGGCAGCACTGAGGTATAAAGATTTGTATTTTTGCCTATCGCGAAATGAATTCGCGAATTTTTCCGGTCTCTAAACTTAAGTATCGGTTTCAAAAACCATGTTGGTTTTATTTATTTATGGGCATGCACAAATGTGCAACTGTGCTGTTTTGCAAACACGAACCTCTTTCTCCCTTGCGTCAACGAACACTCATTCATGATTGTTGAATTTTTCGTTGACCTCCAAGCATAACACTTTAGTTTTGGCAGGATGACACAATCGCCATCTACTGTCCCTACTAGTTGTAGAAAAATTACACTTCAAAAATAATTGTGTGGCACACTTGTCCACGTGTATTGGATAGCAGTTTTGTGAGGCAGTTGAGATGACCCTACCTTGAGTCTTAATAGCTGACTATCTATATTTAAGCTGTGGGTCAGATTTGGATGCCTAGTTAAGATATCACAAGGAAGGTAAAGCTGTGTAAGAATGTGTTTATGAAAAAAAAAAAAAAGATCTCTCGGGAAATTTGTACCAAAAAGTTATTTAACGAACTATTTGTGAAATATCAGACAAATAGTGAAAATAACACAATTTGATAACACAGTGCGAGTAAGGAAGGAAAGTGTGTTACACAGTTTATGTCTAATGTCTTCAAGTGTGGGGCAGTACTGCCCTGCTCTACGTCTTAACATGTGATGTTGGGGAAGCCTAAGATGTACATCAAGTTCTGTCCCTGCCCGAACACGCCCGAATATTCACCTTCGGCCAATTTCGGGTTTATTTATATAGGTATATATTTATATTTCTCTGTTTATTTTAATGTAGCTATACTAACCTAACTAACCGGCCATAGTGTTTTAAAGTGTTTTAATGTAGCTAACCTAACCAACCACTTTTAATATTTGAATTCATTTTTCCTGCGCAAAAATAAAACAAATCCCGAGGTTGGCCGAAGGTGAATATTCGGGCGTGTTCGGGCAGGGACAGACCTTGATGTACATCTTAGGCTTCTCGTGATGTTGTCCTCTTGAACATGAGTCACGTGATCTGAGCTGTCCTGCCGGCGATACCAGCGCCTCCAAGTGCGCCTGGCCTCAAAGACCAAGCAGCCGGTCTTACGGCACTTCAACATCAACATCCGCCCTCTGAATATCTAACATCACATCACTGCATGTCACCATCAGTATGACCAAGATGGGTGAAGACATTTTTGTATTTCATCGTTAATTTTCTCATAGACCACACGTTATTATATTTTCTCATGTACATGAAAAGCCCACATTTCAGCAGCTCATTATTATCTACAAATGCACATAAAAAGCCCAAATTAATGGACATCCATCAATCCGCTGTTGGTATGACTAGACCAAGTTCCTACAGTTTATAATCCTCTAAATTTGTTTTTTTTTAGCATACATTACTGCAATTACCAATCCATTAAGCATCGTAAGCCCCAGTCCATGCAACTGTCCCGCATTCTAGAATATCATTATTAATCTGCTAATATTCAGTAGCCTATACCGTATTCTTGCACATCATTATAATCTCAATTATAATGTCAATTTCTGCCCATTTGTCTGTTATAAAGTAACCCAATATTCCTTTACATATTCATGCCTATGTATTACTTAGTTGCATGACATGAAATGTGTGCAAGTTTTACTCACCCTGCATTCATGCACATTGCCATCTGTCGGTGTAAATAACCAGCTTCTATCTTCTGCTTTTAGTTTTTTGTCTATCCAAGTAACTCCTATCATGTGGTCAATTAATTATTTTGGGATCATTTGCTTCTAATTGATTATATTTATGGTTTTCCTGGCTAGCACTGAACTTTAATTGTCTAACATATTAGTTTTGCATAGTTGTACTTTTAAGGAATCTGTGATCAACTGTTCGTGAAATCTTATTGTTTATCTTGTCAAAATTTGTGGAAATTAAAAGTTTTGATTTAAATAATGAGATATTCTAAAACTTTGTATGCTACTATGATTTTACCTTAATATTCCTACTAGTAGGCTTATACAAACCAAAACTTACTTGATTGACTCTTGACTTGCAGGCAAAAGCAGCGTCTTGTTGGTTGCTCTAATCGAAAGATGCCTTCTAAAACGTATGGAAATTTGTTAGTTAGAACATCTCCAGTTCCCAGTCCGAAAATCAGGACGTCTATACCTACCTTGGCCATGTCAGCCTCCTATCAACTCAAACCGTGATACATATTTTTTTACAGTAATTACTTAATATATTTTAAATATTTTAATGCCTCCAACTCATGCTTAAATATGTCTTGGAGAGGATGAATTGAAAACCAACTTATCTCCACTTGTGCCCAAGATGGCGCACGAGCACATGATCACTCGTTTCGAACAAATACATGTTGACAGCTTGCAAAATATACTAGCACACTTAGAAGTAAGGCATTGAGATGCTGAGTATCTATTCCTAATTAACTGAAAATATTTTTATAGCACATAAATTTATTCCAAAGTACGTAGCAAAATGTTTGGAAAATTTAAGTATAACCTCGAACATTGCATTTTCCTGGAATAAAAAAGATAGAAGATAAAACAGGGAAAGAAGGGATTGAGGAGCGTACCTATACAGAATGTTCGGAAAATGTGTGCACAAATGTAATTCGTGGCACAAATGTAATTCGTGACACAAATGGCCAAATCAAGGAGTTTTTGTTAGAGAACACGTATCTTACTATGCGAAAATGGAAAGTTTTTTTTTGGGAGTATAAAAAAATAAGATAATGTCATGGTTTTCAAAATAATAAATTATTACATACAATTATTTCTAGTAATTGCGGTGGCATTGTTTTAGACGTTTCAACCTCCTGTTTGCATCAGGCTACATCTTGGGAAGAGGAAAAATTAATAAATAAACTATGAGATAATCATTTTCCTCGACGAGTTAGAGAAAATTCAACCCGAAACTCAGTTTATCGATTCCAGGTGAAATATGTACCAGAGTGGAAATTTTGCAGGATATTATGATCGTAAGCAGACACGTAGAATGATCTTTTGAAGTAGTCCCATAGGACGAAGTTCATTGGTAGGTCCAGTGATTGCGGGGCCACGTGTTCCGACCACCACTCCCTACTCGTCGTCCAGGACGTGTGTTAGTGAGGTGCTGTCGCACAGCACGTGTGCAGTGGGCTGTGGCACCATCTAGCATAAACCACATGTTGTTACACGTTAGTTGTACATCTTTTATCAGTTCTGGAAGGACGTGTTGAAGAAAGTTAAGACAGAACCACCCAAAGCCAAACACGTCAACATTCCACAACCAACAATCCACTATGCTGTACACACCAGACTGATGTTTGCTACTGCATATGACTGGCTCTAAACATCACTTTGCCTTCCATCACTTAGCCACTAGATTGGCGCCTGGATGCAAGCTAAATACAAATTTGCTTTTCTGTTTGTCCCTATATTTGCAAGATTGTGACACCGGTTACAATGTCCTCAACAAAAGATGTTTTTTTTTTTACATTCCCAGCCATCCATTAAATGTATGCCAAACAACTTCCGAGGATTATTTATACACGATGCTTAGATATACAAAGAGACTTATAGGAAGTAGATCCACTTAAAAAGCATTCGTCGCTGTAAAGAAGCTAGTATTTCACGGCGAAGATTTGAAGTAGTGTTTTCAAAGTGCTTTGCAGAGTTCGTGAGAAGAAGTAGTGTTTGTTGCTGCTTCATCGTATAACTTGCTACCAGCTAGCACGTGATATGAGTGGTCATGCACAGCAGTGCTGCCTGATGGTGGCTTGTGTAAACCAGTCGCCTAGCTGTTCCGATGATACTGCCACCACCGGAGAAATCGTAAACACCGTAGTTTCAGGACACGCTATCAGTGTGGCCAGCTGTTGAAATTCAAGAAAAATTCAGCATTGGGGTAGTGCAGTTTAATAAGTTTTCTCCATTTTTTAAGTTATTTTATTTATTTTTTTTCGCTTTCATTCATTTTTTGATGCTTGTCAACTATTCTTCTTTGCTGATTACTACTGTTGGCCTCCGAGGACGTAGACTACGTAGTCTTCAGGGTCGACGAGGTCGGTCAGCACCGTTTTCGCTTGGTCATAGTCCACATCACCATCATTCCCCGATATCGAGCGCACTTCATAAGTCAGTCTTCGATTATCACTTTGCGATTGTTATGTCTAGATTAGACCACTATCACGGTTGTTTAAAAACGTATTGTTTACGACTTGGTTACCACCGACGATGGACGTCACGGAAAATTGCTTCACTATGGGGGCCCTCTTGGGACTTAAAGACACTGGACGTTGCACAGAAACAAGGTCATAGTCAGTACTCACAGTTACACACACACACAGCGAGGCTGGAGTGACAAGGCTAAGGTGCTGACTCTGCAAGGCTGCGAGGCTGGCGTTGACAGGTAGGGTGGCTAGATGCTCGTGATGGAGATAGTTTTAACTGTACTCAGGAGCCTCTAGCTTCTCGGCGGTTCCCGCACCGCGACCTCATGAGTGGTGTGTCGGGCACGGAAGACGTCACACTCCGTACGCGGCAGGCAGACTTTAATGCCCCTCATCCTGCTGTAGGTACACTGGTAAGGATTTGTAGACGTAGTATTTCATATCGTGCGGTGCGTAAACAAGCTAACTCCCGTCTCCTTATCCAGAGCTGATAGCGTGTGGACTTAACCGTACGCCACGATCGCCGACATGATCTTATTTTCACCCGCACAACAAGCAAACATTGACTCCTCGGCAGACAAATAGTGCGGGCGAGGAATTGCAGGTAAATGAAAGCTCCCGGTCACCGGGTGGGTATTTATAGCCAAAAAGGAGGGTGAGGGGATTGGGGTTCAGAAAATTAGGTTGGAATGTCTGAAAGGAGTGTGGGAAGGGGAGGAGTGACAATTTCATGGCAAAAAAAATAGGGTGCATGAAGTGGGTTTGGAAAGGGGGGGGGGGGGTTTAATTGCAAGAAAAAAATTAGGAAAGGTTGGGAGGGAGTAGGAGGTGGAGAGAGAAAATTCCAAGAATTTTTTTTGGAAAGGGGGTGTTTGGGTGGAGGGCGAGGGGGCAGTTCATATATGCAATGATATTAGTGGTGGGGGAGGGGCAGTCTGACATTAGCCACCATGGGGGAAGGATACATCACCATTGTTATTTTTGCTCTCACCAGGTTTGAACCGAGGACTCCGAGCACCATGACGTGTGTTTTTAAATAATTTTTTTATTAAAATTTGATTAATTAATTTTTTTATAATTTTGAATTTTTTTTCCGAATTTTTGGAATTTATTAAGGATTTTCAAGACAGCGTCTGTAACGAAAATTGCAATAGTGATGTCATATTTCAAAATGGTGGAAAGTTCTAAAAAACAAAATGGCCGAAAAAATAATTGCGGAATCCAATATGGTGGATCCAAGATGGCAGATCCAAGAAGGCAGCAGTGTCAAGGTCAAATTTCAAGGTCAAAGTCATCCAATATGGCTGCCATGACGTCGCAATTTTAGATGGAGGACATTGGTTCCAGCTCCACACTCAGAGTTTGTGTCCCCGAACTGGTTATTATATACTACTAGCTACAAAACAGCGGTTTTAACATTTTTAACTACAACATGTTTGTTTCAATAAAGAAGTAAATGAATCTAAAAAAAAATGTATTATTTATAAACGTAAAAAAGTTACAATATTCTTCTTACCGGGCATACTTCCACTTGTCATGTGGAACTTGATGGTCGATGCAACGATACTGACCGACGAATAATCTTCGAACACAGATCACATTTATTCGTTACAAACTTCAGCAGACAGCAGACTAATTGCTTTTTAGCTGCGAGTGAACTAATGGTACACATCTCACTGCAGCAATTTTTTTATATAAATTATATATATATATATATATATATATATATATATATATATATATATATATATATATATATATATATAACTGTGCGCGTAAAACTACAATTACAGTATCGACTAAGTTTATGGAGTACCAGGAACTGTGGTTATTTTATCCACAAATTTTCTAATTATGAATTTTGTGCAGTGGAAATCGAGCGAAACTACAATTTTGTTCCGAAAACCTACATCTAAAAGTAAAAACTCATATATTCTAAGCATTGACTATCGAGAGAAGTGTTTGACTTAACCATATTTACCAGTCTTTGTAACTACTGCAATTTTCTTAAACGAAGAAATATGTTTTTCCTAGCTGTGCAATAGTTTTAAAACTCTAATTTAGTTTCGTAATTTTTGGTATGTAATCATTTGTGCAGAAATTTTTCGTTAATGGATGCGTCAGGAACGTAATGTGTTTTAAAAGGTAATTAAGTTGGGCAGTAATCAGCCAATAAAAAAATCACAGAAAAAGTTTTTTTTTTTAAATTCTCAGAAATCTTGGCGAATGCTTGACTATGAATTTGTAATGTAGCGTTTTTAATAGGCTCTAAATATCATTGTTGTACTAAAACACATCAGTGAAGCATATCAGACATTCCTTTATGCACTAATATTATTTGAAAAAAAATATTTACCTGAGAATTCGGGGTTTGAGACATTACCCTCTTCTGGATCCGTGCCGGACAGACGAACACAGTGACGAAACTAAAACAATATACCTGAAAATACAACGGAAACAGCACAGACCGACATAGTAGCCTTCCTGCAACAAAATAGTTACTACCTACCTTCTGGGAGCTGACCTCGGCTCTCGTCATCAGGCACAGACTGACAGCTGACACTGGTTTCCAGCGCACGCTTTCAGTTTGTTTGTGCCTGATGAAAGGAGTAGATGTCAGTTCCCCTAACTTCACAACTGTTTCGTTGTATGAAGCCTATCTGTGTTGATCTGTGCTGTCCACAATTGTTTTTATCATTGGGTGTGTCTGTTCACCGCTGCGTTGTTGTGTTGTTTAGATTATTTGTTTAGTATCAACGTAGTGTTCGTTCATGGTTGTTGTTTGTCTGTGCTGTTAATTTATTTATTTAGAAATTTGTTTTTAACTTTATTCCTTCCAAGGAATTCTCTGTGCTGCCTAGGTACTAAAATTTTTAACATCAACTGATTTTGTCTTTTTCGCCATGTGTTTATGTACTCGTATTTTTATACAATTTTTAAGGCATTTCAATAACATCCAAAGGTAAACCACAGTGGCGTTTTCAAGGAAGTTGTTTTAAATTATTCTTTCCCATTTCAATAATCCTTTACAAACTTATTATATGCGGCTTCAAACTTGTCGATGACGTAAAATAGATAACGAACAGTATGATTAAAAATTATCTTACAAGTCAAGTAGTTATAACTGGGCTAGGAAAACTTTGACCTAAAACATTTGGTGTTATATCATTAAACGCACAATTTTCTGGCGTGTTGAAATACAGCTGATTCCAACGCAAAGTACTTTTTTTTGTCTTTGCTCTTTGTGTAATAATAGTAGAAACGCTTGACCGGAATGTGCGACGTTTACTTTATTTCCTCAGTTAGCCCTAACACATAATTTTTTAATCCTAGCTCCTATAGGATAATGCGTTACACAGTTTGGTGAAGGTGAAAAATATGTGTGGTGGTATTGTGCAGTAATTCATTTCCAAAACACAAAACGTCACCATTGGTTAGTACATACACTACTTGAATTACTAAGTAAATGGCAACCGGTTCTGATTCAAGTGTCAACGCTGCTTTCCAGTTATAATTGTATTAATCCAAGAATACACCAAATTACAACCTATTTCGCTTCCAAGTTTCATCGCAGTTTTGGCGTCCAAAATATCGATTGCTCGAGTTGCACTATCGACTTATATCCCAATCACTCCATTGATCGATCAAGGTTCCGCTGGAAATGCATTGCATGATTATAACTGATCTTTTTTCGAAATCATATTCATCGATTTTGTTTCAAATTATTTAGTTCTAGTGGAAAAATAAGATTTCCCATTCTCACTGGCCAGTAATTTATGCAGACATAGAAAACTCTTTTGCGTAAGAATATCTACACTTTACTTCAGTAAGAAACTATAAAAAGAGTTTCATATTATGATAGTTATTTCCGCTTATAATTTTGCTACACAGTAAAATAAATAATACATTATATTAATATAAATAATACATTCTGGACCCAATTTGATGTCCACCAAAGATACTGCAGCACCACTGTCAATGAACACTGAGATTTCTGTCCCAAAAATCTTTGTTTTTCGACTTTACACCCCATCACACTTATATAGGGACATTTTATTTTTCCGGAACGAGTTAATAACCCGAGAATAACTCGCCCAAACTAGTTTCCCTGTTTCTTACTGTTTGGTTGCGATTTACAATCCCATTGCATTTGTACTCGTTGGTTACACTTAAAAAAAAAAATAGGTTTTCCATCAGTGGTCCTCTGGGATCTAGAAAAGGTTCTAGAACAAGATACTTGTGCTGTGTTCCCATAAGTACTTTTCCGATGCTGACTGTTCGGTTGTGAGGAGTTTCTGTTACAATTATTTCTATTTTCATTTCTAAATCTCAAGTTTTCCCTGTGTGTCGGTTGAACGCGCAGTGCTTCAATTTCTCCATGCTTTTCCCTATTTTTGAATTTATGGTGTCTGTTTCCCTGACATTTCGAAAAGGGACTTGTTCTGTTTTTATGTTACCTCCCTGACATCTGTCGATTTTTTTTGAGTAGTATAGCCCGTCCTCAATGTTTCCTAAATTGCCTAACAGCTGAGCAACAGGGTTGTTAGGAAACATAACTTTCTGTACTATGTCAGGTCTCAGTTCTCGCAACAAATATCTTACTTTATTGGCTTCCCACATTTGGCGTCAAGCCGATGACATTGGTGTAACACATCATAAACAAAGGGTTTCTCATCATCCTGTACCCTTGCCTGAAGTCTTAGTTCCAGGTCTTCCATCTGTCCTACTCGAATGAAGGCTGCTTTCAAAGGAGTGGCTAATTCCTCAGAAGTGTTCCAGCTTTCCAAGTTGTTTTCATAACTGTCGTACCAGCGTCTAGATGGTCCCCTGAGAAATGTGGGTAAATAATAAATGAATTACTGGTCATTCCAACCATTAACCTTATTTGCTCTTTTAAACTGTTTTAAATATTTCCCCTTTCTTCGCACTGCTTTCCACATATATAACCTGGGTCTACAAAAAAAATTGTCCCGCTTCCATTGTGTCTGAAATGTCTAAATTTGGGGTTAAATCTAAGGATCGTAATTTCTCTTATAAATTCGACAAAGGCTCCTCATCCAAAATAGTTCTTGGTCCTAAATTCTGTATCCTTGTCTTGTCATCCTCACAGAAGCCAACAGTGTTGTGGTAAGACATGCCCAGCCATTAAAGTTCAGTGTTCAGACAATAATTAGACTAAAAGAAGAACTTAACCAAAAAATGCTCATAAATATCCAATATTATATATTGTGTTGAAGCATTTAACCCGTTAAATTCATTTCACGAGTTAAGTTCTGCAAAACCATAAAAATAATATTAATGTAAGCAATGGCATATTAAAATATAATCTCTTCGTACAGACGTATGAAAATAAACCAAGAAAACTTCAGAGTTGTTAGAGTATGTTGGATGTCAGTGATGAAGTTTTAAATTTACTACATTTTCCCATGAAACTGAAAATTTCAAATAGGCCTACTAGAGATTCGATTTTATTCGAGGGTTCGGGGATCACACCTTCCCATCCTTACTATCTATATATATATATATAATTCATCCTTTTAATTTTAAAGGTAACTTACTAAAAATGATTTTATGTGAAATATATATTTTTTCCAGGCTTTAAAATATATGTTTTTAACCATCTTCGAGCAATGATTGAAGTAAAATATTCTAAAACGTTGAATGGATTTAGCTTTAAGCCTCGTATGCATCGGAATTATTAGAGACGGTGAAAGATGTTGAGCATTAGCGAAGTAAATGGTTGGGGAAAAGGCGAGCAAGGAACACCCACCGACATAAGGCAACATCCGCCATGTTTTCCACTTGTAAATGTTACGGCCACGACCCTGCTAGCAATCAAACTTGGATGGTCTTAAGTGGGAGGTGACTTATATAAACACCCACCTCCCAACAGATAAAAAAAATAATGTTTAAAATTTTAAGAAACATTTGTGTCAATTGAAATTCAGTTGTGAACATCTTTTACATAATGATGCATAAAGGGTTCAGAAATTTTTTTTGCGAGGGTATTTTCAATATAAACATTTGACTTTAATTAAAATACTCATCTGCTATTTTATATGTGTAATCACTAATAATATCGTTAATATCTTGATATAATTAAATATAAAATAATAAAAAACAACTAAAGGCTGTAACTAACAAAGCGTCTTTTGAAACATTTAAAGCTCTTAAAAAAAATTGCTAGTTACATGAAAAAATTAATTTATTAGTAGAATAGGAAAGTATTTCCGGCGCCGGGTTTCAGGCCGTGGAGCATCATAATTCTAGTTAAAGGTTTAATGTTAGAAATTTTAATATTTTAAACATTTTTATGATTTAAAAAAAAATATATTAAAAAATTACACGTTAACTCTCGCCGGGATCAAACCAAGGACCAGAATCAATTAAGTTACTAAACATTTGATGTAGGCTATTTTTTATTATTTATTTTAGGAATTTTTTGGTCAAAAATTAAAAAAAAAAAATTGAATTTTATGGTCAAGGTAATCCAAGATGTTCGTCGGTTGCTTAGGGTGACTTGCTCTTTTGACTCTTAAGCCGTTTTTAGGAACTTTGTTTTTTTCTAAGGCAAAAGTTTTTTGAGGGTTTTTGAGTTCCAAATTTTTGAATTGTCGAGGAACAAAACGAGAAATTTTCCCTCAAAATGTGAATTTTCCCCTTGAAATAGAAACATTTCTAGGAATTTTGAAACATTCTGAGTCATTTTTGAGTCATTGAGGAACTTTTTAGAAATTTTGAGTTCGACGTGACGTCACAATCCAAGATGGCGGTCGGCTCCACGGTCTTGAAGCCTGGCGCCGGAGGTACTTCCCTATTCTACTTTTAATGTTACAAAATCTACGATTGTTTTTTTAATTTTGTATCTACAAAAGGGATCCAGGTCACGATTTTCTCATTATTTACAAAATAAATTAATGATATAATCAAAGGCCTGAATATTAAAAATAAACATTTTTAATCCCTAGAGTAATTATGTTTATAAAAGTTGTAGAAAACTTTTGAACACAATCATATAACCGTTATAATTATAACAAGTTATTAATTTTATTCATATCACATTTACACTAAATCGTTATAAATTATATTCGGACTAATGTCTATAGATACATGGACAACCCCCTAATTTCTTTTCGCATAAGCCAAATACTTCAGTAGAAGTGCAGGCTTCAGCATAGTAGTTAAAGTAACTTACAATAAGCGTGTGTTAAATATATTTAATAAATAAATTAGCTTTGAACAGCTCATTAAGCAAATTGTATCTTATCCCCGTGCCCAACCAGATAAGATACGAGTTCTGACCTCTATCAATAGAATGGTGGGATTTCCAAATACAGTTCCAATTTATGTGGATCACAGGCATTAGAAATAAAGATTAAAGTATGTATGTTTATTACGTCCAATAAAGGCAAAGATTTTGATTTCATTCTCTTCTCGCAACAAAATCCTAATCACCATTTTAAGTTACGAAAAACAAAATCAGATAATTAAATACGATATGCACATTAATGCCATTAGTAAATATATCCCTAGTTGAGTATGTATTTTGGTACGTACTCATGACAGATAACTAACTTTGCATACAATTAAAAGTTAATACGTTTAGGTTTCTCTTTCTGGAAAACTTTTATGACTAAACTTTTATGATTTAAACAGTTAATTGACAGGGCGTGCTGAGATGAGTATTCAAGTAAGTTATGTGTATGACATATGCAATTTACCTCTTATAATGCTGGTAAACCCTAAAAATAAAAAAAACTGTTTTCACAAAACCAACTGGTGCTTACTTTCAAAACACGTCAGAATTAATGATTTTTCGAGTACGGAATCTTTATAGTCAGTAGCCGACATGAACATAAAGACCTACTGATAATTATCTGTTCAAGATAGAGGTGGATAGTGATTGCGAACCTTGAGCCCATCAGGTGTTGATGATGACACCTACAAGTGAGATCAACAGTTTTGTTCAGCGCTGGCACGGTATAAAACCGTCTACGTTGCACGTGAACCAATCACAAGTCAGTAGTGTGTCTGGACGAAGATTCTTCTATCAGGCAAAATGAAAGGTAATCAACATATTTTTAGTTAAGGTGTGATATAAATTTTTGTACAATATTCTTGATTTAAAAGCATCTTCTTCGTTTATTCAAAGTAATTTTATAATGAAAACTAAAATAACGGACTTTTTTCTGCATGTTTTTTTTTCACCAGCTATTGTTTCACTTGCGCAACATTGCTTCATAGTCTGTACCTCATTCAAAAAAGTTACCTACCTATTAGCAGAGCACTTACTAGTGTTTTGCATATCAGCTTTAAATGCTGTATTTACATCCAACGTGGTTCCACATGAAGACATTTTAAGTGAACAAATTATCATGAAATAAAAATATATCCGTTGACGATTTTCCGTGTGGTTAATGTTCTATCAATATATGTTGGGGGTTTACCTATCATGGGAACCAATTGAAATACAGAACAAACATTTTAAAATTAAAACAATTTAATACGTTCTGACAGTTACTAACAAAATAATATCTAAATTATTATTTTATTAACTATGTTGTTGTTTAAAAATAGTAGACAAAGTTTACTAAAGAATTTTTTTTAACACGCAATAAAGAGAAAAAAGATCATTCTGAGAATGATAGGTAAAATAATTCCATAATATGCATTAACGAGTGCAATATTTTTTTATTACTCTTCATGCAGCAAGAATTTAAGCCAATCACTAAAAAAAAAAAAAAAATTGGTTGTCTGTAAGGTCGGTTTACGGACGATAGTTTAACGTGCATTGTGTCGCAGCCAAGGGCCGAATAGTTCCGGAAGTGGCCGAAGGGTGCCGAGGAGGCCGAGTCGAGCTCGCCTGCCTTCCAGACTATTCGCGAGGCGCGCTTCTCTTCTCCTCGCTTCTCCTCGCTTCTCTTCTCTTCTCCTCGCTTCTCCTCGCTTCTCCTCGCTTCTCTTCTCTTCTCCTCGCTTCTCCTCACTTCTCCTCGCTTCTCTTCTCTTCTCCTCGCTTCTCCTCACTTCTCCTCGCTTCTCTTCTCTTCTCCTCGCTTCTCCTCGTTTCTCTTCTCCTCGCTTCTCCTCGCTTCTCCTCGCTTCTCCTCGCTTCTCTTCTCTTCTCCTCGCTTCTCCTCGCTTCTCCTCGCTTCTCCTCGCTTCTCTTCTCTTCTCCTCGCTTCTCCTCACTTCTCCTCGCTTCTCTTCTCTTCTCCTCGCTTCTCCTCGTTTCTCTTCTCCTCGCTTCTCCTCGCTTCTCCTCGCTTCTCCTCGCTTCTCTTCTCTTCTCCTCGCTTCTCCTCGCTTCTCCTCGCTTCTCCTCGCTTCTCCTCGCTTCTCTTCTCTTCTCCTCGCTTCTCCTCGCTTCTCCTCGCTTCTCTTCTCTTCTCCTCGCTTCTCTTCTCCTCGCTTCTCTTCTCTTCTCCTCGCTTCGCGCCAGCGGGCGGGAACTTGGGATAATCGCGAGTCGGGAATAACGAAGCGATCGGGGAAAGCGCTCGGGCAAGAAACCACGCGTGTGTTCGCCTCACGCGACGACGGGTGACCGTCAGAGAGCGAAGCCAAGCTGGATGGACCAGTTCCAAGCCGAGAATCTCCCACAAGCGAGTCCGGTGTTTCGCAATAGTGTCATAACGTTTCATTGCGCGCTGGTAGATGCGCCTGTTTGAAGCCCTTAACGATACACGACAGCTTTAATTTGGTTGACTATGAATTACATAATCTGCTGTTGAGTTAAAAAAAAAAATAACAGGCAAAATCATTGTATGACATATAACAAAAAATTTTTTCCTCTATTATTACCTGGAGAAAAATTTATTTCTAACATTTTGGAAACATTGTCATAAAATTAATTATTTGAACATGGATATTGAAAGTTTTCATTTCATAATGATAATTATTGTGTGTGTCAATTTATTATTTTTAATCTGACGCCAATATAAGTTTACATTAATAGGGTTTACAGATTAAAATAAAAAAATGGGATAGTTATTTACTAACTGTGAATTCTTCAGTTTTGTTATCAAGATCACGAAGAGAAAATGCAAACGTAAGAATTTTAGTTTATGCTAATTTTTCTTTAATTACAATGTACACAAACATAGGTGGAAACATAAATTGATAACGCCAGTCGACACTGAGTTGCAGCGTTTTCGAAATCCAATGTTTTAGAAGAAAAATTTTAAATGTTCAAATTCTATATCGTTAAAAATATATATTTTTAGTCAGTTACGTTAAGATAATCTTACACGTAAGAAAATATTTAATTAGAAGCTCTCAAAATAGCTTCGAATGGTTTTACAGACAAAATGTAACTGAAAACCCATTTTGAACCGACAAAAAATATTTATGGGATCTACATTTTATCTTGCTCTATGCCTTCTTCCAACAAAAAGACGGCGTTGAAACTAAAAAAAATATGTAAACTACGCTTCACTGCCGACTAAAGTGCGCTCGAACATGCAGCCTTGTGCGTAGAGGCGATAACACATTAAGTGCTTCAGGGAGTGTCGCGCTTGTGCACGTGACACTCGCACATATGCCAGCCTCCCGTCAGGTGGAACTCTTGAACCCGCACTCTGCAAGTACGATATAACTTTTTTTGAATCTAGGGAGTACAGCGTTCAACCTGGAAACTTTTCACTTGATCTGACTGACCTGAAAAAAGTAAACGTCGTTCCTTTTTTTTTATCAGAGGACTATTTTTATGCTTCAGGATTTCATTTTTCACTGTGCTCATCTATTGCAGATTTTTTTTTTTTGAAAAATACAGCGGCAGTTCATTAGTACCAATGCTTCCGAATCAATCACGAAAAATGCAAGGTCACGTAGCTTATATTTATAAAATTTCCATAAAAAAGTAATTAGGTATATATTTCACCAGCGTTAAAATAGGAACTTCTTATTACAAACAATTCTAAAAGAAGAAAATATCCATCTCAGATTCTAAAAGTAAAACTACACAAAGCGAGGAAAGACAACAAATAAGACAGCAAAGGGCTCAGTCTTCAGTCAGAAACGAAGTTGAACAAAAAATAAATATAAGTGTTATTAAGTGTAGGAACTTTGAAAAGAAAAAAAGATACCCCATATCAAGGTTCTTACGTCTAAAATATCTAAGTCCAATATAATACTTGCTCTTAATTAAATCATTAATCCAAAATATAAAACAAAAGTAACTAAGATATAATATATATGATGCAAGGGTAAAATGAATATTTGGCAGTGGAGGATGGTTTGAAATTAAAAAAAAAGCACACGTTAGAAGTGGCATGATTAAGAAACAGAGTTAACATACACTCTAAAAGTTTTTTCGAAGTTTATTAAAGTAAAATGATAAAACGAGTGAAGTGAGATGATAAAAATAAATAATAGGCTACATGCTCAGGTAAAACCGACTGACGCTATGTAGTGACGTCAGCCCACGGCAGGAGATAATATCCAGGCCTGTCAACCATCGTTGGTGACAGTTTCACGGTAGTCGTGCACCTGGTCGTACGCTATTAACTACCCAAAAAAAAAAAATTGGTTGTCTGTAAAGTTGGTTTACGGACGATAGTTTAACGTGACAACGTCATAACAAAACATTGATGAAATGATTGCATACTTTTATGAATAAAATTGAATATTTTTTATTGAATTATCACTATTTTGTATGGATACAAAGAAGGAGTGAAATGAAATCTACAATTTAATTGATAAATTTACTTTTTTTTTTGCACTCATTAATTCAAATATGTTTATTACTTTAACGAACAGATTATTTTAACTATAACTTTTATACATGTTTGCTATTTAACTTCTTCCAATCTGTGTTATTCTGTTAAGGATAGGACGATGATAGGAAAAGTAGGAAACGAAGGGGAGTGTTTCAATGATGATGTGGATGAAAATGGCTTACCCAACACCAAGATGCAGTCAAAAATAATATATTTGCGCCACGGACTCTGCAGCAATGCTAGGAGGAACGGGTTAGCAAAGAGCGATGAAAATGTTACGTTGAAATGCATGAAAACAAAATTACGCCACGGACTCGGTCGCAATGCTAGGAGGTTCAGGTTAGCAAAGTGCAATATAAAATGAGTGCAACGGGACACAGCGAAACGGGACAATGTGCATAACGGGACACAGCGACACGGGATAATGTGCGTAACGGGACACTTTTTTGTGCGTGCAGCCGGCGTTCATCGATTTATTAGACGTTGTCACGTCAAAACATGTATTAGCATATCGGTGTAACCACGTCATTTTTTCTTATGTTTGTGGGAGAATGTTTTCCATCTGATGAAAAGAAGGTTCCTTTCATCACGTTTTGAACGAGCCTTAGCACCAGGCGGGCACTGCGTTTGCGTGCGCTGTTTTATAGACGCGTATTTCGGTTATTTTCCTGGTAAACCACGGCTAGCTAATAACGCGGGTGTTAGTTTATCTGAACAACCATCTAAAACTACCTTTCTCACTTTTGGTTTTCTCTAAAGTTACGTTGTTGAATGTAGTGAAAATTAAAACCTTTCACAAAAATAACCTTCAAAACCAAAATCAAATTTGAAAATTTTTTCAACCCGACAAAAAAATATAATGATATGTTATAATGCAAATAAATTATTCGTTTGGGAACATAACGCCACGTATATAAATACACTTGAAAAAGTTTATAAACACAAATTACCATCACTTATAATCACAATAAATAAATGATTTTTACTCTATGCACCAATAAAGAATATGATTTAAAAGGACATGTATATTTTTTATTAGAATGTAGCCTTTTTTCTTTCAGTAAAATTTTTGTTGATTATGCGCGCACAACGATAACATTCTCTCATAATTTTTTCATAACGTCCTAAAGAAGTATAACTTCAAAAAGTTCTTACCATTGAGCTAATATTAAACTGCAGGTTCCTTTAATTTTCGAATACATTTTAAATGTCCCTAGAATATTTCTACTTACATTTCATGTTTTAGTATATAAAATCTATCAAATAATTTGCTCTTGCCTATAAATTATGCTTTAATGATGCAATTGTGCACTGATATTTAGTTTTTTCATAAATGAAATAGGTTTTATTGGAAATTTTGCAATTTAATGTGTATTTTATAAGTATGAGCAAGATTTAATTATGACACTTAATATCTTACAACAAAAGGCCTGTAAAATATTTTTTTAAATGCCAAAAAAAATTCAATTAAAGAGTTGAAAAACATTCTACTATATTGAAGTACTTTTAATATTATTAAACTTTCGTAACTTCACTAAATGTTTTTTTTTAATTATCATAATTCTCCTTTAGTTAGTTAAATATTATTTAATCTAGTAAAATAATGATTCCTTAATCCAATTTAAAGCCTTTTATCACAATTTTTTTGTAGTCCATAGTATTGCCCGAAATGCGTAATTTTACTATAAGTTGCAGGCAAAAAGACGCGTTGTAGTAAGTCTTGTTTCTGTACATCCAGTGCAGTAGTAATAGTAAAATCCGTGCAAGTTTTATAAACAATAATAATAATGTGAAGTGTGCACAGCTGCAATTACATCTCAAAAAGTCATTATTTAACCAAATTGGAGGCTTTAACTTTAAGGTGCGCCCTAGCCCTTCAATTTTCCCTAAACAGTAGCACGAAACGAGATCACGGCTGTATGGCTGACCGACTTTCGCCTCTTCGCTTCGCGCCAGTGAGCGTCAACCCCGTCGCGGCGCTTCGCTTCTCCTCTCCTCGCTTTGCTTCGCTTCGCGCCAGTGAGCGTCAACCTTGTCGCGGCACTTCGCTTCTCCTCTCCTCGCTTTGCTTCGCTTCGTGCCAGTGAGCGTCAACCCTGTCGCGGCGCTTCGCTTCTCCTCACCTCGCTTTGCTTCGCTTCGCGCCAGTGAGCGTCAACCCTGTCGCGGCGCTTCGCTTCTCCTCTCCTCGCTTTGCTTCGCTTCGCGCCAGTGAGCGTCAACCCTGTCGCGGCACTTAGCTTCTCCTCTCCTCGCTTTGCTTCGCTTCGCGCCAGTGAGCGTCAACACTGTCGCGGCGCTTCGCTTCTCCTCTCCTCGCATCGCTTCGCTTCGCGCCAGTGAGCGTCAACCCTGTCGCGGCATTTCGCTTCTCCTCTCCTCGCTTTGCTTCGCTTCGTGCCAGTGAGCGTCAACCCTGTCGCGGCACTTCGCTTCTCCTCTCCTCGCTTTGCTTCGCTTCGCGCCAGTGAGCGTCAACCCTGTCGCGGCGCTTCGCTTCTCCTCTCCTCGCATCGCTTCGCTTCGCGCCAGTGAGCGTCAACCCTGTCGCGGCGCTTCGCTTCTCCTCTCCTCGCTTTGCTTCGCTTCGTGCCAGTGAGCGTCAACCCTGTCGCGGCGCTTCGCTTCTCCTCTCCTTGCTTTGCTTCGCTTCGCGCCAGTGAGCGTCAACCCTGTCGCGGCGCTTCGCTTCTTCTCTCCTCGCATCGCTTCGCTTCGCGCCAGTGAGCGTCAACCCTGTCGCGGCGCTTCGCTTCTCCTCTCCTCGCTTTGCTTCGCTTCGTGCCAGTGAGCATCAACCCTGTCGCGGCGCTTCGCTTCTCCTCTCCTTGCTTTGCTTCGCTTCGCGCCAGTGAGCGTCAACCCTGTCGCGGCGCTTCGCTTCTCCTCTCCTCGCTTTGCTTCGCTTCGTGCCAGTGAGCATCAACCCTGTCGCGGCGCTTCGCTTCTCCTCTCCTTGCTTTGCTTCGCTTCGCGCCAGTGAGCATCAACCCTGTCGTGGCGCTTCGCTTCTCCTCTCCTCTCCTCGCATCGCTTCGCTTCGCGCCAGTGAGCATCAACCCTGTCGTGGCGCTTCGCTTCTCCTCTCCTCTCCTCGCATCGCTTCGCTTCGCGCCAGTGAGCATCAACCCTGTCGTGGCGCTTCGCTTCTCCTCTCCTCGCTTCGCTACGCTTCGCTTCGCGCCAGTGAGCGTCAACCCTGTCGCGGCGCTTCGCTTCTCCTCTCCTCGCTTTGCTTCGCTTCTCGCCAGTGAGCGTCAACCCTGTCGCGGCGCTTCGCTTCTCCTCTCCTCGCATCGCTTCGCTTCGCGCCAGTGAGCGTCAACACTGTCGCGGCGCTTCGCTTCTCCTCTCCTCGCTTTGTATCGCTAAGTGCCAGTGAGCGTCAACCCTGTCGCGGCGCTTCGCTTCTCCTCTCCTCGCTTCGCTTCGCTTCGTGACAGTGAGCGTCAACCCTGTCGCGGCGCTTCGCTTCTCCTCACCTCGCTTTGCTTCGCTTCGCGCCAGTGAGCGTCAACCCTGTCGCGGCGCTTCGCTTCTCCTCTCCTCGCTTTGCTTCGCTTCGCGCCAGTGAGCAACAACCCTGTCGCGGCGCTTCGCTTCTCCTCTCCTCGCTTTGCTTCGCTAAGTGCCAGTGAGCGTCAACCCTGTCGCGGCGCTTCGCTTCTCCTCGTCTCGCTTTGCTTCGCTAAGTGCCAGTGAGCGTCAACCCTGTCGCGGCGCTTCGCTTCTCCTCTCCTCGTTTTGCTTCGCTAAGTGCCAGTGAGCGTCAACCCTGTCGCGGCGCTTTGCTTCTCCTCACCTCGCTTCGCTTCGCTTCGTGCCAGTGAGCGTCAACCCTGTCGCGGCGCTTCGCTTCTCCTCTCCTCGCTTTGCTTCGCTAAGTGCCAGTGAGCGTCAACCCTGTCGCGGCACTTCGCTTCTCCTCTCCTCGCTTTGCTTCGCTAAGTGCCAGTGAGCGTCAACCCTGTCGCGGCGCTTCGTTTCTCCTCTCCTCGCTTTGCTTCGCTAAGTGCCAGTGAGCGTCAACCGTGTCGCGGCGCTTCGCTTCTCCTCTCCTCGCTTTGCTTCGCTAAGTGCCAGTGAGTGTCAACCCTGTCGCGGCGCTTCGCTTCTCCTCTCCTCGCTTTGCTTCGCTTCGCGCCAGTGAGCATCAACCCTGTCGCGGCGCTTCGCTTCTCCTCTCCTCGCTTTGCTTCGCTTCGTGCCAGTGAGCGTCAAACCTGTCGCGGCGCTTCGCTTCTCCTCTCCTCGCTTTGCTTCGCTTCGTGCCAGTGAGCGTCAACCCTGTCGCGGCGCTTCGCTTCTCCTCTCGTCGCTTTGCTTCGCTAAGTGCCAGTGAGCGTCAACCCTGTCGCGGCGCTTCGCTTCTCCTCTCCTCGCATCGCTTCGCTTCGCGCCAGTGAGCGTCAACCCTGTCGCGGCGCTTCGCTTCTCCTCTCCTCGCTTTGCTTCGCTTCGCGCCAGTGAGCGTCAACCCTGTCGCGGCGCTTCGCTTCTCCTCTCCTCGCTTTGCTTCGCTAAGTGCCAGTGAGCGTCAACCCTGTCGCGGCGCTTCGCTTCTCCTCTCCTCGCTTTGCTTCGCTTCGTGCCAGTGAGCGTCAACACTGTCGCGGCGCTTCGCTTCTCCTCTCCTCGCATCGCTTCGCTTCGCGCCAGTGAGCGTCAACCCTGTCGCGGCGCTTCGCTTCTCCTCTCCTTGCTTTGCTTCGCTTCGTGCCAGTGAGCGTCAACCCTGTCGCGGCACTTCGCTTCTCCTCTCCTCGCTTTGCTTCGCTTCGCGCCAGTGAGCGTCAACCCTGTCGCGGCGCTTCGCTTCTCCTCTCCTCGCATCGCTTCGCTTCGCGCCAGTGAGTGTCAACCCTGTCGCGGCGCTTCGCTTCTCCTCTCCTCGCTTTGCTTCGCTAAGTGCCAGTGAGCGTCAACCCTGTCGCGGCGCTCCGCTTCTCCTCGTCTCGCTTTGCTTCGCTTCGCGCCAGTGAGCGTCAACCCTGTCGCGGCGCTTCGCTTCTCCTCACCTCGCTTCGCTTCGCTTCGTGCCAGTGAGCGTCAACCCTGTCGCGGCGCTTCGCTTCTCCTCTCCTCGCTTTGCTTCGCTAAGTGCCAGTGAGTGTCAACCCTGTCGTGGCGCTTCGCTTCTCCTCTCCTCGCTTCGCTTCGCTTCGTGCCAGTGAGCGTCAACCCTTTCGCGGCGCTTCGCTTCTCCTCACCTCGCTTTGCTTCGCTTCGCGCCAGTGACCGTCAACCCTGTCGCTGCGCTTCGCTTCTCCTCTCCTCGCTTTGCTTCGCTTCGCGCCAGTGAGGAACAACCCTGTCGCGGCGCTTCGCTTCTCCTCTCCTCGCTTTGCTTCGCTAAGTGCCAGTGAGCGTCAACCCTGTCGCGGCGCTTCGCTTCTCCTCGTCTCGCTTTGCTTCGCTAAGTGCCAGTGAGCGTCAACCCTGTCGCGGCGCTTCGCTTCTCCTCACCTCGCTTCGCTTCGCTTCGTGCCAGTGAGCGTCAACCCTGTCGCGGCGCTTCGCTTCTCCTCTCCTCGCTTTGCTTCGCTAAGTGCCAGTGAGCGTCAACCCTGTCGCGGCGCTTCGCTTCTCCTCTCCTCGCTTTGCTTCGCTAAGTGCCAGTGAGCATCAACCCTGTCGCGGCGCTTCGTTTCTCCTCTCCTCGCTTTGCTTCGCTTCGCGCCAGTGAGCGTCAACCCTGTCGCGGCGCTTCGCTTCTCCTTTCCTCGCTTTGCTTCGCTTCGTGCCAGTGAGCGTCAACCCTGTCGCGGCGCTTTGCTTCTCCTCTCCTCGCTTTGCTTCGCTTCGTGCCAGTGAGCGTCAAACCTGTCGCGGCGCTTCGCTTCTCCTCTCCTCGCTTTGCTTCGCTAAGTGCCAGTGAGCGTCAACCCTGTCGCGGCGCTTCGCTTCTCCTCTCCTCGCATCGCTTCGCTTCGCGCCAGTGAGCGTCAACCCTGTCGCGGCGCTTCGCTTCTCCTCTCCTCGCTTTGCTTCGCTTCGCGCCAGTGAGCGTCAACCCTGTCGCGGCGCTTCGCTTCTCCTCTCCTCGCTTTGCTTCGCTAAGTGCCAGTGAGCGTCAACCCTGTCGCGGCGCTTCGCTTCTCTCCTCGCTTTGCTTCGCTTCGTGCCAGTGAGCGTCAACACTGTCGCGGCGCTTCGCTTCTCCTCTCCTCGCATCGCTTCGCTTCGCGCCAGTGAGCGTCAACCCTGTCGCGGCGCTTCGCTTCTCCTCTCCTCGCTTTGCTTCGCTTCGTGCCAGTGAGCGTCAACCCTGTCGCGGCACTTCGCTTCTCCTCTCCTCGCTTTGCTTCGCTTCACGCCAGTGAGCGTCAACCCTGACGCGGCGCTTCGCTTCTCCTCTCCTCGCATCGCTTCGCTTCGCGCCAGTGAGCGTCAACCCTGTCGCGGCGCTTCGCTTCTCCTCTCCTCGCTTTGCTTCGCTTCGTGCCAGTGAGCGTCAACCCTGTCGCGGCGCTTCGCTTCTCCTCTCCTTGCTTTGCTTCGCTTCGCGCCAGTGAGCGTCAACCCTGTCGCGGCGCTTCGCTTCTCCTCTCCTCGCATCGCTTCGCTTCGCGCCAGTGAGCGTCAACCCTGTCGCGGCGCTTCTCTTCTCCTCTCCTCGCTTTGCTTCGCTTCGTGCCAGTGAGCGTCAACCCTGTCGCGGCGCTTCGCTTCTCCTCTCCTTGCTTTGCTTCGCTTCGCGCCAGTGAGCGTCAACCCTGTCGCGGCGCTTCGCTTCTCCTCTCCTCGCTTTGCTTCGCTTCGTGCCAGTGAGCGTCAACCCTGTCGCGGCGCTTCGCTTCTCCTCTCCTTGCTTTGCTTCGCTTCGCGCCAGTGAGCATCAACCCTGTCGTGGCGCTTCGCTTCTCCTCTCCTCTCCTCGCATCGCTTCGCTTCGCGCCAGTGAGCATCAACCCTGTCGTGGCGCTTCGCTTCTCCTCTCCTCTCCTCGCATCGCTTCGCTTCGCGCCAGTGAGCATCAACCCTGTCGTGGCACTTCGCTTCTCCTCTCCTCGCTTCGCTACGCTTCGCTTCGCGCCAGTGAGCGTCAACCCTGTCGCGGCGCTTTGCTTCTCCTCTCCTTGCTTTGCTTCGCTTCGCGCCAGTGAGCGTCAACCCTGTCGCGGCACTTCGCTTCTCCTCTTTTCGCTTTTCTTCGCTTCGCGCCAGTGAGTGTCAACCCTGTCGCGGCACTTCGCTTCTCCTCTCCTCGCTTTGCTTCGCTTCGCGCCAGTGAGGGTCAACCCTGTCGCGGCGCTTCGCTTCTCCTCTCTTCGCTTTGCTTCGCTTCGCGCCAGAGAGGGTCAACCCTGTCGCGGCGCTTCGCTTCTCCTCTCCTCGCTTTGCTTCGCTTCGCGCCAGTGAGGGTCAACCCTGTCGCGGCGCTTCGCTTCTTCTCTCCTCGCTTCGCTTCGCTTCGCGTCAGTAGACGCGCACCTTCAGAATTCTTCAAGGGTACGAGTGTACGCGGAAAGCAATACACCAATGGGTGCCGGCCTATTCGTGTTTCTTGCGTAACAGGCACCTATTTGTCAAATATTTATCAACAGAATTTTTGAATTTAGGTATAATTTAAACAAGGCTTTGTGACATTATTAAATAATTTTAAGTAATAATTACATGCTCTACATGTGTAAAACTTCAGTATATGACCTATGACAGCTTAATCACTGCAACTCGGACACGACTTAATATGCACATTTCAAAGCTTGGCTAGTTATAAATCTACCCTCAAAATAAGCCAGTTCACAGATGTTTAGTTTTTAGAATTCTTGAATTTGCACAGCTGCAGAAAATACTAACCTATCTTCGTCCGAGAAAACATTCAATTATCGCTGGGTTTGTTAATACATTCTGCACCTTTTGTACACATTGCTACGAGGTTTAAGAACACGCCAAATGCTAAAAAAAATATACAGATTGTTTTGACGTTATTTCAATGAATTACGTAAAAGTTTATGATATATTTGGAAAATTATTTTAGACATACACCATTGTTTGTTAAAGAATGGACATGTTTGGTTCCTCGTTTTGTCTCTGTGTTGTCCAAGGTTGTTTGTTATTGTATTTACATTTCTGGTCGCCTTATGTCTCGTCGTTAGAAGACCACTGTGCTGGTATCCGCTGCCATATTGTTCTGATTTCTTCCACGGAAATTTCCATGTTGCCTTCACATACAAAATTTGACAAAATACTGGTTTTGGCTTGTTTTCTGTGTGCTTCTGTATTTTTTTCTTTGTTCATTCTTCAGGTTTTTTTTTCCCACGACACAAACAGTGTAATGATGTTTGGCCAAAATAATGGTCCAAATAAAGTTTTTTATTTGTAACATGTTATCGTATGGTATATGGCATTTGGTGTGATTAATTTTGTGAATACGACGGAAGTCAATTAATGGAAAAGTGTAAAAACCACGGTGCTTCCATCAGGGGCAGATAGTGCAAAACAATGTTCGCAAATACAAAATGAAATGAAACTTCATAGTATTAATTGTTTAGTGAGTTTTAACAAATTGGGAAGTATTTATTTTCCAAAGCTGGGGATTAGTATTTTTTTAAAGTATTTTTTTTCTTTTATTGGAACCGTTTCCTAATATTGTTACCATTTATTTGAAGAGAAATACTGAGTTCGTAAGGGATAGCTCAATTAAGTTTTATCAATTATAATGTTAACATTATTAATAAATAATTTTACTTAAAAATATCTGATCACAAATCACTTTCACTTAAGAATGTTTATTCGCAAGTCACTCAATATCTATCAAGTTCCGCAGTTCGCACTCCTCACTGCAGCTAGGCTCGACAGTGGTTCTCCCCTTACCTCGCGCCTGTCCACACACACAGTCTCGCGCCACTCAGTCGCACTCTCTCGATCCCGCCACTCCGCGTCGCGCCACTCTCAGGGGGAGTATCACCCTCGACGATGTCGCACTTCCCTCCACTCGCGGTACTCTCCGAACTCTCCGAACTCTCCGAACTCTCCGAACTCTCCGAACTCTCCGAACTCTCCGAACTCTCCGAACTCTCCGAACTCTCCGAACTCTCCGAACTCTCCGAACTCTCCGAATTCTCCGAACTCTCCGAACTCTCCGAACTCTCCGAACTCTCCGAACTCTCCGAACTCTCCGAACTCTCCGAACTCTCCGAACTCTCCGAACTCTCCGAACTCTCCGAACTCTCCGAACTCTCCGAACTCTCCGAACTCTCCGAACTCTCCGAACTCTCCGAACTCTCCGAACTCTCCGAACTCTCCGAACGGAGGCCGGCGTCGTCTCTTGTATCCTCATGGCGTCCTCCTCGAAGGGACGAGAGCGGCTGTGACGCGCCGCGTCATTCCGAGCCGACCCGACGCGACGCCCGAACAGTCCAGAAAGGCGACGTTCATTCGCGCTACTCCACGCGGCGGCCTCGTGAAACCCTTCAGAATTCCCAGGCCGCTTAAAGTGTCAGTGACAATAGTCCGTGGCGGGAGGGTGAGCGGGGAGTGGAGGAGGATGGTCAGCCAGACCCTTGTAATTCGGCCAGGCACGCATGGCATGCGTGACGTCAAAGCCCGCGCGAAGCCGCAGCCAGACTCCCTGGTACCTGGCACGCGCCGAGGTCTTGCTTCCTAACACGCATTTAAAAATCCAGTTCGGAATTTCTCTCTGCGAATCGAATGATTCGACAGTCAACGTAGTTGCCCGGCAGCGAATTCTAGCTGCGTGTGCGAAAACTACGTGTGATTCGCGTCCAGAAATGGTAGTCGAGAACACACTTTGCTTTTTTTTTTGACGTGACAACGTCTAATAAATCGATGAACGCCGGCTGCTCGCACGAAAAAAGTGTCCCGTTACGCACGTTGTCCCGTTACGTTGTGTCCCGTTACGCTCATTGTACGCTTGCGCTGCATCTATCTCTATTCCAGTCGATTGGAACCACCATCTATTTGACTTTTTCGATGCACATTAAACTTGAAACACTCCCATTCGTTTCCTACTTTTCCTATCATCGTCCTATCCATAACAGAATAACACAGATTGGAAGAAGTTAAATAGCAAACATGTATAAAAGTTATAGTTAAAAAAATATCTTCGTTGAAGTAATAAACATATTTGAATTAATGTGCGCAAATAAAAGTAAATTTATCAATTAAATTGTAAATTTCATTTCACTCCTTCTTTGTAAATAGTGATAATTCAATAAAAATTATTCAATTTTATTCATAAAAGTATGCAATCATTTCATCAATGATTTTTTATGACGTTGTCACGTTAAACTATCGTCCGTAAACCGACTTTACAGACAACCAATATTTTATCGAGTGTCCCGAGGCCTGATCTACGAGTGTGTCTGCGACACGAGAAGCAACGAGGTGCTCGATGGCTCGGCGTGTGTCCGCAGCAGCCCTGCTCGCCCTCGCCCTCGCCCTCGCCCTGGGCCTGGCCGCGTGCGCGCGCGCCGCCGATGACGTCACGGCCATCCACGTGAGCCAGTGGCAGCAGTTCAAGGACAAGTGCAACCACAGCTCCAGCGAGTACGACCCCAGCTTCTTCCCCGTCGGCAACCTGGACGACTGCAACAAGTACTTCGACTGCCGCGGCTCCTTCCTGCCCATGTTCCACTGCCCCGACGGCCAGGACTTCAACGCCAAGGTCGGCGACTTGCTCTCATGACTTACCTTGGAAACACACCACATCGCACCTGTGTTTTCGTACCATGTGCGTCTCTGCCTGAGGACGAGAGCAGATAGCAGTTCCCGAAACGTCGCCTGTTTTTGTTTTAGAAAACTGTTGTGTTTGTTTCGTCCTTTCGTTTTGTCGTGTTTTTGTCTCGTTTTGACTGTTGTGCTGCATTTTTTGGGTTCGGTATTTTTGTGCTGTCATCATTTGTGTTTTTTTTTTCTTCGTTTTGTGAGTCCTTTTTTCTTTGTTTTTCTTTGTTTGTTGACCATATTCTTGTTTTGGAGTATTGGATGGTGTTTATATCCTGACTACAGCAATTTTTTTGCTTAATTTGTGTTTTTGTCATTTGTGTTTTTTGTAGTTTCCTTCTACAGATAAATATGAGCATATCAATGGCGTATGTCCAAAAGCCTACATCAAGTCTAAGCTGTGTGTTTCTAAGCTGTGTGTTTCCAAGCCGTGTGTTTCCAAGCTGTGTGTTTCTGAGTTACGTGTTTCTAAGCTATGGCAGTTCTAGGATTTTGTATATTAAAGTTATGGTGTGTCTAAGTTATGATTTTTTTAAAGTTACGATTCTAAGTTGTGTGTTTTTTAAGTTACATGTTTCTTAGTTATAATCGTTCTAAAATACGTGTGGATTTTTTTTTCATGAATTTTAATTATAAGTGTTAAAAGTCGCGTGTTTTTACGTTATGTGAGGATTTTCTTACCCGAATCTCCTTATCAGTGGTTGAAGTAACGTTCGACATGCGGACTTTACTCAATATATTCATGGTGATAACAAAGCTATGCTCCTTAAATAGTAGTTGTTAAAATGGGAGATATTTTTTTGAACGCAAAATTTAGGACGCAATTCAGTTTAAAGCCTTCCTCACAAATTTTTTTGTAGTTGCGTCGTATTGCCCGTATTTTGTGGTGATGTAGTTGTTTTCATGTAAATGTACAAGTTTTACACGAACATTTCTGTTCTATTTAAAAAAACAAATAGTGCGTGGAGTCCCTCCGCGCGGAATAAGTGAAACTTCGTAATGTGGAAATGAAAATAGGAAGGGGTTGAAATTGATTTTTAGTGAAATCATATTGTTTCTTTAAGACAAACTTTATTAACATTGCTTACAATTCACAATTTATCGCATCTTTTAATTATCATTTTCGAGTGGAGAAATATCCAAATCTATAACATTTACAATGGGATTATGATAACTAAAGTAAGATACGAAATGTTTGAGTTCAATTTTTTCAATATTTCTTGCAAAAACTGCATCAATGATAGTTCCCCCTTTGGTTTTCACGACGCCCACACTGTTTACTTCGCTGCATAGCAAGAATACCACACGCATGTGCTTGGGATCTACCGACTCACTCTCTTTCTCTCTCCTACTTTCTACCTTTGTGTATCTTTCTTTCTCTCTCCCTCTTGCGTTGGAATATTGGACGCTACTCTTTGCTAACGCTCGCGCATGCGTTCGAGTGCCACGCATTCACTCTCGCTGTCTCTTTCTATTCCCCCTCCCCAGGAGCGTTGAACGTTTAACGCAACCTTGTTGGAAATCGCATTAGAAGTTTCACTTCAAAAAAACAACATGTACAGTTGTGACAGAACACGGGCAGACGGGTGGTGATGGTTCCAGAGGCGTTGGGACCGTACGAAAGCAGAGTCCTTAGAGGAATGTCTCGTGTTGCAGCTGAAGAAGTGCGACACGCCAGCGAATGCCGGCTGCTCCAACTAGGACACTGCCCTAGATCCTGTCGACCAGGACAGGGCCCTAGATCCTGTCGACAGCCGCGGCCAACATCCAGCCAGGGAGGCCAGCGAACTGACTGGAACGTGGTGTTTTCACATGCTACTAATTAAATAACGCATTTATTTTTGGCTCGGCGTGTTGTTACTACAAGAAAATAAAACCTTGCTTAAGTAGCTATACATCCTTCTCACTGACATGCAGGGTTAGACCTACAATCCTCGACTGCAACTTCAAGTTGAAATAAGTTGAACACATAAACTTGTGGTCTAAAGTGCTTCCCAAAGTTATTGTACGCCTTTAAAGTTGACGCTGAACAACACTTTTGTTTTAAACAATAGAGAAAATATTTAAGATACAACACTGAGCTTTAGAATTAGGATTTATTGAGCGAATTCTACAACCATTTCGAATTTTGTCGTTGTAGCCAAATTATTTCATTAAAATAATAGGGGGTAACACATCCACATATGCTTTTGGCATGTAACTACCACAAATTATTAAAACTAAAAATTCATTAAATTAAACATAATCCAGACGACCAGTGTTCAGTCTTAGATACTTTCTCTCTGAAAGTAAAGAACAGAAGAACAAATTGATGAAAAAAAATTCTGGTGTTCAGATTATTTACATTCCACGTTATATGATAAATTTGTCGTTACACATATTATTGAACTAATTTAATATCATACCCTGCTTTAATTAGTCTGATAAATGTACACCTGGCTTTTTCACTGCAAGGTTAATACTCGAAAAACAACCATAATACATTCACAGCGTTACAATAATTAGAATAATGAAATAGCTTTTCATTTGACAACATGTGTAAACATCTTAGTTCTTGGTATGCGGAATTTTGTGGGAGTCATTTCGTGAACGGAACAGAAGTTGAATGAAGGGAAACGTGGAATGAAGGTGCCGAAGTCCTCAAGATGGCGGACCAACGTGTAGCAACATAAACCCGTATATACTAACTTTCGTAAACATTAGGGAACATACCAAATGTATTATTGGTATGCCAAATGAAACTTTGTAATAGTTAAAACTACCCTTGAATATAGCTGTTAAAATACAATAGTCAGCAATAAGTAGTCACATGTTTTAAATTACGTAATAAAACTGTAATTACAATGATAATATTCTCCTTACAGAAATCCAATATACTTGGTAGCACGCGGTTGTAAAGCAAAAGGGCGAATTTTTGACGTGATTCAAACCATGTCACAGGAAAAAAATACTTATTTAATAACGTAATAATATCATTTTAGGTAATAATGAAGAATCAGCTCAGTAAAATTAGTGTTTGTAGTAAGTACTTACAGACTAATATCAGTGGTTTAAGCAAAAATAAAAATATATAAACACATATTTAGTGTTATAATGTTTCAAAATGTATCATGTTGACATTTCATTAATGCCATGGAAGTATAATTTCTAAAGTGTGCGGAAACTTTAAATTACTAATTTTTCATTGAGTTTTAACAAGATGGTCAGTATTTTAATCAAATCCTTGTCACAAATCAGGTCTAAGTCGGGTTTTAAGACCTTTACAAATCTTTTTTTTTTTTGCTTCTACCAGAGGCAGTTTCTGATTGTTAAAATATATTTTTGTCCGCCAACCCTTGTTTTTTTCCATCCCTTGCAGTTATGGTTAGTCCTATCAAAAAGGTATTTAGACAAAGTTTTTGGTATTACCCCTACTACTAGTTGCAATACGTTCAAACTATGGGAGTTATAGCGATTTTTCTGTTTTCAAAAAACCTTCCCCATTTCTACCCATCTGATTGGATATTGCTGATTAACGAACTCGACCGAGATTTTCCATGATATTTTATGTATCAGTTTGGAAATGATTTTTGAAATACTACGGTAGTTATCGTGTTCCTAAAAATGTGATTATATATATGAACTTTTTAGTTAACAATAGTTTTGGTGTCTATGAAACATAAAACTAAACTATATATATTTTTTTTTTCAAGTGACGGCTACAATAGGTAGTATTTCTTTGAAATATACCTAAAGCTGCGTAAATGGGAAACATTTTAATGGATTTTTGTAAGTCACTGTCATCTAGGAATTCACTGTGAGTTTTTCATTATACTCTAAAGTCTACAGCAGTAAACTTTCAGTTTGTTATTATGCACAGTCGACTCTAACAGAGTGCAAAAATTCATCTGTGAACAGTTTTTTACAAGTTGTGCAAATTTTTTATCTCCGTTTCCTGCGGGGGCCGAACTGAAGAAAGTCTGGCTTGGACCGGCTATAGCATCACGACTGTGGGCTGCGAGGTTTATGAACAGGGGTTGGCGGAGAAAGCTTCTCTTTGTGGCTTGCTTCCCTCTGTCCGCTCCCAAGGAAAACTGTGGAGAGAGAGAGAGAGAGAGGATAGAGAGAGGAGAGAGAGATAGTTTTGTATGGCCTCATGGCTTTGACCTTCGACAAAATTCACTCGCAAGAGTTGTCTCGCCACTAACTTGTAATATCTGACCCGCAAGCTTATACACGATCCGGCTCACTAAAATCATTAACTAGTTAGCTATTATAAAAAAAACAGATAAGCCTATTTTCAGCTTACACTGCACCAGTCTCCTTAAGGCTTACTCTAAGGCTTACTCTAAGGCTTACTCTAAGGCTTACTCCACGACTTACTCCACGACTTACTCTACGACTTACTCCACGACTTACTCCACGACTTACTCCACGACTTACTCCACGACTTACTCCACGACTTACTCCACGACTTACTCCACGACTTACTCCACGACTTACTCCACGACTTACTCTACGACTTACTCCACGACTTACTCCACGACTTACTCCACGACTTACTCCACGACTTACTCCACGACTTACTCCACGACTTACTCCACGACTTACTCCACGACTTACTCTACGACTTACTCCACGACTTACTCCACGACTTACTCCACGACTTACTCCACGACTTACTCCACGACTTACTCCACGACTTACTCCACGACTTACTCCACGACTTACTCCACGACTTACTCCACGACTTACTCCACGACTTACTCCACGACTTACTCCACGACTTACTCCACGACTTACTCTAATGTAAAGAATACACACACTAAGCGAGTCCTCTACTATTCGTCACACTATATTTAAAAATTCTGACTAAGGGCAAATCATGGCAAAAAGCTGTGATTTTCTGAGCTTCAAAGTATATATTCTTATCATTTTTGTATAAATAACTAAAATGTAAAATACCACTCTTCATCTATATGAGAAAAAACTTTCAATATGCCATAACGGTCTTTAAAACTTTGAGAACCGTAAAATTATTTAGATGGATATTTAAAGTTTAAAAACGAGAACCGTTCAAGCATGGAAGGAAAATTTTTAGTTCTGAAAATCAAGACTGAAAGTAATTAAAGGTTTTCTTTACATCTTACTCGAAAACATTACGTGCATAACCACTGCAGTATTAACTTCATTCGACCACCCTCAAGTATCAATGTAATTGTATTTAAGGGGTAAAATGTTTCCCCACGTTGCCATATATGTAAAAAAAAATTGACTATTACGAATACGCAAGTATAATAAAGATAAACTAAAACTTTGTTTCTCGATGTTAATAACTATGAATATGCTTTGGTAAGTATGTGATTCTCTACAGGCTCTTTACGCTTTAGGCTCAAAATAGGTAGCGAATGTTGTGCCAAATTGATTCTATACTACCTGTTATAATTTGTACCGCACAGACATCACACAAATGCAAAAAATTCTAAATTAAATAAAACACTCATGAAATAAGTGCTATGATAGTGGTCACGACTAGTGATGAGAAAAATCCTACCTATATGTGAATAATAAGTTATTCAATCGAACTACATATAGAAAAATAAACCACAAATTTAATATATGCGAACTCATTTGAACTTTTCTGATTCATGTATTTACATTCGCAGATGGAATATTATTTCCTTTCATTCCTCAAAATCTGACATTCTCAACAGTTATTCATAACTACCGAGACTAATTTAGGAATAAATTTTAAGTTGCGAGGTTCTGTGAGAGAGGAGTTTTGAGACCCAGCCAACATCCACCCAATCACTACGAGGAACTGCTGTGATAAGGAGAAAGGGCTACGATCATTTTTTTTACCATTGTGAATAGATTCATAGATTTTTGAAAACCATCTGCGTGTTTCGCTACTACAAATTTGAACTATGGTTACTCACAAATTAGGGTAGGTAGATTTTAACAAGTGGTTAAACTATTGTTTTACATCAATTTGATTTTAGAAAATTCTTTTCGTCTGTGTAGTAGGTTAAGATTAAGAAACGTTATTAATAAATGCACAACTTTAAATTATTATTTTATTCAATTGGCTTCCCAAACTTTAACCCTGTTACTATTTTTTAACTAGGACACAGATGTACTTTTATTTAAAACTTAATTATTAGTATTAATGTTTACACCTTTTCATTTAGCCACTGAAAATCTCAGGTTACAATGTGAAATATTATAGATTTTACATTTATCGTTGGTTGTACTATCTAATACTACTTTGCAAAACTTATAAACGTTTCCTAACAGTATAGTTAGCAACGTAAATGAAAAAAATAGTTAATTAAATCATAGTTTTGTTATTATAACCCTGTGACAGCACTAACGAAGTTGAAGTGACATAAATTTTTAAGTGTTAATATTAATGTTTCAGAAAGTTTTCTGCTTTGCTGTTTGGTTAATCATCATAAAAAGGTACAACAATATGTAGTATGTATAGTACACATGTATAGTATGTGTTAACCATGATCAAGGAAGGAGGGTGGCATATTTTAAATTAAAATGATGAAGTAAAAAAATTGGTTGTCTGTAAAGTCGGTTTACGGACGATAGTTTAACGTGACAACGTCATAACAAAACATTTATGAAATGATCCAGAAGAAAAGGAAATATCATATTCGGCCTGAGACTGAGACGTAATATGTTTTTGCAACCAAACCATTTAGGCATTAAAAATATTATATTCTTTGAGAAATAATTTTTTTTTAAATTTTTCTATCTTTTGTATGATTAAATCTACCTCTGCATACATTTATGAATAAAATTGAATCATTTTTATTGAATTATCACTATTTTGTATGAATACAAAGGAGTGAAATGAAATGTACAATTTAATTAATAAATTTACTTTTATTTGCATTCATTATTCAAATATATTTTTTACTTTTGAAATGTTACGTGCGCCGTATTTATTTTTACAAGTACAAAAAATTTCGCACCTGCCTGGATTCGAACCGACAACCTTACAATTAGAATTCAATTCAATTTCAGAAGTTCTTTATTCTGGTATTATCATACACGAGCACTTTACATAGGTACATTTGACATGCCCGCACATTGTGCTCTTTTGCCATTGATAAATACATTGATAATTTAAAGGTAAGTGAACATTGGTTATATATAATATTTACAGGTTTACAGTAGTTTTAGAATGATATTTATTGAAGGAAAAAGTTTAAAAAACCTTCATTATGTGTCCGGAGCCATTGGCTCAATGTCATTAATGCTAACTTTGTCCACATCTCTGAATACATTTAAATGTTGCTTTGTACATGGTTTTACACTAAGAATATATATTTACATTATTTTACATATATTTACACTTTCACTTTCACTGTCGCTATGGTTGGCGTTTACAATTAGAAGATAGTGCCGCTAATCGCACACCCACGACGCCATATTCGTTAAGAAATATTTTCAGATGTTATATACATTTATAAAAATTTTGTTCACGGTAGGGGAATAATATTATTTCGTTTTTATAACTCGATTTTATAACAAATACGCATCCAAAATACACAAAACTTATTTATAAAGTGTTACAATATTTTTTAAAACATTGTGCAAAAGATCCCGGTTGTAATTTGAATTATTATGTGTAACTGTAAAACACCATTGTTGGTTCAAAACGTATTTGAATATTCAACATTACTTTTAAATAACAGTACCGATTGTGCTGAAGATCAGTGGACAATCGTTAAATTATATAATATTAATAATTCAAACGACGAAAATATGATTGAAAAGTCAAATCGATGGTCGTTCCAATCGAGTGGAAGAGAGATGCCACGCATGCGTAGGCCCTACAATGAGCATGAAGAGACATGCCACGCATGCGTACAATGAGCAAATAGGACACATCCGTAGTGGGACATCCGTAGTGGGACACTTTTTCGTGCGTGCAGCCGGCGTTCATCGATTTATTAGACGTTGTCACGTTAAAAATTCAATAGTTCAACTTATCATGGGTATCAAATGTTAATTCAGTGTTTTTTTAATGGTAACCAAACTATAATAAACATCAACCAATTCCGATATTCGCTGTTTGAACAACACGCACACACAATTTAACTAGGTGCCTGCATTTCCATATAACTACTCAAGCAAAGTAGCTGCAGAGTGACTTCATAAGTTGTTGTAAAGAGACAGACATGTTTTCGGAGGCCCGAAGGCCAACGCACCCGCCTTCCGCCCCTCCCAAATGTGCGCCCTTTAAGGGTAGATTGAGAGTCTGCTTACAGATCTGTATAGTCCAGGGCCCCTTCCTACTGAAACTACCAGATCCAGAAAACATGTCCCCTCCACCACTATGGAACCCATAGTGGCTTCTTAGGAACCTGTAGACTGAAATCCCCACATGGGGCAATATGCAGGTAAGGGTTCAAGTCAGGCGCATTCACAGTCCAGCAAAACCAACACCATAGTATATATATATAAGTCCATTACATGTCCTTTATATGCCATTATATTGATTATATATCCATTACATGTTATATATATTGATTATATTCCTTATATAGATTATATATCTATTATACACCCATATACAAATTACCAGACATGCTTCAGCGCCTGCTACCCATCAGTCATCCAGGTTTTGCCATAATTTTGAGGACCATCCACTGGGGCCAGGTCCCCCATTTGGGCCCTGACTAACCAGTAGGTAGTCAATAATCCTGTGCGTGCTTTATCCAGGAGTACATAGTCCAAGTATCTCAGTAGTAGTTGAATACTACTCCGCTGACAGTTGCAAGGGAGAATGTTCACGGAGCCAGTGGCTCAATTTCGTCTGCAGACAACTATCAGTGAAAGCACACTTGTGTGGTGTATATTCTCACGATGGTTATGTCTGTAGTATTTCGTTAAATAAAGTCGTATAGCCCGCAATAACATCTCCAGGACGTGTGTTCGTGCGCCTGCGAGAGAAAGGCTTCGGGGACCTGGCGAGCAGATGTGGCTTGAAGGTTGCCGGCACCAAACTCTACAGGGGCATTCCTTCTGACTCGTCCTGCGATGTACGCGACTAGCCCACGCGCTGTCCTGAGGAAGCTTGCTGCCTGCGTCACGAAGTCCTGTTGCGTGACACTGAGTTTACTTTCTTGCACACTTCGTTTAATTTTATTGACGTGACAACGTCTAATAAATCGATGAATGCCGGCTGAACGCACGAAAAATTGTCCCGTAACGCACATTGTCCCGTTACGCTGTGTCCCGTTACGCTCATTGTACGCTTGCGCCGCATCTATCTCTCTTCCACTCGATTGGAACAACCATCGATTTGACTTTTTCGAGGCACATAAACTTGGAAAACTCCAATTCGTTTCCTACTTTTCCTATCATCGTCCTATCCTTAACAGAATAACACAGATTGGAAGAAGTTAAATAAAAAACATGTATAAAAGTTATAGTTAAAATAATCTCTTCTTTAAAGTAATAAACATATTTGAATTAATGAGTGCAAATAAAAGTAAATTTATCAATTAAACTGTAGATTTCATTTCACTCCTTCTTTGTATCCATACAAAATAGTGATAATTCAATAAAATGATTCAATTTTATTCATAAAAGTATGCAATAATTTCATCAATGTTTTGTTATGACGTTGTCACGTTAAAATATCGTCCGTAAACCGACTTTACAGACAACCAATTTTATTTTTTACGTGTCAACATCTTATCTCTCGGTATTGTGGCATTTGGAATGAGTAATTACATGGAAATGGAACGGAAGTCAATGGATGGAAATGTTACATTATAAATATGGCGGACACATGTGTAGCAACATGGACCCTTGAATAGCCACTTAAATATTAGGGTTCATAACTAAAACGTATTTGTGTGCCAAACTAAATTTTATGATAGTGAAACTACCCTGGAATAAATATGGTAATCTAAAATAGCCATTGTAAAAACAAATCTCAAGTTTTGAAAATACCTAATAAAACTGGCATTGCAATGTTATAATATAAGTGAAGGTAAACAAACGCGCGCTTCGTAGGCTTGAGGCGCGTGTTCAAATCTCGTCAGAGGGAATACTTCCCCCCTCTTTTTAATAACATTATAATACTAATATTAGGTAATAATGTTGAATCAGCTCAATCAGTTAATATTTCTGTGTAGGAAGTATTTATAGACTGATTTCAGTCGTTTAGCCAAAAAAAAATACATACATATAGTTAGTATTGTAATATGTGTTTTAAAAGGTTTAAGGTCAGTATTTTATTAATGCCATTGAAGTATAACTCGCTCAAGTTTTAAGTCACACTATCAACATTATTTTTTTTGGTTAGGTTTTGACGTAAAGACATTGTAATTAGTTATCTTCACGTATTTATACCCAATCGTACCTACTTTGTTTTATCAGGCATTGATTTTTATTTTGTCCCAGGTTCACATGAATTCGATATTGTTTTCAAAATAATTTTTGATCAATTTGATAAAAACTTTTATTTTTTACAATTTAAGTATTTTATTAATGAGCTTAAATTTGTAGTTCCAGGCTATCCACGTATTTGGTAACACATGACTGAAGGAATACTTCCGATAAATTGAGCTGGCAGCGGGCATTCGAACACCGCGCCAAAAGACTGACTTCGCTCAGCTATTTGTAAAACAGCCCCCCCCCCCCCCCCCCCATCACTTCTCCTCCCTCACCGGCGTAATTTCTGGGCATAAAAAGCAATTGCGAGCTTGGAAACGTCTTCTTCTGCGAAATATCACCGAAGTGGCAATATGCCTTAAGTGGAGAGTCAAAAATATCATTTAAAAACATTTATGTAAGTCTGTACGAAAATATTTCACTTAAACTGTTGATGCTACCGTCTCGAAATAAAATAAAATAGCAACCCTAGGATAAGTTAATTCTTTTGATACTTAAATCGTAATTTTTTTATGAAATATTAAATATTTAATTACAGAAAATAATTTTTCACAGAGCAATATAAATTATAAATAAATTTACCTACTGCATTTTATTATTAAATACTAATTAAACTGACACAAACTACTGAATAAAAATTTTATGTTTTAGTTTTGGAGCAAGAACAAAATTATAACCTAATTGCTTTGCGTTTTCTGATTATATTTTAAAAATAATCTGATGTAACTAATTATTATTTACCAATATTTTAATCGCTCATTTTAAATTATCAATATAATAAAAACTGAATGATTTGTAAGGTGATAAACTAATGAAATACAGTATATTGAGAAATTGTGAATTTTAAAATTATTATTCTAAGAAAAATATTACTCCGGTGTTTTATAACCAAATAACCTACTGTGAATAATTATTCTTTGCGCGTGAACAAAGTCGCGATTTGGGTACATCTGATCAGTTTTAAATTTTGTTTGAAGCTTGAGGCAATCCATTTGAAAAAAGCATGTTATTGTTCGACGGGTTATTTCACGCGTGCTTGCTCTACCTGTCATCGCTCGTGATTGATTTGCATTTCAAATGCGGGATTAATTACTACACGCTATTAGTGAAGTAATTAACATGCATGCTTGTTTCATTTCGTTTAGCTTAGAAGCCAGATTTTTGCCTCCCTGCATTTATTAATATATATATATATATATATATATATATATATATATTTGCAATTCAAAGTGCAACGAAATATGACATCAATTATGCAGTTCTTTTCATCATTTCTGACCGTGAACGCCGAGGAAAAGAAATATATTGTGGACCGTAAACGAATGCCGCATATTTCATTCCGAGAGGTTTATTGATATCCGACCATTAATTACACCCGGTGCAAAGCTGGCGGAGTTGTACGAGGACAAGTAAATATGGGGTTTCTGGCGTGACGTGCCCCGTGTGTGGGGGGGGGGGGAGATACGGGGTTTCCTACACAATTCCCACACGTGCCGGGCGGGTATTGGCTGGCCCGCGCATGTCACGTGCCGGCCCGCATGAGCCAGCTACGCGCAGCGAATGGCCAGGGATTAAATCGAATCTAGGTCATTGTGCGGAGCGGACAATTTTTTTTTCCTCCGTCTGGTTGGCCTTTTTTTTCCCCCCATTTCGGGAGTTTGGGTTTTCTGCTGCGACAAGTCCTTACGGTAGTTGCTTAGTCAGCGGCCGTATTTAATCTTGCAGGTGCTTTTCGTCTTGTAGTGTGGTGGCTTAGAGCCAATATTTGGCAGAATCGTGACCTGCTGGATTAAAGCGTCAGATTTTGTACAGCTCATATATACACTTGGTACTACCAAACTATAGGGTGGTGCCCGATTTTTGGGTCCGCCATCTTGAAATACGACACCATTTTGGTTTTCTCCCAAATTTTTCGTCACTCGTTAAAAAACTACTGAATATCGCCCTAACTGTCGGGTTTTTGGCAAAACATGTAGGCATATGTTTTATTAACAATTCAATTTGCTACAATTTGAGCCCAAGAACGTCTTTGTATGTTGAATATTTGGCGACAAATAAATTTTTTAACTTTAATTTAGTTTTAAAATTTTTGTGATTCGTCCAAAAATAGCTGTATAGCACCCAAACTGTTGGGTTTATGGCAAAACGCGTAAGCATGTGTTTTATTAACAATTAAATTTTCTGCAATACGAGCCCACTACTATCTTTGTAGGTTGAATAGTTTGTGAGAAACAAATTTTCAAACTTTTATTTCATTGTCAATTTTTTTACTTGCACCGAAAAATAACACCAGCTGTAACCCCAACTGCAGGGTTAACAATGAAGAAATCCACAAAACAGATGTAATAGCTTCAATGTTTTTCTATATAATTATAAGTTATTTAGAATTTAATTGTTTATAGGTCATTGCAGTGACCACAAAATTTTTTCTGATAATATAAAATGCAGTTAGTGTTCAAATTGAACATTTCTCCAATAACTTGCCATGTTCGGAAATATACATAGACCTCAATGTGGTTGAAAGAAGTATAAATAAGTGTACAATCATAAAAAATAGCTATATCATGCATTTGGGCACCTGCAATATGACAAATATCTGAGCTGTAATGTTCATTGATAATATTTGAAATGTTTGTATTTTAACATAAAGATGCTTACAGTTCATTCACAATTCCACTATCCACAATGGCCTTTGCAGTGACAAAGAGCGGTGCAGGCAAGTGCGGCCTTTTTACAAAAACAACTGTTAGAACAGAGGGGTTCAACCTTACAACCACACTTTATCAAATCTCTACAACTGTTACTCGCTTCGGGTATGGACATCCAGATCGGTTGCCAAGTTTCTTCGTTATATTTCCATCCAAAATTAGCTGGATTAGGTGTATCCTGAAACGATTTCAAACTATTTAGCCAGATGCTAGATTGATAGAGGCATCTATTTGTGTGTTGCAAGAGAGCATCCTGTGTGGGCGGTAGATTATGCATCATCTTAAATTGTATTCCTTGTGTAAACAGATCCTGTCTGACCTCGTTAATACAGGCGAGTTCTGTGGTGCCATCGTACATGATGCATGTGAATCTCTCGATGAGTTCAATCTCCTTTGTTTTATTATCAACTGGCTTATAAGGATGTTTTGCAGGAAAAAGAAATCCTTCAGTAGCTGAAGGGTATGCCTTCAATGTTTTCCATGTTATCTGAGCCCGTAAATGAATGGAAAAATGATAATGCTTGTGACCTGTTTTCTCCAAGCTCTTGGCAAATGTCATTGATATGATAATATCGGAAATTTTTACCATTACCGAATGCAATCCACAGTTGAAAATGAGGTTTGTAAGTAAGTAGCTTGAAAAAAATGCTTACTAGTATTACAACCACATCTGTATCCACAGTGCTTATAAGGATGTTAGTTGCACCTTTTTGTAATGCATCCAGTATATGAAGACACATTCTGGTATCAGTTTCGGGCATGGGCGTACCACTGGTGAAAACTTATATACTGCTGTGTGTGGTCAACTGTAAATAATTATTGTTGCGTTCTTGCTGGGTTTTGGGCGTCTACCATCTTCGCAGTAGATACCAGGAACGCTGCTACTGGATTGACTACCAGACTGATAGTCCAGCTAGCACGTCACTGCACTGTGTTACTGTCCAGAGAGTAATTATTAAAAGGAAAATTTGGTAGTGTTGTGTGAATAGTGGAAATTTGCATTACTTAACTGACGTTTGTTATAAATGAAATAGTAATATCTGAAAAACATATGATTTTAATGGGCCCTTGAATATGGGCGTGAAGTTACTGTTGACATGTGATTAAGCGAGAACAACCAAAATAATATATTTTGTATGTTAACTTCTGTTCAGACCTAGGTGTCGGTACGTAGATGCAAATGACGTCACTGGAACACATTGAATACCATGCCGGGTCTAGCTATACGTTGTCGGAGGCTTGAAGGCTCTCTTCCCAGGACCTCCAGGTGGTCTGCTGCTACGCTGGAACACTGGACGCTGTAAGCTGTAATTGGCGAACTACAGAAGATCTGAGGTAGCCGGGCTTCTGGCTGAAGAATCGACTTCCCTCTCGTCCTAGAAAGTCTGGTTTAATTAGGATCGGTCTCACCAATCGTCGTGGCCGATCGCAGCTGGCGCTGACATCAGTCCGGAACCACTACGGGACGAAACGGGACCGACGCAGAAGTTGGCACTCGATGTCGCCGATACTCCCTATCTAAGACTTATTCAGTCTAGATACTATTCTCCCAACTCGTAGAATGGAGAATTCTAGATAGTACACGACCGCGGATGACGCGAATCTTCAATTCCTCGGGCGGCAACCAAGGCTTTGGTTCGCCCCAGCCCGAGAAACGTCTTCCCGCTGCAAGATGGCGATGGCGTCTCTCTTCCTTCCTCCTTCTATTTACTTTTAGTCCCTAGCAACCAAGGAGCTATAGCTATCAGCAAACCAAATAGACTGCATAGTGAAATAAAACTTGGATGTTAGCGTGTAAGAGTGCTGAAATATGACCAAATTAATAAAGTTTCCAAAGAATAATTCTTAGAAGACCCTGAAGTTAAAAGTGTGTTGTCTCTGGCAATCAGATGTGTAATATCTGTTATACTTTGGTTGTCCTCCTTACAATAAAATAATTAAATACATAATATTGGCCCATGAAATACACAATTAATGTTACAATAAAAATAAAAATAATAATAATATAACTGTAAACAGTTGTACTGGTTACACTGGTTTTAGAAATGACACATTTACCATGTGTGATGAACAAATGATTGTCTTCTTGTACATTGTGTATAGATATTGTATCACTTAGTAGGGCAAATAGCTCAGTTTTGTTTTCTGAATTTTGAAGGAACGTAACAAAGTTTTTAGGAAGATTAGTTTCTCTTGTTACTTTTCTCCTTTCTCCCTTCCCTCTCTTAGCACGGGTAACTCCTTTCAGACTGTCTTTTTTGTAAGTGTCCCATACAACATTTATTCTGGAACAGTCATTAAGTTGATTATCGATCCACGGTAAGAATACAATATCACAATAGTCTCCAAAAGTATTTGTCTCATATCTAGGAAGTGCATGTACAATGCAAGGTCCATCAAATATTTCGACATCAAACTTAGGTGGTTCAAGATTTTTGCTAGGAGGACGGCAAGACAGCAAATCTGACTTATCGCTTGTAAGTATCAAATTTCCATGTTTACTTATAGATGGAGGCCATGGGTGGTTTTCGTGAGAAAAGAACTTGGAAAGATCCCTTTGACGCACTTGGCATGCTACAAACAGTTGAGCGAAAAGTCCATAGTGACTTTTCAAGTCAGTGCTCAGATCACATTTATTTCGTTGTTCCAAGTTGCTGAAAGAGTGTTATGTACCTGATTATTTTTAAGTGGTCTGTTTATTGAAACTGTCGTATCGATGATAACATCTTTTACATATGCTGAATATTGGTTTGTTGCAGTATCCAGCATTGTGCGTAGCTCGCTTACCATTTCCTTTCCGACACAATCGTGATTGTAAATGTTGATTAGTTCGTCACATTCAAGGAAGGGGATGAACTTTGATGAGATATATTCAACTAAATTGTTGACTTGATCTTTGACTGTCTTTTGTGAAGAAAAGCCCTGTTCATGATTTTTATCATCGGTGTTGGACTCTTCTGTGATGTCTTCAAATTCATTCAAAATACGTGAAATTTCAGGACCCGAAACCATCCACCTTCTAAAAGCATCTCGATTCTCCATCAGACCAACTGCACCACCTGCAACTTTGACCATCTTGTTATTTTGTTCGAGTGCCTGGTCCAAAGGCATGCTTGAAAATGCCCTGCTGGTCTTCGGAAAAGACCAACAGCTCTGAAACTGATCTTTGATGACATCTGAAATACACTTCATATCTCTAATGTGAATGGGAAGCCAACGGGCATAATTTATGTGATTTAAAATGAAAAACCAAGGGACTAATTGTTCCATAACTTCAACATAAAGAGGGAAGTTTCTCTGATGGTGTGAACGTACAAACATCAAAATTTGAGTTCTAGTTCCAAAATCAGATTCCAGAACTCAAATGTAGGGTTTCTTCCAATAATGTCTTTCTTCCACTGTACAAAAGCCTCGTCATCATGTGGTCTAGGTAAAGATTTGAATGCTTTGTCCTGAAGCACTACCAAGGTGCAAGTAAAAAAATTGACAATGAAATAAAAGTTTGAAAATTTGTTTCTCACAAACTATTCAACCTACAAAGATGGTAGTGGGCTCATATTGCAGAAAATTTAATTGTTAATAAAACACATGCTCACGCGTTTTGCCATAAACCCAACAGTTTGGGTGCTATACAGATATTTTTGGACGAATCACAAAAATTTTAAAACTAAATTAAAGTTAAAAAATTTATTTGTCGCCAAATATTAAACCAACAAAGACGTTCTTGGGCTCGAATTGTAGCAAATTGAATTTTTAATAAAACATATGCCTACATGTTTTGCCAAAAACCCAACAATTAGGGCGATATTCAGTAGTTTTTTAACGAGTGACGAAAAATTAGGGAGAAAACCAAAATGGCGTCGTATTTCAAGATGGCGGACCCAAAAACCGGGCACCACCCTATAGTTTGGAAGTACCAATTGTATATATGAGCTGTATAAAATCTGACGCTTTAATCCAGCATGTCACGATTATTCCGCTAAGCCACCACACTATTGAAGGGGGTTGTTTCCTTGGATATTTGAAATACATAATTCGTGTATTTCAAATTTAGTTATGAATTTATGTATATCTATTGAATTTACCGCTTCAAATATATGTTCAAGTTGTAGAGAAAGTTTAGATTCCAATCCTATATCTTTAATCAAGAGCATGATATCGTGTGTTATACAATTTTGAATTTATCGTTTGTAAGTAGCCTTTGACGTAAATAACTTTATTTTAAATATATGTCTTATAATAATATAAACAATATGTTTACTAAAACCCTCAAAACGTCAGTTTTTAAGACTTCTTTGGAAGCTTTTTTATATTTGCGAATTATGTATTAAAAATTATGAGTTAAACGATAAGATCACATACAAATAAAATTACAATACGGTTTTTATTCGTGCTAGGATTAAAATATTAATTTATTCTTACAATTATAAATCCATACTTACAATAACTGTGTTCCCGACAAAAAGTATTGCATTGATGAAATTATGAAGTAAAAAAACTGTTCAAATGGCTATTTACTTTATTAAAATCTCAAAAATATAGTTTTAATTTTTTTTGTATGTTGGTTCGAGCATAAATCAATAACCATTCGATGGATTGTGTTAATTTTTTTTATTAGAAAGATCTTTGGCTAACTTAAAAATTAGACTTTATATAATAACAGAAATTCATCCCTAAGGTGGTAAAAAAGTAATATTATTTTAAGATAATTATAGTACTCTAAAAAAATTGGTTGTCTGTAAAGTCGGTTTACGGACGATAGTTTAACGTGACAACGTCATAACAAAACATTGATGAAATTATTGCATACTTTTATGAATAAAATTGAAACATTTTTATTGAATTATCACAATTTTGTATGGATACAAAGAAGGAGTGAAATGATGTCTACAATTTAATTGATAAATTTACTTTTATTTGCACTCATTAATTCAAATATGTTTATTACTTTAACGAAGAGATTATTTTAACTATAACTTTTATAAATGTTTGTTATTTAACTTATTCCAATCTGTGTTATTCTGTTAAGGATAGGACGATGATAGGAAAAGTAGGAAACGAATGGGAGTTTTCCAAGTTTAATGTGCCTCGAAAAAGTCAAATCGATGGTTGTTCCAATCGAGTGGAAGAGAGATAGATGAGGCGCAAGCGTACAATGAGCGTAACGGGACACAGCGTAACGGGAAAATGTGCGTAACGGGACACTTTTTCGTGCGTGCAGCCGGCGTTTATCGATTTATTAGACATCACGTCAAAAAAATATATTTTTCAAAATTTCCGTTACATTATAAAATTGTGTCCACGATTTTTGCGCTGTTTGTGTGTATCTGGCAACAGAACACACTTTAACAAGGACTGCGCCAGTAGCATCAGAAAGAGAGAGTAATAAGGACGAGACACGCTGTGCATCCACGCACCAGGCTTCTGTGCGGGCGCAGACGGCCGGCTGTGGTTGCGTGAAAAAGGGCGCGTGGCAGGGCGCATGCGCGGTGCTGTAGTTCAAAACCTCGCCGGCAGGATGCGCGCAACGAGGTGAACGGTAACAAAAACAATAAGTGGAAACCTTTTCACAGACGAGAGAGCCAGGCTCCCGATCGTGATCTTCGGTTTTTTTTTGTTCATTGTAAAAGGTTAGGTAAGCTAAATTATAAATACTTTAAAACATTGTGGACGGTTGATTTGGTTAGGATAGCTACATTAAAGATACTGTGAAATCATGGAAACGGTTTCCTAGCCCTGGATAGCTACATATTAGAAAGTTATTTGCTAAGCAACCATAAAATAATTTTACAGTATTTTTAATGTAGCTATACTTACCTAACATAACCAACCATCCACAATGTTTTAAAGTATTTATAATTTAGCTAACCTATCCTAATCGACCGCAAAATTTAATGCCACACCGGTTTATACAATGAGATAGAACGGGGGGAAAAAGCGAGCATGAACTTCGGGTAACTTCGGGTGTGGCTCTCTCGTCTGTGAAATGTAGGCTTCCGAACAATCAGCGGAGGAAGGACGAAGAGGGCGCGTGGCAGTGCGCATGCGCAGTGCTGTAGTTCTCAGCCTCGCCGCTAGGCTGCGCGCAGCGAGGCGGACGGGTGGACGGCCCGGGCGCAGGGCGAAGAGCGGCGCGTGGCAGTGCGCATGCGCGGTGCCGAGGTTCGAAGTCTCGCCGCCAGGATGCGCGTGAGGCGCGCGGTGGAGCGGCACTTGCCTGCGCGCGGGCAGTGCCTGTGTAGTGTGGTTGCGTGCATCAGCCGTGGAGGAGTATCTCACGGAATAAAGTCTTGTACTGATCAACTGACTTCAGTTTCACATCATTAACACTTGCACTTTCGACATTAAATATACATAAAAGTAAATACAAAAAAAATTAAACCATAGTTGTTAATATTACTATATATTCTCCCGTATTTAGTAATAATAATAATAATAATAATAATGTTTTTTTTATAGTAGTTACCAAATTCTATACGTATGTCTATGACACTGCTGCACTTAAAGACAGTGTGAAGCGGAAGAAATGAAGCCGTGCGTAAAGAACTACCGCGACCGCTAGCGCCTGCTTCGCTGCTGCCGTCTTGACTTCCATCAAACAGAACGGTGAGTGTGATCTAGTTTTTAACTCTGAGACCGGTTGAATTTGTCATGAGAAGTTTCGAAACTGCATTATAAATGCATGCTTCTAACCAATGGTCATGCAGCCTGTTTCGCAAGTCAATTATGTTTCCGTCTGTAAAAAAAATTGGTTGTCTGTAAAGTCGGTTTACGGACGATAGTTTAACGTGACAACGTCATAACAAAACATTGATTAAATTATTGCATACTTTTATGAATAAAATTGAATCATTTTTATTTTAATAATAAACGAATAAATACTTGGAATTTTACTAGTAATCAGATTTTTAAAATGCAAGAATAATTAACCTTTATTGCCGAATTTGTTGTTGTAATAAGCAAAGAAAACCACATTAACTTTTCACTTCACTTTATAAACAGTCGAGCGGCGCAAGCGTACAATGAGTGTAACGGGACACAGCGTAACGGAAAAATGTGCGTAACGGAACAATGTGCGTAACGGGACACTTTTTGTGCGTGCAGCCGGCGTTCATCGATTTATTAGACGTTGTCACGTCAAAATATAAATCTGAAACGTTCTTTGAATGATCCTTTCAACGGTGAAGATTGATTTAGAACATTATTTTGGATATTCTCCATTGCTGATTTGCACTGTATGTCATGGAGAAAACCAGAATAGTGGACAATAAAAAATTATTGAAACAAAAACACAGAAAATAACCCAAAATAAGCCAATGTCAAACTTTAAATGTAAAGAAAGCACAGAGAATTTCGGGGAACGAATCAGTCAGAACAATGTCACAGCACATGCGAAGATCGTGGACTGACGACGACGGAACAGTTGGAACAAAAACCGGAACAACCTTTGACAACAAAAAGGGGGAAAACAACGATTACATTAAACAGTTATTCTGACAACATAACAACGACAGCACAGATGAACACAGAAGACTTACTAAGAAAAAAAACAGTTGCGACGTTCAGAGAACTGAAATCTGTTCCCGTCATCAGGCACAGGCTGATGAAATCTGATTCTCAACAGTTAGCCTTAAATACGCTGATTTAATTAAACATGTCCGGAGCTGCAAACAGTCTGTAGCTAATAAAGTATACAGTGGTCGGGGTCAACTTTAACCACTCTTTACCTTGACATCATGCTTCGAGATCAAATTATTAATTTGTATTTATGTAATTACTTCGTTAGTCGTCTTTCACTGAACCGACTGTCATTAAGCACTACAATTTATAATTTTTATTAAATATTGTAACTATCTAGGTCAAAATAACACAGAATATACAGAGAACCTACAACTAAAAAAGGGTAAACAGTGTCTGTCCCTCGTTATATCACACCACCGATAGAAGTCGTCAAAATTTCTGTGTTAGTACATTTAGCGAATGAAAATACTTTTAATAATGGTAATTGATTTTGTAACCATGTGAATACTATAGGAAAGTGTGTTCTGGTACAGGAGTAGGAGTGTGGAGAAAGGTACAAACGACCTGATGTCACGGCGGCCATCTTGCATGACCTTAACCATTTACCTTGACCTTTGAACTCAGTCGCCATCTTGGATTACGCCATCTTGTCATCGAGCACCCCAATGCGAGAACATTGCAATTTTTGTTATGGACGCCATCTTAAAATACATAATATTATGCTATATAAAAGGGGAACAATTTTAAAATTCATAAAAAATATTTAAAGTTTTATAAAAATGACTTCAGCAATTTTTAAAAATAAACCACCAACTTGAAAATTCTTAATTATTAACTAATTTTAATGTAATTTTATTTTTAAATGAATAACAATTTAATTGCATTAAATTTTAATAATAAACACATTTACGACACGGATTACTTGGTTAGAACCCGAAATTGGCAAAATAAAAATGGTGACGGATCATTTCTCAATGGAATCCACCGGCAGACAGACCTCCCATCACTACTACGTCAGTCAGTATGACGACATGGTAGCCATCTTGGGTCCACCATCTTGTCATTTGGTGGAGCTCGCCATCTTGGATCTAGCACTGTTTTCGTTTCCTAGAGGGCACTGCCATCATTTTCGTTCAATTTTTGCCCGATAGACTGCAGTAGTAAGTATTGGCAGAGCGCCTGCCATATTGAGATCTGGCTGGTCATCATTTTAACAACCGAATTATTTAAATAATTTTTTTGTTATTTTTCCCGATTTTTTAGCTTAATAATTACATAAATTCAACATGGTGGCCAGATTTCAAGATAGCCGGCGCCCTGACAAAAAATGATTGCTCAACTCTAGGGGACAAAAATTAAATTAATATGGTGGCAATGCACTCTAGCATATAATGCATGTACTATGTGATACTAGCACTCCTGGTATCGAAAACTGAAAACAATATGGCGGTAACACTCTGTAGCATGTAATGTGTGTTAGCAAGTGCTCCTGGTAGCATAGTAGTATAGGAATGGGGCTCCGGGGACTGGGTTCTGGGTGTGGAGCCGGAGCCGGTGTCCGCCATCTTGGATTGTGACGTCACGGCGGCCATCTTGGATGGTTGTGACCTTGACCTTTGACCTTGACCCCGGCGGCCATTTTGGATCCGCCATCTTGGATCCGCCATTTTGGATCCGCCATCTTGGATCCGCCATTTTGGATGACGTCATTGTGTTCTCGAACTTTCCGGTGATGTGTTATCCGCCATTTTGGATGACGTCACCGTTGCAGTTTCCGTTACGGCCGCCATCTTTAACTTTTTTATTTATTATCCGATTTTAATGAAATTTTTTTTAAAAATTATAAAAAAAATTAAATAATAAAATTTTAATAAATTATTTATAAAAAACCTACATTAACGACACGGAGTTTGGAGTCCTCGGTTCGAACCCGACGAGGTCAAAAAATTAAAAATGGCGGCCGATCCTTCCTCAATGGTGGGTGCTAGCAGACTGACCCCCACCACTTCTTACCATGTGCATATACGAACTTACACCCCCCCCCTCCATCCAAACACCCCCCCCCCCCACCCAAAATTTTTTTTATCGTAAAAAAACCTCCCACCAATACTACTGCTGCTGTTCTCCCTCCCCTACCCTCCTCCTCCCCTATTTTGTCTAGAGTATAAATACACCTGTTGTCGGACCCGGGAAGCCTTCAGTTACCTGCAGTTCCTCCTCCGTCGACGTCGAGTACTTACTATTTGCCGCGGAGACGTCCGTCGACGCCGAGTACTTACATCGTGTCGAGGAGACGGATTTTTGTTTTTTTCACGTAATAAGTGGTGTCCTATCGGTATAAATTGAGGTCAACATCCTAGACACAGCAGTCAACAAATAGTCGAGTGGGTATAGAGCTACTGCTACAAATTCAAGCAAATGCCGTTCGATCTGTCTGCAAAGTACGCGGAAGTAACGCCGGGATTCCGCCGTGTGAACTACATCACCAAGGATGGATACTTCCAACTAGAGGTCTGCAACTTCGGTCATCACTGGACCAGTGATTGTGACGAGGAGGCTCCGGACATCATCGAGACATCCTGCAACAAGATAGATTGTGTCGTCCAATATCTAAGACCTGACAGTACATTCCCTACAACATTCGAAGCACTTAAGGCTGCATCAGCGACTGAAACTATAAGCTCGGAACCAGACTACTCCTCAGTAAGGTGCGAGTTGCGGCGCAACACCGATCCGGAGGCAGTAATTAGTTGGAAGGAACAGTGTGACGGGTTTATTCACAACACCACCTACGTTAACCATCATTGGTACACATCCTGCAGCTTTCTACTGTGTAGACTCTACCGCTTCACACCCTTCAGTTAAATTTGTAAGCTAAGAAGAAATTTGAAGGGCTCGTGCGGTTATTATGTCTTCGCGCCATGTCATTGATTTCAACAGCTTGTGGTGTATTAGGACCATACCCTTAGAGGACATACCAAGTGAAGCAGAGGATGAGGAAACATACCTTCACAACTGGTATGACATCGAGTGCTGCAGACGACAGGGACGTCGCTGGTCGCGAGACGAGCCATGGGGTCGATCCCCCGATCGTGACCACTCACCAGTAGAGTCAGCCCGTCAAGTGTTTGGAGAGGCGGGATCTCGTCAGTTCGTGAACCATGGACCATCACGTGAGGCGTCATTGTCCCACACCACCATTGCTGGTGCTGCCCGAGAGCCTGATACATCTCGTGACGGATCTCCATCTTTGTCATCTCCCACACCGTCGAGACCATTAACGCCACTATCGTCAATTGCATCACGCCGAATGTCAAGTTCTACAATGTCTACACCGTCGTCATCGCTACCTCATCATCATCCCGTGTCGAAGTGTACTGATAGTCATCGCTCCATACCAGAGTCCACAGAAGAACAATGATCTGCGTGACGACAAGTATAGCGTGAAATATTTACAGTGTTCAAGTTTTGTCACTCCTGTTGCGTCAGTTATTGTTCCGTAGCTATATCAAAACTTTTTATTTGAATCAAGTGTGAACTAAATAATCATAATCATCAGTGACTCAAAATTACATGTTATATTTTTTATCACCCATAAAAATTTATATGTGGTGTGTAAGACTATAAAGAAAATATACAATCAGAACTATATGTAATGAACTACACTTCATCATTGTAATGCGTCCTCTGTAATCGTCTGGTACCGGACGGGGAATTGTTGGAAATAAAATAAATCCAATTTATGTGTGTATGTAATATTAATCCGCAATCACTATACTAAATTAAAGTTTAAAAAAAAATATTAAATATTCTTGTTTCACTTTAAATACTATTAGTTATAAAAAAAAGTAGCAGGGAAAAAATTTACAATTTAAAAGTTATTTACATTTATAAAAAAAAAAGATGATACTTTAAATAACACTAATGTGTTACATTTATAAAAAAGTTGATAATTAAAATAATAATGCGTTACATGTATAAAAAGTGATATTTAAAATAAAAATTTTCTACATTTATAAAAAAATTCAATATTTCAAGTTTAATGAAAAATCTTTCATATTAGATACTGAATAATTTTTTCAAAAAGCCAGCACAGAAGCGGCGAGAGATCGCTCGACCGTGACGAGGTACCAGCACGAGGTGGGAGTGGAGCAGGGGAGGAGGGAAAAATTTGCAAGCGTGCATGTCCGCTCACCGGCGGAAGCGCTAGCCCCGCCTCCACCAGGGCCGCATGGAGGAGGAAATCTACCATCATTCCTCCGTTGGACGCGGCAGAGAGCGCTGCGCCGAAGACACCGCTCCGGACATACACACAATATACAGCAATTAAAAAATTTTACTACGTACATTAAACAAAGGAAACACATTCAACCATAGAAGAAAAAAACAGAAATAAAAAACGGAATGTACACACAGCACAAACAGGAAACGGAATGAACACACCGACACACAGGAAAATGGAATTTACACACAGGAAAACGAAAAGTACACACAGGAAAACGAAATGTACACACAGGAAATCGGTACGTACACACAGTACAAACAGGAAAACGAAATGTACAAACAGGAAAACGAAATGTACACACAGGAAAACGAAATGTACAAACAGGAAAACGAAATGTACAAACAGGAAAACGATATGTACAAACAGGAAAACGAAATGTACACACAGGAAAACGAAATGTACAAACAGGAAAACGAAATGTACAAATAGGAAAACGAAATGTACAAACAGGAAAACGAAATGTACAAACAGGAAAACGAAATGTACAAACAGGAAAACGAAATGTACAAACAGGAAAACGAAATGTACAAACAGGAAAACGAAATGTACACACATGAAAACGAAATGTACACACAGGAAAACGAAATGAACAAACAGGAAAACGAAATGTACACACAGGAAATCGGAACGTACACACAGTACACACAGGAAACGGAACGATCACACATACAGTAGCGGAAACACAGACTTATTTGGAAATCAGGATACAAGAAATAAATCATACTTTTTTAAAATATAAATAATTCATTTTATTTTTCATTAGTACACACATGACAGTTAATCAAATGATTATTGTAAGTAGCCAGCGTTCCGAAGCTCTTTAAGTATGGTCGATACTTCCACGATATGCGAGTAGTGTCCTCTACGAACAGATGCCACCATCAGTTTTAGCCGGTCAACCAATATGTTTGGATCTTTCCATGATGTGGAATCAATCTCTTCTGCCACCATCTTCCTTGCACGTTTATTATAAATATTATGATCTCTGCTGTCCTCCGTTTTAACACCAACCTCAGGGTTACTTTCATCATCGAGCCAGTGATCATCTCAAGCTTGATCAGATTTATTTATTACATCACGACGTTTCCATCGCTTCGGTCTCAGGACACCACCACGTTCATCGGTCTTGTCAGCTTTAGGTTCTGCATCACAGTCTTAGATCACGTCGCCAGCTTCAGAGTCACTGTAGCAATCACCGTAGAAGGCATCGTCTTCACCCAGATTACCGTATAAGAACTCGTTATCGTCGATGTCGAAGTGTCTGCATCGCCTTCATGCTTCCTTTTTAGGAGTCCATTATTTTTACAAAGTATGGAGTATCTGCTAAATATAGGCTTGAGTGTATTTTCACTTTTCAAGGTGTTGATACTTCCATTAGTTTCAGTCTTCCCGAAACCATCAGCATCCTTCAATATTTGTTTCTCGTCACGATCGTCGTGCTACGGCTTCCATCATTTCTATATTAATAATATTATTTGTCTTAAAATCTCCGCGTCCGTGTCACTATCACAGACGTAAAGACATCATCTTCGTAGCTGTCATCAATATTGTCATGAGCTGCATCAATATCACTCATTTTATGATATCGTTTCCACATTTCAGTTGTCAGTGATTTACCCGCAATCTATGATCTTGTGAGCTCCATTCTCTTTTTCTTTAAAAGCCTATGTGTCCAGTTTTATTATTTAATCCTTCAACCCATCATCCCAAACCCAATTAAATCATCTTAGTATATAGAAAAAAAATCAACAAAGTTCCTTTCATTTAATCTTAGGAACCGCATCATCCTTTCCACCTATATTTTAGTTTCTTGAGCCCAAGAGTCTTTCATTATATATACCATGCAGTGTTCTTCAAGAGATGTGGTATACAACCATTTCTACATAAAAATCCATCCTATCGATGATTTGTTTACACATAAAAAAACCTTCACGTTAGTTTTACATGTTTTATTAAATTATCTTTTCAACTAAAATAATTACCACACATAGTAATTTCTACAAAGGACACTTTGTCCAAGACATTTTAACCATCATCTCTCTGAAAACAACCATGTTCCATCTATATCACAAAGTAAACAAGGGTTAGAGGAGATGGGACAAACAAGTGCTAGTCACTCATAGGGTAAGAACCATGTGTTCGATACCTATCTCAGTCAATGTAGCATCTATGTATTTCTCTTAGCTCATGTAGAAAAATATGTTCCAATGCATACGAATTTAAACTTATTCACGTACGACTAGTCAAAAGTACATAAATTCAAGCACGTTAACCTAAAAAAAAATTCTCAAGGATAGAGGCAGAGACTTCTCGATCGAGACACGCCTACCATCACCTGCAAATGAACATTGACCCCTCGCGCGGGAGTTGCAAGCTTGCAGAATGCTGCGACACTCATATGTTTTGCTCGAGACATGCATACATCACGCCGCTAGCCTTCCAACTCAGTGCACGTAAAACTCCAGTGAAATCGTAATCAAGCTCATGTAAAGTACTTGACAGAACCACTTCAAAGTATACATCACTGAACCAGAGCAGAAAATCAGCCTACGAATGTATATCTTGCTACCTACAAAAATAAATGTGTAGCACATATACGAGAGGAGTCGATTCCTACATAGCATACTCCTTACGCTGATAATTATAAGCGGCAAAATACTTCAAATCATGACCCCGGCTAGTATACATTTTTTTCGTGAACCCTAAATTCATGTTAGTAATCGGTACAAATGTGTGAGTAATTCGGACGAATAATCGCTTACCAAGTATCCAGAATCTTACTGTTACAGCCCAGCCAGTGCACCAGAGTACCCCGAAGTGTGGTCAATTGATAATCATTCTTTAATTTTTTAATATCACCTCCGTAGTGTACACCGATATATGACAGGTTACGATTTAAGACCATAAATTTCCCACAAGTCTGTTAGTTTTATTTCGGGAAGTAATAAATTATTTCTCAAAAATAATAAATCAAGTTCTTAGTCAGATTTGCTCTAATGCTACGGTATTACCTGTACCAGCACTTTACCAAAACATCTCCCATAAAAATCTTAAGAATACAGATGGCATACTCAGACAAAAATAATTCTAGCAAAAAAAAAAAACAGTCTTCATCATTATTGGTAAAAAAAATAATACAAACAAACAAGACATAGCGCGCATTACAAATTCGACCAAAATTACGTGTCACATGTAGTTTATTGCATTAAGATAAACGATGTAGGTTAGGGAAAAATAAATAAAAAATTCTTTAATTCTATAATTTATTTAAAATTGTACATTTATACACAATAAAATCTGACATGGTATAAATATCGTATACATTTCTCAGTCCGTGCGACAGTCATTTTTATTAAAATAAATTATTATAGTTCGTATTAAGAATGACAAAATACAAATAATTCATACAGATCACGATACATCAGTTCAGGAGTGTAACACCTTAGAGGGCCTGAAATTATGCTAGAGACCTTCCTTTACAAATTTTATAATGTTTTTTCAAGTAAAATTTTCGTGTAACCTGTATACCGCACTTCTCACACAGAAATTTTACACGATCAAGATTTCTTCTGCAGCCATGCTTTTCATGGATGCGTGTACTTCGTAGTCGTTCAAATCGTTTACCACAGTAGCAGCACTCATACAGATATTCATCGCAATTACCATCGCTTCCCCGATGTACAACTTGCAAATGAACTTTGCTTTTACAATGCCTAATCAAATTACTTTTGTTTGTGAAATGTACACCACACGGGTCACACGGAAATGACACACGATTAGCGTTTCTTCTACAGACATGATTTTCATGTCTTCTTGCATGTTGACGGTATTTAAAACTTTTGTCACAGTAACAGCACCGATGTTCGTTAGTCGTTCTTGAATCACCAGTCATTGAAGTTTCCATCGAGGACGAAACGAAGTTCGTAGAGTTTTCCTGTGTAGCCAGCACCACCGGCATTAAAGTCTCTCCTGCTGACGGTATCACGACTGTTGAAGTCTCCTCTTGTGATGACGTCGTCGTCGTTGCCGACGGGATCTGCACATTCTCCGCCATAGCTGACGTCAGGGTTCCCGTAGTCGATGGTACAACATCCATCAAGTTCGTCGTTTTAGATGGTAATGATGCCATCAAGTTCACAAGAACAGGTAATTACGCGTCTTATGCACCAGAAGAATCAAACTAGGTGATCCTTACACCGTCGTCGTCGCCAGTAACAAACTGAGCGACCTGCTGTCTAGGACTCGCTTATATACATGCACCGGTTTGAATAATACGCTAGTCAAATCAAGAACCAATTACTATAATACTCGAGTCAATACATCATCCATTGTTATTACTAAAAAAAAAAATTAGGAATTTCAAGGAATAAAAGTTTAAATTATATATTGAAACAACTAATCTCTCATCCTACATACACGGTTTATTTAGACTTACTAGAAGGATTAAGAGTCTCTGAACAATGGAACTTTCAGAAACCAAACATAGTTTCAACTACTCAAATTTAAATTTTATTATGTACAGCTACACATAACCTCCAACTGACTCCAAATGTCTACAACACATTTCTAAAATAATTTATACGATACCGGGCTAGGTCCAAAGTCAATTATTTTTGTACCTCTCATCTACAGTTCAGAGGACCTTCAGTGTTGATATAGCTACAGCCAAGACATGTCCAGTACCATACATCTTCAAAGCCTTCAGAGTCGATCCTTGTTAAGCCTTATGACAAAAGTCTCCGAAACAAGAGACCTACTCTATAAGTTTACTATACACTTTTATGCTTTATATAGCACACATCGATAAATATCTTCGTAAATAACCCAAAATATTATCAGACCACTAGCATTCGATTTATGCACATACAGTAGGACACCAACATATCCATCAACACAAGTCCATTCTACATTAAGCTCCTCACTTATTTTCATCAGTCTACACTCAGCACACAAAAACTAAATGAAGTCAATTAACAACCTAGTATTTATATACATCCAGTCATTTAACAGCATACCGATGGCTAGTTAAATAAGATTGACAGTGAACATGTTAGCAAAGTTTAAATTTATATAGGACCAGGGACCCATTGAACCTTCAGAACCGAGCTACACATACTCAGTGCTGGATGCAAGTTAATTCTACACTCATTTTCCATCATCGAAACTCAATTCGTCACTCATTTTCCGTCATCGACACTCAATTCAACACTCATTTTCCGTCATCGACACTCAATTCAACACTCATTTTCCGTCATCGACACTCAATTCTACATACTCTTTCCTTCTTCAACACTCATTTTCCTTCATCTACATAAAATAAAATGTAAACTTTCCAACACCCACACACACACACACACACACACACACACACACACACACACACACACACACACACACACAGATATATATTAAAATAGTCATCCGCAACTCAATTCTTTAAAGTAGCAAACACATGAACTTTATTAGGGCAGGAATAACGACACATTTTAATAACAATTTTTAAAATTATAATACAAAAGTATAAAATTTCATCAGTCAATACACATTACTAACTTATTATATATACCCTGAAATTCTAAGTTCATCAAGAATAGTCCACGTTTCTTTGATAACTGATACAATTTCGTCATCTTGCGAAACAAGTAAAAGTCGCAACCTGTTCGTTAACACGTTCGGGTCTTTCCACGATATATAATCAATTTCACTTGATGCCACCATCTTCTTCGAATGTTTGCTGAACATATTCTGAAAATCGTAATAATGATTATGATAATTTGTATCAACATCATCGGTGATGTTCACATCTTTATCAAACACACTGACATCTTCATCTTGCATATCCCAGTATTTCGAATTTTTTTTGACATTGGAGTACCATCATTGGCATCAAGCTTACTTGCTAATTTTCCAAAAAAATATTCCAAAGTCCGTAGAAGTCTACTATAAGACGACTTGTCACTTTTTCTGGAGATGTTACTTTCATTATCTTCTACCTTACTTATATCTTCAACACCAGTTAAGCTATTTCCTTCCTCAAAACCTGGAGATATTTTAACACAATCGCTTTTAAGACTAGGTAGATCAATTTCATTGTAAGACATACTGTCCCCGAGCATAGCGTCTCCATCTACGTACTTTATCTCCTGCACGAGCTTGGCTTTACAAGTTTTATCATGTCTTTTTAAATTATCTCTTCGTGTCAACCGTCTTCCACACTTGCCACAAATTAGTAATTGACGGTATGAGCTTTTAACACATTCGTTCTTTTCATGTCTACGAGCATTATAGATGTTATCAAATTATTTGCTACAGTATGTACAATGTCCTACAGATCGAGATCGATATTTGTGTATCGTACCTTCACTAATCTGTACGTACTCCATAATGGTTGAATAGCAACTAAAAGTATTTCTTAGGTACTTCGTATTTTTATGTATGAACATTTATCAATTATTTACGAAAAAAGATTTTTTTTTTCTCTCATTTTGAAAAAAAAATCATGTTCCACGCAGTTTTACTACCCACCTTCATATTTCCTCATATGTTATGTTGTAAAAGCAAACAAAGTTGGTTGTAGGTTATGGAATGCTCACTCACGATCTCTTGAAAAAGGTGTACCTCCCTAGATCTCAAGAGGAAGAACATTGACCTTATTTAAAAATTAGTGAATAATATCATGGTCTAGCAGGAATCACAAGATAATCTATTCTCATATTAGCAACCATCATGTATCAGTTGTCTGTATAAGCAGTCAATGTTTTGTGTGGGATGCAGGATGCTCCCTTACGATCGCAACAGAAGGGAGGCTTCGCTAGAACTCAAGGGGAAGGGAAATCTTCGTGAGTGATAGCGTTTCTCAGTTGTTTCATGACGTAGTGATCGTCTGATTAATGAACTTTGGTTTTTGTGTGATTTCCACCTGTTAAAATTATTTTTTAAGTGTTGATTTGATAATATGACTTCGGAAATTTATACGAAACTCTGAATAAAATTACCTGTCTTAGACACCAAGAACAATACAGTTTATCCTTCATGTTAATGCTTATCAGCTGTCTCAAAGCATATTATTTGTCTGAGTAAGGTTATTATTTTTTAAATCCACCTGATAAAAATATTGTAAGTGGTGATTTATTGACAGAATTTCACTTATTAAATCTAATTCTGAATAGAAATGACATGACTCATTAAGTAAAAAATTCTTCATGCAGAGATAGATTATTCACAAATAATCAGGAGCACTCGGAGAAAACCATCAGATGTCTAGCCAGGAATAATCAGAAACACTTGGAGAAAACCATCAGATGTCTAGCCAGGAATAATCAGAAACACTTGGAGAAAACCATCAATATATTAACAAGAATAATCAGAAGCACTCGGAGAAAACCATAAGATGTCTAGTCAGGTATAATCAGGAGCACACGGAGAAAACCATCAATATATTAACAAGAATAATCAGAAGCACTCGGAGAAAATCACCATAATATTATCAATAATAATCGGAAGCACACGGAGAAAATCACCATAATATTGACAAGAATAATCGGAAGCACACGGAGAAAACCACCACAAGTTTTCTTTGATATCATAAAAATACAGAAAAAAAAATTTAATAAATAACAAAAAAATTAATAAAAAATTTTAAATGACAAAATAAAATACATAAACAGATTCTGCTAGCTTGTGAACTTCTCATTGTTGAGCAAAGATATAGTTCTAGTACAAGCCAGAATTTGTAAAGGAAGGTCTCTAGCATAATTTCAGGCCCTCTAAGGTGTTACACTCCTGAACTGATGTATCGTGATCTGTATGAATTATTTGTATTTTGTCATTCTTAATACGAACTATAATAATTTATTTTAATAAAAATGACTGTCGCACGGACTGAGAAATGTATACGATATTTATACCATGTCAGATTTTATTGTGTATAAATGTACAATTTTAAATAAATTATAGAATTAAAGAATTTTTTATTTATTTTTCCCTAACCTACATCGTTTATCTTAATGCAATAAACTACATGTGACACGTAATTTTGGTCGAATTTGTAATGCGCGCTATGTCTTGTTTGTTTGTATTATTTTTTTTACCAATAATGATGAAGACTGTTTTTTTTTTTTTTGCTAGAATTTTTTTTGTCTGAGTATGCCATCTGTATTCTTAAGATTTTTATGGGAGATGTTTTGGTAAAGTGCTGGTACAGGTAATACCGTAGCATTAGAGCAAATCTGACTAAGAACTTGATTTATTATTTTTGAGAAATAATTTATTACTTCCCGAAATAAAACTAACAGACTTGTGGGAAATTTATGGTCTTAAATCGTAACCTGTCATATATCGGTGTACACTACGGAGGTGATATTAAAAAATTAAAGAATGATTATCAATTGACCACACTTCGGGGTACTCTGGTGCACTGGCTGGGCTGTAACAGTAAGATTCTGGATACTTGGTAAGCGATTATTCGTCCGAATTACTCACACATTTGTACCGATTACTAACATGAATTTAGGGTTCACGAAAAAAATGTATACTAGCCGGGGTCATGATTTGAAGTATTTTGCCGCTTATAATTATCAGCGTAAGGAGTATGCTATGTAGGAATCGACTCCTCTCGTATATGTGCTACACATTTATTTTTGTAGGTAGCAAGATATACATTCGTAGGCTGATTTTCTGCTCTGGTTCAGTGATGTATACTTTGAAGTGGTTCTGTCAAGTACTTTACATGAGCTTGATTACGATTTCACTGGAGTTTTACGTGCACTGAGTTGGAAGGCTAGCGGCGTGATGTATGCATGTCTCGAGCAAAACATATGAGTGTCGCAGCATTCTGCAAGCTTGCAACTCCCGCGCGAGGGGTCAATGTTCATTTGCAGGTGATGGTAGGCGTGTCTCGATCGAGAAGTCTCTGCCTCTATCCTTGAGAATTTTTTTTTAGGTTAACGTGCTTGAATTTATGTACTTTTGACTAGTCGTACGTGAATAAGTTTAAATTCGTATGCATTGGAACATATTTTTCTACATGAGCTAAGAGAAATACATAGATGCTACATTGACTGAGATAGGTATCGAACACATGGTTCTTACCCTATGAGTGACTAGCACTTGTTTGTCCCATCTCCTCTAACCCTTGTTTACTTTGTGATATAGATGGAACATGGTTGTTTTCAGAGAGATGATGGTTAAAATGTCTTGGACAAAGTGTCCTTTGTAGAAATTACTATGTGTGGTAATTATTTTAGTTGAAAAGATAATTTAATAAAACATGTAAAACTAACGTGAAGGTTTTTTTATGTGTAAACAAATCATCGATAGGATGGATTTTTATGTAGAAATGGTTGTATACCACATCTCTTGAAGAACACTGCATGGTATATATAATGAAAGACTCTTGGGCTCAAGAAACTAAAATATAGGTGGAAAGGATGATGCGGTTCCTAAGATTAAATGAAAGGAACTTTGTTGATTTTTTTTCTATATACTAAGATGATTTAATTGGGTTTGGGATGATGGGTTGAAGGATTAAATAATAAAACTGGACACATAGGCTTTTAAAGAAAAAGAGAATGGAGCTCACAAGATCATAGATTGCGGGTAAATCACTGACAACTGAAATGTGGAAACGATATCATAAAATGAGTGATATTGATGCAGCTCATGGCAATATTGATGACAGCTACGAAGATGATGTCTTTACGTCTGTGATAGTGACACGGACGCGGAGATTTTAAGACAAATAATATTATTAATATAGAAATGATGGAAGCCGTAGCACGACGATCGTGACGAGAAACAAATATTGAAGGATGCTGATGGTTTCGGGAAGACTGAAACTAATGGAAGTATCAACACCTTGAAAAGTGAAAATACACTCAAGCCTATATTTAGCAGATACTCCATACTTTGTAAAAATAATGGACTCCTAAAAAGGAAGCATGAAGGCGATGCAGACACTTCGACATCGACGATAACGAGTTCTTATACGGTAACCTGGGTGAAGACGATGCCTTCTACGGTGATTGCTACAGTGACTCTGAAGCTGGCGACGTGATCTAAGACTGTGATGCAGAACCTAAAGCTGACAAGACCGATGAACGTGGTGGTGTCCTGAGACCGAAGCGATGGAAACGTCGTGATGTAATAAATAAATCTGATCAAGCTTGAGATGATCACTGGCTCGATGATGAAAGTAACCCTGAGGTTGGTGTTAAAACGGAGGACAGCAGAGATCATAATATTTATAATAAACGTGCAAGGAAGATGGTGGCAGGAGAGATTGATTCCACATCATGGAAAGATCCAAACATATTGGTTGACCGGCTAAAACTGATGGTGGCATCTGTTCGTAGAGGACACTACTCGCATATCGTGGAAGTATCGACCATACTTAAAGAGCTTCGGAACGCTGGCTACTTACAATAATCATTTGATTAACTGTCATGTGTGTACTAATGAAAAATAAAATGAATTATTTATATTTTAAAAAAGTATGATTTATTTCTTGTATCCTGATTTCCAAATAAGTCTGTGTTTCCGCTACTGTATGTGTGATCGTTCCGTTTCCTGTGTGTACTGTGTGTACGTTCCGATTTCCTGTGTGTACATTTCGTTTTCCTGTTTGTTCATTTCGTTTTCCTGTGTGTACATTTCGTTTTCATGTGTGTACATTTCGTTTTCCTGTTTGTACATTTCGTTTTCCTGTTTGTACATTTCGTTTTCCTGTTTGTACATTTCGTTTTCCTGTTTGTACATTTCGTTTTCCTGTTTGTACATTTCGTTTTCCTATTTGTACATTTCGTTTTCCTGTTTGTACATTTCGTTTTCCTGTTTGTACATTTCGTTTTCCTGTTTGTACATTTCGTTTTCCTGTGTGTACATTTCGTTTTCCTGTTTGTACATTTCGTTTTCCTGTTTGTACTGTGTGTACGTACCGATTTCCTGTGTGTACATTTCGTTTTCCTGTGTGTACTTTTCGTTTTCCTGTGTGTAAATTCCATTTTCCTGTGTGTCGGTGTGTTCATTCCGTTTCCTGTTTGTGCTGTGTGTACATTCCGTTTTTTTTTTCTGTTTTTTTCTTCTATGGTTGAATGTGTTTCCTTTGTTTAATGTACGTAGTAAAATTTTTTAATTGCTGTATATTGTGTGTATGTCCGGAGCGGTGTCTTCGGCGCAGCGCTCTCTGCCGCGTCCAACGGAGGAATGATGGTAGATTTCCTCCTCCATGCGGCCCTGGTGGAGGCGGGGCTAGCGCTTCCGCCGGTGAGCGGACATGCACGCTTGCAAATTTTTCCCTCCTCCCCTGCTCCACTCCCACCTCGTGCTGGTACCTCGTCACGGTCGAGCGATCTCTCGCCGCTTCTGTGCTGGCTTTTTGAAAAAATTATTCAGTATCTAATATGAAAGATTTTTCATTAAACTTGAAATATTGAATTTTTTTATAAATGTAGAAAATTTTTATTTTAAATATCACTTTTTATACATGTAACGCATTATTATTTTAATTATCAACTTTTTTATAAATGTAACACATTAGTGTTATTTAAAGTATCAGCTTTTTTTTTATAAATGTAAATAACTTTTAAATTGTAAATTTTTTCCCTGCTACTTTTTTTAATAACTAATAGTATTTAAAGTGAAACAAGAATATTTAATATTTTTTTTAAACTTTAATTTAGTATAGTGATTGCGGATTAATATTACATACACACATAAATTGGATTTATTTTATTTCCAACAATTCCCCGTCCGGTACCAGACGATTACAGAGGACGCATTACAATGATGAAGTGTAGTTCATTACATATAGTTCTGATTGTATATTTTCTTTATAGTCTTACACACCACATATAAATTTTTATGGGTGATAAAAAATATAGCATGTAATTTTGAGTCACTGATGATTATGATTATTTAGTTCACACTTGATTCAAATAAAAAGTTTTGATATAGCTACGGAACAATAACTGACGCAACAGGAGTGACAAAACTTGAACACTGTAAATATTTCACGCTATACTTGTCGTCACGCAGATCATTGTTCTTCTGTGGACTCTGGTATGGAGCGATGACTATCAGTACACTTCGACACGGGATGATGATGAGGTAGCGATGACGACGGTGTAGACATTGTAGAACTTGACATTCGGCGTGATGCAATTGACGATAGTGGCGTTAATGGTCTCGACGGTGTGGGAGATGACAAAGATGGAGATCCGTCACGAGATGTACCAGGCTCTCGGGCAGCACCAGCAATGGTTGTGTGGGACAATGACGCCTCACGTGATGGTCCATGGTTCACGAACTGACGAGATCCCGCCTCTCCAAACACTTGACGGGCTGACTCTACTGGTGAGTGGTCACGATCGGGGGATCGACCCCGTGGCTCGTCTCGCGACCAGCGACGTCCCTGTCGTCTGCAGCACTCGATGTCATACCAGTTGTGAAGGTATGTTTCCTCATCCTCTGCTTCACTTGGTATGTCCTCTAAGGGTATGGTCCTAATACACCACAAGCTGTTGAAATCAATGACATGGCGCGAAGACATAATAACCGCACGAGCCCTTCAAATTTCTTCTTAGCTTACAAATTTAACTGAAGGGTGTGAAGCGGTAGAGTCTACACAGTAGAAAGCTGCAGGATGTGTACCAATGATGGTTAACGTAGGTGGTGTTGTGAATAAACCCGTCACACTGTTCCTTCCAACTAATTACTGCCTCCGGATCGGTGTTGCGCCGCAACTCGCACCTTACTGAGGAGTAGTCTGGTTCCGAGCTTATAGTTTCAGTCGCTGATGCAGCCTTAAGTGCTTCGAATGTTGTAGGGAATGTACTGTCAGGTCTTAGATATTGGACGACACAATCTATCTTGTTGCAGGATGTCTCGATGATGTCCGGAGCCTCCTCGTCACAATCACTGGTCCAGTGATGACCGAAGTTGCAGACCTCTAGTTGGAAGTATCCATCCTTGGTGATGTAGTTCACACGGCGGAATCCCGGCGTTACTTCCGCGTACTTTGCAGACAGATCGAACGGCATTTGCTTGAATTTGTAGCAGTAGCTCTATACCCACTCGACTATTTGTTGACTGCTGTGTCTAGGATGTTGACCTCAATTTATACCGATAGGACACCACTTATTACGTGAAAAAAACAAAAATCCGTCTCCTCGACACGATGTAAGTACTCGGCGTCGACGGACGTCTCCGCGGCAAGAAGTAAGTACTCGACGTCGACGGAGGAGGAACTGCAGGTAACTGAAGGCTTCCCGGGTCCGACAACAGGTGTATTTATACTCTAGACAAAATAGGGGAGGAGGAGGGTAGGGGAGGGAGAGAGATGGAGGGAGGGGTGGGAGAACAGCAGCAGTAGTATTGGTGGGAGGTTTTTTTACGATAAAAAAAATTTTGGGTGGGGGGGGGGTGTTTGGATGGAGGGGGGGGGGGTGTTTGGATGGAGGGGGGGGTGTAAGTTCGTATATGCACATAGTAAGAAGTGGTGGGGGTCAGTCTGCTAGCACCCACCATTGAGGAAGGATCGGCCGCCATTTTTAATTTTTTGACCTCGTCGGGTTCGAACCGAGGACTCCAAACTCCGTGTCGTTATTGTAGGTTTTTTATAAATAATTTATTAAAATTTTATTATTTAATTTTTTTTATAATTTTTAAAAAAAATTTCATTAAAATCGGATAATAAATAAAAAAGTTAAAGATGGCGGCCGTAACGGAAACTGCAACGGTGACGTCATCCAAAATGGCGGATAACACATCACCGGAAAGTTCGAGAACACAATGACGTCATCCAAAATGGCGGATCCAAGATGGCGGATCCAAAATGGCGGATCCAAGATGGCGGATCCAAAATGGCCGCCGGGGTCAAGGTCAAGGTCAAAGGTCAAGGTCACAACCATCCAAGATGGCCGCCGTGACGTCACATTCCAAGATGGCGGACACCGGCTCCGGCTCCACACCCAGAACCCAGTCCCCGGAGCCCCATTCCTATACTACTTAGCATGTATTGAAAAAAATAAATATGGCAGCTTGGACTCGGAACAGGTGATATTTATTATTCCTTCAAATTAAAAAAAAAATACAATTCCGAATATGTGATTTTTTATATACTTTATTTCTCTGCCCGGTAATTGTCTCGATGGCTATGCGGTTAAAGGCGTATGTTTACCAAGAAGCCACAGCTGTGATGGTTCGAATTACAGCGCTTCCAATGTATTTTGTATAAAAAATTAAATTAAATATTTCGATAAGGATCACAACATTAGCAGGTAATGGAACATCGACCTTATGTGCATTAGACAGAGAGATGCTGGCACTCTCCAGGAACAGCAGAAACAAAGATGATGGAATACAAGATGACGACCTCCAGCATAACAGAAAAAGAAACAAAATGGTGGCTGTGACATCATCCAAGATGGCAGTCTCCAGCAGATGAAAACAAGATCGCTGCCATGATGTCAGAAACGAAAAAAAAGTGTTTGTTAAATCAGATCCAAGATGCTGGACATGTTATAATTAAAGATGACAACCATAACGAAAATTGAAACGTTTGGCGATTGGAGTGCTCGACAAAAAAAAATTGCAGAATCCGAGATGGAGACTGAGGGCAAAGTCAATTTTTAAGGGTTAAGGTAAAAGTTCAAATTGAAGGGTAAATGTCAAGGGGAAGGTCATCCAAGATGGCCACCGTGACGTCAGACTGGTCGGTCATTGACCCGTTCCTTGCTCCACACTCCTACTCCTGTCCCAGAACATACTTGCCTATACTACTCATGTGTCAGTTGTATTCTTTATTTATTCAATAATTATTTGCCATATAAAATCTGAGCGTCATTTATGGAACGAAACACAAAATAAACAATTAGATATAACACACAAAATAACACAATTTAAGCACTTTTAACATCGCATACGATTAAAAAGAGACTTATGGTGACTATAAATGTGGCAACATCACACAAGCCAACACATATACATTACAAAGTTCATAAGAACCAAGTATTCATTTTTTTACAACTCTCCCAAAATAAAAATAAAAACTTTTTTTTTTTAGAATTTTATAGCCATAAAAACGAAAATCATATATTTTAATAGTTTTGAATTATCTCTAAGTTAGATTTTCTTTCCAGTTAAAAACTCTAATTTATTGCAGTAAGCTTACGATTTGAAACCATCTGGTTCCCGGCACTTGATTCAGAAACGTAACGATCTGCGATGCGATCTACAGCGAATTCCAGATAGTCTTAAAAAAACTTTCAATCGTGATCTAGCTATCATTTCTTTCGAAAACTGTATAAATTTACACTCACACAATTCTAAGCCGATAGAAAACTCACTGTATGAATTAAAAAATAAATAAAAATATTTTAAACGAACTCTAGATAATTACAGGAATTTTCCACTGGCTCCTGCCGTATAAGCCTCCATCATGCAACACGTCGCTTTAGACGGAGCATACAGGTCCAATGCCTTACTGCATGCTCGAATGCGTAACATTTGTATTTCAACATGCTGTATCTTCTCCTCAAGAAGATATCCTTACTAATATTATAAATGCGAAAGTAACTCTGTCTGTCTGTCTGTATGTTTGTTACCTTTTCCCGACTGAACGGCTGAACGGATCGTAATGAAATTTGGCAAGGAGATAGATTATATCCTGGGGATGGACATAGGCTATCTTTTGTCTAAAAAAATAAATTTTAAACGGGTTAAAAAAATATATCTTAATTTTATGTAATGTGTGTCATAGATATACAAACTGTTAGTGTCATTCCTCTATGTCTGCCGAGCAATAGCTTTCAAGCCATTACGTTACGTTTTGCTATTGTAAGGAACTAAGTAGAGAGTAAGAAAAAAATAAAGATCTTGACAGTTTGTAGTGTCGCCATATTTGTTTCAATTTTCAGTACCGTTTTTGTATATTACAATATAAATTTCAGAAAATAATGTTTCATAGACACATAAATAGTGAGTGTGTGTCATTTCTCTATGTCCACGAGGTCTCGCCGCGTCAATTTTCTCCTTGGGGCGAACCCGTCCGCTTAATTAAATAAACACCTTTATCGTTGAATGATTTCATGATTTATTTCATGAAAATCTGCTCTCATAAAAAAGTTAGTTTTATAGACATTCAATAGGTGTCTCGCTCTCTCTGAAGATCAATATATGAATCGTTACAAATTTATCTCCTTTATTTTTTTAGTTTGATTTGATACAATATGATTTCACTAAAAATCAATTTCTACCCCTTCCTATTTTCATTTCCACATTACGAAGTTTCACTTCTTCCACGCGGAGGGACTCCACGCAATATTTTTGCATGCAATTAAAAACTATTTTTTAATGATGCCAAAGAAGTATAACTTCACATGCGCGTACTTAAGTACACACACCCATTTTTATTTATTTAATTTCTTCTATATATATTTTTTCTCCCTACCTAGGACACTCATAATTCTTTTAAATTTCACGTGTATGTTTTCAATGTCATTCGAGTTGTACAATTTTTTTTTGTCAAATTGGTCATTATTTATACTTTGTTTCATTTTGTAAACATAAGTATTTTAGGTATTATGACAAATAAAAAAAAATAGTTTCACTAAAATTCTTAGGTTTTTATTGTGTGGATAGTTTCAAGTTTAATATTATGTAGGTACATAAATTCTTAAACTTATAAATTTCTTCGAAATTTATTCATTCTATTTGTCAATATTGTTATTTTTTTTACTGTACCTACCTACTTATTTGCAAGGAGTTTGGTTTAGTGTTTATAATTTATCTGCTGAGCGTCAAGAGTCTTAGGGCTGCTGAGACCGAAGACCAGAAATATTTATCAATTATGTAATATATTGTTGAAAAATATGAATTTTACTATTTCAGGAAAGTTGATTTTTTTTATTAATTATAATAGTTACGTGTAATTGCCATTTTCCTTTATTTCATACTAAACATTATGTTTGGTTGAGTGTGAGATAATTTTATTTATATATGTTTTAATTTCATTTAATTTCTTATATATATTCTTACCTACCTACTTATATTAAATTTCAGGCGGATGTTAACATTGTCATTCCAGTTGTGTAAATTTTTTTGTCATATTAGTTGTTATTTATACTTTTAGTTTCATTTTGGACTATGGTTTTTTTTTACTTAATTCCAAGTTTTGTAGTGTGTACAGGGAGTGATATCTCTATTAATTTCTATACTCCTTTGGATAAGCGGAATATTGCCACCACAGTTTTACATATAAACAAATCCTACAAATGTTTTAAACATTATGACAAATAAAATATAGTTTCACAAACAGCCTTAGTTTTTTTTTGGTGTGTATAGTTTGAAGTTTAATATTATGTATGTACGTAAATTATTAAACATACAGGTATTTATTAATTTATTTATATAATTATTCATAGGTAGGTAATAAGCTTTCTATTTGTCAATATTGTTATTATGGTAGATAGGAGTACAGTAAATGCCTACCTTCTTATATTCCTTTATATCTCTTTCGATTTGGAGTGTTTCCGAGCCATTCGGGGTCCTCAACATCACCCCCCCCCCCAGGTGGTTAAAGCCCCAAAATTTCGAAAGTTTAAAAAATTTTAAAATCTATCTCTTTCGATTTTAAGTGTTTTCGAGCCATTCAGGGTCCTCGAACCCCCCGCCCCCCTCTGGGAACAAAGCCCCAAAATTTCGACAATTTCAGGAATTTCAAATATCTATTCTTTCGAGATGGAGTGTTCCAAACCATTCGAGGTCCTGAACATCCACTTTCCGCAAAAGTGAAAGCCCCAAAGTTTCGAAATATAAGAATGTATATAATTGGATGTTGGCATGTATGACGTCGATAAACTCTTACACCGTTTGACCGATCGCCATGAAAGTTGGCACATCGAAGTGTTTTTATCATGGAGAAGATTTTTATACTAACCATTTTTTTTGTAACTCGCCGCTAGATGGCGCTGTAGCGCATCAACTTCTAAACCTTTCAACCGATCGCCATGGGTAAACAGAAAACCATAGGTCACAGATACACAAACAGTAATTATGTGTCATTTCTTAATGTCCACCACACTGGAAATATCGCTATCCATTTTGCTGTAACTCGCGGACAATATATCACCCGGTGTTCAGCCCGGGCAAAGCCGGGTACTGCAGCTAGTTTAGTATAAAATTATCCAAACAAAACTACATTGTTGGCTTTCGGAAATTCTTACTCATAACATTTGTTAATACCATTGTTCACATAATATTCAACGGCAAGAAAACAATCAAATTTTAGCATGGCCTGCTTGGAATTGCATGGGACCTTGAGTCTTGGGTAACTTATTTACAACAAATAAATAAAATTACCGGCAACGTTTGCCCTATCATTAGGAGTTCTGTGTACTATGGTAGTTGGTTACGCGTTTTATATCAGAAAGTGTGAATTTGCGAAGGTTAAAGAAATTAGTAGTTCTAAGAGCGCAGATTTATTTGGATACTTTTGTACGGATCTCTGTCATCGTGGCAACAATCATGTTTATACATTTTAAATATTTTTTTAATAATAAATTTTTAATAAACACTTATCGACCCAAGCATGGAGCTTTGCTGATCTTAACGAAAGTCGTGTTAGTTACACCTTTTAAGAATATTCAGTAAAATAAAATTTAAAAAATCAACTTTTAGATTAAATTGAATGATATTAATAACGAGATGTCATCAACAGATTCCAATCCATGTTTATGTAAACTAATGTTTAACACATCGTTTGGCAGACAGCAGAACATGTTTTTTGTAAATATCAGTGCTGGTAATTGGTGTTAGGTTGAAATAAAAAAAATTTGTTTTAACGACGAACAACTCACACGAAATTACGACGGAAAAAAAAGTGCAGCAATTACATTTAATGTTTAATTGAACTCTCTCTATTTCCCAGGTCGGCTACAAATATTACCATTTCCACCACGCATGACTAAACCACATTCGCCAGGGGCAAAGTCAGCAGCAGCAGTAGTTCAATTGCAGCGAAACTTTCAGGCTTTAAAATCTGCTGTTATTTAAGCAAATATACAAACTCATAAAATGTATAGTGATTAACATCTCCCGTGGTAACAAAACTTAATTGTATTCGCATTTAATAATTAAAAATATTTTAAAATTATTTGTTTCCTTTTTTTTAATTAATTCACCTACGTACTTCTCAGCCATAATTATTTTCTTTGTTTTTAAGGTAGATTTTGGTTATATTTAAGTTTTATGTGCAAAACTTCACTAAAATAATAGCGTCGGTTATAAAGGGGTAATAAACTGGTCACATTAATACCATAGCCTATATGCGTGCATTTCCGGTGAAGTGTCAGTGCTTGGTAGTGTTTAAGCTGGGCAAATGGCTATATCGTGTCGTGTCACACTAGAATTAAAGGTTTAAATAAACCCCAATTCGTCCGAGCACTAGTAAGGATGAAAATGTACTTACGTCTAAAGTTAATTTTTTTTTTGGCAGTTTCCGAATGGTAATGGCGTGTTCTTAACTGATACAGATATTTGTTTGGGTTTACATATTCTTACACGGAATTAAAAAGTTCTCTACTTTTACAAAAGATTCCCTCGGAAAATAGTCGTTGTCAAAATTATTTGTAATTCTACAAGAAAGATATCTTAATTTTGTACAACACATAGCTGTGGTTATTCTTCGATATATGAAATACGTTTCTATAGATAATACTAAATATTTTTTTACAAAAATTGGAGCAAAATTTTATATTTTGAATGATGTTTTATTCAAGCAAAATTTACAAAAAATATGTTAGAATATTCAACAGATTGTCTTTATTTTGTTGTAAAATGCTTATTATTGGCGCAGTGAACACTGGAAAGTTATTCCGGGAACTGTTTACAAATAACTATTGGCATTACTGGGACACCACGAAGCATAAATGCCTGGGTAAGAATCCGAATCCAGTGTTATTGCGAACACTATTTTGTAGTGATAGTCAATGTCATTTAAATGTACCGATTAACAAATTAATTCATGAATATTTATGTTTCATTCACAATAAATACTGTGTAGCGATCCATCACTAAGCATCTTTTGTATTATAACGTCTTCAATTTCATCAGTTCACGATAGTTAAATAACAATATATTTAACAAACGGTGCGTCACAATTCCCTGAATTACCAAAAGAATTAATATAAGCATAGGCCTCTCCTTTCTTTCACGAATGTCTATATTTCGATTCTGTAAGGAATTTTTACAATATTCGGAAGGTAAAGAAAATTGTTGACATCCTTTAAGATTCAAACTATACTGATCCTTTTGGCTAAAGGTACTTTTATGAAGGAATTTGAGAAATTCCGAAAGAGGAATAATTCAGTCAAACAAATAACGTACTACCAAGAAAAAAAACTTATTTTGAGTGCAGTTCTGAATATACTAAGTTAATTTTGAATTACTAAATATTAAAGGGAATAATTTTAATAATAACGTTGAAGTTACTCAGTTCTTGTATTTGTAATTAAGTAAAAATACAGTTTAGTAAAACGCATTACTTTATAAAAACTGCCTTGCTTAGGAATTCTAAAAATTTGAGGATGGTTTTTTTCGAAAACGTATAATGTTGAAATTTAACTCACCATGAAAAAAAAAAGTGGTTTGTTTGATTTTTTTTTTTTTTTAAATATTAGCGGGTATTTAGATTGGAATATTGTCGCACTAGCTGCAATACCCGGCGTTGCCCGGACTGAACACAGTGTGAAGGGGACCTTTTTCGAAATCAGATGTAGACAGTAATTGTCTTCTTAATTTGAATGTCAAGTGTGCAAAATAATTTATATCACTTTCAGATCCCGACAGATGTTGTTCTGCCAGTTTATAGTTATTTACCTGGTCTGTATGTAATTTAGACTTTATAAAGCAATATAGAAAAAAGCTGAAAAATAAGAGATTACTAATATTGAAAAGATTCCATTATATAGCTAATGCTCGGCCTGCATTGCAATGCCTCATTCAGTTTTGTTTTGTAGTATGTTTGAAGTAGTTCCACATATAAAAATCATCTTTCCATCTCTCTATCTACATCTATGTATCTCTCGATTTATCTCTTTATATCTACATACATACTTCCCACTATCTCTATATCATCTATATATAAGTCTCTATATAGCTCTATACATCTATAGGTATATCTCTATCGAACCCATTTCAATCTCAATACCTCGCTCTATCTCAACTTATCTCTCCGTCTCTATCTCACTCTATATATATATATATATATATCACTCTATCTCTGTCTCTCTTTTATATTTAAATAAATTGTGTCATGCGTGCGCACTTATACAACATAAACAGACGAAGTGCCGCTATATAAAATTAAATAAACACATTTTTTGACACGATTCGTGCTCCAACTATTGAAAAATAGTTATACCGTCTCAGTAACCTTCATGGGCATGCGCATAACAAATCACTAAAATTTCATCGCAATCGGATGAATGGTGTTGGAATCATACGGCACAAACAAACGAAAATTAAAGACATGACAAACGCATCAAATGATGGTGCGTTTAAAATTCAAGACAACTCTTATCTATTAACGAAGTTTAGAACAAAACTGTTATTATCGCCTTTATTTTGCTAGCCGCTGAGAGCTCCACTAAGCGGACTGGTCTCACCAAGGATAAAAATATTAATTTGCCAGACCTTACTATGTGTATGATCGTGTGTCAGACAGAGAAATGACACTCACTCACAATTTGTATGATTTTATCTGTTATAAAATGAAATTATCACTTTCTCACTCCCTTAGGGATGGAATTTCATATTAACATAGGGTCTATGTGTTAATCCAGGTTATAAGCTAGCTGTAGGCCAAATTTCATTCAAATCCATTCAGTATTTTTTACGTGAAAGAGTAACAAACATCCATCCATCCATCCATCCATCCATACTTACAAACTTTCGCGTTTATAATATTAGTAGGATATGGAAATCATAAAACTTGGCAAGTTGAAAAGTATTTATCCAAGATTTTCGAGAGTCTTTTCCTTAACTGAAGCCTGATTCCGGCCTTACTGTTACCATTATTTACGTTCCTGCCCTTCCGGTATGCATGTTTCAACATTCAGTGAACATAATTAACCACGAGCAGTAACCGCCTCTTGCAGAGCTTATATCAGCTTATATCAGCTTACATCAGCTTATATAAGCTTATATCAGCTTATATCAGCTTATATCAGCTTATATCACACTACCTGCAGCGCCCGGCGTTGCCCGGGCTGGACAGAGGGTGATATATAGTGGATAGCGCTATATGACAGTGTGGTGGACATAGCGAAATGACAACACAATTTGCTGTCTGTATGTCTATGACCTATGATTTTTTGTTTACACATGGTAATCACTTGGACGGTGAAAATATTCTCAGTGTTCAAATAACTAAGTATAAAAATTTTTACGGAGATCGGTTGAACTGTGTAGAAGTTGATGCATTGCAACACATCTAGTGCGAGTTAAAGCAAAATGGATATCTAGAAAATATTCTCCGGGTTCAAATATCTACTTATACTAATTTCATGGAGATCGGTTGAACGGTTTAGAAGGCGATGCGCTGCAGCGCCATCTAGCTGTGAGTTACAAAAACACTTCGATGTGCCAACTTTATTGGCGATCGGTCAAAAGGTGTCGGCGTTTATCAACGCCATAGATAGCAAAATCTTATATTATATATATTATATATATAAATGCGATACAATTATTCCTCTTACTAACGGAATTATCCAACATAGTATAAAGGACTAACAATGAACAACTTAAAGCGTTTAGGGATGGACCAAGTACTGTACGTTGTTTACCAAAGAATGCACAAACACACATCATGCTTGTACAGCCGTGTACGGTTCATGAACGTTTGGCCAAGTAGACGGAACATTTTTGAAACTATTTGATCAGCATGTTACAACCTGTTGTGACACTCCACTGTAAATAGTTCCCACGGTCTGCTAATACATTACTGTATTAACCTCCAGATATAGACACTTTTATAATAATTTTTGACGTGATGTCTAATAAATCGATGAACGCTGGCTGCACGCACGAAAAAGTGTCCCGTTACGCACATTGTTCCGTTACTCTCATTGTACGCTTGCGCCGCATCTATCTCTCTTCCACTCGACTGTTTATAAAGTGAAGCGAAAAGTTAATATGGTTTTCATTGCTTATTACAACAACAATTTCGGCAATAAAGGTTAATTATTCTTGCATTTTAAAAATCTGATTACTAGTATAGTTTCAAGTATTTATTCCTTTATTATTAAAATAAAATGATTCAATTTTATTCATAAAGTATGCAATCATTTCATCAATGTTTTGTTATGACGTTGTCACGTTAAACTATCGTCCGTAAACCGACTTTACAGACAAAAAATTTTTTCCCCTCTAATATTGTTGCCCATAGTCTTGGCTACTTTGTCTACTAAAGGCGAAAACTCCCCCCCGCCCTCCTTCGGGTCACTTTCAAAATGCACATCATAACGGGAACTTTGCGTCAAAAGCCCCAACTTCATGTAAAACGCAACCCATGCTAAAGGGGACAGATAGCTGCACAATATTAAACTAAACAGCACTGAAAACCAAAGCAGGATAGTGTCCTGAAGTAGCAGCATTAATTAATTAAAATATCAAAATAAAATTAAATATATTTCTTATCATCCATTTGTTTACGCACTAAAAAAAACAATTACAAACCGACAGATAATAATCATACTGACTTACGCGTGGCCATGGGCTTAAAGTAAAAATAAATTTAAATAAAAATACATTAAAAAATATATACATAAATAAATAATTTATCCCAAAAAAGCTGCATGCATGATTTTACGCGTGAGATAATATTTCGTATTTCTCGTTTCTGTCCTTTACCAAATAATAGCCAAAAAATACACTAGCTTAAATCTTAAAAAAAAAAAAAATAACTTTCACAAAACATATATTCTTGCTTGTTTTATACTAAGAGGCAAACACATTTATCGTTAAAAACAATGACTAAATATATATACAATTTTAAATAATGCAATATAAAAAAAAATAACATTAAATTGGGAGTTAAGAAAAGTACATAGCCTGGGCAGTCTTAGCCGCATATTCAAATTGACAGTCAAACGCGGGGGTGACGTCAGCAAAAGTACACCGGGTCTTTAAACGGTGTAATTATACGTCGCTAGTTTTCGTTATACATTATTTGCACTAACCTTGCGTGAAAATATATAGTTATACCCTGCAACCGTTTTTTAGATATTAATCGAAGCATTAATCACACATCTTCGCACCGTGCAAAATCTCCGCCACCCAAATATAGTTGTAAATGGCCACTTACTTGTTTTCTGCAGCGTATTCATATAATGCCAAGGTGTGTCTTCTTAGAACGTCACACCTTAATACACACACGCACAACGGCGTGTCGAATAACCGCATTATGACCGGCAGTTGCTAGGATAGTTGCTTCCTCGTTTTCCGTTGTACACACACACTCGCGTTATTTATACGCACCCAGTGTTACTTTCAACTCTTGTAAAACCATATTCGCTTAAACAAAAAATTCCGCGGCGTTATAAATTTGGAGCGGGAGCCCACCGACGCACACCGTCTCGCAGCCCGCGCGGAACTACTTACAGCCCATCAACTGTAAGGGAAGAGAAGCCTAAGGCGGTGGACGCACCAAGGCGAGCGCGAACAACATGCAGCAACACACGCCGCCGAGCGGGCAGTTCGCGCGGCCACGTGGTCTGCGGGTAGGATGCGCGAGCTGCGAGCTGACCGCACATGCCGGGTTGTTCGCGCGGCCAGCGTGCAGTCGTGAGCAGTTTGGACCAAAAAATGGATTCTGAAACCACCGAACGACTTATAGAACTTGTAAAAGTGAATGAAGTGCTGTACAATATGTCTATGGAAGGATACAAAAACAACAGAGTAACAATCAAGAAATGGGATGAAATAGGAATCATACTAGTAATGCCAGATAATTATTTAATTATCATAGGTAGTTATGGAAAAAACAACAAAGTTGGTACACATAACTACAATGTTTTTTTTTTCAATTGAACGTACTAAGTGATATATGAACTTTGCTAGTTATCATTATTAGCATTAAAAAAGGAAACATATCTGTCGCGAATCTCAAATGCATAATTTGCAGACCTTCTAGGAAATATTTTATGATTTTGAAAGGCCCCAAACTCGCCAATTACAGGCTCTAAAATATGTTCTAGACGTCTTCAACCCTGTTCGTTTTGGTGGGTACTGGGTTCGATCGCCAGTCGTTCGCGCCCGCGCTCGCGTTCGTGCTCGCCTTGGTGTGTCCACCGCCTAAGATGTACATCAAGTTCTGTCCCTGCCCGAACACGCCCGAATATTCACCTTCGGCCAACCTCGGGATTTGTTTTATTTTTGCGCAGGAAAAATGAATTCAAATATTAAAAGTGTTCCGTTAGTTTAGCTACATTAAAACACTTTAAAACACTATGGACGGTTAGTTAGGTTAGTATAGCTACATTAAAATAAACAGATAAATATAAATATATATAAATAAACCCGAGGTTGGCCGAACGTGAATATTCGGGCGTGTTCAGGCAGGGACAGAACTTGATGTACATCTTAGGCTTCCCCATTATAAATACTTTAAAACATTGTGGACGGTTGATTTGGTTAGGATAGCTACATTAAAGCTACGGAAAAAAAGCGAGCATGAACTTCGGGTGTGGCTCTCTCGTCTGTGAAACAAAGGCTTCCCCAACTGTTATGTCTGACGTCACACCCTCTCTCTCGCTGACGTCACCACACGCCCATACTTTAGCGGCACAAACCGTTCTGACCATTGATTCAGTCTTACGTAGTTTATACATTATATTTAGACCTAAATACATTGAATAAAATCGTCTAACAGCGTACCCTGATATAATAACACCATACATCAGAAATATTAATTTTAATGCAAATAATGGCCTTCGGCCTGCGATAAAAGGCCAGTAACTACCATTTATTCTGTACCTTAATTAAAAAAAAATTAACAAACGTTATAAAATTATAATTTATAGTTAACACAAGAATATGTTTAAAAAAGGAAAATTTAAATAGAAAATTTAATGTAATTCAGGCTAGCTCTAAAATGGCGAAGACGTAACACAAATGTTACAATATTTCTATTGTCTCTGTAATATTAAGGAGAGGACCTACATTATTTATGTGACGTATATTTCATCAAATGTAAGTAATTAGCTTTGAGATTGATGTTATCTCATAATAAATGCATCTTTATAAAACGTCCACCATGAATCCGTATGTCAAAGGTGGGTACATTAGAATCCTCCAAAAAAATTAAAATAAAACATAACTTAACACCAGTAAACTTTTTTATTACAAAAATCCTAGTGTAGCTTTTTCTGCAGAAAACTCTAGGAAATGTATAGTTGCAATGAATTCACTTCGAAAAAAAAAAATAAAGCTGAACTATACGGAAATTTTAGTTTCAAAAATAACTGCTGATAAATAATGCTTATAATTTGCTTCTTGGCAACGGACATTCCAAATCTCCCTGAAATGACAAAACATTGCATTGGGCTCAAATTTGGAATTTCGATTTAATTGTATTTAGTTTAGCGGAGTCAAAAGTAAAGAAAACACAGAACACAAATCTAAGACACTGATAACTAAGGCATTTACTAAGTTTTTTTTTAAGTTTTAAATTCATTTATTTCAGCACTAAAATACATAATTACAAAAGAACACAACAGCCAAGAAAATAGCACGCTCCAGCTGACTCAGCTCTTTCGTGCTGAAAAATAAATACATGATACAATAGAAACAACACAAAAGTACAAGAAATATCATCATTAAAAATTTCAGGAAAAAGAAAAAAAAAACCAGAGCACAGCAAGTAAATAGTGAACAGTAATGAATTAAAAACGACACGAAGTAATGAAAGATGGAGAATCGGAAGAACAAAATTAAAAGGCAGTTCGCCACCTTGCTTTCCGACGGGAGAATGAAATTAGTGACTCTGGGGGCCAAAATAGCGGCTCACAAAGGGAAGAAACTAAATATGACAAGAAAAACACCAAGAAGGAACGCTGTATCTCTGCGGGACATTGGGTTGAGTTCTGGTTTCGAGTCTGGGGTAGAAGATGAATGTTTCAGGCTTGGGAGGCGGATGGGAGGGTCGTAGACAGAAGAGATCTGCTTAGGAAAGTACGACCGGTGTGAGAGATATGTTAATGGAGAGGGGATGTATGGGAGAGTGTGATGTGTAAGGGCGCTTCACTGTTGTAGGAGGGGGTGTGTAGTGGAAGGAAATTGTGCATGGAAATTTATCTTTGAAGGAAGTTTGGGATGTTTAGAAAAATGGGCTCTCTGTAGGACGATGTGATAGGCTAAGTGGAGAAGTTTTCTGTGAAGTGACTGCCTTAATAAACAGTTGTATCTTGGAGAAAAAAAAGTTATTGCTACAAATTCTAGTAAGAAAGATGATTGTAATAAAAACTTTTGCATATGAAGGAGTCTCTTACGAGAAGTAAAGACAAAACACAGCGTGAAAATGATGTTTTAGAGTCCGTGCATTGGCCACGATTGGTTTGATTGTATTACTTTCAATTTTCCTTCGCTAACGTTCGTAATTTTCTCTCTAATCTGGCTGTCAATTTTCTTTTGACAGAGAACATATGTAAGTTTAATTTGTTTACAGGTGGATACAAAGATTTTGAAAACCTAAACATGAATTTTTTAAAGCTGTGTATTTTTACATTTTTTTTAATTAATGACCTTTTTTTCGAGTGACGAATATTTTGTATAATCATTAAGCTCGTAAAGAAAAAAATTAACGTAGATATTTGGTCAAAATAATTGGATTAACTTGTACAATCTTGTAAATTAACACAAAGAAAATTGGCAGAAACTACTTAAAAACTCTGTGTGTAGACTGACGTGCTCCGTAAATATGCAAATTTGGTAAAAATAATGTCTGAATACAGAGCATCGAAAACAAATTTGAAGTGGTTGCTTATAACTCGATACGCAATTAATCACAATTATTTATACTACTTTTACAATTTACGTTATTATTTCCGTAATAAAAGATTTAGAGATTTATTTTATTTGCGAAATTTATATTAATGTAATTTGAATTTTGGTAATAAATGCTGGATTGGAAAATTTCTGAAGTTATAATTTTCACGATAAACCCCGTGTATCTTGTAAGTCAGTGACGTAGACGACAGTTATCAAAGAAGAGAGAAGTGTGTTGTGTCGTACATGAAAAATAAACCTAATGGATTTAAACCACTCTAACAAATTGTACACATTTTTGGGGCGAGTGATTCTGCCATACACGATTGCAATCATGTGCGTGACGTTTATTTTGTCGTTAGTGGTTGTAATGACGTATTTTCGCTCTATATATTTTGATGTTTGATGGCTTGCTGATAGCCATGCATTAGTAATAGCCCAGTAATTGGACGGCCAACAAAAGGGAACAGTACTCTAAGGAGGAAAGTTTTGTTTCCTGGTGACAGATAGAAATAAGTGACTTCTACCGCAGAGCAACTGCAGCTATTCGAGTCAGCACGAAAACATTTCAAAGCCGATATCTTTATCTTGCTTTCCTAGCTAGCTGTACCTGTTTCTGTGTAAGCGAAATGTCGTGACAAGATCGATAAATTGACAAATTTTATGCCCTCTCTGCTTATGACTTAAAAACAGAGTGTATTGAAAATTTAATTTAAAAAAAAATCATTAAAATAATATTTAATTGGAAGTTCAATCAATTGGTCTAAATCACGCATGAAATGTTAAAAAAAAAATATTATGCATTTTTTTTGTGACATGCAGGTTTAAATATGAACTGGTCGTTGACTGCTGTATTAATACATTTTTGAAAAAATAAATCCCTTTTGGCACAACCTACAGGCGTAGGTAGATTTCAAAGAACCTAGTTATTCTTGAAACTTCTTTATACATCTGGAAAATTTTTAAGAACTTAATTTACATAACATATTTATGTTCTACGATATTACAAAATAACCGATTAAATATTTGCTCATTTTCGATGCAGCGAAAATATTACGAATATTTTTAACTAAATACACCCAGGATTAAATAGCTCAGAACGAATTTCATTATTATATGGCAAATAAGATAAATATTTTTTGACATCGAAACACTGTTTTTCATCCCTTGGTCGTATAAAATTTTTCTTTGCATCAAGGTTTAAGTTAATATTATGAAGGTTTAAATTAAATTCGAAAGAATCTGATGCAAGAAAAGTTTTGATTTTTTTTTTAATTTCAACCCCCTTTATTTTTACAGTAATGATACTTTTCATCTAAAATGTTTTAGCCAAACTATTAAAAAAATAATGATTATTTTTTACTTTCAGACCTTGTTATTTCCACAACTTGCAGTAACTGTTGGATAGATAAACATTTATTTTAACAATACTTACATCATATTTACAACAATAAAACAATACTACTTACACAATACACACTATTTATAAAGTTAAAAAAAGTGAAAATGGATTCGATAGTGTACTTGGTAGGGAAGTTTTATTTATTTTTTATTCCAACCCCGGGTTTTTTCAACCCCTTGCAATAATGGTTTGTATTATCAAAAATTGTCTCAGGAAAAAGTTTTAGATAAAAATTATAAGATTTACGAACAGTTTTAATGGATTTTATAGTTCTTACTAGGGGAGTTATGAATTTTTTGTCATTTAACACATGTTTATTCCACCCCTTGCAATCATGGTTGGTAGTATAAAAATTATTTCATACAAACGTTGTAGATAATAACTAATTCAATGTTTTACAGTAAATTAGAACGAATTTGATAGTGTACATGGTACCGAAAATATGAATTTTTTAATATTCTACCCTTAAATTTTTTCAACCTCATGCGGCAATGGCTGATATTATCGAAAATTGTTTCAGACAAAGTTTTAGATAAAAATAATAAGATTTACAAAATATCTGAACGGATTCGATTGTGTCCTTACTAGGAGATTTACGATTTCTTTCTTCGGAATCTTATTTATTCCAACTCTTGCAGTTATGGTTGGTCGTATAAAAAATTGTGTCAGACTAAAGTTGTGGATAAAATTTATAAGGTTTACAAACAATTTGAATTGATTTAATAGTATGTATGTTAAGAGAGTTATGAATTTTTTTGACCTTCAAGCCATGTTATTTTCCATCCCTTGCAATATTGGTTGGTCATAAAAATGATTTCGGAAAAAAAATTTTAGATAATATTTTTAGGTTTTACAATAAAGGAATGGATTTAATAGTGTAAAAGGTACGGATTTTATGGACTTTTTTTAAAATTTCTCCCCCATTTTTCAACCTCTTGCAGCAATGTTTCTTCTAATCAAAAATAGTTTCAGAAAAAGGTTTCAAACAAGAATAGATAGCGCAGATAAGAATTATAAGATCTACAAAATATCAGAAAAAATTCGATGTTGTGCCTACGAAGGGAGTTATGATTTTTTTTGTACTCCAATCCTTGTTTTTTCAATACCTTGCAGTTATGGTTGGTCCTATCAAAAACTGATTGAGACAAAAGTTTTGGTATTACTCCTACGAGTTATAATACGTTCAAAAGGATGTAATATTTTTATATTATGAGAGTTAAAGTGATTTTTCTGTTTATCAAAAAATTTGCCTCATTTCTACCCCTTTGGTCGGATATTGCCTATTAACGAACTGGACCGAGATTTTCCACTGCTAGATTTTATGTATCAGTTTGGAAGTGATTTGTGAAAAATTGCAACTGTTATCGTGTCCGCATAATTGTGATATATATGTATGTATTTATAAACTTTTGAGTTGACGAAGGTTTTGGGCTCTATGGACCAAGAAACGAAAAACTATATGAAATTTTTCCGAAATGTGAACCATGGTAATGACTGCATTAAGTAGTATTTATTTGAAATCTACCTAAAAGACTTATTTTATTAAATATAAATAAAATAATAGTTCAAATATTTGATTGTATTTGGCACTCGAATTTTTATGAGCACATTTTTTAAGTATTCGGTTTGAAATTAATATGATGTTGTGTTGTCTTCCGACTACATAGGATACTTAATCTTTTTTTTCTTTAATTAGAAATTTTAGTTGTAGGTGCCTTGCACATGTACGAGATAGCAGATTAGTCATGGTCCGAATTCGTATAAGTTCCTACTTGTTCCAGGAAGTGACATCGCGAGGACTGACCGAACCGGAAATGAAGTATGCAGGCGCGCGAGTAAACATACTTGTGTTCCTGCTGCGTACTTCTATTCGCAGAATCTTCTCTTCGCCTTTTCGAGAAGACTCTTGTAGGTTATATTCGACTGAAAAATTAAGCAATTAAATACTTTCAAAATAATTCTCACCTAATTATGTACCAAAATATTTTAAATAAATTTTTAATTTTAAGAATTTTATCATTAATTCGTTTGCTTGTAAATAAGTGTTAATATTCTGTACCCAGGAGGCTAAAGACACAGTGTCCACTTTTGGGCAAAAAAAAACACTTTTAACCATAAACGTGACCGCCTTTGGAGTTCTTTCTAATTACATACAAGACTGAGATTTACTATATGTCAAAAATTAACATATTTTGGGTACAAAATATTTAAGAAAATAATTGAGGTACTATTCAAAAATTTTAAACTTTTCTCATGAAAACTATTGTTTATGTGACGTAGTGTCTTATACCTCCGAAGTTAATATAAATGTTCTATTGAACTTAAATATTGAAAGATTTATAATTTTTTTATTTAAAACTAATTTGTTAACAATCTATTTAGATTTATGATACCATTTGTAGAGGCAACAAGCTAATCACTTCCGAACCATTGAGATGAAATTACACAGGTTCTCAAGAACAAAAAAAAAATTTACTTTAATTGGGTCGCAGCATCAGCCTTGCATTTAAATCCCCAAAAATTTTAGAACGTGATTGCAAAAATCTTCCCGTGTGAAATGTTTGCACATTTAGGCATTCGGAGAGAGAGAGAGAGAGAGAGAGAGAGAGAGAGAGAGAGAGAGAGAGATACGTACGTGGCCAGTTACCCCCGACATGTGTCGGACCAGTGAGCAGACTGACATAATCATTATGAGCGGACACACACACAAAAATAAAAAAAATTAAAAATTTGGTACACTTGGATCCAGTTGGATCTCCCAGAGCGGACATAACGTGATTCATTATCGGTCGTACTTCATGTGTGACATTGATGGAGCAGGACCGAGAGCAGACCACACCGCGGAACTAATGACCCGTTTAAACTGCACATTATTTCCCTGTGAGGGGGGGGGGGGGATCGCAGAGCGAGGAACACGTGGAGGTAATACAGGATGGATCTGAATGGGAAGCCTTCATTTCACAGACGAGAGAGCCACACCCGAAGTTCCCCGAAGTTCATACTCTTCATTTTGTTTCCGTTCTATCTAATTGTATAAACCGATGTGGCATTAAATTTTGCGGTCGATTATGATAGGTTAGCTACATTATAAATACTTTAAAACATTGTGGATGTTTGGTTATATTAGGTAAGTATAGCTACATTAAAAATACTTTAAAATCATTTTATGGTTGCTTAGCAAATAACTTTTTACTATGTAGCTATCCAGGGCTAGGAAATCGTTAACATGATTTCACAGTATCTTTAATGTAGCTATCTTAACCAAATCAACCGTCCACAATGTTTTAAAGTATTTATAATGCAGCTAACCTCACCTAATTGACCATTAGTTATCATGAGTTACAATGAACCAAAAAAAAAAAACCGAAGATGCACGATCGGACGTTTGGCTCTCTCGTCTGTGAAACGAAGGCTTCCCAAATTCGGCAGACACACTTCTCCTGCAGGTTCATCGCTACTAAACAAGTAGAAAACATCAGCGCGAACTACGGTCTGAAGTTCTTCCCAAGTCTGGTATATACGTCTTTGAAGTTTCGACTGAACAACATTTTTTATTCTAAATAATATAGAAAGTAGTTAGGATGAATCACTGAGAGTCTGGATTATGTTTAATTTGAATGAAGTTCTACAGCCACCGATAATTTTGCGGTGACACAAAAGGTAGAAAATAAAAGCGTTGTTTCGAATTATTTCAACGAAATAATTTTACTGCAGCGACCAAATTCGAGGTGGTTGTAGAATTTCATTCAATTATACATCATCCGGACGCTCACTGTTTCATCTTAAATGCCTTCATCATTATTTACAATTCAAACTTGGGACGTATACCAGCCTTCGAAAGCAAGTCGTGGTGATGTTTTCAATTTATTTTGTAATGATGAATTTACGGTCAAAGGATGGCGGTCGAATTCATACTCATCCTGTAAATAACCAACGAACTAGACAGGGACAGCTGTAACTAACTCAGATCTTTTTATATGCGTCCATAATTCATTCTTCCGTGTGGGAAGCACATTGCGTGTTAAAACTTGGTAGCATTGTCTTGGTTTCGTGGTTGGCTAGGTTCATTTCAGGTTCTTTTCTACTATCTGCACACCATTAGTGGCCATTCAGTGCCCCACATTCATCTGTCACGTCCATAGTTGGCAACAAGAAATGAAAATTCTTAGATACTGATAAACGGCATTTGGTGGGAGTATTTTCGTGAATGGAACGGAAGTCGCACGGAACGGAAATGTGTAACCACGGTGCTGCCGCCTGTGGCCGATGGCGCGAACCTTAGTTCACAAAGCCAAAGGAAAACTGTAAAGTATTAACTGTTGAGTGAATTTTAACAAGGTTGTCAGAATGTTAATACAATTTTCTGCCGAAAATCAGCTTCAAAGCCGGGGTTTTGTATTTATTAAAGTCATTTTTTCGCATTTTTAATATAGTTTGACCTTTCGCTCTGCAAATCTAATGATTAAATAATCGACGTAGCCACTCCGGTGGCGACTTCTAGCGGTGGATGCGAGAACCACTTGTGATTGTCGTCAAGAAGTGTAGTTGAAAACACAATTTGTGTATATATTTATCACACTAGGCATAATTAAAAAAAAAAAATTGGTGGTCTGTAAAGTCGGTTTACAGACGATAGTTTAACGTGACAACGTCATAACAAAACATTGATGAAATGATTGCATACTTTTATGAATAGTTTTTATTGAATTATCATTATTTTGTATGGATACAAAGAAGGAGTGAAATGAAATCTACAATTTAACTGATAAATTTACTTTTATTTGCACTCATTAATTCAAATATGTTTATTACTTTAACGAAGAGATTATTTTAACTATAACTTTTATACATGTTTGCTATTTAACTTCTTCCAATCTGTGTTATTCTTTTAAGGATAGGACGATGATAGGAAAAGTAGGAAAACGAATGGGAGTGTTTCAAGTTTAATGTGCCTCGAAAAAGTCAAATCCATGGTTGTTCCAATCGAGTGGAAGAGAGATAGATGCGGCGCAAGCGTACAATGAGCGTAAAGGGTCACAGCGTAACGGGACAATGTGCGTAACGGGACAATGTGCGTAACGGGACACCTTTTCGTGCGTGCAGCCGGCGTTCATCGATTTATTAGACGTTGTCACGTCAAAAATTGGCTGACATCGTGAACAGAATTTTTTTCGGTAAGACCCGTGCTACAATGGTACGGAAACGGGAGAAGGAACATTTCACTACAACGTATGCCACTTCCACAATGCACGGAAACGTAACAAAAGTCAACCAAAGAGATTGGATCCCAAGTATGAAATATTATTTAAATTAAAAAAATGATCGTGTTTCGAGATTATAGCAAGGGCAGAATTTACTTATAGGCCTATAATAAAAACAACCACAAAGTTATAATAAAAACACTAGATATCTAGTTTTTCAAAGGAATTTAACGTATATATAACATAAACAATTATGGCTACCGCCGCAGCCAAGTACTCGGCTTCAGGGACACACCACAACGCCGAAATGCAAAATTGACCACAACGCCGACAGCTAGAAAACTGCTGTGTACCACAACGCCTAATTACCACAACGCCGAAATACACTAACGCCTAAAAATGGCATTGCAGGACTGCCACAAAGGTTAGGTTAGGTAAGACTAGGTTAGGTTAGACTAGGTTAGGTTAGACTAGGTTAGGTTAGACTAGGTTAGGTTAGGCTAGGTTAGGTTAGGCTAGGCTAGGATAGGCTTGGTTTTGTTGGGTTAGATTATATTACGCTAGGTTAGGTTAGGTTAGGTTTGATTGTGGTATTTCGGCGTTAAGGTACATTTAAGAAACACACAAAAATTCATTCAGTTGTTATTTTGGCGTTGTGGTCCACAGCAGTTTTCTAGCTGTCGGCGTTATGGTCAATTTTGACATTCGGCGTTATGGTATTTCGGCGTTGTGGTAATGACCCCTCGGCTTCTATTGGTTGCACGGAGCAATGTAAACGGATGAGTTCAGCATTGCCGAGCTGATCCGTACGGCTCCGTGTCTTTCTGCGCGCTGTTGTTGGAACTCTGTTCCGTGCGATCCGTTTACGCGTTTACGTGATCCGTCTTCGTTTCCGTGTCAAGGCAGAACGGATCTAAAGCATGAGACGTATATTTGGCCACTCGCCAAGCTTGTTTACTTGTTACCGCAAGCTGCTAGCTCCAGCGTTTTCTTTCGAGTCGCGTGTACATTTCTATTTCCGTTTCAAGTAAGTTAACACGCTTTGCTGTTGTTCGCCCTGGTAATTCGCTAACCTCATAGGCAATGATTTGTAGATGCAAAATTACTCTGAATTTGACCGATAACTTCGGCTGTAGGATCATCCCGAAAAAAAAAATAAGTTGAAAACATCGAATACGTTTAATGGACAAAAGTGCTTCCAAAGGCTGGTAAACGTCTTTTTTTTTTAATTGTAAAAATATGAGTGTGCGAAAACACGTATCCCATATGTTTATATTAACCTTTTTTAATTTGTGTCGCGACAGTAACATTTGCCATGCCAAACAGTAGTGTGTCGATGAGCTTAAATCGTACATATGACTCTTAAACTATATTCGTCATCCTTGTCCAATACAGATAAACTCTATTCTAAGGACCAATTTGCTGTCAACGGACTTATAAAATAGAATTTTTAATGTGAATTGTTATAATTTCTGAGTGATTTTATTGTAAAAAGAATTAACTTTCCACGCATATACAGTGTTGTTACGAACGTGAGAGACCAGACTGCGATGCCAGGCTCGCAGCTGGCTGGCGGCCCCCGCACGGCCACTGACGTCACTCGCCGTGTCACGTGCCGTCCGCTGACGTAAGGCATGCCACGCGCGCCTGGCCGGATTACAAGAGTCGTCGATACCCCCTACCCCCTCCGCTCCCCGCGCATCGTCTTCCCTCGGCGCCGTTATCTATCGCTGAGCGGCCTTGGGAATTCCGCGGGCCGCCGCTCGGAGTGGCGAGAATGTACGCCACCCTTCTGGACTTTTCGGGCGTCGGGTCGGCCCGGGATGAAGCAACTCGTCACAGCTGCTCTCGTCGGTTCGAGAAGGGCGCCACTGAGGTACTTAAGCAGCGACGCCGGCCTCCGCGACAGTTTTGGCGACGGAGTTCCGCGACGGAGTTCCATGACGTGAGTTCCGCGGAGTGCCGCGTGAGTGCTGCGTGAGTGCCAAGCTAGAAGCGAATTCCGAGAGTTCGGAGATTGGAGGGAAGTGTGACATCGGTGAAGAGGGTGAGAGACCCTCTCAAGAGTGGCGCGACGAGGAGCGACGGGACCGCTAGAGTGCGACTGAGTGGCGCGAGGTTGTGTGTGTGGATAGGCGCGAGGTAAGTGGCGAACCACTGTCGAGCCCAGCTCCAGTGAGGAGTGCGAACTGCGGAACTTGACAGACAGTGAGTGAGTGACTTGAGAATAAAAATTTTTAATTGCCAGTGATTATTCGTGATCGGATATTTTGAAGTAAAATTGTATCTTATCAATGTAAATATTAGTAATTAATAAATATGTTATAAAACTTAATAGGGCTATTCCTTACGAACGCAGTTCTCCCCACATTAAAAATGGCAACAGTATTGTTGACGGTATAATTGTTTGATACAATTACACACGTTGATCAGTGCGGCTTGTCAGCCAATCAACAGCCGGCTTTTTAATTAAAATAATTTTTGAACTATCGATCAAAGTGGTTACTCTAAAATCGTGTTCCAAGATGTTTGATGTAAATGTGAAGCTTCGGGTAAAATCCGATTGTGCTAGATGTTTATAGCAGCACATTTTAATCTGCAGATGCTATTTTGAACAATAAAAGTATGTTAAAACCAAGTGTAAGGAAGATATTTACAAAAATATCGAACTTAGGAGTGAAATAAGTAAGTAGCCTACGGTTCGACACTGCAATACTCACATAAAAGTAGGTATTATTCCAGCATATTTCCAAATGTTCTAATTCACAAGAGTGTGATATCTTAAATACTATAAGAACCATTGAACTGAGATGAATTAAATCAATAATTTTATGGGTTACGTGAGGTCATTTTCTACAATTGATCTGCTTAACGGTAAGACACTGACTACCTATTTGCACTGACTCTCTTGTCTAGTGGTCCTGTTTTAAATTGTATTATTTGCTCGCCACTCGACAGAAAACGTTAATGAATTAAAAAAAAAGTGGATGTGATATCAGATCCAAGGGGGCGTACGTGAGGTCAGAATTCATGATGTGACCATTACGAAAATTTCAACTGTGACGTCATTATTCAAGATCGCCTCCGTGACGTCACAATCCAATTGGCGGCGACAATCATCAATCCGGACCCAGGACCAAGGCGCCGAACCTACAGTTATATACTACTATTGCCACATCTGGAGAGGTTTCCAGTAAACTGAAATCTGGCTGAACCCTTATTCAGCCCGAGCTCTTCCGTGTTACTACTGCACCATCGTGCTATTTTTTTTTCTATTATTCACCTCATAATTTTATTAAGGATTATTTATAAAAATAACTATAAAATATTTATAAATTTCACGTCTCCAATTTTTTAAGGGAAATCTCATCCTAAATGCAATGTTTATTTTAAAATTATTTCCGTTCCCAAATTCGAAAAAAAGCAAAAAGTTTCTCCATTTTAAAAAAACCGCGTATTTACCTTAATATTCATGTAATGCCTTAAAATCATCCATATGGTTTCTAACAATTTATTTGTAAATTATAACTACTCATTTTTTTCTGATGTCATTGACGTAAAATTAAAAAAAAAAATTAATATAGCAATCCAATGAATGATCTGGTCTATATTTTATTGGGCACTGTACGAAAAATCTAATAGCGAAAATTGTTACTCCTTCTTAAATATTACAATTAAAATAATGCTTATATATATATATATATTAATTTGCAACTCAATAAATAATTCACATGATATATTTAAAAATTAAAGAGGATTATATTTTAAGCATTGCGGAGTTTTAGTATGAAATTAAACCTGGTTTAATTTGTTTAATTAGTTCTGTTTTCTGATCAACAGAGGAGAAGGTAGGTAAATAATCATTTGAACGTGGTTAATTTTAGAGTTATACAGATTCCAATAAAATATTTGCGCTTGTGCCTGGGAGTAAACCCAAATATTACGTTTACAGGAAATTCGTATGTAACTCAACGAACATATTAAAATGCAATTACCGTCCACCTTGTCAGTCTGAATAACCTTAGGGTATTATACTTTCGAAATCATGATGACAGATATTTCTGTACAACATAATTAACAACCATTTTTTTAAACACTGAAATCCTGATCGAATTTTTAATAGTTTTAAATTGTATAATAGTGCTGATATTTTTTTATTCAGCTTTGTGTTTTCACCAAAAAGATCTCTTGTGTTTACTCATGTAATGACCTGTTAAAAGGCGATTGCGCATCAGTCTTTTTCTAACTAACTACATGCTCCATATTACATGGCTAGTGCCTTCTGTATTGTACAGTCTACGTCATGTAACTTTATCTGAAATTCGGCAGTGTTAAAAATTTCCCAATTTCCACTTGCAAAATACGTGATGTTTGTTTACGAACATTGGCAAACCACATGAATTGGTTTACACATTGTAGACAGAAACAACAACGGCAAATGGATACGTAAACAATTTTTTTGTAATAAAACAATGGCATTAATTGTTGCAAAACAATACACTACATAGTTCTAGACCTTGTGTTGGCCTCTTCCGATGTTATGGAAATCATACTGTCGTATTTTCTGCCACAATAACCTTAGTTTTATTACAAGTAATTATTTTCATGGACAATTCCAAGAAAAAATTATACAAAAAGCCCTCTTATGTGAAGGTATTGATGTTATGTAATGATTTCCCAAATTGGGATAATGATGTGTTTTATATAAAAAAAACTTTGAATGGGTCGTACAGTACCCACCAGAGATGTGTAACATATAACCTTGGTAACGTGAAATATTCATGTGTTCTCATGTTGCAAATACACTATAATGCGATTCTCAGAAACTAAATTTAACAATTAATTCTTTAAAATAATGCCGAGCGTTATAAGGATACGCAAATTGTTTCAAACTACATTTTGGACGCTAATCACACCAGGTTTCCGCACCCGCCGCTATAATTCGCTGCCGGAGCAGCTACGTCGACTATAGAATCGTTTGGTTAGCATACTGATATTTTTTAACTAGAAAAAGAGTTGAAAAAAATATACTGATGACCCGATTTTTGAAAAGGAATTTTTTTTAAAATACTGCCTACTTGTAAAAATTCAGTAAACAGTTGATATTATAAAGTGTCTCTGGCTATGTGAACTTTGGTTCGTGCCATCCGCCACATAGGGCAGCGCTGTGGTTACATATTTCCGTTCCATGAGACTTCCGTTCCATTCACGGTATTAATCCTACCAAATGCTGTTTACCAAGAGCTAAGACGTTACACATCAAAAATATATATACTATGTGACAATGATTACTTGTTTTTTCTGATAATTTTTTTCCTTATTTCATTGTATTACACGTTTGCTGTTTGGGTGGACCACAGTTGGAGTCAAGTTACGTAATTCGCACCATGTTGTGATGGTAAAACTCGGCGTAACACCAACAGATCGTCAGTCAGTGCCCGGACCAGTTTCATGAGTGAAATCAACCAGATAGCTTCGAGCGTGCCAGGGCCTTGTTCCACAATCGATTACTTCTATGACGGAGCAATTTTCCAAGCACAGACGGGGTCAGAGATGAGGTATCCTCTTCTTCATACCATCTCCTTTTCATCATTTCTTCCTTCTTCTTCTGCCATAACGACCTAAGAATTGGCATGGCTACCTCACTTCTCCACTCAGCCTTTTATTCCCCCTCCCCCCCACGTTTTTTTATCATCTTCCTGGCGGTCGGACAAACCATTTGTCTCTGTTAGCTGGTGGTTGGCGAACGCGTAGAGGTAGAGAAATGTCTGAACATGTAAAACATATTTTAAGAAAAAGTCCAGAAATTTTGAGCGATTATTCGGCGTAAGGCCGAATTTGAAATCCCTCTCTAAAGTTTATCAATATTTGCTTTACTATCAAGAGATTTAACTTTTCTTTATTAGTAAACCAGTGTGATTCAATTAGTTTAAAGTTTGGTTCACGGACATAGTAAAATGTGTGAAAATAACTATCCCCTTATCATAAACTCGGTACAAAATTATCGTTGTTTTTAAAATATTTTTGTGAAAAATAAATATGTGACATATCCCGGTCTCTAAACGCCATGTTATTTACTGAGAACTGGTTAGGAGTGAAAGAATGATAAGTGCACCACGCAAGAGAATTGAGAAATATGTAAACAAAACTTTGATCAATCAAATGAAATTTCCACGCGTGGTTGCAATCTTGAAGTTTACGGTGTTGTACGAATATTCAACGAAGTTACGTTCGTGAGCTTCACGATAAAGAAATTTGCAGGCTCATTACTGAACATTGCATTACTCTCTCAGCAACGTGAGTTGTCTTGGAGAAATTGATTAAACATAGGTCTGAGTTCATAAAATATTACTGTATTTTTTTTTAACGCAGAAAAGGTTTAACTTTGTACTATAAAATTTGCGTTGCGTTTAATTATATTTAAATTTGTTTAGAGCTGTTTATTGTTTAATAATATTACTAAATAGAAATGAACCTTGTCGGTTGGGAAAAACAAGCTGATTTGTAAAGTTTGATTGGCAAGCTGTTGCTCTGAGTTACAGTGTCTACGTGAGTGCTTGTCCAACCGCGACTGTGTGGTTGTTGTGGCAGGCCGTGATGATGACGTCACGAGCCCAAGGATGGTGGTTCCTAGTGTGGACACTCGGTGCGGCGAGAGCGCTCTCAGGTAAGTACAGCCAAACCTCCGATCTTGCATCTTCGGTTTTTTTATTTTTTATTTTGGACAACTCATGATAACTAATAGTCAATTAGGTTAGGTTAGCTACATTATAAATACTTTAAAACATTGTGGACGGTTGATTTGGTTAGGATAGCGACATTAAAGATACCGTGAAATCATGTAAACGGTTTCCTAGCCCTGGATAGCTACATATTAAAAAGTTATTTGCTAAGCAACCTTCGGGGAACTTCGGGTGTGGCTCTCTCGTCTGTGAAATGAAGGCTTCCCCTCTGGCTTGCATGCACGTACGACTGTTCACACATAGGCACGTTCACACAAGAACGCGCGCACAGTAAAAAAAAAAAAAAAAAAAAAAAAAAAAAAAAAAAAAAACTAATCCTACAAAATACACCCGATTACGGTTTTAACAGTCACACAAAACTAAGTTGACGGTTTCGCGAAAACTAAACCTTTCACGGTTTTATTTAAATTTTAAATCGTTGCGCTAATCGTTTTACGTTTAAATCAAATGTGTTAACCCACACACACACACTTACATAAACATTTAAATTAAATTCTTATTCCTCGATTACAGTGAAATATTTGCTCACATGAGAATTTACTCGGTTCAAAAAAATGTCACCTCAATGTTATCACGCCAAATTGTTAGTTAACTCGCACAATCAATTTTCTTCAGTGAGTGAAGTTGAAGACTGACGTAAATTCTCGCTACTCTACGGAAGTAGAAAATATTTGAAACTCGGTAATACCAAAAGTTAACATTATCGTTTATGCAACTCTTCGTTTTGGTTTTCAAATAATAATAATAAAATTAGAAATCAGTGAATAAAAAAAATTAAAATTAATGTTTTTGTAAAAAAGGCTTGTGAGCATGTCAAGGCAGTTGACTGTTTCTCGATATAATCGGAGCTAAGAGAGTCAGGAGGCGTTTACTTATACAATCGCCAGCATTTATTGCCTAATGTACTTGAGGCTGTACACTAATATCCCACTTGCCAAGGGCTCAGTGGACATTAATTGAGAATATAAAAAAACTCTTAACAGTTATCAAACATCTGCACGTCGAGTTGCTCGGATACAGTAGCACATGTCACGTACGAAGCAGTTTTAAGACATCCTGTACGTTCTCCAGAGTTTCGAGTTCTTGATTTCAAAGGAAGAAAATGCTTGAATTTTTCCTCACATTAAACCTTTCACCTATATATGTTGTCCCTGCCACTGTTTATTTGCACCTCTAATGATTCCGAGATAGAAAAAACGTCAAGCAAAAATACATTTTAAAATACACAACTTTATGTACCTAAAGGCTAAACATAACAGTGCCGTCATATTAAATGATTTAAATGTTTTGCGTATGCGTTTGTTTTTATCGACTTTCATTGCATTATAAAACCTATGAAAGGAGTTTTTATCATTGAAGATAACAATTTGTTTTGTTGTTTTTTTTACTTCCGGCATTCCATGTCGTAAATTCGCATTAACTAAGACAGATTTTGACAATCAACGAATATAAATTTTTTTTCCCACGAAACCGTTTAAAGCAAGATGGCGTCCGTCAGTTGCTATCGCTTCCCCCCCCCCCAAAAAAAAAGCTGAGCGTCGTTTTTTTGCGAACACAACCTCCGCCTCAGCATCCATCATCTCGCTCGCCGAGATCTGACCTGACCTTGCACCGCCTCGCCACGACTGATGCTAGGATAACAGCTGACTGAATGATCTCCACTCGTTCGCAAACAGTCCAGTCACCAATAAACAACTATATGTATATATTATATTTAAACTGAGAGCTCTATTTATTTATTTTTTAAATTAAAATTTTTGTTTTATTTTTTGAATTGTTAAAATGACAATTTTTGACAACGGCTGCCAATTAAAAATAAAATACTATAAAATATGTTATCAATGTACGTAATTTAACTTAAAAGATTTTATTTTAATATCTTTTAGTGTAATTTTGTAGATAAATTGTGATATAACCGTCCGGAGAAGATTTTAAAAAGTTATTATAAACAGGCACCTACATTTTGCAATCAAAGCATTATAAATGGAGATAATTTTATTTTTATAAATTAAAGAGTTATAAAATATCATCAATTGGAAAATATAATAATTTCTAACAAATTTTACTTGCACATTGATTTAGTTACAAATACATAAGAAATGACATTCCTTGATTTTCAGAGGTTTTATTTAATTAACTTAATTTTGTTTTAATTTTTCCCTGTAAATTAAAGCGTGTTTCAGTGTTATATTAGTTTCGACTCCTATTTCAACGTTATTTCATTTTAATCGCAATTCACACTGAAATCTTGTTCCTAGTAATGTAGTAAGTACTAGTGGGAGCATTTTTTTCCCGGCGCCTGACTGCTTTTATCTCCCCAGTTCCCAGAAAGCTCTATCGCACACTGCTTGTTTGATGCGTTGAACGCTCTAGATACAGTAATTTTCCAGAAATGGTACATCTGAGTCAACAAGGAAAAACATTAATTATTTTCGCCTTTGAGATTCGGCCGCGTCGCAGTGGTAGGATGTACCGACGTTCCGCCCTACATCGCAGCAGGCATCTTCAGAGAGGAGAATTAACTGAGAGCTTAGTGGTGGCTTCTCAACCCTGAAGATGTCTGCTGAAATTCAGAGCGAAACGTCAGTGCACGCTACCACTGCGACATGGGCAAACCTTGAAAGACAACATATTTTATTAGACAGTGGTAGAAATTTACTTAAAAGGAAAACGTGTCTTTGCCTCTTTCAGACAATAACATTGTTTCTTAATTTATATGTTATATTATTATATTGTTTTAAAAACGTTATCCTATAAATCCTATATTTTAACATATCTCTTAAAACTGGCCTTTTATTCTATGAATAGAAGCTATAGTTCAGTAACATTAAATGAAATGTAAATTAGTCTTTTAGTAATAGCTAGATATACCTATATTAACACTCTTGCCCTAAATATTCAATGACAATGGATAATAAACTAAGATGTGCCGCTTTGAGAACCAAAGTTGTTTTGTAATGTTTGAGTACTATACTATACAATGAATTACAGAAAGGAAAAACGCTACGATTGAATTGTAAAGTTGAATTTATCGTCTCAAGTAAGCCTTCGCATGAGCTGGTTACGGGTGAAGTAATACACAGTTTGACGTAAATTTTGAACGAGTTTGAAACTATTGGACAGCAGAAAATGTGGACATATTTTCTTCTAAAGAAAATAACATAATAATTGTTGATTTACAAAGAACATATCATTTTAGATAAAAAGAAAACAAAAAACTTATAATTAATAAAAAGGTTTTCCCATATAAATCAATATTTTGCGTGATTAAATCATCATTGCTTGAGAGCATTTAGTTTTCATATGTTTCGTATTTTTACATCTTAAATATGTGAGACTGATATTTTGATAATGCATGAAATTAAACGTTTTATACCTCACGTCATCTCCAAATGCTAGTTCTGAACAACCATAAAATTTAAGTAATAGCTATCAGACGACATCGTTGTTATATAAAATAACACTTTTCTTTAACCTTAAAGTGAAGTCGACACCAAGGCCTTCATACTATTAATTCATAACTGCCACTGTAACATCTGACATTGTTACTTATAATAATAATTAATAAATATTTACAATATATTTGTTTGAATGCGTGCTAAAGTGAAGATCACTACTGCTGTTATACACTTTGCAGTGGTTGATAGTCAATTTAACAATCCTACATAAACACGTTTCAATTTATTCCTGAAAGTAACTATTAGTGGGAACGGATAACTTAACAATAAACAAGTTTCAGAATAAATAGCATGCACACGTTAATACTATCTCTTTAACTGGTCATAATATTTAATGATACAACACATATTTAGATAAAATATGAAAATGATAAAGTTATCTTTGAATTAATTTTAAGCTTATAAATGGCAATTTTTATATTTAATATATTAATAAGAAAGAGTTCATAAGAAGATTTAACATATTTTTCAGTAGTTTGATAATGAAATAAGGGATAAATAATTATTTATTTCCTTAGCTGTAAATAAAAAAAAACACTATGGAGCAGAACACAGCGCAGAAGGTGTGGAGGAACCTCATAAAAACCCTGAGTGAAGTTGTTCGACTAAACACCATCCCGGAGGTAAGGTGACACACACACTTAATAACCAGGGTTCAAATCACGTCCACGTGACATGGCTATGGCGAAGATAGCACACAGAAGCAGGCATTTCGGTGAGTAGCAGTAACACAACCCGGTCGAAGAATTTGAACTATATCACTAAATGATACTGAAAGCAGGTTGTAAAGGAAAGTATTCCCGACTCCGGCGACTATATCACGTGTCACGACTTCTGCTGCGAACAACACTAAAAGACGCTGACAGCGAAAGGACGAAATGACGATTGCGGTGGTACAACAGGTGATGGCGGGGTAGAGAGATGCGAAAGGGCCAAGGAACAGTGGAATGATAAAGAAATGCAATAGCGAAGTCGACGCGGAATTGCGCGCGGAACTTCACTTTGATAGTTTAAGGATCAGATAAAAGGGGGGGGGGGGAGGGTAGGAGAGGCCAAGGCAATGAAATAAACGTAAAAAAAAAAAAAACAATGTTAGGACACACAGCACCCTGCCAGAACGCTGTAACCTTTTTGCAGAAAAGAATTCAGGCTTGCAGAGCAAGGTGAACTTTTGCGCGGGCAAATTCCATAGTTGAAGTGGAGAAAAGTTGCCGAAAAACTATTTTGAAAGTGGCTTGGTGTTCGGGTTGAGTGTACACAGTAGAAGCTAGGACCAGCACTGTCAAAACGTGAAAATGAGCTCCCAATGCTAAGCAGCGGTGAATTTGTTAGAGATGAAAAACATGGCTAAACCTTTCAGGCCGAAAGGACTGAAAGAAGAAAAATTTTAAATGCAAATATTTAATTTCCGCATATTATGTAATAAAGCAATGAAATAAAATTCAATAAAAACAAAAAAAATGTGCCATAAAATTACATAGAAAATACACATCTCTTAACTTTGTTGCGGTGCTTCCTGTGTTGCGTTGAATTATCGTACCTCTGGAAATGGGGAGGCGGATGCAGCGCTCACCCTCCAAGGAACCTTATTTCTCTCTCACTTCCCGTGTTTCTCTCTCTCTTGCGGCCAGACCTTATTCTTCCTGTTTAATATTCAGGCCGTCAGAGCGAGAGACGAATTTATCGCGGCGTCTCCCAAGAACGGGCGAGATTCTCTTGTTCTCAACTCTGGCTCTCTCTAAGGCGAGCTCCGTTGCGGAAACCCCCGAAGCCTCGTTTGCGCCCTTATGGAAATATTTACAAAAGCTCTCGTTTTCCTCGCGAATTGTTCAAGTTATTTTGCTTGGCGCTCCTCAGTCTCGATTTCAGTGGATCCGTGCAAGCTCACGGTTATTCGTGTTTATTCCAGTGGTTTCCAGGAAAATTTATTCCTAGAGGTTTTAAACGAACATTTAATTTTCTTGAATAGGATTACTATTGCTGAATTGTTGACAAAGGTATTGCCCTGTGGTAAGCTTTTTTTTTTTGTTTGGACACTAAACCAAATTTTTACGGTAAAACCTAACAAAATTTTCGTGTCATCAAAATGAATTTTTAGAGGTTGCTGTTTGAGATACAAAGACAAAGCTACAACCTACAACATGCCAGAATAAAAATTGCCTTATTTGAACTCATTCCTTATTATTTACGTCAACAGTGAGTTGACACACCTTCTGGCAGATGGTTATTTCACAAATGGTCAGTAGTCAGTCGGAGGTGACCAGTAAAGTACATTGCAGTAAGCACGGGCAGATAACTATAAGTGTTTTCTGATGTTATTTGAAGACGATACATCCATCACTGTGTATGTCATTTTGCAGAACGTGATACCTCCATGGCCACGCCTTCTTTTATGAACCGCCCAGAAGACGGCACTCGTATTCCGGAGATGGCAAACGAGTCTGCAGCCACGCCTCTCATATCTCGGATCACTCACATTGTTCTTCACGGCGTCATGGGCTCCGTGTTGCTCACGTGGTCACCACAGCCCCATGACGAACCTGCAGTCACCACGCCCACAGTGGTGACCTCACCTCGAGTCCAACAGGCCACGCCAAGAGATCTGTGGGTACTGCCCTCGAGCAAGACCACCGGACTTGGCCATCGTAACCCAGGACGTGGTTGGGGGCAATACCACGAAAGCAACACCGATGGTTCGGATATGGACTCCATGACTTCCTCTCCATCAGCCCGACTTGGCGCTCTGTCAAGTGTTCCATCCATGAACGCAAAATCTAGTACAATCCACCCGTTAAACATCTCAGTCTGGGGAACACACTTGGAAAGTAGCGTAAGGAGGGTGAGGGTAGACTCCACACGTTACACCCAAGCCCCCGGCCACGAGACACATCCGCTCTATCACAGCAACAGTGCCACTTGGAGGACACCCTCCGAGGATGGGCCCCGGCCAGTGAGGGTGGCATCAGGAGCAGACCCTGCAAGAGGGTGGTCGACCACGTCCCTGCCGCTGCAGGCACCACCCTCCGGCAACGAGACTCGACCGCACTACCACCCCCACGGGACCTTCTTCGAGGACGGGCCCCGGCCACTGAGGGTGACGGCTCGCGTGGGCTCCACTGTCACCTTGGACTGCAAGGTGGCGATGCTGCAAGGCAAGACGGTGAGTACGCATCGCAACTCGTAGTCTAAAGAATCCTTGGTGGCGACGTACCCCGAGGAGTGGTGCTTGTTTGGCGAAGAGTTCGCAGCCAACCTCTGCCTTGACCCTAGCTACACGAGCGTATCAACGTGGCGTGAAGCATAATACATTCTTCACTGGAAAAATTAGTTAAGAGCTATTCATAACGCTCATCTTAAACCATAAATTATTATATCTTATCAAAGAGGCAGATAAACTGATGAGCTAAATAAACTCGTAGTTACTGAAATCAACAATTGTGCTAGTTAATAATGTTCGCAGGCTTTCGCGGCCATTGTCTGAAGTAGCTTGGCTACTGGGTCGTAGCCGCGTCCTTGGCGAATAATTTACCGATGTTTTGGTCGACATTGCAGTCGCCATCATCAGGGAGCAGTTACCTACTGAGGTTCTTACGCCGTTTCCTCATATGCTCGGCCGGGAGCGTGTGACAGCGATACCGGGAACTATTACGTTCCCATAACTCGCTATGTGGTCGCCAATATAAATAGTGCAACCCCGTCACTTTGATCGAATCATTGGAAACGTCGGCGGGGCGCGATGTGTGTGATTTTAAGATTAAAGGTGGCTCACGGTCCAGAAGAAGTAAAATAGCTGTCGCATGTTGCTTGGCTCTATTTTTAATAGTGTAGGTGTCAGGCGGGGGGAGGTCACCCTTTCCCCTCAGTTAGTTGGCTAACTGATGCATGAGAGTGTCGTGATGTCTGTATTTAGAGGCGTGTGGAGTGTGCGCAAAAATGGCCTAATTAATTTCGTTGTGTGAGTGTAGTGTATAGCTCCAAGGCCGCACATACCCGGCTGACCAAGCAGGCATATCATCGTGTAAGTTTACCGATGTGTAGGAGAAATTACATAGATTAGTAAACACCTGGCCGCCTTAAGGACCGAACTATTGCGTTCCAGTATAGTTCGGTCAAAGTTAGGCTAAACCAGTATTGCTGTAGTTAGCCCCCAGGCTGTTGCCGTCTAAACCTGAAAAATAGAGAGTGAAATTAGTAAATGAATGTCATCCTATTCTATTATTGTTCGAGCAGAGAGATGCCCTCGTCCAGTTTTTTTTTTTTTTTTTTGTCGCAATTCAAAAACCCATGCCTTCCGAAACGCGGCCGGCACTGGAGGTGAAGCCTGCCAGGCGGGTCTCGCCCTTCAGGCATACGGAGTCAGCCCTAACACACAGGCAGTGGACCGCTGCATGGGTCAAAACCTACACCTGCATGCTTCGGACCATTTCGAATTAGCAAGAAAATGAAATTTACATTAATGAATTAATTAATAATGGCTGGGGAAAACAACTAGCAAGGACTAGTGGAGGAGGTGGGGGAAGGAAAGATTTGGTAATTAAAGGAATTTGGGCCTGCGGTCGAGTTGTCGCTGGTTTATAATTAGAGCCCCGCTGGGTCAAAGGTAGTGTTGACGCAATAAAATAGAGCCCCGCTGGGCCAAAAGTAGTGTTGACGCAATATTTACGAGTCCTGGGCATGTCAATCATTGGCTAGTCCAATGTTGATTATTTGCACCGCAGGACGTAGACAGGCACATCGGGGCCAGAGAGAAACGTCTGCTATGTTTGCTAAGTTGCCCTGCGTACATGGGATGTGTGGATTCTAGTATAACCTGGCTTAGGCAAGTCGCGGTTTTTTAAACTGTCGCTGTGCAGCTGGGTCGTAGTCCGGAAGTGAATTCATATAAGTATTGGCATGTTCAGGGAGCTGGCCATAAAAAGACCTGTTTTGCCGTTTTATATATTCCTCTACATATTCTACTTTGAGTAGCTGGTGTACTTCTAGTGTGCTGGTGTACCAGCCGCAATCTGCAATGGCTCTAAGAAATTTATTTTGAGTGACCTGTACTTTATCGATATGGCATTTTGCTGCATAGCCCCAGATTTCGCAAGCATATAATAATTGAGGGCGAACTATTTGTAAATACAGCTGTAATTTTTTCTTTCTAGGAAATTGGGGGGCCTTAAACATTGAGTATAGGCTGCGCAAAGTGCCTCGCGCAAACTGTGTCACCTTAGTGGTGTGAACTTTCCAGGTGAGCCTGGTATCTAGAGTTAAACCTAAATATCTAGCCGATTTAACAAATGGTATGGCTTGATTAAAAATTTTTAATTCGCGGTCGGGGGCGGTGTATTTTTTAGTTAAAATTAAAGTTGTGGACTTGGCTCCATTTATTTTAATGCGCCAGCGAGTGTACCATTGTTCGAGTGAGGTAAGCTGCCTCTGAACTTTGGTTAAAGCAAACTTCAAATTCGGGGATTGATATATTATTGCAGTGTCGTCTGCATATAATTGCACGTGGGCATGTTCCCGCGGGATGTCGGCTGTGTAAACATTATAGAAAAAGGGTGAGAGTGGGGACCCCTGCGGCACACCTGCTGTCAGCTCCCGAGTGGATGATTTCGCCCCCTCTATTGATACAAAAAATTTTCGACGCCATAAATAGTGGGCCACCAGATGAATATACGTGTCTGGAAAGTTAAATGTAATTAATTTTTGAATTAAGCCAGGTATCCAAACTTTGTCGAAAGCTTTTTCCGCGTCTAGCATCGTTGCGACAGTAAATTTCGCTCGTGAGTTAAAACCGTCAGTGGCCTCTTCAATGAGCTTAATTAGGGGGTGAGAGGTAGAGTGGCCCCTTCTAAAACCAAATTGGTTATCTGGAATGACTTCGTGTTCGTCCGAATGGTGTTGAAGTCGTTTGAGTAAAATTTTTTCGAAAATTTTACTCATGCTATTTAGGAGGCTAATAGGTCGCCTGTTTTGTGGTAGTGACGCATTTTTTCCCGGTTTCGGAATGGTGATTACTTTAGCTAGTTTCCATGACGCTGGGTAGGATTTAAGAATAAAAATAGCATTTATTATTTTAAGAAAGTATTGTATAGCCTGAAATGATAATTTCTTTAAAGTATCAAAATTTATTCCGTCAGGTCCGCCTGCTTTATTTTTTGGTCGCGAGTGAATAGCTTCTAAGAGCTCTTTAATTGTTACGAGTTCCGGCTCGGCTTGTGGAACGATTTGTAAATAGTTATTAACAGCTACTGTCGTGGTCCTAGTAAACTGAGGCTCGTTTATGTCCTCGTTTGGTGAAAATTGTTTTTCAAAAATGTCTGCTATAGCATTTGCTTTATCTATCGCGTCATATTTAATGCCCGCGTTTGTAACAATGGCCGGTGTGGAGATAAATTTATTTTTCCCTCGTAAATTGCGTGTGAGCCGCCACATTTGCCGAGGTTGAGTTGCGCACTCTGTTATTAAGTTTCCGTATTTTTCTATTTTTAAATCTTCAAGTTTTCGCGAGACTTGAGCTTTAAGGCGATTGTATTCAGTCCTAGCTTGCGGTGTTCTCGTTCGTTGATAAGTGTTGCGCGCCTGCCGTTTTAAAACGATTAGCATGTCTACATCTGGGTAATTTATTCGCGTAAATTCTCTTTTATTCACGATTTTCGTGTGTTTTTTGCGCACGTCTGTAATTGTGTCGGTGAAAAGTTTTACGTGAGTTTCGAGCTCATCTGCTGTGTCTATCGCTGGAGTTTCTGTAAAAGTTAATTCCAGGTCTTCGCGAAATTTGTCCCAGTCGGGAATACCAAAAGTGCGGCTAAATATCGCTGCGCAAAATTGAGCATTAAAAGTTAATTGAATAAGTACCGGAAAATGGTCTGAGTCAAGCTCATCTAATTTTTCTGAAATAACCTGCGCACCTGGTATGTTTGTAAGAGCTATATCTAATATGTCAGGCATGCCACCATTCGTTGGATAGCAAGTTGGCGAGCCTGGAGCAAAAATTTCGTAATTATTTGCTGCCGAATGATCTAATAATTTTCTGCCTGCTGGGTTAGTATTTTTGCATCCCCAGTCTTCGTTTTTGCTGTTTAAATCGCCTGCGATGAAAAAGTGTTGCTGTGGATTAATTAATTTATTTAAATCCCTAGAAAGTAGTGGCTTATCTGGGGGTTTATATACTGCCGACATGCAGACATGCGCATTTTTATTACGAATATTTATGCTGGTGGCCTCTAGGTGCTCTAAGCCAGTTATTTCTATCGGATGGTGATGAATCCCGTGTTTAATTAATATGGCTGTGCCGCCCCCACGAGTGGCGCGGTCAGTGCGGTAAGTGGTGTAACCACAAATATTAAATCGATGATGCGGTGATAGGTGAGTCTCGGTAATGAATGCCACATCAATCCCATATATTACAAGGCACTGTTCCAACTCGTACGACCGAAGGCGGAGACCACATGCATTAAAGTTTAGGAGTTGTAGTGTTTTCCCCCGATTTACTGCCATTTACTGGAGCACTGTCGCGAGTGCTTCCAATAGAATGGTTTGGCGGTATTTAATGCTCTCGGTGGAGCGGATGCGTGCGTAATACGGTTCGAGTGCCTTCACTAAATTCCAATAATCGCACATGCGCAAGATCTCTGCGAGTTCCGCGAGGCTAGTGATATTATTATTTGGCTGTGCTTCTGGCGCGGTTTCTGTTCTATGCTGCTGGCTCTTCTCGACGCGAGCCTGCACGATTTCCGTTGCCGTGCGCCGCGGTGCGCTTACGCCTGACGTAGCTGCCGCGTATGACGTGGAAGCTACTGCCTGTGTTTGATTTATGCCCGGTTGGCTGGCCTGCTCGCTGGGCCGTGCGTTTCGCGGACTGCGCTCTGTTGTTGTTGTTGTTGCCCGGTGCACGTGTTCCCTGGTGGGCGCGGGGGGAGGGGGGAAACTTTCCCGCGTCGGTGCGGCCGGCTGTGCTCGCGAGGCTGTGCGCGCAGCTTTCTGTGCTGCCTGTTCCGCGGCGGCCTGTCTCCGCGACTCTACGATCTTCAAAAACGCGGGGCACTGTCGCCAGGCCGCGGTGTGGCCTGTCTCTTTACAGTTCGAGCACACCTTTGGTGCCTCCTCTGGGACTGGGCATTCGCTGCGGGGATGCGAACCCGCGCACCTGATGCATTTAGGTACTTCTGAACAGTTTCCGGTGGTGTGTCCGAAGGAACTACACCTCTTACAGAGCGGGACGTCTTCCGCGCGAGTCGTGTACCGCTCAATCTTTATACCACTTGTGTAGTATAGTTGTTTGACGGCGTAGATGTCGTGCGCGCTAGGTGCCACGCACACCACGAATGACGGTGTTGGCTCGAAAAACTCTTGCCCTGAGTTGCGGTCTGTTAGCCGCCGACTGAGCTGTTTGATGAAATTTACTTTAAACCCGAGCGCGGTGAGCTCCTCAGAAATCGCATCAACCGGCGTGAATTTACTCAAATTCTTTATCACTACTTTTTCCCCTCGCTCGCTGGGCTGGGAGAAAGTGTGGAAAGGCACATCGTTTGCCTTAAACCAAGCGGTCGCTTTGTCTTGGTCCAATTTGCCATCAAAAGTTATGCGCACTTCTTGACGCTTCGTCAGCGTCATTCGGTTTTTGATGCCGAGTCGCGCGAAGGCAGGGCCCAAGCTGCCGATTGCCTGACTGTTGCGGATTACGAATGGTACGCGTTTGTAGCGCGGAGCCTCGTCAGTCGGTGTCCGTTGTTGCGGTGTCGGTACCGCTTGTGACGCATCGCTATTACGCCTGCGTTGTCTACGCTCAACAGTGGTGAAGCCACTGTTGTCGTCCTCGGTTGTGGTGGGCTGGAGCCCTGACGGTTTTTTAGACTGAACAGAGTGTTCAGTCTCTGAGTCGCTGCCCTCATGCGTGCGCTTCGTCGCGGTGCCGACCTCCATCTCCTCGTCGCTACTACTCATCGCAAGTAGGTGCCCCGCCTTGAAAAAAGCAGGGCACACAGCAGGCGTATCGTCCGACCTAATTAGCGTGGTATTCCTATCTGTTCGCCGCGTCCTAGCTACCTATCGAACCTAGCACCTTACGCACTGGCCACTGACCTGAGCTTCCTTTTTAGGAACGCCAGGCTAGGCAAAGAGAGAGGCTGACCCTTCTCCGACCAGCACGCGGTAAAGAATGAGGTTCTTACAAGTTATCCTGCCTTTATATACTCTCACCTGAGGGGAAGGTGCTTCCTGATTGGCTGCATCTGTGGGCCAATCAGAGCCTTCCTTTCTTATGGTTTGCTGGGCTGTTTTGCCAATCAGGGGTGATCTGTCTGATGTTGGATGTGGAGCTATGTTTTAATGATTTCTAAAGAGTGGGTTCCATAATTTCCTTAATTTGTAGCCATCTTCTCTATTAATTTTTTCTGGGTGTTTTAATATTTCTACTGATTCTCAAATGTATCTTTTCTTGTGTTGTCGGATGTTGGATATGGTGTGGAATTGGTCGAAATCAATGCTGTGTCAGGTTTCCATGGAGTGTTCTGCTATAGCTGATCGTGGGTTTTCATGTTTGTAGCCACTGATGTGTTTTTCAGCCCTTGTGATTATTCGTCAGCCAGTTTGTCCTATATATACCTTGCCACAGGAACATAGAATCTTGTTCACACAGGCTAGGTTTTCGGCAGGAGTTTTGTCTTTCACCGATGTCAGAGACCGCTCAATCTTGTTTATGGGTTTGAGAACAGTATGAATTTCATGCTTCCTAAGAATTCTTGCCACTTGGTCAGAAATTCCTTTGACATAAGGAATGAAGGCTTTATTAGGAAGATGTTCTTTCTTTTGATGTTGAGATGGTTTCACGGCTTTCCTGATTTCTGACTTTGAATAACCATTTGCTTGAAGAGCACTTGTAAGATGTTTCATTTATTCTCCAATATTGTCTTCTTCATAAATGGCTCGAGCTCTGTTTACCAAAGTTGAGATGGCTGTTCTCTTCTGAGATGGAGAGTGGCGTGAACTTGCCTGTAGATACCTCTCTTTGTGGGTTTGCTTTCTGTAAACACTGTGGCCGATGTGATTGTCCTCTCCTCTTGTGAACAAGACATCCAGAAAAGGCAATTTTCCTTCTACTTCCATATCCATGGTGAATTGTATGTTCGGATGGATGCTGTTCAGGTGTTTAAGAAAGTTTTGTAGCTTATCTTTACCATGGCTCCGAATAACAAATGTGTAATTAACATACCTGTACCAGCACTTGGGTTTAAGCTGGCTGGTACTTATTGCTTTCTCCTCAAATTCGGCCATAAAAATGGTAGCTAATAGGGGAGGTAATGTGCTAGGTAAAATTAAAATGTTCTACTGCCGCAAATATCTTAAGGAGAGGATTTCTGACTTCGGCCAGACCCATGGTTCATGGGCTATTTTTTTGGCCTCGTTCACAGTCAATGAAATGTCTAACTAGCAAACTGACATTTTTCAAGAATGTGCGATATAGTTTGTTTTAGCAGTCAGTTAATGATTTCCTGGTTTTATTTTATTTCCTTTTCTTGCATTGTAAAACATATACCTACTATTATCTCAAGTGCCTCTATAGTCGAAATATAAAATATGGGCAGGAAAATATTGTTTTCTGGAGATAATATCTTGTTTACTTTCGTTGACGACTGATTTACAATTAAATTAGCAATACTAATAATGTTTTGGCAATTAATATTAATAACTATACTAACATTTATTATATAAATTAAAATACATTAAACAGTAATTTTACTCAACATAATTCATCAATTCTTAACCAACTAACAACCTTGTGCTTTTTCTTTTTGGTGTGAAGATGTATTGGTTAGAAGCACAAATAATTTTTTTCTTTTAAGCGCAGAGAATATTTTAAAACAAAATGTCAGACTTAGAGAATGTTCTCATTTAATTTCTTTTTCAATGATGTAGAGTTAAAATGTAAGTAAAAATATCTTAAAATAGTGCTAAAATAATTCCCTTTCTTTGTTTAAGAAAATATTATTCTGGTACTTGCTTAGCTCCGATAATCAGGTTTAGCTGTGGTATCTGAAATGTGTGATTGAATATGTGTGATTGTACGTGTAAACGTTTGATTTATTGTAAGAAAATGTATTGGTATATCTATTTAAATTGTTTGTGTCTTTGTTAGATTTTACATATATTTTTATGTTATTAAATATCTTTAAATCTTTATAATTTTGGTATTAGATAGATTTTTAAAAAAAGCCTTTTAAATTATATGCCTATAAGGTATTATAGGTACTTTAGGTGGCTCATGTGTATCTTATATGCTAATTTTTTTGTTATTTTCGCATTTTTAGTGATATGTTAAATCAATTTTTTTTATTTAAATGTATATGCGACAATTTGTGGTACGTCTAGGCTATAATATTGATCAGGTTTACTTTGCATGTACCTAGTTAGTGAAGATCTATGTGGTTAAGTGTATGGCAAGGTGGTGCGCGTTAACTTCGCTACTTAAAATAAGGCAATAAATAAATAAGTAAAACTTCACCCGAAAGTTCTGAATTCACAAACTTGCAGACTCGTTGCAGTTGCTTTCGGGTCTGTTGTTCAGCTGCTCAATGAAACGTGTAAGGGCGATTGTTGAAACGAGGAACGGTAGTGATGTGTTGTCATCGGTAACTGACGCAGACGGAGTTGTCTTCAGGGAGTGGATCCGGGGGGGGGGGGGGGGGTGAAGACGGGTCGTTACCACAACGCCGAACGTACAATAACGCCGAATGCCAAATTGACCGCAACGCCGACAGCTAGAAAACTGCTTTGTACCACAACGCCGAAATACAGTAACGCCGAAAAATGTTGCTGCGGGGAGGGGGGGCCACAGGAGCAAAATGAAAAACAACTGAATGAATTTGTGTTTCTTAAATGTATCTTAACGCCGAAATACCACAACCTAACCTAACCTAGGCTAGCCTAACCTAGCCTAACCTAACCTTACCTTACCTAACCTAACCTTTGTGGCAGTCCTGCAATGACATTTTTCGGCGTTAATGTATTTCGGCGTTGTGATACACAGCAGTTTTCTAGCTGTCGGCGTTGTAGTCAATTTGGCATTCGGCGTTATTGTACGTTCGGCGTCGTGGTATTTCGGCGTCGTGGTGCGTCCCCGGTGAAGACGCGCCCATTCCACGGAGCCGGGAGGTCAAGTGTTGAATATTCACGAGGCCCAGGCTCACGGGTTGTTAACTGTCCACGGGCGATGACCTCCCTTAGGGCTGCCCCCCCCCCCTTGTGAAGGGGGGGGGGAGAAGGGGGAAGAGAGAAGTCTGCGTGCAGAAATCCTCCCCTGCATTAAGAGCTCTTCGCCATGACGCAACGTATCCCGACATATTCAGCCTCCCTCTGTGGGTGTCCGATTTAGGAGTTATTTGAGAGTTAAGGCTTGACCACCAGTCCATTGGAGCGTGTGTCCTTTCTGAAGTTGAAGTCGACCCGGTTGGAAATTCTGTTAGAGGCCGGACACACAATCTGACCAAGCAACTGGTATTCATGATTTAAAATTTAAATTTAATTTAAAATAATTAGTTTATTTTTAGCTGCTAGAGTGCAGTTATTATTTATTACATTGACATCCGCAATCTTTGTCCGCCTTTCGGCCACTATCTTTGAAATTTCGTATTTTTGACGTGATAACGTCTTATGAATCGATGAACGACGCCGGCTGCACGCACGAAAAAGCATGACTCATTGTCACGTTCCGCCTGAGCCGAGCGTGCACGAACATGCCAGCCACCGTACAAGAAAATCTTCTATATCTAAAATCAAACAGGTTAAAGCGTACTTTTTTGATATGACGTTATCACGTAAAATTATCGTCGGTAAACCGACTTTACAGACAAACCCCCCCCCCCCCCTTCTTTTAGCCAGAAATTCGGTAAAAATTCCAAAAATAATTTTAAAAAATTCACTTACTAAAATAATGATTGATTCGATTGATTCCTGTCCGCGGTTTGATCCCAGACAGTACGGAGTTAAAAAAATGTCATTAATTAAATATTAAACAGTCTAACGTCCAGGATACAATAACTAATAAACATCAATATCACAAGGAAAAAGCTGGTCAGAGGAGTCAGCACATATCAAATGCCAGTAACTCATGTATTAAGGACAATTTGATGGATACCCACCTGCCAGCTATGTTTTTTTCCCCTTATGTAGAAAAATAAGTTCCAATACATGTGAAGTTGAAAGTATCCACGTACGAGTAGTCAAGGCCCAAATTCAAGCACGTAAACCACAAAGATTTTTAAAAAATTCTCAAGGCTGTTCGAAGTCTAGCGAAGTGCCGGCGTGAGCAGAAAGGCTTTGACCCCGCGCGCGGGGAGAGACTTGCAAACTTGGGCTGGCAGGCAGTCGCCCCCGAAACAACCAGTGCCACCCAAACCAATGCGGACAGCAATGTCCAAGCCCCGAACCCCCCCGCATGGTAGAATTTTCTACTCTGTCCAACTCTTCTTCCAGATCTATCTTTCTGTTTTCCTGTAAGCATCCTGCCTGATATTAATGCATGAAATTTTGCATCCCGCATGTCAGAGCCCAGGGTTTTCCCTGTGTCTATGCAGGTTTTACCCGGGCCCAAATTATCTAGTTTTAGTCTGGTATAGTCAGTGAGAGGAGTTATTCATGGCTGGCCAAACCCCCTCCTAGCACATGATGCATGCGACCCCTCCTGCATGGCTAACACCCTGCATGATTAGAGCGTATGGGCTTCGGCCTGAGACGCACTTAGTCTCCCTCCCTAACCCGGAACCCTCCCCAACACGCTTAGTTTTTAGTTAGGTTAAGAAAAAAAAATCTTGCGAGCTTGCAGAAGTGTCGGGAGACCACTCAACTGATAGCTCGAGACACACAGGGCGTTGCTTACATACCATCACGCCAATACGTAAAAACATGGTTGAAATCATAACCCGGTACATGAAAAGTACTTGTCAAAATCGTTTCAAAAGCACGAAAAAAAAAAAAAAAAACGGAACGAGAGTAGAAAACGAGCCGACCAAAGTAACATTTGCACCCCGAAAATTGCTTTTTGAAGTGCTTGTGATCTTACACACAGTCGAACTCGGTCCATGCGCCACAAACGAGACATCGCCACGAATAATAAGAAAACAACAAATCTTCATACAGGCCAAGCGTCTCCAAACCAGGTGGTAGTTTTCGTCGATACTCGACCGACATTTTAAACAGGTAATGTACAAAGTCATGCCCATAGGGCAAGCATCCCCGAACCACGAGGCCAATCGTGTCCTGACTTCTCGATACACAATCCACAAATAAGGAAGCACATTTGGAAGCACAATCATAAAACGAAGCACAATTGGAAGTTCAATAAAAAAAAGGAAGCACAATTCGAAGTACATTAGGAAGCACATTTGGAAGCACAATTTGCAAATAGTGAAGCACATTTTAAAGATCAATAAAAAACGAATTGCATTGGAAGCACAATCGACAAAAAGGAAGAACATTTGGAAGCATAGTCACAAAAAGGAAGCTGCTTTACGAGAACTCAGTCTTAGTTAGAAATAAAATTTCGAGAAATAAAACAATAACTTTTTAAATCCAAGTAATTTAGTTTTTTTTTTTTTTTCAAATTTATACACAAGCAGGTAAAACAAGTCATTAATGTATGTAGCCTGCATTTCTTAGTTCACAGAGTATGGCTGCTACTTCGTTGAGGTTCGAATATGTAGTTCCCTCCACTAATCGATGCTAGTAGCAGTTACAGACGATAGACCAGTATGTTAGGATCACTCCATGACGTGTGTTGACCACAAAATCTGTTTAGTTTCATCGCTGGGTTCGTTTGCTTGTCGCTGCGTTGTCAAATGTCATTTTTTGTCTTTATTTGCTGTTCTTGTTGCAGCTGTCTGTTCGTCGTCAGCCCTCTGTGTCCGTCTGTGCTGATTCCTGCTCGGAATTATTTGTGCTGTGTATGATTTTTAACTTTGTCATTATTCTGTCCATTATTGAGTTTTATTATGACATACAATGTTATCAGAAATGGCGCATTTCCAAAATAGCATCTTGAATAAATCTCTCACATTGCAAGAAACATTTAACTGGCAGTATATATAGCTGTACAAACTTCTCTCAGTTTATTAATTAACCCTAAAGATGCAGAGTGTAGCGTCTTAAAATCCAATAAAGTTAATAAATTAAAAATTATTTTAACTCCCGGGGTGAGGATGTTTTTTAAACTGTACTTTGAACAGTCAACCGGTGGCCTTCGGTTTAATTTTTAAGAACGATAGAGGAAGAGCAATATGTAGAATATATATAAATTGTCAACTTAATGGATTTAAGTATTAATTTTCGGCCGGTGTAAAGCCTGAAGTACTATTGCGAGTACGCTCTATAGTTAGAATATGAGTTGTGGGTTGAAAAAAACGTGTTGGCCGAACTGAAATGTCTAGTATATATTATTGTTGGCGGTATATGTATTATTTCCCAGAGACTATCAGCTTTATATTATCAGGTAATAGCACTCTAACACGGGTCAATTATTACTGAAAATAATTTTTTACACAACCAAACCTTTGTACAACTATTTTCTGTTACAAAGAAATGTTGCATTTCTAAAAATTCAAAAGGAAAATGTTTACTGTAAAAATGTTTTATATAAACATATATAACTTAGTCTATTATACAACAGCACTTTTTAATTATTTTATATGATTCTAGCAACGAGTAAACTATTGTACGCAAAGAACATATAAAATAACGTTGTCATGTGTTAACAGTCAATAAAGAACAACAATAATTTTAATTGTTTGAATGATTTTTTAAATAAATTGTTAATGTACGCTTGTTAATATATACTTCTAAAGGATTATACTGTTTTAAAACAATCATTATGTTTTATCAAACTTCTAAAAAGTAATGCTGAAAAAAAAATAAAATAAAATTCAGTAAAACATGAATACTGTTTATAATAGTTGTACAGTGTACTTTTCATGCCATTTTATTATAATACTACCATTATTTCAACTATTAATTAAAGTTTTTATTTTATTTCAAGTAGCGAATTCCGACAAATTAATTTCATATTTAAAAATAGTTTCACTCTTGAATAACATTCTTGAAAAAATCTACATTAACTTGTAGAGTACCTACAGATTTTTGTAAAATCCCCTATTATTAAAAAGAGGGGGGTTGTCTGTAAAGTCGGTTCACGGACGATAATTTTACGTGATAACGTCTTAAGAAAAAATTGATGAAAAATTGCATACTTTTTTAATTTTCAAATATTATTAACAGATTTCGCAAATTTAATTTAAATAATTTGTTTAAATATAATCACGAACAATTAGTTAAAAATCCCGCCTTAACCTGTTTGATAATATAGAAGATTTTCTCGCACGGTGGTCGGCCGATTCTTGCACGCTCGGCTCAGGCGGAACGTGACAATGAGTCATGATTTTTCGTGCGTGCAAGCGGCGTTCATCGATTTATAATACGTTATCACTTAAAAAAATTGATGTTATTCAATGTTTGATTTCAAGTAACCGAGTTGACTTTCAGATTATTTCAATTTTTAATAATAAAAAAAAGTTAAAACAAATTTTAATACGAATATGGAAGCTGGATATTTATAATAAGGTACCACCTAGAGATTTTTTTTTAAAAAACGATTTAAATAAAAATGTTTTCGAGAGAGTTTCGGCGCCCTCGTGGAGTGGCGCAAGCAGGTGGTAATTTAAATTAAGTGCCGAACTACTTTTCTTCTCGGCGCGGCGGTTAAAAGCCGCGGTGCGTCAGTCCATAGTGCGGGTTTCAGCGCGTCACGTGATGAATATTCATGGCGGGAGCACTCGGCTCGTAGCTGGCCGCTGGGTGATGAGTGGAAAGGTTCCCTTGGAGCATGCAGGGGGAGGGGGAGGTATTGAATGGGCGCGGAAAACATGCGTAGCTGGCTGGCTGCTTTGCACGAGCCGCTTCGCTGTGCGCATTACAGCCAGACGCCCGCGACTGGAGAAGTTGGTGTGCGAAAAAGTGCAGGCGGATTGAAACAAGTACAGTCAACTTACCTTCACAACATAATAAATTTTAATCTTCGTTCGCAGGCTTTCACGGACCATTTTCATAGTGTCTCGGCTTTTGGGGTTGTTAGCCGTGTCCTTGGCGAATAATAAATTACACCGACGTTTTCCGGGCGATTTTGCAGTCGCGCCATCATCAGGGAGAAGTTACCTACTCAGTAGGTTAACTTATCCCTGATGACGGCGACTGCCAGATTCTCAAGAACACCGTGAGGCTGTGAAATTTCCGCTGCTTTCTTGCCAAGTAAAAAAAAAAAAAAAATGGTTGTCTGTAAAGTCGGTTTACGGACGATAGTTTAACGTGACGTCATAACAAAACATTGATGAAATGATTGCATAATTTTATGAATAAAATTTAATCATTTTAATTTTAATAATAAAATAATAAATACTTGAAATTATACTAGTAATCAGATTTTTCAAATGCAAGAATAATTAACATTTATTGCCGAATTTGTGTTGTAATAAGCAATGAAAACCACATTAACTTTTCACTTCACTTTATAAACAGTCGACGAAACAGTTCACGTGTTGAAGACTTATAATTAATTTAAAAAAACTGGCGTTTAGCTATAAAGTTTAAATATAATTATGAACAAGTTTTCATATAAATAAACTGTAATCAAATATCTCGCATTACCTATTATTACTGCACTCGCCGACAGATGCTACTTTTTTTAATAATAAAAGAATAAATACTTGAAATTATACTAGTAATCAGATTCATTTTCTTACGTACATTTGACGTATAAATTATTTCATATTACACATTTATAAACAAAGTTTTAAATGTTCATTTCTGTCGGTGCGGCGCAAGCGTACAATGAGCGTAACGGGACACAGCGTAACGGAACAATGTTCGTAACGGGACACTTTTTCGTGCGTACAGCCGGCGTTCATCGATTTATTAGACGTTGTCACGTCAATAAAAAACAAATTCCACAAAACGTATTATTTTAGTTTTAGTCGTTCCCGCAAATTAGAATAATGAACTAGGGTATTCACATGGTTAACATTTTATAGCTTTACGCAAAAGAAACATTTTCTGTACTTTTATAAAAGAATCCTTTAAAATACCAGTTTCCAAAAATGGATTGTAATACTACAAGAAAGAGTATTGTAACTTGGCTATGGGTATTTTTACATATATGAACGTTTTTCCGGATATTACTCAATATTTCTTATGAAAATTGGCGCATAATTTTATATTTTATTTGATGATTCATTTAAAAATTTATTTTTTATTTTTTTCAAACTATGGAATTAATAATCATGTATTAATTTTGTTTTATAATGCTTATGCTGTTAATACTGGTAGCTATTTAGGGAACGGTTTACAAATAACTTTTGGCGGTACTGGGACAGCACAAAGCATAAAACCCGTGTTAGAATCCAAGCACAGTATTAATGCGAAACAATATTTTGCAGTGATACAGTTGTTTTAATGTAAATGTACACATTTACAAATATCTGTAATATAACACGAATAATTCTGTTTCTTTACGAACAAAAAAATTTTTCAGTGTGGTCTTTATAACTTAAATTATTTAATATATTTATAAACTTCGCTTTGAAGAAGTCGTATCTGTAGCTTTGAACGTAAAAAAAAGAAAGATTTTTTGTTGCAAAAAAAATTGGTTTTCTGTAAAGTCGGTTTACGGACATAACAAAACATTGATGAAATTATTGCATATTTTTCTGAATAAAATTAAATCATTTTTATTTTAATAATAAAATAATAAATACTTGAAATTATACTAGTAATCAGATTTTTCAAATGCAAGAATAATTATAACCTTTATTTCCGAAATTGTTGTTTTAATAAGCAATGAAAACCACATAAACTTTTCACTTCACTTTATAAACAGTCGACGAAACATTTCACCTGTAGATGACTTGTAATTAATTTTAAAAACTTGCGTTTAGCTATAAAGTTTAAATATAATTATGAGCAAGTTTTCATATAAATAAACTGTAAAAAAATATATATCATCATTATATTAATCACCATAATTTTTTAGTCTAGTGTAACATAATCTATTATTACTGCACTCGCTGACAGATGCTACTTTTTTTATTAATAAAAGAATAAATCTTGAAATTATACTAGTAATCAGATATATTTTCTTACGTACATTTGACGTAGAAACACATTTATAAACAAAGTTTAAAGTTTTCACTTCTGTCGGTGCGGCGCAAGCGCACAATGAGCGTAACGGGACACAGCGTAACGGAACAATGTGCGCAACGGGACACTTTTTCGTGCATGCAACCGGCGTTCATCGATTTATTAGACGTTGTGACGTCAAAAAAAATCCAATTGTTGGATGGTCATGAACATGTTCGTCATTGGGACGAGACGTGGAAATGCTTCTTGCGGCAGACATGCTCCGCGCCAGCGCACCCCTGCTGCCAATAATGCCACCCGCAATGCCACCCTGTCCCGCTATGGCTTTGGACAGTCTCGCCCGGCGTCATAAATAAGGGCGGAACTATGTCCCCGCCTAGCGCGAATATCGTTTAGAATTTTATTCACCCCCCTCTTTTTTTTCCTATAACCCCCTTTTCCCCCCTTTTACAGTATTCTCTCTGCCGCGCGAGCAAGCAAAGTGGGGGGGGGGGGGGAGGGGGTGGAAATCAGAACAAGCGCGCAAAAACCACCGACTCCGCGCTTTCATTTGTTCCGCGGGAGATTAATACCAAAGAATAAAAATAAAAAGGACCTAAATGCGTTACTGTAGGCAAGGTCGTAAATGGCGGATCGTTCCCGGCGCGGGGTTCGGAAAACTTTAATATCTTCACTCGGAAACACGAGGGCGATTAGATGGGAATATGGTGCATCAGATTTGCTGAGCACGTTCGTGTATAGGGGGAAAAAAAAACGAATTATTCGAGTCGAGAGAAAATAATGAAAAACAAGAAATTATTCGCAGAGGAAATCTCCGATGGTGAAGTCAGACACGCACTTCGATCATGTATATTTAAATTTCGTCTAAATATAAATTCCAAACCTTAAGAGTTATAAAATTAACTAAATGAGGTTATTCTTTGTTTTGCAGTAAGTTAAATCTAATTTTTCTCCAAATTAAAATCAAAATAATTTAACATTTAAAAAAAATATTTACGTCTCAATAAATCGGAACAATATTCTTGTAAAGAAATATTCAAGCTAAAGGCGCTTTTTGCTTAATACACCTTTACTTTCTAAATTCATACCTATTGAAATAAAACATTTTCTTCGGCAAGAACTAAATTATTTATTTTGCAATAAAATAGATACTATAAATAATTTAAGGTGCCTATTTTCTTCTCTTTAATGTACTTGCTGATATAAAAAAAAAATTGATGGCCAGATTTCTGAAGAAAGAAAAAAAGGAGGAAAAAAGGTTTATTTTAAATCGCAAAATAACGAAATGTTTTATTTCTACTTAACATAAGACGAACTTATAAACGATTTTTGTAAGATAACTATTACTTTTAATCATGCGAAAACTATAATTATAAAAGTAAACTTGGTATTAATATCTCATCGTTTAGAACTAAGAATTGTGCCGTGGCTGGACGCACAAGTTATATATTTATTAAGTAAGGTGCAAATCTGCCAATCTACTAGAGCAGCTATGAGGCTTCATAGGGAACGCAAGAATGAACTCTAAATGAAATGTACTTATATTTCATAAAAAATTATTCCAAAAAAAATTATTTTTAAGAATGGAAATATTTTACAGTGATTATAAGTTAAAAAACAATTTCTAAATAAAAAAATTCCCTTTCGGCACAGCCTACAGGCGTAGGTAGATTTCGAAGCAGCTAATTCTTCTGAAAATATTTTGGAAACTTCTATAAACTCTTGTAACATTTTAAGAACTAAATGTAGCCTACGTAACGTCCTATATGTTCGCTAATATTAGAAAACAGTTCGATTTTACATTTTATCATATTACATACAGCTAAAATAATATTAATGTTTATAACTTAAATGCATCCAGCATTGAATGTCTTAACGAATTTCATATTACGCCAACTAAGTAAGCTGTGAAATTATTTTTGACCTACAAACACTATTTTTCATCACTTGCACTATTACGTTTACGTATATTTTTTATTCCTGAACAAAGGTTTAAGGTAATATTAAGATGGTTATTAACAAATTCCAACGAATTTGTTACTAAGAAAGTTTTAATTTTTTTAATTTCTACCCCTGTTTTTACGGTAATAGTTAGTTTCATTGAAAATGGTTTTAGACATACGTTTTAATTAAAGTTTAGGAATTTTAAAATAATTTACCAAATATTTGATAGTATATATATTAATAAAAGTAATGATATGTGGTCTTTTAACCCTTGTTTCTTCCACCCCTTACAGTAATGATTTGTGATATAAGATTTACTTTAGACAAAAGTTTTCAAAAATATTTAAAAAGTTAAACAAAAATAAATATTAATTAGATATATTACATGGTAGGGAAGTTTTATTTATCTTCTTATTTCAACACCACGTTTTTTCAACTCATTGCAGAAATGATTTGTATTATCAAGAATTATTTTAGACAAAAGTTTTAGGTAAAAATTATAAGATTTATAACAATATGTGCGGGATTTGATAGTGTATCTACCAAGGTAGTTAAGAATTTTTTTTTTAATTCCACTCCTCATTTTTTCAACCAATTGCAGCAATGTTTCATCTAATCAAAAATTATTTCAGACTTAAGTTTTAGATAAAAATTATAATTTTTACAAACATTTCGAAATAATTTGATAGTGTGCCTACCAAGGGTGTTATGAATTTTTTCGTCATTCAACTCCTGTTTATTCCACCCCGTGCAGTAATGGTTAGTCGTATAAAAATTACTTTAGACAAATTTTGGTAATAAAAATTTATGATTTTTTAATGAAACGGAATGGATTTAATAGTGTACATATTACAGAAATTATAAAAAAATTTCTTTTCTACCCCTCAATTTTTTCAACCCCTGCAAAAATGGTTCTCTTATCAAACATTTATTTCGACAAAAGTTTTGGATAAAACTATAAGATTTACAAAAAATTCGAACGGATTTGATAGTGTACCTACTAAGGGAGTTGTGATTTATTTTTAATTCTACCCCTCATTTTTTAAAACCATTTGCAGAATAGTTCGTCTAATCAAAAATTGTTTCAGAAAAAAGGTTTACATAAAAATTATAAAATTTACAAAAAAATTAAACGAATTTGATGGTGTTGCCTACTAAGGGTGTCGTGATTGATTTTTGTCCTCCAATCCATGTTTATTCTACCCCTTGCAGTAAGGGTTGTTGACTAAACAATTATTTTAGCCGCACATGCCGTGTAGGACAATTATGATGTTAAAAAATAACCAAGGAGTGTATCTGTGTTAGTGAGGCGGGATGATAAGCGCGACGCTCGCTGGTGCTTCTAGCGCGGTGTCTCCTCTGGACTGGCGCGCAGTCTTCTCGTCGTCACAGGAATACTGTGAAATTTGAGCGGTGATCGTAACATTATATGGCCGAGAAATTAAGATATAGGTGTGATGCAAGTCCCTTAAGTGCTTTCAAGAATCTGTACCGGTTGTTTTACGCCTAAAAATTACTCTGAAAACACGCGTTTAAGCCACTTTAACTCTTCTAAAAATACAGTTTAAAAACTTAATCCGAAATAAAAAGAACTTTTTGGCCCTCAGAGAACTCTTGAATACTTTTCGTAAGCAGACCCCACTAGGATATCCTGAGTAGTTTTGAAATCGCGTTGTTTTTCCTGAAGCTCTGCGCACCGTGTGTGTGCCCGGGCGGGCGCGGGCCTTAACATCTCTAGTTACATTCTGCGGGCGGTTGTTTTTGTTCGTCTTCTGCTCGGCTCCTTGTGTCTAGGGACCGGCCTTCGACTAAAGTGTCGGTCGAGCGGAACAGACCTTTGCGAGAGCGCCGGTCATACTGATCCTCATAATCCGAGTAATAAAAATCATGGTCTGGTTGTTAAACATGAGATAACCCCATTCGGCAATGGTCCAAATTTGATGAGCAAGAGCCCAGTTCCATCGATAAGTTCGGTTCTGTTGGCTGAGTGCAAAGGCTCTCATTGGTCTTCTGGACTGGAGACCAACTTCATGCAGTCTTCTAGGCCCTGTTTGGTCTGTAATACCTTTGAATATATATACTGTATAGAAGTCGCCAGCCCAGGTTAAAATTTCTAATACGGTTTTGAGGTAGTTGGTTAATTCACCGCCGCAATCGCCACCATCTCTAGGGCATCGACTTGTGGTGGTCCCTAGCGGACAAGTGTCGAACTCTTCAAATACCCCTTCCCCCTCCTGTTGAACGAACTTGAGCTACAGTGAATGATAGATGGGGGGTGCGGGGAATGACAGCGGGCGACAGGGCTGCGCTCTAACGTGTAAATAACAACTATGACGTTACAGGGCGTTACGGCAGCGTACTGCAGCGGTGAAGTTCCCAAGCTGCTCATCATACGCTTCTGAAAAACGTAAAGTAAATCCTATCCACTCGCGACTTCTATACAGTTTATATATTCAAAGGTAATACGAACCCCTGTTGCTCTGTAGAGGTCATTCCAAAGAGCCCTGGCAGTTGTTGTGCGTCTCCGAGCCGTCACTTGGAGATAACGATCCTGGGTTGGTGTTGTAATACGAGGATGGCCAGAACGAGTAATCGCACCTTTGAACAACAGCGGCCAGATGACTCAAGTATTCGCCAGGAGATCCCGTTCGAACTCCCGGCAGGATGTTGACGAGTTTGGAAAAGCAACAGACGTTGCCGTACAACTATTGGGATTTTCTCCGGTCAATCATCTTTACCCAACCAATCAATTGCTTGCGTCACTGCTTCATAGTGGTGCACTTTACTGAGGTATCTGTTTACTTAAAAATATGCCCCCCCCCCCTTCAATTCCAACAACACATATGTTGCTGCTTACAACGCAAATTCATTTCAATTATTTTTTTTTTCTTTGTAATGAAATTAATTTTCCTTGTTTGTGTAACAGCAAATCAGGTTTTACAAACCAAATAAACATACAATTTAACCATCCAATTTTTATTTTTATTTTTAAACGGGCCGAAATATCACAGTTAAAAAAAACCTTGCTTTCATGTACTTTATGTATAAACCTAAGTAAAATGTCTTTTTTTTTATCGTTTTAGCGAAGGTATTTTATGAAGAAACAAAACATGGCTATACATTTTAGATTTTTTAATATAAATATTGCAGTCGTTGGAATTTATTACGTGAGTATCGATCCTTAATGTTAACACATGTTTACTAAGCTAGCACACTAGCTACATGTCTTAATATCTATGCAGTTCTAAACAACTATTTAACATGAGAAGCCTAGAACAAATGCTTGACATTTCGTTTTAATAAATTACGCTGGTGCAAATTTATGATATATAATTGAATTTTTTTTACGTTAAATTAATTTTATTTTAATTGTCTCTGATATTAGTTATTTAAGAGAATGCGGTTGGCAATTTTATTCAAGAAAAGAATATTATATTTTTAATTAATCTGTTTTTATCTTCGTCTCAATTTTTTTTCTTTTAAAGATTTCGGTGGTGTGTGTGTGTGTTGATTTTCGTACCCACGAAAGTTATAGGCGCGTTCATTCGGCACTTTTCTTCTGAGGCTTTTTCAAGTTTTAGAACGTAAAAGGAAAGAAAAAAACCCTAAAGAGGAAAAAAGCCTGGAAAGTGAAAATGGGAAGCGGAAACAGGAGGGCGGTCAGGTCGATATTAAAGAAAAAAAATGGTAGAAAGTTTGTCGGCTGCAGATCCGTGGCGACTCCAAGGCATGCCATAAATATTACAGACTCGGACACAAAGTACACAAAGACGTGACAGGGCATTCGATATTCTTGTGTTGGCAACTCGTGTCCAGCAGAGAGGACGTAATGTCCGGGAGAACGTGGTTGGCTGAACTGTCACCAACCAATAAATATACTTTTTTTACGCCTTTAAAATGTGCCAATTCCAGACCTTTTTTTTTTTGAGTGACGATATTTTTTTTTACTATACAACTTTGCGAAATGAGAGAAAATATTTTCTGCTATTTAAGAACTTTTAAATAATGCTTTGGAATATCTTTCAAGTTTTTAGTTGCCGAATGTATGTTTCATGCAAGACGTGTAATCCAAAATTAAATGACTTTTTTTTAAAGATGTTTTTAGAAATATTTAAAATTCACGTCTTTATTCGGCGAAACAGTAAATTAAAAAGTTTTCCACACTTGGGCGACTTAAGTTATTGGATGACGGGCATTTTTAATATAATTTTTTTATTATATAATATTGCTAAATGAGAAAATATTTTCTGCTATGTTAGTACTTTTAAATTATGTTTTGGAATATCTTTCAAGTTTTTAGTTGCCGAATGTATGTTTCATGTAAGACGTGTAATCTCAAATTAAATGACTGATTTTTTTTTGAAAAAAAAAAAAATGTTTTTAGAAACATTCAAAATTCACGTAATTATTCGGCGAGACGCACTGTCTGAGGCGGACGTTTACTCAAGAACAATATTTTCATACATTGATATATGCTGTAATGTCCGAAGGATATTAATTTGCGAAAGTATTTGTTTTTTGCTAATAAAATAAAATATGTCAAAATGCTGGTTATTAATTTTCTCAGATAATATTGATATATAAAAAAATATTACACCCGTAAATCTCTTCTGAAAGTTATACGACACCCGTTTTAGGTAGGATATTTTTCAAATGTTATGACATGGTGAGTGCTCCAAAATGTACAAACTAGTTTGTAATTACGTCGAATGGTTTTTCTATATCTAAAAAAAATCTGGACTAAAAATATCTTACAGAAAAAATTTTTTTTTAGATACAACGCATATTTTAAATTTTCACAAATTAATAATGTTCGCATTGTCAAAAGTAGCTTGGCTTCTGGGATGTAGCTGTGTCTTTGACGAATATTTCACCGACGTTTCGGTCGACATAGCAGTTCACCATCATCAGGGAGAAGTTCCCTACCGAGGTAAGTACCTAAGTACCTACTGTAGGTAACTCCTCCCTGATGATGGTGACTGCAATGTCGAACGAAAACGTCGGTGAATTATTCGCCAAAGCGGCACGGCTACAACCGAGAAGCCAAGCTACTTTTTAACACAAATTACCCGGGCAACTGGCGCCTGCGCAGCTGTAGCGCGCACTCTACCGCCGTGTGCACTGCATGGTCTGCAGGTGACGTGGCTGCACCGGGACGGCGGCCGGCTGCGCCTGCTGACGGTGGGGCGGCAGTCGTACAGCGCCGACGGCCGCCTGCAGGTGTTGTTCCGCTACCCGGGCAACTGGCGCCTGCGCAGTAGCAGCGCGCACTCTACCGCCGTGTGCACTGCATGGTCTGCAGGTGACGTGGCTGCACCGGGACGGCGGCCGGCTGCGCCTCTTGACGGTGGGGCGGCAGTCGTACAGCGCCGACGGCCGCCTGCAGGTGTTGTTCCGCTACCCGGGCAACTGGCGCCTGCGCAGTAGCAGCGCGCACTCTACCGCCGTGTGCACTGCATGGTCTGCAGGTGACGTGGCTGCACCGGGACGGCGGCCGGCTGCGCCTCTTGACGGTGGGGCGGCAGTCGTACAGCGCCGACGGCCGCCTGCAGGTGTTGTTCCGCTACCCGGGCAACTGGCGCCTGCGCATCGCGGGCCTGGCGCCCGCCGACCAGGGCGAGTACCGCTGCCAGGTGTCCGCCCACCCGCCGCTCGTCAAGACGGTCCTGCTGGTGGTCACAGGTACTATCCATGTCTGATGGGAAGATCCCTGGAATGAATGCGGTAGCCGAGGCTAGCTCTGACGTCCCAAGGTCAGACAGACAAGGGAATATGCGCTACTATGGAGAGCGAAAACATTTACTCGCCTCGTACACAACGTTGAATTTTCCAGTTACACGAAACACGAATGTTATAGAAGAAAACCTGAATAATTATTTACTACCAACGTTACAAACCGTTATTTTTTGCTAAAAGATTAGAAAGAGCGCCGTCAAAACCACGGAGCGCTGCTATTTTCATGCTATTGAAAACAATTTCGTCAAAAAATCGTCATATTGTTTAAAAATTGAGCGCGTTCTGAAGAAGCTGTTATTTTTCTACGTACTATGTATAACTTTTCTCTGTTTCCCGGTAGAAGCCATTGCTAAAATCAGGTTTATTATTACTATTTAAATATATATATATTTACGTAAATAGTAGAGTTTAATAATTACTAATAAAATAACTACCTATAAATTACATATATATAATTTATTAAAAATATTAGCGGACCACGCGTTGCGCCTCAACTTGAAAACAAGAAACAATGTTTGCGCGCAGAACTGTACACTGCTCACGCGACAAGCGATAACTGGCGCCCACCCGCCTTGTTTCCGGGTAGGTACCGGTCTCCCCCCAACTCCACCACACCCGTTTTTAGGGATCTTCCCATAAGTCACGTACAGTACCTACCCTCGGACATTCCTCCAAGTGTGTCACCTAGTGAATAAAAACGGGTCGTTACCACAACGCCGAAATACCACAACGCCGAACGTACAATAACGCCGAATACCAAATTGACCGCAACGCCGACAGCTGGAAAACTGCTGTGTACCACAACGCTGAAATACAGTAACGCCGAAAAATGTTACTGCTGCGAAAAGGGGGAGGGGGTTGGGGGGCACATGAGCAAAACGAAAAACAACTGAATGAATTTGTGTGTGTTTCTTAAATGTATTTTAACGCCGAAATACCACAACCTAACCTAACCTAGGCTGGCCTAACCCTAGCCTAACCTAACCTAACCTTACCTAACCTAACCTTTGTGGCAGTCCTGCAATGACATTTTTCGGCGTTAATGTATTTCGGCGTTGTGGTAATTCGGCGTTGTGGTACACAGCAGTTTTCTAGCTGTCGGCGTTGTAGTCAATTTGGCATTCGGCATTATGGTTTTCGGCGTTATTGTTCGTTCGGCGTTGTGGTATTTCGGCGTTGTTGTGCGTCCCCAATAAAAACTAATGCCATCGTCAATTATTGTTTCCTAAATTTTGTATAAGATTTTTTCGTTAAGATAAAAATAAAATTTAAAATAAATCAAGTTCTTATCCTTTCAACTAAAAATAACTTATTTCAGCCCAAAAAGTTTTAAATATAAGAGGCAGTTACAGAATTACTACACATTATTAACTTTCTAGCAACAGACAATATATTATGTAACACTAAAATATCGTCTAAGCAGGGTACATTTTAGAGTTACTATTAGCATACATATGGAAGTCGACTTCTTTCTGGAAGGAATCATGATAAAGGAAGGTAATAATAACTAACTTAAATTTAAAACGTGCCCTATAATTGAAATGTATCTTTTAAAGCCTTTATAAGGGCTCGGGTGTATGTTAACTTAAAAATATATATATTTTTAAATAATTTTAACTCATACATATATACAGCATTAAATCACTTCACGTTGGTAACATGCTGATTTTGATTTAGGTAGAGTTTCATAGCGTTGGTATTGAAGTTTAGGGGAAGATATTCTTCCATCGACCATGAGTATGTAAGCGAGGATTTAAACGACGCGACTCTCAGTATATTACTGGCGACGATGGCGTAAGGATCGACCTGTTTGACTCGTCTGACACATAAGTTCAGTAACTGGCTGCCCTTGAGAACTGATTGCGTCTTGACCATCTTTAACGCTGAACTCGATGGAAGTTGCACCATAGACAGCGGATTTCCCGCCAACGAAGACGCAGATTCCGATGACAGTGTTGCCAACAGGAAGCCTTCTTGTCACAGACGATAGAGCCACACCCGAAGTTCCCCGAAGTTCATGCTCGCTTTTTTTTTCCCGTTCCATCTCATTGTATAAACCGGCGTGGCATTAAATTTGGCGGTCGATTAGGATAGGTTAGCTACATTATAAATACTTTAAAACATTGTGGATGGTTGGTTATATTAGGTAAGTATAGCTACATTAAAAATACTGTAAAATCATTTTATGGTTGCTTAGCAAATAACTTTTTAATATGTAGCTATCCAGGGCTAGGAAACCGTTTACATGATTTCACAGTATCTTTAACGTAGCTATCCTAACCGAATCAACGGTCCACAATGTTTTATAAGTATTTATAATGTAGATAACTTAACCTTTTACAATGAACAAAAAAAAACGAAGATGCACGATCGGGCGTTTGGCTCTCTCGTCTGTGAAAAGAAGGCTTCCCGTTGCCAACGGAGACTTCAATGGCTGGTGATTCGTCAACAACCACCGAGCATAGATGGTATTACTGTGACAAGATTTCCTCGAACAACAAGTCATGCTTGACGAAACGAGAAGAGAGAAAGTCCTAATAATCTTTCTCGCAAAATGATCAGCTGCAAAAAGTGTCGCAAGCAATTTGCCTTAAAATGATAAGTTGAAAACATACTTGAAGACATGCGAAGGTCCTGCTGCGCGGCAGAAAGTAAAGTTCTCGCTACAGCGGCGGTTGGTTGATTCTCTTAAGAAAACACTGGGGATTGATACTGCATCAGTTACATCAGCATCTGGTTTGAGCCTGAATTGTCGATTTCATAACTAGACATCCCTGTAGCTACTGCGATGTGTCTGTCACATTTTCCATAATACACGACGACACGAGAGAAGAAAATTCATGAAGAATTCTTCTCGTATGAAATTTCTCAGCGACATGTGCCATGTTTGGTTTATGCCCAATGATAGTTTTAAACGACATGCGAAAAACTGTAAAGGTAAAGGCAATTTCCCAACTGCGGAACTACCTGCAGACATTTCGACTCCTCAGTTTAGGATGAAAACTCGTATGCGTACAAGCACAAAAATAGGTATTCAACAACCGATAGCGATGACTCCTGGGATAAATCTTAAATTAAACCTGTACTCGGTGAGTTACAGGTAAATAATACCAGATTTCACTTGGATGAATCTAAATTTCATGGAATGTTGAAATACTACTATTATCTGAATACACGTTGTGAGTCAAAAGACATTTGTACTTTGTAATATCAAGCAAAACCAAATCGGTTGACTGATGAATTAGCACCTCATGGATCTTTAAAATATAATTTGTGTCTAGACTGTATATATGGGAAACCATATCTATTTAAGGACAAAGTGAAGAAGTGCTCATTCAAGACAGTGCATACTCTCATTAACATTTCCGACTATATTAAATACAGTCTCGAGAAACTCTGTCAGGAAGAAAAAAGACTATGCAGGAAAACTATCTGGCTGGACTCTGTCTTTAGTGACATGTTTGGAGGTGAGAATTAGTCATTTAAAACCAATGAAGAACCTAATGATTATTAGACTGCTAAATTTAGCAGTGTTCCTGTAGAGTGTAGAATTTATGTAGACTAATAAATAAATTGTTTGTAATTTTGTTGTTTTATTTCCTGAACCTGTCATTTTATGGTAAATTGAGTGATATTTAATTAAATTTGTATTTTTGCATTGAGCAAGTTCAGAAGCTAAGACAGTAATCCATCAAAACTAATAGTAAATATTTGAGTAATTTATTGAACGAATTTTGGTGTTCTACGAACTACTAGGTTAATAATTAAGGAATTTCGGAGAGTCCCTGTTTTAAGACTCCAAGCTGCGAGAACAATGGCGTCCGACATTATTAAATATTTTCAAACTTCAATTTATAAAGAACGCTGGTTACATATTATCCACGGATCTTCTTAAATTTACCGACACTGAGTTCACTCACTTGGAAGATGACTCCGAAAGAACGTTCTTGGTACATTAACAAAACTGGTTATGTCTACCAAGAGAACACTCATCTTCTGTCCATGAGTGTGTTTTTTTCCGTTTAGAACGAAACACGCACCTCGGAAGTCGAAAAAAAGGCGTTGTTTCTACGAAGACTCAGTATTTTGAAATCACGATAAACTCTTCGTTTACTCGAGTTAAATTCTTCGTCTGAAAGTGCGTAAATAGACTGTAGTTTCTAGCATTCTAGTTAAGCCACTCTAGGCAGACGGGCTTCTGGAAACGTGCCGATCCCACGAGAGAGAGTGAGGGAGAGAGAGTGAGGGAGAGAGAGATAGGGAGAGAGAGAGGGATGGAGAGTGGGAAAAATGAGAGAGGGAGAGAGGGATGGAGAGAAAGAGGGACAGATAGGGGGAGAGAGAGGGAGAGAGAGGATTGGAGAGAGGGGGAGAGAGAGTGTGAGATATAGAGGGATGAAGAGAGGGGGACAGAGAGGGATGTAGAGAGAGGGAGAGAGAGGGATGGATAGAGGGGGAGAGTGGGAGAGATAGAGGGATGGAAATAGAGGGGAAGAGAGAGGGATGGAGAGAGTGGGGGAGATTGGGAGAGATAGAGGGATGGAAAGAGAGGGAAAGAGAGAGGTATGGAGAGAGTGGGGGAGAGTGGGAGAGATAGAGGGATGGATAAGGTGGGAAGAATGAGAGGGAGAGAAGGATGAAGAGAGTGGGAAGAAAGAGAGGGAGAGAGGGATGGAGAGAGTGGGAAGAGAGGGAAGAGGGATGGAGAGAGTGGGAAGAAAGAGAGTTGAAGTGTGGAGAGAGAGGGGTGGAGAGAGAGGGGTAGAGAGAGAGGAAGAGATAGAGGGAGAGAGAGGTGGAGAGAGAGGTGATAGAGAGAGGGATGGAGAAAGTGGGGGTGAGAGAGGGAGAGAGTAAGAAAGGGGGGCACCATTCTGGTAGCTGCTCCCGTGGATGGTCAGCCCTGTCGCTAACCGCGTACCTACAATATTTTTAACCGCGATTCAGCCGAACTTCTTAACTTTAATTTTCAACAACCACTACAGTTTTTATTTAGAACGGAAGAACAACGATACAAAATAAAGAAATATTACATTAGGCTTATTATTATGTTTATATGTTTTAAGTGTTTAAGCACTCAAAGAACACTAACAAATACAAAAAATATCACAATACTTTCTTGTAGCTTTTATAATGGAACAATGTTCTCTTGTTTACGATTCAGAATACCAATTTTTAAAATGGAAATGATTTGTTTTTAAATATAGATGGAACTTTAAATATGCATCAAACATGTAAGTCCATAATATGGGCAAAGCTGGATCTCCAGATATGCAAAAACAATAGTTGCACTAATTTGGATTTATTGTATAACCTAAACCTCTGAGTTAGTACATTCTTTAAAGTTATTTATATTATTTGTGTTTTACTTTAACATTTTTATTAACTTTTAAGTGACTAACTTTCTTACATGATCCTAAAAAATATTTTATAGTTTATTAAAGATTGCAGTGAATAGAAAAAAAGCGTGTTCAAATGTTTTGAAATTATAGAAGGTATATTGGAAGTTGTGTGTGAAGAATCTGACGACTTTTACAGAAAAAAAGCAGACTCTTTTGGAGATGTATGTAAAGCTTAATGAAATAAGAAGTAAACGGTCGAAAACATTCATCAGTTTGCTAAAACAATTTTGACATTTTGCCACTATTTTATCTGTAGAAAATTTGCAAACTTGTAATACTAGATAAATATATTTTAGGCTAACTTACTGTTAATTAAATTTAAATTTGTTGCCGTGGTTTTCGAAAGGTTCTTCAAAATTTCTCCAAATAATGAATTAAAATTACGTTTTACTATAATGGATAACGATCCATGAAATTGCATGTACGTATTAGGAAAGAAAAAAGGCCATGATTTTCCGTCATAAAGACTAATTCGCATTTGTGCCTCGCCAATTCGCGGGAACTTGGATCTTTGCTGTCCCAACTTCGTCGCGTCAGGAGGCGGGAGGGAGACACATAATGAAGCTCGCTAATTAGTTTGCAAGTTCAGCGCATCAGGTCCTGATTTGCGTTTCAAGCAAACAACCCGGCTGTGTTCCTTCCCTCTTGCTGACTGTCTCCGCCGCGAGTGGCTGTCTGCTGGAGCGCGAGGCAGCGCTGCCCTCGCCTGGTGACTAACTAACGCGCACACAAACACAGGCTGGCTTGTTCCCTAAAGGGATGGAGGAAGGGGGTGAGCGGACCATCCGTCTCCCTTCGTTCGCCCGCGAGCTAGACCCCAGCGTGCTAGACCCCAGCCTTTCCCAAAAGAAAAAGGAGGGAGATCACAGAACAAAGAAGGGAGATCACAAAAAAAAGGAGTCAGATAACAAAAAAAGGAGGCAGATCACAGAACAAGGAGGGAGATCACAGAACAAGGAGGGAGATCACAGAAAAAGAAGGCAGATCACAGAACAAGGAGGCAGATCACAAAACAAGGAGGCAGATCACAGAACAAGGGGGCAGATCACAAAACAAGTAGGCTGATCACAGAACCAGGAGGGAGCTCACAGTACAAGGAGGCAGATCACAGAACAAGAAGGGTGATCACAGAACAAGGAGGCAGATCACAGAACTAGGAGGGAGCTCACAGTACAAAGATGGAGATCACAGAACCAGGAGGGAGCTCACAGTACAAGGAGAAGGATCACAGAACAAGGAGGAAGATCACAGAACAAGGAGGGAGATCACAGAACCAGGAGAGAGATCACAGAACAAGGAGGGAGATCACACAACCAGGAGAGAGCTCACAGTACAAGGAGGGAGATCACAGAACAAGGAGGCAGATCACAAAAAAAAGAGTCAGATCACAAAAAAAGGAGGCAGATCACAGAACAAGTAGGCAGATCACAGAACAAGGAGGCAGATCACAGAACAAGGAGGGAGATCACAAAACCAGGAGGGTGCTCAAAGTACAAGTAGGGAGATCACAGAACAAGGAGGGAGATCACAGTTCAAGGAGGGAGATAACAGAACAAGAAGGCAGATCACAGAACAAGGAGGGTATTCTAAGAACAAGGAGGCAGATCACAGTACAATGAGGGAGCTCACAGTAAGAGGAGGGAGAACACAGAACCAGGAGGGAGATCACAGTACAAGGAGGGAGCTCACAGTACAAGGAGGCAGATCACAGAACAAGGAGGGAGATCAAAGAACAAGGAGGCAGATCACAGAACCAGGAGAGAGCTCACAGTACAAGGAGGGAGATCACAGAACAAGAAGGGTGATCACATAACAAGGAGGCAGATCACAGAACAAGGAGGCAGATCACAGAACAAGGAGGCAGATCACATAACAAGGGGGCAGATCACAGAACAAGGAGGCTGATCACAGAACCAGGAGGGAGCTCACAGTACAAGGAGGCAGATCACAGAACAAGAAGGGTGATCACAGAACATGGAGGCAGATCACAGAACTAGGAGGGAGCTCACAGTACAAAGATGTAGATCACAGAACAAGGAGGGAGCTCACAGTACAAGGAGGGAGATCACAGAACAAGGAGGAAGATCACAGAACAAAAAGGGAGATCACAGAACCAGAAGAGAGATCACAGAACAAGGAGGCAGATCACACAACCAGGAGGAAGCTCACAGTACAAGGAGGGAGATCACAGAACAAGGAGGCAGATCACAGAACAAGGAGGCAGATCACAGAACAATGAGGCAGATCACAGAACAAGGAGGGAGATCACAGAACAAGAAGGAAGATCACAGAACCAGGAGGGAGATCACAGAACAATAAAGGGAGATCACAGAACAAGGAAGGAGATCACAGAACAAGGAGGCAGATCACAAAAAAAAGAGTCAGATCACAAAAAAAGAAGGCAGATCACAGAACAAGTAGGCAGATCACAGAACAAGGAGGCAGATCACAGAACAAGGAGGGAGATCACAGAACCAGGAGGGTGATCAAAGTACAAGTAGGGAGATCACAGAACAAGGAGGGAAATCACAGTTCAAGGAGGGAGATAACAGAACAAGGAGGCAGATCACAGAACAAGGAGGGTATTCTAAGAACAAGGAGGCAGATCACAGTACAATGAGGGAGCTCACAGTAAGAGGAGGGAGAACACAGAACCAGGAGGGAGATCACAGTACAAGGAGGGAGCTCACAGTACAAGGAGGCAGATCACAGAACAAGGAGGGAGATCAAAGAACAAGGAGGCAGATCACAGAACCAGGAGAGAGCTCACAGTACAAGGCGGGAGATTACAGAACCAGGAAGAGATCACAGAACAAGGAGGGAGATCACAGAACAAGGAGGCAGGTCACAGAACAAGGAGGCAGATCACAGAACAAGGAGGCAGATCACAGAACAAGGAGGGAGATTACAGAACAAGTAAGGAGATCACAGAACCAGGAGAGAGCTCACAGTACAAGGAGGGAGATCACAGAACAAGGAGGCAGATAACAGAACAAGGAGGCAGATCACAGAACAATGAGGCTGATCAAGAACAAGGAGGGAGATCACTGTACAAGGAGGCAGATCACAGAACAATAAGGCAGATCACAGAACAAGGAGGCAGATCACAGAACAAGGAGGGAGATCACAGTACAAGGAGGGAGATCACAGTACAAGGAGGGAGATCACAGCACAAGGAGGAAGATCACAGAACAAGGAGGCAGATCACAGAACAAGGAGAGAGATCACAGTACAAGGAGGCATATCACAGAACAATGAGGCAGATCACAGAACAAGGAGACAGATCACAGAACAAGGAGGCAGATAACAGAACCAGGAGGGAGCTCACAGTACAAGGAGGGAGATCACAGACCCAGGAGGGAGATCACAGTACAAGGAGGGAGATCACAGAACCAGGAAGAGATCACAGAACAAGGAGGGAGATCACAGAACAAGGAGGCAGATCACAGAACAAGAAGGCAGATTACAGAACAAGGAGGCAGATCACAGAACAATGAGGCTGATCAAGAACAAGGAGGGAGATCACTGTACAAGGAGGCAGATCACAAAACAATACGGCAGATCACAGCACAAGGAGGCAGATCACAGAATTAGGAGGGAGCTCACAGTACAAAGATGGAGATCACAGAACCAGGAGGGAGCTTACAGTACAAGGAGGGAGATCACAGAACAAGGAGGAAGATCACAGAACAAGGAGGGAGATCACAGAACCAGGAGAGAGATCACAGAACAAGGAGGGAGATCACACAACCAGGAGGGAGCTCACAGTACAAGGAGGGAGATCACAGAACAAGGAGGCAGATCACAGAACAAGGAGGCAGATCACAGAACAATGAGGCAGATCACAGAACAAGGAGGCAGATCACAGAACAAGGAGGGAGATCACAGAACCAGGAGGGTGCTCAAAGTACAAGTAGGGATATCACAGAACAAGGAGGGAGATCACAGTTCAAGGAGGGAGATAACAGAACAAGGAGGCAGATCACAGAACAAGGAGGGTATTCTAAGAGCAAGGAGGCAGATCACAGAACCAGGAGGGAGCTCACAGTACAAGGAGGGAGAACACAGAACCAGGAGGGAGATCACAGAACAAGGAGGGAGCTCACAGTACAAGGAGGCAGATCACAGAACAAGGAGGGAGATCAAAGAACAAGGAGGCAGATCACAGAACCAGGAGAGAGCTCACAGTACAAGGAGGGAGATTACAGAACCAGGAAGAGATCACAGAACAAGGAGGGAGATCACAGAACAAGGAGGCAGGTCACAGAACAAGGAGGCAGATCACAGAACAAGGAGGCAGATCACAGAACAAGGAGGGAGATTACAGAACAAGGAGGGAGATCACAGAACCAGGAGAGAGCTCACAGAACAAGGAGGGGGGTTCACAGAACAAGGAGGCAGATAACAGAACAAGGAGGCAGATCACAGATCAATGAGGCTGATCAAGAACAAGGAGGGAGATCACTGTACAAGGAGGCAGATCACAGAACAATAAGGCAGATCACAGAACAAGGAGGCAGATCACAGAACAAGGAGGGAGATCACAGTACAAGAAGGGAGATCACAGCACAAGGAGGAAGATCACAGAACAAGGAGGCAGATCACAGAACAAGGAGACAGATCACAAAACAAGGAGGCAGATCACAGAACCAGGAGGGAGCTCACAGTACAAGGAGGTAGATCACAGACCCAGGAGGGAGATCACAGTACAAGGAGGGAGATCACAGAACCAGGAAGAGATCACAGAACAAGGAGGGAGATCATAGAACAAGGAGGCAGATCACAGAACAAGGAGGCAGATTACAGAACAAGGAGGCAGATCACAGAACAAGGAGGGAGATCACAGAACAAGGAGGGAGATCACAGAACCAGGAGGGAGCTCACAGTACAAGGAGGGAGATCACAGAACAAGGAGGCAGATAACAGAACAAGGAGGCAGATCACAGAACAATGAGGCTGATCAAGAACAAGGAGGGAGATCACTGTACAAGGAGGCAGATCACAGAACAATACGGCAGATCACAGAACAAGGAGGCAGATCACATAACTAGGAGCGAGCTCACAGTACAAAGATGGAGATCACAGAACCAGGAGGGTGCTTACAGTACAAGGAGGGAGATCACAGACCCAGGAGGGAGATCACAGTACAAGGAGGGAGATCACAGATACAGGAAGAGATCACAGAACAAGGATTGAGATCACAGAACAAGGAGGCAGATCACAGAACAAGGAGGCAGATTACAGAACAAGGAGGCAGATCACAGAACAAGGAGGGAGATCACAGAACAAGGAGGGAGATCACAGAACCAGGAGGGAGCTCACAGTACAAGGAAGGAGATCACAGAACAAGGAGGCAGATAACAGAACAAGGAGGCAGATCACAGAACTATGAGGCTGATCAAGAACAAGGAGGGAGATTACTGTACAAGGAGGCAGATCACAGAACAATACGGCAGATCACAGAACAAGGAGGGAGATCACAGAACAAGGTGGCAGATCACAGAACAAGGAGGGAGATCACAATACAAGGAGGGAGATCACAGAACAAGGTGGCATATCACAGAACAAGGAGGCACATTACAGAACAAGGAGGTAGATCACAGTACAAGGAGGCATATCACAGAACAATGAGGCAGATCACAGAACAAGGAGGCAGATTACAGAACAAGGAGGCAGATCACAGAACCCGGAGGGAGCTCACAGAACAAGGAGGGAGATCACAGAACAAGGAGGCAGATCACAGAACAAGAAGGCAGATCACAGAACAAGGAGGCAGATCACAGAAAAATGAGGCAGATCACAGTACAAGGAGGGAGATCACAGACCCAGGAGGGAGCTCACAGTACAAGGAGGCAGATCACAGAACAATAAGGCAGATCACAGAACAAGGAGGGAGATCACAGAACAAGGAGGGAGATCGCAGAATCAGGAGGGAGCTCACTGTACAAGGAGGCAGATCACAGAACAATAAGGCAGATCACAGAACAAGAAGGCAGATCACAGAACAAGGAGGGAGATCACAGAACAAGGAGGGAGATCACAGTACAAGGAGGGAGATCACAGACCCAGGAGGGAGATCACAGTACAAGGAGGGAGATCACAGAACAAGGAGGCAGATCACAGAACAAGGAGGGAGATCACAGAACAAGGAGGGAGATCACAGTACAATGAGGGAGATCACAGACCCAGGAGGGAGATCACAGTACAAGGAGGGAGAACACAGTACAAGGAGGGAGATCACAGAACAAGGAGGCATATCACAGAACAAGGAGGCAGATCACAGAAAAAGGAGGTAGATCACAGTACAAGGAGGCATATCACAGAACAATGAGGCAGATCACAGAACAAGGAGGCAGATCACAGAACAAGGAGGCAGATCACAGAACAAGGAGGCAGATCACAGAACAAGGAGGGAGATCACAGTACAAGGAGGGAGATCACAGACCCAGGAGGGAGATCACAGTACAAGGAGGGAGATCACAGAACAAGGAGGCAGATCACAGAACAAGGAGGCAGATCACAGAACAAGGAGGCAGATCACAGAAAAATGAGGCAGATCACAGTACAAGGAGGGAGATCACAGACCCAGGAGGGAGCTCACAGTTCAAGGAGGGAGATCACAGAACCAGGAGGGAGATCACAGAACCAGGAGGGAGCTCACAGTACAAGGAGGCAGATCACAGAAAAATGAGGCAGATCACAGTACAAGGAGGGAGATCACAGACCCAGGAGGGAGCTCACAGTTCAAGGAGGGAGATCACAGAACCAGGAGGGAGCTCACAGTACAAGGAGGCAGATCACAGAACAAGGAGGGTGATCACAGAAACAGGAGGCAGATTACACAACCAGGAGGCAGATCACAGAACAAGGAGGCAGATCACAGAAAAATGAGGCAGATCACAGTACAAGGAGGGAGATCACAGACCCAGGAGGGAGCTCACAGTACAAGGAGGGAGATCACAGAACAAGGAGGCAGATCACAGAACAAGGTGGCAGATCACAGAAAAATGAGGCAGATCACAGAAAAATGAGGCATATCACAGTACAAGGAGGGAGATCACAGACCCAGGAGGGAGATCACAGTACAAGGAGGGAGATCACAGAACAAGGAGGGAGATCACAGACCCAGGAGGGAGATCACAGTACAAGGAGGAAGATCACAGAACAAGGAGGCAGATCACAAACAAGGAGGCAGATCACAGAACAAGGAGGCAGATCACAGAAAAATGAGGCATATCACAGTACAAGGAGGGAGATCACAGACCCAGGAGGGAGATCACAGTACAAGGAGGGAGATCACAGAACCTTGAGGCAGATCACAGAACAAGGTGGCAGATCACAGAAAAATGAGGCAGATCACAGTACAAGGAGGGAGATAACAGACCCAGGAGGGAGCTCACAGTACAAGGAGGGAGATCACAGAATCAGGAGGGAGCTCACTGTACAAGGAGGCAGATCACAGAACAATAAGGCAGATCACAGAACAAGGAGGCAGATCACAGAACAAGGAGGGAGATCACAGAACAAGGAGGGAGATCACAGTACAAGGAGGGAGATCACAGAACAAGGAGGCATATCACAGAACAAGGAGGCAGATCACAGAACAAGGAGGTAGATCACAGTACAAGGAGGCATATCACAGAACAATGAGGCAGATCACAGAACAAGGAGGCAGATCACAGAACAAGGAGGCAGATCTTAGAACCCGGAGGGAGCTCACAGTACAATGAGGGAGATGACAGACCCAGGAGGGAGATCACAGTACAAGGAGGTAGATCACAGAACAAGGAGGCAGATCACAGAACAAGGATGCAGATCACAGAACAAGGAGGCAGATCACAGAAAAATGAGGCAGATCACAGAACAAGGAGGGAGATCACATAACCAGGAGGGAGCTTACAGTACAAGGCGGCAGATCACAGAACAATGAGGCAGATCACAGAACAAGGAGGCAGATCACAGAACCAGGAGGGAGATCACAGAACCAGGAGGGAGCTCACAGTACAAGGAGGCAGATCACAGAACAAGGAGGGTGATCACAGAAACAGGAGGCAGATTACACAACCAGGAGGGAGCTCACAGTACAAGGAGGGAGAGGACAGAACCAGGAGGGAGATCACAGTACAAGGAGGGAGATCACAGAACAAGGAGGCAGATCATAGAACAAGGAGGGAGTAGACAGAATAAGGAGGGAGATCACAGAACAAGGAGGGAGATCACAGAACAAGGAGGGAGATAACAGAACGAGGACGCAGATCACAGAATAAGGAGGCATATCACAGAACAAGGAGGGAGATAACAGAACGAGAAGGGAGATAACAGAACGAAGAGGGAGATAACAGAACGAGGATGGAGATAACAGAACGAGGAGGGAGATAACAGAACGAGGAGGGAGATAACAGAACGAGGAGGGAGATAACAGAACGAGGAGGGAGAATACAGAACAAGGAGGGAGATCACAAAACAAGGAGGCATATCACAGAACAAGGTAGGAGATCACAGAAAGTGGAGGGAGAACACAGAACAAGGAGGGAGTTTTCAGAACATGGTGGGAGATCTCAGAACAAGGAGGGATTCCTCAGAACGAGGAGGGAGATCTAAGAACGAGGAGGGAGATCTCAGAACAAGGAGGGAGTTCACAGAACATGAAGGGAGATCTCAGAACAAGGAGGGAGTTCTCAGAACGAGGAGGGAGATCTAAGAACGAGGAGGGAGATCTCAGAACGAGGAGGGAGATCACAGAACGAGGAGGGAGATCACAGAACAAGGTGGGAGTTAACAGAACGAGGAGGCATATCACAGAACAAGGAGGCAGATCACAGAACAAGGAAGCAGATCACAGAACAAGGAGGGAGATAACAGAACGAGGAGGGAGATAACAGAACGAGGAGGGAGATAACAGAACGAGGAGGGAGATAACAGAACGAGGAGGGAGATAACAGAACGAGGAGGGAGAATACAGAACAAGGAGGGAGATCACAAAACAAGGAGGCATATCACAGAACAAGGTAGGAGATCACAGAAAGTGGAGGGAGAACACAGAACAAGGAGGGAGTTTTCAGAACATGGAGGGAGATCTCAGAACAAGGAGGGAGTTCTCAGAACGAGGAGGGAGATCTAAGAACGAGGAGGGAGATCTCAGAACAAGGAGGGAGTTCACAGAACATGGAGGGAGATCTCAGAACAAGGAGGGAGTTCTCAGAACGAGGAGGGAGATCTAAGAACGGGGAGGGAGATCTCAGAACGAGGAGGGAGATCACAGAACGAGGAGGGAGATCACAGAACAAGGTGGGAGTTAACAGAACGAGGAGGCATATCACAGAACAAGGAGGCAGATCACAGAACAAGGAGGCAGATCACAGAACAAGGAGGGAGATTACAGAACGAGGAGGGAGATAACAGAACGAGGAGGGACGTAACAGAACGAGGAGGGAGATAACAGAACGAGTAGGGAGATAACAGAACGAGGAGGGAGATAACAGAACGAGGAGGGAGATAACAGAACGAGGAGGGAGATAACAGAACGAGGAGGGAGATAACAGAACGAGGAGGGAGATCACAGAACAAGGAGGGAGATCACCGAACAGGGAGGCAGATCACACAACAGGGAGGGAGATGTCAGTACAAGGAGGGAGATCACAGAACAAGGTGGTAAATCACAGAAAAATGAGGTAGATCATAGAACAAGGAGGGTGACAGAACGTGGAGGTAGATATAGAAGTGCGACTGTTACAGTGGAAACTTAAACAATTTTTCGCGCGATATGTGATGCTATCTGTTGTGTGTGCCCATAACTACCAGCAAAAAAAAAAAAAACTCGGAATAGAGGTACTAGTACAACATTTTATGTTAGTAATGTTATTTTATCTACTTGACGACTATTAACTTAGTAATAGTTTTTTAAACTGTGCGAAACACACTAAATGCTGTTATGCAATAAAAAGGTCATGTTACGTATAAATGAGTAGGAGATGCAAATATTTCCGGTTTTTGCCACACCACAAAAAATGTTTCTTATTAAAATGGAGATAATTAATTTCCGCTAGTTTGTTTGCCTGGTAAATAGCTTGTGCATTACTTCCCTTTAATCAGTGTGGTTATGTTAGCAATATGTTGTGAAAGCCACTACCTAGCGGACGGGCCCAAAACTGCTTAAAAAAACTAGGTCTCGGTTTCTGCACTTACAGTTTCTTCCCCATGCCTTCCCCGTCCTAGAAATATCCTTTTTGCGGAGCGCGAGCCGGCTAGTTCCGTGACTACCTGCTCCCGACCCTTTCAGGACCAATGCTAGCTCGTGATGGCTGGCGGTAAGTGCTGCGCTAGGAGGAGGTGTGGATACAGTGGGGACGCACTACAACGCCGAATGTACAATAATGCCGAAAAATGTCATTGCAGGACTGCCACAAAGGTTGGGTTAGGTTAGGTTAGGTTAGATTAGTTTAGGTTAGGTTAGGTTAGGTTAGGTTAGGTTAAATAAGGTTGAATTAGGTTAGGTTATATTAGGTTAGGTTAGGTTAGGCTATCATAGGTTAGGTTAGGTTGTGGTATTTCGGCGTTAAGATACATTATAAAACACACACAAATTCATTCAGTTTTTTTTTTATTTTGCTCCTTTGGACCCCCCCCCCCTTTCCCACAGCAACATCTTTCGGCGTCACTGTATTTCGGCGTTGTGGTACACAGCAGTTTTCTAGCTGTCGGCGTTGCGGTCAATTTGGCATTCGGCGTTATGGTATTAATTCATTATTATATGGTGACATCACCATCGAAGGCCCTACTCCTCGGACGTTGCACGTACCGTAACTATGGCATCATCGTCAAATGACCTAATCCTGCGCGTTGCACTTTTCGTTACGGTTTCATCACCAAGTGCCCCACTCCTGTGCGTTACAATTTTTCACGGCCTTCCACCATTTTTTCTTATGACGTCATGTCTTCTAACGTAAAAACCAGTAGATATTAGCTTATAAAATCAGGAAAAAATTTAAAATTCATAAATAAATTATTTAAATACAATTTTAATAGCATCTTATTAAATAATGCACTTACCTAATGGAGATGTGATCCTCGGTTTAAACCTGGCGAGGGCAAAAAAAATGCTTTACAATATATTACCCCTATCAGTATGACATCATAGCAGCCTCTTGGATCCGCCATCTTATTTTCATATCTTAGAGTTCTCTCCCTATATTTTAGTTCATATTTTAGCCTCAGAAATGCAGTAGTATATATTACCAGCCAACTGTTCTCACGTCCATAATATTTTTAGCTATCTAGGCCAAAATTTTTAAAATCAGAATGAATTCCAAAAACCCTCAAAAAATTACTTATTTTTTAATGATTGTTTCGATAAATTCCTGCCTGGGTCCTATACTTGGACAATTATCAAAAAGGTTAATTAAATGAAATATCACTTTCACCATAAAAGTGATTGGTTCACGAAATAAAACAAATCATTTTCACAAACCCCAATTTATTAAATAATTTATAAAAGTATACAAACAAGCAAATTACTAAAGATTTTTTTAGCATGGATCAATTATTTAAGTCTTTGTGGAGTACGAAGCGAGTCATTAGTATGCCGTGGCATGTCTTATGAATTTATCAATACGACTAATTAGTACAGAAAATTTTTCACACAGAGACTTGTATTATTTATATTTCATTAAAAGAACATTGGTATATTTCATTACGCTTCACACTTGAAATGATTATTAATGTTTTGTCACAGATATTTTTGCACGTTTACTACAATTTGTCGTGTCTGCTACAATGCATTTTATGGCAGACGGTAGTAACAAAGAACCCTAGCAGGTCGACGACCGCTCTCAAGGACAGGCGTCACCATGCCGTGGGTGTGTGCGTGCTTGTGTGTGACAGCCCCGGTGCTGGCGGTGGTGGACGACGCAGGACGACCCGTGGGGGAGGACCGCTACTACAAGGCGGGCAGCCGGGTGGAGTTGAGCTGCGAGGCAAGCAGCCTGCAGCCCGGGGACACCGTGGCCTGGTCCCGCCGCGGCCGGCCTCTCGCGCCCAGGTAGCGCTTCCAACCGTGCCTTCAGCTCACTCACTCCTCTGCCCCACTCCCCAGTCACACGACAGCTGCGGCCAGCCTCACCCGCACAGGTAGCGCTTTAACCCGTCCGTTCAGCCCACTAGCTCCTCTGCCCCGCTTCTCAGTCACATGACAGCAGCGGCCGGCCTCACCCGCACAGGTAGTGCTTCCACCCGTGCCAAAAGCTCACTCTCTCCTTCTGCCCCGCTCCCCAGTCACACGAAGGCAGCGGCCGGCCTCACCCGCACAGGTAGCGCTTCCACCCGTCCGTTCAGCCCACTATTTCCTCTGCCCCGCTCCTCAGTCACATGACAGCAGCGGCCGGCCTCACCCGCACAGGTAGTGCTTCCACCCGTGCCAAAAGCTCACTCTCTCCTTCTGCCCCGCTCCTCAGTCACACGACAGCAGCAGCCGGCCTCTCCCGCACAGGTAGCACTTCCACCCGTGCCTTCAGCTCACTCTCTCCTCTGCCCCGCTCCCCAGTCACACGACAGTTGCGGCCGGCCTCACCCGCACATGTAGCGCTTCCACCCGACGTTCAGCTCACTACCTCCTCTGCCCCGCTCCTCAGTCACACGACAGCAGCAGCCGGCCTCTCCAGCACAGGTAGCGCTTCCACCCGTACCTTTAGCTCACTCTTACCTTCTGCCCCGCTCCTCAATCACACGACAGCTGCGGCCGGCCTCACCCGCACATGTAGCGCTTCCACCCGACGTTCAGCTCACTACCTCCTCTGCCCCGCTCCTCAGTCACACGACAGCAGCAGCCGGCCTCTCCCGCACAGGTAGCTCTTCCACCCGTAACTTCAGCTCACTCTCTCCTTCTGCACCGCTCCTCAGACACACGACAGCAGCAGCCGGCCTCTCCCGCACAGGTAGCTCTTCCACCCGTGACTTCAGCTCACTCTCTCCTTCTGCACAGCTCCTCAGTCACACGACAGCAGCAGCCGGCCTCTCCCGCACAGGTAGCGCTACCACCTGTGCCTTCAGCTCACTCTTACCTTCTGCCCCGCTCCTCAATCACACGACAGCAGCAGCCGACCTCTCCCGCACAGGTAGACCTTCCACCCGTAACTTCAGCTCACTCTCTCCTTCTGCCCCGCTCCTCAGTCACACGACAGCAGCAGCCGGCCTCTCCCGCACAGGTAGCGCTTCCACCTGTGCCTTCAGCTCACTCTCTCCTCTGCCCCGCTCCCCAGTCACACGACAGCAGCGGCCGGCCTCACCCGCACAGATAGCGCTTCCACCCGTACCTTCAGCTCACTCTCTCCTCTGCCCCGCTCCCCAGTTACATGACAGCTGCGGCCAGCCTCTCCCGCACAGGTAGCGCTTCCACCCGGCGTTCAGCTCACTACCTCCTCTGCCCTGCTTCCCAGTCACACGACAACAGCAGCCGGCCTCTCCCGCACAGGTAGCACTTCCACCTGTGCCTTCAGCTCACTCTCTCCTCTGCCCCGCTCCCCAGTCACACGACAGCAGCGGCCGGCCTCACCCGCACAGGTAGCGCTTCCACCCGTACCTTCAGCTCACTCTCTCTTCTGGCCCGCTCCCCAGTTACACGACAGCTGCGGCCAGCCTCTCCCGCACAGGTAGCGCTTCCACCCGGCGTTCAGCTCACTACCTCCTCTGCCCTGCTTCCCAGTCACACGAAAGCAGCAGCCGACCTCTCCCGCAAAGGTAGACCTTCCACCCGTGCCTTTAGCTCACTCTCTCCTTCTGCCCCGCTCCTCAGTCACACGACAGCAGCAGCCGGCCTCTCCCGCACAGGTAGCGCTTCCACCTGTGCCTTCAGCTCACTCTCTCCTCTGCCCCGCTCCCCAGTCACACGACAGCAGCAGCCGGCCTCTCCCGCACATGTAGCGCTTCCACCCGGCGTTCAGCTCACTACCTCGTCTGCCCTGCTTCCCAGTCACACAACAGCAGCCGGCCTCTCCCGCACAGGTAGCGCTTCCACCCGTGCCTTCAGCCCACTAGCTCCTCTGCCCCGCTCCCCAGTCACACGACAGCAGCAGCCGGCCTCTCCCGCACAGGTAGCGCTTCCACCCTTGCGTTCAGCTCACTAGCTCCTCTGCCCTGCTTCTCAGTCACACGACAACAGCAGCCGGCCTCTCCCGCACATGCAGCGCTTCCCCCTGTACCTTCAGCTCACTAGTTCCTCTGCCCCGCTCCTCAGTCACACGACAGCAGCAGCCGGCCTCTCCCGCACAGGTAGCGCTTCCACCCATGTGTTCAGCTAACTAGCTCCTCTGCCCTGCTTCTCAGTCACACGGCAACAGCAGTCGGCCTCTCCCGCACATGTAGCGCTTCCACCCGTGCCTTCAGCCCACTAGCTCCTCTGCCCCGCTCCTCAGTCACACGACAGCAGCAGCCGGCCTCTCCCGCACAGGTAGCGCTTCCACCCTTGCGTTCAGCTCACTAGCTCCTCTGCCCTGCTTCTCAGTCACACGACAACAGCAGCCGGCCTCTCCCGCACATGCAGCGCTTCCCCCTGTACCTTCAGCTCACTAGTTCCTCTGCCCCGCTCCTCAGTCACACGACAGCAGCAGCCGGCCTCTCCCGCACAGGTAGCTCTTCCACCTGTGAATTCAGCTCACTCTCTCCTTCTGCCTCGCTCCTCAGTCACACGACAGCAGCGGCCGGCCTCTCCCGCACAGGTAGCGCTTCCCCCTGTACCTTCAGCTCACTAGCTCCTCTGACCCGCTCCTCAGTCACACGACAGCAGCAGCGACCGGCCTCTCCCGCACAGGTAGCTCTTCCACCCGTGGGTTCAGCTCACTAGCTCCTCTGTCCCGCTCCCCAGATACACGAGAGCAGCGGCCAACCTCTCCCGCACAGGTAGTGCTTCCACCCGGCGTTCAGCTCACTAGCTCCTCATCCTCGCTCTTCAGTCACACGATAGCTGCGGCCGGCCTCTCCCGCACAGGTAGCACTTCCACCCATGGGTTTAGCTAACTAGCTCCTCTGTCCCGCTCCCCAGTCACACGACAGCAGTGGCCGGCCTCTCCCGCACAGGTAGCACTTCCACCCGTACGTTCAGCTCACTAGTTCCTCTGCCCTGCTCCACAGTCACATGAAAGCAGCGGCCGGCCTCTCCCGCACAGGTAGCACTACCAATCGTGCATACAGCTCACTAGCTCCTCTGCCCAGCTCCTTACTCACAAGAGCGCAGCGGCCAGTCTCTCCCGTAAAAGTAGAGCTTCTTCCCGTCCGTTCAGCTTACTAGCGACTCTGCCTTTTTTCTCAGATACAAGACAGCAGCAGCTGTCCTCTCCCATAATGGTAGCGCTTCCACCTGTACGTTAAGATCACTCGCTTCTCTGCCCCGCTCCTCAGTCACAAGACATCGGCGGCCGGCCTCTCCCACACAGGTAGCGCTTCCACCCGTGCCTTCAGCTCACTAGATCCTCTGTCCCGCTCTCCAGTCACACGACAGCTGCGGCCGGCCTCTCCTGTAAAGGTCGCTTTTCCAATCGATCGTTCAGATCACTAGCTACTCTGCCCTGCTCCTCAGTCACACTACAGCAGTGGTCGGCCTCTCCCGTAAAGGTAGCGCTTCCACCCGTACCTTCAGCTCACTCGCTCCTCTGCCCCGCTCCTTAGTCACACAAAAGCAGCGGCCGGCCTCTCCCACACAGGTAGCGCTTCCACCCGTACCTTCAGCTTACTAGATCCTCTGTCCTGCTCCCCAGTCACACGACTGCTGCGGCCGGCCTCTCCCGTACAGGTAGCACTTCCACCCATGAGTTCAGCTCACTCGCTCCTCTGCCCCGCTACTCAGTCACACGACAGCAGCGGCCGGCCTCTCCCGCACAGGTAGCGCTTCCACCAGTGCGTTCAGCTCTCTAGCTCCTCTGTCCCGCTCCCCAGTCACACGACAGCTGCGGCCGGCTGCTCCCGCACAGGTAGCGCTTCCCACCGGGAGTTCAGCTCACTAGCTCCTCTGTCCCACTCCCCAGTCACACGACAGCAGCGGCCGGCCACTCCCGCACAGGTAGCGCTTCCACCCGTATGTTCAGCTCGCTCGCTCCTCTACCCCGCTCCTCAGTCACACGACAGCAGCGGCCGGCCTCTCCCGCACAGTTATCGCTTCCACCCGTTCGTTCAGCTCACTAGCTCCTCTGTCCTTCTCCCCATTCACACGACAGCTGCGACCGGTGTCTCCCGCACAGGTAGCGCTTCCACCGGTGCGTTCAGCCTACTAGCTCCTCTGTCCTGCTCCCCTGTCACACGACAGCTGTGGCCGGCCTCTCCCGCACAGGTAGCGCTTCCACCCGTGGGTTCAGCACATTAGCTCCTCTTCCCCGCTCCTCAGTCACACGACAGCAGCGGCCGGCCTCTCCCGCACAGGTAGCGCTTCCACCCGGCGTTCAGCTCACTAGCTCCTCTTCCCCGCTCCTCAGTCACACGACAGCTGCGGCCGGCCTCTCCCGCACAGGTAGCGCTTCCACCCGGCATTCAGCTCACTTGCTCCTCTTCCCCGCTCCTCAGTCACACGACAGCAGCGGTCGGCCTCTCCCGCACAGGTAGCGCTTCCACCGGTGCGTTCAGCTCACTAGCTCCTCTTCCCCGCTCCTCAGTCACACGACAGCAGCTGCCGGCCTCTCCCGCACAGGTAGCGCTTCCACCCGGCGTTCAACTCACTAGCTCCTCTGCCCCGCTCCTAAAGTCACACGACAGCTGCGGCCGGCCTCTCCCGCACAGGTTGCGCTTCCACTCGTCCGTTCAGCACACTAGCTCCTCTGCCCCGCTCCTCAGTCACACGACAGCAGCGGTCGGCCTCTCCCGCACAGGTAGCTCTTCCACCCGTCCCTTCAGCTCACTAGCTCCTCTGCCCCGCTCCTCAGTCACACGACAGCAGCGGCCGGCCTCTCCCGCACAGGTAGCGTCCACCCGGCGTTCAACTCACTAGCTCCTCTGCCCCGCTCCTCAGTCACACGACAGCAGCGGCCGGCCTCTCCCGCACAGGTAGCGCTTCCACTCGTGCGTTCAGCTCAATAGCTCTTCTGCCCCGCTATTCAGTCACACGACAGTTGCGGTGGTAGTAAATACAATAAGATTTAGATACTTACCGTTGTAACTACAATAATACTTTGTAATAAATTATTACTCTGTCATTTAATAAAAATTAAATCTTCTTTTGCCGGGTTGAGCGATATTTTGACATGGTCAAAACTTATTGGTTCGTGTCACCAATATGCTAGTCATGTGTGCCTAATTGGTGACGCGCCGCGGCCTGTGTACATGTTTACGCATTTATACACTAATACATTGTATATACTCGACTGCATCATGTGCGCGTGGGACTCTTTTTGGATGGGTAAAATCGAGTTCGGGTCGCGGACATACTTTATTAGCAGTATGTGACGTTGATTTCACCATGTTGAGCGATTTTCATTTGGTTATTTATTTACGTAGTGAATGTAAATTATTGGTGGATTTAAGATCATAGTTTTTTTTTCGAGGTTTATAATTCATTTATTCTAATTTATAGTTTTAAGTTTTTTATTTAATTTTTATTTACCATGGAAATTGTAACTTTATTGGGTGGTACATATAGCGAGTTTTGGCTATGTTTTAGTAGGTAGTTAAGTTAAGGTTATGCTTTTTTTATTTTGTTTATTTATTTACGTAGTGAATTTCTTAAAATGTCAGGTTATTAATTTATGAGAGGTAATGTTCATTACTTGTGGTTTTAAGTACTTTTTTTTTTCAAAAGTAAAATTTGATTTCTGCTAACTTTAAAGTTATTATTGGTAGGAGCTAAACTTATAGGTTCATGTCACCGACATACTAGTGAAATAGTACCAAAATCTTTTTCTTACGAATATATTACACATTTAAAAACAAAGTTTTATGTTTTAACTTCTGGCGACAGTCCCCATGACTACGTTTTCGTTTATTTATATATATAATGTATATATGTATGTAAGTAGTATACGAATGTATTTTCTGGCACAGGCTTCAGGCTGTGGTTGTGATATCGGTGTCCGCCATCTCTGATTGTGACGTCACGGCGGCCATCTTGGAGAAGCGTAACGGGACACACCGTAACGGTACAAGTAGATCATGGCGGCCATCTTGGATGACCGTGACCTTGACCTTTCACCTTCACCTTTGAACTAATCCTTGACCCCGGCAGACATACTGTATCCACCATATTGGATCCGCCATCTTCGATACCATCTACTTTGTTTCTGCTGTTTGTTCCTAGAGAGCACCAGCTTCGCTCTTGATTTTTTTCTGTTCCACTGGAGGCCGCCATCTTGGATACCGTCGTCTTTGTTTCTGTTGTTTGTTCCTAGATAGTGCCAGCTTCGTTCTTGATTTTTTTCTGTTCCACTGGAGGCCGCCATCTTCGATACCGTCGACTTTGTTTCTGTTGTTTGTTCCTAGATAGCGCCAGCGTCGCTCTGTCACATCACATAAGGTCGATGTTCCATTACCTACCATAGCTATTATGGTCCTTATCGACATATTAAATTTAATTTTTTATGCAAAATACATTGGAAGCGCTGTGATTCGAACCATAGCAGCTCTGATCTTTAGGTTGGAAAACATACGCCTTTTATCCGCTCGGCCATCGAGACATTTACCAGACTGAGAATTAAATAAGGTATATATAAAAATAACATGCATATTCGGACTTGTATATTTTTAATTTTAAGTAATAATAGCACTACCTGTTCGAGACAGATCCACCATCTTGTATTAAGACGTAACTGTTGAAATTTCCGTTACGCCCGCCATCTTGAAAATCTGTAATTTTTGTTAGAAAATCTAGGAACAAACAGCAGAAACAAAGTAGATGGTATCGAAGATGGCGGATCCAATATGGTGGATACAATATGTCTGCCGGGGTCAAGGATTAGTTCAAAGGTGAAGGTGAAAGGTCAAGGTCACGGTCATCCAAGATGGCCGCCATGATCTACTTGTACCGTTACGCTGTGTCCCGTTACGCTTCTCCAAGATGGCCGCCGTGACGTCACAATCAGAGATGGCGGACACCGATACCACAACCACAGCCTGAAGCCTGTGCCAGAAAATACATTCGTATACTACTTATGCATGTATGTATGTATGTAAATTCTGCCCGTGCTATTTTCTCGAAGCATCCTTAAAATACAGTCTCATTAGCTGCCAATTGTTAAGTTTTCGTACATTATAGAATCAGCAGGAGATACTACGGCGAAATTTTTCGTGAGATAGGTCTCTGTTTACGCTCAATTGCAGATCGGGCCTTATCGGGGCGACTAAGGTTATTTTTGTTTCTTTCAGGTATATGGACATTTAACGCGCGTACGAAACGTGGTGAGCCAGTTGTCTCTTGAAGTGAATTCCTGTACAGCCGGTTGCGTAAGCAGAGGGGGGTACTGATAAGAACGTACTGAGAAGTGGGGGAAGCCTTTTTTTCACGGACGAGAGAGCCAAACCCGAAGTTCCCCGAAGTTCATTTTTTTTTACCTATCTTTAATGTAGCTATACTAACCAAATCAACCGTCCACAATGTTTTAAAGTATTTATAATGTAGCTAACCTAACCTAATTGACCATTAGTATCCTTTTATCAACACCGCACATATTTATTTACAATGAACAAAAAAAAACCGAAGATGCACGATCGGAGGTTTTGCTCTCTCGTCTGTGAAAAGATGGCTTCCCGAGAAGTGTAACGCTGTGATGTTGCTGGTGGGTAGGGGAGGATAATGGGATAAATTACAAAAAAAAAAAAAAAAAAAAAAAAAAGTGCCAGTCTTTTTTTTATTTCTTGAATATTTTTTTTTTCTCGTAAAATTCCGAATATTTTATTTTATCAATCAAGTAGATTTTCCTGGGTGGATCACGTGCCTTTAAAGCATCCATTTTTATTCCTTGAGGGGGGGGGGGGGAGGAATGTTACTCCCTAGAATAAATTTCATCCATCAACTTCATTTTAACGTCGAATATTAGGACAAAGGTTCATATATTTTTAAAAGTTTTTTTTTCAGTCACTTTGAGGGTGATATTTTGGTAAGCAACGGAAAGGCAAGGAAGTGCGCACCCAACATGGAAGAAGGTTTAACGCAATAAATCTAATGCGCATGCGCGGATATGTTACAAACACGTGCCGAAGTCAGACGGACAAATGGCCGCGTGTGGCCGTTACTAGCCCGCAATGTTGTATTCACTTCCGTGAACACCGAGGGGCGTACTGTGCGTTATAGGTGTGAAGAAAATAATATATATTCGTGAATGAGAATCTATTCTGGAGCATATTGTGTCAACTTCAGTGGTTCTAGAAAAAAAATTGGTTGTCTGTAAAGTCGGTTTACGGACGGTAGTTTAACGTGACAACGTCATAAAAAAACATTGATGAAATGATTGCATACTTTTATGAATAAAATTGAATCATTTTTATTGAATTATCACTATTTTGTATGGATACAAAGTAGGAGTGAAATGAAATCTACAATTATTTAATTGATAAATTTACTTTTATTTGCACTCATTAATTCAAATATGTTTATTACTTCAACGAACAGATTATTTTAAATATAACTTTATACATGTTTGCTATATAACTTCAACCAATCTGTGTTATTCTATTTATGATAGGACGATGATAAGAAAAATAGGAAACGAATGGGAGTGTTTCAAGTTTAATGTGCCTCGAAAAAGTCAAATCAATGGTTGTTCCAATCGAGTGGAAGAGAGATAGATGCGGCGCAAGCGTACAATGATCGTAACGGGACACAGCGTAACGGGACACTTTTAAGTGCGTGCAGCCGGCGTTCATCGATTTATTGGACGTTGTTACGTCAAAAAATCGATTGTTTTAAAATATTTCATACTCCTGGTATTTCACGTTTGATAACGGAACATTAGACCATTATCGACCAAGCCAAGCGAAGTCTCCGAAAAATTTTTAGTGCTTCCGGCGTCAATGTGTATGTACGTGAATTTGTCCGGTGATAGCTTCGAACCGTTGTTTTAATTTTCAATAAATTGGGTAAAAGTAAGGACGTACCTATAGCAAATTGAATATTTGTAAGCTTGTGCGTGATTAAAAACGGTTAGAGAGGTTATATATATTTTTAATAAATACACACGTAGCTTTCAAAATCAAAAGCATTCATTTCTGGCTTGGAATCGAAACATTGCATGACTCAAAATGAACTAAAGATAAAGAATGGGGGTTGTCTGTAAAGTCGGTTTACGGACGATAATTTTACGTGATAACGTCATAAGAAAACAGTGATGAAAAATTGCATACCTTAACCTGTTTATATTATAGAAGATTTTCTCGCACGGTGGTTGGCCGGTTCTTGCACGCTCAGCTCAGGTGGAACGTGACAATGATTCATGCTTTTTCGTGCGTGCAGCCGGCGTTCATCGATTTATAAGACGTTATCACTTCAATAACAATTGCTGAATATAAATAATGCTTATAAAAGTCGCCAAGCCACAGCACTTTATTTCAACACTCGAAGCGCGTAAACTTTTTTTCAATCTGTTTTATAAATGAATGATGAAGAAACTCGCAGTTAAAATAATAATTCATAAACCGTGTCAACTGCTATGAAATTGGGATGGAAATAATGATATCTGAGCTAAATGCACAGGCAGTTCGCCCGATTCACGTCATTCGTTACAATCCCCCTGCTGGAGTCCGTTTCAAGCTCACATTTGCATAGGAATCGCTGTGAAAGTGCGGTTTTCCGGAACGCGTTCTTTTAAAAGCTGACAGCCGGCAGGCTTCCCGCCAAGAACGCTCAGGTATTCGCTCCTCGGCGCCCCAGCACGCCATCCTTGCCAACCACGCAATCGTAAATATCCCGTGGGAAATGTGCTTTCACGTCTTCAGGTCGCACAGACCGAACACACGAATCGCGATTTTCCGGCGAGAGGCAAAATTCGATAAGTGAACGAACGAAAAAAAAAATTAGTTGTCTGTAAAGTCGGTTTACGGACGATAGTTTAACGTGACGTCTTTACAAAACATTGATGAAATGATTACATACTTTTATGAATAAAATTAAATCATTTTTATTGAATTATCACTATTTTGTATGGATACAAAGAAGGAGTGAAATGAAATCTACAATTTAATTGATAAATATACTTTTATTTGCACTCATTAATTCAAATAAGTTTAAACTTGAACGAAGAGATTATTTTAACTATAACTTTCATACATGTTTGCTATTTAACTTCATTCAATCTGTGTTATTCTGTTAAGGATAGGACGGTGATAGGAAAAGTAGGAAACGAATGGGAGTGTTGCAAGTATAATGCGCCTCGAATAAGTCAAATCGATGGTTGTTCCAATCGAGTGGAAGAGAGATATATGCGGCGCAAGCGTACAATGAGCGTAACGGGACACGACGTAACGGGACAATGTGTGTAACGGGACATTTTTTCGTGCGTGCAGCCGGCGTTCATAGATTTATTAGACGTTGTCACGTCAAAAAAACAAACGAAGATGCACGATCGGACTTTTGGCTCTCTCGTCACTGAAAAGAAGGCTTCCCTTAACTGAAAGGTAAACCACTTGGTGTCCCGTAGAGTCACGTTACCGACGCGAACACCGCCTGGTGCGTAGAGGTTGAGGCGTGCGATACGCCAGCCGATGTCGCGCTCTTTAGAGCTGTTGAGACCAGGCAGGCGGGTCCTTTTAACTGGGCTTAAAGGGGATCAGGGAAGAGGGATTATGGGTAGGGATGGAAGGGAAGGTAATTCGAGAGAGAGAGAGAGAGAGAGAGAGAGAGAGAGAGAGAGAGAGAGGAAGGATTTTTGAACTTGTGGCCTGCCTATGAGGTTTCTCAGGAGTTAGACATAGGCGTCGTTCAGTTATTACACCGACAGGTGTTTCTGTCGTCACTCTGCATGCTCAGCCCTGCACAAGACATGACATCATGACAAAATATGTTGAGTCTAAAGTGTTTACAGAGGCGAGTGTTTATATATACATATATATACACTCGCCTTTGGGCGTTTATATAGGATATATGCCTAATTGAATGAACGTACAACCACCGCGTATTTTTCATTGTCATATAATTATTTTTTTTGACGTGACAACCTCTAATAAATCGATGAACGCCGGCTGCACGCACGAAAAAGTGTCCCGTTACGCACATTGTTCCGTTTCGCTGTGTCCCGTTACACTCATTGTACGCTTGCGCCGCATCTATCTCCCTTCCACTCGACTGTTTATAAAGCGGAGTGAAAAGTTAATGTGGTTTTCATTGCTTATCACAACAACAATTTCGGTAATAAAGGTTAATTATTGCTGCATTTTAAAAACCTATTTACTGGTATAATTTCAAGTATTTATTCTTTTATTATTAAAATAAAAATAATTCGTTTTTATTCATAAAGTATGCAATAATTTCATCAATGTTTTGTTATGACGTTGTCACGTTAAACTATCGTCCGTAAACCGACTTTACAGACAACCAATTTTATGTTTGAAAAATGTACAACTTTTTTAAATAATTGGAGGGAGTAACATCACAAAAGTAAGTAAGACTAACAGACTCTACTCTCAATCCTAGTTGACTGACGCGTTTCTCACACTGTCAGCACTATCACGTCAGTATCGAACTGGGCTGACACCGTGTGTCTACCTAAGGCATCTCTTGCCCTGGCAGTTGACATATAACACGAGGGACTGCGTGACAACTGAACGATGCTGGTGCGTACACAAAAGTTAAACAAAAAATTTCCTCCAAAATAAGTAGTATACAATAGGGGCGCCTGCGCCAGGATTCAGGCTGTGGTGCCGACCGCCATCTTGGATTGTGACGTCACGGCGGCCATCTTGGACTCAAAAATTCCTAAAAATTCCTCAAAATTGACTCAAAATGACTCAAAATTTCCCGTTTTAAGAAAAAAATTCCCGTTTTCGAGGGAAAAATTCCCGATCCGAGGTAAAATTTCCCGTTTTAGTCCTCAAAAATCCCAGCGGCTAGATGTGTCCTGATAGAGGCTTAAGCACCCTTAACTCAAGCCTCAGTTAAGCCTCTATCAGGATGTGACCTTGACCTTGACCTTGACCCCGACGGCCATCTTGGATCCGCCATTTTGTTTTACGCCATTTTGAATTATGACATCACCGTTGCAATTTCCGTTAAGGCCGCTATCTTGAAATTTAGATGCCATCTTGGAAATCCGCAATTTTTATAATAGAAAATCGGGAAATTTTTTAAAAATCATTAAAAAAATATTTGATCGAATTAAATAAAAATCTTAAAAACCACTGTTGCAGTTATCGTTACGGTCGCCATCTTGGATTATATAAATTTTACATATTTCGTTACACCTGCCATCTTGGTTGAGTACCATGTCATTCTTACACTTGATGTTGCGTCCGTCATATTGGATCCTATTAATGTTGCAATTACCGTTATGGTCGCCATCTTAAAATTTTGACGACATCTTGAAAATCCGTAATTTTAATGCTAGAGATTCGGGAAAAAATTTAAAAATCATTAAAAAAAATTAATCTACCTAATTAAATAATAATAAATTCTGAAACCACCGTTGCACTTTTTCGTGACAGCGGCCATCTTGAAATCACCCGCTGGAGATCACCATCTTGTTTTCGTCTGCTAGAGTGTGCAGGCGTCATGTTAGTATAATTTTATGTTCACCATACCTTTAACCTCGACTGTAGGCATTGAAATTATGCCTTGACCTTGAACTTTGACCTCGACCTTGAACATTGACCTCGACCTTAAACTTTGACCTTGACCTTGAACTTTGACCTTGACCTTGAACTTTGACCTATTACCTAGACCTTGAAATTTGCCCTTGACCTTGAACTTTGACCTTGACCTTGAAATTAGACCTTGACCTTGAAATTTGACTTTGTCCTTGTCGACCATCATGGATCCGTCATTTTATGTTTAGTACATGCTACCAGGAGCTACCACCTGCTGGAGTACTCCATCTTGTGTGTGTGTACTCGTATTATAGAGTACATTTCCATCTGGATAATTTTATTCTAACCCGCTACAGAGCAGTAATCATTTATTACCTAGGTGCCCCCGCCATCTTTAAATTTGGCCGCCATCTTGAAATCATGTAATAATGTAGCTAGAAAAGCGGGAAAAAATCCAAAATTCATCAAAAAAATCACTCATTAATTTACACATTGATTCAATCGATTCCCGTCCTTGGTTCGATACTCCATCGATGCAATAATGTTTAATTTTATGTAAAAAATAATAACTTCAATAAACTATGTTCAACGTTCTTAAAGAGACTTTAAATCCTCTACTACATTCATCCTATCAAACATCAAGACCAACATATTAGTAATTCATAATTTTAATGCTAGAGATTCGGGAAAAAGTTCAAAATTCATTAAATAAATTTGTTATCTATATACTGATTGATTAGAGCGACTAAGGTCCTTGGTTCGATCCCTGGTCGATACAAAACAACTTTAATTTTAAAAAAGTACCAGAAAAATTTAAGGTTCGAGAAATAAAACACCACAAAGTCTTTTACAAACATAATATTAATTACACAATTTCTATCCTTCAGAATCACTTGCGAAAGCCAGCAATCTTCTAAACATTTAGCCCTGCATATACGTGCAACGACTACTTCTTAGCTCCAACAGCTCCAAATGCTCCATCAGCTCCAACAGCTTCAAATGCTCCAAACGGCCTCCAAATGCTTGACAGCTCCAAATGATCCAAATGACTCCAACAGCTCCAAATGCTCCAAATGAGTTCAATAGCTCCAAATGGCTCCAAATGCTCCAAATGACTTCAATAGCTCCAAATGGCTCCAAATGCTCCAAATGGCCTCCAAATGCTTGACAGCTCCGAATGACTCCAACAGCTCCAAATGCCCCAAATGCTCCAAATGTCTCCATCAGCTCCAAATGCTCCAAATGCTTGACAGCTCCAAATGGCTCCATCAGCTCCAAATGCTCCAAATGTCTCCAACAGCTCCAAATGCTCGAAAAAGCTCCAACAGCTCCAAATGCTCCAAATGCTCCAAATGACTCCAACAGCTCAAAATGGCTCCAAATGCTCCAAACTGCCTCCAAATGCTTGACAGCTCCAAATGACTCCAACAGCTCCAAATGCTCCAAATTCCCCAAATGGCTCCAACAGCTCAAAATGCTCCAAATGGCTCCAACAGCTCCAAATGCTCCAAAAGGCTCCAACAGCTCAAAATACTCCAAATGGCTCCAAAAGGCTCCAAATGCTCAAAAGGCTCCAATTACTCCAACAGCCTCCAAATTCTCCAACAGCCTCCAAATGATTAATACAGCTCAAAATGGCTCCAACAGCTCCAAATGGCTCCAAATGTAAAAAATGCTCCAAAAGACTCCAAATGCTACAACAGCCTCCAAATGCTCCAAAGGCTCCAAATGCTCCAAATGACTCCAACAGCTCCAAAAGGCTCCAAATGCTTCAAAAGGATCCAATTGCTCCAACAGCTCCATCTTCAATTGGTTCCAACTGATTCCAATTACTTTTCTTATCGAACTTGGCATGATTACTGACATGACTTTCTTAGTATACATTTTGACTGGCAGTGGTAACGTTTTTTACACCTTTAAGTTATAAGTTTTATTTAGAAATCAGATTTCGATAAATGGTAGCTTCCATCTGGAAAGAAAATATATTAATTTATCTTCAAGTTTATACACATACATTTAATTTAAGCCATTATTGTATGTAGCCAGCTTCCCTCAGTTCTTTGAGTATGAAGGATATTTTTTTAATGTTCGAATAGTTTCCTGCACAAAGCGATCCATGTAGTAGTCGTAGCCTGTCAACCAATATGTTAGGATCTTCCCATGAGGTATAATCAATCTCTTCTGCTGCGTTCATCCTAGCATGTTTATAATAAATATTATTATCTCTGGTGTCTATCGTTTTAACACCAACCACAAGGTCACTTTCGTCATCTTGCCAGTGATTATCACAAGCTTGATCAGGATAATTTATTTTATTACGACGTTTCCATCGTTTTGGTCTCAAGCCACCATCACAGTCTTCGCTCTTGCTTGCTTTTGGTGCTTCAGCACAGTACTCAATCATGTCAGCCTTAGATGTGTCAGCACAGTCTTCGTTCATGCCAGCTTCTGACGTGTCACCACAGTCTTCAATCATGTCAGCAACACAAACTTGATCAGGATAATTTATTTTATTACATCGTTTCCATCGTTTTGGTCTCAGACCGCCATCACAGTCTTCGATCTTGCCTGCTTTAGGTGCTTCAGTATAGTACTCAATCATGTCAGCCTCAGATGTGTCACCACAATCTTCAATCATGCTCGCTTCAGATGATTCATCAAAGTCTTCGACCTTGTAAGCTTCAGATGGTTCTCCATCTTTCTAATTTTCATGGAGACGACTAGATATTGGAGTAAATATCTTTTCATTTCTAATATGGTTACAACTTCCTTCGTTTGTTTTAAATTTTAAATTATTATCTTGATCCAGATCAGTAATTTTAGCATTAGCTTTTTCGCCTTCGTTCCTCTTGCGTGATGTTGTAGCCCAGTCTTCGTTATCTTTATTCATCTTAATTGTACAGGTCTTGTAATGTCTATCCAAGTAATATCTTCTACCAAAGGATTTCTGACACTGACTGCAATGAAATGGTTTTTGACAAGCACCCAAATTACACTCGCTTCTTTCATGTCGTTTAGCATTCTTTCTCAAGGTAAACACCTTGCTACAGTATCTACAGTGATGACGTTTTGATACAGCAACAAATCCCGTTTCAGGATTCATATTCGTTACTGAGACTAATGCCAGATGCAAACTAAGAGTTTTAAATTGATATATTACTTAAATATAATTTTTTAATTATTTCATCAGCGAGAATTAATTTATCTCATTCAAAGGTACTTGTTTCAAGTAGTTCTGCTTTTCAACAACAGATGTCACCACATGTTACTTGCAGGTAAATAATATTTAGTTCTTTAATGCGGGATGCGGGATGCTCACTAACGATCGCAAAAGAAGGATGGCTTCGCTAGACTCCAAGGAGAAGGAAGTTCGTCCATCCTGTTAGTGCTTCTTAGATTTCTCAGAGATTATTTTTTGACTGAGTAATGTTTTTTTTTAATTTCCACCTGATAAAAATATTACAAGTGCTGATTTATTGGCAGAATTTCAATAATTAAATGCAACCTTGAATAAAAAATGACATGACTCATTAAGTAAAAAAAATTTCATGCAGGGATCAATTCCTCATCAGTAACCAGAAGCACTCGGAGAAAACCATCAGATGTCTAGTCAGGAATAATCAGAAGCACCCAGAGAAAACCTTCATAATATTGTCAAGAATAATCAGGAGCACACGGAGAAAACTACCATAATATTGTCAAGAATAATCAGGAGCACACGGAGAAATCCACCATAATACTGTCAAGAATAAACGGGAGCACACAGAGAAAACCACCATAATATTGACAAGAATAATCAGGAGCACACGGAGAAAACCGCCACAAGTTTTCTTTGATATCATAAAATTTCAGGAAAAAATAAAAATAAAAAAATTAATAAAAAATTAAAAAAAAAATAAAATAAAAAATACATAAAATTCTGGCTTGTACTTGAACTCTATCTATTTTTTTATTTTCTTTTTTAATTTTTTATAAATTTTTTTTTTATTTTTTCCTGAAATTTTATGATATCAAAGAAAACTTGTGGCGGTTTTCTCCGTGTGCTCCTGATTATTCTTGTCAGTATTATGGTGGTTTTCTCCGTGTGCTCCCGTTTATTCTTGACAGTATTATGGTGGATTTCTCCGTGTGCTCCTGATTATTCTTGACAATATTATGGTAGTTTTCTCCGTGTGCTCCTGATTATTCTTGACAATATTATGAAGGTTTTCTCTGGGTGCTTCTGATTATTCCTGACTAGACATCTGATTTAATGAGTTATGTCATTTTTTATTCAAGGTTGCATTTAATTATTGAAATTCTGCTAATAAATCAGCACTTGTAATATTTTTATCAGGTGGAAATTTTAAAAAAAAATCATTACTCAGTCAAATAATAATCTCTGAGAAATCTAAGAAGCACTAACAGGATGGACGAACTTCCTTCTCCTTGGAGTCTAGCGAAGCCATCCTTCTTTTGCGATCGTTAGTGAGCATCCCGCATCCCGCATCAAAGAACTAAATATTATTTACCTGCAAGTAACATGTGGTGACATCTGTTGTTGAAAAGCAGAACTACTTGAAACAAGTACCTTTGAATGAGATAAATTAATTATCGCTGATGAAATAATTAAAAAATTATATTTAAGTAATATATCTAATTTAAAACTCTTAGTTTGCATCTGGCATTAGTCTCAGTAACTAATATGAATCCTGAAACGGGATTTATTGCTGTATCAAAACGTCATCACTGTAGATACTGTAGCAAGGTGTTTACCTTGAGAAAGAATGCTAAACGACATGAAAGAAGCGAGTGTAATTTGGGTGCTTGTCAAAAACCATTTCATTGCAGTCAGTGTCAGAAATCCTTTGGTAGAAGATATTACTTGGATAGACATTACAAGACCTGTACAATTAAGATGAATAAAGATAACGAAGACTGGGCTACAACATCGCGGAAGAGGAACGAAGGCGAAAAAGCTAATGCTAAAATTACTGATCTGGATCAAGATAATAATTTAAAATTTAAAACAAACGAAGGAAGTTGTAACCACATTAGAAATGAAAAGATATTTACTCCAATATCTAGTCGTCTCCATGAAAATGAGAAAGATGGAGAACCATCTGAAGCTTACAAGGTCGAAGACTTTGATGAATCATCTGAAGCGAGCATGATTGAAGATTGTGGTGACACATCTGAGGCTGACATGATTGAGTACTGTACTGAAGCACCTAAAGCAGGCAAGATCGAAGACTGTGATGGCGGTCTGAAACCAAAACGATGGAAACGACGTAATAAAATAAATTATCCTGATCAAGCTTGTGATGCTGACATGATTGAAGACTGTGGTGACACGTCAGAAGCTGGCATGAACGAAGACTGTGCTGACACATCTAAGGCTGACATGATTGAGTACTGTGCTGAAGCACCAAAAGCAAGCAAGAGCGAAGACTGTGATGGTGGCTTGAGACCAAAACGATGGAAACGTCGTAATAAAATAAATTATCCTGATCAAGCTTGTGATAATCACTGGCAAGATGACGAAAGTGACCTTGTGGTTGGTGTTAAAACGATAGACACCAGAGATAATAATATTTATTATAAACATGCTAGGATGAACGCAGCAGAAGAGATTGATTATACCTCATGGGAAGATCCTAACATATTGGTTGACAGGCTACGACTACTACATGGATCGCCTGTGCATAAAACTATTCGAACATTAAAGAAATATCCTTCATACTCAAAGAACTGAGGGAAGCTGGCTACATACAATAATGGCTTAAATTAAATGTATGTGTATAAACTTGAAGATAAATTAATATATTTTCTTTCCAGATGGAAGCTAACATTTATCGAAATTTGATTTCTAAATAAAACTTATAACTTAAAGGTGTAAAAAACGTTACCACTGCCAGTCAAAATGTATACTAATAAAGTCATGTCAGTAATCATGCCAAGTTCGATAAGAAAAGTAATTGGAATCAGTTGGAACCAATTGAAGATGGAGCTGTTGGAGCATTTGGATCCTTTTGAAGTATTTGGAGACTTTTGGAGCTGTTAGAGTCATTTGGAGCATTTGGAGCCTTTGGAGCATTTGGAGGCTGTTGTAGCATTTGGAGTCTTTTGGAGCTGTCTTAATCATTTGGAGGCTGTTGGAGAATTTGGAGGCTGTTGGAGAAATTGGTACCTTTTGAGTATTTGGAGCCTTTTGGAGCCATTTGGAGCATTTGGAGCTGTTGGAGCCTTTTGGAGCATTTGGAGCTGTTGGAGCCATTTGGAGCATTTGGAGCTGTTGGAGTCATTTGGAGAATTTGGAGCATTTGGAGCTGTTCGAGTCATTTAGAGCTGTCAAGCATTTGGAGGCCGTTTGGAGCAATTTGGAGCCATTTGGAGCTGTTGGAGTCATTTGGAGAATTTGGAGCTGATGGAGCCATTTGGAGCTGTCAAGCATTTGGAGCATTTGAAGCTGATGGAAACATTTGGAGCATTTGGAGCATTTGGAGCTGTTGGAGTCATTTGGAGCTGTCAAGTATTTGGAGGCCATTTGGAGCATTTGGAGCCATTTGGAGCTGTTGGAGTCATTTGGATCTGTCAAGCATTTGGAGGCCATTTGGAGCATTTGGAGCCATTTGGAGCTGTTGCAGTCATTCGGAGAATTTGGAGCTGATGGAGCCATTTGGAGCTGTCAAGCATTTGGAGCATTTGGAGCTGATGGAGACATTTGGAGCATTTGGAGCATTTGGAGCTGTTGGAGTCATTTGGAGCTGTCAAGCATTTGGAGGCCATTTGGAGCATTTGGAGCCATTTGGAGCTGTTGAAGTCATTTGGAGCATTTGGAGCTGTTGGAGTCATTTGGAGCTGTCAAGCATTTGGAGCATTTGGAGCTGATGGAGACATTAGGAGCATTTGGAGCATTTGGAGCTGTTGGAGTCATTTGGAGCTGTCAAGCATTTGGAGGCCATTTGGAGCATTTGGAGCCATTTGGAGCTATTGAAGTCATTTGGAGCATTTAGAGCTGTTGGAGCCATTTGGATCATTTGGAGCTGTCAAGCATTTGGAGGCCGTTTGGAGCATTTGAAGCTGTTGGAGCTGATGGAGCATTTGGAGCTGTTGGAGCTAAGAAGTAGTCGTTGCACGTCTATGCAGGGCTAAATGTTTAGAAGATTGCTGGCTTTCGCAAGTGATTCTGAAGGATAGAAATTGTGTAATTAATATTATGTTTTTAAAAGACTTTGTGGTGTTTTATTTCTCGAACCTTAAACTTTTCTGGTACTTTTTTTAAAATTAAAGTTGTTTTGTATCGACCAGGGATAGAACCAAGAACCTTAGTCGCTCTAATCAATCAGTATATAGATTACAAATTTATTTAATGAATTTTGAACTTTTTCCCGAATCTCTAGCATTAAAATTATGAATTACCAATAATTTGGTCTTGATGTTTGATAGGATGAATGTAGTAGAGGATTTAAAGTCTCTTTAAGAACGTTAAACATGGTTTATCGAAGTTATTATTTTTTACATAAAATTAAACATTATTGCATCAATCGAGTATCGAACGAAGGACGGGAATCTATTGAATCAATATGTAAATTAATGAGTGATTTTTTTGATGAATTTTGGATTTTTTCCCGCTTTTCTAGCTACATTATTACATGATTTCAAGATGGCGGCACTGTAGCGGGTTAGAATAAAATTATCCAGATGGAAATGTACTCTATAATACGAGTACACACACAAGATGGAGTACTCCAGCAGGTGGTAGCTCCTGGTAGCATGTACTAAACATAAAATGACGGATCCATGATGGTCGACAAGGACAAAGTCAAATTTCAAGGTCAAGGTCAAAGTTTAAGGTCAAGGGCAAATTTCAAGGTCTAGGTCATAGGTCAAAGTTCAAGGTAAAGGTCAAAGTTCAAGGTCGAGGTCAAATTTCAAGGTCAAGGCATAATTTCAATGCCTACAGTCGAGGTTAAAGGTATGGTGAACATAAAATTATACTAACATGATGCCTGCACACTTAGCAGACGAAAACAAGATGGTGATCTCCAACGGGTGATTTGAAGATGGCGGCCGTCACGAAAAAGTGCAACGGTAGTTTTAAGGATTTTTTTATTATTTAATTAGGTAGATTAATTTTTTTTATGATTTTTAAATTTTTTCCCGAATCTCTAGCACTAAAATTACGGATTTTCAAGATGTCGTCTAAATTTTAAGATGGCGACCATAACGGTAATTGCAACATTAATAGGATCCAATATGACGGACGCAACATCAAGTGTAAGAATGACATGGTACTCAACCAAGATGGCAGGTGTAACGAAATATGTAAAATTTATATAATCCAAGATGGCGACCGTAACGATAACTGCAACAGTGGTTTTTAAGATTTTTATTTAATTCGATCAAATAATTTTTTAATGTTTTTTAAAAATTTTCCCGATTTTCTATTATAAAAAAACGGATTTCCAAGATGGCATCTAAATTTCAAGATGGCGGCCGTAACGGAAATTGCAATGGTGATGTCATAATTCAAAATGGCGGAAAACAAAATGGCAGAAAGTTCGAGAAAACAAAATGACGTCATCCGAAATGGCGGATCCAAGATGGCCATCGGGGTCAAGGTCAAGGTCAAGGTAACATCCTGATAGAGGCTTAACTGAGGCTTGAGTTAAGGATGCTTAAGCCTCTATCAGGACATTTCTAGCCGCTGGGATTTTTTAGGACTAAAACGGGAAATTTTCCCTCGGATCGGGAATTTTTCCCTCGAAAACGGGAATTTTTTTTCTTAAAACGGGAAATTTTGAGTCATTTTGAGTCAATTTTGAGGAATTTTGAGGAATTTTTGAGTCCAAGATGGCCGCCGTGACGTCATAATCCAAGATGGCGGTCGGCACCACAGGCACCACAGCCTGAATCCTGGCGCAGGCGCCCCTATTGTATACTACTAAAATAATTTTTTCCTCACATAACTTTCGTTGGCAAAACCTGTCCCAGGAAACGACACCAAATGAAATTTATAAGCTCATAGAAAACTCAAACGAGCCAAGACAAATGTTTCCTCGAAAAAAAATAGTTAAAATTCCAGTTAGCTTACTTAGATGTTTTCAATGACTCTTTTAAATATATCTAAATTTTAGTGATAATGATTAAATTATCTGTAAAATTACTAAAGTGTTATTAGAAGGGAAACGGAGGAACGTTCATTCTCTAAAAATGAGTAAGGGAAAAAAAAAGAGTGTTTTGTACTAATATGAGAACACTTTAGAACCAAGTGAAGGAAAGTCTTAAAACGTCACTATTTATTTTTGTTAAAGAAAACATTTTTAATGCTGGTAAATGACAAATATTTTAAAAAATAAATTACATCTTATAAGTAGAGTACAACTAAAACGATTATGGGACGATCAATCTCCGTTTATTAACTGCACCAGCAGCCGCCTCTTGTAAAAAAAAATTATAAATTTCATAAAATGACTAGCGGAGGACAACCCACTTCGCTGTTTTTTTTTTGTTCTTCTGTGCATTTTTGAATGTACTATAGAAAATGTGCATTGAAAGACTTTTATCTTTTGTTTCTTTGTTATATTTATTCGTATCCTTGGACTCTGAGCACCAGACAATCCTTCCTCTTCAGTTATTGCTGTTGCTCCAAATTATGTCATTCGGAAGCATACATTATGACATATTATATGCCTTAAGGAGTCTTTTGATCCCCATGTTTTTTTTTTCAATTTCATATATTCAAATAATTCCTGCGGCAGCAAATTTAGTGCTGGAAATCAAATTTTGCCACTTGAACAGCAGACACTTGGCGTTAATCCTTTGAATTCGTTTGCGTTACCAAAATTACATACTTCAAGCATTCTGCCGAATACTACACTTGTATTTTCATTATGAACTTCCTCGCCTCCTTTCGCGCACAGTACATATAGTCGTTTCCGATAATTGAGCCTTCACCTGATTCCCTATGCGAGGGTTATTAATTCTCTCTATTCTGTTTTTTTTTCATCCACCTGTGTCTGTTTCTATTTATCTACACATACGTTATCTCAGTCGATCTGTTTTCCTAACATTTCCACGTTTCTTTTCTGTCTATCACAGCTCCGTTGAGAATTTACACGAATCAATGATAGACGTGCTTCTCTTTCTCTTCGGTTTCATTTCTCCATATTTTGATTAGAGATACGATGCGAGATAGAGAAAACACTTTCCTACGCTGTGGCTTTATTTCACTAATCATACTTCACTAATCACATATCATTTTACACTTTTCAACTTTCTACTTTAAATGATTTCATTTTTTATTTTATCCCTACCATTTAATTTATAAAAAGTCAATTGATGTATGTAGTTCGCGCTTCTCCTTATATAGTGGCAAAAGCCATTCCCAGCACCCACAACTAATGGCCCTCAAACATTCCAGAACATTCTCGATCCTTCCGGTCCAGTTCATAATAGTACATTCTAGAACATCCTCACTCAATGAAGCACATTCAATGACGGGTGTTTGGTGTCGCTAGTCGGTGTTTTGATGTCGTTTTAATATAGTACATTTGTTGAGGGTTGCTGTGTACTTTTTTTAATTGTGCGACTTGGTGCCTTCTTGCACCACACGTTGGACCTTGGGACAGTGCTGCGATCTGTGGACTAAACGGACAGTTACGCATCATCATGGCGTCGGTTCGAATGTTGATGTATGTGCTCGAACATTTTTGGTCCTCCGGGCCGGATTATAACGCAAATCAAGATTAACGGATGGTGAAAGTGTTATAATAACATCTAGGGAACGATTTTCAAAATATTTTGCACGGGAAACGGTATAAGGACCTATCGGTGACGCGTGGTTGTAATGCCGACGGCTTATAATTAATGACGGACATTGCGAAGGTAGAAATTGATAATTATTAGAAGAGTGAAATTATGCGGCAGTGCATCTATGTTTACGGTTATTAAGGGCACACAAGAGTCCTTACGCGGGGATTAGTGAAGTTACGCACACAAAAATAACTAAGTCAAAAACAGAGGGAAACGCTTACCTACTAGATAAGCACAATGGCGGCACAAACACCGGAATTGCAACACGTAATTTTAAACTTTTTATTGGGCAAAGCCGATGAAGCCCGTGATTTATATGAAGCGTCGGAGGAGGATGCATCCAAATTGGAGGATTTTAAAATTGTATTTGAGGAAGTTATAGAAAAATAGAGTGAATTACTAGCAAATTTCTTTGCTATGTGCACTAACCCCCCCAGTGATAAGGTCGATATGAGCGAAGTCAAGCAACAGTTCGCGGTTTATGAAGTAGTGTTCAGGGAATTGCGTAAATTATACAATAAACAGACGTCAAGCCAAAGTGAGGTTAAGGCACCAGGTGACACAGTGCCTAACACGGGATCGCAAGCCACGTTAAGTCCCCACGTGTCAATGTTGCCTGCATTACCGCTACCGGTGTTCGGCGGTAACCGCGCTGAGTGGAAGGGATTTGCGGAACTATTTAACTCTGTGGTTGGCCAATGTTTGCACTTGACTAAAGTGCAAAAAACTCACTATCTGTTAGGATGCCTTAAGGGCGAGGCGCGGGACTTAGTTTGCAACATACCAATCACGGAAGGTAATTATGATGTAATATGGGGCCTTTTGGAAAGGAAATTCTTGAGTGTTCGGATCACAGCGACCATCCATGTGCAAAAAATATTGCATTTGGCTCAAGTAGACAGTCGCAGTGAGAATGCCCTTAGCAAGTTTGTAGCCTGTGTCGAAGAGAATGTAAATGCCCTGAAGGCATTGGAATTCCCTGTCGAAAAGTGGGACTTCCTCTTATTGAACATTTTGTTAGAGAAGCTTGATTCACCTTTGAAACAGGGGTTTGAAATGTCAAATGAAGAGGACATTCCCTCCTACCGCAATCTCTTGAAGTTTCTGGACAAGAGGGCAAAGGCAGCAGAGCAAGTCCATCTGTCTTCAGTTAGGAGTACCAGGCCAGTCTTCTCACAAAACACTTCAAGCAACCGGGTTCTTAACATAAATAAGTGGCGACCGATGAATGTGTCAGACTCAAACATACCTGGTTTTAGAAAGACTACACTTGTTTCAACTCAAGACAACCTGAAGTGTAGTGTGTGCGACGGATTTCATGGATTGCACACCTGCCAGGAATTTCGTTCAAGGTCGGTTGAGGATAGACGGAACTTAGTGCAGGCGCAGAGGCTCTGTTATAACTGTCTGCGGGGACAACACGTGGCAGCACAGTGTAAGTCTAAGTTTCGCTGCCAACTCTGCCAGGGCAGTCACCATACACTCCTCCACATTGTCACGGGACAGGGGCCTAGGAACTACGCAGCGAGCTCAGATGACGATGGACGGGGTGAGGAAGGAAGTCCAGCAATTACCATGTGTGCATCAGAAGAAATGAGGCCGGTCAATCCACCCACCACAGTGCTGTTAATGACGGCATTGATACGCATCAAGGACGGTGCAGGTCAATACCAAGTGGTTCGTGCGTTACTAGATAGTGCTTCGCAGTCTTCCTTCATCACAGAGGCGTGTGTACAACGGCTGGGACTAAGGCGACATCGTACAACTGTGAGTATTGCTGGGGTTGGCAACACTTTGATCCCGGAAGCCAAGGGATCAGTTATTTGCGAGATTAGATCACACCAATCACCAAAACTTCACATCACCAGCAAGGCATTAATTCTTAAAAGAATAACCAAGGACCTACCATCAACCAAGATTGCCACTGGGAGCTTAGTGCATCTAGATGGCCTGCCGCTGGCAGATCCCCAGTTCTCTGTGCCCAGTTCCATAGACATGCTGCTCTCTGCGGAGGTAGTGGCAGAAGTAATGACAGGTACTAAGATTCACGGACCGCCTCATGCCTTCCAAACCCTATTCGGATGGGTACTGGCAGGCAATGCTCCATGTGCACAGTTCACTCAGCAGGCATCAGCATCATTACTGGTACGCACTGACATGTCACTAGACCTCGCTCTTCAACGGTTCTGGGAGGTTGAAAATCTCCCTAGTAAAACCTTCACATCCAGGGAAGATCAGATCTGTGAACAGCACTTCCAGGAGACTCACAGGCGTGACAACCAAGGCAGGTACATGTTGAGGCTTCCGTTTGCACGTTCAGCGGACATGATGGGTGATTCATTCACAACTGCCCTCAAGCGATTGCAGGGGTTAGAGCGTAAACTTTGTCGATCCCGCCAGTTGCTTCAGCAATACCAGCAATTCATGGAGGAGTACGAAAGCCTGGGTCATATGTCAAAGATTGGGACATTGACACAGGATGCCGACAGCAAGGTGTCTGTATCGTTAAGGGCGGATGCGCGTAACCAACCCCTGTACATTATACCACATGATGCTGTGGTCAAAGAAGATAGTTTAACGACTAAGGTACGCGTAGTATTTGATGCATCGTCGGAGACGACCAATGGACCCTCCTTGAACAAGTTGCTGTTGTCTGGTCCTAAATTGCACAAGGAGGTTGCTGACATAGTGCTGAATTTCCGAACATCAGCAATTGCGATAACAGCTGATGTATGCAAGATGTATCGTCAAATCGTAATTGATCCTGAGGATAGGAAGTTCCAGTGTATTTTGTGGCGTAATTCGGTTAGTGACCCCATACATATATTTGAGCTGAACACTGTAACGTATGGACTATCATCTTCACCCTTCCAAGCGCTCCGAACCATCGGAGCAGGTGGCTTCCAACTTCACAAATGGTGCTCCAATAATGGAAATGTAGTCGGCACCCATGACACTGTTCAGGCTGATATGAAATTTGACATTACGGAGTCGGTGAAGGTGTTAGGAATACATTGGACGCCATCAAAGGATGAGTTTTGCTACAAGGTAAAGGTACCCACTGTACCGAATACCAAACGTGGTATTCTGTCCTTCATAGCTCGATTGTATGACCCATGTGGCTGGTTGGCCCCAGTGATTACAGCCAGTAAAATTCTGCTGCAAGTGTTGTGGACTAAGGGTCTTGGTTGGGACGACCAAGTTGACGAAGACATCTTGTCTGAATGGGAGAGCTTTACAGCAGCGTTACCATTGTTGTCTCGGGTACGAATACCCCGATTTATTCCATTGCAAGAATTGGACGTTCAGTTTCACGGGTTCTGTGACGCGAGTGAGAAGGCCTATGCTGCAGTCATGTATGTTAGGTGTGTGACAAGGAGCGGTGAAGTTACTGTGCGCCTGCTAATGGCAAAGTCAAGGGTTGCTCCCTTAAAGACATTGTCCATTCCAAAACTTGAGCTCTGTGCTGCACACTTGTTGAGTAAGCTATGCTTACATGTTTTGGCACTTTTCCAGCCCAAGGTCAAGACTCCAGTGTTGCATGCTTGGACAGACTCAACTGTTGTCCTAGCTTGGTTAAGAATGTCTCCACACAAGCTGCAGACATTTGTAGCCAATAGAGTGGCTGAAATTCAGAGTGCTGTGCCGCCAAGTGCCTGGAAGCATGTTCCCTCGGAATGCAACCCAGCTGATGCAGCTTCTCGTGGATGCTTGCCAGTCCAACTGCTGGAGCAGTCTTGCTGGTTCGGCGGTCCTGGATGGCTGTTGCAAAAGGAAGAACATTGGCCATCACAGGCGATGAAACACCACGGGAGCATTCCCGAACTGAAACCACCCTCAGTTGCAATATTGGTTGCTCAGCTTGAAAAGAAGTCAGAGGACCCTCTAGGTCTTATCCAGAATGCATCTTCATTGAGTAAACTTCAGGCTGTGGCAGCATGGGTTCTGCGGGCGAAAGCAGGATTCCAGAAACAACAGTACTTACAGGACACCATTTTAACCTTCAAGGAAAGGGAGGCTGCTTTAACTTACCTGATCCAAATGACCCAATTATATTTCTTTAAGGATGCCATCACTGCCATCAAGAAAGGGGAACCATGTAGTAAGAATATTCAGGCATTGGCACCCTTCATTGACTTACAGGGAGTCGTCAGGGTGGGCGGCAGGTTACAACATGCCTCTATTCCTGAGAGGACGAAGCATCCTATTCTGTTACCGGCACAAAGCAAACTTTCAGAGTTAATTGTGATTCACTTTCATGTTGGCCACCTCCATGCGGGCCCACAGACGACTTTGTGTCTGACACGGCGTCAATACTGGATAGTCTCTGGAAGAAGTCTAGTTCGCAAGCTGCTTCACAAGTGTATGAATTGTTTCAAGGTGAAAGCTACGGCATTGAAACCACTCATGGGCGCACTACCAGTCGCAAGACTTACTCAAGTCAGAGCAGTAGTATAGGATAGCCGGTGCGGGCGCACGGGTTCTGGGTGTGGATTGTGATTGTCGGTCCGCCATGTTGAATTCTGACGTCACGGCGGCCATATTGTATGAGTGTAACGGGACACAGCGTAACGGGACAAGTTTGACCTTGACCTTTGACCCTCAAAATCCACCAAAATTGGGCAAAATTTGCCCAAAATTCCTCAAAATTCGCCAAAATTTCCATTTCTGTAAAAAAAAATTCCGCCAAAAAATCTCAAAAAATTCCACAATTCAAAAATTCCCGTTTTCGAGAGAAAAATTCCCGTTTCGAGGGAAAATTTCCCGTTTTTAGTCCTTAAAAATCCCAGCGGCTAGAAATGTCCATATGTAGGCTTAAGCATCCATGTCTACAGCCTACGATAAGCCTCTGACGTCATCATGGATTATGACGTCACCGTTGCAATTTCCGTTACGGTCGCCATCTTTAACTTTTTTATTTATTATCCGAATTTAATGAATTTTTTTTTAAAAATTATAAAAAAATTCAAATAATAAAATTTTAATAAAATATTTATAAAAAATATACATAAACGACACAGAGTTAGGAGTCCTCGGTTCAAACCCGACGAGTGCAAAAAAAAATTAAAAATGTGACAGGCTCCTTCCTTAATGGTGGCTGCAGGCAGACTGACTCCCACCACTTTTCTTAAAGCATATATATCGTCACCTAGTATGACGTCATGTCCGCCATCTTGTCTTTGTTGCTGGAGACCACCATCTTGTTTTCGGCCGCTAGAGTGCGCTGACACCATGTTAGTTTAGTTCTTATCCGCTAGAGTGCAGTAATCATTTATTACTGTGACACCCGCCATCTTAAAATTTGGACACCATCTTGAAAATCCGTAATTATTTAGCTAGAAATTCGGGAAAAATTCCAAAATTCATTAAATAAATCACTCATTAACTTACATATTGATTCGATGGATTCCCGTCTTTGGTTCGATACCCGATCGATGCAATAATGTTTAATTTTATGTAAAAAAAAATTGCCATAAACCATGTTCAAAATTCATTAAATAAATTTGTAATCTATATAATGATTGATTGGATCGACTTAGGTCCTTGGTTCGATCCCTGGCCGATACAAAACAACTTTAATTTAAAAAAATACTAAAAAAGTGTTAGGTGTGAGAAAATAAAAACACCGCAAGTTCTTTTAAAAAAACTTTTATTACATAAATTCAATACACTACTACAAGTACAAAAAAAAACACTGACAAATTACCAAAGCCTTTTGGATTCCTCGTTTCAAACAGTCTTCTTATTGTACAGACTAAGCCTTTTACATGACTTTAAATGTCTATCCGATCCGTTCATTACCTCAGCCAGAGACGGACTGAAGTCCATATCACCAGGGTCTCACTTATATAGACTCATCAGTCGGTACAACACATGAGTCAAAACAAGAACCATGTTCATTATACTCACACTTAACTTTCTCGGAGCATTTTACATAATGAAGATGTAAGCTATCAAGACGTGAAATTAGTTTTTTGCACTTATTGCACTGAAATTGCATTCTTTTAACATTATTAGAACAACTGCTTCTTTCATGTCTGCGAGCATTTGAGGTGATAGTAAATGATGCGTCACAGTATTTGCACTGATGCAATGTACGCTCTTCATTAGTTGAAGAATCCATTGCTGACGATGAAACTTCGGATGATGGTGGTATCACGTCTGTTGAAATCTCCTCCAATGTTGACATCGTCGACACACACGGGATCTGCTCCTTCTCCGTCGTAGCTGTCGTCAAGGTTCCCGTAGTCGATGGTACATCCTCCATCGAGTTCAACGTTAAAGACGGTAAAGATGCCATCGAGTTCGCAAGAACAGGTAATTACGCGATTTATGCACCAGATTAAACAATCTAGGTGATCCTTACACCGCCGTCGTCAGAAACAAACTGAGCGTCCTGCTGTCTAGGACTCGCTTATATACATGCACCGGATGGAATAATACGCTAGTCAAATCAAGAACAATTTATTATAATACTAGAGTCAAAACAACATTAAAAAAATAGAAGCACAATCAAAAAAAAAAAAGGAAGCACACTTGGAAGCACCGACAACGAAAAGGCAGCACATTTGGAAGCACCGACAACGAAAAAGGCAGCACCATCATCGAAAAGACCGCACATTTGTCATTGGCTCCAATATTCATTGGCTCCAATATTCATTGGTTCCATCAGTCTATTGATTCTATCAGTCTAGTGACTCCAACAGTCATTGACACCAACGGCCTTTTTCTTCATCAGCTCCAATGATATTTGGCTAGAATGCTACGAGTCTAAGAGACCATGAGGCTACAATTCTACGAGTGTACAAGACTCCTCCAACTACCTTCAAGTGTATAAAGCTCCAAATGCTCCAACAGCTCCAACACGCAATGTACGCGCAATACATGTAATTTACACACAATAAATGTAATGATTACACAGTACACACACACAGGAAACGGAACGTACACACAGTACACACAGGAAACGGAACGTACACACAGTACACACAGGAAACGGAACGTACACACAGTACACACAGGGAACGGAACGTACACACAGTACACACAGGAAACGGAACGTATACACAGTACACACAGGAAACGGAACGTACACACAGTACACACAGGAAACGGAACGTACACACAGTACACACAGGAAACGGAACGTACACACAGTACACACACAGGGAACGGAACGTACACACAGTACACACAGGAAACGGAACGTACACACAGTACACACAGGAAACGGAACGTACACACAGTACACACACAGGGAACGGAACGTACACACAGTACACACAGGAAACGGAACGTACACACAGTACACACAGGAAACGGAACGTACACACAGTACACACAGGAAACGGAACGTACACACAGTACACACAGGAAACGGAACGAACACGTAATATTCACGCAATTGACATACAGTACACGCAGAGTACACGCAATTTACGCAAAGTACACCCAATGTACTCAATGTACGCAATATATATGTAATGTACACACAATGACTACGCTTCGTTCGCGCAGGACAAGCATTTAATGAAAACGAAGCACGTTTGGACGGAAATTCTATAAAACGAAAGCTCATTTAACGAAAAGGAGGCGCATTCTCTCGTTCATTCAACTTGGTAGGATACGATCTTCAATGATAAGTTAGGATATAATCTCTCCATCAGTCTATGAATCCAACAGTTTATATTTCCATTAGCCATCGACTCCAACAGTCATTGACTCCAACAGTCATTGGCTCCAACAGTCATTGCCTCCAACAGTCATTGTCTCCAACGGCCTTTTGGTTCATCAGCTCCAATTATATTTGGTTAGAATGCTACGACTCTAAGAGACTATGAGACTACAATTCTACGAGTGTACAAGACTCCTCCAACTACCTTCAAGCGTACAAAGCTCCAACTACTTCAGCAGCATTATGTTATAATAGTACAAGGCTACTTGACTACGAAGCTACAAGTCTACATGGCTCCAATTGCGGCATCTGTCTTCGTCTGAATTTTCTCTTTGACTCCAACTCCGCCCGCCAGCATCTCTTCGATCTGCACCTCGATTATGTTATAATAGTACAAGGCTACTTGACTACGAAGCTACAAGCCTACATGGCTCCAATTACGGCATCTGTCTTCGGCTGAATTTTCTCTTTGGCTCCAACTGCTACAGCAGCATTATGTTATAATAGTACAAGGCTACTTGACTACGAAGCTACACATCTACAAGGCTCCAATTATCACATCTGTCTTCGTCAGCATTTTCTCTTTTGCTCCCACTGCTCCAACAGCATTATGTTATATGATTCCATGGATACTTTGTTACGTAGCTACAGGTCTACGAGGTTCCAATGCATCATGTTTACGAAGCTTCCAGAACACAGGGTTACGAGACTGTGAGGCTACAGGACTACGAAGCTTTCAGGACACGAGGCTACATGGCTACGAGACTACATGACTCTAACTGATTACAATAGCACCACTCAGTGGTGAGAGTTAGGTTATCTCATGCAAAAGTACTTTATGCATGTAGTTCTGCTTTTCAACAACAGATGTCGCCACATGTTGCTTGCAGGTAAATAATATTTAGTTCTTTTATGCGGGGATGCGGGATGCTCACTAACGATCGCAAAAGAAGGATGGCTTCGCTAGACTCCAAGGAAAAGGAAGTTCATCTTGCATGTTGGTGCTCCACAGATGTCTCATGGCGTAATATTAATTTGACTGAGTAATGATATTTGTCAATTCCACCTGATAAAAATATTGCAAGTTTTGATTTAGTAGCAGAAATTATCGAATTAAATGTAACTCCAATTAAAATGACATGTCTCAATAGACAAAAAAAAATCCATGCAGAGAGTGGTTCCTCAGAATAGTCAGAAACACTTGAAGAAACCATAGGAATGATTGCAAGAACACGGGAAAAACCATCAAATTATTGACATTAATAATCAGGAGCACACGGAGAAAACCATCATAATATTGGCAAGAATAATCAGGAGCACACGGAGAAAACCATCATAATATTGACCAGATTAATCAGAAGTACTCGGAGAAAACCACCACATGTTTTCCTTGATATCATAAAATTACAGGAAAAAAATATATAAAAATAAAATAAAATAAATAAAAAAATAAAAAAATAAAAAAATTGCATAAACAGTTTCTGCTAGCTTGTAAACTAATCATTGTTGAGCAAAGATAGAGTTCTTGTACAAGCCAGAAATTTATGCAATTTTTTTATTTTTTTATTTTTTTATTAATTTATTTTTATTTTTAAATATTTTTTTCCTGTAATTTTATGATATCAAGGAAAACATGTGGTGGTTTTCTCCGAGTACTTCTGATTAATCTGGTCAATATTATGATGGTTTTCTCCGTGTGCTCCTGATTATTCTTGCCAATATTATGATGGTTTTCTCCGTGTGCTCCTGATTATTAATGTCAATAATTTGATGGTTTTTCCCGTGTTCTTGCAATCATTCCTATGGTTTCTTCAAGTGTTTCTGACTATTCTGAGGAACCACTCTCTGCATGGATTTTTTTTGTCTATTGAGACATGTCATTTTAATTGGAGTTACATTTAATTCGATAATTTCTGCTACTAAATCAAAACTTGCAATATTTTTATCAGGTGGAATTGACAAATATCATTACTCAGTCAAATTAATATTACGCCATGAGACATCTGTGGAGCACCAACATGCAAGATGAACTTCCTTTTCCTTGGAGTCTAGCGAAGCCATCCTTCTTTTGCGATCGTTAGTGAGCATCCCGCATCCCCGCATAAAAGAACTAAATATTATTTACCTGCAAGCAACATGTGGCGACATCTGTTGTTGAAAAGCAGAACTACATGCATAAAGTACTTTTGCATGAGATAACCTAACTCTCACCACTGAGTGGTGCTATTGTAATCAGTTAGAGTCATGTAGTCTCGTAGCCATGTAGCCTCGTGTCCTGAAAGCTTCGTAGTCCTGTAGCCTCACAGTCTCGTAACCCTGTGTTCTGGAAGCTTCGTAAACATGATGCATTGGAACCTCGTAGACCTGTAGCTACGTAACAAAGTATCCATGGAATCATATAACATAATGCTGTTGGAGCAGTGGGAGCAAAAGAGAAAATGCTGACGAAGACAGATGTGATAATTGGAGCCTTGTAGATGTGTAGCTTCGTAGTCAAGTAGCCTTGTACTATTATAACATAATGCTGCTGTAGCAGTTGGAGCCAAAGAGAAAATTCAGCCGAAGACAGATGCCGTAATTGGAGCCATGTAGGCTTGTAGCTTCGTAGTCAAGTAGCCTTGTACTATTATAACATAATCGAGGTGCAGATCGAAGAGATGCTGGCGGGCGGAGTTGGAGTCAAAGAGAAAATTCAGACGAAGACAGATGCCGCAATTGGAGCCATGTAGACTTGTAGCTTCGTAGTCAAGTAGCCTTGTACTATTATAACATAATGCTGCTGAAGTAGTTGGAGCTTTGTACGCTTGAAGGTAGTTGGAGGAGTCTTGTACACTCGTAGAATTGTAGTCTCATAGTCTCTTAGAGTCGTAGCATTCTAACCAAATATAATTGGAGCTGATGAACCAAAAGGCCGTTGGAGACAATGACTGTTGGAGGCAATGACTGTTGGAGCCAATGACTGTTGGAGTCAATGACTGTTGGAGTCGATGGCTAATGGAAATATAAACTGTTGGATTCATAGACTGATGGAGAGATTATATCCTAACTTATCATTGAAGATCGTATCCTACCAAGTTGAATGAACGAGAGAATGCGCCTCCTTTTCGTTAAATGAGCTTTCGTTTTATAGAATTTCCGTCCAAACGTGCTTCGTTTTCATTAAATGCTTGTCCTGCGCGAACGAAGCGTAGTCATTGTGTGTACATTACATATATATTGCGTACATTGCGTACATTGGGTGTACTTTGCGTAAATTGCGTGTACTCTGCGTGTACTGTATGTCAATTGCGTGAATATTACGTGTTCGTTCCGTTTCCTGTGTGTACTGTGTGTACGTTCCGTTTCCTGTGTGTACTGTGTGTACGTTCCGTTCCCTGTGTGTGTACTGTGTGTACGTTCCGTTTCCTGTGTGTACTGTGTGTACGTTCCGTTTCCTGTGTGTACTGTGTGTACGTTCCGTTCCCTGTGTGTGTACTGTGTGTACGTTCCGTTTCCTGTGTGTACTGTGTGTACGTTCCGTTTCCTGTGTGTACTGTGTGTACGTTCCGTTTCCTGTGTGTACTGTGTGTACGTTCCGTTTCCTGTGTGTACTGTGTGTACGTTCCGTTCCCTGTGTGTACTGTGTGTACGTTCCGTTTCCTGTGTGTACTGTGTGTACGTTCCGTTTCCTGTGTGTACTGTGTGTACGTTCCGTTTCCTGTGTGTGTGTACTGTGTAATCATTACATTTATTGTGTGTAAATTACATGTATTGCGCGTACATTGCGTGTTGGAGCTGTTGGAGCATTTGGAGCTTTATACACTTGAAGGTAGTTGGAGGAGTCTTGTACACTCGTAGAATTGTAGCCTCATGGTCTCTTAGACTCGTAGCATTCTAGCCAAATATCATTGGAGCTGATGAAGAAAAAGGCCGTTGGTGTCAATGACTGTTGGAGTCACTAGACTGATAGAATCAATAGACTGATGGAACCAATGAATATTGGAGCCAATGAATATTGGAGCCAATGACAAATGTGCGGTCTTTTCGATGATGGTGCTGCCTTTTTCGTTGTCGGTGCTTCCAAATGTGCTGCCTTTTCGTTGTCGGTGCTTCCAAGTGTGCTTCCTTTTTTTTTTTTGATTGTGCTTCTATTTTTTTAATGTTGTTTTGACTCTAGTATTATAATAAATTGTTCTTGATTTGACTAGCGTATTATTCCATCCGGTGCATGTATATAAGCGAGTCCTAGACAGCAGGACGCTCAGTTTGTTTCTGACGACGGCGGTGTAAGGATCACCTAGATTGTTTAATCTGGTGCATAAATCGCGTAATTACCTGTTCTTGCGAACTCGATGGCATCTTTACCGTCTTTAACGTTGAACTCGATGGAGGATGTACCATCGACTACGGGAACCTTGACGACAGCTACGACGGAGAAGGAGCAGATCCCGTGTGTGTCGACGATGTCAACATTGGAGGAGATTTCAACAGACGTGATACCACCATCATCCGAAGTTTCATCGTCAGCAATGGATTCTTCAACTAATGAAGAGCGTACATTGCATCAGTGCAAATACTGTGACGCATCATTTACTATCACCTCAAATGCTCGCAGACATGAAAGAAGCAGTTGTTCTAATAATGTTAAAAGAATGCAATTTCAGTGCAATAAGTGCAAAAAACTAATTTCACGTCTTGATAGCTTACATCTTCATTATGTAAAATGCTCCGAGAAAGTTAAGTGTGAGTATAATGAACATGGTTCTTGTTTTGACTCATGTGTTGTACCGACTGATGAGTCTATATAAGTGAGACCCTGGTGATATGGACTTCAGTCCGTCTCTGGCTGAGGTAATGAACGGATCGGATAGACATTTAAAGTCATGTAAAAGGCTTAGTCCGTACAATAAGAAGACTGTTTGAAACGAGGAATCCAAAAGGCTTTGGTAATTTGTCAGTGTTTTTTTTTGTACTTGTAGTAGTGTATTGAATTTATGTAATAAAAGTTTTTTTAAAAGAACTTGCGGTGTTTTATTTTCTCACACCTAACACTTTTTTAGTATTTTTTTAAATTAAAGTTGTTTTGTATCGGCCAGGGATCGAACCAAGGACCTAAGTCGATCCAATCAATCATTATATAGATTACAAATTTATTTAATGAATTTTGAACATGGTTTATGGCAATTTTTTTTTACATAAAATTAAACATTATTGCATCGATCGGGTATCGAACCAAAGACGGGAATCCATCGAATCAATATGTAAGTTAATGAGTGATTTATTTAATGAATTTTGGAATTTTTCCCGAATTTCTAGCTAAATAATTACGGATTTTCAAGATGGTGTCCAAATTTCAAGATGGCGGGTGTCACAGTAATAAATGATTACTGCACTCTAGCGGATAAGAACTAAACTAACATGGTGTCAGCGCACTCTAGCGGCCGAAAACAAGATGGTGGTCTCCAGCAACAAAGACAAGATGGCGGACATGACGTCATACTAGGTGACGATATATATGCTTTAAGAAAAGTGGTGGGAGTCAGTCTGCCTGCAGCCACCATTAAGGAAGGAGCCTGTCACATTTTTAATTTTTTTTTGCACTCGTCGGGTTTGAACCGAGGACTCCGAACTCTGTGTCGTTTATGTATATTTTTTATAAATATTTTATTAAAATTTTATTATTTGAATTTTTTTATAATTTTTAAAAAAAAATTCATTAAATTCGGATAATAAATAAAAAAGTTAAAGATGGCGACCGTAACGGAAATTGCAACGGTGACGTCATAATCCATGATGACGTCAGAGGCTTATCGTAGGCTGTAGACATGGATGCTTAAGCCTACATATGGACATTTCTAGCCGCTGGGATTTTTAAGGACTAAAAACGGGAAATTTTCCCTCGAAACGGGAATTTTTCTCTCGAAAACGGGAATTTTTGAATTGTGGAATTTTTTGAGATTTTTTGGCGGAATTTATTTTTACAGAAATGGAAATTTTGGCGAATTTTGAGGAATTTTGGGCAAATTTTGCCCAATTTTGGCGGATTTTGAGGGTCAAAGGTCAAGGTCAAACTTGTCCCGTTACGCTGTGTCCCGTTACACTCATACAATATGGCCGCCGTGACGTCAGAATTCAACATGGCGGACCGACAATCACAATCCACACCCAGAACCCGTGCGCCCGCACCGGCTATCCTATACTACTCAGAGCGTTTCGCTCTGTAGGAGTTGATTTTGCAGGACCATTTCTCACTACCCCAGTCAGAACACGAAGAAGAGTGACGTATAAGACCTACATGTGTTTGTTTGTCTGTATGGCCACTAAGGCAGTACATCTTGAAATGGTGACTGATCTTTCTGCAGACGCATTCTTAGCAGCCTTGAAACGGTTTGTCTCACTCCGAGGAACTTCCACGGAAATCTACTCTGACAATGGTACAAACTTTGTGGGTGTCAGTAACCACTTGAAGGAACTATACAAGACACTGTGGTCAGGCGAGCCTCGACAGCACATCCTGTGTGAAGCAGCTCAACGAGGTATCAAATGGCACTTCAACCCCCCCGCAAGCCCTCACTTTGGGGGCCTCTGGGAGGCGGCTGTTAAAATAGCAAAACAACACATGAAGCGAGTAGTGGGAAACCTGCTTCTTACCCTAGAGGAATTTGTCACTCTGCTAGCACAAATATCAGCGGTGATGAACTCTCGGCCACTGTGTGCACTATCAACAGACCCTGAAGAGTATGATGTACTCACTCCAGGTCATTTTCTGGTTGGCGAGCCAATGACTGCTGTGCCAGACCACGATTTGATGAATCTTTCCCTAAATAAGTTGGACAGATGGCAACTTGTTACCCGCTTGCAACAGACAATGTGGAAACGGTGGAGTGTGGAGTACCTCCACACACTTCAACAACGTGCTAAATGGACCACCCCAACACCTAACGTACAACTAGACCAGCTGGTTTTGGTCCAAGAACCCAATCTTCCTCCACTTAGATGGAAGACTGCGAGAGTCACAGCTCTCCATCCAGGCCAAGATGGGATAGTGCGTGTTGTCACACTGAAGACTCCTCATGGGACATTTGTGAGACCAGTGGCTAAATTTTGCCCATTGCCCATGAACTAACCGAACTAGTTCTTGGCTAGTTCACATTCTTGTTAGGGATGCCGTAGAGTGGAGTAGTTTTTTTTGTTTATATGTTTACCTGGTGATTATGAAAATACTTATTTTCGGTGGGCGGAATGTTGAGGGTTGCTGTGTACTTTTTTTAATTGTGCGACTTGGTGCCTTCTTGCACCACACGTTGGACCTTGGGACAGTGCTGCGATCTGTGGACTAAACGGACAGTTACGCATCATCATGGCGTCGGTTCGAATGTTGATGTATGTGCTCGAACAACATTCAAAAACTTTAAAGTACATTCGAGAACATTTTGTTACATTCTCACTGACTGTGGTCCTTTTAATGACGGGTGTTTGGTTCTCGGTGGTTGAAAGTGGGTGTTTAGTGGCCGGTTATTCTAATTTATTCTAGACGGATTCAATGACGGATGTTTCGTGCCCGGTTTTTTTTTAAATTTATTCGAGAACATTCAATTAAATTCTCGCTAATTGTAGTTCATTCAATGACGGGTGTTGTACGGCCGATGGTCGATAGTGGGTGTTTGTTTGTTGCCCGGTTTGTTATAGTATATTCTAGATGACATGTTACTCTGTTAAAAATGTTCACCTTTAATTTACAAAGAACGCTGGTCAAAAATCATCCACGTATCTTCAAAAATTTACGGATTACTTCGTACATTTACGGATATGAAGTTTACTTGCTTTTGAACTAGAACGCACGAGTATCACCTTAAAGTGTCAGTAGTAGACTGTAAAAAATTTGTTAAATTTACGGAAAAGGCAATCTACTTCCTTTCCACTTGCCCTGTATACAACAAGATTAATTGTAGTTCCAGGAACTACTGCACTGTTTAAAATTTTTACCTTCAATTTACGAAGATCGATTGTTAAAAAATTATGCAGTGATCTTCGTAAATTTTCAGCTTTCTTCGTAAAGTTGCGGGTGCTGAGTTCACTTCGAACATGATTCCAAATGAATATTCTCGGTACGTTAACAAAACATTTAAAAATCTGCTTAGTTCTACAGCAAAAAAAAAAAAAAAAACTCATCATTTGGTCCGTGAGTGTTTGCTTTTGTTTAGAACGAAACATAAAATTCAGTCATTTGGTTTATTGGAGTTAAGGGGTGTGCCTCCCATTTCAGGTCAAGTTTTTATATTTACAGTAAATAACAGATAAACTTGTAGACTTTTTTCAATTTTTCAATTTTCACGAAATGAAAAATATATACAGCGCATACTTTTTGCATAATTAGCTGCCAAAGTTACATTTTTAACGTTTTTGGGTTGTACAAAAAATAGGAAGAATTTAATTTATTGCAGAGCTGAAACTTTTTAGGTTTAACTGAAATGCCACTGGCTACTTCAAAAAATGGTTTGAATTTCTTTCAGAAAATGTTAATTAATTTTACCTGGCATTACAAAATTCTCAAATTTGTTATGATTTTGGCAGCTAAGAAATATTAAATGAGTTTTTGTGATAGAAATGCAAACCATAATATGAAGTAGCCAGTGGCATTTCGGTTAAACCATAAAAAGTTTCAGTTCTGCAATAAATTAAATTCTCCCTATTTGTAGAACCCAAAAACGTTAAAAAAATGTAACTTTGGCAACTAATTATGCAAAAAGTATACGCTGTATATATTTTTAATTTCGCGAAAGTTAAACAGTTGAAAAGGTCATAAAGTTGATCAGTGATTAATATAAGTATAAAATCATGACTTGAAATGGGAGGCACCCCCTTCAGCTCTTCGCCGGAAAGTGTTTGAGTTCACTGCAGTTTGTGACAGTGTGCGGAGGTGATGCAGTTTGTTCGAAGCGCGTGGCCGGCGTGGACTGTGGATGTGTGAATGCACGGTGGTGTGTGGCAGCGAGGACGAGCCGGCCCGAGCCCGTGTGAGCGGCAGCAGCGCGGGAGCCGACCCTGCCTCGGGCGCAGCCACGGCCACACTGACCATCGCGCATGCGCAGAGGGCTCACTCCGGCGACTACACCTGCGCAGTGGGGGGCGTGGCCTCCGTCTCCGTCGCAGTCCACATCCTCAAAGGTGCGCGCGCATTCCTCACCACGAGCCCGAGGGCTAAGATGTCCATCAAGTACTGTCCCTGCCCGAACACGCCCGAATATTCATCTTCGGCCAACCTCGGGTTTATATCTGTTTTCTGTCTTAGTTTCTTAGTTTTTTAGGTGCTGACTGGCGGCGGAGTGAGTGGCCAGTGCAACCACTCACCACCAGGGGCGCTTGCGTCCCTGGTCACTAAATCCAGTACTGGACAATTAGCAGAGCGGACCACGAGTCCAAGTGCCCAACCCCCGCATGGTAGACTCTTTTCTACTCTGTCCAACACTTCAACCAGACCATCCTCTATCACCTGTAAATTCCTACACGTAATGCATGCCAATTTGCATCCCGCATGAATGTGCCCAGGGTTTTCCCTGTGTCTATGCAGGTTTTACCTGGGCCCAACCTATCTCTATTTATAGTCTAGATTTAAGAGTGAAGGGAGTTAGTCATGGCGCCAATCGCTGCCATGGCTGGCCAATCCCTTCCTAGCACATGATGCATGCGACCCTCTCCCTGCATGGCTAATCCCAGCATGACTAGGCGTATAGGCTTCGGCCTGAGACGCACCTAGGTCCCTCCCTAACCCGGACCCCTCCAAATTACACTTAGTTTTAGTTAGGTTAGGAAAAAAATATATATTTCTCTGTTTATTTTAATGTAGCTATACTAACCTAACTAACCGTCCATAGTGTTTTAAAGTGTTTTAATGTAGCTAACCTAACCGACCACTTTCAATATTTGAATTCCTTTTTTCCGGCGCAAAAATAAAACAAAAACCGAGGTTGGCCGAAGGTGAATATTCGGGCGTGTTCGGGCAGGGACATAACTTGTACATCTTAGGCTTCTCTTCGGCACGGGAAGCCATCATTCCACAGACGAGAGAGCCACACCCGAAGTTCCCCGAAGTTCATGCTCGCTTTTTTTTATCCGTTCTATCTCATTGTATAAACTGGTGTGGCATTAAATTTTCCGGTCGATTAGGATAGGTTAGCTACATTATAAATACTTTAAAACATTGTGGATGGTTGGTTAATTAGGCAAATATAGGTACATTAAAAATACTGTAAAATCATTTTATGGTTGCTTAGCAAATAACTTTTTAATATGTAGCTATCCAGGGCTAGGAAACCGTTTACATGATTTCACAGTATCTTTAAAGTAGCTATCCTAACCAAATCAACCGTCCACAATGTTTTAAAGTATTTATAATGTAGCTAACCTAACCTAATTGACCATTAGTAGAGACCGGAAAAATTCGCGTTTTCAATGACCTCTAGGATAGACTCCATGATCCTCTATGTAGGTACTTGTGCAGATTACACCTGCTGATTGGCTACTAACTCGTGACACGTGTTAACGTGAAAGCTTGTGATTCGATACTTCTTTCTTCGAACGTTTTCTATTGGTCCAGAGTCCTTCAGATAAACTGTGGCCCAATCACTCAAGCAGCAAGGAAGGCAAATGTATTTGTATTCTAGCCTATTGCGAAATGAACCCGCTAATTTTTCAGGTCTATAACCATTAGTTATCATGAGTTACAATGAACAAAAAAAAACCGAAGATGCACGATCGGACGTTTGGCTCTCTCGTCTTTGAAAAGTAGGCTTCCCTTCGATCATGGGCCCTCGACCCAGGATCGTAAACACCTCCCCCCTCCCCCCAACACAATTTTACAGTCACGTGCCACATTTCGTTACAATTTATAAGATCGCGTCATTATCGTCGTTTCAATTGAAATATTTTTCTGTCATTAATATTGGTTTATTTCGAGTCCATTTTATGTAGTTTTACTAAATGTCATTAATTTATCTTCATTTAGGTACATTTTTGTTCATTTATAGTGTTAACAATAATTTAGTTTGATACATTAGTTTTCAATTTATTTCTTTACATTTGGTTGTATTACATTTCCATTTATTTCGTTTTAGATTATTTCCATTGTTTCACTTTGAAATGAAGACTTGTGTATCATTTCAATATGTTGATTTGATTTATTTTGTTACAATTCAAAAGATCGATTCATTGACTTCGTTTCAATTCAAATCGTTTTATTTCATTAATATTGGTTTATTTTGATTCAATTAAATGTAGTTTCACTACACTCTTTTTAAAATGTTATTTAACATGAAAATACAGGGTACGATCATGGTTAATATTTTCTAAGTCCAAACCAGGCTTTATTTATGAAATTATATTTACTTTTACAATAACCACAGCGAGAATGTATATTTATTTCACACTCTGAGATAAAAATAAAAATAGTCACAGAAAAAATAAAATTAGGATCTATGTGAATCATAGACACTGGCTACAAAATAAGACTACTTATAATAGTTAAGCATTTAAAAATAAACAGGGCTGGACCCAGGGGTCCACCCAGCCTCACCCTTGTGGGGGCCATGTGAAGGACATCCCAAACACGCCATATTGGTTTCAGCAACGTCTTTATTTTTAAATTGTTTGAACACAGATCACGAAATATTTAAATTTACAAAGACTGTAGCACGGTTTAAGTCAGGGGGTAGCCACGTTCTGTAAGACTACGTGGTAACAGGTTGAAGTCAATTTTTCTTCCGGCTAGCTGTCTGCGCCATCTTGGTAGATTCGCCCAAAAAATTGATTATAATGTAGTGTTTTCTTTGTGGGAACAGTTTATGCACGTGACAGTGTTTGACGACGGATATCCTAACCACCATCAGACGTCATCATTCACCATTTCCGCAATGTTTTGGGTGTAACAATACGACGATGGCGATGTATAAAATATGACTTTAATTACTTCGCAACATGTCGTCTCCTTACAGTTCCTATCTTCATATCTTCCCAATAAATTAAATATTTGACTTTATATACTTAAAACATTACAATCAATAATAAATTATGATTTTATGAGATTAAAGTTTAAAAAATTCACCTTTACAATGTTTAATTAATATGGCCAGGAAATTGTTGAAACAAAGATGGCGTGTTTCTACTCGTACCAGCCTTCCTTAACACCTTGTTTACACTATATCATGATATGCGAATGTACCATTAGTTCACTAGGACGAATATAAACAGTGTAAGAAATCAGAGTTATTGAAGGAGTCCACAGGGAAAATGCGATAGCGAAAGCTTAGGAAATATTGTGGGCATAGATATAATAGTCAAGGTTTTATCAAAAGCCATAACAAAGAACTATCACAACTTAGAACTGTCATAAATTATAAACACGTAACTTAGAAACACACAACGCCAAACCACATTACTTAGAAACACGCAACTTAGAACTGGCATAACTTAGAAGATTCTATTTTGTGTGTTTCTAAATTATGTTTTTCTAAGTTGTGTGTTTCTAAGTTGTGACAGCACCCCAGGAAGTTGCCGCACCTTCCTCTATGACCGTGGTCCGCGCTGTGTGTTTGCGGCAGGCCAGCTACCGGCGGCAGTGCACCACGGGAAGAAAGGGGGCGGGGCCACGCGGCTATTGGGCGCCCCGCGGTTGGCAGCCCTGCTGGCGTGCGTCGCCGCGCTGGTCAGGTGACCCGCGGTCGCAGTGCCGGCAACCTCGCGCGCGCGGAAGCCGTCCACCGCCATCTTGTTCTCGTCCAGCCAGCTGGGAACCCACCAACACGTCCGAACAAGTCCGCTTTCGTGCAACATCGGATTACATTTTATTGTTTAAAAGTTAATCTGTTGTTTAGGTTCGTTTAATGACACTTAAGATGCTCTAAAACCATAGGTATAATATATATTGATTCTCTCGAAATTGTGTTTTTTTTTTATTCCAACCGCGAAGTTGTACGAGTGAGCGTGAACTTCGGACATGTTCAAGAATGTTCGGGATCCCATCGGAGGGTCTTCAAACGCGCAATGCGTGAAACGAGCTGGCTCTTCAGTACGGATTTTGTGAACCCACCCGACTTTCAATTTTTGCACTAGGTACCCCTGCTGTGACAACTCAAGAGAAAAGGACGTTCCGTGGTTCAGCGAAAGACAAGTTTAAGTGCACATTTTATAAGTAACTACCTAAGATTTTTTTTTCCGAACAGTAGGTAGGCCCCTACTTTTTATCATATTTATGCACGTTTTTGTGTAGTTGGGAAATTACAAATACTGCTGTGCTGTGCTGTGTGTATGTGTGTGTGTGTATGTATATATATATATATATATATATATATATATATATATATATATATATATATATATAATGTGTAACATTTTAGATCTCGGTATTCAGCGTTTGGTAGAAGTAATTTCATGAATGCAAAGGAAGTTGCATGTAACGGAAATGTGTAACCACGGTGCCGCAATCTGTGGCGGATGGCGCGAAACATAGTTCACAAAGCCAAACGTAAACTTTACAGTATTAATATTGCAATGACTTTTGACAATATGGGCAGTGTTTTGATACTTGTCGAAAATCAGGTCCAAAGCAGGGGTTTCGTTTTTTTTTAAACCTTTTTTTCACTTTACTGCAGCCGTTTTGTAAAATATTTTAAAGTTTCTGTCTTTTAAATGGAATGATTCGATGTTTGACGTAGCTGTTCTGGCAGCGAATTCTAGCGGTGGATGCAGAAACTACGTGTAATTCGCGTCCAGAAATTTAGTTAAAAATACAATTAGCGTATATATTTATCACGCTCGGTAATATTTAATATTATTCTGCCTTAAATTTCGTGTCCGAGTCACTTATTATAAGTGTATTTGCAACTTAAGAACACATGGATTTGCTCGTTACCGAGATTAGATGTTACACATCCTTAGTGAGTACTTAAATACTCGCTTTTTTTTTGTTAAGGGCAATTGGGGGGTTACATTTATCAGGGAAAATTTGTTTTTTGTTCTTTTTCCAAGTTACACGTAACAACATTTTTGATAAGAAATGTCACAGAATATAAGAGGGAACAACCAACCATTTGAAGTGAGATACCCTCGAACTCACTAAACGATCTGGGGTTGGTGAGGATCAGGGAAATTATTTCGGATCTGGGGACCCGCTTGTTCTGCGTCCTGGCGCTGGTGAGTGTTGGTGGTCACACTATGATGCGCTGGTGAGTGTTGGTGGTCACACTATGATGCGCTGTTGAGTGTTGGTGGTCACACTATGATGCGCTGGTGAGTGTTGGTGGTCACACTATGATGCGCTGGTGAGTGTTGGTGGTCACACTATGATGCGCTGGTGAGTGTTTGTGGTCACACTATGATGCGCTGGTGAGTGTTGGTGGTCACACTATGATGCGCTGTTGAGTGTTGGTGGTCACACTATGATGCGCTGGTGAGTGTTGGTGGTCACACTATGATGCGCTGGTGAGTGTTGGTGGTCACACTATGATGCGCTGGTGAGTGTTGGTGGTCACACTATGATGCGCTGGTGAGTGTTGGTGGTCACACTATGATGCGCTGGTGAGTGTTAGTGGTCACACTATGATGCGCTGGTGAGTGTTGGTGGTCACACTATGATGCGCTGTTGAGTGTTGGTGGTCACACTATTATGCGCTGGTGAGTGTTGGTGGTCACACTATGATGCGCTGGTGAGTGTTGGTGGTCACACTATGGCTGTATCCGAATACCTAGGGATGTATCCTTTATGTTCACGTCCCTACATCCCTAAACAAATGCACCCACAGTTTAATGGATGCATTCTAAAGTATGTACGATATCCGAATAGTTATACAGCTAGCACTACCTGTTGGTTTGTCATTGTACTAATGTGGATTGGCATTTTATATTCATGACATCTAAGGTGGGCCAGTAAAACGTAAATGAACATTCAAAATTGTAAACAATTTCGGATGATTTCAATTATCGTTGGGAATTGAAATATGGAAGAAAATTTGAATCGGGGACTTGTTGTTCCTACATATCAAATTAATTTACTGTTTATGTGAATTATGTAATCATATACTTATGGTATAAATATTTATAAATACTATAGTTACATTTCACGTGTTTATCTTCTAGTTCAAAATCCATTTTGATTAACTGTCTCGTATCACACGTTCGCTCTTTAAGGGTTATGTTCACAATAACAAAGCTAAGGGATGTATGTACGTATAAGTGGATGCGAGAGTCGCATCCCTAAAAACCTCGAACTAGTGGACGCATGAGAGGATGCATCGACTTCCCTTGCGAGAATTTGGATAAAACTCAAAGATGGCCGCGTCCATTACGATACACTATCTATGGATCCCTTAGCTAAGGGATCCATTAGGCCACTATTCGGATACAGCTTATGATGCGGCATGCCTTGACGTGTTCGGCCAAATACGAGGGACTCTCTCATTAAATTTGATGAGTTTCACACCTTCGTGTCCCCCCGCTTCTGCTTTCAGCACATGTATTCAGCAACCACAAGAAAATAAGGAAAGCAGTTATTAAACATCGCCTAAATACTGCACGTTTATGATTTCTACCTTCGTGATTTTTCTAAGGGCTTGTCAGTAAAAAAAAATAAAGTCTTTAAGTATTGACAGAAGTTCTGAAAGTTTTCTATCATAAAGCATATGCATATCCGTCAGAATATTATCCTATCCATTAAAATTTATTTATAGTAAACAATTGAAATTCTAAGGATTAAGGAAAAAGGTTTTGTTATTGATTATTATTAGTTATGAATGATTAAATATCATGTGTTGAATGTAGTGTTATGTAATTTTTTTATGTAACCTTAAAATCCTTAAGTCCATATATACTTATAGCCTATATATGTAATGCTATTGTCATTATATTTTTTTAATGTGGCCCATATAAAATTTGGTGAATTATATTATTTATTTTATTTAAACATTGTTGACAATAATTGAGGTTTGATCTCTGATGTCCGCACTGTGTGTACATATTACTTTGATCTTCCCTGCTTGTTGTAATGTTTCAAATTTAAACTTTAATTAAACGTATTTAAGAAGTTCCAATTGAAAGCAGTAGTTTCTTTGAAAACAACTAGTCTGTTTCTGCTTTGTTTGCATTCTTTTGTCTTTTTATGTTCGCTTTTTATTTACCTTACATGAAAATGACTAACTATAGAGATTAACATTGTACAGTAATGCACACATTTAATACAACTACAAAATTTTATATAAGAAATCTTATTTGAAAGTAGCATACCAAAATACGCAATCATGATTTCAAAAGTTTTTAGGCCATAAATCTGCTTATGACATTTGAAATTAAAAAAATTGTTTAAACTTATAATATTATTTATTCAAATAATTGAAGTTAAAAGTTAACTGTATGGAATTTATTTTGGCAATGGCAACAACTTAAATAACACTATCAAATATACACTATTTAACACCAAAGAAAAAAAATTATAATTTTTATCGATAAAAATAATGAAAAAGAATTTAAAAAATGTTGAAAGAAATGAAAAATTTTGGTTCTTATCTTTCCCCCATAAATAATATGCTTAAACTATTCCATTTTTATAAGTGTTATTTTTCTACAATAAATGAGTGTAGGAAAATAAATCCTGTAAAAAATTTTTTTATCAGCTTTAAAGTAAAAAGTAAAATATATTATAAAAATTATAAAAATCTAATTTGAAATTTTTAATGCCACGAAGCCATAATTAGCTATTAATGGTTATTTGGCACCAACTTAAAAAAACTTTCTCTCGCCACAAGAGACTTATAGCTTATGGCCGCTGAGGATACGGTCAGAAAAAAGCGCGCAGAGATTTATACTATTATAGGATTTTCCGCGGTACGTTAACCACCCGTACGGTACATTGGAGCCTTGGAATCTCTTTTAATTTCAACCGGCCGAACACTGATCGTCCTTTTTTTTTTATACGGCCTTGAGATTCTCCTATTGCCGCTCCGACAAATTAGAGCGAAATTCCCTCCCCTCGCCGCTCTCCCAGGCCAACACCTAGTGGCGGATAACGAGCGAGATTTATGAACGCATCCGCCTCGTACTGGCGGGTGTGTGCTTTATGAAAGCGCTCCGCGATTGATATGAGTCTGTAGCGCGGGTTGCGTCGGTCGCGAAGGGAAGGGGCTGTTCCCCCCGTCCACACATGTGCTGTGTAAGTGAAAACAAGAGGAGGAGAGAGAAAGAGAGAACTGGAGGGAGAAGGATGGAGACAGAACGATGAATGCTATAGTGCGTCTCACCCTTTGTTGGCAGTGTGCATTTGAAATGGCCATTGAGTCTCTCTTTCTGCTGTTAGCTCTGTTCTTGTTACGGTGTGCTCTGTTGCCAGATATAAGTGATAGAGCAAATAAGTTTTAGACACAACTTTGTAATTTAATGAAATTTTTTTATGAAACTTTTTTTTTGTAAAGTAAAAAATTGTAATGAAAATTTTGTAGATAAATTTTCTTGTTGAATTTCTTTAATAATATCATCTGATAATATTCAATCTTAATTTCTAAAGAGTCGTAATTGAAAGATGTTATCTTGGCAACTGTTTTGTTGAAATGTTTTTTTATATAATTTAATATTTTAAATAATTGTTCCTTTTAACCATAGCACACAATTTAATAGGGATGGACTGCTTCCTATAGTTTTTCTGTGAAATAAAAATTAATATTAATAATTTAATTATTTTCTTATAATTAATACAACTGTAACAATACTGTCAGTAGACACTATTATATGGTCTTAGGAAAGGCAACATATAGTACTTAGGCTATAATAAAAAAAGGTTTGTGTACCTATGTACGCGTGTTATAAGTAATAATTATTTTTTATTTAACACAGTGAACCATTTTCTAATTTACTGTAACAAAAATAAATTAAAAACTACTCAGTATTCGATATTAAAATAAGCATGATAAAAAAATTCTTTATTTAATCAAATAAAATAATAAAGGTACATTTTAATTAACAATGATGATCAATATATAATTTCTTAATGTTTATTTTAATTTATTAATTTAAATTATTTATTAAATAATAATATAAAATTTCTTAATTAATCTTAAAAAAAATTGTACATAGGGGAACCTAAGCTTATTTACATAAATAAACTTTAAAATAAACTTGGAAAATATTATAAATACATTATCTATCACTAATATCGACAATAAATAAATGTTTACAATTATATGTACGGTACCAGTATTCAAAATAAATAACAGAATTTCTGAACAAGACTACATGTAGTTCCACACACGCCGCTAGAATTCGCTACCGTAGCAGCTACGTGGACTATCGAATACCTAATTCGATTTGCAGAGCGAAAGATTAAACTAAATAATGAATCGTCTCCGATAAAATCGGAAAAGACTTGAAAAACCACCTCTTCTCTGCTTGAATCTGTTATTTGACAAGGAATTGTATTAAAATACTGCCCACTTTGTTAATACTAATTTAAAAATTAATACTTTATAGTTTCCGCACATGTTATATATCTATAAATTATTAATTATTAAAGGATAGTTTTACCATTATAATTTTTTATTTCCTGTACGAAATAGAAATTAATTACCTAACAAATGTGATGAATTTAATATTACTTTAAGTAAAATGATATAAATCAGGCCTACCTAGTATGAAATAAATCAATGAACTGAGCTATGCATTTAATAATATTACAGAAATACGATAAAGAAATAAAATGTGTTCATATAAGGTAGGTGTACCCCAAGGTGGCCCTCTGTGAGATTTTTATAGTAACTGTAAGAAGAAACGCTAGATGTCTCTGGCTTCTTGTACGGTGTCCCGATCTAGCGTAGACATCAAGAAACGAAACGCGCGAGACGAGATTTAGCCGAGCTACGACGCCATTAGTTTAGACGTGAAGTGCGAAGGCAGTATGTTATTATTTATGATCGCATAGAAGAAAGCAAAAAAAGTAAGTAAACATTCAAAGCAAATAAATATACCTATGTATTTTCGGAAAGTCTGACACGTGGGCTTTTGACAGTATAGAGTATGTTTAGAAATTTTGTAAATAATTTTCGTAAGAGTGAAAATTGTGTGACAAAGTGTGGTTTTCTGCTAGGTTCCTAAAGTGGCCCGCGGGCCACCTTGAGTACCTAGTGGGCCACCTTGGGAACATCATTATTCAAGTAACAATGTAAATAAGTTATTTAATGCAGTTACATGAATTATGCTATAGCAAGTTAATTTTTTAGTAACATGTAATTTTTTTAATATTTTCAAGATTCTTGAATAAACATTTATTATAAATTAAATTTACTAAAATAAAATATATATTACTTTTGCTTCATATGTGGTAACTGTTTGTGGGTATAAAAATCATTTAGAACCACCAACTAAACATTAAAAGTATAATATAAAAGACTGAAATATGAGATAAAACAGGCCCAAGTCCCACAAAAAATTACTCAGATATGGAAACAATACAATATGTCTGGTGCTAACTAAAAATATTATTAAGATTACATGTGCCAATAAATATATTGAAGTTACGCATTCAACACAAAGCTTGGAGAGTGTACACAAATAACATTAATTTTAAACAAATGTTGTATGCTGTAGTGGTTTAGTGGTCAAGATGATAGCTTCCCACCAAGGCGATTCGGGTTCGATCCCCACCGAGGTTAACAGATTGTCGCATGTGGGAACCATGCTGGGACGATGCCATAAGTTGTCTGTTTCTCTCGTTTCTCCCGCCCTTCGTTTCCGGTGCCACTCCATGTCACTCCTTATCGGCTCTCAAAACCTTAGCTGTTAGGGCCGCCCAAATATCTTCACTCACTGAAACAATTTTTCCTTGTAATTGCTGAATTACGCCCATGTTTACTTCTAATTAATGTTATAATAATGTTTGATGTTTATTATGGTCTGTATGAGTATTAAGTATTACATTTATGTTTATGTTTTAAATCAATATGTCCAAAAAATTAGGCAAATGGACTCAAAAACAGCTAACTCAAGCTATGGAAGCTGTTTTGAAAGACAAAATGGCAGCTGAATGTTTTGGTGTACCAAGAAGGACCCTCAGGAACCATCTAGCATCTGGTAATCCTAACAATAATACAGGTAGGCCAACAGTTCTGTCAGTAGATCAAGAGCTAGAGCTTTGTTCGAGAATTAATAGACTTGCAGATGTTGGAATGCCTTTAACACCCAAAGTGCTTAAGCGAACAGTGTACAATTTTTGTTCCTTGAACAACATTGAACACCCCTTCAACAAACTAGCGGGCTCAGCTGGTTGGAAATGGCTTACGTTGTTCCTAAGCAGGCAGCCTGACATCGCCAAAAGAAAATCTCAACATTTGAATCCAGCAAGGGCACAGAAACTAAACAGATACATAGTTAACGATCACTTTGAAAAACTGAAGAATGTCATTATCGAATTAGATTTAATGCAGAAGCCTCAATGCATTTACAATATTGACGAAAAGGGAAATAGACTTTGTTTACACAAATCTCAGGTAGTATTGGCTCGAAAAGGGTCAAGACGCGTACATAACATTGCACCAGAACACGGTGAAAATGTTACCATAGTATCATGTGGTAATGCTTTGGGACATGTTATCCCCCCCGTAATCCTCTACAAAGACCTGAATGGTGTAATGACTTACCACATGGTAACAAAGTTTTTATGACCCCGAAAGGTTCTATGAACGTACAGACCTTTGTTATGTGGCTGTCTCACTTTGCAGAATACAAAACCCCTGGACGCGCTCTTTTGATTTTTGATGGCGCCTCTTCACATTTGGATGCAAAATTGTGCATGCGGCAAATTCTTATGACATTACATTATTTTGTTTGCCCAGTAATACAACGCATGAACTTCAACCAATGGATAAAAGTGTTTTCAAATCCTATGAAGTTCATTGGGATAATGAAGTCATGTTGCTGTGGACACAGCATGCATGTAGTTCAACTAAAAACGTTGAACAAGCTAGTGCTGACCGGAGGATAAGAAGAAGTCAATTTGGGAAGCTTTTTTCACGAGCATGGGCCAAGTCTGCGACACCAGCTAATGTCTCCGCAGGTTTTAAGGCAACTGGTATCTACCCGATCGACCCTTCAGTGATTCCAGATGAAGCTATTGCACCTAGCCAACTTACTCACAGACCTGAAGATAACATGGTGGAAGTCACCCATGAACTGCAAAAACAAACGGATGGCCCAAATCAGAAAATGTTGAGCTGAAACAAAATTCAGATAGTGACAGTTCAATTGGCAATGCTTTTTCTATTCATGACTCAACCTCATGATTTAGTTATCACTTATTCTGAAACAGATGTTATTCCAAGTGCAACATCGCCCACACTGTCTGATATCCTCCATACGCCTGAAGCTCCTAAGAAGAAAAGTGTAAAACCAAGAAAAAAAGCTATCAACTATCGTGCTCAGAAGGTTGTGTTAAGTCTGTTTCAACCAAAAACGCAAATCGGGAGTACAGAAGACTCAAGGTTCAAACGAAACATTGCAGGAAAAGAACTGAAACGTCAAAAGTCTACAGCAGGAAATCACCCCAAAAAAACAAGAAAGGAAAAAAATAACGTGGGACAGAAAAAACAGGAAACAGTGCCATTTGAAGTTCGTCCAGGTACCAGTGGGTTACAGGCAACAAAACAAGTCAAAGACAGTTGGTATTGTCATATATGTAAAGTGGATAGAATCGGTGACATGCGCCTATGTAACCGATGCATGAGATATGTTCATGAGGACTGTGAAGGCATAACAAGCAAACACAAAGTGCCAAACTTCATGTGCTCATTTTGCCAAGAGGTTCTGATTAATTTTTAAAACTATGTTTCAAGGACTTTTGTGGATGTTTCTTCAACTTAACACACCTTATTAATAAGTATTCAGAGGACAAGTTGACAATTTACCAGCAAGTTTTTTCTTACATGTTGGAATGCCTTATTCTTATGTATTTTCCTCTCATTTTGTACTGTGAGTTTTTCAATTTTTTTTATAGATTTTGACGACTTACCTTGTTTATTCACACTTATTAGGTATGTTTTATTAGTGTATTTCAAAATAACATGCCATTTTTTCCATATCTTTTTGAAAATTGTAAAATTATGCATATGGGCCACCTTAGGTACAATCGGTGGGCCACCTTAGGTTCACGCTGTTCCAAAGGTGGCCCAAACGCAATATTTTCCAAAAAATTAAAAAAATATATTTAAATATAAAAATTTTCAATTCATAGTGTTTGCTTGTAATTGCATATGGTTCAATGTTTTAAGTCATAAAATGACGATATTCTATCTTGCACAAGACATTTTTAAAAAATTATCAAAGCTTAACTATGGCCACCTTTGGTACACCTACCTTATGTTTTTTTTAAACAAAATTTCTATAATTCTTCCAATTTGTAATTTTAAAAAACAGTAAAAAAAAATTGTCACTGCCGAATTTAAAACCCCCCTGAGCTATGAGGCTTGACGATAGATTGTGTGGAGAATATTGTCGGCTTACTTCTAAAACCTCGTAAGTCCAGATTTTCCCAGTTTTATATTCCGGATGTATTTAGTGAATTTTTTTCATTTTTTCATAGTGCACATGCTGATATAATTTGTAAATAATAATGTAATTTACATAATTGTTGTAATACCAGTATGCATTAGGTTTTTAAAACTTCAAACTACTCTTTCTTTATGACTATTTTAATTAACAAATATATTCCAGGGGTAGTTTCACTATCATAAAGTTTTATTTTGCACACCAATACGTTCGGTATGTCCCCTATTTTTTTTATGTAAGTGACTATACATGAGTTTATGTTCATACACCCGGGTCCGCACCGTCAGGGGCGATTGCGTCCCTGGCCATCAAATTCCAGTCCCGGAGAAGACAACAAAGCGAACCTCGAGTCCAAGTGCCCAACCCCCGCATGGTAGAATCTTTCTACTCTGGCCAACTCTTCATCCAGACCATCCTCTGTCTCCTGTACTGTCCTACATTTAATGCATGCAAACTTGCACCCCGCATGACAGTGCCCAGGGTTTTTTCCTGTGTCTATGCAGGTTTTACCTGGACCCAACTTAACTAGTTGTTTAGACTAGAGATAAGAGTGAGGGGAGTTAGTCATGGCAACAATTGCTGCCACGGCTGGCCAATCCCCTCCTAGCACATGATGCATGCGACCCTCTCCCTGCGTGGCTAATCCCAGCATGACTAAGCGTATAGGCTTCGGCCTGAGACGCACTTAGGTCCCTCCGTAACCCGGACCCCTCCCAAACACATTAGGTTAGGAAAAAAAAACCGGGTCCACCATCTTCCTGTGAAAATTTCTTTGCACAGCTCCCGCGCATCGCAAAAATTCATCCTCCAATATGTTTTTCCACAACGCACCTAAAGACATAGGGGAGGAAGGGGCAAGTTGACGAGTGGGGCAAGACGACGAATGACTTAGTTCCACGTCATGTTATTAGATAGCACCACCTAACAGACACTACTAGCGCTCCACACTGGTGGGCACTAAAGAATCGCACAGTGAAGCCGCTGCCACCATTTAGTTGTTTGTTAGATGATGTTCGTACATTTGGTCTGACGTATTGTAATTTTCAAGAACTTCGAAGTAATATCTCATGGACAAACAGGTAAGATATTTGGTTATTCAATGCCACACATTATTACCTCAGACAATATACTTTTCTTAACCACTATATATTGTTAACCTTTTATATTTTTTCCTAGCGAAAAAATCCAATACTAATAACATTGCTGATCGGGGCAAGTTGACTGGGGCAAGATGACGACTCGTCATCTTGCCCCAAGTGCTTTTTTACAGTTGTTTTTTAATTGTTCATGCCCTACAGGCTTTCATTAAACAAAAATTCTAAATAAAAAGTATTTAGCCTACCTAATTGTATTTTATTCCTAGGAAATGCCTTTTCATGGTGGAAGATTTCGAGAAGTTTTCACTGAAGAGCAGCTAGAATATTTAAGGAACTACTCGACAGCAATAGATAACATGTTTTTTTTTGGGATGACAAAGCAGCAATGTAGAAAACTTGTGTTTTACTTTGCAGAATATAGTGGAATTTCGCATCCGTTCAATGTGGAGACCAGGATGGCAGGTGAGGATTGGTTGGCTAGTTTTATGAAAAAATGTAAGTTCAGTTTTCGGAGACCAGAGGAAACATCCATTGCCAGAGCAATGGGCTTTAACAAGCCAAATGTTGACAAGTTTTTCTTAATTTTGAAATAAGTGCGGGAAAAACATATATTTCCAGCTTCTGCCATTTACAATGCAGATGAATCTGCACTTTCCACTGTATCTAATAGGCTACCAAAGGTTATTTCACCCACAGGAAGTATGAGTGTTTCCAAGATCGTTTCGGCAGAGAGAGGAAGAAATGTTACTATTATTTGTTGCATTAATGCTTGCGGATATTACCTGCCCCCTTTTTTTGGTTTTCGCAAGAAAACGGATGCGACCTGAACTTGTGGAAAGAGCCCCTCCGGGAACCGTTGGACATTGCAGTGATAATGGTTGGAGCAATGGAGAAATATTTGTGTTGTTTTTGAAACATTTCGAACTACATGTGAAACCAACCAGTGAATTTCACGTGCTGTTGCTTGTTGACAACCATAAAACACACGTAACACTGGAGGCTATAAACTTTTGCCGGGAAAATCACATCGTTATGGTCGGATTTCCACCCCACACTACCCATCGTCTTCAAATGCTGGATGTTTCCTTTTTTGGCCCATTAAAAACCATAACTGACAAAAAAAATTGGTGAGCTACTAAGCACTGCTTATTTAAAAGCAGCTACAGTCGGTAATGCAGTCAATGGGTTCCGAGAATGTGGAATCGAGCCTTATGATCCCCTTGTGTTTGCTGAGCATGACTTAGCTGCAGCGAACCCCACCGATCATGATCTTGCGATGGAAAAAGCAGATAATGAACATCAGGCAGAGAAAACTGAAGAACCAGGACCTTCAAGAAATGCTACTTCCATTGAGCCAGGACCATTAAGAAATGCTACTGCCATTGAGCCAGGACCTTCAAGAAATGACATTTCCATTAAACCAGGATCTTCAAGAAATATTTCTCCGATTGAGCCAGGACCTTCAATAAATACTTCTCCCGCAGCTTCCATTGAGCCAGGACCTTCAAGAAATTCTACTCCCGTTGAGCCAGGACTTTCAAGAAATGCTACTATCATTAAGATAGGGCCTATAAGAAATGCTACTCCTGTTGAGCCAAAACTGTGCCGAAGTGTTTTCGATTTCAAACCATTGCCTAAAGAAAGATCATATGTGAGAAAAAGGATAAGTCATAAGCAATGTGCAAGTGTCATCACAAGCTCACCCATGAAAGCGATGCTGGTTCAGAGAAAAGCTCAGAGGATAGAACAAGAACGTTTGAAGCAATAAAGACATGAGTCTCGAGATGCAAAAAAAGGAACTGTTACTAAGAAACTGAAGTTCGATTCTCGAGAAAAATCCAAGAAGCTCCAACTTTCGCCAGGCATGACTTCAGCTCAAATATCCGAAGTGCAGTGTCTTGTGTGTGATGAGATTTATGTCCACCCTCCATCAGAAGATTGGATCGAGTGTTGCAAATGCCACATATGGTGGCATGAGGACTGCTCGAACTTTGAAGGAGGAAAATTTGTTTGCGATTATTGTTTATAAAAACACCAACTCTGAATTAGTTATGTAAGTTAACTATTAATTGTAATTTTCAACAAACCAAGCCTTTAATAATATGCCATATATGTAAAAAAAGCATGTAACAATGTTAAATTAGTTAATTTACATTAGTTTGCATTCTAAGAATAAATATGTTTAAACTTGTGCAGAAATGTCATCTTACCCCGTAGTCAAAGTCATCTTGCCCCGGTAACGGGGCAAGATGGCACATTTGCATTATATTTTTAAAAGGGCAGAATTTTGGAGATATTTATAGAAATATAGATTTTTCCATGTAGTTACACCACGACAAAAGACTATTCTAATCGTGTGTGGAAAGAAGGAAATCGTATTTCCAAAATTAAAATTATAATAAATGACGAACTCTTAACATCGCCAACTTTCCCCGTCCTCCCCTACAACTTTCGAAATGTTAAAACTCATAAATTAAATGTGTACAAGAATAGTGTGTTCAATGTTAACAAGCCGGGTTATATATCAGTCTAACAGTGGGTGACATTCACTCTGTACTGCAACCTAAGCGTGGGACAGACTATATATGCAGAGGGAATGAAAATGGAATAGGTGGAGGTGGTAGATATTTGTTTGCCACGACAACGGCCCGAGACCATCCATCACAAGTGCGGCGGGTTCTGCTGCGAAACGTCAAGTGTTATTCTTTTTTCCAGCGGTGTGATAAGAGGAACCGTGAAACAGCAAAGAGTATTCTGAAGGGGGGGGGGGAGGGAAGGGAATTGTTTGCGAGGTTGGACAGAGACGGCTGTGACGTGTTTATGGTCCGGGCAAACGATGCATATTCATAGCGAGGATAGGGCGAGGGAATGACCAAAAATTCTCCTCCTTTCTCTTTCCCAGCAGGCGATGTTGAAAACCCAGGTACCGGGGGATAAATAATAATGGAATAAAATTACTTTCTTCCCTCTCTTTCCAAATTTATATTTCCAACTATTTTTTTTATATCAAGTGGTTTCCGGCCACCGATATCGGAAGATTTGCTCGCTGATGTGGGATTCCGCTTGGTTGGAAAAAAATCGTTGGCGATGACTTTACGAAGATAGCGTCCCATCGGCCATGTTGGATCTCCTGCTATTCTTTCAGCGTCTCGATTTGCATTCCCTCCGCCCAAAGGACATGGAGATTGAAAAAAAAAAAACTCGTTGAATTCCGGAATCTGCTACTCTTAGATTAAAATCACGATTCACTCTCGCTTTTTTTTTTGTGAAATCATTCAAAATATTTATTTGTATTTACACTTATTACCGCAAAGTCTAAAGCTCTTTAAACGAATGTGCGATTAAATTGTTAGTAAAAAGAGTAAAACAGTTAAACTGTTCACTCTAAAAAAAACATAGGTTTTATTTATTGTAAAAACCAAATTAATTGGGGGAAAAACTAATTTAATTTGCTTCATTCTTCATATATTGCACAATTTCTGTTGGTAGATTTCTCATGTGCCTAAATGCTTTAAGTTCGAATTTTATTTAGCGAGAAATCCTGTATTTGGCCTTTTCTTTATTACATATTATTTCAGTAAAAATTTTATCACCTTACATACTCAAAGATATACTGTTTTGGCGAAATAAGTATAGAGATATATTTTTGTGACATATTTATTGATTTAGTCTTTTTTTTTTAAGAACAAACAAAATTTATAGAAATTAAAACAATAACACCGACTTTTAATGTTTTAAAAATGAAATTAGCTTCAAAGTAAAACCCAAATATAGTATTCAAACAATGGAGGTTTTTTGACTTAATAATTGCCTAAACTTTGAAATTAATTTTTATCTAGATTAGTGATGCTATCATGGAGAGCCAGTTAAATATATATATAATAAAATATATATTTAAATAATTTGAGGGCCAGACACATATGAATTAATATTAAATTCCATACGACAATTTTTTATGTTGTATTATTTTATAGATTAATAAGTAAATGTAATAATACATATGTGGCATGTGATGAAGAAAAAAAAACTTTTAAAAATAGTATTTGTAAAAATAAGAAATAAACACATCTTAGAACAAGCACCATAAAAAAAACAGTTATCTCAATGAAAATTTTAAATTATATTTTTTTGGGTTAGATTATTGTAACTTTCGAACATTGTCTGCTTAGAACGTATTCTACGTAGGTACTCATATATGCACACAAATACTGCTAGTACATGAGAGTACACCTGACTATATTTATTCGTTGGAAGAGTCCTTAAGCGGGCCTTAGCTGCTACAATATATCTCATACCATTAGTCTTCAATCATCTGGATCAAAGGTGGCTAACCGATGGCTGCAGGCAATTATCTACCTAACAAGCACTAGGCAGTGTTCACACAGCACAAACAGAAATGACTAACTTGCCAACTAAAATAGTTTAAATCAAATAAGAAAAATCTTCTTGCAAAAATAAAATAACGCTTTATAATTCATCAGTATCTTAGCCTGCGACTTACGCTGATAACTCGGTCTTTGAAGTTGGATTCTTAGTTTAGCCGTTCGCAGATTTCATTAGGCAATTCGAAATCCCAGATATAATTTGGCACGTGCTTGAAAACATCCATTATAAGTCATTGAAGTGGTCGGTGCGCGTCACTTGAACTTCGCACCGCGCGGCGGACTTCGGCGCTCCTTCCCTTCCTACCTTCCACCCCCTCTCTGCGTCCAGTGCTGTGTTTTGTCTTCCCCTCGTGAGGTGTCCGCGCATGCGCGTGGCGCCCTCTTGCTTAATTAAAACTAGGTGTAATGCCTTGAAGGCTCTTCTTGTTCGTTAGCAGTCAGTCGGTGCTGGTCGTGAATTAAGCATGTAGTCTGATACTTGCTTTAGAGAGAGTGTGTGACAGCGGGGAGAATGCACGTAAGTGTTGTAAGGTGGTGACCCTTACAGTAATGTAAACGGTACTTGGTAATAGCTGCACTATAAATTCTCATTTCGGCCGTCACCGTCTAAATTCTATTTGGCACTTATTGTTTTCCTTGATCGTTTTTGTATTAATACCATGCATAGTTTGTTTGACGTTTCTCCCCGTCTGGTCTACAGTCTTCGTTAGGACTTGTTTTTTACGTAATGTATTTAATGTATTAATTTGTGAATTTTCCTTTTATATTCATGCTTTATCATGCTTTACAGTAAGCTTATACCGCCTAGTGTAGGTTAGGCCGCGGTCGCCTGCATGTTCATTTGACGTTTTTGTATTCTCTAATGAGGCATGTTAGTGTTCATTATCCTTGTGTGTAAGCGTTAATACTTAATTGTAAAATTTCTTTCAAGTATTTATCAAGTTAATATTATGTATTCAATCAAGCATTTAATCCTAAAGAAAATATAGATATGCGTTCACGTATTTTGCCGTGGCATGTGTACTAGCACTATCAGTATTAAGCAAGTATTAATTATATGTGAAAGAATTATGTATTTGTATGATAACCACGTGAGGCCTTTGCCCATGATTAAACGAACTAAGTTAATGTAACTATTTGCTACTTCAACCTTTGCATCCATCCTTGGCTATAATTGTTAGATTACCTCTTTGAACACAATTTACTCAGCATAATTTATTCAGTATTTTTAAGGATTGTGTTACACGCAGTTGAAGGTTCACGTGAATGTACTTCACCTGTTTACACTTTCCCATGAAGCTCATGGAAGCCTTCATCATAACAAGATGGTATTTACATAAAAACTGAACAGACAATAAACCTACCAGATACAGTAGGCATGCAATATTTCATTTATTTTTTATTATTTATTCTACTTGGTAGGTTTGCTTTTTGAATCCAAGAACCTCTCAGTGGCAGTCTGTAAAGTTTATAAAAAAAGAAGAAAAAAAAGAATCAAAACTTAGACAGTGCAGCTAATGACCCCGAATAAAACATATTACAACACAGATGAAATGCTGCTAATTTCTTGGTTATCGCTCTAAAATAACATTAAAACTTAATTTAGAGTTTTATTTATCTTGTTTCAAACAAATAAGTAGCATATTATTAAAATTTAAAAAAAAAATGTTGCTCTTGTTAGATATTCGGCTATGTTGCTGAGATGCAAAGATTCATACGAACTCTAGCATCGTTCGAATTTTTTACTAAGCCAATTTTAATGTGCTTGTTTTTTTAGTAACCTATATGTGATTTGCTTACTTCGCTGATAACAAGGGCTTACGGCCGTACATTCACATGTCGAAATAACAACGGTCCAATCATTGTATCACTGCAGAAGTTTGCTACCGAATATATGCTACCTGTATTTCCCGTGTCATTAAGTGTTGTTAATGATCTTTCAAACAAAAAAATAAAATAAAATAAACATTCAGTAATTTTTTTAAAATTCAATATTAGTAATTCTGACCCATTGAATAATAAATCATGGCATAAAAATATTTTTATACAACTGTTAAGTTCATTATATGTTTCATGTATTTTATCACGCCGGTTTAAATTATATAAACGTAATAAAACATTTTACTATTGTGTGCCAAAAAGTGAAAGAAACAAAATTTTACTTCATAATTTATGTATCGATAAGAAAGTTCGTGCATAGTAACAACCTTACCCTAAATCTAGGCTCTCCCATTTATTGGACATTATTTTTCCTTTCATAAACGGTAAGACTCACCTGAGGGTTTGTCCATAAAATCATTGATTTTCACTCAAGATGTAGCCATTAATTTACTGAAGTGCAATGGAAAGTGAATCGCAGGAGCTTAGATTTGCTCACAAACGCGAGTTATTGCATACAAAGCGGAACTTCCGTGGTAGTTTTTTTTTTTTGCAAGGGAATGGGTATAAGGATTTCTTAACTGTTTTCTCAGAGCGTTCAGGACTGTTTTAAGTTTTCTTTTCGTAACATTTTGTTAGAAAGGGTTCAATTTCTGTTTCCGGGTCTGGTAGCACAACTTCTCCAATCGAGAGTTTCGGAGTGAGAAACTTCCCGTTCCGCCTCGCTTTGTTCGCTTCACGAGGTTCCCAGAGTGGGGGAAAGAAAGACCGTGAGAATCGAAGGCTGCTTTGAAAAATACCTCCCACGGCTGAGTCCGTATTGTCCCCTACATTTATAGCACTTCATGGTTGCGTTTAAAAGCATTATCCTTGAAAGTTGAGTTTTAGTTTAGAACTAGCTTTTACCCGCGGCTTCGCTCGCGTTATGTCCTTAAGTATCAAAGATCATTGCAAAGAAAATAAAATAATATGGTAATTTTTTTTTTATTGCGTGACTGGAATCATCAGTATTTAAAAATTCTAACATCCGATTTAGCTTAAAAAACTGAAAACATGCTTTATTGAAATATGTTTCACTATTAAAAAAAAATTAATCCTAACATTTTAAAAAGTTCAAAGTATTAACGTAGAAAAAAAATTAATTAATTAATATTCTTCACCAATTGTGTGATCCGATGCCTCGTTCCATTACATAGTCGAGGAGCATCTAGATTTCGTATAAGCGTAACTAGTAGGCCTACATTTAGTTTCATTTGAAGTTTATTTGAGGGTTCACCCGAAAGTTCAAGTGAATTATAAAACTCCGAAGGATATGAAGTGCTTTGTTCTGTATCCATGATTGTATCTATTGACAAATACTCAATTTCCCCTTGCACCTGTTTTAAAATATAAGTGTAGATTTTATTAACGATATAAATTTTTTGGCGCCAATATTGCTCTTGCGTACAACCACCGATCACTATTCAAATTTTGCTGCAAGTCCGGGAAAACTTGAGTAATTAGATCAACATCATTTTCACTAAATTACAAAATTCTCTTGAAAGTAAAATATAACCTTCAGTATCAATTTCCAAACAACAATCACCGAAGAAAATAGACACCTAACCTAAAAAAATTTAAAAAGCTTAAGTATTGCTTGGCGGTGACAGAAAAATAAAATTGAATAGTAAATTTACCGTCGGTATTATATTATTAAGTTAGCGAATTATTTAATTTACTTATTGAAACACCAGATGACGTTAAATGTCATTCAAATTACTCAAACTCGCAGTCAGACAATCATACATACAAATATCAATTTTTTTGGAAAAATATTTTTTTTTCAATAAAAAGTATCCTATGTAACTTATAATACCTCCAAGAAAATGTGTACAAAGTTTCATGATGATCGGTTAAGTAGTTTTCGCGTGAAAGCGTAACAAACAAACTTACATTCACATTTATAATATTAGTAGGGATGTTTAAAAAAACAAATACGTATAGCGAAAAATCTGCAAATTTGTTTATATTAAGAACCATGTAATACAATAATTGAAAGTCTTATAACTATATACTGACTTAAAAGACATTTTAATTGTATGTATTTTAGTTAGTTTTTTTTTTTTTAATTGAAAACCTTACATCACTATTTTAGCCAAATCCTAAGTATACCTATATGCTGGACGAAAAATAAAACATTCTTTCTCCGATATAATTTCATCTGTTCACAATTTGTTCTTATTTTTATTAAATATTGATTATATATGTGAAAATATGGTTAGAGATTTTTTTTCAAATTAAGGATTTTTTATTCTAGTTTTATTCATAGTATTCTCAACGTTTTACTTAAAATTAATAGTTAGCATAAGTTTAATTCACGAACTATTACACTTACAGGGCAAACTTAAAATAGTTGTGTTTTTACACTTTTTTTAAAGTGTTTACAGTAATGTTACTATTTGTGTCATACGTATAAATTTTAGGCATAGCTCATATAAACTCGCCAAATAACATGAAAACCGGTGCTTTAGAAATTTTATAACGATAAATTAAACAATTTCAAAAACTTAATAAATTAAAATTTTGTAACTGATAAATGAACACAAAGATTTTCCAACAAGATTTATTAAATTACTATTGTTTAAAATTTTTTGAATATAAAGTAATTGTGATTTCTAAAACTTTAAAATATTCAGTATCACGAGAGGTACACATTAAAATAAAAAAGAAAATTAAAAAAAATCCCTCTCGGCACAGCCTACAGGTGTAGGTAGAATACAAAGTAACTATTTTTTCTGGAAATGTTCTGGAAATTTCTCTTTAATTTTGGAACATTTTAACAACTTAATGAACATATCACTTGTGTTCTCCAATATGGTCAGTAGTATATAATAGTAAGTCCTAGACCAGGAGTAGGAGTAAGGTGCTGGTGCCGATGTCCGCCATCTTAGATAGTGACGTACGGCAGCCATCTTGGATGTCCTTGACCTTGATCTTAAAGAATTGCCAAAAATCACTCAAAATTTGCCAAAAATTTGCCAAACTCCACCATAATTTCCAGTTTTTTTCGAGGGAAAAATTTCGCTAAATATCTCAAAAAACAGGAAAAATTAAAAATTTCTCTATGCCCTAGAAAAAACTCCCGTTTGAACGAACATATCCCATTTTATTCCTGAAAAATGTTTACAACTTGAAAATTTCTAAAGGTGGCATAAGATTCCTAAAAGCAAGCTGCCCTATGCCGCTGATATCAGAACCTTCACCTCAAAGCCATCATTGCAAATTTCATTAAGACTGCCATCTCGAAAATCCGTATTATTATTATTATAGAAAATTGGAAAAATTTTTAAATTAATAAAAATTGTATATATTAAAATTTTAATTAAAAAAAATTGGTTGTCTGTAAAGTCGGTTTACGGACGATAGTTTAACGTTACAACGTCATAACAAAACATTGATGAAATGATTGCATACTTTTGTGAATAAAATTGAATCATTTTTTTTAATTATCACTATTTCGTATGAATACAAAGAAGGAGTGAAATGAAATCTTTAATTTAATTGATAAATTTACTTTTATTTGCACTCATTAATTCAAATATGTTTATTACTTTAACGAAGAGAGATTATTTTAACTATAACTTTTATATATGTTTGCTATTGAACTTCTTCCAATATGTGTTATTCTGTTAAGGATATGACGATAATAGGAAAAGTAGGAAACGAATGGGAGTGTTTCTAGTTTAATGTTCCTCGAAAAAGTCAAATCGATGGTTGTTCCAATCGAGTGGAAGAGAGGTAGATGCGGCGCAAGCGTACAATGAGCGTAACGGGACACAGCGTAACGGGACAATGTGCTTAACGGGACACTTTTTCGTGCTTGCAGTCGGCGTTCATCGATTTATTAGACGTTTTCACGTCAAAAACTTTCCATACTTTTGAAATTATGATGTAATGTTTGCCATCTTGTAAATTTTAATAACATTTTGATTAAAAACGCACTTATGTCCTAGAGCTTGGAGTCCTCAGTTAGAGCCCGGTGAGGATAAAATAAAAATGGGACAGATCCTTCCTTCACAGAGCACACCGAGATATTAATTTCCCACCACAAATGCCAAGGAATACATTGCATCAGCCAGTATGATGTCACGTCCGCCATCTTGTTTTCGTCTGCTGGAGGACGCCATATTGGGTCTGACATATAGTTTTAGTATGCTAGAGTGCGCTGCCGCCATATTTGTTTAACTTTTATCCATTATAGTGCAGGAATAATTTATTGCCAGGGCACCCATAATTTTAAAATCAGTCCGCCATCTTGCAAAATTGTATAAATCGTGAAAACAATTCTCCAAAAATCTTTTCTCGGCAGTGCAATTTCAATAAAATCCAAGGTTAACCATGGTAACGTAATTAAATTTTTTGTTGTATTTTTTGATGAAGACTTTTAAACATTTTTTTAAATATACCAGGTAAAAATTCTACATTCAGTTTAATAAACTGCATCTTTGATTTGAACATTTTCCTTTGGAGTAAGATTGAGTAAATAAACAAATTAAACTTTTAGATGAATATTTATTCATATATAATTGTACTAGCCACGCGCTTCTGTGGTTCACTCTAGTTAAGTGGAAAATAAATAAAAGAGAAAGAACAAAATTTGTTTTTGTAATTTGTTTTAAGTAGGTATACTTAAGATAAACAAAGTATATCTCTCTATGTCTCTTCATAAATTCCTTTATAAACCTTAATATATTTCTCTTTATATTTAAAAATCTGTCTCTCTATATATATGCCTCTATAAATCTCACTATAATTATCTATACGTATAAAAATCTTTCTAAACTCTTTATATCTGTCTATAACTCTATCTATATATATCTACATATTTCAAAAACATTTCTCTCCATATCACTCTATCCCTCTATACCTCTCTACATATCTATATTTATATCAATATTTCAATGTTTCTCCCAATATTTATTTTAAAAAAGTTGGTATTTTTGTCTTTAATGTATATAATATATTGTTACGGACACGAAATACCAGACCACGGCATTGGCGTCACGCGCCGTGTCATGTGCCGTCCACTGACACAAGGCATGCCACGCGCGCCTGGCCGGATTACAAGGGTCATCGCTACCTTCTTCCCCCTTTGCAAACTGCGCATCGTCCTGCCTCGGCGCTGTTATCTATCGCTGAGCGACCTTGAGAATTCCGCGGGCCGCTGCGCGGAGTGGCGTGAATGGGCGCGGCCTTTCTCGATGTTTCGGGCGTCGGGTCGGCCCGAGATGACGCGACTCGTCACAACCACTCTCGTTGGTTCGAGAAGGGCGCCCCCTAAGGTACTTAAGAGGGCGATAAAGGGCTTCATTTAGAGCTGTTTTAGTGGTCAATGCGATGGCAAGTAGAGGTCAAACCAGTTAATGCAGATGAATGAGATTTTTACGCATCATTGAGGAAAGGTTTAATGACTGATCCCAGTTGTCAGAATGTGGTCAATGTTGTTAATAATAAGCAAAATTAATTAGTAAAAAGGTTTATATTAGTGCAAATTTGACAACTTGCAGAAAATAAAGTAATCGGAATAACAAAAAAGTAAAAACTGAACGATTTACATGTAACATTATTTTATAGTATATGATATTTGGAAATAATTATCTTCATACAATTGCGAATTACTTGCAAACACGTAAGTTACTGCATATTCATGTTTGAACCGAAAATTCGCCACTTCACTGTTTGGAGATTGGACACTTTTATTCCATCCCTTCAGCAAGACCCGAGCGCTGTAGATAATCCTCGCCATTAGAGTGGTCGAGTTCCAGCTGTTATCTGCGCCTTGTTGAATGTGTGGAAGGGGTGTAGAGGGAGGTCTGGTTTTCGATAACACGTGTCTTGTCGGGTTACTCTGCATTTCTCTTGTCATTGCATTCGCTTCCACCTCATTTACATTATTCTTAGAGTATTCTTTGCACATATATATTTTATAGTACCCTTTATTTACAAATATTTAACTGGATTGTGGATGTACAATTAATAATTTTTAGTTGCTTTTAGGTTACTTGGCATACATCTTATTTTGAACCAAATAATAATACTTGTATAAAAATTAAATGAACTAAATATACCGTGGGATATTACTTTGCAAAGCATTTATTGGGGGATACGTTTTACAGATTTTGCAGTTCCAGCACTATAAGCACAGCACAAAATACGAATAACTACACAAAACTGTAAAGCTGATTTGTAAACAAAATACATAATTACAATAGTTTACCTCGCGGTTACATACAAATTGATAATATACATAAAAATATTACAAGTTTTCAAAGCTATCATGTTGTTTCATTATGTAGCGTATAAAAGTATCTCTTGTTTGTATCCCATTTAACACTAAAATGTATTTTATATATAGTGTATCACATACATAACACATGCATATTTCATGAATAGTAGTTACTGAAGTAAAAAGGTTTCTCCTTTATTACAAAATAAAATACACAATATAAACTATCCATAACGTAATTTCTTCTTGCTTTTAGCATTCTCAGATGTATTTTCTGCAATTGGCGTACTTTCTTCAGTCTTTGTGCTTTCCTTTAACCTTAAATCAAGGTAAAAGAACACATTTTTTTATAAATAACACTGCCTGAAGCCTTACACTGAAAACTACCCATGAATACTATAAATAATTTGTGTACTTATTTTCCTCTCTCTCCAATTTGCTAGATTTTTACCTCTATTCCGTTTTATTCGCACAGACAAATGCAATTTACCACGAGCATTACCTTTTACAAAACGTGCGTTTGTTTTCGCCATTTATAAATGAACATCCATTCATATATCCCGAGCTAACAAAGCGACAGCAAGGAAAACTAAATCCGACTGCCTCGTAGTGCCACCCCACCCCTTTCGGTCCTTATCGTGGGACTGAGAAGTGTCGCCTATCGCGAGGGACTCAGAGCAATATCGGTCTAACATACAATATCAGGCGCACATGTTACGCTTCAAGCAGCTGGAATTTCTAGTAGCTATTTATCCCACTCTTAAACAGCAACGCCGCCCTCTGCGACAGTTTGGAGACGGAATGCTGCGTGAGAGCCGCGATAGTTCCGAGTGAAGGGAAGTGCGACATCGGCGAAGAGGGTGAGAGACCCCCTGAGAGTGGCGCGACGAGGAGCGACGGGATCGAGAGAGTGCGACTGAGTGGCGCGAGACTGTGTGTGTGAACAGGCGCGAGGTAAGGGGCGAACCACTGTCGAGCCTAGCTCCAGTGAGGAGTGCGAACTGCGGTACTTGACAGACATCAAGTGACTTGCGAATAAACATTTTTAAGTGCCAGTGACTTGTGATCTGACCTTTTAAATACAATTATTTATTATTAATGTTAATATTGGTAATTAATAAAACTGTAATAAAATTCAATTGGGCTATCCCTTACGAACCCAGTTCTCCCCACACTATAAACCGTAACAATATTTTTGTACGCCTGAAAGTTTTTTTGGGAGATTTTCTTTCTTATAAGTTACGTACTTTTGAATTTTTATATTATATTCTTCTTTTGTGGTCACTTAATTTCTTGCTGATAAAATTATCTATAAATGCACAGATGCACTTTATAAATATTTTATTTTATCATTTGATACACACCTATCATTTGCATGATTTTAAAAGAAATTGAATTTTTAAAAAAATTTCGTATATATTAAAGTTGTTGTATTCATCATTTCTAACGGGTTCCTTAGGCGTCTTACAACTTCCTGATGTTATATGATCTAAGATTGCCACCAAAATAATATTTGCTTTGTGGTTTTAAGGTAAAAATATAATGTTAGTACATAATATAATTCGGGCTATCTTACTTCAGTCGAGGTGCCACATTTAAAGTTCGATGTTAAAGGTCAAGGTCATCCAAGACCATGGAATCTGAGATGGTGCCTAAAAATCTTCAATCCTCACCCTGGAACTCTGCGCTCGAACCTACCAATATAAACTACTATAGTGCTTCAGGTAAATGTGATTGTTATTTCAACTGCACCTATAAGTTGAGTGTTCCAGAGCACCATTACAAAACATAAATTCATCCTTGATACATGCCAGATATTAAATACCTTATCACATACACTATTTAGCTAATTAGAATTGAAATAGTGAGGTTGAAAGCACATAATTCAATAAAAAAAAGTTTCAAAATGTTGTAAAATGTATTAAAATAAATAACAACATGGTAAAGTAAAAAGTTCACGAACACAATAAAACTGTAGTTTCAAAACTAAACTTCGGCGTCGAAAGGCAGAGCACTCCGATTGAAGATGACTCGTTCCAGACGCCATTGTAATTCTCCTGTAAACAAATGAAACAGAAAAAATGTATCATGAACAACTTAAATTCGTCCAAGCGTTAAAAGAAAATTAATTACAGTTTTTTAAAAAGAATTAAGAACTTTCTAAATCAATGTGGTTGTGTCAATGTTGATCAAAGTTCTATACATTATACATACATTTACAAACTAAAACTATTTTTTAAAAATTTACTAATGAAAATTGTGAGAGTATATTACTTACATTAATTCTTATTTAATTTTTAAGTTTGTTATTGGAGATCTACACAGAAAATGTTTTAAGTGAGCATTTTGATAAAAAATAATGTATTCAAACTTAATCGCAAAGTTATGAAATAATTCGGAATACATTTTACTTTTTGAAATTTTTCATATAATGGGAAAAAAAAGAAACCTATATTATTTCCACAGTGAGAGTGTAACTTTTTGTGCTATGTAAGATGAATTAAATTAATCAATGAATTCTAATAAAACATTATTTATTAACATAGCACGATAAAAAAAACTGTAGTATTGTGTTTTAAAACTGAAAATTTATGGCTGGTGTCAACAAAGTAGAGGCCGATTGGAGAAGCACCGAAATTTATCGTGAGAAACTACATCCGTGCCACATAAACCTTGCTTAGTTTATCTTGTAAGCACTGCAAGACTACAACAAATTACAAGTTTATTTCACACTTGGAGATAAATATATATATATTTTTAATTTAGATAAGTTAATAGAGTAGGTATCATTTAGGAGTCTCCACTGAATTTTGTACATCTGGTTTTAAGTCGACGTTGTGTTATGATGCAATGACATGTATGTTCCAAACTTAAAGTGGTTCATCTTCAATTGTAACCGCAAGTACGTATGTAATATGTTTTATTTGAAGAGGTTTGGAGCCTCGTCTGTGCATCTACGTCATTGCTATGCAGCGACAATACAGCCCGGCTGCGACGCTAATAATACAATTTCCTAGCCAGTCACGTTCCGTTAGGCGTGGCTACGATATATCGATACAAGGGTTGAAACACGGATGAATTTCTATCGATATTTTAGTCCCGATATTTTTTTGATATCGATATTTTGTTCCGAAACATAGAATTCGAATAAAATAATATTTTTTTTTTCAAGTAGGAAAAACTATTTTATTATAATTATCTGTAAATAAATTTGGCAAAAAAATATAGCAAAATGGTTGACTGGAAGCTTAGGAAATAACAGATTATTATTTGTAAAGGAGGGAAAAAACGGGAAATATTAGAGTTCACAGTAGGGAATGTTACAGATTGTTAAGTTTGCCATCGTCCCGGTAACAGAGGCTGCGTTAGCGGGTGAGCCTAGTAGGGAAGTCGGCTGGTATACTGTTCGGTCTGGATGGGCGCCAGGCTAGCTTGCAGCTAGGCCACGATGGGTGTGGGTCGTCAGCCCCTGTGCAGCTCACTAGGCTCGCCGGCGGTGTAAAGTTCGCGTCCGGAAAACACTCACATATCTCACTATTCGCATCTCACGTCTCGCGGTCTCACGTCTCGCGGTCTCACGTCTCGCGGAGTCTCACAGGGTTACACTTCCGTCCTTGGTCGCGCGCGGGCGAAGACTGACTAGTGATGGTGACTGCGCGGAGGAGGGGTGTGAGGGTGCATTTCGCCAGCGGGGGCTGGTGCTGGCGAGGTGGGGACCGGGCTTTACTGCCCACGGAGGTACGATGTCAAATGCCCCCCCCCCCCTGGAGAAGACCGGTCTTACCCCGCGCTCTGGCCCTCGCTGCGTGTTTGCACCCTCCCTGCTGGCAGCAGGTCCAGGTGGGAGGCACCTGTGAGAGCTGCCGCTGGTAGGGTCTGCGCTCTGCTTCCCCCTGTGTCCCTCTTGGTGTACCTGGGGGCGGCGTCTCCAGATGAGGGCCCTTGGGATGTTTCCCATGTGGTATGCCTCCAGGTACCTGGGTGGCCGTCGTACTCGGCGGGGGTGGTCAGGTCGACCGTCTCCTGCCCGACTCCCCAGAGGTTTTGGGCTGTCATTGGTCTTTACGGTGGTTACCCCATATTCGGGTTGCCCCCGCGTTTGTTGCAGATGGCATGGACTCCTTTCCTGCGCTGGGCTTCCTACCGAAGGGCCCATCTGTGGGTCCAGTGATGCCATTGTCTCTCTCTCCAGGCCGATTTGGACTGACAATGAACGGTAGGGCACCCTCTCCCGCTCAGGGATACCTGGTGACATGTCTGTATTGTTGGTTTCAGCTGCCTGATAGCACTGGGGACTCCCTGTTTTGCCACCGGGCCATGGGCAGCTCGGGTTTTGGCCTCTTGGTCCGGGTGTTGTGGGCCGGTCTCCTGCATAGTCCTCCACGAAGGGGGGGTGCGGTGACTGTCGGTGTGGTCCGATGGGTGGTTCTTCATCCGGATCGCTCACATACATTGTGAAGGTGGCTCCTTCTAGGGGTGCAAGGTGGCCCCAGGCACCGCGAGTGGGCGACTCCAGTGTTTCTGGGTCTAGCTCCTCCGGCTCAGTCACGACTGGTAGGGTGGGCGGCATGCCATTAGCTTCGGGCTCAGATTCCTCTGCTGAGACATCTGTGATGCTGAATTGCCCCAGGTTTTCTTGTTGAGGCTGCGGTCGGCACGGGGTTTGTACGTCGGGTAGTTCGCTATTCCTCCCAGCGGAGGGTGTTTGCGGTTCATCCGGTTCCCCCTGTGACCTCGTGTCGATGGATGGGCAGTTGGGAGTCGGTGTCCCCGGGAGCCTGTCTCCTGGGAGTGGGGCGAGTCGTAGGTCATCCCGGTGTATTTTCTTCACTCGGCGCCCGCCTAGGCATACCTGGTATGTCGTCTGGCCAAGCCGTTTCTGAACGGTGTAGGGCCCGCCCCATCGCGGGGCTAACCCCGCGCAGTAATTGCGAGGGGCAGCTGACAACGGCTGGACCTGGACATAGACTTGAACCCCGGCCCGCACCCCAGGAGGGGGTTGATTTGTTATAGGTGTGATCTCCTGCGCGTATGCCCATTGCCTCTGGCGTGCGCCCTCGTATGCGAGGTTGCGACGCTGGGCCCGTTCCTCCAAATCTTCCGCTGTGTGCGGAACCCCATGAGTGGTCCACTCCCCGGGTAGTGGCAGGTTGCGCCCCTGGACCATCTCGGCGGGTGTCATACCGGTGGCGGCGTTCGTCCGGCGCCCGACACAAAAGAGTGCGTCTGTGAGGTGTTGGTCCCACTGGGAATGGTCCTGGCCCAAACGGATGCGGAGTTCCACTTTCAGCTCCTGGTTCCTGCGTTCTGTGGGGTTGGCCCGCGGGTGGTAGGCAGGTGTAGTGTGGTGCCGGATTTGTTGCTCTCCACACCAGGTTTTCCAACACCGGCCCAGGAACTGACTGGCATTGTCCGTGAGAACTGACTGTGGGTAGCCCCAGCGTGGCAGGAACTCTGTGCTCAAGATCTTGGTGATCGTGGCCGCCCGCACGTTCCGACATGGGTAGGCCTCCGTCCAGCGTGTAAAGAGGTCGGTTACTACGAGGATGAAGCGGTGTCCTCTAGGAGTTCGTGGGTAGCGGCCCATCACGTCGAGCGCTAGTGTTTGGAATGCCGTGGTGGGCTCACGGGGCTGCTGTTGTTCCTCCCCATCTCATCTTCGAGCCTTCCGCGACTGGCATATCTCACACTCACGCACGTAATCTCGTACATCGCGGGTGACTCCGGGCCAGTGGTAGAACTGACCCACTGCCCATCGTGTTTGGTCAGTACCTGGGTGGCCGGCCAAGTCATGGTCATGGTGGAAACGTAGCACAGCCTCCCGTGCCTCGGGTGGTACATATGTTTTCCACTCGACATGTTCCCCGGGTACTCGGTTCATCAATGTCCCGTCCTGGGTACTCCAGGTGTACTGATCTCCTTCGGTCACCTGCTGGCGTCGATGGGCAGCTTCTGGTGAGACTTCTTGTGCCTCTAGTACCCGTTGGTGGACGTCGTTCGAGGTACACAGAGGATCGCCCTCTTCCAGTGTGTCGGCTGTGATCCGAGTGCAAGTCGCATCTGGGTGAGGTAGCCTGTCTCGGCTGTTGGGGGGCAACATGTCTTCCCACTCTCCTGGGTCGATCAGCTCATTGCGCTCGTCCGGCTCATGGGACAAAAGGTCGGGCAGCTGGTTGTCTGCTCCGGGGACGTGTTCGACGTTGAAGTCGAAGGATTGTAAGAACAATGTTCACCGGATCAGTTTGCCCTTCCTTCCCTGCATTGTATGCAACCAGGTTAGGCACTGGTTGTCTGTGCGAAGTGTGAAGGACTTCCCTTCCAAGTGTGGGCGGTACTTCTTCATCGCCCACACAACAGCCAGGCACTCCTGCTCGTTACTATGATAACGACGTTCTGCCGAGCCGAACTTCACGCTGGCATAATCTATAACTTGCCGACCCCCATGCTGGTCCAGGTGGAACAGCACGGCCCCTACCCCCAGGGTACTGGCGTCGGTCTGCAAGTACAAATGACGCTCTGGGTCGACCCGTGCCAGAGTATGGCATTGTGTGAACACCATTTTGACCTGGCTAAATGCTTTCTGAGCAATTGCATCCCACCGGTAGCGGTGTTGTGGGAACAGGAGGTCAGTCAGGGGGGCAATGACATGAGAGAAGTTCGGTACATAACTCCTCAGCCAGTTGACGAGGCCGATGAACCGTTGCAATTGCTTGCGGGTCCGGGGAACCTCGGCCTCTGCGATTTTCTGCAGGTGGCTGGGCTGTGGGCGGTTACCCGCTGCGTCCACGACGTGTCCCAGGAACTCGACTTCTGAAGCGCCGATGTGGCATTTGAGCGGAGCTACCGTTAAGTGGTGAGTGGCCAGCCGCTCCAGGACGAGTGCTAGGTGTTGGACATGGTCTTCCCATGTCTCAGAAAACACAATGACATCGTCCAGGTAGGCCATGGCAAACTGCCCCAAATAGCCCTCCAGCACTCGTGTCATCATTTCCTGGAATGTTGCAGGCGCGCACTTAAGGCCGAAAGGCATGGCTCTAAATTGGAAGCGCCGCCCATCCGGGATGGTGAAGGATGTCTTTTCTCTGTCCCCGTGCCTTATGGGCACCTGCCAGTAGCCGGCCTTCAGGTCAAGGGTGCTGAACACCTTGGCCTGTCCTAGCCCAGCTAAGGCGGCCTCGACACTGATCTGAGGGGGCGGAGCACTGACGGTGATGGCGTTCAGGGGCCGGAAGTCGACGCAAAACCGTAATGAGCCATCCTTCTTGGGGGCCAACACCACACAGGAATTGTAGTGACTACTGGATGGCTCGATGATGCCATCTTGCAGCATCTCTGACACCTGCTCCCGGATGGCACGCTGCTCCCTGAAGCCATACCCCCTAGGTGGCTGGTGAATAGGTCGATCATGGGTGGTGGGGATCTGGTGTTCCGCTACTGTGGTGCGTCGGAGTGGGCTGGCTGTGGCGAACACACCCTGCCTCTCGCAGAGTACCTGTTCGATGGCGGCTTGATACAGTATGGGGACATCGTGGTGTAACTGTCTCACAGTCAGCGGCTCACTAGGTGGTTCAGGTGTGAAGCCTATGCCATACACTGTGAACCGTTTCTGTATTCCCACGTGGACGCGGGCTGACTTTAGCTCCACTACAGCATCATGTGCTGCTAGCCATGGTTGTCCCAGGACAAGGGCCTCGTGTAAATCCTCCACAACAAGGGCAGTCACTGTGGTAGTAAGGTCCCGAAGGCTTACCTCAATCTCCGCCTGGCCCACCGTCACTCCTGGTCGTGTGGTGGTCGCTAGACGCAGCTCCGCATGGTGAGGCCGGAGTGCCCCTGGTGGTACGAGGCTCGGGGTGATGAACACATGGCTGGCACCTGTGTCCACCAGCGCTGCGGCCGGCCGGCCATTCACCTCCACCGGTATGCGCAGCAGGTGGTCTTGTAGTTGGAACAGCTGGCCCAGGGTTGGCCTGGGGCCAGTTGTGCTCCCAGTAGCCAGTGGTGCCCCCAGTGGTGAGGCAGTTGGTGCCCGGGAGAGTGTTGTGGCAGGTGGTGCCGATGATGTTAATGGGGCTGGGTCTGTGGTAGGTGGTGCCGGCATGGCTGGTGGTGCGGATGGTGGTCTTGTGGGGGGCGGGCTCCTTAGTTCCGTGCCCCCGGTGGCCCGTTTCCCGATGAGGTTGTCGTCGGGTGCTGGCGTTGTGATGGAGGGAGGGTGCACTCACGATGCCAGTGGTATGTTCCGCTGGGACAGCCTCGTTGGCACTGTGGTGGCCGGTCATATTCACGTGGCTGTGAGTGTTCACTGTAGCCCTGTGGGTTGAGTGCCATTGGTAGTGCTGTCGCACCCTCGATGGCCCGCTGTCGTCTGGGCGGGGTTTGCCACTCGGTTGTCCTGACTGGTTGGTTTGTCGGCCGGCTGCACTGTGTTGTGAAGTGGTTGCTGTTTGCCCGCTCTGGGGCTGGTGCACCTCGCCGCCAGATTTTCTGCAAGTTCTTCTCCGTGGCCACTGCCTGCTGCACGTAGTCTTCTACTGAGAGGTGTTGGCTGTTGTGGAGAAAAGGCTGGAGCTCGTCACGTAGCAGTGTGGTGATGGTCGGGAGCGCAGATGTCAGATGCGTGTTTGGGGCGATCCGCCGAAACAACTGTACTTTGTGGGCGATGAACAGCTCCACTTGCTCCCCGTCCTGCTGCTTTTCCCCATAGAATTGGGACGTGCAGAGTACTATCGCTTGGCCGGTGTTAAACCGCCGTGTGAGCCGGTCCACGAACTCGGGCCATGGCATGTCGAACTGGCCCCAAAGGCTCCACCACTGCTGTGCAGCGCCTCGTAGCTGTTCGCTCGTCCATTGCGCCCACTCGTCAACCGGTACCCTCGCTCGCGCCAAACGTGCATTGCACTGTCGCAGGAAGGCCCTTGTATCTTCGTGTGATAGTCCGCTGAACTCCGGTAGCGTGGTCCTTCCGGCACTCATCTCCACATGTGGTGCTGCTACCCATGGTGTGCTCAGGTCGACCAGTGGTGAGTACTGTTGCACGGGTGTCTGTTTGGAGCCGCACTGAGCGCAGTTTTTACATAGAGTTGGTTTCGTGTCGACGGGTGGTGTCCCTGTGGAGGGGTTACCAGTGTTTGGGTTTCCTTGGGTTGGTTTCCAAGGAAGTGGTGGCTTCACCTCTGTCTCCCCTCTCCAGATGGGGTTTCCTGGTATGTCCCATGCGTTGGCCACGGTCTCACATTTGGTTGGGACTTTTCCCATGTCCGGTGCACACAGGCACGTGTTGTGCCATGGTAATGTTCCCGTCAGTAGATCCATGTTTTTTGGCAAGGAGCATTTCGCACAGAAAATGGTCATTGTGTGGGGTAACATTGTGTTGGTGTTACTATCAGATCTGAGGTGATGGTCAGTCGAAAATGTTTAATAAAATGTTTAAATTACTTTTAATATTGGAATCTTTAAGAATCAAAACTAATGGAGTGGTGTCTGGTGTTTGTTTTGATCGTAGTTGTTTGTTACATGGTCGTGCGCGCGCACTCTGAAACGAGGGGAGGCGTGGTGGCCCCTTGCTCGGACGACCGCACAAAGAGGAGAGTGATAACTCTGGGGGAGGGGGGGGGAAGTGGGAGGTTAGGTCGTGCTGTTGTCTGCGCGCGCAGTGTCGAGGAAGGAGTGTGGGACGCTGCCTGGACAATCGCACAAAAAGGAGGGCGATAGCTGCCCGGACGATCGCACAAAAGGGAGGGCGATAGCTGCCCGGACGATCGCACAAAGAGAAGGGCGATAGCTCCGACAGGTGTTGGGTCGTGACGCAGGCCAGCTGCGTCGCTCGCTCCGCTGGAAAGTTGCGAGGGTGGGGAGGGATGCTCTTTGTTCGCTGCGCTGGTCGCGCCGGCCTGTCTAACCCTAATCACGTCGCGCGTACGAAATGGCCGTTTCCCGCATACCACTCAGCTTGAATGTTGAAAAGTTGCTGTAGAACACTGAAATTTTCTTTATTTTTGCCACACGCAGGGGCGCCAAATGCCGTCGTCCTGGTAACGGAGGCTGCGTTAGCGGGTGAGCCTAGTAGGGAAGTCGGCTGGTATACTGTTCGGTCCGGATGGGCGCCAGGCTAGCTTGCAGCTAGGCCACGATGGGTGTGGGTCGTCAGCCCCTGTGCAGCTCACTAGGCTCGCCGGCGGTGTGGAGTTCGCGTCCGGAAAACACTCACATATCTCACTATTCGCGTCTCACGTCTCGCGGTCTCACGTCTCGCGGTCTCACGTCTCGCGGAGTCTCACAGGGTTACACTTCCGTCCTTGGTCGCGCGCGGGCGAAGACTGACTAGTGATGGTGACTGCGCAGAGGAGGGGTGTGAGGGTGCATTTCGCCAGCGGGGGCTGGTGCTGGCGGGGTGGGGACCGGGCTTTACTGCCCACGGAGGTACGATGTCAAGTTGAAGCATTGAAGTGCAGTGACAGGTCAACTGTTGGGCGAGGGCAGTTGTTGGTGACGTGAAAGTAAAGAACTGAACTTTTATCAGGCCACAATTATTGATTTAAACAACGGTGTGAAGCATAGTTCTGTGTTTTAATTGAGGCCAAAAATAAAACAATTATTTTTTTTTATTTTTAAGAAATTTTTGACCAATTATTAAATTATCCGTGTTGGTGAGGTACTATCCGCCTTGAGATTGGGGTCCTTCCAGGTCATTATATATTTTTATCTACGTAAAAAAAAAAAACGTGCTGAAACTCGGAGAAGTATATTTTTGACAAAACGGATATATATTTTTTTAATTAGCTTCTGAATTTACACTTTTAACATATTTTCGGTGTTCACTTCAGGAAAATAAAATGAATTTAAAAATTCCCGTCGACCCTATGGGATAAAGAGCGGATCTATGACGTGTCGGAGCTATAGTCGGCTCTAGTATCTGAACGATGCTCTCAGCAAGATCCAAAAAGGGCGAGTGATGCGAATATACAGCCTCTCCCGCTTACGGCAACCCATAGCCTTCTCGTGGCGCCAGTGTTTAAACAAATATGGGAAATGCCGGGGGTGCCCACTCCTCAGACTTCCTCGGTATGTCGAAACGGGAATTCTGGTGGATTAGTAAGCTGTGGGTAGGTGACTACGCCTTGCTCCTGCAGAAAGTCCACTGGGGGGTTTTGGACCCCCAAACCCTAGGTTGTGTCTCAAAGCATCGGATTCAACGTGAAGAATCCATGATGCATATGGAATAGCGAAGGGCGGTAGCATGGCGGGGGTTCGCTCCCAGTCCAGGCACCCTGGCCCTGGCAAGGCTGTAACCTTTGGGCGGTGGATCGTCTAAGGGGCGGTAATTAAGGCAATCTTTGGTTTGGTGTTACCTTACCTACCCGGGCTCTGGCACAGCTGTAACCTTTGGGCGGGAGATATGCTGATATTGAAGTACCCAAGGACATCCATGTCCAGATTCGGGGGTGCTCACCCACTGTGAGGCTGCCTGGGAAAGCACTATACCTGAAGATGAAGGGTGCCATGGTACTGATCCTCTACTGTGATAGTCCCCTGCTGAGATTTCCTCTAATGGCTCCGGATCAGGATTGGAGTAGGAAACGTGGTGGTAGTGGTCCTCCTATGCTTAGAGAACACTCTGAGGGGTCCCCGCCCTGTTGACGAGTGGAAGTGTTGAGCTACTTAAGCTCGAGCACTAGCCTGCTGAGCTAGTAGAGGTTGGATAGGCCTCGGCTGGATCACGAGTAACTGAGTGACTGAGGGGTCCCAGGGAAGTGAGAGGTACGGTTCCGTGACGGTTCTACTCAGATTCCACAGAGAGGGCTAGCTCTGCAGGTGGTCTGGGGGTTTACGGCGGAGCTGGGGGCGGGTTTGGGAGGGCCCGAAGTTGGGATGGGTCTCCTCAACCTCTCGACCTAGCCGTGCGCTCGCCAGTAACATGCCGCGAATGGAAATGGTGAATCTATTTCCCGGTTCTCGGAACCCATGTTAGGCACTGGTAACAGTGTCTGGCATGTAAAAGACCCATCCTTCTCCTAACCAGGATTACGCCCTAACGGGATTATATGCCTGGGGGAGTATCGATGCAAATTTGAGGTGTGAACCTAATGTACATGTAATGAAAAGAGGACGTAAAAGAGCATATAATAAAAGTTATTTCAGATTTTTAAAAACTTTTTGACGATAATTTATTATTTACCAATATATTTTATACTCACTTTTTACTGAAAACACACATTCGATTCATATATGTACAGCACTGATGTATAGGGACTACGCCTATTAATAAGAAATGTATTGGTACCTATATGTCGTGTGCATTACTAGTCGACCTGTGTTATGTGTACTGGCTGCGCGCGCACCACTGAGTGTGTGTATATGTATGTATATATATATACACACATACATACATACACATACATACATTCACAGCTGACGTCACATGACAATGTCGATGACGATTTACATGAACTTACTCCCTATCCAAACGAATGGCGGCTCCAGGAAGACCTCTCGGGCAGGGCTCTCACACACAGGAGGATGCAGTTAATAATAATGACATTGCCCTTGCGAATATGGTCTCAAATACTGAAATTTAGTATTTTCATACAAATTTTGATTGAAAGAAAAGTTTAGCACATTAACGAAAGTATTCCCTACAAAAAAATAAGACGTGAAATTTTGGGCTCGGAAAGGGGGTTTCGCCCCCTGCGCCCTTCCTCTGGAGCTGCGCTTTATCCAAACCTTCCTACAGAAGTCTTCACTTCAATAATGATTATAGATTAAAGCTGTTGAGACCAGTATCGAGGTTTTCGGTGCGTGTGTCACACTTGCCAGCCTAGGCGCCCTCGTAGCCGCACTCCTGCACGTCGCTGCGCACGATGTCGCTGGTGGTGAGCAGGCGGCGAGCCTCGGCCCGGGTCAGCGGCAGCGGCCTGTGGTCCGACACGCGGCGGCGCTCCGTGCGCTCCATGCATGAGGCCACCACCATGGCTGGCCCGGCGTCCTCCCCCGAGCCCTCCGCCGCCTCGTCCTTCTCCAGCATCTGCAGGAGTCGTGCATACCTGCCACTGCCGCGCCTGTCCAGGCTGACCCAGAAAGTGTCTGCTTGTCCATCATCTGCCACTGCCACGCCTGTCCAGACTGACCCAGACTGTGTATGCTTGTCCACCATCTGCCACTGCCTCACCTGTCCGTCTGTTCCCCCCACGTCTGGACCATAGACCCAGACTGTGTCTGCTTGTCCATCATCTGCCACTGCCACGCCTGTCCATCTGTTCCCCCCACGTCTGGACCATAGACCCGGACTGTGTCTGCTTGTCCATCATCTGCCACTGCCACGCCTGTCCATCTGTTCCCCCACGTCTGGACCATAGACCCAGACTGTGTCTGCTTGTCCAACATCTGCCACTGCCACGCCTGTCCATCTGTTGCCCCCACGTCTGGACCATAGACCCGGACTGTGTCTGCTTGTCCAACATCTGCCCCTGCCACGCCTGTCCATCTGTTCCCCCCACGTCTGGACCATAGACCCGGACTGTGTCTGCTTGTCCATCATCTGCGACTGCCACGCCTGTCCATCTGTTCCCCCACGTCTGGACCATAGACCCAGACTGTGTCTGCTTGTCCATCATCTGCCACTGCCACGCCTGTCCATCTGTTCCCCCACGTCTGGACCATAGACCCGGACTGTGTCTGCTTGTCCAACATCTGCCCCTGCCACGCCTGTCCATCTGTTCCCCCCACGTCTGGACCATAGACCCGGACTGTGTCTGCTTGTCCATCATCTGCCACTGCCACGCCTGTCCATCTGTTCCCACACGTCTGAACCATAGACCCGGACTGTGTCTGCTTGTCCAACATCTGCGACTGCCACCTCTTTCCGTCTGTTCCCCCCACGTCTGAGGGAGGTCATACACTATTTATAACATCGACTGTATCTGCTTATCCAACATCTGCGACTGCCAAATTTTTCCATCTGTTTCCCCACGTCTGAGGACATTCATGCACTTATTATAGATCTAGACTGTACCTGCTTGTCCAACATCCACGACTGCCACCACTTTCCATGAGTTCCTCCACTTCTGAGGGATGTCATACACAAATTATAGATCTAAACGTTATAAGCTTTATCCAGCATCTACAACTGCCACCTCGTTCCGTCTTTTCCCCCACATCTGAGGGAGGTCATACACTAATCATAGAACCAGACTGTATCTGCTTATCCAACATCTGCGACTGCCACACCTATCCATCTGTCCTCCCACGTCTGAACCAGGTCATACACTAATCATAGACATAGACTGTATCTGCTTATCCAACATCTGTGACTGCCACCTATTCCATCTGTTCCCTCTTGATGAAATACAGCAAGTAAATGTATTTCCAAAAAATTTAATTCCTAAATTTTCCTTTTAAAAAACACAATGTTTCAGACACATTTTCAATAAATTTCATAACATTGCAAAGTTGTGTCTAAAACTTGTATGCTCCACGGCGTATATCAGGGAATAGGAAGCCTATGGTCCACACCCGAACAGTTCTGAAGTTGTCCGATTGTTCGCGAAAAAAAAAACAATATTTGCAACGATTTTATAAATTCTACAGAAATAGAGCATTTTAAATAACGCCAATCGAATCTAACCAACATTTTATTTCAGTTGCTGTAATCCACCATCCGGGAAAATAAATAAATAACTGCTATTTATTACACGGAGCAAACCTAACCTAACTTTTACTTCGGTGAAATTCGGAAGTGTTCGGGTTTTCGATCGTGTCTTTGATCCCTGTGAACCGTGCGCCATCAATCTGGCAACACGGCGCTGCTAGATGCTAGAAGGAGAAGCCTAAGATGTCCATCAAGTTCTGTCCCTGCCCGAACACGCCCGAATATTCACCTTCGGCCAACCTCAGGATTTGTTTTATTTATGCGCAGGAAAAATGAATTCAAATATTAAAAGTGGTCGGTTATGTTAGCTACATTAAAACACTTTAAAACACTATGGACGGTTGGTTAGGTTAGTATAGTTACGTTAAAATAAACAGAGAAATATAAATATATATAAATACATCCCGAGGTTGGCCGGAGGTGAATATTCGGGCATGTTCGGGCAGGGACAGAACTTGATGTACATCTTAGGCTTGCGTGCTAGAAGGTACTGTGCTGCTGGATGTTAGAAGGTACCAAGAGAGACAGGGGGGATAGGGACCCCTACCTCCTGCAGCAGCAGGTCCGGCTCGGGCGGAAGGCTGCGCGCGTGTATCTCCCTCACGCGCTCCGCCATGGCCGCCACGCGCCACTCCAGGTTGTCGGCGGTGAGGCCTCCTTCCTCTCGCAGGGCCGCCTCGTCACAGCCGAGAGCCCGGTGCAGCCTCAAGGCGCCCTTCAGCGTGGCCTCGACCAGCTCCGCCATGGCCCGGGCGCGCGCCGCGTCCTGCGGAGCAGACACGCTCTCGGTGGCGGCTGGCCAGAACCACAACGCCCAAAGGGAAACGCAACACTATTAACTATTTAACGCATTTTAACAATAGAGACAGTACTTTATTAAAATTTCTTGTTAAAAAAAAGTTTTTTTATACGTCTATTTCGCTTTTATCGGAGCAGTTTCACTGTATGGTTTAAAATTTCGGTCTGCTAATCAAATGCATATCTTCTCAGGCGACGTATTCTATCGGCGGATGCGGAAACTACATGTGATTCGCGTCAATAAATATATCATGTTTTTTTAAAAAGCGTTCTTCGTTAAATTTCGTTTCCGAGTTTCGTATTATAAGTGTATTTGAAACATGAGAACACAAGAATTTGTTCGTTACCGAGGTTATATGTTACACATCTCTGGCGAGTATACTGAAAGACATGCTCACTTTTTTTTTGCATTCTTCATTGCATGTAACACTGTACCTATAGCATAGAAAATCCTCACTATTGGAACAAAAAAAAACACATGAAAACACACAGATCCAGCACTTTCGCGACATGCTGTATTAGAGATTTTGCCGGATTATCGAAATATAAACAGTTTTAACGAGAAAACCAAAACTAAAACTGTGAAATGTGAACTGTGACCTTCTAGGAAAAAGGAAACAAAGTTATGAAATGAAAACTGACAGTGATAATGAACTCTGAGAGAATCAAGAACGCCGACAGAGCAGCAATGCGACCTGGCCGAGTTCAACAGAAGGCACATACCAGAAAAAAAATCCTGAACACGAGCTGCTAGATGTTCGCCGTAGTTTTTCTCGTACAACTCGTCCCGAAATTCGACATTTCCCCAAATAGTACCAATGTTTTATTAATTCTCCTGCTACTGTTGTCCTCTCAACAGTGTTTGGAGACAGTGATCATGTGCAGTGACGGCACTAGAAATATCGGAGCTCTGGGTAATTAAACATTTGCGAGGTCTAATATTTTAGAGAGGGGCCCTACTTCAGGACCTTGGGAAGGAGGCTCATGGAAAAGCTCCAGATAAAATTAAAAAAAAAAAGGTTCTGAGCCTCTCCTTTGGAAAATTTGAAGTAAATATTAAGGTATTCAAAACAACTTTTCTAAGACAACATTTAACGTAAGTTTCAAAACGACGGTTTAGCTCACGTAACTTAAGAGATGTTGATATTACCTATATCGAGGCTTTGCTAGTCGTGTACTCACGGGCCCTGGGCGGTTGCTCGGCTTGCCTTGCCCTGGAGTCGCCCATGGTCATGCCATGCTTTGCCAGTGACAATTGCGAAATGTGTACCGCTTTTGATAACTGTCAATATCGAAACAAGTTGCATGATACACTAAATTATACTACTTATGGATACATTATCACAGTTTCCACGTGGCTATCTCAATCCTACAAATTGTTGATTCGATAGAAAATTAACATGTACCTTGAAGAATTAATTATTCCTGCTGGATTTACTGCCGAAATTCCTTGCGCAGAAATTTCAAAACAACAGAGTGATTGATGATGAAATAGGGAGGTAAATGTGATTATTGCAATATTATTCCTGGTGGATATACTATTATATAGTTCCTACATTTTGAGTTCAATCATAAAGAGCAAAGTTTTCCGCTCAATGGCCACACTGATTCCACCACTGAGTCCCAAGGGCCAAAACTTAGCTAGCTCATCATGCCAACATGCTGTGAAACTATGCCGTGCCAGATTGGTGTTCATTGCAGTCCAGTGTTGATGAGTAGAAACAAATTGAAAAACTATTAAGATCATTCCTGGAATTTTTACTTCCACGGATTCCCATTCTGCAAGATCCTCCCGTTTGGGGTAATGCAGTGTATAGATTTCAAGAAAGCACTTAGAAAATTAACAACACGCAGGACACCTGGTGTCCAAACAAGGTAATTTTTTTTTTTTCAGAAACTGGTTTATCAACAAAATTTTTTTCTCACAACTCATTGTACCTTCCGTTATGTTCTTCGCAAGCTTCCAGGACCAATTAAAATAACGGGAACTATTTTACAATGCACATGACTGGATAATATTATCGACATGCGGAGAGAAAATTAAGTCATTCGCTACCCTACACGTGAGATGACTCAAGGGACTTAAAGTTTTAAAACAGGGATATTTCTTTCAGACGTTCCAGATTTACGGTTTTTTTTTTTACAGTTTTCCTAATCATTTTTGGCAAACGCAAAACAAGTTACTTAGAGACATGCAAAATTCGAGTTTAATTTCTGACATTACTGCATACCATCATGGCTTCTGCCGCATTGCAAACTCTGTTCTAGTTGCTTACCAAGGGAGTCGCCAGCCGATGGCCTGGGTGGGGGGCAAGTTGTGGGAAAAGTATGTTTTTTTTTGCATTTGGCTACATTTTTTTGCATCTCTAGGGCTTTAGGGGGCGGGGGCAACATACCCTCCCTACCCGCCCCCTGGCGATGCCCTTGTTGCTTACAACTGGGTTGCAGTTTTATTTTTTGCTAGTTGTGTTTTTGCTTCTGTTGATTTAGGGCTTGTCAAACGGCCCACGTACAAACGACAGAAGCTAGTTGAATGTACAGCAGCTGTCACCACGTCTACTGCAGTGTTCTAGGTGACATGGTGAAGCAGCGGAGGAGGCGGGACTCACCTCGAGCTCGCGCCGCTTCCTCTCCTCCAGCTCCTTGTCCACGGGCTTGGGCCGGTGCTGGTCCAGGTACACGAGCGCTTCCCTCAGCAGCTGCTCGGTGCTGCGGCGCAGCAGCTGCAGCCGCATGTTCTCCACGAGGCCCGCCTGCTGCTGCTCCTGCAGGCCGCGGATCATCTCGTCCGCCTCCTCCGGCGACACGGCCTGCGCGCGGTCCAGCGACGTCACGTAGCCGGCGACCACGTCGAACCACGCCTTCTGGCGCGCGTCGCGGGTGCGCACGATGCGCTGCAGGGCGGCGTCGCCGCGCCGAGGGGCGCTCCGGCGCGCCAGAAAGCGCATCAAGGCGTCGTCGGACAGCCGCAGCAGCTCCACCATCCGGCCGAAGAAGGGCTGGTCGCCGGCGTGCAGGCGGCGCTCCGCCTCGCGCACCGCGCCGCCGTGCTCGGCCGCCTCCTCCAGGCTCCTGCCGCCCTGCTGCACCAGCTGCTGCAGCAGCGCCTCCACGTCGCGCGCCGACGCCGCCAGCCGCAGGTAGTGCCGCGTCGCGACGGCGGCGCCGTTGAGCGCCTCCAGGACCCGGGCGCGCGACGCGGCGCACTGCTGCAGCGACACGTTGCACTTCACGTGCGCCAGCTGCAGTCGGTTCTCCAGCCGCTCGATCTTCTTCCTCGTGGTGATAACTGCCTCCTGAACACGCACACCAGCTTCCCGGAGTGCCCGCTTGGCTGTGGTACAGAACATCGGTGGGAATCAGTGAGAAAACTCTCTAACTTCTAACAAAACCAATGAAGCTTAAATTACTTATAGAACATGGACCCTGGCAGCAGACACTGTAAGACTCATCAAAATTCTCACAGCTTCTACGAGGGGCATACATGTTACAAACCCCGCTCGGCTACGGTACAGAACATCGGTGTGAATCAGTGAGAAAACTCTCTAACTTCTAACAAAGCCAATAAAGCTTAAATTACTCATAGAACATGAACCCTGGCAGCAGAACACTGTAAGACTCATGGAAATTCTCACAGCTTCCCCGAGGGGCATACATGTTACAAACCCCGCTCGGCTATGGTACAGAACATCGGTGTGAATCAGTGAGAAAACTCTCTAACTTCTAACAAAGCCAATAAAGCTTAAATTACTCATAGAACATGAACCCTGGCAGCAGAACACTGTAAGACTCATGGAAATTCTCACAGCTTCCCCGAGGGGCATACATGTTACAAACCCCGCTCGGCTATGGTACAGAACATCGGTTTGAATCAGTGAGAAAACCCTCTAACTTCTAACGAAACCAATGAAGCTTAAATTACTTAAGGAACATGAACCCTGGCAGCAGAACACTTTAAGACTCATCAAAATTCTCACTACTGCAGATAATATTCAGTGATATACAGTGACTAAATGCTAACTAACAAGTAAAACTTTATTATCTATTGACCTAATCATACAAATGTAAAATCATTGTCTCAGGAAAAAACTATTCTATAAGGTTTAACAAATACTTATCACAATTTCAACCAAAGTCATTAAAGAATAGTGAAGCTAAGATTTTGCATAGTAATTACTCAAGGAAAACCAAAGAATATTCCATTATCTTCCTATTGTTTTTATAAAAAAAAAATTGGTTTTAATGGAAAATCATTAAAATATAAGATAATATGCCAATTTTCGTACTAAATAAAAAACATATTTCAAGCACGCAAAAATAACCATATCCATGTATTGTAAAAATTTATAATATCTTTGGGGGCGTCCATTAATTACGTGAGGAGTTTACGGAAGGGGGAGTGTCGAGCTGAATCTCACCCAAACTCACGTGGGTATACACACGTAATTATTTTCTGCAAGAAACAGTGTAAAATTGCGAGAAAACCGGGTTAAATTTAAAGTAAAACACGTTCCTCCACAAAAAAAAATGGCCAAATCTTACAAGATAATATATATTTATCGCGGTTATGCGAACGCCACGAAGTCCCTCTAGAGACCACACGTGTGTCACCGTGGACTGAATTAGAATGAATATACTTTTCCGAATTTTAATAGTTCCTATTTAAGTACATATTTTATTGTTCGATTTTCTAAATGTGATCATAGGCTATGTCCTGTCATAAATACATACTAGTCTTAACTAGTCTTAAATAAAAATAATCAAGCAAATTTTTTTTTTAATAAATTCAACGTAATCAAGCAAAGGTTAACATATTTACACTAAAAATACACATTTTGAAAAAATCTCTCTTTGGTTAGACAGAAGGGGGGGGGTTTATCGAAAGATCACCAAAATCGCCTGACGTAACTAATGGACGCCCCCCTAGGAGAGGAAGGTTCCGTGAAGGCCCAGAGAGGCAGCGACTCACCGAGGTCCTGGCGTCGAGGGCGCCCATGCTGGCGCGCGCAGTGTCATTGCGCATGCGCCGCGCGAGGCGCCGCACCGACTGCAGGCTGGCCGCCAGCCGCGACGCCTCGGCATCCAGCTCGTCGCGCTCCCGCAGGCAGGCGTCCACGGCGGCGCGCTTCCCGCCGTCGCCGCGTGCCTCCTGCGCCGCCTCCGCCAGCCGCCGCCGCAGCTCCGCCCTCACCGCCACAGCACACCAGCTCCGTTCCCGCTGCGTCCCCGAGTTCCCCCTCCCCCCTCTCCTTCCCCCCTCCAAGTGCCCGCTGAGGTCCGATAAGTAGTTTGCTTTCAGAGATCAAGATTTAAAAAAAAAACAACGTATTTTCAGAAGATTTGAAACAGCTAACAGATGTGATTTCAGAGTAATTTTCAGGCATAAAACAACCGTTTACAGATTCTTGAAAGCACTTAAGAAACTTTCATTACACCTCTGTCTTTATTTCTCCGCTCTAATCTCACAGTTATCCCGTGCACGACGAGAAGACTGCGCGCCAGTCCAGAGGAGACACCGTGCTGGAAGCACCAGCGAGAGTTGTAGGTATCTTCCCGCCTCACTGACTCAGATACGCCCCTGAGGAGGTGGGCCCCGTGAGTACAGCGCCGTGACTGTCTTTCCCCTTCCATAATTAAATCTGAGAGAGCCAAATATGCCTCTTCCCCCCCCTGGAAAACGATCAACTCATTTGAACTTATATTATATTAATATAAATAAAATATTACAAAGCACCTATTTTCTTTTTAAATGAAACTGCATGAGAAAATTTTCTGGAAACAAATCCAGTTTCTGTTTTTGATTACATGGTAATTTTCTAAGTCATTGAAAAGCTTTACTATAAGGATTCCAAAATATATAATTTAAAGTCCCACCGTGGTATAAACATCATAAAAATATTATTCAAAGTTATCAAAACTAATTTTCTACCGCTTCTTATCCCCCTCCCTTAATTCACTCTCAGAATAGTTGGTACGCCTATGTCTAACTGAAACATTTCGCCAAGAATAAAGTGACCTATAAACCTGTTGCTAACCAAAACTAAGAGTTCTTACATTAGTGTAAGGCTTAGAATTGGGTGGAATCCATGATCCTTGTCCTACAAGAAATCCACTACATTCTCTTTCTGTCACCAAGCAGGCTAGTAACTCCTTGCCGATTAGAAGGGAATATTTCATGCTAATGTTTTGTAATATAGGCTAGTAAGTGTTGATGGCCACAATGAACCTGCGCCCCTCCAGGTCGGCGATGATGCTCTCCTGCACGCGGATGGGCGGCACCAGCTCAATCTTGAGGCGTCGAGACGCCGACCGCCGCTCGGCTTCCCCCTCTCCGCCCGCCACCGTGGCCAGGCTTCTGGTCTCCTGCGGCGTCGACAGCTTCAGCGCGCACATCGCCCCGGCGTCGCGACTTGTACTGGGGCACCCGCTGTGGGAACGGTTCAGGGGTGTGGTCTCACCGGCCTCTCCCGCCCCGCCATCGCGAAGTGGGAGGAGGGAGCCGCGGCCGCGGCCAACCAGCGCGAGCGCACCGCTTGTACCGGCTTGGGGGAGGGGGAAGCGGGCAGGCTTACCCTTGTCTCTTCCTAGCCGGCGCGTTCTGTCGCTTCGCCCTGCGTCAGCTAATGCAGCCGAACCAGAGCTGTTTCTTCGAGCTACCTCCGTGAAACTTCAGTCAACAGGCTGGCACCTCCTGTCAGCATGTCTTCGGATCGGGTCTCTGCCACGAGCCACTCTGTTCCTGTATGCATTCAGCGATGGCTGATTTTTCCTGAGGTGGAAAATTTGGAGCGTTTGTCAGACAGTTAACTGACAACTTAAAGCGGGCAACTTTCAACACAGCCGTCGGCAGATCATCATAAATTTAGTATGGACGAGTCAGGTATGTTAACAGTAAGATAAAATGATGTAAGAATGTGCGGCATTTTTGATTGCGCAGTAGCCTTTATTTATAGATAGCAGCACTTCGATCTCACAACATTCTATCGTGAGACGAAACTGGTGTGGCACTATTCACCATGTGAAAGATTTTCTGAATATGTTTGAATAAAGATTTACCAAGTAAGAATAACAATTAGGTTATCATTATGTTAATATACCTACATTTTAAAGAAGTGGTATTTTCTGTTGCAGATTTTAAAAACGATTCTCTTGGTGATACATATTGCTGTAGCAAGATGAATTCCTAACCTAATAAGTGAAATGCCAACTATTTATTTGCATAAACTCATCTGACATGTACCTATGCAAAATTATTGAACTATGTAAGACCTTTAAGTTTGTACAATTGTGCATTATCTAAGAGGCGCAGTGCGCCATATATCAGGCCAAATTTATCTATGGAAAATGTTTTATAGCTTATGTGCTTTTTTTCTTGCAGAAATTGGTTCAAGTGTGCGATGAGTTCAAGAAAAATAAGCAAATCATACTAAAACTAATATTTACTTAGGAAATCATAGATGAAGCCAGATAAAAAATTTAAAATGTTCAAATCAAAAATAAAAGAACCCATTTCGTTGGGAACAAAAGAGTCCCCCTTAAGAAATGAATTTATATTGGTATGCTATATTTAATATTATTATGTATACAAATATTTTATTTGTTTGTTATATGCTAGGATCCAAATGAATGCTTTCATAAAGTTGTATAATATTTAATTATTTTTATTTTACAATTAATGTGGCGAAGTTAAAGCCTGGGTCTGCCTTTGCTTTCATTTCAGATAACTGTCCAAATCAGGGCGTGTTTAGAGTGAGTGATAACTAGAACTGTCAGACTATTTGACAGAACTATTATATAAGAGATTATATGGCATTAATATACAACTAATGAGTTTAGCATACGAGTTGGCCAACAGTAACCCAATTGAATATAGGTGAAATAATAATACAAGATTATCAGGAAAACACTGTATATCTGCCTCAGGCAAGAGGAGACTATTAATGTCACTTACACCAGAGAAAATTAACCTTAGAATAGAAATTCAATTCAAAAAAATTCAATATGGATGGTTTAATAATCTAGCCAAGGTATATGTAGAGAAAGATTTAAAAGATCATGGGTAATTCAATGCGGACGAGTCGGTTATTTCGATAGTACTCAATCATGCCCCGAAGGTAATATCCCACAAAGGAAAGAAAATCATCTGTAAAGTGACATCAGTGCGAGAAAGGGCAGACCATAACTGTAGTGTGCCTTATGAGACCCACTAGAATATTTGTTCATTCATGAAACTAGAGCTATTCACTGATGCAATAGGAGTAACATTACAAATGATTTTCAACACTGGCTTAATAAATAATGAACTTCAAGTAGCAAGGTTAAAACATTTTAACATCTTCACAAAGCCACCCAAAGAGGATCCAGTTCTTCTGCTGCTGGATAACCACCTATCCCATTGCAGTTTTGAAGCAGTTGTATTTTGTATGGTAGGTACATCACTTAACTCTTCTATCTTTATCACCATATGCCAGCCATAGGGTTCAGCTTCTAGATTTTTTTTGTGCCTCTGAAGAAAGCCTATGCCCAAGAAAACTGAACCATCTTGACACTGCAATTACTAAGATTTACTTTTCCAAAATCTTCAGATTAGCCCACGAGAAATGAATGAAAGTTGTAATATATGTAATTTAGACTACGGGATTTCATCCATTTAACAGGATAATTATTCTCAGATGAATACTTTGCACCCTCAGAGGTGTAATTCTGTTGTGATGTTCATGGGAATCAGGCTAATCTAGAATACACCAATGTTTCAGTGGACACTGAACATGGCAATCACTAGTTCAAGCTGCGACAGTTGAGCAGCCACAATTGTCACCTGCTATGATCTCTTCATTACCAGAGTCAGTGCAGACAAACTAAATCCAAAATGTCTGAAGTGTCATTTTCATCTTCTTACAAGAACGCTCTTCTGTAAAAACAGTAAAGAGCCAAGCAAGTCAAGCAACAACAAAGAAGTAGAAAAACTATTCTTACGGTGGACCTTTAATAGCATCAATTTCGTCTGTTGTGAAATCTGAAGTAGAAGATATAAATATTTATTTTCCTGGTTGTGATGAAGTTCATGAAGAACCTACATACGAGTATTACTGAGGACTAGGTGCAATGTAGTGTGAGCGAACAAAGGTGGCCTGAAGACTGCTCATGCATAGGCACACCTGTATTTCGCGATTTCATTTCATGTCAAGGTATTTTACAAAACACTGTAGCTTTTTCTAAGAGTCGTGGCAAATTGTGATGGTTCAGCAGTACGGTGACCACATTCTCATTGGCCCCGTCAAGAGCGGGACGACACCTCTCACCGACCTCAGCCAATAACCACAGGAGAAAAGTTACAGTATTTTGTGAAATACCTTGACACGAAATGTATTCGCAAAACACAGGTGTCCCTACTCATGCATAATCTTAAAGGACTTTCTTAGTGCACGTAACATAACGCCTTTCCTCTGTATAACAAAATATTTAGTTGTTTTACTTCATTAGATATTTTTCCAATCCTAAATCTTACGTCTTTTGAAAAAAAATAATTTCATTGATTGCATGAACTTGTATTATCTATAGATAGTCTTCAAAGACGTTACCTTATTTCCGGACTGTAACATACTCAGCACCAGAACTTAAAATTTTTATATTAATAACCTAATATCCTAATGTTTGAGGGACTGTTTTTAACATTTTTGTAAATATAATAATTACTAGAATAAACATTAAAAATCTTACCAGCTTTAAATAAAAATATATATAATATTCATTAAAAATGCCATGAAATCACAATAAAAACGATTATAAATATTAAAAATAAATGTACTCATTAAAAAGAACTGATTCACAACAATAGTTATTATATCATTGACCATAGACATTGATTAACATCTATTTGTCCACAATTTAAGGAATTGAGCAAAATAAAATATGCTCTCGCTAATGTTTAGCATAGAGGAAAAATTAAAAATAACATTATAAAACGTAGAATAAGAAGCCTTATCAGAAGAAAAATAAGAAGCCTAAGAATAAGAACCCTAATCAGCCTGGAATAAGAAGCCTAATCAGCCTAATCAGTTGCGACGTTTGCCGATCGCTCTTGCATCTTCGGTAGTAGCTACTGTAGGATAAAAACCAACGGGAAAGATGCTGAGGTCGTTCTTCATAGACTTAGTTACTGAAAAATTATAGAATTGTCAAACTACATTAAAATATATATATTAAAATAGTGTTGACGGTTCATTAGGTCAGGTTTACTTTAAAAATACTGTAAAATCTTGTGAAAACTTAATACACTTTGTATGGGTAATTCCTAACAACCATTAAAGTTATTTTACAGGTTTTTTGAAGTAGCTGACACAACGAAACGTCCACTCGTTTAAAGTATTTTTAAATTTATTTAACCTGACATAAACAAGCAAACGCCCACAATATGATAAGTATTGATGATGTAGCTAAACTAATGTTTCAGATGGGTTTTTTTGTGGCCTGTAACAATCTTACTTCCCTCACGGACTTAGGGTGCCGCCTGTAAGCAGACTACCCGCTAAACGCGACATCTATTTGTTCTTGTCATTTTCATCTCCCCTGAGTGTTTAGGCTTCACTGCAGCGCTCCACATCAGTCCGCGTGGCCGAAAACCGCCGACCGCGTGTCACCCGAGCTCTTCCGAACCAACTGAATATCAGGGGCAGGCGATTTTCGAGAATAAATCTGAACGCCTATTAGACTGCAACAAGGTATACCCGCACCAGAGGTTTCTTCCTTGTGACTGGCGGCCGTCTGCGAGAGAAGTCGTTTCTTTTTTTGACCGAGCCACTCAGGACGCGTTTGCTTCCGCACTGAATTAGTTACTGTGATTGGTGTTGTAACAATTGACATGCGCCTGAAAGAAATTTTCACCCAATCACGAAACACAGGCGATGCTATACAGTGTTTTAACTTATAACTAATCTCGGAATCTTTACGCGAAATCTGCATGGCCCTACGTAATTAGTGTTCGCCTTAACACAGCTGGGCTGGGCTGACGAGTGAAGTCGCCCGCCCCTGGGGGCGCATGCGCCCCTGGTTTATAATAACCCAGGTGTGCCCAACATTAATAATGCGGGACGCAAGGCCCGAGCACCCAACCCCTGCATGGTTGAATCCTTCTGCCCCGTCCAACTCTTCTTACCCGGACCTTCTCCCCCCCCCCCCCTCTTGAACAGTAGTTACCTGCTTGCTTAATGCATGTTTAATTTATCCACGCATGACCCGGCCCAGGGTTTTCCCTGTGTCTTTGCAGTTTTTACCTGGGTCACTTTAGTTGGCTTTTAGGCTAAGGCAACCTAAGAGGCGCCTGCTATGTCGCCAATCGCAGCCATGACTGGCCAATAACACCCAATAAGCACATAATGCACGTGTCCTTGTTCTGCATGGTTAATACCCCGCATGGTAGATTGTATAGGCTTTAGCCTGAGACACACTAAGGTCCTCCCCTAAACTAGAACACCCCCCTCCCACCCACACACACTTAGATTAACTTAGGCTTTGGAAAAAAAATTGGTTGTCTGTAAAGTCGGTTTACGGACGATAGTTTAACGTGACAACGTTATAACAAAACATTCATGAAATGATTGCATACTTTTATGAATAAAATTGAATATTTTTTATTGAATTATCACTATTTTGTATGGATACAAAGAAGGAGTGAAATTAAATCTACAATTTATTTTGATAAATTTACTTTTATTTGCACTCATTAATTCAAATATGTTTATTACTTTAACGAAGAGATTATTTTAACTATAACTTTTATAAATGTTTGCTATTTAACAACTTCCAATCTGTGTTATTCTGTTAAGGATAGGACGATGATAGGAAAAGTAGGAAACGAATGGGAGTGTTTCAAGTTTAATGTGCCTCGAAAAAGTCAAATCGATGGTTGTTCCAATCGAGTGGAAGAGAGATAGATGCTGCGCAAGCGTACAATGAGCGTAACGGGACACAGCGTAACAGACAATGTGCGTACGGGACACTTTTTCGTGCGTGCAGCCGGCGTTCATCGATTTATTAAACGTTGTCACGTCAAAAAAGATAAAAAGTTACTAGGTTTGGGGTCCGGATTCTTACCCGGACTTTTATGCTGTGTCTTGTCCCGGTTCCTCCAATAGTTAAAGATGTTTTTAAACCGTTCCCCGGATAGCTTTCCAGTATTAACTGCGCACATTGATATTCATAATAAAACTTAATAAAGGCAAATTTATTGAATATTCGATTATCTTTTCCGTGGTAAAAAAAAATATGCTTGAATGCCGGGCCGCCGTGAGGGGGGGGGGGGGGGGGGGCAAAAGGGGCAAATGCCCAGGGGCCCGGTAGCCTTAGGGGCCCGGGCGCCCGGCTGGGAAGTGGAAAATAAATGGCTGGAAAAACATTTTCCCCCTGCTATTAAAACATCTTGTACAATATATATATATATATATATATATATATATATTTGCTTTGTGTATTCCTAAAACTACAGTCGATAACCAATAACCTAACCGAGCAGTAGGTACTTGTAACATTCAGTTCACACCGAAATACTTGCCTAGTAGCAGAAATGGGAAGTTACAGGGACGCCGGAACAGGGGGGACAGCAGGGGCGAGTTGCCCCCGTGCTGTTATGCATGGGAAAGGGGGGACGAGAGTAGCATTTCGCCCCCCTTCTTTTCCCAGAATAAATGTTTGGTCCTAGTAGTATTTTTCTCAACCAGTAGTTACAAACATTGCATTGGTGATCACATTGATTAGAAAATCAAATTGATGATTGTCAATATACTGTAAAATGATTGAAAATTCCTAGATGGTATTTTATTTAAATTGTACTACATCTACTGTCAGAGTAGTATTTAATACATACTACGTCATCAAATTGTACTATATATATATATATATATATATATATATATATATATATATATATAATTGCTTTGTGTGTTCCTAAAACTAAAAATGGGGCCTACTACCCCAGCTGCCCAGGGGCCCACAAATTCTCTCAGCGGCCCTGCTTGAATGAAGCATCAATTAAAATATACAATTATGCGCCAGTTTTCGTAATACTCAGTATTATCTTGAAAAATGTATTTCATATATTCAAAAATAACCATAGCCAGGTGTTGTACAAAGTTTTCAATATCTTTCTTGTAGTATTAGAAACTTTTTCTTGGCAATTGGTTTCTTTTTTAAAAGTATAAAAAAAATTCTTCTTTGTGGGCTCTTAAATCTGAAGTTACTCTGTTTACACACTGGTTAGCAAAACAAACTATAGCTGTATAAAGGCTTATGCTATAGTTTTATTTAACACTTTGAATTAACCTGAAAGGAATAATCGTAAATTGTCCTGATTTAATTAGTATTATAAAATACCATACAGCAGTTTAGTATTGCTTCAACAAACATGGTAAAATATAGTTTTAGAATTAGCATTCAATTCAATTATATTAACAACTGTTTTGTTATCCGCAAGGTATGTGAAGGTCATTCTGAATTTGATTTCAATTGAATACTATATAATATAGTATCCTGTTAAGAATTTGAATCAATTATTAATACCGAAATGACTACACCAACCTCTTTTTGTACTATTACATCCATGAACATAAAAACTACACATAATCAAAACAAGCTAATTATTCTTTACTTCTGGGAGTACGAATTTTTTATATCAGTTTTGCTTTCCTCTCTGTTTACTTATTCTTTGAGTTTATTTTATTTTTATTTTTTATTTTCAAGCAGAACCAAGGAATTGATTATTTTTAAATTATTTAAGCTTTAAGAAAGTTTTTACTTGAAATATTATTTTACATATGATGCTAATTATTTTGTGAACTCTTTCAGGCAGCTCCGATTATGGCAGAATCAAGGTACATGATGTTTTGCACCTCGAATGCCAACAATTTAACATTGGATATTAAAGCTCAGAATATTATTTATAGAAAACTTTTAACTATACAAAATTGGTATTAGTACCAATTTTCATTCTATCTTAACCTGTATTAAATATGAGTTATTATATAAAAATTTTAACTGCCCGAGTTTTTTTAATGTTTTAAAGTCTCTGGCTTCAGTGTTGAAAAGGTATTGTTACTCAACCATAAAAACCGTCCATTTAATATAAGTTGCTCTTATATCACGCATTTGCACATACATGCATTTAAGTTTGTCTATACATCGTATAACACGCATATAAAACATACTTGTAGCAAGAGATTTATTTTTTATAATTGGGGACTTCTTGTGTTTATGGTTGGTGAATGTGAAAACAAAATATTACTATTTTAAAACGTACAATGAGTTTTGTACTGCTTGAATGATTATGTAAAGTTGAATTATATAGAATTCAGATGTATTGCATTTATGTTTTTCCTATACTAGAGACGTTCTTGAATTATCCCTCAAAGGAAGATTTCTCTATTCCAACTGGTTTGTAAAAAAATAACATTTTACAGCTTACATTACAATACGTATGTATTCACGCAATCGCCGACATTCATTGTTTATCAGTGTGTGTGTTTATTTTTGTGGAGAATTTTAGTCAGTGTAGGTGGTATAATAATGAAATTCGTTTAAAAACGACTGTATTGCTATTGTAAGGAATTTTTAATGCTTATATTTAATATTTGTTGTTTTATTAGAATAAGTAATTTTTTTTCCGAATGGTTGTTGTGTTACATCGTATTTAAAGTATGAACTATTCTGAGTCACGTTGTAACGAAAGAATCTAATGGGGGAGAAAAAAAATTTGAATTGAAAAGTTAAAGTCGTTCATTTTCTGTGAGGAATACGTGCTGTACACTGAAATAGCTGACACATTGAATTTTGCATTCTTCCCAGGGATTATTTGATTACAGCCGTCGTATATTACGTGTTTTATATGGCTGTTGTTTCATGTATCCAAGTTTATCCCTGGCTCCTGAAGGCTTAATCCTGATGGCATGATGCTGTGGTAAATGATGCTTGCTGTTTTAATTCAGTACGTCAGAAGATCCTGCACATAAAAAAAATGGCGAAATAAGAAATAATTATGATTGTAAATTGAAAAAAAAATTTTATTCGACCTTCAATCATAATTAATTATTATATGATAATATATTTTATTTACAGGATCGTCTGCCGTACTGAATTAAAACAGCAAGCATCATGTACCACAGGATCAAGCCATCAGGATCATGGCTTTAGTATCTTTTGACGAACTGATTTAAAACAGAAAGCATCATGTACCACAGGATCAAGCCAACATGATCATGACAACAGGATCAAGCCTTCAGGATCCAGAGATAAACTTCAATAAATGAAGAATAACGGAAGAATTAGCGTATTTTTAATCCTCCATGGTAGGCTACAGTTTTACTAAACAAAGAGATAGGTACACGTTCGCAGGTATATGAGGACTGGAGGCGGCAATGTGAAAACACACGTATTGTAATGTAAGCTTTTAAACATTTCTTTATTTTCACGAATCAGTATGATTTAAGAAACCTTGTTTTCGGAGGAAATTTAGGGACGTCTCTAGTACTTGAAAAACATATTTTCAGGTTTTATTTAATTTTCGTTCCACGAAGCCGCGACGTCTGATGATGGTATAGTAATGTAAGCTATAAACTATTATTTTTCACAAATTAGTTGGAATTAATATACCACCTCTTCAGAGTAAATTTAGGAACGGGTGCAGTATGTGAAAACAATTCTTTTCCTATTTTGACGTTACAGCGCCTAATAAATCGATGAACGGCGGCTGCACGCACTAAAAATTGTCCCGTAACGCACATAGTCCCGTTACGCTGTGTCCCGTTACGCTCATTGTACGATTGCGCCGCATCTATCTCTCTCTTCCACTCGATTGGAACAACCATCGATTTGACTTTTTCGAGGCACATTAAACTTGAAACACTCCCATTCGTTTCCTACTTTTCCTATCATCGTCCTATCCTTAACAGAATAACACAGATTGGAAGAAGTTAAATAGCAAACATGTATAAAAGTTATAGTTAAAATAATCTGTTCGTTAAAGTAATAAACATATTTGAATTAATGAGTGCAAATAAAAGTAAATTTATCAATTAAATTGTAGATTTCATTTCACTCCTTCTTTGTATCCATACAAAATAGTGAAAATGCAATAAAAATGATTCAATTTTATTCATAAAAGTATGCAATTATTTCATCAATGTTTTGTTATGACGTTGTCACGTTAAACTATCGTCCGTAAACCGACTTACAGACAACCAATTTTTTTTCTTCTCTTCGTTCTAAAAAGCTGCAATGTCCGATAATTACCATGAAAAAATTTTTGTAAAATAATATAGCATATATTCTACTCTTAGTGTAGATTCTTTACCATGATATTCATCTACCTATAAAGTTACCTGTAGTTTTTATTATTGAACCATTCACTGTAATGGCACCGTGCGTATGTAGATGGCTGGTGTCCACTTCACCACAGCCCGGACCTCGCTTGTACAACACGTGACACACGATGTGAAAGCACTGCGTGTCTTACAGGTGTCTGACCCTCAGTTCCACTTTTGTCATCGAACAGGGGAGTCAGACCAGCGCCTTCTTGCCAGCTGACGACAGCCTTCAAGCGGCAGGCAGTGATCAGAGTCTCACTAACAGGTAGGCTTTTCTGAGACAACTGAACACTTGATTGCTATATTTAATTGATGATGAAGAGGAAGAAGATTGTGTTGATGACGGTGGTGATTATTGTGAAGTGTGGTTTTGGTGATGGTGGTGATGGTAATCATGTGGTGATGGTGATGGTGGTGGTAATTGTTATGCTTGTGGTGGTGATGGTTATGATGATCATGATTGTGCTTGTGTTGAGGGTGATAGTAGTAGTGGTAGTGGGGTGATGGTTATGGATGATGATGATGGTGGGTGGTGGTGGTGGTGGTAGAGGAGGTAAAATATTATTTTATATTTCTCCCTTAAAGTAAATTTGCTTGGAACCGATTTATGGGGACTAATTCTTACAGTCCGTGAACTTAGCCAATTATTACTTCTGAGCAATTGTAAAATAAAAAAAAAAAATTAACATTTACAAGCCTTTTTTTTTTTACAAAAAGGCATAAAAATATATTGCTTACACAATACCATAATTCTCTTGAACAACTTGAAATTTAAATTACAGCAAAAAATAATAATTAAGAGTACCTGGGACAATAAAGTGACCAGATATCCTTGCGAGGCAGGGGTGAGGGACAGACCGCTATGCAACTTATCAGCGCGAAGCAGTTTCACCACGCTCGACCAATCAGGGCTGACCTCGTCTGTAACCAACACCCTGGCACTATTGGTTATATTTCTACACTTGATACGTGTTTTTCGTGATTTTCCTGTATGTCTATTTTTGAAGTTCAAACATTTTTGCCTCAATTTATCCTGATTCATCTTTCTACCGCCTTATAAACAAGAACCGATTACATTAATGAATTACAGACACAATAAGTCCCACAAATTTCTATTATGGTACCGAAATTAGTAATTAATTACTTTACAGAAGTTTACGGTTTAAGAATATGCATTTATAGATGATGAACTGACTATTGGAACCATACTTATATCATTTGGCAAGTGTGTAATACGATAAGTCTTATAAATTAAGTCCAGGTTGGCTTCGAGCCAGATCCTGGCTGCCATATTGAACACATGTAATTAACAAAAACAAATTTGAAAAAATCTAAAACCAATTAAAAATATTATCTTTAAATATATTGATTGATCCGATCCATTCATGTACGCGGATCGACCCTTGGCCAATGCAAAAATGAAATTTTAGGCTTAAAAATATTTATTTAATTTAATATGGTAAAATTTCTCCAAAGAGGCTAAAATTTCTCATCTAGTAGCCTCCAGTAAGCCGCTAATGTCATATTAACCACCAATTTGAAAATTAGTAATTATTAACGTAATAATTTGGAAACAAATTCTAAAAATTATTTAACAATTTTACTTATTATTATATTGATTAATTCGATTGATTTACGTTCTTGGTTAGATACTTTGTGAGTGAAAAAAGTAATTTAAGCTTAAAACGTTTTATTGAGATTATTTTTTTCCAGTAACATTTCTACGAGTTTATTTAGCTTCATTTTTAAGAACAAGGAATTTACACAAAGAAAATTGCCCGGCTGAATAAATATATTACACAATATCCGCATGACTACCATGGAGACGATACTAGGCGAACTTCATGATTACTAGAGTGCCAACCACGAACCTACAGGTTTTCTGGCAACTTGGTTCGTTCTCTGACAAGTACTTTCAATGATTTCTGCTGGTTACAGCGAGCGCTGTGGTGACAATTGTTCTGTGCTCTGTTTGCTCTCTGCACCAGAGACCTGAAGGTGCTTAGCGTGGGCATAGCCGTGTTGGACAGCGTATACGTCGTGAACAGCTATCCGGTGGAAGAAGACGTCAAGGAACTGTAAGAGACCGGTCCCCTTCTTCATACAGCAAATACATTAAGCTGGTGTAGTTTAGCTCGGGAAGCCTAAGATGTACATCAAGTTCTGTCCCTGCCCGAACACGCCCGAATATTCACCTACGGCCAACCTCGGGTTTATTTATATATATTTATATTTCTCTGTTTATTTTAATGTAGCTATATACTAACCTAACTAACCGTCCATAGTTTTTTAAAGTGTTTTAATGTAGCTAACCTAACAGAACACTTTCAATATTTGAATTCATTTTTCCTGCGCAAAAAGAAAACAAATCCCGAGGTTGGCCGAAGGTGAATATTCGGGCGTGTTCGGGCAGGGACAGAACTTGATGTACATGTTAGGCTTCTCGTTGTTAAATAAGGGAACAACTGCGCGTGTGCAGGGCGCCCTACCACCGCTGGCACCGCGGAGGGAACGCTTCCAACACCGCCACGGCGTTGGCAATCCTGGGCGCGCGGACCGAGTTCCTCGGCACTCTCAGCTCGTCCAAGATCGCAAGGTTGGTACCTCTGCTACTTGCCCGGGCGATCACGCTGATTCACTGAGCTTGGGTCAGACACCCGACCATTCTACCTTCGCGCGCCTTCGCTTTATTCTTCCGCTGTTTTTAAATCCCCGAACAAGCACACGATGCATGCTCCCTTGTCTGCATGGTTTAAACCCAGCATGAATAGGCGTAAAGGCTTCGGCCTGGGACGCACCTAGAGTCTTCCCTAACCCAGACCCTCCCAAACAAAATACACTTAGTTTTTAGTTAGATTAGGAAAAAAAAAATTGCCTCGTCAGGGGTGTATGTGTGTTATAGAGGCGGGATGATAAGCGCGACGCTCTCTGGTGCTTATAGCGCGGTGTCTCCTCTGAGCTGGCGCGCAGTCTTCTCGTCGTCACAGGATAATTGTGAAATTTGAGCGGTGACCGTAACCGTTACATGGCGGAGAAATGAAGATAAAGGTGTAATGCAAGTCCCTTAAGTGCTTTCAAGAATCTGTACTGGTTGTTTTACGCCTAAAAATTACTCTGAAAACATGCGTTTTAGCCATTTCAACGCTCCTAAAAATACAGTTTAAAATATTAATCTGAAATCAAAAGTACTTTTCGGCCCTCAGCGAACTCTTAAATGCTTTTCGTAAGCAGACCCCATTCGAATATCTTTAGTAGTTTTGAAATCGCGTTGTTTTTCCTGAAGCTCTGCACACCGTGTGTGTGCCCGGGTAGGCGGGGACCTTAAACGTTAGGTCGCTTTGCAGAAAAAAATCGTTAAATGTTTTTTTTTTTTTTTTTTTTACAAAAACTCGTTCTTTATTTTTCTTTATGAGGGTATATTTTTTGCACGTTGAGTAGATAGTAACTAAAATGACAGGTTGGTTAGGTTCAGTCAGCAGCATAACTAATATGTGGAATCGTTATCAAAATATAACAATTATCACAAAATGAGTTGTTTTTTTTGGCCATGTGTATTTTCACACATCACGGCAATCCTAACGGAAATGAAAACTTGATTCGGTTAGGTCAGCGACTTCAAAAACACTCTAAGATGATAAATCCAACGTATTGTAGCACTATTTTTTTTGGCAGCAAAGTTACGTGAGTGACCAGCTATCTTCGGAATTGTTCGGGACTTATCAGAGTTCGTTAGAACGCAGTCTTCCCTCGGCTGAAACACCCGATTGAACTTCTTCTGGTTTGTAAATGTTTATTCGTGTGGTTTGAACTTTCAGACCCCGTAGGCTGGAAACAGAACATAAGAACGTGACAAATTTCCCGAGTCTATGTCTAATCTTATTTGTTCCCCACCATCTCTCATCACTCACTGCTGTCACTAATCATGCCTTCGCCCGTTAGGTTAAACAACATGCGCCAATTAATTGGGTGGTCTGGCTCAGTGGTTACTCTTGACTCTGCCGTGTCCAAATACCGGCTCGACAATTCTAGTTTCGGGTTCCCCATGTTTCGAATACGCAATGCGTGTAGCCTAGGTACAGGCGCGTAGTAAACATCTCCGGAAAAAAAATTGGTTGTCTGTAAAGTCGGTTTACGGACGATAGTTTAACGTGACAACGTCATAACAAAATATTGATGAAATGATTGCATACTTTAATGAATAAAATTGAATCATTTTTATTGAATTATCACTTTTTTGTATGGATACAAAGGAGTGAAATGAAATCTACAATTTAATTGATAAATTTACTTTTATTTGCACTCATTAATTCAAATATGTTTATTACTTTAATGCAGAGATTATTTTAACTATAACTTTTATACGTGTTTGCTATTTAACTTCTTCCAATATGTGTTATTCTGTTAAGGATAGGACGATGATAGGAAAAGTAGGAAACGAATGGGAGTGTTTCATGTTTAATGTGCCTCGAAAAAGTCAAATCGATGGTTGTTCCAATCGAGTGGAATAGAGATAGATGCGGCGCAAGCGTACAATGAGCGTAACGGGACAATGTGCGTAACGGGACACTTTTTCGTGCGTGCAGCCGGCGTTCATCGATTTATTAGACTTTTCACGTCAAAAGGCTTAAGCAATCAATAATAAGAATAAATTTTGATAGGGCCTTCGTGATGCCTATTGATAAAACAAGTAAACACACCACTAATTATCATCCACTACGTTGCACAGCCGTCTGCTGGTTGCTAATGCATTTGACTAACTGGTCTCCAGGAAGCAGGCTTCGAGCGGGGCGCAGAAGTTTATAGTTTGGTAGTGATGTGATTGCAGATTTGACAAACATCTTAGATTCGAATTCCCCACTCACTAACGTTGCATTTTTCTTTAAAGGCACCATCTTGAAAGTATGTAATTTTTTAGCTAGAAATCTGAGAAAAGTTTAATATTAATAAAAAATTTAATAAGTAATTTTTTAATAAAAAAATTCTGCCATATTGGATTCTAGATTCCCCACTCCCTAACGTTTCACTTTTCATTACGGCCACCAACTTCGAAATCCGTATTAATGATGGTAAAGTGTGAAAAATTAAAAATACATAACATATTTAATTAATTACAATTTTAATTAAAAATAAAAGGTGATGAGGTCATTCGATTAAAAATTGCGACAATTCCTTACTACATAAAAGCCACGAAAAGACTGACCTCCCACTACTATTTTCAAGGAATATACTATGTCATCCAGGATGATATCATGGTAGCCATAGAATTTTCATCTGTTAGAGAGTGCTTTCACCATATTAGTTTAATTTTTACCTACTAGAGTGTAGAATTATTTATCATCTTGATATCCACCATCTTGTTGGTGGTCTTTGCCGCTATTTTGAAATTCTGTAATTATTGAAATAAAAATTCTGAGACAATTAACAAAATTGTAGAATCGATCGCATACCGTGCTTCGTTCGATCCTTGATAAATATTAAAAAGTAACAGTTTTAAGAATTAAAACAATATAATTACAAATAAAAAAAATATTACATAATTTCTACTATAATAACAAAAAAAAAAACAAGAAAACAAATCACTTGTGTTTCTTGATTTCTGCATCTGCTACCGACGAAGCAGATGTTGGTTAGGAAGCCCCACCACTTGACATAGGATCATCCATTTCTTTGTTTGAGAATCTTTTCTCCACAAAGTATATATCGGCATGCATTGTAGGCTGAATCTCTTCGGCATAGAACACGCCATGAATATGCTTGTGGTCCAAATCTTCGAAGTAGTAAGTTATAGGCTCCGATTCACGAACGTGGGCCACTCAGAAAATTTGGGGACTCCAATTCGCTGTGTAACTTTTCTCAAAGATGCCTTTTCACTTGGAGATTCGCACGATGACTCCGACTTATTCTTACGCTTACGTGGATATTTCTTCATTTTGTTAAAAACACTGTTCCGAGGAGGTGATCGTCTTTATGTCTTTAGAATTCATTTTTGTGGTAGAACAACCGTGGAATGTTAATCGATTATTAGTTTCGGCAAGATATCCAGCCACTTGTAATTCCCGTTAGCCGTGAACTGTTGCCACATATTGATGCTCAGAGTTCTGTTAAACCTTTCGACAACAGAAGCTTTGACATTACTAAAATGTAGAGTAGTTAGATACCAAACTTCTTCATCAAAGCCTTGAAGGTCACATTGAATAATTATTTGCCCAGATCCGTTTGCATATGTGACGATACACATCGAGCACGCAAAATGTATGTCAGGGCCTTGGTTATGTTGGTCGCGTTCTTCGATTTCAAAGTTCTGGCCGAAGTGAAAATTCTGTACACTTGTAACTTTTATTAATTCGGGAATATGGTATCATCTCAATAAGGTCCGCCTGGAATAAATAAGTCCACGCACTACGACATAGCGTTGACGATTTGTCCACCTTGCAAGAGCGTAAAGTTCGCGAGCGATTCTGGTTAGACTCTTAGTATGTGGCCAGCTTTCCATAATTATTCGAGTTTTGAGACTATTTCGTTGATGTGCGAATAGTTTCCTGTATTAAGCGAATACAGCAGCAAGTCTCAAACAATCGACTTATTCGTTGGGGTCATCCCTTACACATAATCAAGGTTCTGACCACTTTCTAGCTTTTTTAAACCTACGCAATTTACTTCTAGTTATTTGAAGATATTGGTGAGAATGTCAATTTTTTTCATGATCATAATTCTTATATATGCCACTTTCTGGATCTTTATCGCGAAAATACGCATGAGTTAGATCTAGAACTTTTTTTTACTCTTGCTAATCTTCGTGGGAATAACCATTAAGTTCTCTGCGAAACATCATTTAGTACAGACCTTTAGTCCCGGGTGTTTTTTATTCTTCTACGCATATGATATTTTCTGGTAAAAAAATGTATGTCTTTAGCACCGAGGAACCACTTATTATGTTTTGTGTACTCTCCGTAGATCGTGTCACTATTCCGACTCGTGAAAGATATTAGTAATGGCCAGACCATTGCATTAACTTGTACACATTTACATAATTTTTTCTTGTGCATAGACTCTCTGTACTCGTAAAGGCCTCTTCTTCTGGAGCTGGTTAATATTTATTATTTTTCGCAGTAGGCATCTCATCATCAACTTATATCTTCATGTTGATGGGTGGTTCTTCCTTATGAGAACTTGGGATTTTTTCACTCATTTCTTTTTCATACCTCGACCTAATTTTTTGTCCCGTAAGTGAAGTCCTGCACAATTTTTTTTTTTTTTTTCACATGGCAATGGCTTCCATGCTGGCATTGTGTCTTAGAGCTTTCTCCAACTGCTTGCGCTTTTTCTTGGAAGTGTTGACTGCCCGCACTATGCCGCTTGTATGTGGTGGTAGCGCTCTTTAGCAGATTAAAACAAGAAGGTCGCCCTAATGTCACACTGGATGACATAATATATTCCTTGGCATTAGTGGTGTGATATCGGTCTGCCAGTGGCTTCCGTGGAGGAAGGATCTGTCGTCATTTATAATCGAATCACCTCACAGGGTTCGAACCGATTACTTCATGAAAAAAATTCCATTTTTTTATAAAAATTGTAACTGAATACATTTTTTATAATTTTTAAAATTGTTCCCAATTGAATAGTATTTAAAATACAGATTTTTCAAGATGGCAACAATAACGTAAAGTGCATCGTTCTAGAATACAAGTTGGCTAAATTATTTTTATTAAAATTTCATTAATTTAATTTTTATTTACTTTTAATATTTTCCTGAATTTCTAGCTAATATTTAACATTCAAAATGGCTGCCGTAATGAAATGTGCAACTTTAAGTTGTGGGCATTCGATTACAAGATGGTAAAAAGTTCTTGAATTCAAAATGACATAAATTCAAAATAGCGGAAACTTTAATTGCCGCCCCAGTCAAGGTCAACGTAAAGGTCAATTCAATGTCATCCAATATGGCCACCGTGATGTCATGATAGTCGGTAATTGACTCCACCACACACCACATCCTTGCTCCTGGGCCAGGAGGGCCCAAGATATACTATGCATCTTTTCGTTTAGGTTATAAAAGTTGCTTGTTTTGGTATTCCCTGCTACCCATTAAATTATGCCCCATACTACGCGAACATAATGTATAGACCACCGATGATACATTCGAGAACTCTCGAACTCGAGATGAGTTAGGTCAGGGACACACGTTCCATTCAATGCTCTCTCTGGTTGTATTATTAACAACTGTCACTTGTGGTCCAGACGTGGGACTAGACAGACGTAAGAAAGTTGTGGTGGTATGTTTGCTTCGACAAAGACCCTGAAGAACACGCTTCAGAAGTGTGTGGGTTTATCTAATTTTAGAAGAAGAAGAAGAAGAATAAGAAGAAGAAAGGACTCTTCATGGAGCATTTTACACTTTTTTGACGTGACGTCTAATAAATCAATGAACGCCGGCTGCACTCACGAAAAACTGTCCCGTTACATTGTTTCGTTACGCTGTATCCCGTTACTCTCATTGTTCCGTTACGCTGTGTCCCGTTACTCTCATTGTTCCGTTACGCTGTGTTCCGTTATGCTGTCGGCGAGTGCAGTATTAACTGGTTATGTTACAATTGACTAAAAAAATATGGCGATTCATATAATTGATGATAGATATTTGATTACAGTTTATTTATATGAAAACTTATTCATAATTATATTTAAACTTTATAGCTAAACGCCAGTTTTTAAAATTAATTACAAGTCATCTACACGTGAACTGTTTCGTCGACTGTTTATAAAGTGAAGTGAAATTTTGATGTGGTTTTCATTGCTAATTACAACAATAATTTCGGCAATAAAGGTTAATTATTCTTTCATTTTAAAAATCAGATTACTAGTATAATTTCAAGTATTTATTATTTTATTATTAAAATAAAAATTATTCAGTTTTATTCATAAAGTTATGCAATCATTTCATCAATGTTTTGTTATGATGTTGTCACGTTAAACTATCGTCCGTAAACCGACTTTACAGACAACCAATTTTTTTTAATAATAAGATTTTGTTGGAGACTAGTAGTATATAATAGTATTTCCGAGATCAGGGTTCAGGGTGTGGAGCCGAGAGCCGGCTCCGCCATCTTGGTTTGTGACGTCACGGCGGCAAAAATTCCTCAAAATTCCTCAAAAATGACTCAAAATGACTCAAAATTTCCCGTTTTCGAGGGAAAAATTCCCGTTTCGAGGAAAAATTAGGATTTCAAAAAACCACAAATGTCTTTTGCCTTAGAAAGAACACCAATTCCTAAAATAGGCTTAAGCATCCTTAACTCAAGCCTCAGTTAAGCCATTTCTAGGAATAAGGATACCTTGACCTTTGACCTTGACCCCGACGGCCTTCTTGGATCCACCATCTTAGATCCGCCATTGTGTTCTCGAACATTCCATCGATGTGTTATCCGCCATTTTGAATTATGACGTCACCGTTGCAATTTTCGTTACGCTCGCCATCTTTAACTTTTTTATTATCCGATTTTAATGAAAATTTTTTTAAAAATTATAAAAAAATTCACTTAATAAAATTTTAATCAAAAATATCGAAAAAACATATATTTACGACACGGAGCTCGGAGTCCTCGGTTCGAACCCGGTGAGGGCAAAAAAAAATAAAAATGGTGACCGATCCTTCCCCTGTGGCGGGGTGCTGGCAGACTGACCCCCACCACTTATGTCAATGCACATATACCATCAGGTAGTATGACGTCATGTCCGCCATCTTGAAATTTGGACGCCATCTTGAAAATCTTTATTTATTATCCGATTTTAATGAAAAAAATTCCAAAATTCATCAAAAAATTAACGTATTTAAATTCTGTTTGATTATATCGATGTACGTCCTTGGTTCGATTCCCGACGAGAGTAAACAGTCGATCCTTCCTCCATGAAAGCTACCTAGACTGATCTATCACCACCAATACCAAGGTATATATCGTCAACTGGTATGACATCATGTCCGCCATCTTGTCTTCATCCACTGGAGACCACCATCTTGTTTTCGTGTGCTAGAGTGTGCCGATATCATGTAGTATAATTATCTGGTCACCACACCTTTGACCTTGACCTTGAACTTTGACCTTGACCTTGAAATTTGACCTTGAACTTGAACTTTGACCTTGAACTTGAACTTTGACCTTGACCTTGAAATTTGACCTTGACCTTGAAATTTGACCTTAACCTTGAACTTTGACCTTGACCTTGAAATTTGACCTTGACCTTGAACTTTTACCTTGACCTTGAACTTTGACCTTGACCTTGAAATTTGACCTTGAAATTTGACCTTGACCTTGAAATTTGACCTTGAACTTTGACCTTGAACTTGAACTTTGACCTTGACCTTGATATTTGACCTTGACCTTGAAATTTGACTTTGACCTTGAAATTTTACTTTGTCCTTGAAATTTGACTTTATCCTTGATGTCCATCACGGATTCGTCATTTTATGTTCAGTACATGCTACCAGGAGCGACCACCTGCTGGAGTACACCATCTTGTGCGTGTACTCGTATTACCATCATGCTAGTTTTATTCTAACATGCTACAGTGCAGTAATAATTTATTACTGAGGTACCCACCATCTTAAAATTTGACCGCCATCTTGAAATCATGTAATTATTTAGCTAGAAATGCGGGAAAAATTCCAATAGTCTCCGAAAAAATCATTTATTAATTTACAAATCGAATCGATGGATCCCTGTCCACGGTTAGATTCTTGACCAGAGACAGTTGTAACTAATTATTAAATAAATGTTAGGTTCTGTTTTCCATTACCTTTCGCGGAGTTTATTAATCATTCACTCTACGAAAATCAACTCAAGTCAATATACCGGACCAACGAATTAAATCAGTGCCGATTAGCCTATTATGAAAGTCTAATTTTTCAATAATCTGAATAACATATAAGCCGTTCATGTACAAAGCCACACATATAGATCAATTGCCTTCAGTCCATGAGACCGAGTCATGTCATTATCAGACGTATAGGCTAGTCATTTCAGGACCACATGACCTTCGTAATCCATCGTGACATTTTTATACATTCTAAAGGACCAAGTAACCTTGTAAAATATTTTAGTAACACCAAGAGGTGATAAACTAGTATATATTCAAAAAACTACATTTTGTACTACGCGCATTCAATAAAAAAGGAAGCACCAACAACGAAAAGACAGCACATTTGGAAGCACCGACTACGAAAAGGCAGCACATTTGGAAGCACCGACAACGAAAAGGCAGCACATTTGGAAGCACCGACAACGCAAAGGCAGCACATTTGGAAGCACCGACAACGAAAAGGCAGCACATTTGGAAGCACCGACAACGAAAAGGCAGCACATTTGGAAGCACCGACAACGAAAAGGCAGCACATTGGAAGCACCGACAACGAAAAGGCAGCACATTTGGAAGCACCGACAACGAAAAGGCAGCACATTTGGAAGCACCGACAACGAAAAGGCAGCACATTTGGAAGCACCGACAACGAAAAGGCAGCACATTTGGAAGCACCGACAACGAAAAGGCAGCACATTTGGAAGCACCGACAACGAAAAGGCAGCACATTTGGAAGCACCAACAACGAAAAGGCAGCACATTTGGAAGCACCGACTACGAAAAGGCAGCACATTTGGAAGCACCGTCATCGAAAAGACAGCACATTTGGAAGCACCGACAACGAAAAGGCAGCACATTTGGAAGCACCGACAACGTAAAGGCAGCACATTTGGAAGCACCGACAACGAAAAGGCAGCACATTTGGAAGCACCGACAACGAAAAGGCAGCACATTTGGAAGCACCGACAACGAAAAGGCAGCACATTTGGAAGCACCGACAACAAAAAGGCAGCACATTTGGAAGCGCCGACAACGAAAAGGCAGCACATTTGGAAGCGCCGACAACGAAAAGGCGGCACATTTGGAAGCACCGACTACAAAAAGGCAGCACATTTGGAAGCGCCGACTACGAAAAGGCAGCACATTTGGAAGCACCGACAACGAAAAGGCAGCACATTTGGAAGCACCGACAACGAAAAGGCAGCACATTTGGAAGCACCGACTACGAAAAGGCAGCACATTTGGAAGCACCGACAACGTAAAGGCAGCACATTTGGAAGCACCGACAACGAAAAGGCAGCACATTTGGAAGCACCGACAACGAAAAGGCAGCACATTTGGAAGCACCGACAACGAAAAGGCAGCACATTTGGAAGCACCGACAACAAAAAGGCAGCACATTTGGAAGCGCCGACAACGAAAAGGCAGCACATTTGGAAGCACCGACAACGAAAAGGCAGCACATTTGGAAGCACCGACTACGAAAAGGCAGCACATTTGGAAGCACCGACTACGAAAAGGCAGCACATTTGGAAGCACCGACAACGAAAAGGCAGCACATTTGGAAGCACTGACAACGAAAAGGCAGCACATTTGGAAGCACCGACTACGAAAAGGCAGCACATTTGGAAGCACTGACAACGAAAAGGCAGCACATTTGGAAGCACCGACAACGAAAAGGCAGCACATTGGAAGCACCGACAACGAAAAGGCAGCACATTTGAAAGCACCGCCAACGAAAAGGCAGCACATTTTGGATGCATCATCGAATAAGGAAGCACATTTGGAAGCTCCATCAACTAAAAAAGGCAAAAAGGAAGCACAAGTTACGAGATCTAAGTCTTAGTAAGAAATCATAATACAAGAAATAAAAACATTACATTCTTATAATTTAAATTATTTATTTTATTGCTTTAAATTATACAAATGCAAGTAAAACAAGTCAATATTGTATGTAGCCAGCATTCCTCAGTTCCTTGAGTATGAAGGATATTTCTTTGATGCACGAATAGTTTCCTGCACAAAGCGAACCATGTAGAAGTCTTAGCCGGTCAACCAATATGTTTGGATCTTTCCATGATGTGTAATCATTCTCTTCTACCACCATCTTCCTTGCACCTTTATAATAAAAATTATGATCTCTGGTGTCTTCCGTTTTACCACCAACCTCAGGGTAACTTTCATGTTTGAGACGGTGATCATCACAAGCTTGATCAGATTTATTTAATATATCACGTCGTTTCCATCGTTTCGGTCTCAGGACACCGCCACATTCTTCGATCTTGGAAGCTTTAGGTGCTTCATCATAGTCTATGTCTTTGTCAACAGCCTCAGAGTCACTGTAACAATCACCGTAGAAGGAATCGTCTTCACCCAATTTACCATAATAATTCGATGTTTATGATGTTGAAGTGTCTTCATCGTCTTCGTGCTTCCTTTTTAGGAGTCCATCATTTTTACAAAGTAGGAAAGATCTACTTGAATTCGGCTGGAATATATTCTCACTTTTCACGTTAAGGATTCTTCCATTGTCTTCATTCTTCCGTAAATCATCAACCTTCTTCAATTTAAGTTCTTTGTCGAGATCGGAAGAGCCAAGAAAATTATTGTCGTAATGCAGATCACTCTTCCTTAGGCTAGTAGATTCATCGTTGTCCTCTAGCTTGTACGCAGGCTTGGCGCTACAAGTTCTGCCATGTCTTTTTAGGCTCTCTCTCCGCGTAAACGACTTGCTACATCGAACACAACTTATCATATTGCGCAGTGGATTTTTAACACAGTCATTCTTCTCGTGTTGTCTTTTATTCTTTCTCAAGATAAACACTTTACTGCAAAACTTACACCTATGTTCTTTCGATACAGCGTCAGATCCCAAATCGGAATTCATATTAGTTACTGAGACTAATGCCAGATACCAATTGAGTGTTTTAAATTATATTCAATACTAAATAGAAATTTTTTCATATTTCATCAGCGAGAATTAATATATCTCATGCAAAAGTACTTTATGCATGAAGTTCTGCTTTTCAACAACAGATGTCGCCACATGTTGCTTGCAGGTAAATAATATTTAGTTATTTTATGCAGGATGCGGGATGCTCACTAACGATCGCAAAAGAAGGATGGCTTCGTTAGACTCCAAGGAAAAGGAAGTTCGTCTTGCATGTTGGTGCTCCACAGATGTCTCATGGAGTAATATTAATTTGACTGAGTAATGATATTTGTTAATTCCACCTGATAAAAATATTGCAAGTTTTGATTTAGTAGCATAAATTATCGAATTAAATGTAACTCCAAATAAAATGACATGTCTCATTAGAACAAAAAAAATTCCATGCAGAGAGCGGTTTCTCATAATAGTCAGAAACACTTGAAGAAACCACAGGAATGATTGCAAGAACACGGGAAAAAACCATCAAAATATTGTCAAGAATAATCAGGAGCACACTGAGAAAACCACTATAATATTAACAATAATAATCGGAAGCACACGGAGAAAACCATCATAATATTAACCAGATTAATCGGAAGCACACAGAGAAAACCACCACATTTTTCTTTGATATCATAAAATTACAAGAAAAAATATTTAAAAATAAAAATAAATTTAAAAAAAATTTAAAAAAAAATAAAAAATATGTATAAACAGTTTCTGCTAGCTTGTAAACTTATCATTGTTGAGCAAAGATAGAGTTCTTGTACAAGCCAGAAATTTATGCATTTTTTTTATTTTTTTAAATTTTTTATTAATTTATTTTTATTTTTAAATATTTTTTCTTGTAATTTTATGATATCAAAGAAAACATGTGGTGGTTTTCTCTGTGTGCTTCCGATTAATCTGGTTAATATTATGATGGTTTTCTCCGTGTGCTTCCGATTATTATTGTTAATATTATAGTGGTTTTCTCAGTGTGCTCCTGATTATTCTTGACAATATTTTGATGGTTTTTTCCCGTGTTCTTGCAATCATTCCTGTGGTTTCTTCAAGTGTTTCTGACTATTATGAGAAACCGCTCTCTGCATGGAATTTTTTTTGTTCTAATGAGACATGTCATTTTATTTTGAGTTACATTTAATTCGATAATTTATGCTACTAAATCAAAACTTGCAATATTTTTATCAGGTGGAATTAACAAATATCATTACTCAGTCAAATTAATATTACGCCATGAGACATCTGTGGAGCACCAACATGCAAGACGAACTTCCTTTTCCTTGGAGTCTAACGAAGCCATCCTTCTTTTGCGATCGTTAGTGAGCATCCCGCATCCTGCATAAAATAACTAAATATTATTTACCTGCAAGCAGCATGTGGCGACATCTGTTGTTGAAAAGCAGAACTACATGCATAAAGTACTTTTGCATGAGATATATTAATTCTCGCTGATGAAATATGAAAAAATTTCTATTTAAGTATTGAATATAATTTAAAACACTCAATTGGTATCTGACATTAGTCTCAGTAACTAATATGAATTCCGATTTGGGATCTGACGCTGTATCGAAAGAACATAGGTGTAAGTTTTGCAGTAAAGTGTTTATCTTGAGAAAGAATAAAAGACAACACGAGAAGAATGACTGTGTTAAAAATCCACTGCGCAATATGATAAGTTGTGTTCGATGTAGCAAGTCGTTTACGCGGAGAGAGAGCCTAAAAAGACATGGCAGAACTTGTAGCGCCAAGCCTGCGTACAAGCTAGAGGACAACGATGAATCTACTAGCCTAAGGAAGAGTGATCTGCATTACGACAATAATTTTCTTGGCTCTTCCGATCTCGACAAAGAACTTAAATTGAAGAAGGTTGATGATTTACGGAAGAATGAAGACAATGGAAGAATCCTTAACGTGAAAAGTGAGAATATATTCCAGCCGAATTCAAGTAGATCTTTCCTACTTTGTAAAAATGATGGACTCCTAAAAAGGAAGCACGAAGACGATGAAGACATTTCAACATCATCAACATCGAATTATTATGGTAAATTGGGTGAAGACGATTTCTTCTACGGTGATTGTTACAGTGACTCTGAGGCTGTTGACAAAGACATAGACTATGATGAAGCACCTAAAGCTGCCAAGATCGAAGAATGTGGCGGTGTCCTGAGACCGAAACGATGGAAACGACGTGATATATTAAATAAATCTGATCAAGCTTGTGATGATCACCGTCTCAAACATGAAAGTTACCCTGAGGTTGGTGGTAAAACGGAAGACACCAGAGATCATAATATTTATTATAAAGGTGCAAGGAAGATGGTGGTAGAAGAGAATGATTACACATCATGGAAAGATCCAAACATATTGGTTGACCGGCTAAGACTTCTACATGGTTCGCTTTGTGCAGGAAACTATTCGTGCATCAAAGAAATATTCTTCATACTCAAGGAACTGAGGAATGCTGGCTACATACAATATTGACTTGTTTCACTTGCATTTGTATAATGTAAAGCAATAAAATAAATAATTTAAATTATAAGAATGTAATGTTTTTATTTCTTGTATTATGATTTCTTACTAAGACTTAGATCTCGTAACTTGTGCTTCCTTTTTGCCTTTTTTAGTTGATGGAGCTTCCAAATGTGCTTCCTTATTCGATGATGCATCCAAAATGTGCTGCCTTTTCGTTGGCGGTGCTTTCAAATGTGCTGCCTTTTCGTTGTCGGTGCTTCCAATGTGCTGCCTTTTCGTTGTCGGTGCTTCCAAATGTGCTGCCTTTTCGTTGTCAGTGCTTCCAAATGTGCTGCCTTTTCGTAGTCGGTGCTTCCAAATGTGCTGCCTTTTCGTTGTCAGTGCTTCCAAATGTGCTGCCTTTTCGTTGTCGGTGCTTCCAAATGTGCTGCCTTTTCGTAGTCGGTGCTTCCAAATGTGCTGCCTTTTCGTAGTCGGTGCTTCCAAATGTGCTGCCTTTTCGTTGTCGGTGCTTCCAAATGTGCTGCCTTTTCGTTGTCGGCGCTTCCAAATGTGCTGCCTTTTCGTTGTCGGTGCTTCCAAATGTGCTGCCTTTTCGTTGTCGGTGCTTCCAAATGTGCTGCCTTTTCGTTGTCGGTGCTTCCAAATGTGCTGCCTTTTCGTTGTCGGTGCTTCCAAATGTGCTGCCTTTACGTTGTCGGTGCTTCCAAATGTGCTGCCTTTTCGTTGTCGGTGCTTCCAAATGTGCTGTCTTTTCGATGACGGTGCTTCCAAATGTGCTGCCTTTTCGTAGTCGGTGCTTCCAAATGTGCTGCCTTTTCGTTGTCGGTGCTTCCAAATGTGCTGCCTTTTCGTAGTCGGTGCTTCCAAATGTGCTGCCTTTTCGTAGTCGGCGCTTCCAAATGTGCTGCCTTTTTGTAGTCGGTGCTTCCAAATGTGCCGCCTTTTCGTTGTCGGTGCTTCCGAATGTGCTGCCTTTTCGTTGTCGGCGCTTCCAAATGTGCTGCCTTTTTGTTGTCGGTGCTTCCAAATGTGCTGCCTTTTCGTTGTCGGTGCTTCCAAATGTGCTGCCTTTTCGTTGTCGGTGCTTCCAAATGTGCTGCCTTTTCGTTGTCGGTGCTTCCAAATGTGCTGCCTTTACGTTGTCGGTGCTTCCAAATGTGCTGCCTTTTCGTTGTCGGTGCTTCCAAATGTGCTGTCTTTTCGATGACGGTGCTTCCAAATGTGCTGCCTTTTCGTAGTCGGTGCTTCCAAATGTGCTGCCTTTACGTTGTTGGTGCTTCCAAATGTGCTGCCTTTTCGTTGTCGGTGCTTCCAAATGTGCTGCCTTTTCGTTGTCGGTGCTTCCAAATGTGCTGCCTTTTCGTTGTCGGTGCTTCCAAATGTGCTGCCTTTTCGTTGTCGGTGCTTCCAAATGTGCTGCCTTTTCGTTGTCGGTGCTTCCAAATGTGCTGCCTTTTCGTTGTCGGTGCTTCCAATGTGCTGCCTTTTCGTTGTCGGTGCTTCCAAATGTGCTGCCTTTTCGTTGTCGGTGCTTCCAAATGTGCTGCCTTTTCGTTGTCGGTGCTTCCAAATGTGCTGCCTTTGCGTTGTCGGTGCTTCCAAATGTGCTGCCTTTTCGTTGTCGGTGCTTCCAAATGTGCTGCCTTTTCGTAGTTGGTGCTTCCAAATGTGCTGTCTTTTCGTTGGTGGTGCTGTCTTTTCGTTGTTGGTGCTTCCTTTTTTGTTGACTGCGCGTAGTACAAAATGTAGTGATTGAATATTTACTAGTTTATCACCTCTTGGTGTTACTAAAATATTTTACAAGGTTACTTGGTCCTTTAGAATGTATAAAAATGTCACGATGGATTACGAAGGTCATGTGGTCCTGAAATGACTAGCCTATACGTCTGATAATGACATGACTCGGTCTCATGGACTGAAGGCAATTGATCTATATGTGTGGCTTTGTACATGAACGGCTTATATGTTGTTCAGATTATAGAAAAATTAGACTTTCATAATAGGCTAATCGGCACTGATTTAATTCGTTGGTCCGGTATATTGACTTGAGTTGATTTTCGTAGAGTGAATGATTAATAAACTCCGCGAAAGGTAATGGAAAACAGAACCTAACATTTATTTAATAATTAGTTACAACTGTCTCTGGTCAAGAATCTAACCGTGGACAGGGATCCATCGATTCGATTTGTAAATTAATAAATGATTTTTTCGGAGACTATTGGAATTTTTCCCGCATTTCTAGCTAAATAATTACATGATTTCAAGATGGCGGTCAAATTTTAAGATGGTGGGTACCTCAGTAATAAATTATTACTGCACTGTAGCATGTTAGAATAAAACTAGCATGATGGTAATACGAGTACACGCACAAGATGGTGTACTCCAGCAGGTGGTCGCTCCTGGTAGCATGTACTGAACATAAAATGACGGATCCGTGATGGACATCAAGGATAAAGTCAAATTTCAAGGACAAAGTAAAATTTCAAGGTCAAAGTCAAATTTCAAGGTCAAGGTCAAATTTCTAGGTCAAGGTCAAATTTCAAGGTCAAGGTCAAAGTTCAAGGTCAAAGTTCAAGGTCAAATTTCAAGGTCAAGGTCAAGGTCAAAGTTCAAGGTCAAGGTCAAAGTTCAAGGTCAAGGTCAAATTTCAAGGTCAAGGTCAAAGTTCAAGGTCAAGGTCAAATTTCAAGGTCAAGGTCAAATTTCAAGGTCAAGGTCAAAGTTCAAGTTCAAGGTCAAAGTTCAAGTTCAAGGTCAAATTTCAAGGTCAAGGTCAAAGTTCAAGGTCAAGGTCAAAGGTGTGGTGACCAGATAATTATACTACATGATATCGGCACACTCTAGCACACGAAAACAAGATGGTGGTCTCCAGTGGATGAAGACAAGATGGCGGACATGATGTCATACCAGTTGACGATATATACCTTGGTATTGGTGGTGATAGATCAGTCTAGGTAGCTTTCATGGAGGAAGGATCGACTGTTTACTCTCGTCGGGAATCGAACCAAGGACGTACATCGATATAATCAAACAGAATTTAAATACGTTAATTTTTTGATGAATTTTGGAATTTTTTTCATTAAAATCGGATAATAAATAAAGATTTTCAAGATGGCGTCCAAATTTCAAGATGGCGGACATGACGTCATACTACCTGATGGTATATGTGCATTGACATAAGTGGTGGGGGTCAGTCTGCCAGCACCCCGCCACAGGGGAAGGATCGGTCACCATTTTTATTTTTTTTTGCCCTCACCGGGTTCGAACCGAGGACTCCGAGCTCCGTGTCGTAAATATATGTTTTTTCGATATTTTTGATTAAAATTTTATTAAGTGAATTTTTTTATAATTTTTAAAAAAATTTTCATTAAAATCGGATAATAAAAAAGTTAAAGATGGCGAGCGTAACGAAAATTGCAACGGTGACGTCATAATTCAAAATGGCGGATAACACATCGATGGAATGTTCGAGAACACAATGGCGGATCTAAGATGGTGGATCCAAGAAGGCCGTCGGGGTCAAGGTCAAAGGTCAAGGTATCCTTATTCCTAGAAATGGCTTAACTGAGGCTTGAGTTAAGGATGCTTAAGCCTATTTTAGGAATTGGTGTTCTTTCTAAGGCAAAAGACATTTGTGGTTTTTTGAAATCCTAATTTTTCCTCGAAACGGGAATTTTTCCCTCGAAAACGGGAAATTTTGAGTCATTTTGAGTCATTTTTGAGGAATTTTGAGGAATTTTTGCCGCCGTGACGTCACAAACCAAGATGGCGGAGCCGGCTCTCGGCTCCACACCCTGAACCCTGATCTCGGAAATACTATTATATACTACTGAGACTATCAAAGGCTTTGCTCATGTTGAAATAAATAGAATATTTTATTTATATCTGGATATTACGCTGGTACACATATGTAGTTATATATTACGTGTGTTTGTCAAAGATGATCTTCCTGATTGAAAACTATGTGGTGTTTACAGAAATAATATTTTTTGGAATAAAATTCATGTGCCTATAAATATTTTTTCGTCGAAAACTTCTAAAATACTACATAACAAAGGTATTATTGGTCAATAGTTTGTGGCTAAAATTTAACTTTCAATAATACTTCAAGAAACTATATTCTGATAAATGGTTTAACACACAACATCGGTATACAACCACTCACTGACTGATACACACTTAATTCAAATATTTTATGTTCAAAAGCAAATTTTTTTTAAATGTTTTAAATGTTTGTTTGAGCTTTATTTATAACATGTTTGAATGATAATTCTACAGTTACTAAAAACTAAAACGCTACAAAACTAAAAAAAAAATATTTTTGCAAACCTCCGTTCCCCCGGAGAAACCCCCGGAATGGCCACCGCATGGGGAGCCCAAGAAAAGAAACGGGCTCCCCATTTGGAAGCCACCTGGAAGGTTTTATCTTGTTCCACCCACAGTTTCTTTGGTAGCCTGACTTGTTACAAGAGATTGTATTCCTACCAGAGAAAATGCCACCATTTTGTTTGGGCAATCCGCCTTGGAGGAGCCGGGGCGCGAACCCGGGTCCTACAAGTCACAAGGCAGGCGCTCTACCCCAGAACCAGAGTGGTAGAGCGAATACTTGCAGTCTTCTTAACACTGACATGATGTTATTCCACGAGTTTACTGTAGTTTAGAGTGTCAGTACGTGCAGTAACATCTAACCTAGGTAACGAACAAATTTATGTGTTCTTATGTTGTTCGTTCAGCATGAATTATGTAATTTCATAACAGTGAAATATAATTTGTATAACAAGTAAGGCAAATTTTGACGTTACAACGTCTAATATATCGATGAACGCCGGCTGCACGCACGAAAAAGTGTCCCGTTACGCACATTGACCCGTTACGCTGCGTCCCGTTAAGCTCATTGTTCCGTTACGCTGTCGGCGAGTGCAGTAATAATAGGTTATTTACAATTTACTAAAAAAATATGGTGATTTATATAATTGATGATAGATATTTGATTACAGTTTATTAATATTAAAACTTTATAGCTAAACACCAGTTTTTTTAATTAATTACAAGTCATCTACACGTGAACTGTTTCGTCGACTGTTTATAAAGTGAAGTGAAATGTTAATGTGGTTTTCATTGCTTATTACAACAACAATTTCGGCAATAAAGATTAATTATTCTTGCATTTTAAAAATCAGATTACTAGTATAATTTCAAGTATTTATTCTTTTATTATTAAAATAAAATTGATTCAATTTTATTCATAAAAGTATGCAATCATTTCATAAATGTTTTGTTATGACGTTGTCACGTTAAACTATCGTCCGTAAACCAAATTTACAGACAACTTTTTTTTTTAGTTAGGAGATGATGTGAAATTTTTAATTAAGCTATTTTTTGTGTATCTGTGCCATATTTTATTTAAATCCTAGATTTATATTAAACAACAGCTTCAATGATGAGATACCAACTTGAGAAACTGACTTGAACTAGACTTATCAGTGGATCATCATCTGCCTATTTCGTCTGAAGACAATGTTGAGACAGCGACGCTCGGAGCTACCGGGCGTGAACTGGGAGAATGGGGAGACTGCAATAAGGATACAGAGGTGACCTCCAGCTCTGGCTGTGCAAGTCCGTGTGCCAACAATGAAGCGCGCCTTCTTGTCCCGGGCTCGGAGACCAGTGAAGAGACCACTCACAGGCTCAACACAGGGTTTTTCCTTGTTTTCCTTGTAATTTTATGTGCAGATTTTGTTCTTTTTTTACTTTTCAATACTGCATTACGCATGTTGGAGCACTGTGTCGCTGGTGCTTTCTTTGATGTTTCAAGGCACATTGGGGTAGATGCGAAAATCATTTGTTTCTGAACATCTTAATAACTTAAATAAACAAGAATAAAAGACGTGCTCCTGCTCCACGCGGGGCCCGGACCGTGACTCTGGACGGACGGCTGCCGTGCTCCGCTCCACGAGGGGCCCGGACCGTGACTCTGGACGGACGGCTGCCGTGCTCCGCTCCACGAGGGGCCCGGACCGTGACTCTGGACGGACGGCTGCCGTGCTCCGCTCGACGCGGGGCCCGGACCGTGACTCTGGACGGACGGCTGCCGTGCTCCGCTCGACGAGGGGCCCGGACCGTGACTCTGGACGGACGGCTGCCGTGCTCCGCTCGACGCGGGGCCCGGACCGTGACTCTGGACGGACGGCTGCCGTGCTCCGCTCCACGAGGGGCCCGGACCGTGACTCTGGACGGACGGCTGCCGTGCTCCGCTCCACGAGGGGCCCGGACCGTGACTCTGGACGGACGGCTGCCGTGCTCCGCTCCACGAGGGGCCCGGACCGTGACTCTGGACGGACGGCTGCCGTGCTCCGCTCGACGAGGGGCCCGGACCGTGACTCTGGACGGACGGCTGCCGTGCTCCGCTCGACGAGGGGCCCGGACCGTGACTCTGGACGGACGGCTGCCGTGCTCCGCTCGACGAGGGGCCCGGACCGTGACTCTGGACGGACGGCTGCCGTGCTCCGCTCCACGAGGGGCCCGGACCGTGACTCTGGACGGACGGCTGCCGTGCTCCGCTCGACGAGGGGCCCGGACCGTGACTCTGGACGGACGGCTGCCGTGCTCCGCTCCACGAGGGGCCCGGACCGTGACTCTGGACGGACGGCTGCCGTGCTCCGCTCGACGAGGGGCCCGGACCGTGACTCTGGACGGACGGCTGCCGTGCTCCGCTCGACGAGGGGCCCGGACCGTGACTCTGGACGGACGGCTGCCGTGCTCCGCTCGACGAGGGGCCCGGACCGTGACTCTGGACGGACGGCTGCCGTGCTCCGCTCCACGAGGGGCCCGGACCGTGACTCTGGACGGACGGCTGCCGTGCTCCGCTCCACGAGGGGCCCGGACCGTGACTCTGGACGGACGGCTGCCGTGCTCCGCTCGACGAGGGGCCCGGACCGTGACTCTGGACGGACGGCTGCCGTGCTCCGCTCCACGAGGGGCCCGGACCGTGACTCTGGACGGACGGCTGCCGTGCTCCGCTCGACGAGGGGCCCGGACCGTGACTCTGGACGGACGGCTGCCGTGCTCCGCTCCACGAGGGGCCCGGACCGTGACTCTGGACGGACGGCTGCCGTGCTCCGCTCGACGAGGGGCCCGGACCGTGACTCTGGACGGACGGCTGCCGTGCTCCGCTCCACGAGGGGCCCGGACCGTGACTCTGGACGGACGGCTGCCGTGCTCCGCTCCACGAGGGGCCCGGACCGTGACTCTGGACGGACGGCTGCCGTGCTCCGCTCGACGAGGGGCCCGGACCGTGACTCTGGACGGACGGCTGCCGTGCTCCGCTCCACGAGGGGCCCGGACCGTGACTCTGGACGGACGGTTACCATGCTCCGCTCCACGTGGGGCCCGGACCGTGACTCTGGACGGACGGCTGCCGTACTCCGCTCGACGCGGGGCCCGGACCGTGACTCTGGACGGACGGCTGCCGTACTCCGCTCGACGCGGGGCCCGGACCGTGACTCTGGACGGACGGCTGCCGTACTCCGCTCGACGCGGGGCCCGGACCGTGACTCTGGACGGACGGCTGCCGTGCTCCTGCTCCACGCGGGACCCGGACCGTGACTCTGGACGGACGGTTACCATGCTCCGCTCCACGTGGGGCCCGGACCGTGACTCTGGACGGACGGCTGCCGTACTCCGCTCGACGCGGGGCCCGGACCGTGACTCTGGACGGACGGCTGCCGTGCTCCTGCTCCACGCGGGGCCCGGACCGTGACTCTGGACGGACGGCTGCCGTGCTCCGCTCCACGTGGGGCCCGGACCGTGACTCTGGACGGACGGCTGCCGTACTCCGCTCGACGCGGGGCCCGGACCGTGACTCTGGACGAACGGCTGCCGTGCTCCTGCTCCACGCGGGGCCCGGACCGTGTCTCTTGACGGACGGCTGCCGTGCTCCTGCTCCACGCGGGGCCCGGACCGTGACTCTGGACGGACGGCTGCCGTGCTCCGCTCCACGTGGGGCCCGGACCGTGACTCTGGACGGACGGCTGCCGTACTCCGCTCGACGCGGGGCCCGGACCGTGACTCTGGACGAACGGCTGCCGTGCTCCTGCTCCACGCGGGGCCCGGACCGTGTCTCTTGACGGACGGCTGCCGTGCTCCTGCTCCACGCGGGGCCCGGACCGTGACTCTGGACGGACGGCTGCCGTGCTCCTGCTCCACGCGGGACCCGGACCGTGACTCTGGACGGACGGCTGCCGTACTCCGCTCGACGCGGGGCCCGGACCGTGACTCTGGACGGACGGCTGCCGTGCTCCTGCTCCACGCGGGGCCCGGACCGTGACTCTGGACGGACGGCTGCCGTGCTCCGCTCCACGTGGGGCCCGGACCGTGACTCTGGACGGACGGCTGCCGTACTCCGCTCGACGCGGGGCCCGGACCGTGACTCTGGACGGACGGCTGCCGTGCTCCTGCTCGACGCGGGGCCCGGACCGTGACTCTGGACGGACGGCTGCCGTGCTCCTGCTCCACGCGGGGCCCGGACCATGACTCTGGACGGACGGCTGCCGTGCTCCTGCTCGACGCTGGGCCCGGACCGTGACTCTGGACGGACGGCTGCCGTGCTCCTGCTCCACGCGGGGCCCGGACCATGACTCTGGACGGACGGCTGCCGTGCTCCTGCTTGACGCGGGGCCCGGACCGTGACTCTGGACGGACGGCTGCCGTGCTCCTGCTCCACGCGGGGCCCGGACCATGACTCTGGACGGACGGCTGCCGTGCTCCGCTCGACGCTGGAGCCCGGACCGTGACTCTTGACGGACGGCTGCCGTGCTCCTGCTCCACGCGGGGCCCGGACCGTGACTCTGGACGGACGGCTGCCGTGCTCCGCTCGACGCTGGAGCCCGGACCGTGACTCTTGACGGACGGCTGCCGTGCTCCTACTCCACGCTGGGGCAATGACCGTGACTCTTGACGGACGGCTGCTTTGCTCCTGCTGCAAGCTGGGGCCCGGACCGTGACTCTTGACGCGTCGAGGGACCGTGCCCCCAGCTTCGTGGTGGACGACTTCGCTCGGCGCGGCATCTCCACGGAGCACTGCGTCATGTACGACCAGCTGTCCGGCCCGCTGGCCGTCGTGCTGACCAACAGGCAGAACGGCTCGCGCACCATCATCCACACGGACAGCGACCTGCCCGAGCTGTCCCTCGAGGACTTCCGCCGGCTGGACCTGTCGCAGTACTCCTGGATACACTTCGAGGTACGCCCCTAACCCCGACAATCCTTTTTGGCCTTGTTTATAAACCACGTAAGAATGCAAAACAACCGGCAACGGCTTTATGTTAGATCACCCAGGGGCGCAACAATATGGGGGGTGCAAGGGTATTTTGCCCCCCCCCCCTTCTGAAACCTTGAAGTGGGGGCAAACGGGGGCAAAGAAAGTGCTGTGTAATCAATTTTTAGATAATAACACTGCTTAAATAGCACCATTTTACACCTTGAAATACAAATTTTCCCGGGGGAGGACCCACCGATTCCCCGCTTCAATAGGGGGGATCGATGATTCTTTATAAAAAGGTATATTGCCCCCCCCCCCTTTTTGGAAATTTAGTTGTTGCGCCCCTGAGATCACCGGTGTATAATCCAATCAAGAATGCAAAGAACGTAAAATGTTCAATAACCACATTATTGTAGAGCACCGGTTTATTAAGAACGCAAAAACGCAAAACGTTCAGCGACCACATGAATTTAGGATACCGGTTAATTATAAACTACGCAATGCTCAATAATGCAAACCAGGTATTGTTCAACTTTCAACTCTCTTGTGTTTTTTTTTTTTTGCTTGACTTTCCGACTGCCATATTTGAACAAAAGTATTCTAAAAAAAATGTTTAATGTTTCACTGTGTTTCTTCTTAGCATAGAGGTCCATCATATTTGTTTTATGTTCACACACTGAAACAAAATCACACTTTTTAAACAAACTATTGACACTTAATTTTTTTTTTTCAAGATAAATATGAATTTTCAAGAGAAACCCCCAGGGTAGAAAAACTTTTTCTACTGTTTTGCCATTTTGAGTTATAGGGTTGGTAACGTCTTGCGACTTGCGTATTTTATGAGCGATTGTGGATTTTCTTGCGTTTGTTACGTGTATGCCCTGTTTCATAGTTGCTTCTCTTGCGTGGTGTGCCAACCCAGCCCTAGACGTTACAGTGAATTTGCCGACGTCTCGACGAACAATGCTCCTAGAATAAACGAAGATTTATCTGCATGGTTCCAGATGACTGTGTGTTCGTAGAAACTGCGCCACAGTTCTGTGCTCTGTCCAGAGCAGTGCAAACGCGCGATCTTGAGAGGAAGGAAAGAGAGTGTTTCTGCTCGCGCACTCGACAACTATTTGTTATTACTCCACTAAGATTCTTGTGGTTTAAGATCCAGTATTTGTGAATTTACGAATCTATCCATTAGTTTGCGAAGATCACTTGGTGATTTGTGACCAGTGTTTTTCGTAAAATAAAGTGGTAAAGTTTAAAAATTTTACCAGGACCAAAACGGAGAGCTTCCTATTCCAGGTTTTATATTTACTTAAAACACTGTTAAACTAGTAATCATCTTAAGTTACTTAACATTCACTAAATAAATAAAGCCACGATTATTTGGCGGATTGCAAAGTAGACTTGAAGCTTCACGCTAATGATTGGACTACATTTTTCTTGACACGCTCTTGACCACACAATGAGAAAAGTGGTCAAATTTATGTGACAACTTTATCGACAAAATTTGCATTTTAAAACTGCTTCATAATGAACGGGCTAGCTATGTCAAGCATTTTTGTGAAATATATCGGTGATTCTATATAAAAAAATATATGTATTACGTACAATTTGCATAGTTAGTTGCACACATTATATATTGAAAGTTGTCATGCAATACCGTGCTGTGTTGCCAACCCCCCAACCTAAAGTTAATATCGCAACACTGAGACACACTTCCAACAAGAGGATACACACACCTTTCGTTAAAAATTCGTTTACCCCGAAAAACTTACGTTGACTTCAAAACAACCCATTTTCGCCCTCCCCTCATTCCCCTGCCCTCCTTTCACCATCCCCCTCCACCAATGACTTCACTCCCAACCCCCTCTTACCAACCCTAAACCATCCTCTTATTCCCCCTCTCCATCATATTTTTCAATAATATTTTTTTTTACATTTGTTGTGTATAATAAGGGCTAAGAGTGTTGTGATAGGCGGTCGGAGGACCATGGAACGGAAAGGTAAGGTAAGTGGAGGGGAGGTAATTTGAAAGGGTTAAAAGGTGTCATGAGGATATTCAAATTAATCGTAAGAAGGAGAGGAGGGTAAGGATTGCGGAGGAAAAGGCAAGGGAGGAACCTGGGTGAAAGTGGGGAAGGTGGGGGAAACAATGTAATGATGAGAAAATGTTGGAAAAATCTGTCATTGGGTATTCAAATTAATCTGGATAAGGAGAGAAGGATGCAAGACGTGGAGGAGAAGGTGATGGAAGACTGTGGAGGACTGGAAATAAGTGTGAGGGAAAGTTGATGGAAAGGGAATGAGTATGAGGGAGGAGCAGTTTCAAGTTCAGGAATGTAGGGGAAGGTGTATGGAGAGGAGGAATGAGCTGTGAGAGGAAGGTATAGGGGACTTAGAGGTAGTGGAGGGTAATTCAGGTGGAATGATGGTAGATAACATCGTGTGTCTCTCGCACGTTCTGTCACTCTTGCTCTTCTTTCTTTATAATTGTTTTAACAAAAGATTTTTTATAAAAAAATAAGGTCACTATGATATAAACTGACACAGAAATATCTCAAAAAAGGATTTTACTGTAACAAAATGGCACTATATAAATATATATAACTAATTAATTCTAGTAACCATTCACCTCAATGTTCGTAGTTTTAAATATTTACAATATGGGTTCATGGCGCATGAAACAAGTAGTTCTTGTGCTCGTGGAGGCAAGCTGATGTAAGGTCACTCAAAATCTCTCGACATTGAAGGTGCTCGGCAGAGAGGAGAGAGCAACCTTCGGGAGAATGTTGTTGGTGGGGAGGCATGGAGCGCTGGTGGCTGAAGACACCCACCAGCGCTCCACTGCCAACACTTGCCTGCTGGATCATGCGACTTAACTCAGCCTGTGCTGGTCAGACAAGAATGTGCATATGTGCATGGTGTGTGTGTGTGTGCACAGGGCCGCAACGTGCAGACGGTTGCCCGCATGATAGAGGACGTGGACTGCTGGAACGACCAGCTGACCATGGGAGTCAAGCCCATGCCGGTCAGGGTGTCGGTGGAGCTGAAGTGACCAGACAAGAATGTGTATATGTACATAGTGTGTGTGTGTGCACAGGGCCGCAACGTGCAGACGGTTGCCCGCATGATAGAGGACGTGGACTGCTGGAACGACCGGCAGACCACGGGAGTCAAGCCCATGCCGGTCAGGGTGTCGGTGGAGCTGGAGAGACCACGTGCCTGGCAGGAAGAGATCATGGCGGTAGCGCCCCTGGCCGATGTGGTGTTCGTGTCCAAGGACTTCGCGCACTTCATGAAGTGGGAGGGCGTCGACCAGACGCTGGCAGCAGTGGCCGAGCACGTCAAGCCCAGGTGAGAACGGCGAGGCGCTCCAGTTATGGATAAGTGTGAATCCATATAGATGAACATTTAAAGTTTTGGGAAGATAAGAAACATTTCTCTCGCTGATGTCACCGTCTTGCTTACACAGAGCCAGCCATATCATGACTCCATGCGGCGACGGAACAAGTTAGAGCAGCGCTAAGTCACTGAGCTCAATATCCAGTCCTGGGATTTGTATCCTGATTTTTCTTTTTTATGGATCCCCTAAATCGCTCCAAGCGAACTCTAGGATACTTCATAACGAATATTGCACAGCTCATTTCCCCATATCCCCAGTGTGTGTGTTTCTGTCTCTAATGATCTCATTATCAATGTAAAGTTAAGCTCAATTAAAAAAAATCCTTCTGCATGCTCTAAGCAAAATCCGACACTCCATAGATTAAAGAAGTGAAAGAGTTTGTTTCTGCAGTCTTTGCCATTATAATAGTACTTTAAGTCAAAATTAGAGTTGCTTCCCTCCCTTTCCTTTTCATATCTGGTTAGAAAAACAAATTTTTGCTATAACTAATTATAATTGTATTCCATGCAGTTTTGTTGTTATTTTAATATTTTAATAATACTCACTTGATGGTGGTATTTTTACTATTCTTCCTAGCGAGTTTCTTTCAAACTATCAAACACAATTCTAGCATATTAACCTTTATACACCTACTATATTTTTTGCTATCCAATTGCTAACCAGTTGACTTGAACTTCGGAACAGACACCCGCTCCACAGTATAATGTTGCTTGTTACAGCGCAACTATAATAGTAACTTGGGGTGAACAGGGCGCAGTTGCCAGATCACCAGATGGCGTTGTTGTCAAGTCTCCGAGCTTCCCTCCAGAGGAAGTGCTGGAGACCCTGGCTGCAGGGGACACGTTCGTCGGCGCCGTTGTGTACAGCCTGAACTGCGGGAACACCCTGCTGGACGCCATTACTCTGGGTTGCCAGATAGCGGGCGCTAAGGTGGGGATGTACGGCGTGGACGGTCTCCAAGAAGTTCATCGAAAAATCATGGGCAAATAAATACCACAGGAAAGTTTTAACCAGGTTCATAGGTCTGTGGTACAAATGTTTACTTAAATGTTTATAATATTTTTTTTTTTACAAATTTTTCAGATAGTTTGTCACTTTTAAATGTATTAAGTTCAGATTTTTATTGTTAAAATAAAATTTTTAGCTTTTTGCAATGTTCTATTGCTACTCTTGAAAAATTTCATTTATGTTTTTTAAAATGCCATTCTCTAGCAAAATAGATAAACCTAAGCAAAAATTGGCACAAAAAGAGAATGCATTCCTAAAACGAACTCTTAGCAGAATTATGTCACGTTTAGATTGTATTTTTATATATATATAGTTATCGTAAGGTTACAATTGTATTATATGTGTAACTATTTTTGTGTAAATAGTTATTGAATTTCTTTCTAGGTTTTGGAGTGTAGTAGACCAACACCGAATAATGTGTTTATCGGGATATTCTGGTACTTATAATAATATATTAATTTTTATATTTATAAGGGGGGTGTGGTTTACCAAAGGGAAAACTGAGTGGGTATTTGAAGGCCTCTGTAAAGGGGCTAGGTTCAAACAACATCCCTTATGTTTGGTCCCACATGCATGGTCAGAAATATAAATCAAGGGAGTGGGGGCAAATAATTTTGTCGGGCTTCCCCTCCATATTATTTAATTTCCATCTTTTCAACATTACGATTTAAAAAATGCAAGTATTGCTGTGGCCATAACTGTAAATATGATGATGTGCGTATCATATTACATCTAATATTTCGTATTATTTCTTTAAAAAAATAATAAACTAGTAATTTTTATCCTACCAGGGTGAAACCAAACATTAAAAAAGTCGGGGAACTCAACCAGGGGTGGGGAAGGGCTAGTTCCTGGACCTCAGCTGTTTGTCCCCTTAACCCCCCCTCCCCCCCCCCCCCAGGGTCACAATGACCGCGCCGCCGCCACCAGTCCATCACATTGCCATCCGGGGCATTCAGTTTGTGCGAGACCAGAAACCCTAGTTCCTACCACTCACTCTGGGCACTGTGCTTAACTTCAGTAGAACCACTTGCATGACTGGAGGGGCTCTTGTCCTGTGGGATAGTTTGGCGCACGGGCCTGTGGGTGCGATGAGATGAGGCGTGACGCTAGAATGAACTTACGTTTCCGTGTCGTCGGCGGGGCAGGGAAGTACACTTTTCTCGAACCGACGAGAGCGGCAATGTCGAGTCGCGTCATCTCGGGCCGACCCGACGCCCGAAACATCTAGAAAAGTGGTGCCCATTCACACCACTCCACACGGTGGCCCGCGGAATTCCCAAGGCCGCTCAGCGATAGACAACAGCGCCGAGGCAGGATGATGTGCGGGGAGCTGAGGAGGGAGGTGGTAGCGATGACCCTCGTAATCCGGCCAGGCACACATATCATTCCTTGCATCAGTGGAAAGTATATGACACGGCGCGTGACGCCAGTGGCTGTGCGGGGCCGCCAGCCAGCTCCGAACCTGGCACACGTTGTGGTCCTGTCTGCATTCGTAACAACACTCTCAGTAAGTTCGGCCCCAACTGGTGGGTTGTAGTGTCGTGTTGGTGAGCTTTAGAGGCTTTTTGGTGTGCTGAAGTGCGAGTGGTTAGTTTAACTGGGAGCGGTGTGTAGTTTAAACCCCTTTGAGCCTGCCCACGCGAGAAGAAATGAAGATTCCAAACCCTTAATTGTTCTTGCAATACATTATTTTTTACTTAAATTCCTAAGTTTGTATCAGCCAAATTAACTTATTAAATAGTTTAAGTCGCATAGGACATGCTCACCATTTGACGTTTAGTCTTCCAGTATTTATTATTAGAAATCTATTGATTTTAAGTTTTTAAATGATTTTAGTAGGGCTATTCTAGGGCCTAAGCAATTTTGAATGCTGAACAGATGAAAAGTCATGTATCAAAATGTTTGCTTGTAAGATATTAGTAACTTAAAATTGCTTGGTAATTGTTTTTCTTATACAATTCATTAATATTTTCTCTTTATGTGGAAAACAATCTGCATTTCTAATTTATTTTCGTGGTTTTATTTCTGCATGCCTTCTGTTGATTTTAAGGGAAGAAAAAGAATGAGTAATACACCAACTGTCGTTTGTCCTATGTGTCCTCATGTAAATGCATACTGCAACTCATATATAGATATATTTTTAAAAAAATACGCGAAATATGCGAACTAAATATTGTGTCACAAGTTCAGAGGCTGAGATAGCATAGGACCTTGTGCATATCTGACTCAATTATGCTGGCCAATTAGTAAATAACAAGAAGTGGCAAGTGGCAAGACAAGGATGCAGGGATGCTAGCCCAAATTCACAAGCTGGGCCTTCACCTTACAGAATTTCGATTTTAATGTGGAACACATGCTGGGGCATGACAACCATTTGGCGGATGAGTTGTCACAACACCCGGACCCTTATTCTGTCTACCAGGACGATGTTAGCTGGGAACACTTGTTGCCACCACCAGGGAATTCCCCAGCTCTGCCGGGGGAGGCCATACCTGCCTTTTAATACACCACCACCCAGTACCCTGTAACACCAGACACAGGTCCCCCAAACACCCTGGCCGACCTCAAGGTTATGCACCAGGTGCGCAGGTCGACGCCGCCATATGAGCCAGAAAAGCTGCATGCGAGTCACGACTGCAGGCCTACCAGAAGTTTCTGGATGTCATATTGAAGACTAGAGCCACAAGGGACACAGAGGCATGGCATTATTATGTGCCCGAGGCCGCACGACTAGCCCCCTTGCAGTTTTTTCATCATCGCGACTTTGAGGCTCACACAGGAGTGAAGCAGACCCAGAAGGAGCTCCGCCAGACATTTCACTGGTCTGTTATCGCCCACGATGTGAGGGACTATGTGAGGAAATGCTAAAAGTGCCAGCAAAGGAAGGCACATCGGGCCGACAGAGTGGAACAGCAGCGACCTCACCAGCCACATGAACCTTTCCATAAAGTTGCTGTAGACATAATGGGTCCATATCCATACATTTTCAGGTTAAAGCACTTCCTCATCATCATTACATAAATTTTCACATGGTTGGTTGAGATATTCCCAGTATCCAATGTTCGGGCCGAGAATATTCGAGCCTTATTATAAGGAGATATATTTCCCTGTTACAACTTTCGATGGGTTTTACTCACAGACAATGGGCGTCATTTCTAGGGTAGAAGCTGTTGTATGTATTACCACCGAACACCCACCTACCCCCCACATGTCAACCCCATGGAGTGGAGAAACCAGGACATAAAAAGACAACACTGTCTCTGCCTGGAGAAGGACCAATATAAGTCGAATGTACACATTTCCAAACTGCTTTATTGCTTGAGAATGACACAAATGCTGTTACTGGTCACTCGCCTGCCAAATTGTTGCACGGATAAAACCGAGGCCTTCCAGGGGAATGCCGGGTGGTGGCAGCCACCATCGAGGGCATATGGAGGAAGAGATACATATAGATATTGAGGTGCTGCTGGAGCAGGCCAAGCAGTAGCAGAAGCAATTTCTGAAGGACAAGACACACCAGACCACCCCTCAACCCTTGCCTACACTCCCATGTCGCCACCAGATGACATACCGGTGGTGACACCAATCACCCATGCTGTAAGTGGTCTGACACGAATACGCAGGGCGCCAGGTCACTTGAGGGACTACAAGTGGGGTTACACTCAGGGGCCACCCCGGTCCACACTATAGTATGATCCAACTCTCAGCAAACTTCGTGTTGTCACACCATAGTAACATGCAGTACACAAGCCCAGAATTCGTGCTTCTGATCGACGACCCAGTGCATGTAATGGGAGGCATCGATCCACATAATGGCCTCATTGGAGGGGCGCATTTGACACCGACCATCGGAGCTCCTCTGTCGCACAGGCCGTTATGCCACATCGATGCCCACCCCTGAAACATGTGCATATGACGAATACATCGGTAGTGTGAGCACAACGAAGGGGAAAAACCTTGAGGTCTATGTGTCGATAGCTGCCCGCGTGGCTATCGAGGAGTGTTGGTGTGTTCATCCACCTTTGCCATTTGTGTATTTATCCACTGGATATAAATCCGAAACATTGATCTGTATTTATTTAATTGCAGTTAATTATTAATTAAAGTAACACCATCATTTGTATTTCCTATTTGAAAGATTATTGTTCACCATGCGACTACGCCACATATTTCAACCCAAATCATTCTCGCACTCCTTGCACTTTGTACAGTAAATGTGACCCTCGGTGGCCCTGCGATGCCGCTCTCTTGGCACAGAGACATCTAACATCTGCAAACGACAGGATCTACAACATCTTGCTATCACCATCTGTAACATCCATAGGGTACATTTCTTAATCCTTTTGCATCGGCCATGTGGCTGGCCCCATTTTCATTGCGATTTGAAGGAACCTGCCTCATAACTAAATTCTTTAATTCACAGTAATGCGTTGTTGATTTCTCAGATAGTGTTCTTACAAATAGGGGCACTAAACTATATTTAAATTATAATTATATTTCTCAAGTTTAATTTTAGAATATCAATATCTGTTTTCGGGTTCTGATGTGGATCTCTCGCTCTCTCTCTCTCTGTCTTCCCTCATTGGCATCACGTTGAGATGTTGCTGGTGAAATTACCAAGCTGATCTCCCAGCTAACATGCCTCTGAATGTGTGAGAGTAAGTGTGAGCTTGTTGCTTTTAAAACCAATACTGTAGGTATGTATTAAGTGTGTGATGTACCTCTGCATAAAGTTATTGGTCAGGTTTATAGAGTTCAATTTCTGTTTAATAAAATACAAATGATTAAAGAAACTAATTTTATTCATTAATTAGCAATGACTGTATGATTCTATGGCGGCTAGTGCAAGGATAATTTCCACGTAGGTATTTAAAATAGGCCTTAATATACTAGAAGACAACCCTAGTTAATTGAGATTTTAATTGCCATTTTTATTGAAACCTGAATCTTTGTAACTTTGATATCTGATAATGCAATAGGGCATACAATAAAATGCCGTAACTAGCTGTGTGGAATCGGGAACAATCTTCTTGTATCTGTCAGACCTCCAGGTGGTACTCAGCTAAACTGGAAACCAGAGGGCTTTGCTGCAAATTCAAACTACGGCGATGACGATACCACCAGGAACTGGATCAAAGATCGGCATCCCTCTAGTCCTGAAAAGTTTATGGTAGTCAAATTGGATCCCACCAAATGTCGGAAATATTTATTGTGGAGTACTGCAACCATCGTCCTGAGGCACTAAATGTAAGAAAGCGACCGTTAACGTTATAACTCCCTATTTCTGACGTACAATGTCAGAAAATACTATCTCAAGACTTTCAGAAGATGGATCTCTATCTAATGACATCGTGGGTGATGCGCATCTTCAGCCACTCGAGTGGGCAACAAAGGTATTGGCAAGCACCAGCCCAAGCAACGTCTTCACCAAAACATCCCGAAGGCTTCCCTCTAATTTCTTTCTTCCCAAAATTTTGCTGTTGAATTTGGTTGCTCACAGCAACCAAAGAGCTGTAAGGTTTTCCCAGTGATTTCTCTATGGCAAGGCAGTTGAAAGATGAAAAGAGTAATGAATAAATATAAATGCGTGTGTGTAAAGCTATGGCTTAATGAATAAAACTCCTAGGAATAATAATTCAGAATACCCTGAAACTAAATAGGTAGGTATTATAAGATGTAGTGTTGTGTTGTATGGCTGTCAAATGGTTGTCCTCCTAACGTACAGAAATCATTACATTAAATAAGTTTTATCACAAAATGATGCAACTTAGTTTAGAACAATAATAAAAAAAATAAAAAAATTGGTTGTCTGTAAAGTCGGTTTACTGGCGATAGTTTAACGTGACAACGTCATAACAAAAAAAATTGATGAAATGATTGATCCAGAAGAAAATGAAATATCATATTCGGCCTGAGACTGAGCCGTAATAGGTTTTTGCAACCAAACCATTTAGGCATTAAAAATATTATATTCTTTGAGGAAGAAATTTTTTTTAATTTTTCAATCTTTTGCATGATAAAATCTACCTCTGCATACTTTTATGAATAAAATTGAATCATTTTTATTGAATTATCACTATTTTGTATGGATACAAAGGAGTGAAATGAAATGTGCAATTGAATTAATAAATTTACTTTTATTTGCGTTCATTAATTCAAATATATTTATTACTTTTGAAATGTTGTGTGTGCCATATTTATTTTTACAAGTACAAAAAAAAAAATTCTCAGCTGCCCGGTTTCGAACAAACAACCTTTAGTTTATGAGTAAGGTTCGCTAACCACACGCCCACGAGCCCACATTAAGGTAATGTAGTTTCAAATGATATATACATATTTATAAAAACTTTGTTCACGGTAGGGGTATAATATTAACACGATTTTATAACAAATACACATCCCAAATACACCAAACTTATTTATAATGTGTTACAATATTTTTAAAAACATTGTGCAAAAGATCCCGGGTGTAATTTGAATTATTATGTGTAACTGTAAAACACCATTGTTGGTTCAAAACGTATTTGAATTTTCAACATTACTTTTAAATACCTGTTCCGATTGTGCTGAAAATCGGTGGACGATCGATAAATTACATAATATTAATAATTCAAACGACGAAAATATGATAGAAAAGTCAAATCTATGGTTGTTCCAATCGAGTGGAAGAGAGATGCCACGCATGCGTACAATGAGCAAACAGAACACATCCGTAGTGGGACATCCGTAGTGGGACACTTTTTCGTGCGTGCAGCCGGCGTTCATCGATTTATTAGACGTTGTCACGTCAAAAATATAAACTGTTAACAGTCTGACTGATTACAGCTTTTATGTCTTGACGACACTTGTTGGGGCTCCCTCCAGTCACTTAGGCCATTACTACCCATCGCCGTGCTGTCGACCCCTAGGGGTAAGGCGAACGTATGCAGTGCCCATGCCGCAAAGATATATCGATAGAAGCGAGAGGGCACTATCGATGCAGGACCGGGGAAAGTTAAACCGATTTTATGGGTATAAATACTGTAACAAATTACAGTAACCATTTTAAAAAGTTGGAAGGCTTTTTTTTTATCGGATAACATTGTTCACTGTGTAATTACACCAAAATAGTTAACCTGTCCTGTCTTTTGGTTTTGGCACGCAAGATTCGCGCGGGAATGGTCCGGGTGGCTGCGGGTGGCCAGCGGCCCCGGCAGTAGGATCCAGCTCTTCGGGAGGGATGCTCACCAGGACTCGTGGAGCCAGTCACTTAGTCTAATCGCCGGCCCTTTCATCGAAGGTGTCTTGTATAATACATGTTTCTTTTGTTTATTTCTAAGATTTATTGCTTTTGTTTAACGTCTTAATTCTTTGTTTAACTCAAGTTGAGTCATCGCCCTGTGTGACACGTGGCTGAGCACGTGCGATCATTCTGTTTCCGGTTCATCTGGACTTCGCGAACCCTTGCGAACTTCCCTCGAGCTAAAACATCCGAACGTGTTGCAGATATCAGAGCATGCCAGACGAGCTTCTCTCATGCACAGGACAGATCAGTTATTTTGGCATCACTATGTACGAGGGTGGTTTGTCGAATAAATCCTGCTAGTGTATTCCACCGTTTATTTCCTTACGTTCTGAGCATTTATGTAGTTACTAATTACTGTGTGTATGGTGTCTGAGACAGCCAGTAAGGGCATGAGAAGTTAACTCTGCCGACGTACCACTGCCACCAGCCACATGGCCAGTAACCCCCGCCCCTGCCCTCCACGAGTAAATCTGGTGTATCAGTGCACATAATAACTGATTGGCGCTGGGCACAAAAACCAGCATTCAAAACCAATCCGCGAGGCAGCGGGATGGACGTCACTGTGTTTGGTTTCCTTCCTTTGTAGTTGATGTGCTGCATTCGTGCACCTTTCCTCGGGTAGGAAGTATTATTCTTGACTTTCCAAGATGGCCCGCACTGGGCTGTCTATTTGGACTAAATGTGCCAACTTTCTACCAAATTATCTAACTAATGTATTAACCATGGTAATCTGCAGTCGGCCACGTTCGTCCATATGGAAAATAATCTTCCGGGGGCCCTACATCCATGCTTGAATCCACAGATTACTTATTTTTTGTAAACGTCAATTTTCCGACGTATAGTAGAACTGTACTAGTCTTAACTTCTCGCGAGGGGTGTCAAGCTTTCAACATCTGCGCCTCGTAGCTCCACGCACAGACTCCCTACCACTTGCATGTGTAATTTTAACATAATTGCATAATGTTCAATGTACTGTGTTCTGTTGCTCGTATAGTGTTTGTCATGTTCTATGTCTAGGATTTGATGTGTCAATAAGACTGTATCCTTGTATCATAACCCGCAGAACTTGTTGCAACATAACAAACGGCAACTCGTTATCACTGCCGCACCCCTGCTTTAGTCGTAACTGTAACACTTGCACATCACAAGTATGGAGAGACGTGGTCTGGCAACGACACGATACAGGCTGCGTACTGTGGTAACACCACATTATGTGTTACCTCTCTTGTAATAAATCAACATTGTTTTGGAGTTTCTTTCTTTCATTCAATCATTAGTGTCTCCACTACGTGTTCAGCAGCCACCCCCTTGAGAGCTCACAAGGAACAGACTGTTAGTTACTTCAGCCATGAAACAGCACATACAGAAAAATTTAACTTTACGCCTTCTATTTCTTTCGTTACATAAGGAATTAAGCATACAGAAAAATGGCTGCTTAATAGTGGCAGCTGACGACGAAAACAGGGCTCATAAAAAACCTCAAATTTTTAACGCAAGAAAAATTAGTTTGATATGATTACGATGATAACGATTTAAAAGCTAGTAATATCTCGGTTTCAAATCAAAATACGAGTATGCCCTCTACGATATATATCTCGATACCAAGCAACTATTCCTCATCTTTTAAACTTATAGCAAATTATTTGATATCTCTGTACCAACAAATCTCTGATCGTCATGTTTGTAAACATGGCGTAGTTTTGACTTTTCTATATGATTAGGGAAGTCCTAAACCTAGTTTTCTCGTGTAAATATTTAATTATCTTCAACAAAAAGACAAAGATATTCTGAAGTATGTCGGCAAATGAAAATTGGGATTTTGATGGACTCGAAAATGGGATACAAAGTAAGCTTTTTGTTCTGGAGATTAACGTATTAGGTTATGTGCTGTATTTAGTACAATAATTTTATTTCCAAGGAATTTCTTTGATTTAAAAAGAATCACCATACTCATTTACCTGTCTGAAAAAATTTAACATCCCTGGTTCAGAGACCGGACGCCCATGAAAACGCATAGCCGGTCCTACTTTCCCTTGCTACAGATAAACTGCTGTGCCGACGTGCTGTTATCTAATTGGTGACAAAATTTTGCATCATTCGCACATTACCAGTTGGGAAATGATCAGCACGTGATAAATACCCTACCACAACAAACTAACGACCTGCATTGTCTGATGATGGTGATTTGGCATCTGATTGGCTGCGTGACGGGTTACAGTGACTGCAGATCTGTAGCAGATCGACAGGGCACTGCAGTACCGACGCATTTGGTGAATTTAAATTCATTGTGCATTCTGCATAGGAAATAGAGCCCTTGGTGGCTATGAAGGCTACTTCACTCCTATAACTTAAGGGTTGGAAGTCCTAATCTCAATCCCTATATTAATTGGAGCCCTTTTCTTGAAGTTACCTTCGCCTTTAGACTCTGGGAAAAACCACAAGTTGTTAAACCCTTTGGTTATTTTTTCCCTCCATGAGCAGGAAAAGTAGTATACGAAAGATGATAAGACTGGATCAAAATGAAGAAAATTGAGAAATGTTGGGTTTAAGAAAGTAAAAGTTGCAGATAAAGTTGTTGCTTGATATAATTGTGCACAAGTTTGTGCCCTCTGTGTTCTCTTGCTACTAACTTAAGAGTAATTTCCTAGAAAAGTGCTCATTAAAAAATACAAAGTGAGTACTTTTGAGTACTACAAGTCCTGAAAAACACAGAATTTTAAATGATAGCTAATGTAACGTAACCAACTGTTTACACCAATTTACGTATTTTGAATTGTAGCTAACTTTACCTAACCAACTGTTCATGCAATTTGATAGTACGTAAATGTAGCTAACCTAACCAAATGTTTGTTCCAATGATTTTACGGTTTTTTAAAATTAGATTGGTAACCTAACTAACCATTCAAACAATTTTACAGATTTTTGAAATGTAGCTAGCCTAACCAACCATTAAACAATTTTACAGTCTTTGAAATGTAACTAACCTAATCAACTGTTCAAAATGGTAAACTGCTTGTAAACTACTCAAAATATCACAATTCGTATTTTTTCAATCATGAAATATGAGAAGAATCTAAAAATGCAATGTTTAGAATTTTTTTTTATATTTTTTTTTTTTAGAAGAGCACCTACTCTGGATAATTACAGCTGGTTAGGTAAGTGAAGGTGACGAATCTTCAGAGGATAGCTAAAACTACTAAGCTCAGGAGTGGGGCTCTCAGTGGTAGAAAGTTGAAGGAGAATTACGAATAATAAAATTGAGAGAGAACTTTAAGACTCTTTGTTAGGTATCCCGTCGCTATATTTGTTACAATTGGGAGCTTTGAGAGTGAGCTTTGACTGTGAATGGAGTTAGGAGATGCAGTGAATTAGATGGTGTTGATTTTAAACAGGTAGAAACCTTCAAGTATCCAGGAAGTGTATTGGAGGGAAGGGACAAGAAACAAGAAGGAAATAGTAAGGAGAGGACAACAAGCAGATGCATTGTACCTACAGGCGTGAGAGACTTGGTATGGGAGAGGGAGATGCCATCAAAATGCAAACAAGTGCTTACAATACTTTCTATGCACCATGGTTACATGGAGCAGAGATGCTGGGAAGATCAGAGCAATGGAATGAAGTTTACGAGGAGTGTGTTGGCTGTTACGGGGCGGGACAGGATCAAGAATGAGATGGTGCAAGCGAGGCCTTGAACAAGATCTTGGAGAAAGCGAGAATGAGATGGAATGGTCACATGCAGGGAATGGGAGAATGGAGTGCAAGTACACAGAAAGAAGACCCAAAAGAGCAGTTAGTTAGAGTTCAGGAGAGAGGAGAACTTGGAGGAATTTTACTTTGCTGACCTGGCTGTGAACCTCTATTGTGTAGTTATTATATTAGGTTTATTATTGAAGCAAATTATTGAACATATTTTTGACGTGACAGTGTCTAATAAATCAATGAACGCTGGCTGCACGCACAAAAAAGTGTCCCGTTACGCACATTGTCCCGTTACGCGGTGTCCCATTACACTGTCTCCCATTACACTGTGTCCCATTACGCTCATTGTACGCTTGCGCCGCATCTATCTCTCTTCCACTCGATTGTAACCATCGATTTGACTTTTTCGAGGCACATTCAACTTGAAACACTCCCATTCGTTTCCTACTTTTCCTATCATCGTCCTATTCTTAAAAAAATAACACAGATTGGAAGAAGTTAAATAGCCAACATGTATGAACGTTAATGTTAAAGTAATCTCTTTGTTGAAGTAATAAACATATTTGAATTAATGAGTGCAAATAAAAGTAAATATATAAATTAAATTGTAGATTTTTTTTCACTCCTTCTTTGTATCCATACAAAATAGTGATAATTCAATAAAAATGATTCAATTTTATTCATAAAAGTATGCAATCATTTCATCAATGTTTTGTTATGACGTCACGTTAAACTATCGTCCGTAAACTGACTTTACAGACAACCAATTTTTTTACTTTGTTTGTGTGACTCGCAGCGCTGTATGTCTTGGGTGAGGTAGCGAGCTAACGGGGTGGCGGTGCGTGAGACTGTCGGTGGCTGTCGGCAGAGATGGTCGGGGAGAACCAGCTGCGACTGTACGGCCGGTTCCTGGAGCAGTACGGCCAGCAGCTGCTCGGCATCCGGGAGGCGCTCGAGGGCTACGTCAACAACGCGTGGGACATGTTCACCGACCCTGTGGGCCTGAAGGTGAGCTTCATCTTGTGCCAATTATGTGCATAATAGGCACCTTTTTAAATTTTATAATAATTGAGTTTTTTTTTTTTTTAATTTTCAAAATTAAACTTAAATTTATTGGCCTACTGCTTTTTTCAGCCCAGTGTACGGTCAGGTCAATTCTTTTTGTAACGTGTTCTTTTCTCCCCACCCCTCCACAACCCTATTCACATCTTCAGCTCTCAAGCTCCCGAAGCTGCGTTAAGCAGCCATCTCGTACAATTCCCGGCTCCAGTCAGGCCCGGCGTCTCAAAACCCTACCCGATTTTGTGACTAGAAAAGCTGTGGCGAGCACTGGCGTCACTCCCAACGGACTTCGTGGAAGTATAGCCATCAGCAGTGTTCAAGCCGGAGCAGACACGTAGCGGCTTTCGTTCGCCGCGAATTTCCATCGCCCAAGCGGAAATTTCCTCTCTCCCCGCGCCTAGAACCCTGCCTGAGGTGACCCCGGGCGGTCATAGACCCCTTTCGGTCCGTTGCCGTGCCGAAAGATGTTCACATCTCGGGAGCGTTAATGTTCATTTGCTAATCGTTCCGTATCACACATCCAAACTTATCTCTCGATCCTGATGACATAATCCTGTAGTACATAATGCTTGATATTTTTAATTTAGCACGTTAAAAATTACTGGACATAAAAAAAAAATGTCACGTAACAAAGAAATATGATCGTAAGTTCAATACGAAAGAAATGGTCACGTCCAGGATGTTTCGAAGTACATACTAAATTAAAACAGCAAGGATCATGTTCCACAGAATCAATGCCATCTGGATCAAGGGATAATCTTGGATACGTTATATGGGTCAGTTAGCATTATGTATCTTGAATGTTTATAAAAAATTGTTTGTTGGCCAAGGGAAACTGTTTGGTCTCAAATGGTTGCATGTGTTCTCTAAGATTTGTGCTACTATTTAAAAAAAAAATGTGTTCTCTTTGCAGGCTTTGGGGCTTTTTTTTTTTGTTTAAACTATTCAAAATTCACTTATACTCCTTTGCTTTTGACCACCTTAATTTATTTTTAGTTAGGTAATACATTTCATAGAACCTGTTATTGTGTTAGGTAGCCTACATACCTTAAGCATTTAGGAAATCTACTTATCATAAGATCTTAGTAAAGACAAAGCATCAGTGCAAATTCATTTACAGAATAAAATGAATTATGAAAAAAGTGTGATCATTTATACTCAGTAAATAATTTTTAACATAAAGTTTTATGACTCAGTGAAATTATTTGGTTCACGTGCAGCTGAAAGCAATGCTCCATTCTGGGAAATTTGGAACTGAGTGGGGGATTTGCAGAAGTGGTTTCTTTCTTCAGTGTCATTGCCAACACCTTCCCTATATTTCTGATTCATCCATTGTGTTTTATTCCGTAAATACCAATCTATATGTTCGTCCAATTATGAAAAATCAGTGTTCAATGTGCAATCATTTTGATGATCGTGCTTTAATTTTTGTTAAATGTTCATCCAAATTTGCATCCGATTTTGATGAATAAGCATATAAATATCCATCATAATTAATGAATGTGCATCTAATTTATGAATATCCAATCCATACACAGACACATCCATTTAGATGAATATTCGTCAAAATGTGAGACCATTTTAGATAAATACCTATACATCATATTATTCATTGATTTTAATGATTGAATTTTAATGTCCATCACAATGTGCTTCCAAATGAAAATATGTGCTTCTAAAAGTGCATTAATTTTTAAACATCATACATATACATGTGCAGCCAGTTTTATGAATCTGCATCCAATTTGTGCATACAAATACCTATCTATTTCTATGAGTGTTAATCCAAATATGTGACCAGTTTTGATTGCTATGGGATCCAAATATGCATCCATTATTCATAAATGTGCTTCCAAATGTACATAAATTTTGATGAATTCATGTAACTTAATCCACCTAGATGAATGTGGTTCCAAATGTGCATTGATTTTAAATGAATTTTTGTCCATATGTGCATCAAGTTTGATAAATATGCATCTAAATATGCATTCAGTTTGATAAATATGCATCCAAAAAAGCATCAATTTTAGTGACTATGTCACAAATGTGTGTCCATTTTGAAGAATATGATTCCAAATGTTTGCCCATTTTGAAGATATTCATCCAAACTTGCAACCATAACCATTTTGAGGAATAAGTGTCTAAATGAGCATTCTATTGGATTAATATAGATCTAAATATTCATTATTTTTGATGAATATGCATCTAAATGTGCATTCATTTATTTGAATGTGAGTCCAAATGTGCTTCCATTTTATAATTGTTGATGTTAAACTGAAAAATATAAATTATTTTGATCATGTGGTAGCATACTTGGTTCTTTCCGGAGGTGGGGACTCAAACCCATCCACCTTGAAGGCAAAGAGAGTTCTTGTAGTAGTTTTCCATCTACCGTTTATCATTCCAAGAAAATATCTGGGTGGATTGTAACTGTCTACATACTTCCTTTGTTCCCAACCATTCAGAAGACAGGGTAGTAAATAATATCAAGCTGTTGGCCAGTGTATACAAGCTTTGCCATGTAAGTTTTCTCAAATTCAAAGTTATCAAAAGTATTGCCAGTGTCACCCATTTCCCAACTGTCATTTACAAATCAGTGCATGATGTTTGTTTACGAAGACTGACAGCTGCATGGAGTTGTTTACAAAAACTGTTTACAGAAAAACTGTGGAAGTAAGGATACATGGACCACTGGAACAGTTTTTAAAAACTGTCAATTTTCAGACAAGTTATATGAGATAAGAGTATTAAAGATAATTTTTTATATGTTATATGTTCTTTTTTTTGTTGAAGCACTAGTACATTAGTGCCCGACCTTCACACAGCAGGGGCCAATTAATTGAAAAATATAGCATGCTACGTTGTACATTGAACTGTAATCATTGCCTCTTCTTTTTTTCACCTCGCAGAATCTATGCCAATTTGGTATTTGATTGAACATAAGTACAAACGACTTAGCATCTTGTCAGTAAAAGTCATATTACTCAAAATATTACAGTTAGCTTATTGTTAAGCTGTCATGTAGTGCTTTCTGCCAGTATGGAAGGTTAATGCCGTAGCCTCGGTGAGCCTACAGTAACTGCCTCTGAACTTGTAGTTTGGGGATTAAATGTTCAGTCATACATTTTTTATTTTTTTTTTTTTTAAATAACACTGGTAGGTTTTTCAGTTTTAAGGATGTATGCTGTACCTTGAGATTGTAGTCTTATATTTGTTTTAATATTTTGAAATGAATAATAGAGAATAAATTTAATTATTTTACTATTAATGTGTGAACAGTCAGTAGTAGGAAGTACTGGAAAGCCAAATCTGTGTGAGAGTTTTTGTGTGTGCCCATGTATTTGGTGAATTTGTATGCAATAACTCTAGTGTGTTAATGCACACATACATAGAGAGAAACCAACCATAAAGAGACGTATACAAACGATGTAAATAGGTACACAGAGAGATGTAATGGTTAAATTTTGTCTTATGCTTATAACAAAATTGAACACGGCATGTTGGGTTTTAATTTGATTGTCATTACTATTATTTAAGTTATACTACTTTAATACATTAAGAAAAAATTATGATTGTGAATTTTTACGATGTGCACGCACCATGAAACAACTTTTTCACAGGGTGGAAAAAAGGCTACATACTGTCACGTAATGCTTCCATACAGCTTTCTAGCGAGTGCGTCTGACGCTTACAATTTCTCTACATATCTGCCTGCTGGTTTACTTGGGTAGTCTAGACTAACCTTAGCATAAATTCCTCGGTAGGGTAGGTGGAATTGGCCTGATGATCCCAGTGGGGGATACCCTGGAAACGACTGTCCGCAGTCCCTGGGATTCCTTGGATAAAGGGTCGTCCTGTCAGGTTTTGGCTGGCGTTTAGTTCTCTTTGGAGGAAACTGGGGTTGTCTCAAGCCAGGGAGAACTTTGCGGCTCGGCTAGGGGGAGCTGCACTTTGTCTTCTTTCAGCGTCCGCCCGGTCACGGTCCTTGGTGTGTACTCTAGGGGCTTCGTCGGGCGTCTCTCCTTCTACTGGGATCAGGCAAGGCCTGGAGGGTCTGATGTTGTAGGTCTGAGGGGGGGGGTCTTCTTGCCCCCGCCTGTATACGAAAAAGACATCGACTGGTGTTGGCTACTTACGACCTGTTGGCGGCTGGTGGCAGTTATTGGTCAGTGCCTTCCCCTCTGGAATGGTGCGGGCTGTAACGGTGGTGATGACACAGGGTTCCCTGGTTCCCTGGGTGATCCCCTCTTCCCGGGAAAGATAAGCAAGTAGTTTCGGTATATCATATTTATTGACTACGTTTAGGTACAAGGTAACAGTTTCCCCTCTCTCATTGGATCAGAACTGCTTCTCTTTCTCTACACTGCGGCCTGTAACTAGGCAGGTCCTGACTTTGCAGACTAATATCGTAGCTACCGTGCGACTGTCTCCTTATACACTCGCTCAGACTTTAGGTTCGTACTCTCGGGTTTTGACTTGCGGCGGACGGCGCTCTGATCACCAGACACTACTAGCACATGGACTTGGAAGCTGGCGAAAGCGATTAGCGTGGTGAGCAAGCTCGGCTGCCAGCGGTGCCTGTAGGACACCGACTGACTGGCCTGGCCACGGGCCGGCCTTATATTCCTTTCCTTAGGGCCTGGGCGTGACGTCGGGAAGGGAGGAATTCCAGGAATGGCCCGCCGCTTCCAGGTACTCCAGCCGGCAGTAGTGCCGTGTGCACTCGGCTGGCCTTGCGGGAGAGGGGGTAATCTGGGGCTAGCGGCCGGCCAGGGAGGCTCGGCGTAGTTGCCCCGAGCAACCGGAGACGCTGGCGTGATTGCCCTAGCAACAGACGACGCGACCGCGGCAGGATGGCACTGGCCATCTCGGCCATCTGTGGCAGTCCGCACACATGTTTAGGAAGAGAGGGGCTGACGACGTTCGGGTTATAGACGTTCGCAGCTTGTCGCATGTCAAAACAAATAAAAATTATATATATGTGCTCTTAAATCTTATACTTTAGGTTTCAATATTTATACTGGTTCATATAATGAAAAATAATTAATTGTAGTAAATATTACTGATAGAAATTCTGTTTGAAAATTTTTTCACATGTATTTTCACGAGTATTTATATAATTGAGGTTATATTTCCGTATGTATATTTTATTTGCATTATAAATGATATGCTATATTATTATTATTTAATAAAAAATTATTATTATTAAATTATAATCAACATTCAACACATGCAACATGGAATAAAAAAAATTAGTTTTTCATATTTAAAAGAAGTAACTATTTTAAGGTTTCATATTTTTTTAAAATAAATAAAATGTTTAGTATCTTAAGAATATGTACATTTCAACAGCTTGAAAGCAAGGTTGGATTGAAGGTTGAGCTGTTGTGAAACGTGTCTCGTTGCTCGGTGTGGAGTGTCGGCCGCCTGGTTCGCAGTACGACCTGCACGAGCACACGACGCTGCTGGAGCTGATCAGCACGGACAACAAGGTGCTCAACAAGGTGCTGATCGTGTTCGCGTCCCTGTGCTCCGAGACGAGGCGGCTGAGGGCCGAGGCCCGCACCAAGTACTTCAACGCCGTGCTGTTCTACGGAGAAGGAGGTGAGAAGGCTCTGGTCTCGGAGTACAGCAGTTAGTGAGGCTTTTTTGAACAAGCACCGTTGGTAGTTTACAAGATGTGTCATAGAGAAACAGCAAGAATGCACAAGAAAGATGAATACACAAACGCACAGAAAACCATACCTAATCAGCTGATTTCAAATTTTAAATGCATAGACATCACGGAAGAGAAAAATTGTGTAAGGAATCAGTCCGAACATTATCAGTCTATGCTGTGATTTTTTTTTTGTGAAATTCCTTACACTGAATTTTTTTGTGCTGTCTAGGCATTTAACATTTGTACCTCAGCTGATTCTGGATTGTTTTTTTTTTTTTCTGTGTGTTTGTGTATTAATCTTTCTTGTACATTCTTGTAGTGTGCCTACGACACACAACATTAAATAGCATATGACAATAATAATGTTTTAAATTTTTGTTCTCCGTTGCAAGAATCATTCAGAGAACATGGAGGAGGAATGGGGAAGCATAAAAGGGGGGGGGGGAGAGTAGCAAGGAGCCATTGCTAATCTGGTTAGGCATGTATCCTGCTAGTAGACCGCACCCCACTCGGGGACTAATGGGCCATCTGATTGGCTAGCAGTCCCGCTAGCATGCCTCGTGGCCCTGCCTCTAGTATGCTCGTAACAATATTATTGTATTGACTTGCCTTAAAATTTGTAGACACAAAAGATTTTATGAATACAATTAACTAAACATGATATCACCCACTTTCTTCCTTTTTAAAAAAAAATGGAAAAATTTAGGGAAGAAAGAGAGAAAAAAAAATTACCCAGCTCTTGTTACATTTTATTTTTTGACAAACACAAAAACATTTGTTTACTAACAAAATTGTGTTTTATTGTTTTTTGAGAAGTTGAGCAATAGGAAGTAAGAGCTTAATTGTAACCTAGAGAACATGCTTGTTAGTTTGATGTAACAACATTTTTGCATTGCTCATTACTTCATGCTGCAGTTATTATTCACAAAGAAAGTGCGGGTTCCCACAGACAGGAATAATCTGGAGAGCAGGGGAAACTCAGTGATTTGAAAAAGTGTCTTGAAAACCTGGAAAACTCAGGGAAATCAACAAAATATTGGATTTTAAACAGTGTCAGTAATCTATACTAATATAATAAAGCTGAACGTTTTTTTTTGTTTAAACTCGCTAATCTCTAAAAACAACGAGTCAGATTTGAAAAAATCTTTATGCATTTGATAGTCCAATTCTTGAGGAAATTTGTAGGCTATTTAACATGATGCTATGCCCTTATGAGCCAAATATAAAGAAAAAATGTCAGAAAGAATGCTTAGTGAAAATGACGTAATAGTGTGGGCGGGTGATGCAATGCAATACGGTAGGAAGTGGGAAACAATACTGGTAGTTCCATAGATATATAAGTATAAATAATTTTCTTAACAAAAGAAAGCTGATATTGCCATCCTTAATTTTTTTTTTTCCAAATTGTGTTGACATAGTTACTTATAGTCTTCTTCCAAGAAAAAAGTTCTTCAAGTGAAATATTTAGTTGAATTTTTTTTTAATCTTTTTGAAAATTTTGTTTGATTCAAAATGCCTCGAAGAAAATCTCAGCTTTCTCGGCAGTGTACAACACCAGAGCGTTTGAGACTTTTATGTGAAAAATGAAACGGAAGATGAGCATATGAATATGTTATCGAGTGCTCAACATTCTTAGTGTTTGATTGTGTTGTCAAACTTTAATAATCTTCTGCCAAGAAAACAGTTCTGCAAGTAAAATAAATAGTTGATTTTTTTTTTTGTTTCATTCAAAATGCCTTGAAGAAAGTATCAGATTTCTTGGCAGTCTGCAGAATCCTAGCGTCTGAGACTTTAGCGTGAAAATGGAACAGAAGATGAGAGTCTCCAACGCTGGAGGGGGAGGGGGGGTTGTATGGCCCCCTGACCTCCCTGGGATATCCACGCACTTGCAGCCACAAACCCGTTGTTTTTGAAGGAGGGTCATTCCATGTCAGTTCATGTTTTTTTTTTATTTTAATAAAAATTGGTTCAATTGTTAGGTGACAAAAGGCCACTTAAAATTTTAAAATTTTAGATTTTTATCTCAAATACTTCCTGAGAACTCGAAGGTTCCTTTGTGACCATTTTTTGCCTAAAACAGGTTGTAATGACAGCATAAATTGGTCAGTATCTGTGTTTCCTTGCTTTGTATTTCACTGTAACACTTCTCAGTCACGCATCTGTCTCTTGTCCTTCCGTTTCCCAACACAATACACAATGTTCCTTAAACATACTTTTAGCCTTCAAATAAATCAGAACGTTAAATACCGGCATAAAAACCATTTCAAAATTGTTTGCCGGTGGCGGCAGTGGACGAGGGCTCGCCCGACGAAGCGGCCCAGCTGCAGCTGAGCAGGTTCCTGCCGCTGCTGCAGAACCTGTGGTGCTTCGTGCAGCGCTGCGGCCAGGTGGCGCTGTGCACGGTGCGGCAGCTGGCGGCCTACTACTCCCCCGTGCCGGCCGCGCAGGTCATGAGCTCCGCCGACGTCCACTTCCAGGTGGGGGCCGGTTCCCGACCGTCACCGGCCGTGTGGAACATGCCCAGTGTGTCCATGTACATAGTATAAAACAAAGTCGCTTCCCGCCGTCTGTCTGTCCCCTACGTATGCAACGCAATAGATTTTGATGCGGTTTTTTTTAATAGATAGAGTGATTCAAGAGGAAGGTTTACATGTATAATACATGCACAATATAGTAGAGAAACACTGATAATTTAAGAGGTGTCTAATGTGATGTCGTAAATAAACCCATTTTTTTTGCACGTACGTTGCAAACGCTGGCTGAACCCCACAAGATGGATCATGCTGTTGATATTTGTTGATTGTGATTTGTTTTTAGTTGAACGAATAGTAATTAAAATATTTTTGGACTAACAGAACTAACAGGACTAACAGGACTAACAGAACGTCCTCAGGATGGGAGCAGATAGCAGTTCCCAAAACGTCGCTTGTTTCTGTTTTAGAAAACTGTTTATGTTTGTTTTGTCTTTTCGTTTTGTCGTATTTTTGTCTCGTTTTGACTATTGTGCTGAATTTTTTTGGGTTCAATATTTTTGTTCTGTCATTATTTGTGGGTTTTTTTTTTCGTTCTCTTCTGTTTTTTTGGAAAACTATTGTGTTTGTTTCGTCTTTTCGTTTTTGCTGTGTTTTTGTCATGTTTCAACTGTTGTGTTGAATTTTTTGGGTTCTGTATTTTTGTGCTGTCATCATTTGTAGGTTTTTTTTTTCGTTCTGTTAGTCCGTTTTTCTTTGTTTGTTGACCATATTCCTGTTGTGAAGTATTGTGTGGTGTTTATATCCTGACAACAGCAATTTTTTGCTTAATTTGTGTTTTTGTCATTTGTGTTTTTTTTAGTTTTCTTCTACAAACATACATGTGCTTAGCAATGGTGTATGTCCAAAAGCTTACATCAAGAAAATATATCCCTAAAATTCTAATTCCATTTTTCCTTTTAAAAATATTTTTTTTTTCAAATACATCAAAACAAATTTTCTTTTCATTAATAATGTATCGAAAATGTTTGTGCTTTGTGGGTACATCTAATAACAGAGCACATTGAAACAAGGAAAACACTAATAACCAATGTAATATATTGGGAAGAGAGAGTAAATGTCTATTTGAATGCAAACTGCAATCTAAGGATGATGATATGTAGTTGACCAGAACTATGTTATTAATCTCTACAGAAACTATTAAAAGAAATATGTTTGTGCCTGCCACCAACTACAGTGCTCTGGCAGGGTTTGTTTAGCACAATGACATTTTTGCTAGGGCTGGGTCGATGCCGATTCCGATTCTTAAGTATCGGCCGATATTCAGAGTATCGGCATCGGCAGCATCTGTAAAATAATTGCCGATTCTTCGCGCCGATACCTCAGTCCAAGTTCTTAAACTGTGTTACAGCAAATTCTCTCTAGTACGTCTCTTGTCAACGTACAATCCAGTATAACGTATAAAGCCACCGGTCTTGAAACGCCATGCAAATTAATAGGCATAATAAATATATAACGTACGTTTTTCAAAGCCCTGGACTGTAATTTCTCGTTAATACGCATCTTTTTTCCGATATTATTATACAAAATATTAAACATTTTCTCATTTCATTCACAATTCTATAGCTTTGTTTAACAAAAGGTCTTGTGGAAATTGTTTACAGACGTTTTCTTTATTTCGTTGAGTAAAATGGCAGGTGCAGTGCTGGTAACCGTGCGGATAGAAATTTTATTCGTATAAAAAAATGTCCGTTTTTTGTGTGATTGGTGTAGCAACATAACATTTATGCGGAATAATCAAGAGTTATAAATATAAAAAACGCTTAACTTTTTCAACTAAGAAAAAAACGATTCAATAATATTTATCCTACAAAATGCTTATTTTCGCGTTTGAATTTGTAGCAATGGATATTGGCCGATGGCGGCCATATCTGGCTAGGTACATAAAACGTGGATTATACGATGGCCAACGACTACTAATGCGTTTATGTTACCGTTTGTTTTCTGTTTCAATGACCTAACCCATAATTTGTTTGTAAACATCATTTCAAATTAACATCTTTCGCAATTGTACACAAATGTAATACGTATACAACATTTATTTAACAGATCTAGTGGCACACAGTTTCCGACGCTAGTGAACATTTTGTGACGTTTCGTGAAGTTTGTTTAATGGCGACGTGACGACGTGGATAACTAGTTTATATTTTTATATTTAGTGTATTACGGCAGCATATGTAGGTAGGCCTAACCGTAGAAGTTATGAGTACCCAAAAGCGTGTGGGTATCAGCATTGCAAAGTTATGAAAGACATTTCTCAAAGGAAAGTTCAAGCAAACATTCTTGACTATTTGAAAAAAAACTGTAGGTAGTGTATGTTGAACAGTTGAACATTATTTTATAATTGGGTTTGAATATGTCCAGCTATTAGGGGAAAAAGTACACACAAAATGCAAATCCTGCCAATTATTTCTCATGGACTGGTACTGTTCCAATGCATGTCAGTGCATTTGGCATGTCTAATTCAACTGTAACAAAAGGTTGTGCAGGATTTCAATTTTTGGTAAATATGTAGTGTACGGATTATCGTCAAAAAAAATTTTAAAAATCTGAAATAACTTTCATTATACGCTCTTTTACGTCCTCTTTTCATTACAGTCTGCGGAGATAGGAAATTCCAAATACTTAATATGAAATTAAAAAATACTTTATAAGTAAAATATCCTTTCATAACACAAACATTTCTTTGGTTAGTATCGGCATCGAGTATCGGCAGTATCGGCCCATAAGAATCGCTATCGGTGGAATCGGTGAAAAGTGGTATCGGCCCAGCCCTAATTTTTGCCACGAAGAAATTGATTTTATCATAAACATGTAAAAATGATTCAAAATTAAATTTAATGGGTTGATTTTTTCTGCAAAATATAAAATTTCTGTGTTTTTGCTCATGTAGTATTATTTTATTCCTAGCTTTCAGTATCTAAGATTCCTTTTCGAGGTTCTCTTTTAACAATCATTTCTAGAATTGGATTTCAGAACGGGTGGATTTAGGAGGTGCAGTAGTTGAGTTTTCGGAAAACTAGCGTCCCACCGAGGTGACCAGGGCTCGATTCACGACGGGGTCCAACTACTCTTATTTCCACACGTGGGAAATGTGATTGGACGCTGCCGTGGCCCGTGGGATGGTCCCGTTTTCCCCCGCCGATTCATTCCATCGCTGCTCCACATCCCATCTCATCTCACCTCACCTCACGCATTCTCCAGGCGGGACGGAAAACGACAGTTCTGTCCCTCGAGTGGGGCGTCCGGCTCACGCGAGTGTCAGTCCCTTCCAAACGGGCATCTCGACTTTCAATTCTTCAACAAGTGGATGCGAAGCGAGTGATTTAAAGTAAGCGGCGTATGTCCAACATAATTTTTCAAATCATTCTTCTCCAAAACAAGATTATTTAAAAAATATTTATAACACCCATAATGGATATACGTTAAAAATGATTACCACCGCAAGAATTGTAATGTATAAACACACTCACACAAACACACACAATAAACACACAAAACACACACTGCACACTGCACAAACACACAGAGAGGAGTGCCACTTAGCTGAACTAATTGAGGCAGAGACCTGTACGGATTACCATATTTTTGGATTAGCCGAATACTACCGTAATTCAAGAGCGTTAGTAAAATATAAATCTATAATCCTGTAATACTTTTAAAACCAATACATCATTAAACATATTGCTAATTGGGGCACGACATCAATAAATTATTTTTTTTATAACAAATGGTTGTCTGTAAAGTCGGTTTACGGATGATAGTTTAACGTGATAACGTTATAACAAAACATTAATGAAATTATTACATACTTTTATGAATAAAATTGAACCTTTTTTATTGAATTATCACTATTTTGTATGGATACAAAGAAGGAGTGAAATGAAATCTACAATTTTATTGATAAATTTACTTTTATTTGCACTCATTAATTCAAATATGTTTATTACTTTAACGAACAGATTATTTTAACTATAACTTTTAAACATGTTTGCTGTTTAACTTCTTCCAATCTGTGTTATTCTGTTAAGGATAGGACAATGATAGGAAAAGTAGGAAACGAATGGGAGTGTTTCAAGTTTAATGTGCCTCGAAAAAGTCAAATTGATGGTTGTTCCAACCGGGTGGAAGACAGATAGATGCGGCGCAAGCGTACAATGAGCGTAACGGGACACAACGTAATGGAACAATGTGCGTAACGGGACACTTTTTCGTGCGTGCAGCCGGCGTTCATCGATTTATTAGACGTTGTCACGTCAAAAACAATTGATGTTTTTTTTTTACCGTAAAATTTTTCCGGATTAGCGGGACTGTAATGTCTGTGGGTGTGTGCACCGGAGGCGCGGTGAAGGGGGGGAGCGTGTCGCCGCAGGACGTGGTTGATCACCTGGCCGACCTGCTGCTGGTGCTGGCGACGTTGGACGAGACCCTCTGCGGCCACGCAGTCCTGCTCGAGCACTGGGCGCTCTACCGCCAGACCGTCAAGTCGGTGCGCCACGACCCGTCCCGCGTGGGCGTCCCCCCGGGCAAGCTGGCGCTGCTGGAGGGCCTGCTGGCCGACCTGGAGACCAGCCTGCTCACGGGGAAGATATTCCAGGTGGGTCTCCTCTCCAGGGTTCCCAGACCTCACCGGCTGGCTCTGGCCTGAATCGCACACACATGAAACATTTGAATAGTTTTTTCTCTGCACCAGTTCCATAGATTTTAACTTTTTGAGGTTATGTTGGTTTGCCTTGAAGATTCCGTTGAATAAATAAAAGAAGTCACGAATAAAGCTTTATCGATTTATGTTCTCTTTTTTTTTTCAAACACTGAAATATAACCCGCCATTTTACGACGCAGAACCACAGTCTCGAAACAACTATAAAGTTGCGGTCAAATTGGTTCATCACTTGGGCATGATAGTTTGCTCACAAAAATCTTGCAATCGCTTGCGATGCACTGTAAAATTGGACAATGGACCTTTGCCTGCTAGGTGTCGGGACAGATTCACTTAAACGGCTCCAACAGGGCCTACTCTGCCGCCTGTAGTCAGAAACTTCTAGTTAAAAATGTCCGAAACAATGTTCCTCAGCATGGCCCGGACCACAGGCGTGAAATTCTTCTCATCTCTACTTTATATTAGGCAAGCCGCCCCTTAGCACAGCTAATCTCGCAGATGCCCAAGCGCAGTGGCGGATTTACCAGCAGGCTGAGTAGGCTTGAGCCTAGGGCAGCAAATTTGGGGACCAATTTTTTTTTCTTGTGCTATCTCATAGAAATCAAAAAGATTTCTGCAGGACAGTTTTCTGTTTTCTGATGTTTTACAGATAGAAGTCTGCAACAAATTTTGCCCATGACTTTCCCCTCTCCCTTGTCATTGTACATTCCTCTGCCCACACTTTGAATGAGTGAAAAGAGCGAAATTATAGAAAAGGTATTTCTCTCTTCCCACTATCAACCCATACAAGCCAGTCCTACTACTGGTTGGAGTCTGCGAACTTGATGGTTTGTATATAATGAACAAGATTACTTACGACGATATCATCAATGACTTTGCCAACAAAAAATCGTGCAGAAAGGTATTGTAACAAACTTTTATAACTTGACTGAGTTGATTATTTTTAACTGTTTGTAAGCGCAATAAAGATTATTTATTCACGTTTACCAAATGTACATTATTGTGTAAGTAGCATGCATGATTGAGCTTTGATTAGTTAAAAAATATACCCAAAAATTATTTTACGTGCAATTTCAACGAAATTGTGGGATTGTAAAAATAATCTGGGACATGAAAATTGTAGAGGGAAGGGCGGCAAAAACTTTACAGCCTATACCTAAAATTTGTAAATCCGCCACTGCCCAAGCAATGACTAAAGATGAGACTACGAATCTGCCTCCACCACGCAGAAGAGGCAGGTGCTTGACCTCACCGACCAATCAAAACACAGCACTCACAAGGACACAACAGTATACAAATTTCTTAATCCTCGCAAAGAGGTTTTTCCTGCAAAAAAATAAACATGAAAAATTGCAAAGTTTTTTCTAACTGGCTGATGAAATAACATGGTAATTTTCCTGTCTCTGGTGGAAGCGGACATTTGCAGTTTTTCCCATCATAAGAATAACGTGCAGAACACACCAGAATGTCTCAGCACAAAAAAAAAAAAATTTCTAAAAAATTGACACTGCTCAGTCACGCATCTGTCTCTTGTCCTTCCGTTTCCGAACACAATACACAATGTTCCTTAAACATACTTTTTTTGCTTTCAATTAAAATAAAAAAATGAAAGAAGCGGTGTCGGCAGAGGCGCGGGCGTGCGTGTGGCAGCGGGCGGTGGAGCAGGTCGCGGACGGCATGCGGGCGGACGGGAACCGCGACGGGCTGCTGGGAGAGGAGCTCCAGCTGTACGTGCGAGCGTCGCTGGCCGCGCTGGAGGCCCGGCCCGCCGAGCAGCTGCACGGCGACGCCGCGGCGCTCTGGGTCAAGGCCGCCGCCGTCCACGTGCTGCACTTCCGCCTGTTCGGCGTGTCCGAGCGCAGGCTGCTGCGCCAGCTGTGGGAGCTGCACAGGAAGGTGGGCGGCCACCGGGGACACGGAGGAGTCGGGGAGTTCCTCAGGTAGTCAGGGAAAAGTCAGGGAATTTCTTAGATAGTCAGGGAAAAGTCAGGGAATTTCTTAGATAGTCAAGGAAAAGTCAGGGAATTTCTTAGATAGTCAGGGAAAAGTCAGGGAATTTCTCAGGTAGTCAGGGAAAGGTTGGAAAATATGTTACGGAAAAGTCAGGAGATTTCGAGGGTGGTCAGAGAATAGTCGGTAAAATTTCTTAGGTTGTCAGGGAATTTCTTAGGTAGGTACTCAGGGGGAAATGTTGTGAAATTTCTTAGGTGGTCAGGGAATAGTCAGGAAATTTCTCAGGTAGTCGGGGGGAAATTGGGGAAATTTTTTTTTACAGAGAAATCTGGAGATTTATAAGGTGGTCAAAGAATAGTCAGGAAGTTTTTTAGGTAGTCATAGAACTGTCAGGAAATTGTTAGGAAATTTCTCAGGTAGTAGTTAGGGAATTTTTGTGATGATAAGGTTACTGAAAAATTGAAGTTATAAGTGGGATCAGTGATTTGTACAAATTCCATGTACACATTCTTTCTTTCCCCTTTTTCAACCAGAATCTATTTTTAAAGTTTTTCTCCTATTAATTTTGGTCATAAGTATATCAGCACTTTGACCGCCCACGGTTACTTCAGGGCTATTGGCTGTAGTATGCTAAAATAATCTATATGCCTGTTGCAATATTGAAGTTTGGTATGTTTATGAGTAGAGACCTGAAATTGGCGGTGTTATTTTTGGCCAAAAGCGGTATTATTTTTGCCAAAAAGCGGTGTAAAAAAGCGGTGTTATTTTTTTATCTGTATAATTAAATTAAATAGAGTTTAACTGTATAGGCTTAATATTTGTTACGTAATTAATTTTCTTTGGCATAGCTTATAATTATCCTAATTTAAACACACTCTTTACATTTACTTAAACCAAAAATAAATAACAATGAAAACATTAAATTTCCAGTTGTACATAAAAATTGCTCACCACTGACTGTGAAACTTCCATACAGAAATTTTTTAGTCACTTGGTTGCTTAATGCATTGTTCAGTACATAATATAAGAAATTAAAGAACTGTTCATCATATGTAGAACCACAAAAACATTTCATTCCACTATTAAACACTATGTGTTAATAATTTCCTTGTAAAAATTTTACACACACATTAGCTTAACATAACTGTTGCATAAAATTCTTTTAAAAAATATATATATATATATATATCAATCATCAAAGGAGAGCATTGCAAACACTTCAATATTCTCTTCTTTTAAGTTCTGCCGTCTATCTGAAACAACAATATTGTAGTGACTCAACAACCTCTCACTCTCAACATTATTTGTAGGCATCCATATTGATTTAAGCACAGCTGAAGCAAACTGTTGACAGTCAGTTGTCAGTGCAGTGAGAATTTTCACTACATCAACAACTTCACCAGCTCTGCACAGTGACTCTGCTGCATCTTTTAGAGACTGGTACCCTTTAAAAAGGTCAACACTGTCTATCATCTTCAGGTCAGCAATGGATTTTAGTTGTGTAACTATGTTTTCAGTTTTGTTAAGCAGAATGTTCTTAGGGTTGAAAAGCTGGTTCAATGACCTGTAAACATGTGCACAAGGATCACTGTTCATGAGTGTCTGCAGTTTGTTCATGCACAGTGTTGTGGCTTTTTGGCAGTTGTGCTTCACGTGTGCAATGTCAGTGGTGTTCAAATTTTTGAGGACACTACTGTTTTCGAACGTATTGGAAAATATACCCTTTGCTGCACAGTCCAAACCTTTTTGTATATTTTCCAGATCCCCATACAGAGTATGTGATGTAGGGTACTTAGACCCTTCAAGTTTCGTTAGCAGATCCATTATTTCAGAAGCATGCTGCTGTACAAAAATACACTGTGCTAAAATTACGGATACTTCTTTGTCTGAAAGCATGATCAGATACTTAATTCCTGCATTGTTAGTTTCCTGAAAGTCACTATTTCTGAAAAAGTTAATGATTTCCAAAAAATATTCAGCCAGGTAGAACACTGCACGAAACCATGAATTCCAACGAGTATTGACTGGCATTGGAAACAATTTATCTGGTTTCACTGTTTATTCTCGCAAATATTGCAAATATTGGTGTTTCCTCTTGCGAGTGTTTAAAAAGGCAGACTTTACCTTCACTACGACATTGTTTACCTCAACAAGTTCACATGACAACACATTTCCTACTAGGGCAACTTTGTGGGCCCAGCACTGAATATGGAGTACGTGATCTCCATACAGAACTTGCAAGCTGTTGACACACTTTGTCATGTAGCGAGCTGAGTCTGTAACCAAACCTCTGATGTTCTTGTATGAAATTGCATACTTATTTACACATTCTGAAATAACTTGTGCACATGTGGTTGCATCCGCTTTTGCAAGAAAATTAACTGAAGCTACTACTACCTGAGGTTCGCCTACTGGTTCTTGGAGCACTAGAAAGAGTACCACAAAAACACATCTTCCCTGACTATCTGTAGTCTCATCCGAATAGATAAAAATTAGTTTATCTTTAAAAATTTCCATCACGTTTTCAAAGTGGTATTCAGCAAGTTTAGGAACATACTTTTCCCTCAGTGTTTTGACACAAGGCATGTCTCCAGAACCTTCCACAAATTCATTTAACCATGCCCTTATGTTAGGATCATCCAATTTTTGAAGAGGTATGTTAGCTTTAGCGAAGGCCTCTGTTGTCCTCAGTGCCAAATGTTCGACGTCTGCTTTTTTACGTTTAGCACTACCAAAGCACTCTGCAACAGAGCTCTGAATTTTTTTATCAGCACACCCATCATCATATTTTTTTCTTTTAGTTATGTGTTTTTCGCTCTTAGTGTGCTTTATCACTGTGTCTTTTCTCTCAAATGCGACTTTACAATTACAAAATTTGCACATTAACGTCGCCGTATCGGGTGCATATAGCCCGTCGCTTTTGAAATCGTCGGCACGTTGCCGCGCACTTGCAGCATTTTTCGGCATATTGTTACACAAACTCAAGTTATTTTATTTTAATGTTCCCATGCAGCAATAAAATACGATACATTAAACGAAAGAAGTGGCAATGTATGGTTGTACGGTGTTTATCTTATACTTCAGCTGGAATCGCGTTACAAACACATAGCATTGATCCTTACGGCAGACGTGCGCATGACTGCCAGTGCCGGTTGTTTGTGGAATAAAAGCTGATTCTTCCCAGCATGCAATCTTTTGTGGCGTCACAAATCGTTTATTCCATAACTGCGTTGTGTGAGAACAAGATTTTAATTCGTTTATTTCGTAATTCTATTTCATGGCAAAATTAAATCACGAAGTCATTATTGTGCAATAGTTTTATTAATATAATCGTAAAAAAAAAATTCATGTACGGACCTGGATCGGGAAATACGGTCCAAATGACATTTTCTTACGGACATTTCTTGCTGAAGGGTTGGCCAAGCTGGTTCCGCTTGCTCACAACTTGCCGCCTCCTTCCAGCCATTACATCAACAGTATCGCTCATGTATGACGTGGAGTTGTGGTTGCGTACATTATGTTTATTTTGTGTTGTGGTCACATCTTAGCAGCAATATATTTCGTTCTTCCATATATACATGTAAAGTATGTGATTTTCGAAACGTAAACAGTGGCAGGCTACCGCTAAGGTTGGTTAGTTTTAGTTCTGACAATGGCGATGCCGGCGAACTCAAGATGAAACCAAGTTTGTTACCGTACATTTCTTAAAATTTCGCGTGTATACAGAAAACTAGACGAAATCGTATTATTTCGCGAAAATCAATGAAATTCGCGTTATTTTTCGCGTTATCGCGATCGCGAAAATTTCAGGTCTCTATTTATGAGTCTTGATTTTGAATTTTAATTTTCGTATAGTTATTGATGACTAACAAATTTGGGTAGTCAGGGAAAATGTTTTTCCAAGTCTGGAAAAGTCAGGGGAAAAAAATCAGGGAATTTTTTAATCACAGTTTTTCTAGCCACCCTACCTCGGACACCGTGGCTTGGTCCTCAGCTCAGGAAGATTGGATTACCGGCTGGGTGAGCTGCCTTTAGCTGCCTTCCCCTCCAGTTCATGCCATCGAAGCTTCAATCTTATTTCATCACCCCTTATCATCCTAGTTCGTTCATTTGTTCTTTAGCCCATGGGTTCGTTAGATCCCACGGTATGCTAGAATCGGTCTGTGTTGAATCAAACCTTTAGTGGCACCATGGCAGACAGTACCTCCTGACTTGTTCCAGCAACTCAGAAATGAGACCTGGTTATGAGGCATATTATGAGTTAGAGTTTGGTAATCATCAGAGAGGTCAGACTTATAGTGAGTAGTGAATGCAATAGATGAACCTGAGTGTTTATACCAATCAATCATCACATAGTTTTTATTGCTTCTAGGTTAAAATAATAATAAGTAATATCTGAAGAAGAAAGTGTGCTCAGTTACTTGTATATATCACATTTAAAAAGGGAAGTCATGGAATTCTCAAACCCTTGAATATCATTGAATCTCTAGTATTTGAAAGATTTGGGTTTTTTTTTGGGGGGGGGGGGGGAAGAAACAAATGTAGTAAATTAAAAAATTCAACACATGATTCTGAAGTTTCCTAGGTCTATTTGTGTTTATTTTGGTACCTATCCTATTAATTTCCCCAAGATATTATAATTTTAATAGGTAATTATTGAAGTAAATTTACAATATGTGTAGATTCATGGAGTTCAAAACACCAACAGTTAAAGGTACGAATGGGGAAAACAAAAAATGGTTTACATTTTCAATCTTGTACAAAATTTTAATTCTGACTAGGGTGTCTTCAAAGTGCTCTTTGTGATTCAAATTCGATATTGGGATTTGAGTAAATTGGGGTCGAACCCGTTAATACGTTTGAATTGTAGTTGAGTGCTCTGACGTGACTCTCGCCAGTGCGACCGGAATGGCAAGTGATCGGTAGCGTGTGATGTGACGTGTTCCTGGGAAGATACCGGCCGTGACGCTGGTGGGCAACGCGCTGTGGTTCCCGGAGCA